>NC_136073.1:640432763-641742763 GCF_964261635.1 Lissotriton helveticus | reverse complement strand
ACTCGCTATTAACTGGATACGGTCTGGTGTCAACTGCCTACCCCACTTGGACAGCAAGTGGCCTAAGTAGATCACTTGCTGGACACAGAATTGAAGCTTCGAAGGGGACACCTTGTGCCCCATCTCGGCAAGGAAATACAAGACTGTAAGTGAGGCTTGCTCGCAAGCACGTTCAGAACGGGCTGTGATTAGGAGATCATCGACATACTGGAGCAGGGCAGTGTCAGTTGGCATGTGTCTAGTTGTCTCTTGAGTGCTTGACTGTAAATACTAGGACTTTCTGTGAAACCTTGAGGAGCGCGCGTGAACATATAGCTCCTTCCATTTAAACAAAATCCGAAAAGAAACTGGCTGTCTGGATGAATGGGGACACTGAAAAACGCGTTCTTGAGGTCTATGACTGTAAAAAATGAGGCTTCGGAATCAATGGCTGTCAATAGGGAAGAGATATCTGGGACAACTGGGTACTGGGGAATAATGCATTTATTAAGTTCTCGAAGGTCAATCACTAATCGATATACCGGAGGTGCATTTGGATCAGTACGTTTCATGACTGGAATGATCGGAGAATTACATACATTGGAGTCGGTCTCCACAATTACTCCCTGAGCCATGAGCTCGTCAATAATTTTGGATAAGGCTGCTACAGCCTCAGGTGGCAATCTGTACTGTCTGATTCGTGGTAACACTACACCTGGCTTGAGAGTCACACGATGGGGTGTGATTTGCATAAAGCCAACATCAGTTGGACCTTGCGCCCATAGATGCTGCGGAACATTAGACAATCTTGGATCAAAATCTCGTAATACATAGTGACCCTTGAAGTCACGTAGGAACAATCGTATTCCCTCTGGGGAACAGCATATAACTGCACCTAATTCTTTCAGTGTTTTAATGCCTAATAGATTCTCTGGACATAACTTAGTAAGTAACAGATCAGTAGTGCGGGACAATGGACCTACTTCTAGAGTAACTGGCTTTGATATTTCATTTACGATAGGTTTTCCTGAAAATCCAAGGGAAACATTTCTAGAGCCTGAGAGCGGAGCCCCTGGAACTTCGGCGTGACTTATAGTGGTCCTACTTGCCCCTGTATCAATCAGAAACTTTCTGTCTTTCCCTAATACTTGACTGTGAACATAGGGACCTTCTTGATCTACAGGTATCTCGATGAGAGGCAAGCCTACCTCCCTCTCTAGGCTATTTCATGAATACGGTTGATACTCTGGATACTCTGACTGAGCATACTGGTACATCTGCTGTGTAACATGCTGTGTTGCAGCGATGGGTTGCGGTACAGTAACTGTCTGTTGTGCATTCTGTGGCTGAGAAGTCTGTGAAACTTGCTCTTGTCTAGGCGGACGTGGTCTTTCTTTAGTCTTACCGGTAGCTATGTTGTGTTTCAGAACTGCACACTCGTTTATAAAATGACCTGGCTGTTTACAATAATTGCAGTTCCCTTTAACGGGAGCTACAGGATGACTGGCTTGATTTGGTCCCCTCTTCTGACTGTCTTGAGGAACAGATTGTGCAACTAGTACTTTCATTTTCGTGTCTTTCATACGTTTTCTCTCGTGATCTTGCTCTTCTCTGATTCTATTCTGGTGGTATTGAAGCATCTGTAACATCTGGGACGGGGTATTAGCTTGCCAGGTACTTTCGACTTTCAAAACTCGATTCTTAACTTGTGGACTTGAATTCTCGACTAGTTTAGTAACAAAAAGATGAGGGTATGACTCGCTACTCGTCTTGAGGCCACTGTTTATAATAAAACATTTTTCAAATCTAGAGTAAAAATCACTAGTGTCTTCGTCTTGTTTCTGTTTACATGCTGAGATTGCATCCCAGTCTTCCTTTTTAGTTGCTAATAGTCTGGGCAAAACTTGTATTAACAGTTCAGGTAATTCTTTACATTTATCTCCAAGACCGGTACCTGGTACTCGTGCCTTATCTTCAGCTTCTAGAACTGCCCAATCGATCTTTTTCTCTCCCACCTCCCATTCTTTTTCCTTGAGTTTCTCATATACCCCTGCGGGCAACAGGACCTTTAACATTTTAATAATATCTGGATACGTGTATTCTCCCATACGGAGCATGTCTTTTAATTCTCGGTGGAACCCTGCTGGATCTTTATCATGACAGGGAATTAATTTTTTCATCTCTAAGAGTTCCATCTTTGTGATAGGGGTGTAAACAAACACTCGTTGCATTTCACCACCCTCTGTCTTAACTGGATGCACTTCTCGTAACGGATTCTGTCTGTCTATGTAAAAGGGTTTACTTTCTGGGGGTGAGACATGAACAAAATGCGGGTTCAGAAACATACTATATTTGTGGCGCTGTTCTAGAATGACACTAATTAAATCAGTACCTAAACCTTTCCATTTATACTGGAGTAACTCGTTCAGGACATCATGTAACGGACCTGGATCAGAATGTTGACCCTCATACAATGTAATGAGGTGCTGGATCATATACATACCCACCAGTCGCTGCTCGGCTGGGGGCAATTTCAGAAACATTTGTGCCACTATTTCGTCTGGAAAAGTGGTAGAATCAGTAATCCATCGGACTGCTGATCGGACTAGTTCTTGTTCATGCATAGTACTTAACTCGTTATAACCGATTCGTGATTTCAGAATGTGATCGGTAGCTTGAAATACTTGTTCTAGGGAACCTTGTTCTAGTGCCGGATGATGGAAAGTTGACTTGTGTTCTAGGCGTAAATGGCGATCTGAGAATCTAGATTTTCCTACATACGCTATTCTGGCGGGATTCTCGTCCTCTACCTCTTCCGCAGAGTCATTTTCTTTCTCGCTTACTTGTGCTGCTTTACGTTGGTCATGTAACCTTATTATTTCCTTACGAATTTTCTTGTACATACTCTCTATACTACTGATAGTCTTGTGCTTACCCTCGGCTATATTCTCACTCCACCTTGTCAGGGTTCTCATTTCGACTTGATCTTTGGTCGGATAATCTTGTTCCCTTCTTAGACAATTAATCAGAAACTTTAATATCATGAGCTGGATCTCAACTTTCCTTTGAGACATGACTTCACTAATACTTTCTGGATCATCCCCTGTACGGATGAAACGATATATTCTGTCTAGATCTTCCTTCATATTCGGTAAAGTGACCAAGTACTCGGACACCTGCCTAACACGCACGGAAAATATAACCATACTATCCTCGCCTGGAACTGGATCATAACAGCATTCAGTAAGAGCTCGCCTGATTTCTGCAATAGACTGATATTTAGGCGTACGCTGTAACGCACGTTCATGTAACTCGACTGCTCCTGGACGTCTATTTGGCGGCGGGGTCTGAGGAGGACCTCCTCCTGCGGCCCCTAAACTGGAACCATCGACTGACGCTCTACGTGCTGGCAGAGCGGGAATTTGAAATGCAGGCTGGACCGGGGGTGCCGTAGCAGGTACTGCAAGGGGTGCCCCGGTGTCTGGAGGAGCAGGAAGTGCCTGATTTACAGGGACTGGCGGAGCGGGATTTGCATATTCTGGGACTGTGTCGTCCAAATAGGACGAAATGAAAATATCAGCTGCGGTCGGTTTGTGACGTAGCTTGAGCGGAACTAATGGTGGCGGGAAATTACTGGATGCCTCCGGGGTCGCTTTTGGCAAGCCCTCGGCAAGAAGAGGATACATACCCTTAATAAGGGCATGCCTCTGTCTGTCTGACTGTTCGGTTTTGACTCGTTCACCAATCTCGATTAATTCCCTTTCTTGGGCTCGTTCTAAGGATTCTCTACTTAATTCTGACTTTCTGATTTCTTTTTCGGTTCTTTTATGAGATTCTTTGCGCCATAACTCGATGGCATCTTTCTGTGACTGTCTGGCTTTCTTTTTCCATAATGCTTCTTCTACTCTCATGATGCACTCGGCATCCCACGTACCTGATACGGGCCATCTATACTTTTCTTCTAACTCCTTGGTATACTCTACCCATAAATCTAGATATAATATGGCGCTTATGCCATGCTTCTGATACATAAAATGACCTGGACTGTCCCTAGGCGGGACAGGAACTGCTTCTTCTAGCAGACCCTTTCTAGTTTTTAACTGACGTAATCTCGAAAAGAGGGACATTGCAAACTTGAATCTGAACACAATACAATACACGAGGAACAATAACAACTGAGAAAACAATTCAGGCATACCACGACATTGAAAATACATTGAATAACATTATGAAGCAACAGTTCGGACAGAATACTACCTGGAACACTGAGAACAGAAACACATGAATTTCTCGAGAACAGACTAGAATTACTGGATGCGCTGCTGAAACAGCACGGAACATACCGGTCCCATAAAGGGACGCATCAAGACCCGTATCCACCTAGGTGAACACTTCGTTTCAGATCTGCGTACCCAGACCCATCCGACCAGAGACAATTTTAGATTGACCCTGTCTAGATACTACCCCAGCAACGGTACTCACCGGGCAGCAAGAACGGAATGCCTCGGACTGGACTGGACTGCTTCGACGCCGGACGGACGAACTTCGGACTTCTGTTACGGGTGGGCCTCCGGATACCTCGGACCTTGGACTCTCGGCTTGGGCTCTGGTCGGGACTCGCCGCGTTCCTCCACCGTCTCGTCTGGATGCTATGGATTATCCTAGTGGAGAAGCGTGGCTCAGTGGTTAGAGGCGGCAGACCCGGAAGCTGAGATCGACCGTGGACCAGGGTTCGATTCCCCACCTCGGCGGGTCTCGGGCTCAAAATTCCACAGACTTGACAATTCTCGCTCTGGTGCCTACTCAACTCACGGGGTCACACTCTGCGACTCTGGGCAATAGCTTGCTTAATCTCCACTACGGCCCCTCGCGGCGGGATGCCTGGCTTTCACCTTGTGGACACCCTGCTGGGGTTTCTCACAGGGGAATACCAGGACGGGTTCCCTAAGCAAGCGCCGGGACGCTTACGGGCAGCCGTGCGCTTTACAAGTCCAATACATTTACATTTACATTTACACATTTACATGCTGGACCGCCTCCTCCGTCTCCTCCGTGGGCCTGAGGGATACTTAAAGCAGAAATATCTGCCGGTGCGCAGAAGAGTTCCGTCACGACTGCAGAGGGTCAGGGGGCCGGCGTGGCTTCACCGACGCGTGGGGAAAGGGCAAGGGCCTATTCGGGCGCCATTATGTGGTAAATAAATAAATAATACCTCTATTTTTGAATGGATAAATGAATAACAGATAGCTCAATAAATAAGAGTCAAGATTCGAGGTAGTAGGAGTTTTGCAGGTTTATTACAGCATAAAGGACAGGAACAGGACAACCTGCACAGGAATAGGATGGCAGGGCCCGGCAGCTGCCGGGGCTGGATCTGGGATGAGCGCGCTAGCATTTTAATAACAATACACAAGCATATATAGTAAAACAGTTGCATTACAGTACATATGACAGGCGGAGCAGTGGGTGTGACGCGTAGCAGTCGCGAAAGATAAGGGTGAAAGTGGGTGTAACAGGGCGTATACATAGACAGGTGATGCAAACGTAGCAGACTATGTCATGAATGGGGCGGAAACACGGAGGGGGCTACCTAAGGAGCCGGGACCTCTAACCTGATGGTGCGCGCAAGCTGGCAATGATGTGTTACTAGGAGAAGCTGGGGGCTACGAACTCTGTGCTAGGAGCAGAGACTGAAGTCTGGAGAGTCAGGGCGACATGTACCTAAACAGTATCTAGTATCTGATGTTTAGAGAACATGTTGATATAAACTAGAAGTCAGGAGGGGAAAGGCTAACTTGATTCTAAGACTGGAGCATGCATTATTCTACATGTAGTGCGTGATGAAGAATATTAAATGACCATAAATACAGTATTTCTCTTACATGGAGACGTAGAGGCTAGACAATGACGGAAACTATTGATGCGGTTCAGTAGCTTAAGAATGCAGAGAAGGAGGGCTGGACTGATAACTAGAATCATAACATACTCTTGGCAGACTCAGAGGCAGAGCCAGGCTGAACCGGGCACTGTGAGGCAGGAAGTAAGTGAAGGGTCAGGGATACAGGTGGGGGCTGTATCGCTCCTCAGCGAGGGCTTCAGGAGACAGGAGCTGAATCTGGTGTCCGGGCCCTTTTGAGGCCTAGAAACGGGGACTTTACAATGGAATAACGTGCACACTGAGAAACGTGGCAACGTAACTTTAAATAGGCCTGATATTCGTAGTATTCACGAGAACTGGAAACTGGCATACTAGAGATGGACACAACTATAATTGCGTCTTTAATCGAACATGGTGAATACATATGCATATCAATCATGCACACATAACATATGATGGATGACACGTAGGGACACAGAACATGGCAAAATTTACTTTTCCACAGCTGGGTTGGATGACTTTTGTGCAGCATATCTAGATGATATTGCTGTCTTCAGCTTCACCTGGGAGGATCACCTGATCCACCTGAAGAAGGTTCTGGAGGCCCTGCAAAAGGCAGGCCTGACTATCAAGGCTACCAAGTGCCAGATAGGGCAGAGCAAGGTTGTGTACTTGGGCCACCTAGTAGGTGGGGGTCAAGTTCAACCATTGGAGAGCAAAATCCAGGCCATACAGGACTGGGCTCCTCCAACTACCCAGACACAAGTCAGAGCCTTCTTGGGCCTGACTGGGTAATACAGGAAATTTGTAAAAAAATATGGATCCATTGTGACTCCATTAAATGATCTGACATCCAAGAAGATGTCCAAAAAGGTTCAGTGGACAGTTAGCTGTCAAAAAGCATTTGAAGACCTGAAGAAGGCCATGTGCTCTGCACCTATCCTGAAGTGTCCTGACTACTCCAAATAGTTCATTGTCCAAACAGATGCTTCTGAGTTGGGGGTGGGAGCTGTGCTTTCACAACTTAATGTAGATGGTCAAGACCAGCCCATTGCTTTTATTAGCAGAAGGCTGACCCCTAGAGAGAAACGTTGGTCAGCCATTGAGAGGGAGGCCTCTGCTGTGGTTTGGGCCCTGAAGAAGTTGAGAACATACTTGTTTGGCACTCACTTCCTAATTCAGACAGACCATAAGCCCCTCTTGTGGCTTAATCAGATGAAGGGTGAAAATCCCAAACTGCTCAGGTGGTCCATTTCCCTACAGGGGATGGACTTTACAGTGGAGCACAGACCAGGGACTGACCATGGCAATGCAGATGGTCTCTCCAGGTATTTCCACTTAGAACATGAAGACTAATCTGGTCAAGGTTAAGTTTAATGTCCTTGCGTTTGGGGGGGGTTATGTAGGAGAGTAGGGTCTGCTATCCTATGGTCACCCCAATTTTTGCTTTTTGCTTCACTGGTTTTCGACTTAATGTGGCTGTGGGCCTGCTAATCAGACCCAAAGCCTGCTGTTCTCTTTCTAAATTCACATACATGTACTATAGGTACATCACCAATTTGGTACTGGACCACCTTGTCATCCCCTGTACCATGCACTATAGGTGCTCAGGGCATAGGTGCATCCAAGCCTACCAGGGGCTGCAGCATATCTTTTGCCACCCCTGGCTGGTACTTACATCGACACAACTGGCTGATCACTCAGCTGGGGCAAGGTGGTGTAATCACCCCTTGCTTAGATATAGTATACCTATATCTAAACCTATATCTGGACACATATATACCTATAAGTCACTCCTATGGCAGGCCTTAACAATCCTGGAGGCAGAGTGCTTGGTTTTATGTGAGATGGTGCTCTAGCATGAGCTGAGTCTGTCTGCAGAGGTCGGAACCATTTCCGTGCAGCTGTTCCAGTGATACTGCCATACCATATACTCTTAAGTGCATTATAACCCTCGCGGTTAATGCTAACTTTGGTTTGGCTTTATCAAAACATGTTGTGTTTGGTGTCATACACTTTGGAATACTACCCCCTCGCCAGTTCTGGCGACGGGGGTAGCATTCCACCCTTCTAGAGGGAGAAGACATGTTACTTTACTTAAAACGCGGTTAATCCTAACCAGAGCCTCAGCATCACAAAATGGATGCTGCTGCCCTGACACAAGTCTGACCTCCTGCTGCTGACCAAAACTTGGCAGGGAAGGCCTGGACAAAGGGTTTCCTGTCACAGGGAGGTGTTACACCACCCCAGACAGGAGACAGTGTATTGGAGCAGGGAGGGTTGAAAGAACTAGACACTGCCTGGGGCACACAAGGTGTCCCATGCAAAATCCAGTCAAACCGGTTCTGGGGCACTCCAGCCCCAGCTCTGGCGCAAAACTGGACAAAGGGAAAGGGGTGTAACCACCCCCTTCCTGGGTCCCACCCATAGGAGGGACATAGCAGGTAATCCAGCCCCTTGATTTGGAATAAAGGTAGGAGCTGTGCTGATGCACATCAGATTATCCTGACTGAAACTTATGAAACGAAACTCTGGACCCTTCGACGTAGAAGACTGAAGAATCTCCCTTGTGGTCAAGGAGTGACCACCCTGTGCAAACAGGCACCATTCAGCACCTCACCCTTTGCTTTGTTGCAGTTCCCGCTGGAACTCGAGCAACAGAGATCAACAAGACCCAGCGTGCCTGCCTTCTAACAGCCCGATACACAGTCCCTGCAAAGCTAAGACCTGTGGAGGCGACCTGAAGTGTGGGGCCGGCCATCTTGGAAAAACTACAAAGTGCTGACCGTGCAGCTCCCGAGGCTCCCTCGAAGCTGTGCATTGGAGATTGAGAAGCTCCTGCCCCGAACAGCTTTTGTACCGAAGCTCACCCCTCCACACTCACAGAGTGCTGTGTGGGGCCCTTTTGCATTTTCCTGCTTGACGCGTTGGTCCGGTCGCTTGCCTGTTGGCTAGCGGCCCCAGTACCGACGAACCTTTGAATTTGCTCTGCTAGTCTGGTTGCTCCAGATTGGCCCTTGCTCCCCTGAAAAGGAGCACCCGCTCTGACCTTGCTGGTCCGAGTAAGAAGCGATCCTTGAATCCTGCGTGGGTTGCCCTTGCCAAGGCGTGTTAACTCCTATTCGGAAGCCGACACTGCCGACAGCGAGAGCCTGCGTGGGACAGTTTGTGATCCACTCCTGGACATCCTCGGTGCCCCAGAGTCTATGTGGCAGCAGAGACAAGCTTCGCGACAAGCACCTGATTGCGCCCGACATCGCCTGGTTCCTTCCTGGTTCCTTCCTGGTCACTGGCTAGTGACCCAGACTCTGTCCCCTCTGCTTTCAGGTACTCTACATCGTCGATCCACCCTTGGATCACACTGGACACTTCTCTCCTGGACGCCTGCAGCATCTTCATCTCCAGGCACCATAGATCTTCGTGACGAAACCCGACACATCTTTGCACCTGTGCACCAGCTTCCTGTGGGTGAGGTAACTCTTGAACGCCGGTGCTCCTGTAGTGGTTTACACCTCTAGTGTATAAGTCTAAAGTTTTGTCCCTCTAGTCCAGTCGGAAGACCCTTAAAACTGTAACTCGATAACTTTTACGCATCATTGACTTTGCATTGGTGCATGCGTATGCTTTTAGCGCTGCACCCGAATCCCGCGGGCTACTCCCGTCCTAACTGCTGTTAGTCCAGTGTAGTCCCAGCGATTCCCAAGGCCCTAGGCCTTACCACTGATCGAATAGTGATACTTATACCACTTTTTTGATATATGGTTTGAGTGGCCACCGGCCTCATCCATAAACGTGTAACTTTCATATGTTATATTGTGCTTTTGTTTAAACGCTTGTGCTTCTATACTCATAAAGAGTACAGGGGATTATTCTGAGAATAAATACATATATTTTTATAATATATAACTTGTGTGGTGTCCTTTCATTTGATATTACAGGATTGCATATGGTAAAACAGCTGGCTTCACATGTCCTCTTGAGTTAAGCCTTTAGGCTGCTTAGTCCATGCTACCACTAGGATAGCTTGTCTTTTAAGGTTGACTTACAACCACCACCATAAGGGATTGTTTGGACTGATATAAGGTACCCCCAGAATTGGAGACATCATTCATCAGGCCAACTTCTCACAGATATTAAAACACCCCGGAGGAAAAATATAAAGTACGGTGTGTAGTGCAAAAATAAGACTTTCACATTCAGAGGCGACAGTATTACATACAAGCATCATTTCTAAAGTGCGTACTCTGAGTCTCCTTTTCAAGGATAATAATTAGTACACAGGAGGCCAGGGCCGTGCAGACGGTCAAGGCAGGCACCACTGAGTGAACCAACCTCCATGTAGCATACCTCTTTGACACAGAGAGACAAAGCAGATCTAATTTTATACAGCAAGCCACATAGCCGCAATTTTACATGAACTGCTGTCTGGACTCTGGCATAACAACACTACGCTGGCTCGACCACTCCATACCACGACTAGACAGACATGTAGTTCTGCTGTGGTTGTTATTGACTTGTTTACCTGTTTGCCACTCATGAAATGGCCATAGTTCTTCCGTAAACAGATGATGATAATCCATCCATCCCAGTGAGTGACTGTAAATATATCATGTAACTTTGATCAGATTCAAGACTCGTCATCATCATCATGGTATTGGCAAACTCAATGTTGTTCATGCAGTCACAGTCTACACACAGTGAGTCCGAGGACATTTTCCATATTAAAAAATGCAACGTAGTGGCCCCTGCAGTAGAAGTACAATTTGTAAAAACAGAGTAGACTTGAGTTACATTTAGTGTGTAAAAGATTAAATAATAACAGAACACATAGGATTCATTTCATGCACAACAAACAAACAGCAATTGCTTTCATCAGAGCCAGACAGCCAGTGTTGTCCACTCTGCATGCCATCTTACATTCTCATCATTCATTACCTTTTCCACTTTTTGTCAGCATCTTATTCTTAAGTGAAGGGCCACACAGGGCAGCCTCTCGTGTCAATTTCAGAAGTAACAGTTTCTTGATTCTGTGTAATCGGCCAACTGCCGTGAGGGAAACAAATGGATAGGGGGGGTCTAGAGGAGGAGGATGGAGGAGCATGACTGAGTTGTGAACTTGTGAACTTCAGGAATGCAGACAGCGTCACCTTCAATATGGAAATAAGACGAAGACAGTGCTGCTGATGGATTTGTTGTGATTAGAGTTTTGTTGTGCTAAAAGTTTCAAAACAAAGAAAGACACACAGAAATAAAAGTGAATAAGGATGAAAAAAAAAGTACGTTTCAAGCCTAGGTGTCAGGGAAGTAGAGCTCGTCCTCAAACTTTGTGAATTCAACCCGGAGTAGGTCAGCTAACAGAGAAGAACTTCCGTCACCTAAGTCGGTGTCCTCTTCTTCCTGCGTGGATTCACGTATTTTGTAATCTGGTGGTATGAAGTGCTGATTCATCTTGATCAGTGTTAACCTCTCCACATTTTTGGGCAAGAGGCGGGTCCTTTTTGAAGTTACAATGGCAACAGCAGCATTGAAAACACGTTCAGAAGTCACGCTTGCGAGTGGGCAAGCCAAATAATTTAGAGCCAGCTTGGTGATCAGTGGCCATTGAGGCCTTTTCCCATACCAATACACCAATGGGTTCTAATCAAAGAAGACCTCTGTTGGGTCATCCAGATAGGCCTGCACCATCCACTCAAGGTCCTCCATGGGTGCTCCACTTTGCGTACCATCTGTTGCCTTTGCATCAACTCTGGAACGAGCAAACCCATGATGAGTTATCCAATCCACTTTCGACAATATTATGGCTGGGCCTGGTGCAGGTGATGATGATGATACGGTTGCTGCTGTCGGTAACAGCTGTGAGGGAAAGTGACTGCCTTCGGCCACAGAAGTGGACCTTGACGCCGGATGGCCTGCTGCTTCAGTAGTACTTGTGGTGGTTCCTTCAATTTCCTGCCGCTCTTTTTCGAACCGAGTGGCTGACAGAGCTGCCAATGTTTGTACTTGGAAACATCTGCTTCATAGAAAGGAATGAATGTATTGCTGGCAAGTGCCTTTTTGTACTGTGGATCCAGAATAGTGGCACAAATGTAATGTTGTTCTGCATGTATTGCTTTAAGCCTTTCATTGTCAACGAGGCGGCTTTATAAGCTCTCCGCCAACCGATTTGCGTCTTGTTTTTCAGCATCAACTCGGAACGTTGAAGACACCGCCTTCAGTTGGTGCTCTAGCATGGGCAACAATGGGATAGCTTTGCCCAAAGTACAGTCCTCCCTGCGGACTTCACGCGTGAACACCTCAAAAGGACGAAGCATGTCTGTCAGGCTTTTAACTAGGTCCCATTCATCCAACTCTAGCCTCATGTCTTTCATAGAGGCACTCCGTGCGTTAACGACCTACTCATTGATTACCACGTACTGCTCAAACAGATGCTCAAGGATGTAGAAGGTTGAGTTCCAACGTTGTTGTGTAGGAATCTAGGACCCTAGTGTAATTTTCCCGATTCATGCCCATATATAGGTATAAATTACCCGATCCTTATATAGGCATAGAAATCATTACCATATTTACACTGAGCCTATGCAGCCCAAATACGGCATGGCTACTTCCACTAAGTTCCGAGAATCAACAACGATTTCTTAGAAAAACCCGCCTTCAGCAGTTAGGGACTTCCCCTTGCCTGAATACTAATTTATCTAGGAAATTATGGAGTTTTCAAAGAACTGAGTCTTTGATGACGTTATTATGTCGAATCATACGTCAAACTCGGCACCTTCAAGGTATAAATAGGCCTATGTTTGCCCAGACAAACACACGGTGGTTTGGAGCAGGTCGACTATCTACTTGCCCGACGCGCCCTGCAGCAGCAAGTGCCTAAGGAAGCCGACCCTACAGCTGACAAACTGAGAGACGCTGTATTTTCTCCTGCCGAGAAATCCAGCTCCAGCGTTTCCAGGCTACCCTTGCGGGTTGTTGGGAAATCGAGTCCTGAGAGAGAGATACAAGACCTCCTTCATTCTAAAACCAAGGTACAGAGCTGATTAGACCCTTAGAGAATTCTTGGAATAGATTCTTGGCAAAGAATACTAAACTAAAACTACACCTCACTTACTTCTTCCCTTGTACTAGACTTAGGTTAGGTACACCGGGTTAGGTGTATTTTAGAAGCACCAGTTGAGGACTTTTAGTCTTTATTTATCACTGTATGTATTTTATGTATTTTAGGTATTTTATGGCTTAGAAACCATATCATGCTTTTACAGTATTATTTTATAATACTCTTCGTGCTGTACGCATTGTACTTTATAACCAGTATGACGATTGTAGCAGTACATTTCTTATGCTTGAGAAAGAAGACTGTTCCATAAATACTTTTTATTGAAAAAGCCCGTCTCTCTATTTCTCAGCACCTCTGGTGAAACGAAGCATGCACGATTGACTGAGTAAAATAGCTATCTATTGTTTCCGCGACTCTAGAGATTGGTTTCTTATTCTTGGGAAACAAAGTTGTCACGTTTATGCGGTTGTCAGAAACTAATCCCTTCATGTGATTTCGAGAAAGTTTCTAGTGACCTCTGAGCTAGCTGGCACTCACAATTAAGTTTAATATATTCGGTAGAGACCTAGTCGACCTCAGTCCTACGTTTAAACTACAGGATATATTATTCCAATGCGCAGAGCCTATTGGGAATATAGGAACTACACTACAACGTGTTGCCACCTCCTGGATGAGTCCTCTGACTGGCACTCTATGGTTACGTTGAATGATTCTCAGCTGCTTCCGGGCCCTAAAAGAATGGCTGAAATGTGTGCAGATTCTTCGGCAGGTGGTCAGTAACTTGCTGACTGTGTTTTATTTTTTCAAGAAATCTTGAACAACAATGTTAATACTGTGCGCCAAACACGGCACTCTGAAATAGCCACCATCAGACATGGCCTTAACTATATTACTGCCATTATCCATGGTACCATAACCAATCATGCGCTTTCTTGGCTGCAGCCATTCAAAGACCTTACTGTTAAACTCCTCCAAAATGTTTACTGCAGTATGAGATTTCTCCATGGCAAACATGGCTACTGTTGCATGTTTCCGAGTAGCTTGAAAAATTGTGACTCTGTCAACACCTGCAGCTATCTTGTCTCTAACCCCGCATAAGAGACCCCGTGTGCAGTGATGCACATGTAATCAACGGCTTGGCAACTGGTCCACATGTCTGTTGTCAGGTGGATAGTATGAACAGCACTCTTCTGCAAAGCTGCCCCAATCACCTCCAGCACATCGTGATGTAGTGATGGAACGGCAACTCTGGCAAAATAGGACCGGCTAGGAACCTTCCATTTAGGGCAGACTGTTGCCAAAAATTCTAGAAAACCCACCCCTTCCACGAAAGAAAAAGGGAGAAGGTCCAGCGCTAACATTTTAGCCAGCATTGCATTATACAGACGTGCCGTTGGATGGTTGCCTTCAAATGGCGCCTCCGACTAAAACATGCTTTTAATGGTGGTCTGGACCGTTTTCATATGTGATGACGATCTAGACTTCATCAACCCACTTAGGCTCATTGAGTACTTTTTCGCATTGGTGTCTCTACCAGACTGTGCCTCGTAGATGTTGCTGCGGTAGAGGAGAGTGTGGGCGCTACCACTGCAGTGCTGCTGCCATGGGTACTGTGTGTACCAGAAAAAATGTCTCTTGGTTCTTCACCTCCCCCCTGTACGATCAGCTCCTCGTCATCAGATGCAATATCAATGGATACATTTGGATTTGTACTTTTGGCTTTCCGGATGTTACTTAGGTGCACCTCCCACTGGATAATGTGGTGTTTTTTTAGATGACCTCTCTGGCCTCCGGTACCATATTTGGTACCAAGCTTACCCCGACTAACTACTTGTTTACAAATCAAACAAATGACTAGGTTTTCCGCCTTTTTGCTAATACTAAAGAAGTCCCAAACTGGGGACTGGAGATTTCTGGTGGTGGTGGAGGTGCTACTTTCAGTTTCAATGCCAGATGAAGTGGAGGATGGGCGTGCGGAATTTAACTCTGTTGTGCACTTACAGCACCACTACTTGAGGTAATGGAGGTCGAGCTGGATGGAGGTCCCTGACGGCCCTTCTGACGAGAAAATATGGAAGCTGTAGGTCGTGTTGGTGTAGTTGTTAGTGTTACCTGTGTTGGTGGTGGTACCAGTGGTGCTGCGCCGCACACATCCTGCACAGCAGTATTTTTGGATAGGGTAAAAATGTCTGTCTGCTGTATGCCCACTGGGGCTGGAGTGACCACTGTGATGACTGGGTCGTCATCGTCAGACTGTTCATCAGCAGCAGAATACACCACTTCTACTTCTTCTTCGTCATCACCCATAACTGAAAGCCTTGCGGGAACCTTCCTTTTACCTAGCTTTGTCTGCTCATGGCATGCCTCCCTCTCAGACTGCATTGGTTGCTGCCAATCAAGATCTAGATCATCAGAAGGAAGGGGGCTTGAAGAAGAACTTGTACTAGCCCTCCTTGACCTTTTCCTTGCTGGCGATGTGGAAGACAATGGATCATCAGGAGGAGTGGCTTGCTCGGCTGATACCTCCGCATGAATCTCGATTTCTAATGTGCCCCTACTTCTGGGGGAACAAGCATTGTGGGCAGTTGTGCCTCTCCATGCGCCTCTCCTTGCGCCTCTCCTTGCGCCTCTACTTGCGCATGTACTTGCGCCTCTACTTGTGCCTCTACTTGCGCCTCTCCATGTGCCTCTCCATGTGCCTCTCCTTGCGCGTCTCCTTGGGCCTCTCCTTGCGCCTCTCCTTGTTGCACCTGTGGTTGTCGTTGCGGCTGTGGTTGAACACTCGTCAGATGAGTTACACCCTGCGTTGATTGGATGCTACTTTGCGATTATTATTTTTTTTTTTGTTAGTTTATTTTTTTTATTAGCATAGTTAATTAAAACCATTGCAATAATAGCACTACAATATTCATAAAACATAATTAAAATTGTTTAAAAACCTAAAATAGAAAATTGAATGCAGTTAAAACACAATTGGATTATGCTAGTTGGGAAGAGTCAATGAGTCGCTAGATGCTGTAATTTTGTTTGTCTCAGAAATCTGTGCTCCGGCCATGCTTGCCCGATTATCTAAACGAAATTATCTCTGTTTATTACAGTAGTGTTCCCGCTACTGCTCCTGGTTCACATCTGGCAGTCTGTTTCACGATAATGGGCTTTGCGAAGCATTCTTTGATGTTAGCGGCATTTTTTGTTCAGTCATCCTCAGGAATTTTACCAGTCTGCAGTTTAATTGAGTATTTACCGGGTTTAAGCAGGCCAGCACTGCTTGCCTTCTAGTGCGGATACCTTTCTGTTTGAATGGTTCTTTTAGAAGTTGTATCCGCGCTTGGTGCAGTTCTTCGCATAGGCAAATAAATTTAAGAATATCACCATTCTTGATATTGCACAGCCTGCAAGTATCTTGGCCTTTTATCCTCAGCCATGGTGGTAGATGCTGAGTGCATGACAGGATCCCCAGTCTGTACCTTAAGAAATTCATTTTTATCACCCTAGGGTAGCCCTGATTGAAATATAATTGTGGGATGAGTGATTTATAGGAACTGAAGGACAACGAGGCATGTGTTTTTTTCGGGAAGGTTGCCTTGTCCTCCAATAAGGAGGATAGTTGTGTGTTTTTCCAGACCAATTTTTTGAAATTGAGGTGGCCGAGTTGCGCATCCCAACGTCCAGAGAGTTTGGTGGAATCTAAGGCTAGTTGGAGATAATTTCTTGCCTGGGAAAACTCCCTGTGTTGTATGCCGTGCCACAACAGATAGTTAAGCGTGTTTCTATTGGCATTTCTTATCTTATGCCAACAGATGATATATGCACCATATCTGGCTAAGGCTTGTTGTTTAAGGCCAAACTCCAGCCTTATTTGTGCTGCTGACGTATAAGACGGAAGACAGAAGATAGTTCTGTAAGCTTTCACCAGCGTCCTATCCAACTCCTTAGCGTCTCTTCCCCGCATTGCCTCGCTGCCATAGGTTATCGAGGGGAGAGGTTTAGCCTGAACTACCTTCAATAGCGGAGTCAACGTCGGTCCCATCAATTTGTTTGCAAGATTTTTCATCGTTAAGGCAGTTACCGGACCTTTCCTTCTTATTTTCTCTTTTTGGCGCCAAAAGGACCCTTCCTTGTCAAATACGACTCCCAGATACTTATACTCCCTAGCGTGGTCAATTTTGGTGCCGCCAAGGAACCAATGTATCTGCGTGCTCTTTTTGCTATTGATTGACATAGTCTTCGTTTTGCACAGGTTTATTTTTAGGTTATTTTCTGTTGCGTATTTCTGCATTTCAGTTAGTAGATGTTAAAGGCCAACATAAGTATGACTTAGCAGAACTACATCATCTGCATACATGAGATTTGGTAGAGTTTTCCCTCCCAGCCTGGGAGCGTGGGAGTTGCAGGCATCCAGCACATTTGGAAGGTCAGTCATAAATAAATTAAACAGGGTTGGTGCAAGCACCCAACCCTGCTTCAGTCCTTTTGTGGTTGGTACTTTCGAAGAAAGGTGGGTGCCTCCGCCTAGTTTCACCTGCACCCAAGTGTGCGTATGTAGAAGCATCAGCATGTTTAAGATGGTCTGTGGGATGCCCCATCGTGCCAGTTTCCCCCATAGTCTGCCTCTCTCAATATTGTCAAAAGCAGCGCTAAAATCAATATAACATAGGTGTAAGGGTTACTTGGAGGCTTTTGCTGCGTCAATTATTAGAGAATTTGCAAGGATATTTGTAGCTGTGCTAGTCATTTTACGGAAACCGGTCTGATTCAGCGGTATCATCTGATTCGTCTCAGCCCAGAGTGTGAGCTCCTCTAATATAATGCCTGCAAAATATTTCGCTTCGTTGTCAATTAGAGCAACTAGGCGATAGTTGTTGGGCTCAACCTTGTCACCTTTTTTGTGAATTGGGACTATTGTTGAGCCCTTCCAGGCTTCTGGTATTTAATTAGCAGCCTAATTTCCAGGAACAGAGGTTGTAGAATATCTGTCCATTCTTTACTCTTCCCTTTGAACAAGGCAGGCGGTATACCGTTTGGTCCCGGGGCACCTTCTTTCCTCCCTTTGGCGATCTGCTTTTCAATTTGGAGTGACAGCGGATGGTTTGCTGCGCCCAATGGTTTGCTTCCTGTGGCTGGACACTCCTGCTCCCTTATCTCAGATATACTAGCTGCGGCTATTCCCTCTGAGAGCCGTCTGTTGTCCATTTGTTCTACTGCGTTTTCAGTGTGGTTGTTAAAGTGGCTAGTAAGATATTTTGTCCAGGTTGCTTCTGAGATATGAGACCCGATGTCCTTAAATTTTGGGCGCATTATCCCGTTCGCAGTTTTCCCAAAACAGGCGCTGTTTTTGCGATTTATATCGTATAGGACTTTTGCCCAGATTTCGTTCTCACAATCTCTCTTGATGTTCCATTTTAGTCTTTTTAGGGCTACCCGTTGATGATTCAGAGATGCTCGTGCATTGACATTTCCTGGAAATCTTCTCAGCCTACGCAGGCTCGAATTTATTGATCTTTTGAGTGACTTGAGCTGTACTCTCTGCTTTTTCTGTATTTTGTTTTTATCCCATTTTTCCTGAAGATTAACTTTAGTTTGCGATGAGTCAACGCCAACATCACTGGTCGATGGTGAAAGAGCAATTAAAGTGGCTGCCTCTGTGGCACTCATGGGCTTCGGCCTAACTTGGCGTGGTGGCACTAAGGCCAATGAAGCGGAGGTGCTGCTCCCAACTTGCTCCCCGGCGGACACCGCTGCTGCAGGCGTCGTTTTTTTCCCATAAAAAGTGTCTGTCGGCACACCAGTCTCCTTGGTAATTGGTGCCACTTGCTTCTTCTGCTCCTTCTTACTGGCAGTGGCACTGGCAAATTTCTTGGTAGAGGAGCTACGGCCACCTTTCTTTGGGCCCATCTTCTTCAGATGTCAGAACAGCAGGACGCAGTTGCACGAGTTGCAGAGTTGTCTGTGGCCACACGAGATGTCACGTGACGTTGAGCACACACCGCAGCAGGACTTCTTCCTGGCACTACAACAAGTGATGATGATGAGGATAATTCCTGGTTCTTCTCAGTCTTTGTGCACCTCAAAGGAAGCCAGAGGAACATCAGTTAAATAAATGTTGCATATGTAGTGCTTCAATTAATATTTGCAACTAGGCATTTATTATTATTAACACAACACACCCAAAAACGGAATGATCCAAAATAAAAATTGCAATTCTAATCCAAAATGGATGTTTAAATTAATAGAAGATAGACCACACACAGAGAGAGTTGTTTCATGCACCACTGAGTACCCCTGGGCATAAAGGATGAAAGCAAGGCAGGCTGGGTGCAGGCCTATGGCACAAAGCACACTGCCTGGCTTCAAAATGGCCCCTAGACCCCCACCCACATGGCCAGGCCTCATAATGGCCCCACCCACATGGCCAAGTCCTGGACCAGGCCCCAACAACACCCAAAAAATCTAAATACACACAAAAATCACCCCAATCCAATTCCATCCATGCCCTAAATGATGATTAAATTCAAGAGACCCCACAGAAAGACATGGCCCATGCACCACTGAGTACCCCTGGGCATAAAGGATGAAACCACAGACTGGGTGCAGGCCTATGGCACAAAGCACACTGCCTGGCTTCAAAATGGCCCCTAGACTCCCACCCACATGGCCAGACCTCAAAATGCCCCCCACCCACATGGCCAGGTCCTGGACCAGGCCCCAACAACACCCAAAAGATCGAAATACACACAAAAATCACCCCAATCCAATGCCATCCATGCAATAAATGATGTTTAAATTCAAGAGACCCCACAGAAAGACTTGGTCCATGCACCACTGACTACCCCTGGGCCTACTGGCTAGTGTGGCGTTAACACGCACCCCAAAATAAAATTAAAACTTCCACATATAACAGTGAGCTATTCAATTCCATGCCTTCAATGCCGTAAATTATATTTAAGTTCAACAAAACTCACAGAAACAGTTGTATCATGCACCCATGACTAACCCTGGGCCTACTGGATACTGTAGCTACCCACAATATATATTTTTTAAAGTTGTGAAAAAGTTTATAAATTGTAGTTGCAGCAACTGCAATGCCCCAAACAAACAACACCAACTTACTTGTAAAATCTCAAATCCAAAAGGGATCCAAACAAAAAGGCCTCAAATACAAAGATCCAGCAGCAGCCACAAAGAGTAATCCTTCCAGCTCCAGATCCAAATGAAAAGTGACATGGACATGGACAAAGCACTGGGAGGAGACTGCAGCCTGCTGGACAGGAACAGGAAGTTGGAGACTCTGGGGCACTTCCTTCCTCCCACCCCCTCCCCAAAAATGGACTCCTTGCACAAAAAAGTGCAGCCAAATGTCAATGTTATTCTGATCCAAATCATCAATTTCAGAAGGTTTATGCTGCCAGCGATAGATTTCTTGTGCAGAATTGCAATTTTTGCGATTTCAGGAAAGCGAGATGTTCAAATCTCCCGCCGGATGTCAGCTGTGCGGCGCATCTACGTGTTCGCAATTGTTTACTCTCGCAATGCATGATCGCAGGTCCTTATGATGTATTCGCGTTCTGAAAGTCTCGCATTGCAAGATGGCAGGACTCCATGACGTACTTGCGGTCATATAGTCTCACATGATCACGCCATGACGTACTCGCGGTCGAATAGTCTCGTGCGATCACGCCATGACGTACTCGCGGTCGAAAAGTCTTGAATCACGGTAAGTCAACGCCGCTGCGTGAGATTGTATTTTTGAAGCGCGACCAAGCAAAAAAGATCCGCCAACTCGCGAATTGCGAATTCTTTGACAATTTTGCGCGATTTGCGGACCGCAAAATTGTCAAAATTTTGCAAATTCCGCGAGCGGAACGGATTTTCAGCCCATTCTTACATTTTATATCTCTAGCGATCCATGGCCCTACATGCTGAACCCACCAAGTGAGTCTCCTGCAACAGGGCCACCACTGGCGCGTTTCGCCTCAAATATTGCAACACCAAGCCCCTTTTAATCTTATCGCCCAGACCATGCACATTCCAGGTGAGCAAAGACAAGGGAGTCACCGGGGACGTCAGGGGGGCACCAGAACCAACCTTAGAGTGTGTCGACATTGTTCCCAACGCCACAAGTAGTGTTGTATTGCAAACATTTCCCAATGCAGTATGCCCAAAAAACTGTAACAGGTATACATGTCGGTAGTTATTGCCCTATTCATCGAACCAACAAACCATAAAACAACTTTCATTAACCACTCCCCTCCACCCACCCCCCTCCCTGCCTCCCTGCTCGATGTATCTACAACTACCCGCCACCCCAACAAAGCAGAGTGCTTAATACCCTTTCCCAGTTGTCACACGAACGAGGTAAGAGAAAATGACACGTGCCCCCCCAGAGCCACCAACCCCAAAATCATCATAGACCCATTGCCCCTGTCGAGTCTCGTACAATATAGCCAAAGGAAGATATGCAGCAAAATCGACCAATAGTATCATCATGGCGGGCAACACCCACATTTTATATCCAAAAGTACCTGATCAGGGGCAGACTAGAATGTCAACACTTTATGCATCTTCGCAATAAACTGATCAAAGACACCAGAAACGAAAGTGTCCTGAGGAAGTGAAGCATTGATGTCTTCATGGCACTTCGGATCGCTCCATCACTCAACATCTTGCACCCCATCGAAGACTTGCGCTCACTCTTGTTCCATGTCCGCCAGATGGTCGTGGCGTCGAGCATCATGGTTCTATGCGGCCGGTTCGGGGAGCCTTTCGCCAGCCGTCCAGCCAGTCCTGCACCTCCTCAGGCGTCGAGAAGAACCACGCCTTACCCTCGGCTTCCACTCGCAATTTGGCAGGAAACAGCATAGAGTACTTTATTTTGCGTTCCCAGAGAGCCTTCTTAACATCAAGAAATCCTCTGCATTGTTTTGTGACTTCTGCAGTGTAATCTGGAAAAATCGCAATAGTTGCATTGTCTATATGGATCGGAGGGGCTTTACGGGCAGTCTGCAGGATTGCATCTCTGTCCCTGAAGTTAAAGATGCGGGCCAGGATGGGCCGCGGGTGAGCCCCCGGCTTCGGCCTACCACCCGGGACCCGATACGCCCGCTCAACAGAGAAGAAATTGGATAGACCTCGTGGCTGGAGGTGGGTCGTAATTAAATCCTCCACAAAGAGATCTAGGGGTGGACCTCCTGTCGTCTCCGCCACGCCAATAAGGTGGAAGTTGTTCCATCTCGATCGCCCCTCCTGATCCTCGAGCCTTGCCGCAAGAAGCTTGTTCTCCGCCTCCAGCTGTTGGACCTGTTTTTTAAGGGTGGAAGTGTCAGATGACAGGGCCGCCGTTGTGGTCTCAACCTCCCATACCTTGGTGGACATTTTATTAATGTCAGCGCGGATCAGAGCCAGATCAACTGCGAGAGTCCCAATGCGTGAGTCCCCCTTATTCAGGGTGGTCATGATGTCCTGCAGGGTCACCTCTTGTGTGACTCCACCATTTGCACAGGCAGACGACGGAACTTCTTTGTCTTGTGTGTCCCCCTGGGATTTTGTAAATGAGAATTTGTCCAACTTCGCCTGGTTAGTACCCTTTGTGTTCCTGTTGCTCATGACGGCGGTTCAGGTGATGGTCCTGCGTGAATCAGGGCTGTGGATCATCTCCGCCTGATCCCAAATTCGCAGGGCCGCTCAGAGATTTTAGAATCTGTGTGCCAACAATTGAATGCCGTTGCTCGATGACAATGAAAGCAGAGGGGCCCGCTCCCCCGCTGATCACCACCACGCCGCGGGTATGACTAGTGGGCTCGTTTCAGCTGTGGTCAGGGTAGCTGCTACTCAGAAAACAGATCTAGATGCCAGATGCACCACAATAACTCATTCCCCCCTTGGCAGATAGAGTGCAGGACCTTCCTTCTTCAAACGCCACAGACTGTTGAGGCACTCCTAAAAGCTGACGTCTCCAGCAGCGCCCGAGGCAGCCTGTAATAAGAAATTCAGCTACTGTCCATGAGGGAGAGGCAACCCACCGGCGGGGCCCGGTATGCCACAGCACTGTCCTCGTTAGAGGTTATGTCCCTGCAGAGAGAATGGCAGGGTGCAGTTAAAAAATGGCGGTGGAAGACCCTCGTCTGTCCTCGGCCCAGCCATTACTGGGAGCTCATAAGGGCCGCGCCAGAAGGATTCCGCCCACCTCCGGGTCCCAGCCGCGGGGCCGTGTGATCGGGCGCCACTGTCGACTGTACCTCCGAGGGTGGGGAAGCGATCCATGAACCGTCACCGCCGCTCCTCCCCGATCCGAACTACAGGCCACCGCAGCCGTGCAACCCCCGAGCTTTAGGTCCCGGCTGCCGTCTCCTTACTAGGCCTCAGATTGCCGTACTCCGCCGTTGTCCAGGGGAGCCTCACAGTGCAGCCAGACTGATATCGCTTGATACTGGGTACCTTTCACCGCCTCCTGGCGGGCAAAACGGGTCACGGATAACTAGACGGATAGACTGGGCGTGTTATCGGGAGCACGGAGCCTCTCTAAGTTACGGCCATGTTCTTTGGCTGCTAACCACGCCCCCCTAAGACAGAGGTCTTATTCTTCAGGCAGGCTTCCCCTCCCTCTGCAGGACTATGGTGGCCTGCAGAAATGGGATCACCACCATTACCGGCAAACATGGCTAGGAACCTGGGCATCAAATGGGAAACTGATCTGTCTTTTACGGCCCAAGTCCGTCATATATCATCCTCATGTTTTGGGAAGATGAGAAGTTTAAGGAAGTTTCTGTACCTACTGCCGGGGTCATAGGGTCATAGTCCACGCCACTGTGACATGCCAGCTGGATAACACAAATAGTCTGTACTTGGGGCTGCCTTCTTACCTGATCAATAGAATACAGATGGTATAGAATGGTGCAGCAATAATACAACGGGTCCCGTTCCGTCATCACATCTCCCCCCACATCAGATAAATTCACTTGCTCCGTGTAGTAAAAAGAATAGAGTTTAAGGGCCAAATGTATCAAAATTGGAAATTGCGATTACCTAATTGCGATTTTCTGAGAATCGCAAATAGGCAATCGCAATTTTCAATGTATGAATCTCCAAGAGTTTCATATACCAATTCCTAGAGGGTCGCAAATTGACCTACCCCATTCATAATTATGAGGTAGATCGCAATTTGCGCCCCCCTAGGAACCCCTAAAATCACGGGGATGGTAGCCTGCTGGGGTCAGCAGACCACCATGTCTGTGACTGCTTTTAAATAAAGCATTATTTTTTTAAATGCAAATCGTTTACCTTAAAGGAAAACGAGTTGTGTGAAAAAAAATAAAAAATGAAAACTTTTCTTTGCATTTTTTAAGAGCAGGCAGTGGTCCATGGGGCCACTGCCTGCTCTTAAAAAACATTTTACAACCATTCCCAAAGGGAAAGGGGTCCATGGGGACCGTAGGTGGTAAAATGTGAATGTTTTTGCGATCGCATTCAAGGTCGCAAAACATTCATACATACCATTAGGATTTGCTATTTGGAAGGGATGCCCTAAACACGCCCCTTAAAAATATCAAACAGGTTACCGAATTGCATAATGGGTTTTGATATTTGTAAAAAGCCTTTTTTGCATTTGCAAACAGGCTGATTCTGTGAATCAGCCTGTTTACAAACGCAAATTTGGTTGATATATGTGGCCCTCACTCCCTGACCCTGGCCTTTTGTGCCTTGCACGACAGTGGCCCTGGGTATCTCAGGTGCAGGCTTTACCTATATCAACAAAAACGCACTCTGATATCCAACTCCCAGCACCTACCTGCTATGGGTACCTCTCAATGCTAAGTCCCGAATGGGAGGCAGAGCCTTCACAGTTAGGAAGGCCAGATTGTGGAACGCCTTGCCCTCCCATATGCAACTGATTGAGTCAGAACGTGAGTTCACAAAGACCTTGAAAACCTGACTTTTCAGTCAAGGATAGTGCCTCTTCTGGGCCTGATTCTCACCTGCATTTACAGCTGAGCACCGGGACACCTCTGCATAAGGTAGCTATTGCGCTCTACAAATGCTATTATTGTTATTATCAACCCCAGAGACAAAAATTGCCAAGGTGTTTAATAAATCCACTTGTATTTTTAATGTATTCGATTGATTGTTGTTGCCTTTGATATATTAACTTCAAGCAACATATTCCTGAATGGTTTGTTCTTGTCATGCTCTCTTTTATTTCATTGATCTTGATCTGTATTGTTGTCATAACTTATAGCTACAGCTTGCCTGTCAGGGATTTTACTATTATTACCACTTTCAATGGTTCTTTCTTTTTGTAGCCCACTTACGGCAATGTCCTGCATTACGGCTATTATATTCAAAGTTTATACATTGTTGTTATTTTCCACAAAGACTGTGTGGGGTGACATTTTGTCACATACAAGTTGCAATCATTGAGTTTGCTCTTGTTTCTGGGCATTAGGTTGATCTTGGTTTTGTTGTTTATTCAACTGGTGTGGTTGGTTTTCATTTGTCAGAGAGGAGCTACCTTCTAGCTGATTGATATGAAGAATGTTGTCATCGGAATCTAAGTCTAGGAAACTTTGCATATTGAAGGTATCAAATCCCGGTTTTCAACTAATTTTTGTCCTTTTAATTTGAAATAGAGTCCTGAAGTTTTAAAGATTTCCCACTAACACATTGCTATCTCCGTTTGTACTTACTCAAAGAGTATGTGGGTGTTCTTATTCAGCTTTACCTCATTTGATACTTCAAATAGGTGTTGCTGCTGCAAATGTTTGATGTTGTGATGTTATTTAACTCCTTCTGCAATTGTAAAGTCTATAAGTAATGAAACATTGCCTAGCTATTGAAACAGATTATGCTTTTCCTTCTTCTCTTTTTAATACCAGCTGCCTTTGAAAAGTATCATACCATAATCAACAAACTACATTTCCCAAGAGACATTGGGAAAACAGAAAAACCGTCCATCCAATCAGAGTGTTGCCATGCATATACCAGTCTCTGCAGACTTTCTATCTCCCTAGGCTATTTCGACCTGCGGACACAGCATCTCCACGTGGATTCTATTCCTATTTATTGGATTCCGATCCTGGAGTAAGGATACAGAAAAAATATAACTTTTGTCATTCCATACCAGATAAAACTGTAAACAAACATCATATGGCATTAGTAACCATAGGACATTAGCAATCTAATACCTCAAGTCAAAAGCATGAACTAAGAAAAAAAGGTCTGCATATGGCTTGATATACCCAACAGAATATCATTACCCCGCTGTCAGAGTGGGTATTAACATATATGAAAATTCTGCTCGCCTCCGTGTCCTTAATAAAATTGAAATTTTCCTTTACGATAGCTTGCAAATTCTTCATTCTAGGGCAGGACCCTGAGTCAAGGATTAGGCTAGTTTAAAGCTGGTTCACCACTATGTTTGCCAGAGAAGGCACTGGTTTAAAGAAAAACATTTTAAAAGTGGAATCAGATGGCCTATCAGCAGCGTTGAGGATATCCTATAATCTTGCTCACAAAGAAAAAGCCTTAGAGGCTATGGCGCCTCTTATTGAATGAGCTCCAAAATGGGCTGTTCCAATGCCTGCTTCCTGCATTACCCATGTGATCCATCTGGCAATCGTAGGGAGAGAATCCACTTTATGAGGTTTAGTCAGAGCAAACAGTAGTTGCTTCTCTCCTTGAGGACAGATTTCCTCAGCGACAGCCTCATGTATTTTAATGGTGCGAACGACAAACAATTTAGACACACTTGGAAACGATGGGTAAGATACAATTTTGGAATTAAACTTTGATCAGCAAGCAATATGAAAGGTCACCCCTTCAGGGGTAAAAACTCTACCTGTAATGTCCAAAGCCCGAACATCTGAGACCCTGCAACAGCAAATCAGACATAGTAACATCGCCAGCTTCGTTGATAATTGCTTCCTAGACAGATACCTATTAGTAGGACCTAAAGAGAGTAAGAACCTTTTTCACATCCCATAAAACAGAGTATCTTTGCTCAGGGGGCCAGGATAACCGGACCCTTGTAGGCGTTTGCACACTAAAGGGTGCTGCCCCACTGGTGACCATCTTCGGGTGGGTTGGGAATCCATAAATGTCTTCTTTAGGCATGCAAAGGCATGGAGATCGACCCCTGGGTGATCCCTGGTCTTGCGTTTATCTGTGTAAGGGTTAGCTGGCTTCCCTGGAGGTAGGGGAGCCCTAGGCCCAGAAGTGTCTTCCCTCTGGTCTAGGGGTTTTTGGCATGGCGCCTGATGAGCCATAATCTTCTTCTCCACGGGGGCTACCATCTACGTCACCGCTTTAAAGATGGAAACGTCCATCACCTGACAAAAGTGGTTATCAGTAGGGTGGTAGGTAACTTACTCCATATATTCTTCTGGACCCTAAAAATCCTCCATATTGAAGGTTATGGTAATAAATGAGGCAATATGGTGGGATTTGATCCATGATTCACAATCAACCCTCACACAGGGGAATTTGTTGATTAATACAAAAAACCCTCACAGGGGAGTATATTAAGGGAGCCGTGCACCCTCTTTTTTTAGCAGGGAGATTTTTCTGCCCTGGACTGTCCCATTGGCTGCCTCAAAAAAGGCTTGTCATATCTTCTCTGGGTGTCGTGTCTCCAGGCGGTGGCTTGCACTGGCGATAATTGCCTAAGAACCTTACACTGCCCAAATAATTCTGAATGAGAAAATCCTCCCCTGTGTTAGCAGTCGCAGGGAGACGTGCTTTACTAGAACCGACAGTGAAATTGACCCGCGCCGGCTGCTGAGTGGTCAGACACGCTGAGTTGAAATTGGCACTGCGCACGCGAGCTGGCAGTCTAACTGCGAACATGGAAGAACGAGAACGTTCCTGCGGTCTCCCTGAAAGAACAAATTATGTTAAGCGCACTGCAATGAGCGCGGCAGGAATACGCCGATCGCCCGGAACACAAAAAGGATGTCTATAGTTCAGCGCTAAACTGCATATACAATGAGACAGGTAATACAATAAGGAAAAGCAGGTCAAGAGACCAAACACTTATCTGCATACTGTTGGAGCAGCAAAGAAAGAGGGAGATAGAGAGTCTGCAGGAACCGTTATATGTGTGGCAACACTCTTAATTAATGGACTGTTTTTATGATTTCCCAAAGTCTTATGGGAAATGTAGATTGTTGGGTATGATCTGATGATTTTCAAAGGATGCTGGTGATAAAAAATAAAGAAGGAAAAGCCTAATCCTCGCCTCCGGGTCCTGCCATAGAATCCAGTTTACTGTCTTACAGTCTCCCCCTCTCATTCAATAACTCAGTGCTTCACATTTATGGCTTTCCTTCTCATGGGGCTCCTCTATGAAGTCTTTGCGGTATCAAATGTGTCAAATATATCATGCACGATAATTAGCATTAATTAGTATTAACTGTCTAAATAATTCACCTCTTTCCTAGATTTTTCTCTTGTTCGTCCTTCTAATAATGCTCTGCTCAACCCACTCTTTTACTGTTATTCCTTGAAATTTGAATACATTATTATTACATTTGTTTTTTTGAACATTTTATTATCATGATAATTAACACCAACTTAATTATAGTATGACAGCATAACATCAACCCAATGCCCCAAATCCGGATGTGTTGGTTCCTCCAAGCCAGTCGCATTTCAGGCCCCCCCCCCCACCATTTGTTGACTGGTTTCACCCCATCTCTTCTTTCCACATACCCCATACGTTGTCAAATGTCCGTAGCCACCCCTGAGTTTTATATACCATGACTTTGTTCCGCATGATCCAGGCCAGTCCTCCGTAATGCCATTTTTGTGAGTCCTCTGCTGCCCCATAAACAGTCAATGTGTCTTCCGGTCACTGCGAGTGCAACATTGCAAAACAATCCAGTGCACATAGACCCCCACTTGCTCTCCTCAGAGTAGCCACCCTCACACCGACCTCAATTTTTTCTTTCAGAACTTCTGAAAGTCATCAACTCACACTGTGCCAGTAGTCTTGTATCCTAGGGCGTTCCTACAGGTTGTTTGATAGTGTTCTCTGTTTCCTTCAGCCCCCAGCCCCTTAAACATGTGTCAATGTTGAACTTCCCCGTTCTATACAATTTAGTCCTCATGCACTACACTCAATGTTATATTTTGAGTTGCACTTGCCTAAAGCCTATTTTAATGGCTTCCTCCCTCAAGTATCGACTGACCTCCCACCAGTCATCATCTGCCAGGATTCCCAAGCAACATTCCCATTTGGTGCGTAGTTTATTGAGAGGTGACTGACTGTGATTTTGTAATGTTTTGTAGATCATGGAGACTGCATGTTTATGAAGAAGGGCCAAAAGCACTCGGTACTTAAGTGGGGTTTCCTCTACCACTTCCTGCAGTTCCTCCCCATAGCGGACCACATCATGTTTCATCTGCGCATATCGAAAGCGGTGATTGTCTGCCAAGTTATATTGTGCCTGTAGCTCCTCAAAGCAGAGGCCTTCCGTGCCCCACACATCCCCCAGTTTAATGATCCCTATTTTATCCCATTTCCTCCTTCCCTTCAGAGTTTTTTGGTCTGCAAAGGCATCTGATTCCCACAAGAGGGGTTTGAGCATACACCCCCGCTCATCCCATTTATGCTGTAGCTTGTTTCCTGGGGTATTTCACAGACTCAGTTAGGGATGTACAACGTTGGGCACATGCCCTGCCAAATAACCTACAGAGATATCCCTCACAGCTCTATCTCGCATCTGTCTGCCATCAGCGTGGTCTCCCGGAAAGATGAGAGGACCCAGTCATTCACCACCTGATGCTGCCCTGCCAAGGAATAGAGGTAAAAGTTGGGAAGAGGCAGCCCACCCTCTTATGGATTTTTCATCAGTGTTTGCAGGGTGATGTAAGGTTCCCCCTTCCGCTGCATTGTCCACGTAATCACGTCAACTGCCCCCAAGAACCTTTACGGTAATCAGTATAATCAGTTCTGGAGCATATATAAGAATTTGGGCAGCATTATCATTTTATATAGGGCTGCTTTACCTATCAGGAACAGAAGGAGTTTCCTCCAGTGCCCCACGCCTTATATATAGTCATTCAGGATTCTTTGAGATGCGTCTATGGAAGTCTTCAGGGTCTATAGTATTGATAGAGATCGCAGGTCACCCGGCCAATAATTTTCACCATACACGTACCAGGCCCATATTCTTTCAATTCATCATATACATTAATCGGGTGGCCTAACAACTCTACTACCAGTAACCCTGGTTCCTTCCTATTTATTTCTATTGTACCCGACTTACCAATCTACCGTTACGGGTACCTAAGATCCACAATGGATCAGGGAGTTAGCTGTAAAAGAAAAGCAGGCAAAATACAAAACCCAACGTATTTCTATTCCGCATTAAATGATCACAGACAACTGGGAAGTTTTAAAAGTTTATCTAGAAATCAGATTCGCAAATCATCAAGTTTACAATTAAAAGGCAGTCAATAATCAAGATAACGAAAAGAACATAACCATAGAGGAACAGTGTCAGGGCAACCATTTATGAGTCTATGAGAAAATTATAACAATGCAATCTACTAAATGGATTTTAGAAACTAGGATCACGAACTAAACTTTACTGTTTTAAAAAAAGATTACTGCAAGGATGAATTGAAAATCCTATACATCTATAGGAGGGGGAAAAATTGGAACACGCTATAGTTCTAGCACCTTTACGTAATATCAGATTTCAGGAGAAATTTATATACCACAGTTATGTTTCATAAACAGTATGGAGAGAATGTGTTCTAAAAGGTAGGGAAACATAGGAACATGCTAAGGAAAATATACTGTATGACCTTTATAGTAGGTTGTGGAAAGCATGGAAAATTAACGTATGCAAAGAAATGTCTTTATTAAAGCAAAGACAGGAAAATAGAAGATGCAGTGAAGAGTTTTCGCACTATATTTACCTAGAAAGGTGTGCAGACCAACCATGGCCACGGATCAGTCAAGGACAGGAAATACCCCAAGGAAGGACAGTCATCTATGGGACAGCAGGTGCAGATTGGACACCCCAGGACAGGACAGGAAAACCAGATTAGGATCAGGACAGGACCACCAAGGCACGACCAGCACCCGCAGTTTGGAAGCAACGCCTGCGCTCCACCCTCTCTGCAGCTATCAGTCAGAACCCTGATTGGGTTAGCGAACTCCCCAGCAAAGTGCTCCGCCAGCACTTAAGGTTTAGTAAACCTTAGAGTCTATGGTCAAATTCGGACAGAGTGCTCCGCAGCGCTCTGTATTCAGTCACCTATTGAGTGCGTTGGGTCAGTGACAGGTCAGCTATTCAGACAAGTCGGACAATTTCTCTAGCTGAACCTAGGCTAGATATACTGTTTTCGGGTCAGTGTACCAACCCCCAATGTTGCAAAGTGTCAGAATTCCCAATTTCGATTGGTCCACAAGTAGGATAGGTCAACACACCAATCAGAACAAACTTCTACAATCTCGTATTTGCATGTTATGGAACCGCCTAGCAGATTTGGGGTTCCCATGACCTATTCTACAGAATACAATAGGAAATTATACAAATGTATCCAACACAGAACATTTTAGTTTCTCCGGCTGGGTGAAGGTGCATCTTCCCAGGCACGTCTTGGCTGCCACTTCTGGTTGGCAGTCATTCAATGCCACTGGCCGGGTTTCGGACATGCGTGGTACGGTACTCCAGTATGGACTCTTGTACATCCCATCAACCCTCCATACCGCGGTACATGAAAAGTAAGCGAAAACAAATTAAAACATAGAAATAAATGTTTTTTACTACATATCATGAGTAGCTACTTTATATTTCTTACCATAAAAATATACTATGCGATTACGAATTAGTGCAACAGACAATAACACAAGAGCATCTGCGCAAGCTTCACAATTTGAGTTTTCAGACAGCCATATTAGAGGCGAATACGCATGCGCACATTTTCCCACCAGAACTGCAACTACGTCACGTCACATGAGTGTGACTAACGCATGCGCAGTAGAGAATTCTCAAGCGGCGGCCATATTAAGACAAGGATTATTCGTATTAGTAAAACACATAAGCAAGCATCACTAAGATACATGTATATCAAAAATAAAGAAAATTAGTAAGACATACAAATTGAATTATAGGATTATAATGTGATTCGAGGTTCTTGATTTCAGCAAGTCGCGTAATGTGCGAAATCTTGCTTCATCAATCCCCTTTTTGATGATATTTACTATCATCACAAACTAATGGAACCAGATGCCAACTTTTCTCACACTTTGTGCATTTCGATTTCTTCCAGCATCCTATTCAATTTCTCTTTCACATCTTTGTTAGGGTGAGAATTTTTCACCCTTTTGTAAATTTGATTATTCAAGTCTTCCAATTCAAGTTCATCCACACTCCGTTTCACACCTCTCTTATTCACAGCGTATTTCTTTGTGTGTTTGCGACATTTGCAGCAGACAAATATGAGAAAGATGATGAAACCTATCACTCCAATTGGCATCAGTACCTTAAACAATAAACCTTTACCTAAATTAGCAAACCAATGACCTACAGCGGAGAGACCATCAGTAAGTCTCTTCCAGGCACTATCAACCTCCAGTGGTTTGAGTTCCTTTTCCAAATTAGTAATGTTCTTTACATACTTTTTGATTTGTACACTTTTGTCCGGTATGTAAGTGCAACAATGTTGCGCCTTCAGCCTCCGGCAGACTCCGCCCTCTTTTGCTAATAAGGTATCAAGCGCAAGTCTGTTCTGCAAAACCATTGATCTGATCGCAACCATTTCGGTATTGACCAATAGAAATCCATGAGCTGTGTCAGTAGACAGCACATCCACTATTGTGGATAATTTGCAAATTCTGTGTGTGTTCAGAACCACTCCCACTCCAGGTATCAGTGCACTAAAAATACTACCCATTATTTCACCTATGCTTTCTCTTTTACTACGCACTAAGCCATTAGTGTTTTCATTGCTTCCAGCAATTTCCTTCACATGGTATATTTTCGGGAAGACAAGGCCAAAGTAGCAACTTCCATACCAGTGATCCGGCAATTTGAAATAAGCCTTGTTTCCACATATATAATAAATTCCGGGAAACACAGGTTCTGACCCATTTTTGAAACCCCAACCTCCAATTACCTTGTAATTGTGCTCACATTGACTGGAACCAATGAAAATGTTATTATAATAACTAGTCTTCTCACGGTGAAGACAGAGTTTCCCTTTCCTTTCAAAATCCAGCAACAAAGCAGGACCACTCCCACCATTTGAGGTGCTTTCCATGTTTTCAGCCCATTTAGGAGTTTTCTGTCTTTTATCATTTGCCTTTCTTTGGAAACTCTCTCTTCTTTTCTCTGCCATGTTTAAAAACATTTTCTCTTGTTCATGTAATGAACAGGTCAAGTTATCTCTGTGTGCTTCATTTAAGTCTATGGTACCTATAGTCAGAAAGTATTCTCCCATATAACTTGTAACGTCACTTTTAGTATGTACAGGATTCAGATTTCCACGTATGGGAAGTTCCGAAAATATCACGTCTGAGTTAGAGTAATAGTACTGTAACGGTCCTCTTTTGTAAAATAAACTAGCTAAAATGCTACAGGAAATTCCATAGGTCAAAGGTAGGTGATGATAAGTCACGCCTTCAGCTACAGAAGTAGGTAGCTTCATGCAGACATAGCAGTCCTCTATTTCCATAGTTTCTACATAGTGCACTAAAAGATTAGCGAAAACATTTAACTGTGTCTGGTTTTTAACTCCATGATAATGTAGTCCTTCCTCATCTGATGCTTCTAAGTCTCGTTTTGTTTGTCTGAGTGCTTTTTCACGTCTTTCTACACTTCGTGTTGTCAGTTCTTCAGTGTCAGTGGTCACAGTCTGAGTAGGGTCAATTTTAGTATTTTTGCTCACCATATAAGGAATGAAAACTGTTAGTCCTATCCAAATTATCAATACTATAGCTATGCTACATATACATACTCTGCAGCATGTTTTGCAACAACTGCGTCCAGGCCTTCCATTCACACTTGAATCAGACATTTTCGTTCAGAAGAAGATTTCTCAACCCCTCTTTGTAACTTTGCACAGGTAGCTTACCCTGCACAACTTCAGGTTAGTTAGTCTTCCTCGGCAGAATAATCAGCTGTCTGTTCTTCGTCACTTTCGTCAGTAATATCAAGATCTTCAAGTTCCTCCAACACTAAATATGTCCATTCAGGATCTTGGTATTTTTCGTTCAGTCTTTTTATTCGATCACTCCTTCTTTGTGAACTTTCTCCAACTTGCTCTGCAATACGAGGACTTTTCCTTCTTTCTGCAAGTTTTTCCTCTACTGTTTTTATTCTCAGTCTCAGTCTCTTAATATATCTTGGTTCGATATGTTTCTTTTTCTTGAGTCTTTTAGTTGGCACTGTGATTTGGCTGTCTTCTAATGCTCTTTTATTTTCGTTTGTTTGTGGCACTTCTGATTCTTCCCTTCCTGTCTGACTAGTTCCAGGTCTTTCTTCTATTTCTTCTGCCTGGTTACTAAGCTGGTCTTGTTCAGGTGTATTCTGATTTTTACTTTCGAGCGTCTCTGTTTCTGTTTCCTGAACACGTTTTTCTAGTTCTATCTGATCCTGTTCAAGCACTTCGATCCCTTGATTTTCTTCTGCTTGAACCTTTTCACTAATTCTGGTCTGTCCCTTTTCGATTTCAGGAGTTTGTGGAGGTGTGTCGATCACTTGTTCTGTCCCTGTCTGACCTTCCTCTTCTTCCTCAGATTTGACGTGAATCTCAATGGTTTGAGGGTCTTCGTCTGTGCCTATCTATTCCTCTCTATTCCACTCTCTATCTTCATATATTTGACTTCTTGTTCTGATTGGGTCTTCAGTCAGGTCGATTATGGGTATCCAATCCTCTTGACTGGTGCTCGGTTGTTCGTCATCAGCTACTTCAGGACCAACTTCTGCAGATCCCTCAGCTGGACAACCTTCAGCGTCAGTCTTCGCGTCTGGAATCACCTTTTGTGTATGGCTGGCATGGATCCACTTTGGAACGCCGGCACACTTCACCGCTGTCGTGGTCACCAGTATTATTTGGTGTTTTTCTCCCCACCTCGGTGCAAGGCAACTCGAACGAGTATGTTTCTTGATTCTAACCCAGTCGCCAGGAACCAATTTGTGGACTGGGGTGGTTGGATTGGCGACGGCGTCTTCCCCAATCTGGCGAGAGATAGAACACACTTGGTCACCCAGTTGCTTGCAGTACTCAAGTACCAAATCATCAGAAATGTTTAACAATTTGTATCCTGGTACCCATGCTTGTCTCATCACTCTTCCCATCAGGATTTCATGAGGGCTCAGGCCTGTTTTTCGGTCTGGAATACTTCTGAGTCCCATCAGAACAAGAGGCAAGGCATTTATCCAGTTCATGCCAGTAGAATCACACATTTTTGCTAATCTCGATTTTATAGTGCCATTTATTTGCTCTACCACTCCAGAAGCCTCTGGACGATATGCACAGTGCAGCTTTTGTGTGATTTTGAATGCTTTACAGAGCTGATTGATTACCTCATTCTGAAAATGTTTGCCTCTATCTGATTCAATAGTGACTGGAACCCCGAACCTAGGTATCAATTCTTGCAATAACAATTTGGCTACTGTTATGGCGTCACTCTGTTTGGTAGGGTAGGCTTCCACCCATTTTGAAAACAGGCAGACGATGACTAGGACATATCTTTTTCCCTCACAACGAGGCATGGTGATTAAGTCAATCTGTATTCTCACAAAGGGACCCCCTGATTTCCCAATCTTCCCTAATTCAACTACTGTTCTTTTGCCAGCATTGAACTGCTGACATGTCAAGCACCTCTGGCAGAGTGACTCTGCTACCTTCCTGAACTTCGGATTGTACCATGTTTGTTGGAAAACTAGAACCATGGCATCCCTACCAGTGTGTGAATTTCCATGTATCAGTCTGGCCATAGAAGCAAGCAGATGTCTAGGCAACACAGGCATACCATTTGGGCCCACAATGACACCATCCTCACTTCTCGGTCGACAACCAAGTATCTTACATTTTTCTTTCTCTTTTTCTGGCACCGCATGCTGCCAATCTCTCACCTCTTCCCAGGTAGGCACCTCTTCAAACACCATAAGTTGGCAGCTGTTTCCAAGTCCCCCCAGTTTAACATTTACAGACATGCAGTTTCTGGCACAATGTTTGGCCACTTCATCAGCAAAATTATTTCCCAAAGATACATGGTCAAGGCCCGATTTATGAGCAGCACATTTGACCACTGCCAATTCTTTTGGTAATTGGATTGCCTCCAGTAAATCTTGTACAACTTTTCCATTTCTGATGGGAGTACCTGAAGAAGTCAGAAACTCCCTCTGTAGCCACAATTGGCCGAAGTCATGCACAACCCCATAACAGTACTGACTGTCAGTATATACTGTTATTCTTTTGTTTTTCCCAATTTTACAGGCTCTTATCAATGCAATCAATTCGGCTACTTGTGCAGACTTCACTCCATATAAACAGGATGCTTCTTTAATGCTGTCTATAGCGACTACAGCATATGCAGCACTTAGGCCCACTAGTTCGTGTCTCATAAATGAGCCATCCACAAACAGCTCTTCATCTTCAACAGGCAAAGGCATTTCTTTAATGTCCGGGTGGGGTTTAGTACTGAATTCTGTCAGGTCAATGCAATCATGCTCGTTTTCTCCCTCATCTTCTACAACCATTGAGTCAGGGAGTAGAGTGGCTGGATTCAGGATATTACACCGAGTAATGACTACATTTGCAGCACCCACGAGAATCCTCTCGTATTTAGTCAGCCGACTAGGGGTGAGATACTGTGTTTTAGTTCGGGTTAATAAAATCACAACTGCATGAGGAACATACACAGTGACAGGATGTCCCATTACAATGGATTCACTCTGCTCTAAACTTGTGCAAGTTGCAGCTACTGCTTTCAGACATCCAGGTAATCCAGCAGCCACTGGATCCAAAGTGGCAGAAAAATATGCCACCGGGCGTCTAGTCAACCCATGCTCCTGAGTTAAAACTGACAATGCACAATTTTCACGTGTGTCACAGAACAGAGCAAACTCCTTAGAATAGTCAGGCATCCCTAAAGCAGGGGCTGTACACAGGCAATCTCGTAATTTAGTGAATGCTGTTAAGCTTTCATCATCCCATTCCACTGGGTCCTTTGCCCCTTTCTTTGTCATTTTTATCAAAGGCTTTGCCAGGACTGCGAATCCCACAACCCATTGCCTGCAGTAACCTACCACTCCAAGAAACATTCTGACTTCTTTCTGAGTACGGGGTAACTGCATCTTTTGAATTATCCTGACTCTCTCTGAGGTGACTTTTCTGATGCCTTTTTCTATCTGGTGCCCCAGATATTTCACTGATTTTGAACAGAACTGTAATTTTTCAGGGGCCACTTTATGTCCCTTTTCACCTAGGTGATTCAGCAAGGCAATGGTGTCAATCACACAATCTCTATGACTTTTAGACGCCAATAAGAGGTCATCTATATATTGCACCAAAACAGACTTTCCAGGTAAGACTAAAGATTCAAGGCATTTTTTCAGGATCTGATTAAAGATAGAGGGGCTTTCTGTGTACCCCTGGGGGACACGATTCTAAACATACACGTGACTGTCGAAAGCAAATGAGAAAAGAAATTTGCTGTCTGGATGCAATGGGATCGAAAAGAATGCGTGACATAGGTCTATCACAGTGAACCATTCAGCATCCCAGGGAATCTGATACAGGATCACTGCTGGGTTTGGGACAATAGGACAGCAAGGAACCACAATTTTGTTTACCTTTCTCAGGTCCTGCACTACTCGGTACTTGCCACTAGGTTTCTTGATTCCAATAATGGGTGAGTTACACGGACTACTCATCACTTCTTGTATGATGTTTGCTTCTAGCAATTTTTGTATTTCAATTGCAACTCCTGCTCTCACTTCAGCACTCATTTTGTATGGCTTGGTATTGGGGTACACTGCATTTTCTTTCATGGCTATTTGTATGGGGTCTACATTTGCCATTATTCCTACATCCTTTCCAGTAAAGTCCCATACTTCTGGTTTCACTGTCTGTTGAAGTTCTTCGGGTAAGTCTTGTATAGTCATTCGTTTAATTTCTGAGTCAGGTCTGATTAACATTAATTTGTATATGCCATCCTCGTCTGGGGTTTGAATTTCGACGCCTTTTGGTGTGCAAAAGATGGTACAGTTCATTTTGCACAACAAATCACGTCCCAATAAATTTACTGGACTGGTATCACAAACGACAAATCTGTGCATTTCTTTAAAGTTCCCTATTGTGATCTCCATGGGCTCAGTAACTGGGGTACTAATCAATTGATTAGATATGCCCACCACTTGGATTGCTTCTCCCGAGAGGGGTAGGTTTGGAACGTCCGCTGTTCTCACAGTAGAACGGGTAGCACCAGTGTCCAATAGAAAGGGGACATCGTTTCCATCAACCTTTGCTTCAATGTATGGCCCTGACTGGTCTACCGGCAAGGAGGCGCCAAGAACACACTCCTTGTCCTCCCCTCTCAGGCCTCGTCAGTATTGGTCGTCACAGAAAAAGGTATCATTCAACAAAAACTGCGAAGTTGCTGCATTTCTATACTCATCGCCTCCCCAGATCTCTATGTCATCACCCTGTGGTGACTTTCCCTTATAATTTGGTTTTGGCGCTCGGGGCAATTGACTTGCCTTTACCTGATGCTGAGTCTTTCTTGGTTTTTCATTCTGCGTCTGTGGAGTTAAATCAGGGGTTTGGGTATTATCATACTGTAAATATGGACACTCGTCTCTCCAGTGCCCGATTTCTCCGCACTGGTGGCAGGGAAATTTCTTTTTAGCTTCTTCTCTGCTCATTTTTACCTTGGGCTTCCCTCCACCCCCAGAGCCATGATTTTGGGTATTCTTATTCATCTTATTCAACTGCTTTTCCTGTTGTTCTGCTAGCTTCACTTGTGCCCACATGACCTCTCCTTGACTGCCTTTTTCTTATCTGCCATCTCGTCCTCACAGTACTTTGCATACCGTAGGACCTCATCCATTTTCTTAGACTGCCAACAAATCTTATTGTCTTTGATCCACTGGCAAATTTCGGGTCTTAAACAGTTTACAAACCTGTAAATGAAGTGGGTCATATCCTTCATCTCGATGTTATCTATACCACTGTAAGTTTTGAACACCTGTAACAGTCTTTCATAAAAGGAGTGCACAGACTCATCCCTTTCCTGCGTGGTTCTATCTATTTTGGTCCAATCAGTTTCCTTTGCAGGCACCTTCTTTTTCAGATGTAACATGACCTGGTCATATTTTCTCATTACCTCATCAGAGGGAGCACCTGTTACAGGCTCCCTATCATACTCTTTGTTGGGCCAATCAATGGCAACCTTGCATTCGGTCCATAAATCCACAGGAACCACAATGTCGAAAAACCCATCCAGGTCTTTCCACAAGCACTTTTGCACCTTTACAAACCTTTCCACCTGCCTGTACCAGTCCACAGGCTTTTCTCGTAATTTTGGAAAGTCATTGGTAAAGGACACAATATCCTGTCTGGACCATGGAACGTGCACGTATTTTCCACCTGGCACTTCACACATATGGTATAACTGCTCAGGTTTGTCAGCTTCCTTTAGAACGAACTCAGAAGTCGTCTGCTTAGATCTGGCCTCATCTTTCTTCTTTGCCCATCTGGCTTTCCACTTTTCTACGTCTCCCCATTTTTGTAACACTGTCAATAATTCTTTAACCTGCGCCTTTTTCCCTGACACATTCATATTTTCCAGGTCTTTGTCTGAAAAATCAGCTCTATAAGGTTTCTGCAGTGGCTTTGATTTTGAAATATCGATTCCCATACTAGCTGCAGTGTCTGTTAATTTTTCATGGAGCACTCTGGTGTTTCGGGTAAAACTTTTGCCAATAAACAGCAACTCTTCTTCAGAATAGGTATTTAATCTGTCTAACCCTACATTTCCTGCTATTAGCTCTTCCATTTCTATTCTGAGCTTGAAAATATCTAAAGGTTTTGACTGAGGAGTTTGTTTCTCTAACTCTCGACTCCACCTTTCAATTTCCTCAGGAGTCACCAATGTGACACTCTTGGTACCCGAAGTCGATTCCATTTGAATCTCCCTCGTGTTAAAAGGATTGTGTCTTTTCTGTAATCTTTTCCCTGCACCCCTAATGGGCAGATCCATTAGCGAGACCTCGGACTCGCATTCACTGGTCTGGTCATCCACAATTAAGGGCTCCGGTCTAGGCTGAGCTACAACTGGAGTAATAACTGGAGTCTTCGGACTTCCCTGTCTATCCCCATACAGCGGAACCACTGGTCCAATAGTTACCGGGATTGTCAAGGCTTCAGGACTTGTATTTAACTGGGAAATCTTCTGAATTATCTCGGCTCTCTGCTTAGCTAAAGCCTCGCGTTCCCTGTCTTCCAGTATCCTGTCTAAAGAATTGTCATGTAATACCTGCGGGGTCAAAGTTGGGGCATAACTCGGGGCAGTGGGATGTGTCTCACTTGGTCCTTCACCATAATTAGGTTTTGGGAACAGGCTTCCTGTGCCTAGGGATCTTGGTTCTTCCTCAGACGGGGGTCTTGAGAACGGAATTCCTGACGTGGAAGGCCTTGCCTCACCCTCGTAGGGAAGTCTAGAGCAGAAGTCTCTTTCTCTCGAATATCTTGACTCCCCACAAAATGGTGTTCTTTGACAGCTATCTCTAGCACCTAGAGGTTCCAAACCCTCATTATACGGAGGTATCTGACGACTCTCTCCTACACTTACTGATCTGGCCTCTTCCTGGGGAGGAGATCTCCGTGAATTATCCCCTTCACTAGAGGGTCGGTGTCCTTCATTATAAGGAGGCGGACTTCTCAAAAACATGTCATCTAATAATTCATCATCCGACTCCCCCATGGGCACCCAATGTTTACATTTTTCTGTTCTCTTCTCTCCTGCAGTAGGACCACCCATTGGCATCATTGGAAACAACCCTTCTACAATCATATTCTGTCTCCACGGTTTCATTTTTTTATTACGGGTCTCTTGTTTCAACTTTGGATAAAATTTTGTCAACCCTTTATCCATTCGGGGCTTGTCTCTCTCAAAAGCTTTGATCTCCAATTCCTCTAAAGCTTCGTACTGCGTTAATCTAGGTCTGGGATGTAAATAGAATTCTGCCATTGAATGTACCCTCTAACGGAAAAGCCAAAATTCCGTCATCCTTGGTGTATTCCGCCCAGTTTTCTAACCATACACACGAGTGGTACCCTTTATCAAACATCATGAAAGATGCGGGAGTATTAGGTGGCGGAATGACAACACCTTCTCTGGTTTTAATCGGTTTGTCCTTTTTGAAATAATTTTTCACCTTATTTACAAGGGATATTTTTCTCTTATTTCCGTACATAATGTCGGTTTTATGCCCTTTCCACTGATCGTTCTCAAACCCTAAATATTGTGGATCAGGTCTAGTATGCGGTCTATACGAGTGCCACATACGATTTCTGCGAGCGACTTTGTTTACAAATCACTCCCAATCCGAGTGCGTCTCTTATTTTCGTGCAACCAATAGAGTGCACAGGTTCAAATAATCTCGACCGATGGGTGCGCGGCCCTTCACGAGACAGGTTCTCACATTTCGGCACTCACCCCTCCTTTACAATTCCAGCTCCGCTACACACCCGCTGCGTCTACCAATCCCAGCGCGGCACAGAGTGACGTCAGAGCAACTCCGCAACTGACTCCCTCCCTCACAAGGTAACGGAAACTTAATTTCTTCTCTAAAAGTGCAAGTGCGTTGTTACTTTACAAACGAATACACATTCGCCACTGTACCCAAGTGTCTAGACAGCAAAGATTTGTTTCACTGCAAGTAAACTACTTCCATTTACTTTTCATACACTACGGATAGATCTCTTCTGCCTACCCTTCACTCAAGCCTTAGGGAACCTGCTACTTCTTTTGACTTATCCACTTCTTTCCGGGATATATACTAAGTCTAAAGTTTCACCAGCGAACCCCTTTGCTATCACCCAAGCTTCGATGAACCTGCTACTCCTTCCGGTGTGATCCTTACTATGTTTTTCTCACAATAGAAGTTTTGCCAGTGATCTCGTCGCTATCATTTATTCAAACATACATTCAGAAAACCCTAGTTAGTGCTTCCAGTTCTGCCTAACCTACACTAACCTTCCTTAGGCCAGTGACCTCAACGCGAAGTGGATTCTCTTCACCACTCGCGATTCAATTCCCCGGGGATTCCCAACAAACATATAAACACTTTACTAACGAGTGGGTTAATACATATATCAGTATAATAATAAGAAAAACAATTTAAAACATTTCATAATTTTTCAAAGCAAACATTTCACGTGAGTGATCAGGCCACAGAAATTGTTTACCCTTATAGCAGCAATAAAATGTTATCATAAAAACTTTAGCAGCATCCAACTTATCTAGCTTATCTAGTCCTACCTAACTTTAACTAGTCCCTAACCATACCTCTGCTACCAGAAAATTACTGATAGAGATCGCAGGTCACCCGGCCAATAATTTTCACCATACACGTACCAGGCCCATATTCTTCCAATTCATCATATACATTAATCGGGTGGCCTAACAACTCTACTACCAGTAACCCTGGTTCCTTCCTATTTATTTCTATTGTACCCGACTTACCAATCTACCGTTACGGGTACCTAAGATCCACAATGGATCAGGGAGCTAGCTGTAAAAGAAAAGCAGGCAAAATACAAAACCCAACTTATTTCTATTCCGCATTAAATGATCACAGACAACTGGGAAGTTTTAAAAGTTTATCTAGAAATCAGATTCGGAAATCATCAAATTTACAATTAAAAGGCAGTCAATAATCAAGATAACGAAAAGAACATAACCATAGAGGAACAGTGTCAGGGCAACCATTTATGAGTCTATGAGAAAATTATAACAATGCAATCTACTAAATGGATTTTAGAAACTAGGATCACGAACTAGACTTTACTATTTTAAAAAAATATTACTGCAAGGTATGAATTGAAAATCCTATACATCTATAGGAGGGGGAAAAATTGGAACACGCTATAGTTCTAGCACCTTTACGTAATATCAGATTTCAGGAGAAATTTATATACCACAGTTATGTTTCATAAACAGTATGGAGAGAATGTGTTCTAAAAGGTAGGGAAACATAGGAACATGCTAAAAAATATACTGTATGACCTTTATAGTAGGTTGCGGAAAGCATGGAAAATTAACGTATGCAAAGAAATGTCTTTATTAAAGCAAAGACAGGTAAATAGAAGATGCAGTGAAGAGTTTTCGCACTATATTTACCTAGAAAGGTGTGCAGACCAACCCTGGCCACGGATCAGTCAAGGACAGGAAATACCCCAAGGAAGGACAGTCATCTATGGGACAGCAGGTGCAGATTGGACACCCCAGGACAGGACAGGAAAACCAGATTAGGATCAGGACAGGACCACCAAGGCACGACCAGCACCCGCAGTTTGAAAGCAACGCCTGCGCTCCACCCTCTCTGCAGCTATCAGTCAGAACCCCGATTGGGTTAGCGAACTCCCCAGCAAAGTGCTCCGCCAGCACTTAAGGTCTAGTAAACCTTAGAGTCTATGGTCAAATTCGGACAGAGTGCTCCGCAGCGCTCTGTATTCAGTCACCTATTGAGTGCGTTGGGTCAGTGACAGGTCAGCTATTCAGACAAGTCGGACAATTTCTCTAGCTGAACCTAGGCTAGATATACTGTTTTCCGGTCAGTGTACCACCCCCCAATGTTGCAAAGTGTCAGAATTCCCAATTTCGATTGGTCCCCAAGTAGGATAGGTCAACACACCAATCAGAACAAACTTCTACAATCTCGTATTTGCATGTGATGGAACCGCCTAGCAGATTTGGGGTTCCCATGACCTATTCTACAGAATACAATAGGAAATTATACAAATGTATCCAACACAGAACATTTTAGTTTCTCCGGCTGGGTGAAGGTGCATCTTCCCAGGCACGTCTTGGCTGCCACTTCTGGTTGGCAGTCATTCAATGCCACTGGCCGGGTTTCGGACATGCGTGGTACGGTACTCCAGTATGGACTCTTGTACATCCCATCAACCCTCCATACCGCGGTACATGAAAAGTAAGCGAAAACAAATTAAAACATAGAAATAAATGTTTTTTACTACATATCATGAGTAGCTACTTTATATTTCTTACCATAAAAATATACTATGCGATTACGAATTAGTGCAACAGACAATAACACGAGAGCATCTGCGCAAGCTTCACCATGTAAGTTTTCAGACAGCCATATTAGAGGCGAATACGCATGCGCACATTTTCCCACCAGAACTGCAACTACGTCACGTCACATGAGTGTGACTAACGCATGCGCAGTAGAGAATTCTCAAGCGGCGGCCATATTAAGACAAGGATTATTCGTATTAGTAAAACACATAAGCAAGCATCACTAAGATACATGTATATCAAAAATAAAGGAAATTAGTAAGACATACAAATTGAATTATAGGATTATAATGTGATTCGAGGTTCTTGATTTCAGCAAGTCGCGTAATGTGCGAAATCTTGCTTCATCAGTATTATAGACCCCTAGATGTTTAAAGTCATCCATGCTCCATTGAAGCGGGTAAGGCAACTGACCTTGCTGGGGTGCCAGCCTATCAGAAACACCACCGATTTGTGCCAATTGACGCCTATTCACAGAATTTACTAAATATGTCAAGTATCTCCAATGCCCTTGGTAGAGGTGTATGGATCTGGCAGGTATAACAACAGGTCATCTGTGTAAAGAGAGATGGTATCCTCCCATTCAACATCCCAATGTAGGCCTCTGCTCTGTGGGCCCACCCTCACCTAGCACACCAGCGGCTCGATTGCCAATGCAAACAACAAAGGGGAAAACGGGCACCCCTGTCTCGTTCCCCTACCCTATCGGAATTTCCTCAATGTCACTCCATTGACCTTGACCACTGCCACCGGGTCCATATATAACATATGCGTCGTCAAGAAGAATAACGACCTTAACTCCATCTTATCCAGGACCAGGCATAGGTAGTTAGTCCATCTTCACTGAGTCAATGGTCTTTTCGGCATCAGTATTATCAAGACCCCTGGTTCCTGCATGGTCTGTCATTGTGCTAGACATTCAAATAACCTTCATAGATTGTATCTAGGGGCATAAAGCCAGACTGATTCATTGCAAAGAGATGGTCTCTTACCTACAGAAAGTAATTAGCCAGCACTCTGGCCAACACTTTCACCTCTGTATTAAGCAACCGACCTGCATGAGGCACATTGCTTGGCTGATTTTCCTTTTTTTGTCGATGAGTACTATAATAGCAGTCCTCAGTTCCCTTGGGAGTGTCCCTTTTCTCTTGGTCACATAGAACATGCCTCTAATTAGTCACCCCACATGATGGCCAACACTTTTAAAGAGTTATTTTTTGACTGGTGGCCTTCCCCCTCTTAAGATGCGGCAACGCCTCCAGTATTTCTCCCACCATGATCTCCTTGTCTAACTGTTAGAACTGGGGGTCTCTAGTTGGCAATGGGATACACCTTTGACCAACTAGGGACCCTTGCTTCTAAGTCAGGGAAAGGGGATTACAGTACTGGATAACCCCTGCTCACCTCCTTGGTAGCTTGGCATGAGCAGACAGGCTTATCTCAGAGGCAGTGTGTTAAGCATTTGTTAACACATACAATCATACAGTGAAAAACCTACAGATGGACACCACACAGGTTTTATGAAAAATAAGTATTCTTTATATAAACTTATCACAAGACCACAAACAACAAAAATCCACAATACTGTACTCAATAATAATTCTTCAAGATGGTAGAAATAGTTCCAAAATAGGTTATTCAATTAAAAGCAGTCTTTAGCAACAGATAACCCCAACGGGAATTATCACAACGTCAAGGTAAAAAGAAATCTCAAAGTATGGCGCCGACTGCGAGGTGCGCGTCATCGGGCCCGGAGTCAAAACAGACCCACAGAGAACAGTATCTGGGAAATGTGAAAACAAAGACAGCTCACGGCGTCGGAGAGGTGCGGGATCGTTGGCGCGTTGCGGCGTTGGTTCCTTGCTTGGCGGGAGTTGATGCATCAGGACCTGGATGCTTGCGCAGGCAGGGGAGGCATCGGTTCCTGACCGGAGAGGAGGTGACGTCACAATGGCGCCAAAACCACGGTTCCGGACAATGTCACGATGTCGATGGATTCTTGACCACCCATGTCGACAATCGGCTCCGCGATGATGTCGGCTTGGGAGTCGATGCGGCACAGCAGCAGGCGTCCGGTTGGCGTTGCAAGTCGGAGCAGCGCTCACGGCTTCGATGCAGATGACGGCGTCGCTCGCCGGCGTCGGTGTTGCAAAATTCCTTCTGTAGCAGCTAGAACAGCAAGTTCCAGATGCAGGCAAACAGAAGGGGTAAAGTCTGGTATCCCTGAGACTTCGGTCAGGAGGCAAGCTCAAATCAAGCCCTTGGAGTAATATTTTGCAAGATGATGAAAGTCCTTTTGAAGTTCCTTCTCCTCTCCTTGGCACTGAAGACACCACTATAGGCCAACACAACACACTGGCAGGGGGGCAGTACAACTCATACAGCTCCCTTGGTTCTTTTCCTTGGGAGACGTTTGTCTTGTTGTTCCAGAAGTGATCTAAAGTTCTGGGTCCCCATATTTATACTAGCAAATCCTTTGTCCTCTGAAGGCAGCGGGTCCTGTACCCAGTCCAAACCAGTTATGTGCAGTCCTGGAGCACTTTGTTTACATGACTCCTGCTTTCCTTTGGCAGGGTGGACCAGGGTCATCAGACACACCACAGGAGGTGGAGCCAGCATTGTGGAAGGCAGGCCCAGCCCTATTCAGACCCAGGTACTACTCCTCCCACCCATCTGCAGGCAGATAGGTCTATGCAGCCTTGTGCTGACTCACCCTGTTTCCTGGAATCCCCCAGCCCCTGTCACTCACAAAAGCAGACACACAATAAACAAGCTAGCAGAGGCAGGCTGGATGGCTAGGTAAGAAAATACCTACTTTCTAAAAGTGCTATTTTAAAACACAGAATGTTAAAACCAACTTTACTAAAATATGTACTTTATCATTCTGAGCTCAGGCATTCTAAATTCGAATTTCTACCATGTTCCCTGAGTCAGTTAGGATTATAAAATGTTATAATAAAACTGCCCATTCTGGCCTATGTGGAACAGGTAGCCTTGCAATATTGAAAAACAAAAATGGCTGTAGTTCACTATTAGGACATGCCACACACACCAGGGCATGTCTCACCTTATACTTACAATTCACCCTGACTTTGGGTCTACCTTAGGGGGTCTGATATGAAGAAAAGGGAAGTTTTAGGGACTCGCAAGTGGGTGCACTTACCAAGTTGAGATGGCAGTACTAGACTGCACACAGGCTCTGCAATGGCAGGCATGAGACACACTTTACAAGCTGGTTATGTGGGTGGCACAACCTGTGCTGCAAGCCCACCAGCAGCATTTGATTTACCAGCCCTGGGCACACATGGTGCACTGCACTAGGGTCTGACAGTTAAATGAAATAACCCAATCATGGAGTCACTAATCAATACATCAATTTAACATAGGGAGCACTTGCACTGTGGCACTGAATAGCAGTGGCACAGTGCCCAACGCATCTAACCAGCAAAACAGATCAAAAACAGAGGAGGCAATCAGTAGGAAAATGGAAGGGAGACTCACGCCAATGATACCAGGTCTAACACTAATGTTTTAGAATCAGCATTGCACAGAGTAGGGACCAGAATGTATGTAAGGAATTGTTGTAGGCACTTTGCATACCCCTGTTGGGATTGTAAAGGGTCTGGAAGGTCTCTGCAATGTCATCTGCCATAATTTGTTCTCACCCATCCTCCCCAACAACCTTATGGACCTACTGGGTCTCTGCTGCCCATCTTGCTAACCATGGCAGGAGTTTGCCCTCTTTGTTCCCAACCTCATACAATCAATGTTGTTTGGGGTAGAAGCACTCATGGGCCTCTTGTTCTACTAACTGCATGTCCACAGTGGGATGCTGTATGTATTTCCGTTCAGTAGCTACCAGTTTATCTTTAACAGCTGTCTCCTCCTCCCTTCTCTTCCTTCTTTTCTTCCCCTCTATGTGGGTTATTAAGTTACCCCAGAGCACTGTCTTATAGGCCTTTGTGACTACTACGTCCGAGTTAACGAGTAAGTGTTTTCTCTAAACTACGTTGCTGTACTGTCTGTTACTATTTATCTAGTCTGCCAGTCTGTCAGTTCTCAGGAATCCAACTTCCAGGTGCTCCCCCTCCATCATCCTGTTCACATCACTTGTGTACATACTGGGGCATGGTCTGATATGACCCTGGGAAAATGTCTAGTGTTTTGAAAGCACACCTCTTGTGCCCTTGGAACCAGAATATAGTCCATATATGATTGATGCCTCTTATTAAAAATTTGTTAAATAATTATACATTATAATGCTCCTCATTAATTGTTGAGGCTGGGCATACTTAGTAGTTCATTTAAAGTTGGTTGCCTGAACAATATTGTTAAGTAAGTCGAGGTGTACTCTGCTGGTTTAGAATTTAGTTTGGGATCAGTAACATTTTCATTGAAAACAACTGAGCACCTCACCTGCCATTGCCCCAACTCAATAATTGAGCCTCCTTAGAAGGTGCAGTGGGAAGCTGGACAGGCTCCTCTAGCTCAATGTCACATTGCTCTCATAGTGAATGGGCAGTGGCTCTAGCTCAAGGGTACTTTGTATCTTGATGGCCCACAAGCATCTTCTGCTGCCTCCTTCCACTGTGAACAGCCTTTCTGTAATCTCAGCGACCTCTAGCAAGCCCCAGACACGTCTCCATCTTAGAGTTAAAGCAGGAGAGATGCCAAGGTTGAAAGGCCAAAACCTAGGGTGTATGTGCCTTCTACAGAGGTGCAGGGGAGGGCTACAAGTGTGTTGGCTGGTTTGAGGTAACCAAACCAAGCGTGGGCAAAAAATGGTTGGTCAGTGTGGAGCTGGGCACACCAGACTAGGCTCTCACCTCCTCCTGCACCAAGAGCTTGTAGTCTGAATGTGTGACTAAGTTGGTTCCAGCACTCCCCCAAAAACACCTGCAACAGCCTGTCTCGTGCCTGCATTCTACTGCCTCCTGCAGTTCTGCAGGAGCCCCATGTGCGCATGTGACAGTTAGCACAATGTGTTGACTGAGGGCCTTCCATGTAATGGTTTGTGTTCCTAATGTTGGGCTCTGAGATCAGTAGAGACACCCTTCTTTTGAGAGTGTCTTCTGTCCTTTCACCAGGGCAGAAGAAACTCACACTGGTGGCCACAAATTGTTATAGTAGACGGGATAGGTAATTTTTGCCTATTGGCTACATACGAGAGATTCCTCTTGGACTTTACTAGTGAAATGTCTGCCCAGTCCCTCGCAACCAAGTCCTTTACACCATCCCTATGTGATATGGATGAAAGGTGTGTGTTTATTCTGCACATAGGAGCAAGGAAGATTGTGGAGTGTGTGTTGAGCTTCACTGAATGGGGGCAGAAGTCCATCTTGGAACTTCTCTGTGTGGATGAATCACCAGACAGATGCTAAATTAGCTTGCTTATAGGGAAACCTTTAGACATTCAACACTCCAGATTTTAAAGGAAGCAGCTGGAGGGTGGTTGGTGCTGTCCCTTTGAAGTGCAAAGTCTACTCCTGCTCCCATCTGCTTCTCCTCTCCTTGGATGTGTCACTGCAGACTAGTTTCTGCAATTCACAGTGAGAATGCCTCTTCCTGCTTTATGCCTTCGTCTGTGACCTCCAGTCAGGGGATACATAAATCTACCTCTCTTCAAGCTCATTAAGGAGATTGCAGACTAAGGCAAAGAAGGCCTTTGTGAGACTCGCCAGCACTGTGAAAATCTGATATAACCCAAACATAGCAGGGCTCTGGAATTCAATTCTTACCAAGGATACATACTGGGTAGAAACTTCATGTCAGTGGTCTAGGGTTTTTTCACTGACCAGTCTCGAGTCCCCAAACAAATGACATACAGATGGTGGACAGAATGCAGAGCAAATCAAACATTCATTCCCAGTCAAGAGATCTGGGTTAAATTCTTTAGCTCACCATGCCACCCCAAATGCATGAGAGCAGCTTCAGGATTGACCTGAGCGCCGATGATTTGCTCTCCAGGACAGACTGGGAACCTGTGCTTTCTTTCTCCAACCCCAGCAGTGCAGCTGGGGTTGGAGAGTGCTTCACTGCCCATGTGGGTTTGGCTGGCCTGAGATTGCCGGCCAAACTCACATGCACAGTGAAGGCAGTGTCCCTACCACTTTCCTCAGTGGCTCTCATCGCTGTGGCCCCACCCCCAAAACTCAGCACAAGGAAAATGAAACAATAATAAAACAGGTTTTAAACCCATTTTATTGTCATTTTATTGTTCATGTTTTGGAGTGTGCTGACAGGGCTGGGTGATGCTCTTCTGCCATAATGGAGGAGCCACTGTTCTAAGCCTCCAGAGACAAGCTGGAAATCCCCTGTTTATGGTGGTTTTCAGCTCCTTTTCACTGCCACAGTGTGATATCAGCTCTTCAATTGGTGACCGTGTGTGTCACACAGTGGCACTGTGTGAGTTGGCAGTTCTGTACACTGCCACAACCTCTATACAGCCGAAATGGACAGTAGTTCATTGTCAAACAAATAAAGGCATGCTTGATGCATCCCTTCAGGACCAAGACAGGTAAAAAAACTGAATATCAGTTACTCGGAGTTGGGCACTACAGGCAGGGAAACACAACTGTACACCATACTTACACACACACACACACACTTACACACACATGCATACATGCATATGCACATATATATATAAGGCTTTTAACTTAACTGCTAAAAACATATATTTTTGGTGATTAGTGCATGTGAGGTAAAAATGTGTGTGATAAAGGCATTGTGGGCGGATCTAGCGGATCTCGCGTACGCGAAATTGCGGATTTACGGATTCGCAATCCGCGAAGATACGCGAACTCTCGCGGATTTGCGGATTTTCCCGTTTTTTGTGTTGGTGCGCGTACGCGACGATTTTGGGACAATTTCGCAATTGCGAACTTACTTTTCGGCACGCAACGGCCGCGACTATGTTGTTTCTACGTCTGGTTTATCATCACAGGTTCACAGCACCCTCTGTTTCACCACTGCCACCCTCTGGGACACCCATGCCACCCTCTGGTACATCCTCACTGCCACCCATTAGGTTTGTTTATCACTGTAGTTTATGGGGGGTGAAAAAAGCAAGCACACCTCCCCTACTTCAACTGCCATGAATTAATTGGGGGTTGATTAATGTGTCAGTTATTTGGAAAGTTCCAGTCTGGCTGGCACCTGCTTCCTTCCTTATCTGTAATTTGCTTTCTGTTGCAGTGAAATTTTTTTTCACAGGACCTTTATGGTCTACTTGTAGCTATTCTATGAGCCTGCTGTTTGGGTCATAGCAGGGTCATAGAATAGTTGCAAACTCTGGAGGGGCCCCTCAGGAAGCACTACAGTGAATGTTACAAATGTTAAGTTTGAACTTTTGCACCTGCTCATTGCTTTCAGTTTAGCAAAAACCGTTTTTTCTGCAATTTCGCGCGTTTTTTGGGGCGCGAATCCGTGCGAGATCGATTTCGGGAGCCGCGAATGCTTGCGAATACACTTTTTTTTTTGCGACGTGTATGTTCGCGTGCTTTTGCGCGTGTTCGCGAGGCGCTTGTAGCTATACGTTTGCCAAATTACCCTAGCGGTCGTACACGGGCGCGGCCATCTTGTTTGCGTGACGTAATTCCGTTTCCGGCCGCTATGTGTAATCTCGCAAACTGTGCTGCTCGCTAGTACAATTTCGCGCGTGCTCGCGAGGAAAATCTCGCGCGAACTTACCCACGCGGTTGTGAACGGGCGCGGCCATCTTGTTTCTCATTCATTGCTATGGTTCTGGGCATGCTTTCTGTATCCTCTCTGAATCTCTGCCATCCTTTGCTTGTTTGAAGTTTATTTAATCTATTTTACTTATTATCTATCCCTCTATTTTTCTAGCTGTATATTTTTGTGTTTTCTGCTACTTTTAGTTACTTTTAAACTACTTTTTTAAACTCTTTTCTTTTCTTCTTCACTATTCCATTTCTTCTTTATCATTTAAGTTTATTTCTGCCCAGACCATGGTAAAGGGAGCCGGGAAGCACCCTGAGAAGGGGAAGGGTCCTGCACCCCGTGCCCGGCTCCCGTGCGGGCGTTTGAGGGGGGAGCAAGTGGTGCCGCGGGAGATCTTCAGCGCGGAGGAAGTGGCGGCACTCATCTTCCACGTCCAGCGCCGCCTCCCCAAGACGATCCTGGGAGGCGGCAAGATCGCGACTGGCTATGGCATCCGGGAGCGCCGGAAGCGGTGGGAGAAGGTGTGCCGGGCCATGTATAAGCTCTCTGGGGTCCGGCGCACATATAACCAGGCCACCCACCGCTGGACCGATGTCATGGACCGGGAACGGGACTTGCTGGACGCGCTCGGCGTAGAGGTCCCCGGGCTTGGTGAGTAGTAGTAGCTATTCATCACTACTCTGTTTTATCCGGCTCTGTTATTTGCAAATCTTTGTTCTTTACCAAGAGCAATAATGCTGCCGATTACATTGTAGGTACATTATATTTCAAAATCTTCTATGCATTTCAGGTGCACTGCTCTCCTTCTCAGTAGCCTTGCTTGCTACTATGCTTATTTGTTTTGTACATTGTGTTCATTTCATTGGCCTGAGAAATTATGTATGAGTGTAGTGTAAAGATAAGTACTGCGTAATGCTAGACACTAAGGGTCATATTTTCAATTACCGGCGCATCCCTGCAAAGTAGCAGGGATGCGGCAGTAATTGTGTGCCATGCCACCACCACCCATTGGCCCAAAACGTCACAGAAGCCTTACGCATCTGTGCCGTAAAGGCGGCGCATTGCTGGAGTTGCGTGCCAACGATGGCGCAGCTCCAGCAATGCTCTGGGGTACCCTATCTCCCCAATGCTGCATCAAGCCGTACGTCGGCTTCAAGCGCGCAGGGTTTGACTCATGCATCATTGTCTTAAAAGTGACTGATTGACATCTTGTAGATTTCCCTCAGCCACTTTTAGGATTCGTCCCTGCGCAGGTACGCCCTCCCTTGCGCCGGAACGCCCCCTGATGGCGCAGGGCTTTACAACGTGATGCATCGCCCATAATTTCTTTTTTTTTAATATATACGCCGCACCAACACCATGGCGAGTCTTTTGTTCTGCCGCAGCGTCACAAAAGTCACGCAACAATGGAGGAAAATGAGCCGCAAGGGACTTCTAAATCAGCCCCAACAGACTGAAGTCCACTCCTTCCTTTAGACACATGGCTATAAGAAGAAATAGTGGTGGTGGTGGGTGGATTGATAGTTTGAGTATTCACTGATCTGCAAGCATGATGGACTTTGTCTGTCACTTCGCGTGCTGCGGACTGCTGCCTGCAGTGCCAGGCCTAGGCAAACCTCTTTAGTAGTCTGTTTATTGAGTTACATAGGAACTTTCTAAGTCAACGGTCCGCAAATCAGGCAATACGAATAACGTAGTATACCACATGAGATAGATCCCGTGGAATAGTTGTCTATCTATTTGCTATTTCTCCAAAAAATGTTGTTATTGTTCTTTTGAAATGGTTGATTTGGTTGACAAATCTCATCCATGTTTTCTGGTCTTTCTTTCTTTCATGTTGTACATCAGCTCCCCCCAAGGGCAAGAGGACACAGGAGGAGGAGGATGCTGTTCCTGATGCAGGCCAGGATCGGGCAGGCGAGGGCTCCTTTGCTGGCCCCAGTAAGTTTTAATTGTAATAAAGAGTACCTATTTTTTCCTAGCGTTCCTCATTCGATTTTTTCTAAATCGTCTTTGATCTTCTTGTAGACTGGATATAAATTCTTATCCTGGCTCTAATATGACTCCCTGTGGTATTACTAGATTATTCTTATTAGTCTGTCTGTGTAGTTAACTAAGATTGGACATTTGGCAATTCCATTGGACTCCCATTATATTCAGCAATAGCTCTATGCACTGTCTCCTTGCTGACTAGATAGTGTGGCAGAGTCATTCAGCTCCCGAAGTCACCGATTATTGATCCCCAATGATCTCTAGATTATCGTAGGCAGGACAAGAGAGTACGGAGTCACAGCACAGTCAAGAAGTGTCAGAGGCACTCATGCTTGCAAAAATTCCAAAACCTTTAGCTCATCCACTCTAGTCTGGAGGACCAAAAACCACAGAGTCTATTTAAGTTTAAAAGCTTTATTAAAAGTAAACACATTTATTAAAATCTACTTTGTCATAAAACTATTTAACTGAAAACGGAAAAGTGGTTAGTGCTGACGATTAATTGGACACATTTCTTGTGGTCGAGCCGAGCTCTCACCTGGTTTGAACTTGATCCTGGTCGTGTTCTTAGGAGTCAAGCTTCTGTCTGTTAGGAGAAAAAGTGGTGCGTGTTAAAAATAAAAAGCAAGCATTCATCAGTTGTGCATAGAAGTGCAGCAAGACAACAGCCTTCCCTGGAAAAAGGGCCATTTTTACTTTGGAGTAGACAGTCACAAATTATTACATTGTATTCTGTTTTTTTAACATTTCTCCTAGACCAAATATTATATAGTAGTGAGTGGTGTATTCTAACATTCTTAAATGTACTTTGTAGGTGTAACATCTGGTGACGGGGCCAGCGCGGAGGTGGCTGTGTTGGGCGAGGACTCGGAGGACTCTGGGGAGGAGGCGGTGCAAGAGCCGGCGGACGGTCCTGTGGGGGTTCAAACGGTGGTGGCGGAAACAGGTAAGCTATATATTCCTTACTTATTGAGATTGAAGACTGCATAGTGTGCTTTCTGCACGGGTGTATTACAAATCAACCAGGTAGTAGCCTCCTCGAAATGTACTTCGACTTAGCTGTGAAGTTTTTGGTGAGAAGAATCCCAATAAGTTCTTAGACGAACGTGATGGATGGGATGAACGAAAAGCGAAAGAAGGGTGTAAGTAAGTGGGACGCAAAATTGTATGATGGCTGGCAAAGAAGAACGATATGTGTTTGCTTGGCCCCCGAGGTGGCTGGGAAGGGAAGAATATGGTATGGTGCATGGCTGGGTCAATGATGAAGCAAGGATGGGTGGAAGGACAGCAGCCTGGGTGGGTGAAACAGAAACTGTATGTGTGCGTATACTTTGACTGAATGGATGCCTGGAGCATGGTATTCTCTGACTCTTAGATAGCACATGTGTATCTAGAGAGAGTAGATGGTCGCTGGATGAACTAAGTGTTACCTTGAAGAGCATGTACCACCGCACCCGCACGTCCGTTCCAGTGCAGGGAAGGCAAGGAAAAGAAATTGTAAATGTGTCCAATACTACCATGAATAGTAGCAGTACTTTGTATTGCGTCTGCAATCACAGCATATATCTGGTTATTACGGTGGACACTCCGTACCTCTCTTAATAACTTTACTTTACTTGTAGTACGTCATTCATGTGTGGGTGTATCACTGTTCACTCAATATTAAGCAAAGCACCTAAAGTCATCCCATATGTCATCAAATACGTCCCATGTGAAGTGATAGATAATCAAATTAGTTAGCTTCTTCATTTTCCTTTTCTAGTACTCATTTGCACTGTAGGGTGAAAGGTAAATTAATTAAGCAGTAGCCCTTGTAACAGAGTATTCTCAGTGCCACCCGTAATAGAAAAGTAATAGCTTCACCACCTGCATGTACTGGACCGGTACAGTAACGCAAGTCTGTCTCACTCATCATGGTGTGCAACTTTTTTTCTCGGGTGCAAGTTCACTGTGCTGTCCATGTCATTCTGCCGGCTTGCATAAGATAACGTACCAATTTTCCTAAACAAGAGAGAAGAAGAAGAATAAGACTGGTGTACTGTCATAGTCGACTGTAATGGAAGTCCATAGTGGTCGTAGAATTTGTTCATTAAACTACCACTAATGTTAGAGCAAGGATGCAGAAGTGGGAGGTTACATAGATACTGTCCTCAATAGTTATGTACTGTGCTTTCAATTTGCTACCTGTGACCCAACTTTCGGCTCAATCACTTTGTGTTATTAATGCTAAGGAGCATTGGTTACAGACTATGTCTTTCTTTCTTCATATAGTTGCTCCTTCCAAATCAACAACACGGAGGGAGCAGGCTAGAATGGCCCGGCAACGGAGGCTGGATGCCACTGTCGCCGAATATCGGCGGCTGGTGGCCCTGGAGGAGGAGGAGGACACGCAGTCGAGCGGTGCAACAACAACAACCTCGACTGGGACCGCTGCATCCTCCTCCGTGACCCCACGGGACGCCAGCATGCGCAGTGCTCCAGCGGGACCGAGCCGGGCTAACAAAGCCAACCGCCACCGCCAAGCAACAGAAAGACCAGCTGCCCCCCACAGGAGCTGCAAGGAACGCCAACGCCGCCTACGAGTCCGAATGTCCAACCTGGAGCAGGAGGTCCAGAAGTATAAGAACTTGGTGAAGGGCCTCCGCTCCGAGCTTGCCACCCTCCGCAAGGAGTATGATGCCCATGCCGCAAAATGCACCAGCACCCTCCAGTAGTGGAGTGTCCCTTGCCCTTTTTTTATAGACTTTTGGGGGGTGGGATTTGGGAGTTGGGATCGTTTTGGGACGTTTCAAAGACAATCGTTGGGGTTAGGGTGGGTCTTGAGGGAGATTATTTTGTTAGGGCTACATAAATATACATTTTTAAACTTTATCTGACCATACCTGTTTTTTACTGCTTTTCAGTCTGGTGGGGGACGGGGGTGTAACAGTAACTTTGTTTTCCTGAACAGTCGTAGGACTTTAGTAGTACAACCGTCAATCTCTTGTCTACTCCGAAATAATACTCCATTATACTACCTCCCACCAAACGCTTATCTTACCTGTAATTTGTGTTAGAAATTAGGGCTAGGCCCAGGGCTGGCTCCACGTGAAATGGGGATTAACGTTGTCAATCCTGGGCGGGTGACATTTCCTCATTGCGGTGGTACTAGTGGTGTGACACAGTGGCAGTTGCATGCCTATGGAAAAAAAGAAAACGAAACCTTGTTTGTCCTTACTGTAGCATTACAACGGTTACGGTACGATCGAGAATATAGCAGGTGACAGTACACTAGAACAGTGCCATAATGTAGCCTAACAAATGGTAAAGTATTTGCTTGCAAGTATAACTAGTACTTGCGTTGAATTTATTTGACATTGGCTACTACTACTAGAAGATATAGTACTGAAGCTGAGTAAGTCTAGAAGATATCCTCGTATTCCTTCACCAGCCTGTTGCTATGACCTTATCCTCCCCAGCAAGTGTGTGGAATTATTGATGTCATTTTAGTCAGACATCAAGCAAAACAACACAGCCCAGGGGAAGAGGGTTAGGGTTTGTAAAATGGATGGGAATGGGGGTTTCTTTTTGGGTAGGTTTTGTTGAGAGAAGAAAAAAAAAGCAGAGCATGGACAAACAATAATTGAAGATAAAGACAATCTTTGGTTACAAACTAAAGCTAAGCACATGCAGTCACACTCATAGAATAAAACAATGGATACTGTATCTGTATTGCGTATGTTGTTGGAGTTGTCCTGTTGAATTTGGTAAGTAAGTTGCATGCAGCAAACAATTCCTCTTATTGGCGGCACTCCTCTATTCCAGCTGACGCTTCGTCCATCAATGTTGGTGACCACTGACAGAAGACACCCTGTCCACTGCCTGCCTGGCGGATGTTGACTGAAACATGGCCTGTAATTATTGAACGGAAAACAGGAAGTGCTATTACAATACCACTGATAAATAAATAAAAGGTATGTACGCTGTGTGGTTCAAAAAGTGACACTTTGATTTCCCTAATAGACAGTACAATATTTTTGAAATTGCGTGCTCTGTCTGAGTCACCTTTTTAAGGATAAATAAGTATGGCCAAAATATTATAGCGGATCTTTCCCCTCAAGGTAGGTGTACTGTAAACTGTGTTTTAGAACAAAATTTGACCTTCCCAGCAATGCTCCCACCAAGACCCTTACTAAAGCCAGTCGCAAAAATGTAGAAGAACCCCAATCAGATCTCCAAAAACGATGCCTAGCAGAAAAATGGTTACAAAACGTACTTTGAAAGTAACAGTAGGCCCAAATACAGACCGTGGATTGTATTCAAACCACTTGCAAGCAAGCAAAAGTATCCATAGCCAGCATCGCTCCAACAGTGCTCTACAACACCAGAACTGCGTTGCAATAGAACCCCCCGAAACACATGCAATCCTGCTGCTAGGGCTAACCCTAACGAACCCTAACTTACAAAAAGTGCCAAAACTGGTGTTTCCTTATGGATTTTGTCCAAAACACTTCTATCCGGTATTAGACATTCCCAGGAATGCCCCAGGCAAGACCCGCCAACCCACCCGAAAAAAACCACCCGACAACACCCCCAAACAGCGAAAAAGCTAAATCTCATACTTACAATATCTCTCGGCCTTCGGTCCAAACGCGGCGCTGTGCAGCTAGGTCATCATCATCAATCATCATAACTCCTGTTTTTCCACCACGGATTTCCCGAAAAGCAAATGCAATCAAGATTAGATTGTCGCAGCAGTGCTTCGACAGAGACCCCGGCCGCAACCCACCCACGAACAGCAGGAAGCCCCCCAAAACGCTACATTGAGCAAGATGACAGAAGAAATAGCAAAAAAAAGGCTGTTCCTTAAGGATTTTGTCCAAAACACTTCTATCCGGTATTAGACCTTCCCAGGAATGCCCCAGGCAAGACCCGCCAACCCACCCGGAAAAAACCACCCTGACAACACCCCCATACAGCGAAAAAGCTAAATCTCATACTTACAATATCTCTCCGCCTTCGGTCCAAACGCGGCGCTGTGCAGCTAGGTCATCATCATCAATCATCATAACTCCTGTTTTCCACCACGGATTTCCTGAAAAGCAAATGCAATCAAGATTAGATTGTCGCAGCAGTGCTTCGACAGAGACCCCGGCCGCAACCCACCCACGAACAGCAGGAAGCCCCCCAAAACGCTACATTGAGCAAGATGACAGAAGAAATAGCAAAAAAAAGGCTGTTCCTTAAGGATTTTGTCCAAAACACTTCTATCCGGTATTAGACCTTCCCAGGAATGCCCCAGGCAAGACCCGCCAACCCACCCGGAAAAAACCACCCTGACAACACCCCCAAACAGCGAAAAAGCTAAATCTCATACTTACAATATCTCTCCGCCTTCGGTCCAAACGCGGCGCTGTGCAGCTAGGTCATCATCATCAATCATCATAACTCCTGTTTTCCACCACGGATTTCCTGAAAAGCAAATGCAATCAAGATTAGACTGTCGCAGCAGTGCTCCCAGACACCAAAAATCACCCACAAACACCCGGAACCCCGCCAAAGAGCACCCCAAAGGCAAGCAAGTCAGCAAAAACGGCAAGAAATTTCCACCTCATATTTGGTCCAAAACACTTTTGTCCATTATTAGAGCTTCACAGCAATGGGCCCAAATCCGTCAACTCACCCGCAAAGAAGTACAACACCCCCACAAGTGCTGAGTCTTTCTTCATTGGGCGTTATCCAGCACTCTGCTTTGAGGGAAATCGCAGTCTGGAGGAGGAGGATAGAGGAGCATGTTCTTCAGAACTTGTGAACCTGAGGAATGTAGACTGCGGCACCTTCAAATCAATAAGCAAACAAGTGAAGACAGTTCTGATGATGGTCTTGTTTTTGGGATTAGGTGATTAAAGTTTGAATTAAATTAACTGTGCAAAACAAAGAAAGAGAGACACACAGCACACAGGAATAAAAGTGAATAAGGACGAAAAAGAAAGTTCTTGATTGATTGTCTCATTTTCAGGGCTCGGTGTCAGGGAATAAGAACAAGATTTCGTCATCATACTCTGCGAATTCAGGCAGGATGAGGTAGGTGCCACCGAACAGAGAACAAATCCCCTCATCTACGTTGCCGTCCTCCTCGTCTTCATGCGGCGTGCTTTCTCGTACTTTGTAATCTGGTGGTATGAGGTGCTGATTCATCTTGATCATTGTCAGCCGCTCCACATTTTTGGGCGAGAGGCGGCTCCGTTTGGGAGTTACAATGCCACCAGCAGCACTGAAAACACGTTCAGAAGACACACTAGCGAGTGGGCAAGACAAATAGTTTATAGCCAGGTTGGAGAGCTGTGGCCACAATTGTTTTTTGCCATGCCAATACTGCAATGGCTCATCATTAAGAAAGACCTTTGTTGAGTCATTCATATAGTCCTGCACCATCGACTCAAGGTCATCAACGGTTCCTCCACTTTGCTTACTTTTTGCTGTGCCTTTGACATTTTTTCGAGAAGCATACCCAAGCAAACTTAGCCAATCCTCCTCAGCAGCCACTGTTAGTGTTGTGTGTGGTACAGAAGATGATCCAGTTGCCGGTGTCTTTAACGGCTGAGAGGTCACTTGTGCCCCAGCCACAGGTGCAGAAGTGGATTCTTGTGACTGGGGATGGCCTGCTGATGCTGCTTCTCCTTCAATAACCTGCCGTTCTTTTTCAAACCTCTTGGCTGACAAGGCTAACCAATGTTTGTACTTTTGAACATCTGCATCAGCAAAAGGAAAGAATGCTTCGCCTGCCAGCGCCTTTTTGTAGCGTGGATCCAGAATAGTAGCACAAATGTAATGCTGTTCTGACTTGATTTTTTGAAGACGTTCATCACCACGTAGGCGCTCTAATAATTTCTCAGACAAAATAAAATGGTCTTTTTTTTTTCATCTTTTTCAAACTCAGAAGACACCGCCATCAGTTGGTGCTCCAGCATGCACAACAATGGGATAGCTTTTCCCAAATTACAGTCCTCCTGGCTGACTGCACGCGTGAAGAACTCAAAAGGACGAAGCATGTCTGTCAGGCTTTTAACTATGTCCCATTGCGCCGCACCCAACCGCATGTCCTCCTTCTGAGATGTACCCTCTGTGAAGAAATAGTGATCGAGTACCGTATACTGCTCATACAGACGCTCAAGCATGTAGAAGGTTGAGTTCCAACGTGTTGCCACCTCCTGGATGAGTGCTTTCACTGGCATTTGACGTTCAAGTAGAAGTCTCCTCAGATGCTTCCGGGCCTTAAAAGAATGGCTGAAATGGTTGCACATTTTGCGGCAGGTGGCCATTACCTCGAACGCTGGACTGTGTTTATCACTCAAGAATTTTTGAACTACCAGGTTGATACAGTGCGCCAAACACGGCACTCTAAAATAGTCACCCTGCCACATGGCCTTAACTACATTGGCGCCATTATCCGTGGAAACATAACCAATCTTGCGTTTTTTGGGGGGATAGCATTTTCAAGACCTTTTTGTCAAACTCTTCCAAAAGGTTTTCTGCTGTGTGACTTTTCTCCAAGCCAAACATGGCTAGTGTTGCATGTTTCCGAGCAGCTTTGAAAACTTTGTCCGGGTCAACACCTGCGTTTAGCTTTGCTTTAACACCTGAAAAAGAGACCCAGTGTGCAGTGATGCACATGTAATCAGCGCCTGCGCCACTGGTCCACATGTCTGTTGTCAGATGTATTGTGTGAACAGCACTCTTCTGCAAAGCTGCCCCAATCGCCTCCAGCACATCTTCATGTAGGGCTGGAACCGCAACTCTGGCAAAATAGAACCGGCTAGGAACCTTCCATTTAGGGCAGAGCGTTGCCACTAATTCTAGAAAACCTACCGCTTCTACAAAAGAAAAAGGGAGAAGGTCCACAGCTAGCATTTTAGCCAGCTTAGTGTTATACAGACGCGTCAGTGGGTGGTTGCGTTCATATGGCACGTCTGAAGTAAGCATTGTTCTAATGTTGCCCTGGACCAAGCATTTACGGGCTGATAATGACTTCGTTGACCCAATTTTGCTCGCTGGTGAACTTTTGTGCGTTGGTGTCTCACTCGCTCCAACACTCTTAGTGTGCCTCACATTGGGTGTGCTGCTGACAGGGGTACTGGATGTAAGGGAAGTGTTTGACACGTCTTCTTCCTCCTCGTCATCATCAGATGAAACATCAACCTTTCCTTGAATTTGGCCTTTCTTGATCGCATCTAGGTGCGCAAACCATTTGACAGTGTGCTGTCTCCTAAGATGACCTCTCTGGCCTCCGGTACCATAGTTGGTACCTGGCTTACCACGACTAACTGCAACCTTGCAAAGGGTACAAATGGCAAACTTTGGATTTTTTTGACAAACAGTAAAGAAGTCCCAAACTGGGGACTTGAAGTGTCTGTGGGACCTGGAGGAGGCGGCGATACTGGTGGTGGTGGTCATGAAGCTAATGCCAGATGAAGTGGAGGATCTGGATTGCCCAACTTTTGTACGTTTTGCACTTTCACCGCCACTAATTAAGGTCGAGGTTGACGGAGGTCTCTTCTTGCCAGAAAGAAATATGGAAGCGGGACGAGTTGGTGTACTACTTAACTCCAATGATTGTGGTGTTTCCACTGCCTCCTCATCGACAACATCATCATCATCATCACGCTCACAGCTCTTCGGGCTAGGGTCAAAATGTCTGTTTGCTGCATGCCCGCTGGGGCTGCAGTGACCTTTATGATGACTGGGTCGTCGTTGGCAGAGTCTTCATCAGCAGCAGTATCCGCTACTTCTTGTTGAGCCTCATCACACTCCATAACTCTGAGACTTTGGACGAGCTTCCTTTTACGCTTAACTACCTTTGTTGGATCATGGTGTGCCTCACTCTCAGACGGCTGTGGTGCTGGTTCCCAAGTTTGATCCGTATCATCAGAAGGAGGTGTGCTTGAAGAAGATGTAGACACCACCCTTGATCTCTTCCTTGCTAGGGGTGTGGAAGACAATGAAGGATCATCAGGAGGAGTGGCTTCCTCAAATGATACCTTGCCTTGATTGTCGATTTCCTGATGTGCCCCTACTTCGGGAGGAACAACTATTGTGGGCACTTGTGACCCTCCATGCACCTCTGCTTGCGCATCTCCTTGCGCTGCCTCTCCTTCCACATGTACTTGGGCTTGTACTTGCACATGTGATTGTTGTTGCGGCTGTGGTTGTTCAACACTCGTCAGATGAGCTACAACAACCTGTGTTGATTGAGGGACATTGCTGCTGCTTTCTTGCGATGAGCCAACATCACTGGTCGATGGTGATTGAAGAACTATACTGGCTGCCTCTGCAGCACTCAAGGGCTTGGACTGAAGTTGGCGTGGTGGTGGTGGTGGCACTGAGCCCAATGGAGCGGGGGTGCTGCTGCCAGCTTGGTCCCCAGCAGATCCCGCTGCTGCTGCAGGCATACTTTTTTTTTACTCCCAAAAAAAGGGGCGGGCGGCACACCAGTGTCCTTGGTAACTTGCTTCTTCTGCTCCTTACTGGCACCTTTCTTGCTAGAGGAGCTACGGGTTACTTTTTTTGGGGCCATCTTCTTCAGAGCAGGTCAGCAGGCAGCAGTTGCACGAGTTGCAGAGGGTTCTGTGTCCAGACGTGACGTCGCGTGACGTTATGCTGCACACACACACCGCTGCAGGACTTCTTCCTGGCACTGGTGGTTCTCTTGAGTCTTCTTGTGCACCTAAAAGCAATGGAAGACAGAGGAACATCAGTTCAGTTATACACCCCAAAAAATCGACAAAACACAGAAAAATGAGCACAATCCCATGCCATCCATGATGTTCACATTGAAGACACCCCACAGAAAGACTAGGGACATGCAAGTATGCAACACTCACTACCCCTGGGCATAATGGATGAAAAGTAGGCAAAATAAGTGCAGGCCTCAGACACTGCCTCTCCTCAAAATGGCCCCTTACACCCCAAGCACATGTTGCCTGTACCAGCCAGCACTCAAGATGGCCACCACCACCACCCACATGGCCAGTCCACATCAACAGTACACCCCCAAAAAACAGAAAAACAGCCAGAAATCACCACAATCCAATGCCATCCATGATGTTTACATTAAAGAGAGTGAGACCACACCACAGGCACACTCAGTCCATGCACCACCACCCCTGGGCAAAAGGCCACACCAGCAGCCCCCAAAAAACGACAAAAAACAATAAAATAAGCACAATCCCAGCCCATCCATGGCCTCAATTATGTTTAAATTCAAGAAGACACCCCACAGAAAGACTAGGCCCATGCAACACTCACCACCCCTGGGCAAAGGGCCCTACCAGCAGGCCCAAAAAAACGACAAAAAACAATAAAATAAGCACAATCCCAGCCCATCCATGGCCTCAATTATGTTTAAATTCAAGAAGACACCCCACAGAAAGACTAGGCCCATGCAACACTCACCACCCCTGGGCAAAGGGCCCCACCAGCAGGCCCAAAAAAACGACAAAAAACAATCAAATCAGCACAATCCCAGCCCATCCATGGTCTCAATGGTGTTTAAATTCAAGAAGACACCCCTCAGAAACACTAGGCCCATGCAACACTCACTACCCCTGGGCATAATGGATGAAAAGTAGGCAAAATAAGTGCAGGCCTCAGACACTGCCTCTCCTCAAAATGGCCCCTTACACCCCAAGCACATGTTGCCTGTACCAGCCAGCACTCAAGATGGCCACCACCACCACCCACATGGCCAGTCCACATCAACAGTACACCCCCAAAAAACAGAAAAACAGCCAGAAATCACCACAATCCAATGCCATCCATGATGTTTACATTAAAGAGAGTGAGACCACACCACAGGCACACTCAGTCCATGCACCACCACCCCTGGGCAAAAGGCCACACCAGCAGCCCCCAAAAAACGACAAAAAACAATAAAATAAGCACAATCCCAGCCCATCCATGGCCTCAATTATGTTTAAATTCAAGAAGACACCCCACAGAAAGACTAGGCCCATGCAACACTCACCACCCCTGGGCAAAGGGCCCCACCAGAAGGCCCAAAAAAACGACAAAAAACAATCAAATCAGCACAATCCCAGCCCATCCATGGCCTCAATGGTGTTTAAATTCAAGAAGACACCCCTCAGAAACACTAGGCCCATGCAACACTCACTACCCCTGGGCATAATGGATGAAAAGTAGGCAAAATAAGTGCAGGCCTCAGACACTGCCTCTCCTCAAAATGGCCCCTTACACCCCAAGCACATGTTGCCTGTACCAGCCAGCACTCAAGATGGCCACCACCACCACCCACATGGCCAGTCCACATCAACAGTACACCCCCAAAAAACAGAAAAACAGCCAGAAATCACCACAATCCAATGCCATCCATGATGTTTACATTAAAGAGAGTGAGACCACACCACAGGCACACTCAGTCCATGCACCACCACCCCTGGGCAAAAGGCCACACCAGCAGCCCCCAAAAAACGACAAAAAACAATAAAATAAGCACAATCCCAGCCCATCCATGGCCTCAATTATGTTTAAATTCAAGAAGACACCCCACAGAAAGACTAGGCCCATGCAACACTCACCACCCCTAGGCAAAGGGCCCCACCAGCAGGCCCAAAAAAACGACAAAAATCAGCACAATCCCAGCCCATCCATGGCCTCAATGGTGTTTAAATTCAACAAAACAGTTGTATCATGCACCCCTAACCAACCCTGGTCCTACTGGATACTGTGGCTACCCACAATATAATTTATTTAATGTTCTGAAAAAGTTCCAAAATTGTACTTGCAGCAACTGTAATGCCCCAAACAAACTTACTTGTGAAAGTTGATTTCTAATCCAAAAGTGATCCAAAGACAGTCAAAAAGGCCTCAAATCCAAATATCCAGCAGCACCCACAAAAAGTAATCCTTCCAGCTCCAGATCCAAATGAAAGTGACCAGGAGATGGACAAAGCACTGGGAGGAGCCTGCTGGACAGGAACAGGAAGTTGGAGACTGTGGGGCACTTCCTTCCTCCCCCCCCCCCCAAAAATGGACTCCTTGCAAAAAAAAAGGCCATGCAAATGTCAACCTGAGGAGTGATTCTGATAAAAATCATAATTTTCTGAAGGTTTATCCTGTTTGCTGGTGATTTTCTTGTGCAGAATTGCAAAAGCTCTATTTCGCGAGTGCGAGATTGTTCCTTTCCGCCGCAACTACGTGTTCGCAATTGCGAACTCTCGCGAGGTGTGCTGTGCAAGGTGGCAAGCCGCGATTACGTATTCGCGGGCGCCAAACTCCCGCGGGATCAAGCAGCAAGATCCAAAATGGCGCAGCACTCGCAAAGAAAAACAACTCGGCAAACGCTAAATGACGGAAAGTGAACGCCGTGCACCACGCCGCGCGCCGCAACCAAGCAAAAAATCCGCCGCGAGCGGATTCACGGATTTTCGACAAATTCGCGAGAGTTCGCGGATTGCGAATTTGCCGAAAATCCGAAAAATCCGCGATCGGAGCGGATTTTACGCCCATGCTTAATTGCGTGGTAATGGAGAAGCAACAGAGAGCTGGAGAGAAAGAGCCAGAGGTGGGGCTGGGAAAAGGAATGAAAAAAGGCGAATGAGGTTGTGTGAGAAAGAATATAGAGATAGAAGGACAAAGTAAGAGAGGATGAAAGGCAGCTGGATTAAGGAAGAGAGAGAAGCTGAGATAATATACTTACAAATTAGCATTTAAAAAACCTTTGAAATTTACTGAAAAGATCATGGATGTTATAGTTAGTATGACATTTCAGTCGTGTAAAACCAGAGAAATTCAGCCATTATAGTCAGTTAAGCTAACTATAACTCACGCCCCGCAATGCACTGCTGATTACGTCACATATTACAGCATTCATTCCTGACATGGTCAGTGACATCACTGATGACATCACTGATGACATCTCAAATGACATCACTAATGACATCATCCACGTGATAATCTGATGCACCGCCTCACTCCTAATATAACCTTTGATGCACCCACTCTAACATACAGACTACCATTTTCGAAACCATAGACACACCAATACCAGTTACTACATACCCACTCACTGATTCCTAGGTCTACACACACATCCACTCATTCACCCATATAATCACTCATTGGAACAACCACTGATATATATGCAATCATATACCCATACATACACTTACACACCCATAGACCCAAACCCATAGAGTTGCTCACACACCTAGTTAGTCATGGAAAGAATCAATCACACCCCCATTTACTCACCTATACAGTTTTAAACACACCACCTCACTTATTCATACAGATACTAACACATACTTACTCTCCTATACAATCACTGATACAAGCACCCACTCTTCCAAACAGCCACTCTCACAATCACTCAATCTCACATATAGTCATTTATATTCTCCAACTCTTACATATACTGTCTTTCACATATGTAGTTACTCACACAGGTACCACTGAGACATCCATTCTGTATGATATGCTTTACTGTACAGTACGGTTATTGAATTATGATTCATGGAATACATCATGAGATCTATGCCCTGAAGAAGTCTGTGGCGTACTTCGCTTAAAGACGAAACGTGTGTTGGCTAGGATCCAATTGAAAGCTTTTTAAGGAATAAAAGAAGAAGAAAACGAACACTTGTGGACACATTTATTTTGAATTATAACTAATTCTTTCGACTCTTATTGCTCAGGATTCAACAAATTTGTCTATATTGGAACATACAAAGACAGTTTGAGGGAAAAGTAACATCAATTGTCCAAAGGCGTCCTTCATAAGCATTTCCAAACATATTCCAGTCAATGTGGCTAGGTCATTTCCACCACAATGCACTATCATGAGGTCAGGGTGTGAAAGATGCAAAGAGGTTTTAAACAAAGGTAGCAATTGGTGCCACTTCAATCCTCTCTGTGCAAACCATTTAATGTCCACATTTTGTAAACCTAGGTCTAAGTCAATACGTGTTTGTTCTGCATACCTCTTGCACCAGAAAACATAGCTATGTCCTACGATCTACACTAGCATTTTGAAGAGATGGCTGGAAGGTATGGAAAGATGTCTGTAGCTCATGCAGTTCCTTCCTTCTTAGAGTAAGAGATATGTTTAAAGATGGGAACTACTTTTTTGCCATACAAAACAATACCTGATTGGGAGATGAAAAGTATTGTTTTTTAAAAGTAAGGTGCACATTCGTTTTGTGGAAAAGCATCTTTGTGATTGGTTAAGAAAAAGCAGTTTCAACATGGAGTACATATCATAGGATACAATTTGCTCAACTCAACCACACCTGCTACTTGCATTTGGAAGGCACTGTTCGAACTTAAAACAATTGTGAACTTTTAACCTGCACGTGCCGTTAAATGTTCTAGAAAATGTTGCAAAAAAATATGGTTAGGTTTAAAAAAATTGAGGAACTTTTAACCTGCACGTGTTGTAGAATGTTCTAGATAGTGTGTTGATAGAATACGTTGCACTGCTGACTTCTATATGTCGTTGACTAAAAGTGTTTATATGGAAAATAAAAAAGAAACTAATAGAGAGAAGTTTTGAAATCTAAAAGAATCAAGGAACTATTCTAATTTGTTCATTACATGTATTTATGTGTGGAGGAACACAATTATAGACACAACAGCACCAGGAAGAGGAAGAAGCAGGGAGTGGGGGGACGGGGGGAGATGGGCACAATGGCACACATGCACAATTAAGTACAGCACAAGTATAGACAAACAATGGCCACAATGAAACACACCAACAAGGAGCACAAGTCACACCACCCGCCAACATCACATCACTGAACGAACATAGAAGTGAAAACCACGCTGCATTCATACAGGATGTGTGCAAAGGCCGGTCGTGGGTGCTGTGGGATGTCTGCGACTGTGGTCATCATGGATGAGATGCCCAGCACGTGGCACATGGGCGGGTTCACTATGTGTTACATTGCCAAACAGCTGCTCCTCCCTCCCACGAACCCCCACACATTTGTACGGTGCGCTGTTGTATCCTGTACACTCGTACGGCACACCATTTTAATGCTTATTCACGCATGACCTGCTGCATTCCAACTAGACCATGACAGTGCCGTTTGGAGGTGGTGCATGCCACTTTACAACATTGACTGGTGCGGCCCTTGTGGCAGGCCACACCAGAATACAGGGACACACTTACCGCACTTCCTGTACACAAACATGTCCGAGAAACCCCATTCCCCTTGCTGGATAGGCACACCCATGCGCTGACCTCTGTACGCCGGACCAGCACATGCCGGTTGTGCATGCAGGAGGATGCTTGCGTAGCTACATGTCCAGGATTACTGCCAACGCTGAGGTGACAGCACACTGTGATGTTGCAGGGCCCGTGCCTTTCATGCTAACACAATGACCACAGGGACACACTTGCTCCGATGCGGGTTTGAGGGGCATTGGCGGTCCTGGGGTTGTTGCGATGAGTCTTGTGGTCCTCATGGGTATTCCTGTGTCATGCTCATTTAGTCTATGGCACATGTGGGTGTTCTGGTGTGGCTCTTGGCTGTGTTCCGTTTCATGCTGCAGATAGTCGTCCTGCTTAACACCAGCAGAAAGCAGGTGTAAAATCCCTGGTCCTAATGTGGCTTATCGCCGGATTTTGCTTCGCATTGCAGTTGTTGTGAAAGTTGTGGTGTGATTTTTTTGTGTGCAGAACAATATACGAACTGGGCAGTGTATCATGTCAAGATCCAGCACCTGACGCACTATTCCCAATCAATATAAATACAATGAGATTTCTTCATTGATTTTGTGTGTACACTGTAAATGCAGCCACTACCTCAGTGCAATTCAATGCAGGATTTTAGTATTCAGAATAAATCGCAAAGGTGCACCTCGTGTCTTTTTGCACGGGAACGGCTAGTCTGCATTTCATTTTCAGCACTTTAATGCAAGTAAAGTTGAGATAAATCTAACACACTATTCAGAAGTTGGTGCAAACTGCAGACATCACCAGTAGTCCCGCGATAAGTGCCCCAAAATTTAACACGATGGTGGACACCATTACATAACAGTAATAAGAACATGAAAGAGTCATACAGCAGTTAAGAAAACAATCAAAAACTTTTTTTTCCCAAACGTTTTTTTAATAAACACATATATATATATATACGATAAGCTAGTTTCAAACTTTATTTTTTTATTAACATATATATGAACGATAAACTAATAAACAAAAATAATCTAAAACAACAAGGCAGAACACTCCTGTGGGGACCATGGATGTCGATGACAGAGCATGGAAAATAAAGCACAAAATAGGGGATGTGTGTAATGCGCATATCAAAGGAGTCAGACACAGAGAAACAGAGAAGGGAAAAAAGCCAGGGAGAAAAAGAGAGGGAAGGAAAGAAAGGGAGTGAGAAAGGGAGAAGGAAGAGAGAGATAGAAGGAAAGGAATGAAGAGAGAGAGAAAGAGAGAGAGAGTGAGAGACACTGCCGCCCCTGCGCATCCATGAGCAAATAATTACCTGGTGCCACCGGAGTGTGCAGCAGTGGGCACTCCACGTGCCCATCTAAACTCTGCAGATCTCAGAGATGTCGCTGAGTCCTGAGTCAAATCAAATCAAAAATCCTTTATTCGGTATTTCAAGTATATAAACACCATAAAAGTACAGATAAAGATTTGCATTAAAATTATTTCAATAAAAGAATCGTTAAAAAGAATACCAAGTTAAAAATAGCAAGTAAAAAATTACAATCAGAGCCATCATGAACAGTAATGGAGTATAGGCCAAAGCATGGTAAGGAAACAATGTGCAAATTAATATGGTGAGTATGTTACAACACCCAACCCAGATTTTGCCTGTGCTTTATACAAAACTTCAAATATTGGGCTACATTTTCTGCAAAGCTAAGATCTTCCAAGAATTGTAAGGCAAGATAGGCTGGGCGACATCTCCTTGCGCCCAAAGTTCTTAATAAGGGGATCAGTCATGCTTTTCTAGGTTCAATATAGAACTTACAGAAAATAACTGCACGCATTGTTGATTGGGGCAAAATGTAATCGCAGGGACACAGAATCAAGGTGGCTGACCAATCGTTTGTTTTTGGGAAGGACACCAAACGATGGAATATGTTCAACCTGAAGCGTGTTAACAGGAATTTTTCAAAGCCGCTTAGTTCAAAAGTTAAGTAAGGCTGCATGTTCAGAGTAGTTTGAATTGTTAAGACATGCTGGACGGTATGTTTGGACGCCTCTGAGGTCAGCCGAAGTTGTTCAAGATGTGATAAACACAATTTTTTAAAACTCTTCCTAGGAATTTCTAAAATTGATGTGGGGGAGTAGTAATACCTTATTAAACCTAGATCGTTTAAGAAATTCTTGATGTAAACCAACCAACCGACCCTGTGTACACACTCCAAAGAGAGACAGTCTTGCAAAAGTGCTTGGGTGAGTGTGGATGTGGTAGAAGACCAGATACGATACCATAGGAGGATTGGTTGGAGCTTGGCAATGTCGGTAAGGTATGACAATCCAAGTTCCAAATGGCAGCTATATGTAGAGGTGCTGCAGGGCACGGCAAGGGGATACCTCAGGAAGTTGTTCTCTATATTCTGGAGTGAGTCAACCTTGCAGTACCCCCAGACTCCCGCTCCGTAGGTTGCTATGGTTAAGCATTTTACCCTATAGATGTTAATAAGTTCCATGGGAGGCCTTTTCCCTAAGCGCTGAGCAAACCTAAATAGGGCAACTGTTGCCCTGATGAAAAGTAGTTTTCTTGTTTCAATGGCCTGCTTCCAGGAGCTTTTGTCGTCTATTAGCACACCCATGTAGGGATAGGTCTTAGTGTGTTCTAGTTTGGTCTTTTCAATAAAGATCTCCCTGGTCTTCTTCGAGCTGGGTCCAATAGACATGACAAAGGTCTTTTTGATGTTTATTCTAAGGTCTAGCACTGTCATGAAACAATGGTATCTATTCAGGGAACGTTGAAGTTCTAATGGGGTTCTTGCTAGGATCACGGCGTCGTCGGCGTATAACAGGGCGGGAATAGGGCGTTTGTCAATCATGGCTAGGTCCTGACACCCCTCCAACATGGCACTCTCCAAACCATTTGTGTATAAGGTGAAGGGGAGGGGCACCAGGACACAGCCCTGCCCCACCCCTCTCAACGCCGAATGGGGCCGTTAGTTCGCCGTTCTTTCTGAACGTCTCCCTTGCTGTAGCATTAGAATAAAGTTCCCGTATGAATTTTAACAGTGGTGACTCTACACACATTTCAGACAGGATCATCCATAATTTGGAATGGCTTACGCAGTCAAACGCTGCAGTAAGATCTATGTTAGCCATGTATAGGTTACCGTTCTTTACGTTAACATATTTGCTGGTCAATAGGGTCAGATTTAAGACTTGGTCCACGGTACCTAAGCCCTCCCTGAACCCAAATTGGATGTCACAAAGTTTGTTGTTGTTGCCTGCCCATTGCTGCAGTCGTTCAAGAATAATCCTCCCCATTGTTTTACCTAGGGAGTCTAGCAGCGAAATTGGGCGGTAGCAAGCTGGAGACTGGCGATCACCCTTTTTAAAGATTGGAACCAGAATAGATTCCGACCATGATTTTACAAGCCTTGTGGCACAGGACGCTTCGATGACTCTGGTCAATAATGGGGTCCACAGTTCCAGGTTGTACTTGAATAGGTCAACTGGGACCCCGTCTGGTCCCGGGGCCTTCCCCCCCTTCTGGCTAACAAAGCTCCCTCCACTTCCAAATGGGTGATTCTGAGATCTATGGGGAAGACTGAGCCAGCTGAGTGTGGGCCAGTTATTACCCCCACAGTTTGGGCCGAATGTTCGTTGCTAGGTGAGCTAAAAATCCCTGAAAAATGTTGTATCCAAAGAGTTTCGTCAATTGCTATTTCTACTTTGGGCGTATCCCTTTCTTCTGAGAGAAAGGGAAACTTGAGAACTTTCCAGAATGTGGTGCTGCCCTTCAATTTAGAACTATTGTGGAGTTGGGACCAGAGTTCCTGTTTGAGCTCTAATTTCCTATCCTTTATTGCCTGATTGTATGCCCTTCTGAGGTTAGCTATTGCTTGTTTATCCCTATCTGTTTTGTGTAGGGCTTTTTTGAGGTTTGAATAGGCTTTGGTACAAGCACCATTAAACCATTCTGTGTTTTTTCCTTTACCATTATTCAATTTTCTTCTTAGAGCTAATTTTGCTACGTTAGTAATATTTAGAAAATTGTCCAAAATCTGATTGTTAGTGGCAGTTGGGTTTAAACAATTCTTAATTGAAGTTAATGAGTTCTTCACAATCTCTGCAGTGAGCCGAGTTGGGTCTATTTTATCCCATTTTAACGTGAATCCATTAATTTTATCTAAAGTTAAGGATCCTAGCCCATAATTCCTTGGTGAGTCTCGCTTCTCTGTATTATTTAGAAGTGATACTGTGATACTGTTCGGGAAATGGTCACTGGTAGCGTTGTCTAAAGTGCCAAAGTTCAGGATACGGGATGCTGCGCTTCTTGAAACGAAGGTAAAATCTATTAAACTTGAGAGTCCCCTCCCATTAAACATGTTAATAAGTGGTACTGGAGGCTCCACTAATTGGATTGCCAGCCCCAGATCCAAAACAAACAGGGTTTCATTTAAACAATCACCGATTGGTGTGTGAGGAAAGTGAGCCAAAATATTTTCATCTTCGTCCTCTATCCCACAGTTTGATGTCGTGTTACTACGAGTGCAAATAGTTAGATTAAATTCACACCCCCAGATTGTCAACATATTTTTAGAGTGCAAGTTTTGTGACTCCTGAAGAGAAAAGGCTATGTTCTTAATAAGTATGGGCGAAATATGCAAATTCGCAGTCCGCAAATTCGTGCGAATTTTCAAAAAAAGTCAGTGAGTTCGCGAATTTTCCCACGAACTCGCGGATTTTTGTGCCAGTTGCACAAATATGTGACCACGTGTGCCTGTAACTTTGCCAGCGCGCCAAAAGGCGCCGAGGTCCCTTGAGTGAGCTGGCCATTATAGTGGGGACGGGCGGGAAGACGTTTCATACCGCTAGTGTGTGGTGGATGGGGCCAAACGAGCGGGGTTTCTATGCGAGTTCACATGCATCTTGTTTATAAAGGGTCAGACACCGAGCAGAGTAGCAGATGAGGAGAAAGCAGCCTCCTGGTCACAGGAGCTACACGGGGATGGCGCTCGGGATGCAAAAATACGTTTGGCACAGGACCGCAGAATCCTTCAGATGTCCAAGATAGCTCTGCTGCGCATGTTGGTACAAAGCCATTCCGATCCTGCTCAGTGGGTTCAGGCGCATGCAGCTGCTGCTGCTGGACAATGTCCCATCTCATACTAAACTGCCCCGAACAGGCATATGCTGGTGCTGGGCAGTAGGGTGCAGTGGCATGCGGGTGCTCCACGCCTGGTACATGCGCATACCGGTGCCAGGGGGGACACGTGTTTATTGGTGCTGTGTAGCAAGTTATGACTTTACATTTTGACTGCACCAGACGGTGATACCACCTACACGGATCAGGAGCATCCAGGCACCAGACTTCATGGTGCAAGAGCATAATGGTGCTGTGCTGTACAGGTACATATGTACTGGGGGCAGGGGGACACTTAGCACAATGTGTGCTCACACCCAGAGGGCTCCCAGGCAATTGAGCACAAATGATTTTCACACTGAGAGGGCTCCGGGGAGGTTCAGCAGAACGGGGGCTCACACCCACTGGGCCTCGGGGCAGTTCAGTAGCGTGTGGGCTCACAACCCTTAGGCAGCTCAGCAGCGCAGGGGCTCACACCCACAGGGCTCCCGGGCAGTTTAGCAGGGCCACCCTCGGGTTCATCACTGCCACCCTCTGGTTCATCACTGCCACCCTCTGGTTCACCACTGCCACCCTCTGGTTCAGCACTGCCACCCTTTGGTTCACCACTGACACCCTCTGGTTCACCACTGACACCCTCTGGTTCACCCCCGCCACCATCTGGTTCACCCCCGCCACCATCTGGTTCACCACTGCCACCCTCTGGTTCACCCCTACCACCCTGTGGTTCATCACTGTCACCCTGTGGTTCATCACTGTCACCCTCTGGTTCATCACTGCCACCCTCTGGTTCATCACAACACCCTCTGGTTCACCACTGCCACCCTCTGGTTCATCACTGCCACCCTCTGGTTCATCACTGCCACCCTCTGGTTCATTACTGCCACCCTCTGGTTCGCCACTGCCACCCTCTGGTTCATCACTGCCACCCTCTGGATCATCACTGCCACCCTCTGGATCATCACTGCCACCCTCTGGTTTGCCACTGCCACCCTATGGATCATCACTGTCACCCTCTGGTTCATCACTGCCACCCTCTGGTTCATCAAAGCACCCTCTGGTTCACCAGGGCCACCCTCTGGTTCATCACTGCCACCCTCTGGTTCATCACTGCCACCCTCTGGTTCACGACTGCCACACTCTGGTTGATCACTGCCATCCTCTGGTTCATTACATCACCCTCTGGTTCACCACTGCCACCCTCTGGTTCATCACTGCCACCCTCTGGTTCATCACTGTCACCCTCTGGTTCATCACTGCCACCCTCTGGTTCATCACAACACCCTCTGGTTCACCACTGCCACCCTCTGGTTCATCACTGCCACCCTCTGGTTCATCACTGCCACCCTCTGGTTCATTACTGCCACCCTCTGGTTCACCACTGCCACCCTCTGGTTCATCACTGCCACCCTCTGGAGCATCACTGCCACCCTCTGGATCATCACTGCCACCCTCTGGTTCATCACTGTCACCCTCTGGTTCATCACTGCCACCCTCTGGTTCATCAAAGCACCCTCTGGTTCATCACTGCCACCCTCTGGTTCATCACTGCCACCCTCTGGTTCACGACTGCCACCCTCTGGTTGATCACTGCCATCCTCTGGTTCATCACAGCACCCTCTGGTTCACCACTGCCACCCTCTGGTTCATCACTGCCACCCTCTGGTTCATCACTGCCACCCTCTGGTTCATCACAGCACCCTCTGGTTCACCACTGCCACCCTCTGGTTCATCACTGCCACCCTCTAGTTCATCACTGCCACCCTCTGGTTCACCACTGCCACCCTCTGGATCATCACTGTCACCCTCTGGTTCATCACTGCCACCCTCTGGTTCACCACTGCCTCCTTCTGGTTCATCACTGCCACCCTCTGGCTCATCACAACACCCTCTGGTTCACCGCTGCCACCCTCTGGTTCATCACTGCCACCCTCTGGTTCACCACTGCCACCCTCTGGTTTACCACTGTCACCCTCTGGTTCATCACAGCACCCTCTGGTTCACCACTGACACCCTCTGGTTCACCACTGACACCCTCTGGTTCACCCCTGCCACCATCTGGTTCATCACAGCACCCTCTGGTTCACCACTGCCACCCTCTGGTTCACCCCTGCCACCCTGTGGTTCATCACTGCCACCCTCTGGTTCACCACTGCTACCCTCTGGTTCACCACTGCCACCTTCTGGTTCATATACTTCCACCCTCTGGTTCATCACTGCCACCCTCTGGTTCACCACTGCCACCCTCTGGTTCTCCACTGCCACCCTCTGGTTCATCACTGTCACCCTCTGGTTCACCACTGCCACCCTCTGGTTCATCACTGCCACCCTATGGTTCACCACTCCCACCCTCTGGTTCATCACTGTCACCCTCTGGTTCATCACTGCCAACCTCTGGTTCATCACTGCCACCCTCTGGTTCATTACAGCACCCTCTGGTTCACCACTGCCACTCTCTGGTTCACCACTGCCACCCTCTGGTTCACCACTGCCACCCTCTGGTTCATCACAGCACCCTCTGGTTCACAACTGCACCTTCTGGTTCATCACAGCACCCTCTGGTTCACCACTGTAGATTATGGGGAGAAAGCACACCTGCCCAGCCTCAACCGGGGTCTGGTTAATGTGTTACTGAATTTGAGCTTCAAGTCCGGCACCTGCTTCCTTATCTGTAAGTGCTTCCTGTTGTGGTTTAATTTTTGTGACAGCCTGGAGCATTGTGCCATACTTGTAACTATTCTCTGACCCTGCTTCGAGGGTCAGAGCAGGGTCAGAGATAAGTTGCAAGTAGGCAACAACTCTGGAGGCGCCGCTCAGGAAGCACTTACAGGGTTACAGCAGGTGCCCAAGTTGAAGTTAATTTCTCTGTAACCATTTTGTAAATGGTTACAAAGAAATTAGCTTCAACTTGGGCACCTGCTGTAACCCTGTAAGTGCTTCATGTACTTCAGTTTTTGAAAATCTGTCCTGAATGCGATTTCGCGGATTTTTCTGCAATTTCGCGAGATTCGCGGACCGCGAAATTGCAGAAAATCCGCAAATTCTGTGAACGGAACGGATTTTATGCCCATGCTTAGTTCTTAACAGTTGCCATTAATTGTGCCGGATGGAGGTTGTTATAGAAATGAACTAGGATATAGGTGCCACTTTTATTCATATTTAACTTTAATATTTGAAAGTTAGGATCGGTTCTGAGCACTATGATTTCCTTAATATTAATGAGATTGGAGATGAAAATTGTCAGTCTCCCTTTAGCTCACCCCGAGGGTGAGGGAATCGCAGGGGTAAAATATGTTTTATACCCCTCCATATGAATTGGTTGGGTGGCCCACATCTCCTGTAAACAGAGGACGTCAAACTCCCCCACAAATCTCAGCCAAATTTCGTTGGTCAATTTAGAACGGAGGACAGCTATGTTCTAAAATATTATTGTAAGTACTTGGACTTCCGGAAAATCCAGAAAGTCCGGAGGAGAGGAGCCCTGTGGGATTATCTCCTCGCCTAGTCAGGGATTTTTTTTATAGTACCCACTTCTTCGTTCACTGGGGCGGCTTTCGTTTGAAGTGGCAAACTGCAGCTCTCTATGTTGGTTAAATTATGCGGGTCAGTGGGTTTATGCTCGTGTTAGGGTCCTCTACCAGTAAGGCCTGAATAGTTATAGGGTTAGGGTCTATGTTCTTTGTTCCTAAGTGCGTTAATGAATCCAGTACGCCCGGGGGACTGGGATTGATGTTAATAAGTCAGTCAGTTTTATCCAGGGTGGATAGTAGGTTAAATCTGTTAGTTGTAGGAACACCATAATAATCACCCTGTGGTTGTATGAGATTTCTGAAGTTTAAATCATAAGGGAACCATGTTTTTGGAGGATAGAAAAAGCCGAGCGGGAGAATACTTATCCCTTTTTCGTTTACAAAACCATTTCCAGTCTCCCGGAGTATTTTCCTAACCAATATCGGTGATCTGAATGTTGGAACGATACAATCTCCAGGGAGGGACTTCCCAGAGTTTCCCACCCACTGGACCCTTCTTGCCATCTTGAATTCTCCAAATAGTGGTTTAGTTAGTCCTGTCCTCCCCCCCAACCAGTGCAGTGATTTGTTTCTGAGCGACTCCCAGGATTCATCTTCTGTAAGGCCCTTTTATGGTCCTGAGTCATGAATGGTGGAGACCACATCAGCTTTTCCGCGGATCTCACAGATGTCGCTGAGTCCTGAGTCATGAATGGCGGAGACCACATCATCTTCTCCACGACGCGGCAGATCTCACACATGTCGCTGAGTCCTGAGTCATCAATGGCGGAGACCACATCAGCTTCTCCGGGGCCCAGCAGATTTCACACGTTGCTGAGTCCTGATTCATCAATGGCGGAGACCACATCAGCTTTTGGTGCCGCTAAGCATGTGGAACTCAAGTCTGTGCCACGTGGTGGTAGGCCCCTGATGGCCACATGGGCTTCGGGTGGCACTAACCCCGTGCATATGAAGTCCGCGCCAAGAGGATGGTAGGCCCCTGACGGCCATACAGATCAGGGTGTGATTAACCTTCTGCGCAATTTTTCATGGTCTGTTTATGATTGAGACTCTTGGAGCGTCCGCCATCCAGTCAGCAGCCACAATAAAGGATGTGACGTTGTTGATTTTCTATATTTGCGTGGTCACATGGCCTGTGACGCATGTGCCGGATGGGTGTAGTGTGTGTGCAAACCTGCCCTCAGGGAGTGGCCATGAGATGTTGAGAACTAAACCACTGACCTGCACAGCAACAGTGAGTACACCTGCGACAGGTAGCTATGTGGGGCCATCGTCAGTACGTAACCGGAGTGGCGTGGCGTAGCGTATGACGGAACAGGGCAGGAATAGCTACAATGACACGGACGGGTCGTAGTACTGCCTCTGTGAGTCGAGCGGATGAGCCACAGCTGTCCCTCTGCGAGCCTGGGTGCGAACTGTTCATAACTTACACCACATAAGTATTGAAGAATATCCGAAGCATTTGTGAAAACATATTGAAGTTCTTTCTGTGATAGATACCCCTTTGACGCTGCCTCTCCCCACATCAGCAGGTAACGCACCCTCTTCGCACATTACCAACACACCCCCGACAACTTTCTTGGGCCCGGAAGTGTGCCTGTGCGGTTGGACAAAGAAGAATCTTAGTCATGTATAGGTTTACATATAAAAAAAATTATTTAAAGAAAAGAACAACAAATAAGACTGAAGGGAGTCTGGTGCTGGGGTCGCTGCCAGGAAGTTGGGGGTCACTGCCCTTCAGGACTCAGGACACAGTTACAGATGTGGGATCGGCTTTTGTTAAAGAGGGTTAGTGGGACTACGTGTCGCCGGCCTTGCATATCGAAATATGCCTCACTGATGGAAGGGAGTCTGGTGCTGTGGTCGCTGGCACGGGCTTCAGGTGACAGCCATTCATGACTCAGGACACAGTTACACATGTGGGATGGGCTTGTGTTGAACAGGGTTAGTGGGAGTACGTGTCTCCGGCCTGGCATATGGAAATATGTCTCACAGTACTCAGGACACAGTTACAGATGTGGGATCGGCTTGTGTTAAATAGGGTTAGAGGCAGCAGAAGCATTGAGAATGTATGAGCCTGTGATGATGCTTGGTGTGGACGGGCCGCACTGGGAGCAAGTTGTCTTGCCTACTGGACTGCGTCATGTGGATTCAGGACTCTATCTGAATTGTGAGGTGTCTGACTATAGTGTAGGCCAGAGGTAGAGATGAGCAGGGGCCCCCAGCTACGTGCATACGTTGGTGGCGCCACCGGCCTGCGTACTGCAGGTTCAGTGGCACCACGTGTTGCCGGCCTTCCATATGCAAATACCCCTCTCTAATCGAAGGGAGTGTGGTGCTGTGGTCGCTGTCATGAAGTTTGGATCACTGCCATTCAGGACTCAGGACACAGTTACACATGTGGGATTGGCTTGTATTAAAGAGGGTTAGTGGGACTACGTGTCGCCGGCGTTGCATATCGAAATATGCCTCATTGACGGAAGAGGGTGTGGTGCTGTGGTCGCTGCCATGGACTTGGGGTCACTGCCATTCAGGACTCAGGGCACAGTTACACATGTGGGATCAGCTTGTGTTGAACAGGGTTGATTGGTACCACATGTCTAAAATTCCAATTGCGAGCTCTGCTGTCCGCAGTGTAGATTGCTAATGAGTGTTCTTTTGCACTTGAAAATTAATTTGGTGATTGTAGTAAAGCTATAACTGATATAAAAAATGTTCAAGAAGAAAGGATACTAAAAGGATATTATGTAGATTTGAGGCCTGTAATAGTTACTTGCATAGTGGACTCTGTAGTTAATGAATGAAGAAATAATTGTAATTGTGAGCCCTACTGAGTGCAGTGTAGGTGTATCATGAAGTGTTGTATTTTCTGAGTACAATCTTGTTGTTAGAAATTAGCATTTAAAATTGGAATTGCGAGCTGTACTGCCCGCAGTATAAATTGCTATTCCATGTTGGTTTGCACTTGAAGATTAATTTGGTCATTGTAGTAAAGCTATAACTGATATAAAAAAAAAATTCTTGAAGCAAGGATACTAAAAGGATAATATGTAGGGTGTAGGACTGTGATAGTTACTTGCCTACTGGAGTCTGTAGTTGCATATGGAGTGGTGCTGTAGTCGGTGCCACGGACTTGGGGTCACTGCCATTCAGGACTCAGGACGCAGTTACATGGTTGCGTCCACTGTGCACTACACTACAAGCATCAATAGTATATCTCCACATGGAGAGGTTTGTGCTTTGCATAGTGAGGTCTGTGCAGCACATCAGCATTACACTTGGCATTGTGTGTATTATTATTGATGGGTGACTTGCCTCCTTCATACATAGTTGGTTGCCACATCTCCCAACATTCAGCTATTGTGCGGCTGAGGGGCCATGGTGTTTTGGGGTCTGTTGTCCTGTTTTGCCCTGCCCCAGTGGTAGTAGGAGGGGGTTCGGGGGGTAAGTTCTGGTGGTGGTGGGGCTGGGTGTTGTGGCCTTGTTGGGTGTCGGAGCTGCATGATCAGTAGCTCTATCACGTGTTGGTCTTTAGATGTGGCTGTGAGTTGGGTCCAATTCACGCAGTAGATAGTCGACCTGTTAAAGTTTGATGTTAATTTGTTACTGGTAACTTGGCTTATCGCCTGCTTTTTGGATCGCATTGCAGATTTGGCTGGTCGTTGAAAATATGGGCAAGTGGTGTTTTCGTGGTTATTTTGCACGGGAACGCCTACTTTGCATATCATTAGCGTTAGTTGTGGCTATCGTTTGTGGCGATTTTGTTGGCGGAAGGTATCGATGGAAGAGTGGTGAGATTTGCAGTTTCCACCAGGTTGAGAATGGGATGATAATTAAAAAACTACAGAAAAAAAGATATGTTTAATGAACATTATAATTAGAAATTAGCATTTAAAAAACCTTTGAAATTCACCGAAAAAACATAGGTTTCAGGCACGTTATAGTTAGAAATTAGCATTTAAAAAAACCTTAGAAATTCACTGAAAAAAACATAGGTTTCAGGGACGTTATAGTTGTCAGACTCCACCGGTCGATCCTCAGGATGGTGCAGATGTAGTTTAAGAAGCCCACCTCTAGATTGCCCCAAATCTGGCTCGTGAACCAACACAGACTTAGAGGAAATCGAGCGAGGGGCGCGGGGAGGGAAGGGGACAGCGGGGAGGGAGATCTTATCGGAGGCAAAAGAAGGAAACAACCATAAATAACACTCTATGAATTGTTGTAGCATACACACGACAGCGTTAACACGTTTTACTCCATTCCCTCACCTGTAAAGCAAAATACGTATTGCTGTAACCATAGAAGCGAGAAGCGGGCAGTATACGGCGGCTACACACTGTCTGAAGGCAACACAAGAGACAAAGAGTACAGTGTTACCCTGGGTTATGTTGTACATGAATCACTTATCAGGAGAGATAACCTTATCTCTCCTGGAGTACTGACCCCCCTACTCTCTCCTGTAAAATAAAGCAAAGAAAACGTTGAAGGCTTGTATCCCAAGACCATAAAGTTTCACATGTAGAAATGTGATCACAACCAAGAGCACTTTCCTTCGTAATCACATGAGTTTGTATAGAAGTTCTGTATGGGTTGATTCCAACTGCATAAACAACCAACAGTTATTTTCCCTGAGGACAAGTTCACTGTACAGTCACGATAGCAAATACCTCTTTGCTAGGTACCTCTTGAGACTCTAAGGTAAGTCTCTTCCTCTTGTGGTAACAAAGGTTCAAAAACAGAGTCCCAGACCCTAGTCGCTTCTGCACGAGACCGTCTGGAAGTCACGGTCTCATCCAACAGAAGACTCGGTCTGGACACAACATTAGTCAAGGAAACAAAACACCGCTCATGGAGCCTTCCGAGCGGTTCAAAGGAAAACACCGGGTGAGACTCCCGGGCGGAAGCAGTCGTAGGATTGGTGCAGGTGCACCCTTACCGCCTCTCCGTGGGTCTCAGCAAGAGTCGCTGGCAAACAACCTCCAACAACACAGAACTGATACGAATTATCGGCGCTCTCTTCCTCGAACGCCGTCACGATATTGCGGCCGCTGGGAGGACGTCGCTCACGTGCTGCGTGCCCCGCCAGGAGTCTGGGTAATGTAGTTCCGCTTGCTCCCGTACTCTGATGGCAGACAGGGATTGCCGGTACCAGAAGCATGACAGAACATCCCCCTTCCGACAGTCACTGACTGCCAGAAAGCACCCCAGGGTGCAAGCGATGGAAACGAGCCAGAAGGCGGGGAGCGTGAATAGCATCACTAGGCTCCCAAGAGTCTTCCTCCGGGCCATAGCCCTTCCAAGACACCAGGTACCAAATCTTTCCCCTCACCCGTTTGGAATCCAGGATCCCCTTCACCTCGTACTCCCGTTCTTGCTGCACCCAGATAGGAACAGGGGCCCTTTTCACAGGACGGGCAGAGGGTTTCAGCAGTGCCATTTGGAACACTGGATGTATACGGAAGTGGGCAGGCAATCGTAGCTTGACCGATACAGGGTTGACTTGTTTCACTACCATGTAGGGGCCAATGTACTTGGGATTGAAAATGCTGTGGTTTTTTAACTTGATATTTCTGGTGGACAGCCATACCCAATCACCCTGTTGGTGTGGCTGTGGAGGAGTGAACAGCGTTGTTATATGCTATCTCCGCTGCCCACAGCCAATCAACCCAAGCATCAGTGGTGGTGTCTACGAAACATCTCAAGTATTGTTTGAGTGTTTGGTTCAACCTCTCGGTCTGACCGTCTGTTTGAGGGTGGAAACTGGTTGAGAGGGAAGAAGAGATCTGCAATTTAGCGCACCAAGCCCTTCAAAACCCCGCAGTAAACTGAGCGCCCCTGTCTGAAACTATGACTCTGGGAAGGCCATGGAGCCGAACAACATGGGTTAGGAGGATGTGTGCTAACTGGACAGAGGAAGGAGCCTGCTTACAGGCAACGAAATGGCCCATCTTAGTCAGATAGTCTATGACCACTACGATAGCTGTCATCCCTTGGTCTTTAGGAAGCCTGACAACGAAATCAACAGAAAACCTTTCCCAAGGAACGTCGGGTGTAGGCATAGGTTGTAGTAGTCCCTGTGGTGGTCTGTGGTCAGTTTTCATTTGCATGCAGGTGTTACAGTCTTTTACCCAAGCTACGACGTCCAACCGTATGGAGGGCCACCAGAACTGTCTTAGCATGGTTTCCAGGGTTTTAGTGGTTCCCATATGGCCTGCACTTGGAAGAGCGTGACACCAGTTCAAAGCTTGTTTCCTTAGAACGTTATTGGCTAGAAGCACCTGTTTGTCTCTCAGGGGAACGCCTTGGTGTAAGCGCCATTCCGGATGCCTCTTGAACCATTGTTTCTATTGGAAGGTCTGAATCCCTCTCCGTATTTTCAACAGAATGTCGTCGGTTTGTACCACTCCTAACACTTTGCTGGGTTCAATGATGGCCCTCTCCGTAGGTATTTCGCCACAACCCCCTTGTTCTTGGCGTGTAAGCGCGTCTGCTTTCTTGTTGTCCGTTCCCGGACGGAAAGTGATAACAAAGCGGTATTCCGCGAAGAACAACATCCACCTGAGCTGCCTCGGGGTTAGGTGTCTTGCTGCTCTCATGTACTGCAGGTTTCTGTGGTCTGTATAAACCGTAACAGGGTGCGACGCCCCCATCAGCCAATGCCTCCATTCCAGGAAGGAGTCCCTGATCGCTAAAAGCTCCTTTTCTCCTATGGTGTAATGCTGTTCTGAGGTATTCAGTTTCCTAGACATAAAAGCGATCGGATGGAGGTAACCTGTGGTTGCATGACGTTGGGATAGAACAGCCCCTATTGCGATATCGGAGGCATCTGCTTCCACGATGAAGGGCAGGTCCGGATCTGCATGTACTAAGACAGGAGCCGTGGTGAAGGCTGCTTTTAGCTGTTCAAAAGCTCCCTGTACTTCCGTGGTCTAGACAAACGGAGCGTTCTTCCTGGTTAACCGGGTGAGGGGAGCTACGAGGTTAGAGAAATGGCCTATGAAACGCCGATAGAAATTGGCAAAGCCCAACAGACTTTGGACGTCCTTGACGGTTTTGGGGCGAGGCCAATCCAGAATCGCTTGTACTTTCCTCTCGGCCATGACTTGACCCGTGGGGGTGAGCATCACTCCGAGGAACTCCACCGTTTGAACATGGAACTCATATTTCGTGAGCTTGCAGAAGAGGTGGTGTTCTTGCAAGGCCTGCAGGACTCTTCGGACGTGCTGAATGTGGTCTTCAATGGAGTCCGAATAGATAAGAATGTCATCTATATAGACGACTACGAAGATGTCCAGGAAGTCGCGCAGCACTTCGTTTTAAAAAAATGCGGCTGGGGCATTGCACAGCCCAAAGGGCATCACTAGATATTCAAATAGCCCATACCGCGTTTTGATGGCTGTCTTCCATTCGTCTACCTTGCGCATGCGGACGAGGTGGTATGCCCCTCTGAGATCAAGTTTGGTATATATACATGCGTGCCGTACCTGTTCCAGCAACACCGGTATCAATGGGAGCGGGTATTGGTTTTTTATGGTAATCGTGTTCAGTGCCCTGAAGTCAATGCAGCACCTCAATTCCCCATTGGCCTTTGGGATGAAAAAGAGGGGTGACGCTGCGTGAGACCTGGACGGACGTATGAACCCCAATTCCAGGAGCTTTTCTAAATACTTTCGTAGGTGTTGGTTCTCAGGTTGGGTTAGTGCATATATCCTACCGCAGGGCACCACCGCTCCCGGAACCAGGTCAATGCGGCAATCGTATTCTCTGTGCGGTGGAAGCACTTCAGCTTGGGTCTCACTGAATGCGTTGCCAAAACTGTGGTAGGGAGATAGTAGTTCCACTTCCTTTTCTGCGGCCGTGGCGATGTGCAATCCCGTAGCTAACACTACAGATGGTAGCATGGCCTCCACAAGACAGTTCGTATGACAATATCTCGACCGAAACAGCAGAGAGTGATCGGTCCAGTTGATCGTGTCTTTTCAGCCAAGGCAACCCCAAAATAACGCCATACAGAGGGGCTTGGATGATGTTAAAAGAAAGCCGTTCGCGATGGTATCCTTCGTAAGTTAGTTCATACTCCTGAGTATGTTGACGAATGGGTCCGGATTCCAACTCATGCCCATAAACCGCAAACACCTGTTCAGGTGTTGGTTTGCTCAACAACTGGACCCCCAAACGCACCGCTTCCTTGCTGTCCAGAAAACAGCCCGTGGCCCCCGAGTCCACCATGGCCCGAAGGCTTTGAGTTTCTTGGTTAATACATATCTCCATAGTAATGAAAAAGTGATCAGGTTCCTGAAAATCTTTGGTATCCACAGAAGGGATGATGCAAGCGCTTGAGCTGATCTCTTCAGTGTTGCTTAAGCGTTGAAGTTTTCCCGCTCCCTTCTCGACCACTGCAATCTGGCCAGGACGGAATCTTCCGGTTTTGGGTTTCACTGGGCATTCTCTGAGGAAATGGCCTTTTTTGCCACAGTATAAACACAGCCCTTGTTTTCTCCGATGGTCTCTTTCGCTCAACGTGAGGGACGCCCGTACCGCTCCTACCTCCATGGGTTCAGATCCCCTTCCGCTTTCGCTGCTACATGTCCCTTGTCGACAAAGGATGTCTCAGTTCGTTTATGATCCCCTTTCCGTTCTCTGAGCCGATGGCCCAGTCGGAGAGCCAGGTCAATCAGGGCTTCACACGTTTGTGGTTGAGGGTCCACGTGCGCCAAAACATCTTTCATGTCTTCTGTAAACCTTGGTAAAATATTACGGACTGTTTGGCCTCAGGCCAGTCTGTTTCGGTGACCAACCTCCGGAAATGATTCAGGTAGGTGACTAAGTCATTAGGGCCTTGTCTGAGTTTCAACAGGTCTTTATCAGCTGAGAAGGTCTCAGCCCGCCGATCAAAAGTTTTCTCGAAGGCCGCCCGGAAGGAATCCCAATCAAAGAGCATGGCGTCCTCACCCCTCACTATTGGAACAGCCCATTGCGCCGCCTCCCCGCCCAGGTATGAGATAAGAAAGGCCACTCGGGCCTGGTTGGTTAAGAAGAGTTTGAGTTTACACGCAAAGTGGAGCATGATTTGCGTCATGAATACCTGCACTTTTTCTTATCACCAAAAAACCGTTCAGGAGGGGCTAGCGGGACCTGAACGGGCATTTCCACAACCACTGATGCCGGGGGAGGGGGAGTCCCTGCGTCAAAGGGGTTACGTTGCATCAGGTCAACCCTTGTCTGTAGCACCGCTGTTTCCTGGCGGGAAGCTGCTAGCTCAGTCTGTATCAAAACTAAAGCTGCGAATACATCATCTAGGGTAGCCATCCTTAATATCACCACCACCGGGAGGAAATACGTTTCGTGAGCCGATAATTCTGTCAGGCTCCACCGGTCGATCCTCAGGATGGTGCAGATGTAGTTTAAGAAGCCCACCTCTAGATTGCCCCAAATCTGGCTCGTGAACCAACACAGACTTAAAGGAAATCGAGCGAGGGGCGCGGGGAGGGAAGGGGACAGCGGGGAGGGAGATCTTATGGGAGACAAAAGAAGGAAACAACCATAAATAACACTCTATGAATTGTTGTAGCATACACACGACAGCGTTAACACGTTTTACTCCATTCCCTCACCTGTAAAGCAAAATACGTATTGCTGTAACCATAGAAGAGAGAAGCGGGCAATAAAAGGCGGCTATACACTGTCTGAAGGCAACACAAGAGACAAAGAGTACAGTGTTACCCTGGGTTATGTTGTACATGAATCACGTTTCAGACAGATCATAAGGAGAGCACGCATACCATGACCACTGTGATGCGAGGCTTAACCTTATCTCTCCTGGAGTACTGACCCCCCTACTCTCTCCTGTAAAATAAAGCAAAGAAAACGTTGAAGGCTTGTATCCCAAGACCATAAAGTTTCACGTGTAGAAATGTGATCACAACCAAGAGCACTTTCCTTCGTAATCACATGAGTTTGTATAGAAGTTCTGTATGGGTTGATCCCAACTGCATAAACAACCAACAGTTATTTTCCCTGAGGACAAGTTCACTGTACAGTCACTATAGCAAATACCTCTTTGCTAGGTACCTCTTGAGACTCTAAGGTAAGTCTCTTCCTCTTGTGGTAACAAAGGTTCAAAAACAGAGTCCCAGACCCGAGTCGCTTCTGCACGAGACCGTTTAGAAGTCACGGTCTCATCCAACAGAAGACTCGGTCTGGACACAACAATAGTCAAGGAAACAAAACACCGCTCATGGAGCCTTCCGAGCGGGTCAAAGGAAAACACCGGGTGAGACTCCCGGGCCGAAGCAGTCGTAGGATTGGTGCAGGTGCACCCTTACCGCCTCTCCGTGGGTCTCAGCAAGAGTCGCTGGCGAACAACCTCCAACAACACAGAACTGATATGAATTATCGGTGCTCTCTTCCTCGAACGCCGTCACGATATTGCGGCCGCTGGGAGGACGTTGCTCACGTGCTGCGTGCCCCGCCAGGAGTCTGGGTAATGTAGTTCCGCTTGCTCCCGTACTCTGATGACAGACAGGGATTGCCGGTACCAGAAGCATGACAGAACATCCCCCTTCCGACAGTCACTGACTGTCAGAAAGCACCCCAGGGTGCAAGCGATGGAAATGAGCCAGAAGGCGGGGAGCGTGAATAGCATCACTAGGCTCCCAAGAGTCTTCCTCCGGGCCATAGCCCTTCCAAGACACCAGGTACCAAATCTTTCCCCTCACCCGTTTGGAATCCAGGATCCCCTTCACCTCGTACTCCCGTTCTTGCTGCACCCAGATAGGAACAGGTGCCCTTTTCACAGGACGTTATGTAGAAAAAGTGGTCCTAGATATAAGTTTTAGACGCGGCTAGTGATGTAGATGTTATTATTTCATAATCAACAAAGGATCAGAATGAATCTGAATATACAACCACATGGAGATGTAATGCAAGCTTAAATCAATTCAAAAAATGCAATACATGCACGTAACACAACACAACCAATAAATTCAACAAATGCGACTGTAGTTTATTTACAAATTTATAAAATTCAGCAAAGGGAAAAATTGAAAGGAAAGGAAATTGGTGCTCAAGTGAAGGAAAGTAAAGGGATAGATTTAAGGGTGATTGAGTGCAACAGAAGGATTATTTATACATTGCACATGTAAAGCCTACCCATTTACAATCTATATACAATTTTATATACAGGGGGACAGGGAAGGGCCGGTGTAGGCTTTGAAGAAATAATGAGGAGGGGGGGGGGGGATCGTCGACGTTTCGACCCTGGCGCAATATGGGGGAAGTCACGACCTCTGCTGCGGGTCTTCTTCAGGACGGTAGTGGGGGCAAGGGACAGGGAAGCACCTGTAATAATAAGTATGAATATTTTACAATTTTTAAGGGGAGGTCAAGTCTAAAATGATAAAGGTTGTGTTGGGTACATTACCAAATAAAATTAGAACGGTGTCACGATTCCAGGTCAGTTGGGCGGTACACCTATCAAAGGCAAAGACAAACCGGAAAAACTGTTAGCCCATCTCCAAAGGCACAGTCCTCCCAGGATTGTCAAGGGAGAGGTGAAAGGCAAAGTTAAAACTCACCTCTCAATAGTAAATTCAGCTCAGGATTGGGGTTCAGTCGAGAGCCAATGTGTCCTCAATGGGCACTCGAATTCCTTCGTGCTGCGTAAGGAAAATTGAGCCAATCAAACCCATGGTGCGGTTAACCTCACGGCTTATAAGTGTCATATATTTGTGAAAAACACACTCACCCTAGTCCGATATCATGGTGGACATTGTACCAGGTGACTGCAGGCGAATTATAATTCAAGTGAATCTGTATGAAAAAGGAACCAGGTATGAAACCTATGTTGTAATTTCCTACACTACACATGTAAAAAAGCTCGACAGTGAAAGTGGCCATACAGATGATCGGTGATCAACGAGGGGTTAAACTAGGGTGTATTCAATAGGGTAAGCTGTCTCAGGCCAGGTCTAAAACCATCCGTCATAATTGCCAAAGCAGGATGTATCCTGCTACATACATACTCCTCAGGCTCTGGTGTGAGAGTCTACCCGGTAATTTCATCAAAAATCACTTCCACCCGGTTACAAAAAATATTAGAGGAGATGCACAATTAACGTGCAAAGAAGCGCTACTGTTGGTTAAATAAAGCTAATAATGCTTTCGAAACCGCCTGCCTTGCCGAGATTGTGATTACCTTGGTATTCGGCTTTCGCTCCAAAAAATTCACGGGGACAAGAGCAGCAATTGTTTAAGTCGCTCAGACTCGCCCGGCAGCTTCCGTGTCACGCGACCGGTTAACCACGTGGTCCGAGGCAGCCAGTTACAACTAAGTAGGCGTCGGACTCGAGAGATTAATGAAGGACTAACGAATTGAGGACGCGCCGGAGTGAAAGCAAGGCGCTAGCTAGGGATGTGGCAGAGACATTTTAACAAGTGGTTATTTACCACGCTAGGGATACCGTGTTGGTCGAAATGACCCTAAGGCAAGTGGTTATTTAACACGCTGGGGATACCGTGATAGTCAAAACGCAGACCGCAGGGTACAGATAAGCGGCCAAAACATTGTTCCACATTTTCTAAAAAATAACAATTATTAATTATTTGGCATTTTAACAAGTGAGACATTGTTCCACATTTTCTAAAAAATAACAATTATTAAATATTTGGTATTTTAACAAGTGATTTACATGTTTACTTTTCTTGACTATCCAAGGCAAAAGTAATTCAACCAGTTAAATTTAAAATGATGTACATAAAAAACACAAATAATACAATCACATACAACAATATATATCAATTGCATTTACATAGGGATAAAGTGTTGTAGCTGATATTAACACCTATTAATGAAGAGTTGCCAATTATAGTGGTACATGACATATGACAACCAAGCAGAAGAGGGAGTCCCTACCCAAAGGAGGAAGAGAGGTGGTCACCCAGTGGGTAGCAGTGCCATTTGTCTCATGACTTCCTCCTGTTCATTCAGGCCCCTATTAACCGTATCAAAGAAATGCATCCATCTGCACTCACGGAAGCTGATAGATTGTGCCAAATTCCCTCCCCTAGGGTTGGAATTGACTTTTTCAATAACACACCACCTGAGACTTTCCGGTGTGTGATTGAATCTGACGAAGTGATCAACTAATGGTGCCCCTTGTACTTTACACCGGACCCTGCTGCAATGCTGCAGAATGCGGGTTTTCACCTTTTGGACAGTTTGCCCTATATACATAAAACCACAGGGGCAAAATATAGCATATATTACCCCCTTGGTATTACAGTTGGTGTGGTTTCGCATGGTGTGAGTGTAGTCATTATATGTACAATCCTTGACTTCCAAGGCCATGTCACAAGCTTTACAGGATCCACATTTAAAATGACCCACAACACTTGGGAGATTCCATAATGTAGTCTGACTCTCCCCATTTTTATTCTGCAGCATAGAATGTACAACAAAATCCCTGACGCTCTTTCCTTTACGAAAGGCATGCATAGGGGGGTCCGGCAAACCTGTCTCTTCTGCTACCAGGTGCCAGTGGTTGTTAATAATTCTTTTGATCTCTGTGCTCTTGGTATTAAATGTGGTAACTCATATCAGCCTCTCCTCTTCGCTCACCTTCTTTATTTTTGGTTCTAGCAGTACTTCTCTATGGCAGAACCATGCTCTTTTACGAGCCTTTTTCACCAGGCTTCTTGGATAACCCCTCTCAACCAGTCGAGTCATCAAGATGGTAGACTCAGAAAAGTAGTCCACTTTGCAACTACAATTTCTCCGCAATCTCAGGAACTGTCCATAAGGGAGATTGTCCCTGAGATTGCGGGGATGATGACTGGAATATCGCAACAGGGTGTTTCTCTCTGTTGCTTTGCGAAATAAGGTGGTATGTAAAACACCATGTTCCTCCTTAATGGTGATGTCCAAGAAGTTGATTGCCTGATTACTACATTCCATTGTGAACTGGATGTTAGCATCTCTTCCATTTAGCCAATTATAAAAAGCAAGTAGATCGCTCTTCGAGCCCTTCCACACCAGCAGGACGTCGTCGATATAACGTCGCCATAAACTGATATGGCCTCTATGTGGGTTGTTCTCACAAAGCACCCATTTGTGTTCAAAATGATCCATATAAATCACTGCCAAATTTGGGGCAAAGCTGGCACCCATGGCTACGCCGTTTATCTGCATGAAGTAATCTCCATTGAAGATGAAGAAATTACGTTTCATAGCGATCTCTAATAACCAAGGTAATCACAATCTCGGCTAGGCAGGCGGTTTCGAAAGCATTATTAGCTTTATTTAACCAACAGTAGCGCTTCTTTGCACGTTAATTGTGCATCTCCTCTAATATTTTTTGTAACCGGGTGGAAGTGATTTTTGATGAAATTACCGGGTAGACTCTCACACCAGAGCCTGAGGAGTATGTATGTAGCAGGATACATCCTGCTTTGGCAATTATGACGGATGGTTTTAGACCTGGCCTGAGACAGCTTACCCTATTGAATACACCCTAGTTTAACCCCTCGTTGATCACCGATCATCTGTATGGCCACTTTCACTGTCGAGCTTTTTTACATGTGTAGTGTAGGAAATTACAACATAGGTTTCATACCTGGTTCCTTTTTCATACAGATTCACTTGAATTATAATTCGCCTGCAGTCACCTGGTACAATGTCCACCATGATATCGGACTAGGGTGAGTGTGTTTTTCACAAATATATGACACTTATAAGCCGTGAGGTTAACCGCACCATGGGTTTGATTGGCTCAATTTTCCTTACGCAGCACGAAGGAATTCGAGTGCCCATTGAGGACACATTGGCTCTCGACTGAACCCCAATCCTGAGCTGAATTTACTATTGAGAGGTGAGTTTTAACTTTGCCTTTCACCTCTCCCTTGACAATCCTGGGAGGACTGTGCCTTTGGAGATGGGCTAACAGTTTTTCCGGTTTGTCTTTGCCTTTGATAGGTGTACCGCCCAACTGACCTGGAATCGTGACACCGTTCTAATTTTATTTGGTAATGTACCCAACACAACCTTTATCATTTTAGACTTGACCTCCCCTTAAAAATTGTAAAATATTCATACTTATTATTACAGGTGCTTCCCTGTCCCTTGCCCCCACTACCGTCCTGAAGAAGACCCGCAGCAGAGGTCGTGACTTCCCCCATATTGCGCCAGGGTCGAAACGTCGACGATCCCCCCCCCCCTCCTCATTATTTCTTCAAAGCCTACACCGGCCCTTCCCTGTCCCCCTGTATATAAAATTGTATATAGATTGTAAATGGGTAGGCTTTACATGTGCAATGTATAAATAATCCTTCTGTTGCACTCAATCACCCTTAAATCTATCCCTTTACTTTCCTTCACTTGAGCACCAATTTCCTTTCCTTTCAATTTTTCCCTTTGCTGAATTTTATAAATTTGTAAATAAACTACAGTCGCATTTGTTGAATTTATTGGTTGTGTTGTGTTACGTGCATGTATTGCATTTTTTGAATTGATTTAAGCTTGCATTACATCTCCATGTGGTTGTATATTCAGATTCATTCTGATCCTTTGTTGATTATGAAATAATAACATCTACATCACTAGCCGCGTCTAAAACTTATATCTAGGACCACTTTTTCTACATAACTACTGTTACCCAGGTCCTATTGATTATTTGGGTTCACCCCATTGTTTTCAATGATCTTTTCACAGGACGGGCAGAGGGTTTCATCAGTGCCATGTGGAACACTGGATATATACGGAAGTGGGCAGGCAATCGTAGCTTGACCGATACAGGGTTGACTTGTTTCACTACCCTGTAGGGGCCAATCTACTTGGGATTGAAAATGCTGTGTTTTTTTAACTTGATATTCCTGGTGGACAGCCACACCCAATCACCCTGTTGGTATCCTATACCAGGCCTACGATGTTTATCTGCTTGTGCTTTGTAGCCTGCCTTAGCCTTATCTAGGTTCCTGCGCGCCGCAGTAAAGTTTTTGCGCATCAACTGAAGTCTGTTGCGTACCTCTGGAAGCCTGGTAGTGGAGAAAGGCAGAAGAAAAGGAAGGAAACGCGGGTGGAAACCGTACGTACTATAGAAGGGTGTTAGTTTCGTGGAGGAGTGAACAGCGTTGTTATATGCTATCTCCGCTGTCCACAGCCAATCAACCCAAGCATCAGTGGTGGTGTCTACGAAACATCTCAAGTATTGTTTGAGTGTTTGGTTCAACCTCTCAGTCTGACCGTCTGTTTGAGGGTGGAAACTGGTTGAGAGGGAAGAAGAGATCTGCAATTTAGCGCACCAAGGAGCCTTCCGAGCGGTTCAAAGGAAAACACCGGGTGAGACTCCCGGGCGGAAGCAGTCGTAGGATTGGTGCAGGTGCACCCTTACCGCCTCTCCGTGGGTCTCAGCAAGAGTCGCTGGCGAACAACCTCCAACAACACAGGACTGATACGAATTATCGGCACTCTCTTCCTCGAACGCCGTCATGATATTGCGGCCGCTGGGAGGACGTCGCTCACGTGCTGCGTGCCCCGCCAGGAGTCTGGGTAATGTAGTTCCGCTTGCTCCCGTACTCTGATGGCAGACAGTGATTGCCGGTACCAGAAGCATGACAATAGTTAGTTGGACATTTCACTCATACAAAACGATAGAAATTCCCCTGTTATAGTTTGTTGGAAATAAAACATACAGTACTGGTATTATCTAGACTAATGTGCAAAATAGTGCGCATATGTGCAAAACTTCGCAATATACACCGTTTCAATAAGAGGTCTATAAAGTACATGGTTAAATCCACATTATAAAATAGTGCCTCTGGTAAAACATAATTGTTGGTGCCTGTGCCTGTTAAATCCATAACCAAAGTCTATGGCGAGCTGAAACCAAAGAATACACTCAATACATCCTAATTCTGTGTCTGCCTTGCCTATCTCAGTACTGTACTAATACTGTTGCCCCTTGTATCGATACAGTGGATCACAGTATATTACACTCAACATGTTGAGTTGCCCATAGTTCACTATGGGACATCTACAAAACAAAGAATGTATTTAGCATAAATAAAGCGCTTACCTGCAGTCCGTGAAACACTTTGGCAGACGCGTTTCTGGCCGGAATGGCCTCATCAGTTCCGGTCCCACAGACTGATTGATTCCCGTGGGCTGCAGAGACCACCCCCTTAAAAGTAGTCTTTCGACTCCTCTTCCCACAGGCAGGTGTGTGGATTGCGCTGAAGTATATATATATATATATATATATATATATATATATATATATATATTCACTGAAAAAACCGTAGGTTTCAGGGATGTTATTGTCAGTTGGAGATTTCACTCGTACAAAACCATGGAAATTCGGCCGTTATAGTTGATAGACCTAACTATACCTCGCGCCCCCGTAGTGCACTGCTGATAATGTCACAAATTACATCACTCATGACATGCTCAGTGACATCACTGGTGCCACTTCTCCTATAGGTCGTTCAATGTTCTCAGTTCTGCTCTGTCATTCAGTTGTGCAGGCAGGCTTGTCTTATGTATATAGGTGTTATAAAGCCCCTCAATTATAATATTGAATACTCTTGTGCCCCTCATTATGAGCAGAAAGAAATACATACACCTTTTTGTAAATATATTTACAGAATATGCTGTTTGAAACACAGGCATTCAAGTATTTGTATGTTTATTTATATGTAACATGTCATTAGCTAAAAGCAGAGACACACATTCATACCTTCACAAACCTGGTCAGACTTACAACTGTGATTTGCTCAGGATTGCTGTTTTATATTTGGTAGGCCTAACATTCTGAGCAGTCGATTAATAGTGAAACTTCAAGAAAAAAGTGAGGGTTAAGATATCTGGGGAGAAGGTTTAGTGATGAGGCTACATTGTATGAGTTTGTTGTAAGGTTCAGTCAAAGTAGGCCTCTTTCTGTGCCTCTGTTGGTTCTTTTTGTACTTCTATTGCTTCTTTCTGTACCTTTCTTCCTCTTTCTGGACTTCTGCTGCCTCTTTCTGTATTTCTCTCGCTTCTTTCTGCACCTTTCTTCCTTTTTCTGCACCTCTCTTGCCTCTTTCTGTACTTCATCTATTTCTTTCTGTGCCTTTTTTCCTCTTTCTGCACATGTCCTACATATGTAGTCATAGTTAGAAATTAGCATTTTTAAAGCCTCAGAAATACACTGAAAAAAAGGTTTCAGGGACGTTATAGTTAGGAATTAGCATTTAAAAAACCTTAGAAATTCACTGAAAAAACACAGGTTTCAGGGACCTTATAGTTAGACTGACTTTTCACTTGTAAAAAACCAGAAAAATTCAGCTTTTATAGTTAGCTGAGCTAACTATAACTCGTGCCCCCACAATGCACTGCTGATGACGTCACATATTACATCGCACATTACATGGTCAGGGACATCACTCATGACATGTCAAATGACATCACTCATTACATCAGTGATGACATCATCTACTTAATATCTGATGCACCTCTTCACACCCTAATATAACTTTTCATACTCCCACTCTAAAATACAGACTATCATTCTCAAAACCATAGACACACCAATACCAGTTAGTACATAACCACTCCCTGATTCATAGGTGTACACACATCCACTCACTCACCCATACAGTCACTCATTCACGCAGTCACTCATTGGTACAGCCACTGATATATATGTAATTATATACCCATACAGGCACTTACACACTGTTATTCACCCGTAGAGTTGCTCACACACCTGGGCAGTCATGCAAAGAATCAATCACATTGCCATTTACTCACCTATCCAGTTATACACACACCACTTCGCTTATTCATACAGATACTAACACATACGTCCTCTCTTATACAATCACTGACACAAGCACACTATCATCCATACAGTCACTCTCGCAATCATCACTCTCACATATAGTTACTTATTTACTCCAACACTTCTGCCTTTCACATATGTAGTTACTCACACATAGATATCCATTCACTCGCGAACACAGCCATACGCACACTCACTCACCCATACAGCCTCTTGCACACATACCCATGAACACATATACCCAGTGTATTACCCACTCACACATCCATGCAGGGAGTCACACACCACCCACCCACCCACACACTCAGGCACCCCTACAGGTCATCAGACAACCAATCATTAACCCATATAGACACTCATATAGCTACTCACCAACCCATGCAGCCACTTACACACCATCTGACAGACTGATACAGACATTCACACAGATTAGTCATTCACCCATTCATTCACTAAGACAGTTCACTGACACACTTATACCGTCAGTCATGTACCCACTAAATCCTCCATTCAGGTTATATGTATTTATTTATATATATATATATATATATATATATATATATATATATATATATATAACAAGGTGTATTGAAGTATGAGTGGCTGTTTGAGTGTCTGAATGGATGATTTAGTAGGTGTGTGACTGACTGTATGAGTGAGTAATTAAATGTCTCTTACTGAATTAATGGGTTAGTATCATAAATCAATGCAGAGGAGGCACGTATGGCCTCCCTTGCATCCCAAGGGATTGCCACTTGCCCGGGGCTTTATGTATTATTGAACTAGTGGTAGGCGCGTGAAACACCACACAGCCCTGGTAGCGCTACCTCCCTGGGACATTTATTAAAATATATGCAGGGTTGCCCTGGGCAACTGCCATAGGCCCAGGGACTACTTCCTCCCTGGGGCTAAAGAAGAAATGAATGCGGGGGGACTCGCCCACCACTTAGCCCGGGGGACCGCCACCTCCCTATGGCAAATGAAAGCTATTCAGAACGAGGGGCCACATGGCCGCCCACAACCCAGGGGACCCCCACCACCCCAGGGCCGTGTCCAGCAAAGGAGGATGGCTCCTGTCCAGGAGGCAATGGGAATCGCCATCCCCCAGGGCCAGCTCCTACAATGCCCAAGGGTTTCTACCCTGGGATTATGCTGTTTGCTATGGCTTGGCAGGAGAACTGCTCCAGCCAAGCCATACCAAACACTGGTCTAGTTTCAGAAAGCGAGAGAATGTAAAATGCTGTTGCTTGCTGAAAGTAGAGCAGAATTGCTTTTGGACAGAAGGAGCTGCATGTTAGTAGCTCCCTCTGTCCAAAAGCAATGTGTCCACGCAGGAGGCAAGGAGCTGGCAGGGACCGTGGGGGTCTTGAGGCTCACCCCCCAGACCCAGTGGAGCAGGTGGCCTGGAGGCATGCACTTAATATGGGCAGACCCCAGGGGATGGGGTCCCCGGAGCCCAATTCTGCCTAGGAAGGGGGGCTTTAAAGCCCCCTCCTCATCTGTAAAAGGCTAAACCCTGGGGGATGAGGTGCCTGGGGTCAAAATTAACTTGGGAGAGGGGCCCTGCAGCCCACCTTCCTTTATGTTGAAAAAAATGAATAAATAGAAAAAAAGAAAGGCCTAGCCACAGCAATGTCGTTCCTGGGGCCATATTCGGCCCAGGTAGGGGGATGACCCCAGGTAGGGGATGGTTGAGCAGTCAAAATATCGATTTTTTAATATCGACCTACACTAATATCGAGTTTTTAATATCGTAGGGACAGAATATCGATGTCAAGAATATCGTTGACTGGGGGGCATGGCCTTGTGGCGATCAAGATGGCCGCTTAACACCGACGGGCGCCTGGGGATGCACTAAAAGCCCCAAATATCCGCCCATATATCCTGCTGCAGCAGTCGCTCGTTAGCGTCCCCCGACTCGCTGGGAGCTCCGGAGTCGGGAGGTACGCTTTGATCCTCTCCTGCTTGCCGGATGGCTTGGTGAAGCCGACCGGCAGTTTTGAGGCCTCCGGGGCCTAATCGCGGCCAGAGGCACCGGCCTCGAGTTTCAGCACGGACCGGCCGGGGAAAGAGCGCCCCGGCACTGACACTCCTGGTGGCGCGGGGCTCCGGCGGTGGAGAGCAGAGGGATCCGCCAGGCTGCTGCCTGCCCCCGTGGGGGCTGCACCAATCTTACCGGCCCGACGTCGTTGGTGCCCTGAGCTGCCCTGGTGGGCAACCCGAATTGGTGGTGGTCGCGCATCCACGTGGTGGGTGCGGGAGAGGGTCTGCATTGGCCGGGAGCTGGCCTACCTCAGCCGGGGACTGCCCACAGGTGGTGGATGGAGTCGGAGCTACTTGATACTCTCCCGGCGGCTCTGGGGTCCCAGAAGGTGCTGTGAGTGAGGGAGGCGGCCCGGTGGCAGGCTGACATTGGCACTGGAACACCTCTGTGACGGCGGAGTGCCAGGCGTGGAACCCCACCGAGAGAAGTAGTGGACGATCGTGCAGGGGAGCCTGGGACCTAGTGCTTCTGGCGCGGCTGTGGTGAGAACCAACCTGACCTACCCTTCGTGGCAGAGATAGTGCGCATCGCGGCGCTCTTCCCTTTGGCTGCTTCAGCCGGCCGGGGAGGCGCAGGGACCGCGGGGAGTGCCTGTGACGGGGCCACCGCAGGGAACGCAATGCGCCCCAAGAAATCCACCACCACGCAGACGAACACCATGGACAATTACATGGCGCAGACCGGGGGGTTGAGGCTGGTCCCCCTGGAGTCTCTGGGAACGCAGAGCCATCCCTGGCCTCTATCATGCAGGCAATCCAGTCCCTGGGGGCAACATTGGAAGCTAAGATAGACGCCGTCACGATAGAAATGGCCCTCCAGTGGGCTGATCTGAATAACACCTCCGAGAAGGCTACTCAGAACGCGATGGCAATTGCGGACCTCCAGCAGACCACCATGGAGCTGCAGGGCCAGGTCCAGCGATTAACTCAGCAGCAGAGGCACGCCTGGAGGACCAAGAAGGGAGGGCCCGAAAAAACAACGTGCGAATGGTAGGGGTCCCGGAGAAAATGGAGGGGCGAGTGTTGATCTATTCCTGGAAGACCTTATCCTGAATCACTTAAAGCCAAAGAGGCTCTCTAAGTTCTTTGTTATTGAACGAGCGCATAGAGCCCAGATCCCCCTCCTCGCCCCAGTGCTCCCCCCAAGACAATTATCGCTAGGATCCTGAATTATAGGGATCGCGACGCCATCTAAAAGACGCTCAACAGCATGGGGACCTACGGATTGAAAATGCTACAATTCGATTCTTCCCGGACTTTACCATCAAGGTCCAGCAGGAGCGCAGATCGTTTTATGCCGTCAAGAGGGAGCTCCGGACCCGTGGCATCAAGTACACGATGTTCTTTCGCGCACGTCTTAAGATTCTTCTGCATGGTAAATCCCACTTCTTCACGTCCCTGGAGGAAGTCTTCACGTGGCTGGAGGAGCAGACGCAACATTGCGACAGTCAACGGCCGGGAGATGGTTGGAGGGACACGGCGGTGCGGTCTACGACCTCCTACACGGGGTCGGCGGAGAGAGGGAGACGGCACCAGGGCGCGACCCGGAGGCCTGGTGGTGCGAAGGCACGGAACCTGTCTGCCTTGTCTGACCTTGGCTGAGGAGATGGAGAGAGCCACAGACTGGAGAATCGCGTGGAAGCGCACGTAATGTATGAACACTCCACTGTTGGGAACTTGCTGTGCAGGGAGGTACCAATCCTGACTGACTGCCGGGCGAGACATTTGGTCCTACATGGACTCCTAAAGTGGGCTTGGGCAGCGGAGGGGGAACGGGCCAGATTGGCTGCATTGATGGCTTGCCTTGATTTGCTCCTACTGTTTGACTGATCTCCCCTAGGCTGGGATGCTGTGGTTGCTATTTTTATGGTTGGTGGGCTGGTTGTCATCCCCAGGTGGCCTGTTTGGTCATCGCTCACATCCCCAAAATTTTTGTTTTCATGGGCGACAGGCTGGTTGGGGTAAATTGGGTCACGTTGACCTGTGAAGTATGGTAGCAGGGTGGGGGTAGGAGCGGGGAGTTGGGGGGGAGTATTTGGCTGTTTGATCTTTGTACTTTGCCCTCTACAGAACTGTGCTCGAGGGGCTCCAGTGGTATGGTTGACAGCCATAAGGGTGGCGGGTGGTGGTAGGGTTGGGCGAATATTTTCTTACTGCTTTTTATTAATACACTATGGCACATACATCGACAACATAGAAGATTAACATTTTATCTTGGAATGTCAATGGTCTGCAGAACAAAATCAAATGCACCATGGTCCTTCAATACCTCCACAGACACGCCCCGGATATAGTCTTCCTCCAGGAGACGCATCTGGTGGGAAACCATTATAAGGCCCTTAATAGGTTTGAATACACACTGCAGGCACACGAGGGCTTCACCACGGGCTCCAGGGGGGCTGGGATCCTTTTGAAAAACGCGCTAGCCAAGTGATCAATCGCAAGTGGTTTGAACCGCTGGGGCGCTATGTAGCTATCTCCGGGTGGTGGGAGGGCTACATGATTAATCTTTGTTCTGTTTACATCCCAACACGGCTGCACGGCACTACGCTTCCGGATCTGGGGAAACTGCTCCTGGAGCTGCCGGATGGAGTCCTGATAATGGGAGGAGACATGAACGATGTGATGGTGAGGGAAGTAGATAGATCAGGGTCTCCATCTGATCGGGGGGTAGGACACCAGCTTGGGGAGTTTGTTAACGCAATGGGTTTGGCGGACCTTTGGAGGGCGCATAACCCTCACCTTCGATAGTACACGCAGCACATGGGTCGGGGTCCAGGATTGATTACCTCTTCACGCATGTGGGACACATGGGGCTCTTTCACAACAGTTGTCATAAAGCCACAGGTATATCTGACCACTCCCTGGTGGGAGTGCAGATGAGAGGTCCCGAGCGAGATTGGTCCACCCCTCCTAGGTTGGATGTTTTTCTGTTTAAAGACCAGGAGTTCCAGGAACGGTTTGGAGACCGTGTGGATCTCTATTTTGATGAGAATATGGGTTTGGTTAGGTCTCACTGTACCCTCTGGGAGGCATTTAAGACCGTAGCTAGGGATTTTGTGCAGGCAGAAACTGGAAAGAGGAGGAAGGAGAAGCAGGCTCATATTGATGGTCTAGAAACCGATATTTAGGTCCTGGAGCATGCTAGGGGGGGAACCCAGGAGCAGGAGCTGGACATTAGGCACACACTACGCCTCAAAGAGAAAGAACTGAGGGATGTGTTGACTGACCGGGCACGGACGCATGCTCTTGCCACGCAGCGGCGTGTATATGATCTGGGGGATAAAGCTAATAGGATGATAGCCTGGCTCGAGAAAAGAGATAGAGATCGTAATTGGGTCCCGGGTATCCGGCGGGAAGACAGAGCTATGAGGGATGCCGGTACGGAGATAGCCGAGGTGTTTGCGCAATACTATGAATCCATTTATCAACCGCACACCGAGAAGCGGGAGTGGGAGTGCGCAGCTTTCCTAAGTAATATACCCCTCTCGGTATTGGCTCCAGAGGCTAGGGACCTCTTAGACTCTGACATTACAGTGGAGGAGGTGGAGGCGGCCATGAGTGACTTGCAGGTAGGAAAGGCACCTAGTCCCAATGGGTTTCCCGCGGAGGCGTTTCGGTGTGTATCGGGACGGATCGCCCCCCACATGAGGAGTATGTTTAACACTGCCAAGGAGGATGGGTTGCTCCCGAGGGATCTTCGGTCAGCCACGATAGTTGTAATACATAAGTCGGGTAAACCCCAAGATCAATGTAGTTCCTATAGACTCATCTCCCTTCTTAACTTTGAGACCAAGGTCCTTGGCAGGGTTCTGGCCACTTGATTAGGGGCGGTAATCCAATCCTTGATCCATCCAGATCAGTCGGGCTTTATGCCCCACAGAAACACCAGGCTCAATTTACGGCGTTTGTTTGGGGTACTCCAGGCGGTGTCCTATCAACCCACGGTACCAGCGGCTCTCCTGCCATTAGATGCCCACATGGCCTTTAACAGCATGGAATGGCACTACCCATATGCGGTCTTGGCCGGAATGGGCTTTGGTGATACCTTCAAGGCGTGGGTAAAGCTCCTATACACAGCACCGCTTGCGAGGGTCCGCGTAAACGGCACCCTCTCCAGGGAGTTCAAGTTGGGGCGGGGGACTAGGCAGGGTTGCCCGCTTTCCCAACGCTAGGGACTAGGCAGGGTTGCCCGCTTTCCCCAACGCTATTTGCCCTGGCCCTCGAGCCGCTGGCAGTTTGGGTAAGAACTGACCCCATAGTTCGAGGCATTGACTTAGGAGGCGTCTGGAAGGAGTGTATCTCGTTATACGCAGACGATGTGTTACTTTATGTACAGGATCCGACGGTCTCCATCCCTCGACTGATGCTGCTTCTGCGGTCGTTCGGGAGCATTCTGGATATCGTATTAATTGGGATAAATCTCTGGGACATCGGCTGTCAGGGCCTCTCCTGGACTTGGTTGAGGACTGTGGATGGTTGGTATGGAGAGAAACTTTCCGGTACCTAGGCAACTGGATTACGGCGTCAGAGGCGGAGTTCATGCGTTTGAATATACAGGCCCAATTGGAGCACCTACGTGGAGACGTGGCGCATTGGAGGACTCTCCCGCTCTCCTTGAAGGGACACACCGTCCTATTTAAAAGGATGGCACTTCCCCGCCTCCTCTATGTCTTGCAGAGTAACCTCTTCCCGGTCCCAGAGAGGATTTTCCGGATGATTGATTCGTAGATTCACGCATTGCTTTGGGGAGGTGGATGTCCGAGAATCGCGCGGAGGAAGCTCCAAAGAGGGGCATACGAGGGGGGGCTAGCTGTCCCTGATATTAGGCTCTACTATTGGGCGGCACAGTTGGTGAACGTTATTGGGTGGGTAATCGCCCGATGGATGAACCAGCCTATAGAGTAGACCGTATGGTCTTGTGAAGTGGTACCTACTTGGATGCGCTCTATCGTAAGGGTAGGCGTAGATTACCTCTGCTGCCCCAGACGGCTACTGTTGTTGGAGCTTGGAGGAAGGCGACAAAGGTGCTGAGTTGGGAGGCGAAACTAATGGTGCAAACCCCACTGTGGGGCGGGGACTACCTTCACGGGGTAATGAAACTGAAGGGCCTTGGCAAGTGGAGCCTGATTGGTATTGACGTGTTAGGAGACTTATGAAAAAGCGGAAACGTGCCAGAGTTCTCTACTTTGCAGGGGGAATTCCAGATGGGGGGAGTTCCTTCACAATCAGTAAGTCCGACATGCCATCCCCGGCACCTCCAGAAGGGGGATCAGCTACCGGATTATGCCCCGTTAGAAGATAGAATGCTGTTAGAACCGATGGTGGATAAGGCCATCTCCCTCACGTATAAAAAGCTGATCAATAATCTCCCCGATCCCTTGGAGCCTCTCCGAGAAAAATGGGAGTCTGATGTTGGGCTCTTAGAGGAGGATGACTGGCGGGAGGCACTGCAGAGCCCCCGGGAAGTGGCAATCCGCGCAGGGTTTAGGTTGGTCCAGTTGCGCATCCTGCACCGCACAACACATTATCGTATTGGATACGCTGACTCGCGGTTCTGTCTGCGAGGATGTGGTGAGGAAGGCTCCACCTTCCACATTTTGTGGGATTGTGGCGTACTGGTCTAACCTGGCTGCCATAATGTCCGAGGAGATCGAGGCAGAGGTCCCGATGGAGGCCAGATGGCATATCCTAGGAGTGACAAATGACACCACTTGGCCCAAATGGGATAAGATCTGGCTGGCATTGGCAAGCATGGTCGCCAAGCGAAACATAGCCCGCTTGTGGGGTAGTGACATCCTGCAGACTGTGGAAGAATGGGAACACGACCTGGACTGGCGCCAAAGGGCTGAAAGAGTGATTTACAAGAGTAGGGGGTGTCCTAGGAAATGGGAAAAGATATGGGGGGCGTGGAGGAATTATAGAGGGGAAGTGTGGGATAATCAAGCTTCCTCAATGAGGTCATAAGGTTATGTATGGATTGCGGTTTGATTATGCAGAATCATGATGTTCGCATTGATTTGTATGTACTTATTTGTCGCCTGTATGTTCACCTGCCATCAATCGATATGTAATATGTCATTGTCATGAGAGCCTATGTTCTTAATAAAAAGATTTTTTTTAAAAAGAATATCGTTGATCAGAATATCGACTTTAAGGTAAGTAATATCGTTTTTTTTTATATCGAAGTAAATAATATTGAAGTTAGTAATATTGAAGTAAGTAATATCTTAAGCAAAGATATTGGTGTTAATAATATCGATATTTATATTAGTGTTATGTCTTTTAGTATGTATTTTATATGTATTTTTAACATTTGTAGTAATGTATTTTTATTATTTTTAAATATATGTATTCAATGTTTAGAAATTAGTAACTGTTTTAAGTAAATTTAGCATTTTAGTAAACAGCGGGTTGTGGGTTTATAGGGGAAAAGGGTGGGAAGTTATTTAATTATAGTTAATTAATATGTTTTTATTTATTGTTATTGATTATTAATGTATTGATAATTAATTATTAATTGGGAATTATGTTTTATTAATTTATAATTATATTAATTATAATTAATTTATCATTGTATTTATTTATTGTTATTGTTAATTAATTTATTGTCAATTGTTAATTGGTAATTACTTTTTATTAGTTGATTAATTGATAATTAAAGTAATTATGTAATTTTTATGTGTAGTGGGTTGTGGGTTTATAGGATAATAGGGTGGGAAGTAATTTATTATAATTAATAATATGTTTTTATTTGTTGTTATTAATTATTAATGTATTGATAATTAATGATTAGTTAGCAATTAATGTATATTAATGTATTAATTGATAACTAAATTAATTATGTTAATTTTTATGTGTAGTGGGTTGTGGATTTATAGGGAATAGGGTGGGAATCAATTTAATTATGATTAATTAATAATATGTATTTATTTAGTATTTTGATAATTAATGTATTGTTATTTGATGATTAATTGATAATTAATTTGTATTGATAGATTAATTAATAATTATATTTATGTATTGTTATTGTTAATTTATTAATAATTTATTATTTATTGGTAATCCATTTTTATTAATTGATTAATTGACAATGTAAGTATTTGTTTTTTTTTAATGCGTAGTGGGTTGTGTGTTTATGGGGGAATAGGGTGGGAAGTAATTTAATGTTATTTAAGTAAATATGAATTTAATTTTATTGGTACTTATTATTAATGTTTCAGTTAGTTCATTTTTAATATGTTATTTATTTTACAGAAGTTATTTAATTTAATAAGTACTTTCCCTACTGTTGCACTCAATGATGTGGGAATAGCAATTTTTACACCTATGCTATCCAACACTTTCCCTACTGTTGCACTCACTGGAGTGGCAATAGTAATTGTAACCCCTACGCTATCCAACACTTTCCTTTCTGTTGCACTCACTGGAGTGGGAATAGTAATTTTTACCCCTACGCTATCCAACACTTTCCTTCTGTTGAACTCACTGGAGTGGGAATTTTAATTTTTACCCCTACGCTATGCAACACTTTCCCTACTGTTGCACTCCCTGGAGTGGGAATAGTAATTTTAACCCCTACACTATCCAACACTTTCCCTACTGTTGCACTCTCTGGAGTGTGAAAAGTAATTTTTACCCCTACGTTAGCCAACATTTTCCCTACTCTTGCACTGTTTGGAGTTGGAATAGTAATTTTATTACCTCCGCTTTTTAATATTTTGGGTACTATTTTAGTTAATGTAGTATATAATTAATATTAAAAAGATTTAAAAAATATATTTTTTAATTTGTTATATATATTTATTTAATTTTGTTTATATTATTGTTTTATGTGTATAGATGTATTTATAATCTATATAATATATTTTTTTAATTATAAGTTATAAAAAATATTATTAACATTTTTAGTACGTAAGTATATATATTATATATTATATGTATATATTTAATTTATTTTTACATTATATATATATATATATATATTAATTATACTTTCTTAAACATTTTAAAATATTTTAACTATCTTTATTTTAATTATATGTATTATTTACTTTATTTTCCATTATTTTTTCAACTTAAATAAAAAACGATCTTTTTACCAACTATATTTTTGACATCGATATTTTTTCTCAATATTTTTGTACTTACAATAATGTAGATATGATGTTGCTATTCTTGATTTTGATATTCTTGCTGCGATATTTTTGTAGGTCGATATTCTGACCTTAGATATTTTGTCAGCGATTCCAGTAGGGGGGCATACAGTCCCCCTACCCGTTCTTATAATGCATGGCCCCAGGGAATGGGGCACCCCTTCCCTTAGAAAATAGAGAAAAAAATCCTAGCAACTCACTGGAAGCCCTCCCCCTTTCTCCACCACTCTGTAAGTGCACCTCCTGGTGCTCTGCTGGCTGAGGGATGAAGTCCCCTTGGCTGCTGAGGGTCCTTAGGGGCCCACAAGACCTCCTGTTACCTCCAGTAAGCCCCACACAACGTGATTGCTGATAGGTAGTCAAACACCATGGCCTCTTTCTCCACCATTCTTAGTGCACTGCTGGTAGGGAGATGATGTCCACTTGCCTCCCGAGGGCCTCAGGACTAAAGTGGACTTCTTCCCCCAAGCAGTAGTGCGCCAGGATGCATGTTTGTAGAGAGGTAGAGAAAGGGGGCATGGCTCTGATGACCTCTCAGCAAACCAGCTACGTGGGTCTTACTGGAGGTAACAGGAGGGCTAGTTGACTCCAAGGACCATCAAGAGCCAAGGGGACTTCATCCCCCAACTAGCAGTGTGCCAGGAGGCATGTTTGTAGAGTAGTGGAGATGGGGCGTGGCCACCAAAAACCTCCCAGTAAACTCACTGTGTGGGACTTACTAAAGGTAACAGGAGAGGTACTTGGCCCCCAAGAACCTTCAGTAGTCATAGGGATCTCATCCCCCTACTAGTGGTGCACCAGGGGGCGCGTTTGCAGAGTGGTGGACAAAGGGGGGCATGGCCTCCAACAATCTCTCAGCAATCCTGCTGCATGGGACTTACAGGATGTAACAGGAGGGGTAGTTGGCCCTCATGGTCACTGGTCAGCAGTGGCCATCTGTGATATCATTTGAGTTGTCATTGGTAATTCTACTGACCATGTAATGAGTGATGTAATATGTGAGGTCATAAGCAGTGCATTGTGGGGCGCAAGTTACAGTTAGCTCCGCTAACTATAACTGCTGAATTTCATTGGTTTTGTACAAGTGAAACCTGAGCCTAACTATAACGACCATGTAACCTTTGTTTTTTTTCAGTGAATATACATAAATACATATAAGCAAATATATATCTATATATCTATATATCTATACATACACGTGTGTGTGTAGATAGATAGATAGATAGATAGATAGATAGGTAGATAGATAGATAGATAGATAGATAGCTAGATAGATAGATAGATACATAGCTAGATAGATAGATAGATATTCCTTGTCATAGAAGTGTATTATTTTGAAATCCATATTGTATTTACATTAATATATGTTGTCTTTTATATTTTTGAATCAGGATGAACTGATTACAGCGTATGAGACCACAGAGGAAGAGCAATTTCATTTCAATGTAGGGGGCTGGCTATTCTCTGTTCCGCCAGGGAAACTTTCTCAATATCCAGACTCAATTCTATGGAAGGAGGCATCTGTTATCCCCCAATCTGATTATCCAAGATTGTTTATTGACAGAGATGGCTTCACTTTTAGACATGTACATTATTTTCTCCACACATCGAAGCTGTCATTTTCCAGTTGCTCTGAATTGAGTTTATTGTACGAGCAAGCACTATTTCTGCAGCTCACACCATTGCTACAGGTAGGAATAATGATGCTTTATTATGTTTTCAACTTAAATGTAAATGGATAGTAAATGCTTGTGAGGGCCAGTGAATAGTTGTAAAAAACATTTTGTTTGAAATGCAAATTGTCAAAATGTTTTGTCACTTATCTTTCCATAAATTGGCACCTACTTAAGTTCATTCTTTGATAAGTATTCTGAACATAATTTCTTTATCTAGGTATTGATACCTTCTGTGGCTACATACATAGTCAATCACTATATTTCATGTTCTACCATTCCACACGAAACGTTATATACAAAACAATTATGTTTTTTGTGCTTTTGTTAGCTTTCTATTTTCTCTCATGTATGCCTACAAATTACCATCTTTGTTTGGCCCTAATTCTCAAAAGCCAGTATTGGCATTAACAGCACATAATTAAACGTTATGACATTTAGAGAGATATTACACAGGTTTGTGTGTCATCACGTTATAGGTGTCCACGGTAAGTCAAGAATAAATGTTATTATGACAAGGTTAGCAGTACTGTAGTGCCACTCCATTATACCTGACTACAAATCAGTACCAATCAATCAATCAGTCAATTTGTAAAGTGCTGCTTGTCAACCGTTAGGGTATCCAGGCACTGGCAAGGTCTCTAGGTTCAGCCTATGAACTTGGTCTTGAGTGTCTTGTGAAATTTTGATAGAGTAGCCGAGGTCCGAAGGTGTAGTGGGAGATTGTTCTATGCCTTGGCTGCAAGGTAGGAGAAGGAGTATCCTCCAGCCCTGCTTCAGTGGATGTGGGGTATGTGAACTAACATGAGGGAGGAGGATCGGAGGTGTCTGGCAGGTTGAAGGATGCTTAGGCCGTGGTTGATGTGAGCTGGTCGGGAGTTGTAAAGGGCCTTGAATGTGTGGATGAGTTGATTGATCTGGCATCTCTTCTGAACTGGGAGCCAGTGGATCTCTCTGAGATGTTGGGTGATTTGTGTTTGTGATGGGAGATCGAGCATAAGTTTGGCTGCAGCATTCTGGACGGTTTGGAGTCTTTGGAGGAGGTGGGTTGCGATTCATGCATAGAGAGTGTTTCCATAGTCTAACCGACTGGTGATCAGAGCCTGGGTAATGGTGCGTCTGGAGTTTTGGGGAGTCACTTGAAGATCTTGTACAGCTTATGTAGAATCAAGAGGCATGAGGATGATACGGCATTGACCTGCGATATCATGGAGAGTTTGCTATCCAGGATGATGCTGAGGTTTCTGGAGTAGTCTTTTGGGGTTGGTTTCGGTCCAAATCTGTGGGCCACCAGGAGGCATCCCAGGGGGTGTTTTTGTTGCCAAAGATCAGTACTTCTGCATTGTCCATGTTGACCTTCAGGCAGTTGTCCTTCATCCATTTTATGAAGCAGGTCATGAATTGGTAGAAGTTGGCCCTGGTGGTGTGGGGAGTCTTCAGGGAGAGAGAGAGAGAGGATAAGTTGTGTGTCGTCAGTGTATGTGATTATGTTGAGTCCATGGGCTCTGATGATGTTGGCCAGTGGTGTCATGTAGGTGTTGTAGAGGGTGGGGCTGAGTGACTCTACAGATAATCTAATTAGGTGTGGAAGAGAATGGTAGTAGACAAACTTGTGTTCTGCTGGTGAGGGAGGATTTGATCCATTTGGGCGTGGTTATTTGGATGCCGATGCCGTGCAGTCTGGGGATGAGTAACTGTTTGGTGGGAGATGGTGTTGAAGGCCATGGATGGTCAAGGAGGATTAGCGTTGCTGTCTCCCCCTGGTCGAGGAGGGCCCGGATGTTGTCAGGGGCTACAATCAGGGCTGTTACAGTGCTTTTGTTGCTGTGGACACTGGATTGGGAATTGTCCAGGAGGTGATTCTGTTCTAGGTATGTTGTGAGTTGCTGGTTGATGGATTTTTCAATGACTTTGGCTGGGAAAGGTAGCATGGAGATGAGTCTGTAGTTACTGAGTTTGCTGGGGTCTGCTGAGTTTTGACCTCTGCATGCTCCTAGTCTTCTGGGAAGGTGGCCGTGGTCAGGGAGACGTTTAGGAGGGTGGTGAGTTGTTGGCTGATCCTGGTTATTCCAAGGTGGAACGTGATGTCGGGGCAGTGGTCGGTGGTGGCCCCAGAGTGTACTGATTTCAGGATGGTGGTGATTTTCCGTGTGTTGAGGTGTTTCTGGGTGATAAGTTGGGTGTTGTTGTGGCTGTGGAGTTGTTATACTTGGTTGTTGAAGAAGTCGGTTAGCTTTTATCGGGTGTTGAAATTCTGCTAGATTTTGGAGATCTTGTTGCGGAACAACTTTGCAAGGCGGTTCCAGAGGTCCTATGAGGGGGGGATGTTGTTTGTAGCAGCTGCAGGGTTAGAGAATTCCTTTACGATGGTGAAGAGTTATTTGCTGTCGTTGGAGCTGGCTTTTTGTGGGTGCCGCCAGGGCTTTCTTCTTTGTATTCGATAGTTATTGTTAGTAGAAGTTGAGTGCCATTTTGAAGGTGTTTCTGTCAGTTGTGTGCCCACAATGGGGGTGGGGGCTGCCCAAAAAGGGCATGCCAATGCTTCCACCACACCCAATATTCCACAGTCTTTCTGCCCCCCCCCCCTAGGAGGCAGATGGGGCAATAGACCCCAACATGCCAGCATGCTGGGCACCAGGGATTTTTTATTTTTATGTATATAGGGGTGGGGGCTGCCCAAACTGGGCATGGCAATTCCCCCACCCCCTAAAAGATTTCACTGTATTTCTGCCCCCCTAGGAGGCAGATGGGGCAATAGCTCCTGATCTGCCTCCCGGGAGCAGAAAGCCCACTAGGTACCAGGGATTGTGTTTTTTACACATAAGGGTGGGGGTTGCCTAGAAATGGGAATGCCCCCACCCCCCCAAAAGAAATTGCCACAGTCTTTCTGCCACCCATGGGTGACAGATGGAGGCAATAGGATATGTTTATGGGCATGTAAGGGAGAAGCCCCATAGACATGGGTCGCTCCCCTTTATTTAGGCACATATTTTGGCTGTTTCAGTGATATTTTTAGTCTGATCTACCCCCAAGCGGGGGCCCGATAACAACTAGAAACTAGGAAGAGTTTGTGTGCGAACTGGAGTTTGGCTTACGATCTGTACTGACCTTTGGCTGGCATTTTGCTAGCGGCATGTGTGGCCTTGCACTTGGCTAATGGTTTATGTGGACTCACCCTTGATGACAGTGTGTGTAGATTGGCGCTTCCCTGGTGGTATGTGTGGAGTGGCACTTGGCTGGCAGTGTACGTGGACTGGCGGTTGGCTGATGGTGTGCATGGAGGGTACTTCGCTGGCAATGTGCGGGATTGATGCTTGGCATGCAGAGTGTGGGGATGGGTCTTGGCTGGCGGAATGCGTGGATGGCGCTTGGCTGGTGGTGTGCATGGATGGCGCTTGGCTGGTGGTGTGCATGGATGGCGCTTGGCTGGCGGTGTGCGTTGAAGGTGCTTGGCTGGCGGTGTGTGTGGATGGCATTTGGCTGGTGGTTTGCATGGATGGTGGTGTGTGTGTAACTGACTCTTGGCTGGCAGTGTGGCTTGCATGAATTCCCCATCATTTTCTAACCCAGAATCCTCCGCTAAACTCCAATTTACTTAGAAAGTCACATTTTCCTCACATTTCTGTGTGGGTAGGTTGTAGGATAACCGCGCAGGCACACATTTCCTACTACCCAGCATTCCCCTTGGTCTGCCAAGAAAAATGATACATCACTTGTGTGAGTGCCCAAAGTAGTGTCAGACTAAAAACACATAAACAAACTGACCTTTTGGACCTGCCTTGGGTCCCCCTCAATCTCTACACATTTTTGCCAATACCATGTCATAGGCACTTGGCCCATCCACACAAGTAAGGTTAAATTTTTATTGGGAGACTGAGGGGAATGCTGAGTGGTAGGAAATGTGTACTGTGCAGTAATCCCACAACTTTCCCACACAGATGAGTGGAAATGGTGACTTTTTAGCTAGATGTGAGGTTTACAGTGGATTCTGGGAAGGACATTTTTGAGGGATCAATAGAGCCACACCTCTGTGGACTCCAACGGGTGTCTAGTTTACAGAAATGACTGGGATTTTTAGGTTACTCCAGTATTGGAACTTTCATAGATTCCCATGCTTGACTCATTCCCCGTTGTCGAGATGAGAGTCCCCGGTATATAAAAATAGTAGTACAAATCATTACAAATCAGAAACCATGCCTAGGACCATTCTAGTTTTGTAACATATCCACCTCTTTCTGTAAAGGAGACCAAATAAAATCAACACCCAATCAGATTAGCCTCACCCTGTAGAAACTTCTGAGAGAACATCAGACCCTCAGATTTTCTACCGTGCGTTGTGCTAGGGCGTCTCCACTGAGCTCTGCTCAGTTTTTTCCTTGTTACATTTATTTCTAGAGTTTTTTCAAGAGCTTTTCTTCAACTTTGTTCTTCACCTTTACTCAACATGTCAGAGAAGGAGAAAAGGGCATTTTTAGAGCTTGTGTCACCTGCTCTAAATAGAGGCTTTATGTGGATGACCCTCACAAGGACTGCATCTATTGCCTGTATCCAGATCAGAAGGCCAAGGATTGCAAGGTATGCATACTTTTTCCACCAAAACCTTGAGGGACCGTGGCGGTCGTCTCCTGACCTGGCTTCAGAAGGTAAAATACAGGAGGGAGCCTATCTCCAGTGACGAAAGTGATGGGGCCTCATCAGCTGCATCTTCTAGAAGATCTCTCAAAAGGGGGAGGTCTGACCCTTCTTCTTCTGAAGAGCATCCTGGGAAAGCCTCCAAAAAGACCTCTCATGGGTCTGACAGGCGAAGTCCAAGCAAATCTTCTCACTGAGGTGTAAAGGAGAGGGAAGGACTTTCTACAGGAGAAACTGCAGTGAGGAAGTCGAGTTCTGTTCCTCCATCTTCTCCTCACAGAAAAAAGGACTTTAAAAAGTTCTCTTCGGTTCCCTCCGAGGAAAAACATGTTAACAAAAATTCCACCCTCGACGACGCTGCCGACAACAGCATCGACGAAGAAACCGTCATCGTCGACACGCAGTGAAAAGATCAAATCTCCTCAGTTTTCTTTGACTTAGATGATGGGATCGTCGATGAGAGTCTCCTTACCTTCACCAATGGTTCAGTCTTCACCGTTGACGGAGGTGAAGTCTGATGCGGCGTCATCAGTCATGGCGAAGATATCGTCAACGGTGTTGTCAACGATGACGAGGATAATGACGGCCGCCATTACGACGATGACAACAGCGACCACGACGATGACGACGGCCTCGACGTCGACGTTCATGACGATAATATGTTGACGGGTCCGACAATGACAACATCTACATCTCGTCGACCTCGTCAACGAGAAATACAATTTCTTCTGTAACCATCAGAAAACGTCACATTGCTCCTGAGATCACTTCCCCAAGCAAAGTGACACCTCTGCTGTCTACTCACCTCCTAGAGGAGGAGGATTCAGAAGAAGAAGGTCCATATGGCTATGTACATAGCCCTTCTGAACTGCACGTTAAGTGCCAGGACTTGGATTCTGAGGATGGGTATGATGACGAACAGGAGTATGATTCTCCCCAAGACTATCATGGAGATTATCAGTAGGAGATGGTCTGTATGCCATCCTCCTTGATTTCGGACTTGCAGTTCATGCTTTCTGATTATAAAAAGAGGTTTCCAACGCCACTAACGGTGCAGGAGCTTGTTTCAGTTCCCGCTCTTCCGCCAGCGGGGCCTTCCATGCCTCAGCTGCCACCACCTCCACTTCAATTGATAGTGGATCCACCACCTACAGTTCCTCCAGCCCAGTATGATACCCCGGATGAGGACCAGGGTGAGACGGATCTCCCGGATCTGGCTAGGGAATGGGATGATTATATTATCCCTACTCCTGCTTCCCCTTCTCTGGTGCCAGTGGATTCTCCACCTGGGGACATTGGTGGTTTCTATAATTTGTTGGAGAGGGCAGCTAAAAGGTTCGATCTGCCTATGTCATTGGTGCAGTCGGAATGTTTCTTGTACGACTTTAAAGAGCCTTTTAAAAGATTGGTGAGGACAATCCCTATTGTTGGTCACGTTTGGGAAGAGGGACTCAAGGTTATGAAGACCCCAGCTATGGTGGTCCCAGTGCGTTCTCGTTTAGAAATGAAATACAAGGACCTGGAGGACAGCCCAGCTTGCTTGATGAGCCAACCGAAGCCGGACTCGGTTCTTTCCCAGGCAGCACAGAGGAAATCTAGAAATACAGCGGCTCCTCTAACAATGCCTCCAGATAAAGAGGGCAGATGCTTGGACAATTCTGGCAAAAGGTTCTCATCGGTGTCCAGTCTGCTCGTCAAGGCGGCTAATGCTTTAGCCATCTTAGGGTGATACGACAGCCAGATGTGGTATGACCTCTCCCCCATTTAGACCAACTGCCTGAGGACAGCAAGGCTGAAGCTCAGAAAATTCTCCTGGAAGTAGAGAGCCTCATCGGAGGCAATCAACTGCGCAATGGATATTGCAACAACTGTGTTCTGTTCCCTGGCGGGAGCTGCAGTCCTACCACGCCAAGGATGGCTCTGTGCTACCTCGTTCAGACCGGAGGTTCAGAACAAGATTTTAGATCTTCCATTTGATGGTGAAGAGCTCTTTGGTAGACATATAGACGATGCGCTCCAAGACATTAAATTAGACACAGACACTACTTGTTCGTTAGGGATGCTGCAATACCGCAAGGTCCCCTTTCTAGGTGCAAGAGGCTGAGGTCTTCCCTCATACAGAGGAAGATACCCGCAATACCGATACTCCTCGTATACGCCTGCCTCACAGTCCTACCGTCCGCAGTATAAGCAGCGGCAGGGTCAACATATTCCAGATCTACGAACCGAGGAAGAGCAGGACGCCAGGGGAAGGAGTCCTCTAGACACCAATATTGGCTGCAAGGCGCTGTCTACTGTTCCTTTCCCTCATGTAACACCTGTGGGGGGCAGGATATTGCAAAACTGCAGGATTGGCAATGAATAACATTGGTTCGTTAGGTTCTCAATATCATTCAATTCGGCCACACATTGGAGTTTGTCCATCCTCATCCAACCAAGCCCACTCGCGCCACAGCAACACAACATCTTCATCTCCTGCGTTTAGAGGTCCAGCAGATGCTGCAGAAAGAGGCGATAGAACCGGTCCCCATCTCGCAGAGGGGAGAGGCACCCCATTCTAGATCTGAGGGAGCTTAATACCTATCTCATCAAACAGTTGTTTCGAATGATCTCCTTACAGGACATTCTAAGTCTTTTAACTTCAGGAGATTTTATGGCCACTCTAAATCTAGAGTATGCATATTATCATGTTCCCATTCACCCATCCCACAGGAAGTGCCTTCGCTTCACAGTAGCGAAGAGCCACTTTCAATTCAAGGTCCTCCCCTTCAGTCTCAGACCGGCACCAAGAGTCTTTACAGAAATACTAGCTCCAGGGGCCGCTTTTCTAAGGAAACAACAGCACCAGGTTTTCCCTTACCTGGACGACTGGTTGCTAAAGGCTCCTACCAAAGCGGCAGCCGAGAAGTCCGTGACAGCTTGTACAAAGCTGTTCAGGAGTCTGGGCCTTTCCCTCAACTCAGAAAAATCAAATTTGTGCCCTTCAAGGAATGCCAAATTCCTTAGAGCCATATTGGACACATCGCAGAGCAAGGCTTTTCCCACAGTGGAAAGACTAGCAAAGCTAAGGTCTATGGCCCACCTGCTTCGAAGAAGAAGGTCACTTTCAGTTTGCCTCTACAAGTCCATTCTGGGATCCATTTCGTCCTGCATTCCTCTGATTCATCACTGGAGGTTACCAATGCGCCCCCTTCAAGAACATCTGGACTAGCAGTGGCGCCAGGTGGAGGGATCGTTTGAAGATGTGATCACAGTGACGGCGCCAATGAGGAAAGCCGCCTCATGGTGGACTCGCAAGGAGAACATTTCCCACGGTCTCTCCTTCATGGTCACCCCAGAGCCTCAAATTATCACAACAGACGCATCGCTGGAGGGCTGGGGAGCGGTCTTACAGGATTTCCAGATAAGTGGTCGGTGGCTGGACCACCAACGTCTTTTACACATCAGTTTGCTGGAACTCAAGGCGATTCACCTGGCCATGCAGGCTTTCATCCATAGGATAAAAAATTCATTGGTTTTAATAAGGACAGACAATACTATTGCCATGCATTATATCAACAAGCAGGGCAGCACAAGATCTTATCTGCTATCAGTGGAAGCTCAGGCCATCTGGGAATGGGTGATCCTGCATGGAGTCTCACTAAAGGCAGAGCATCTCCCAGGGACAGTAAACAATATAGCAGACACACAAAGCAGACTGAAGTCAGTCAGCCACGAATGGGAATTGGATCAGCAGACTCTAGAGGAAATCTTTTATCAATGGGCAGCAAATACGCCTGGACTATACTTATAGCCCATAGGTAAACATTTGTATTGGCGCTGTTTGCCACCACTTGTAAAACTGGTCCATTGACTACTTAAGACGGACAAGTTGTGGGCAAAAAAAACATTGGATATGTCAAGTGTGGGCTTAAACCTTTTACGCACGAGACCATCCACTAAAGCAGAGCTGTGGGTATTCTGTACTGCACAGGTACGGCAATGCGAGTTCAAATGCCGTAATCCAATACCAAACGGTACGAACCGTCAGGTTTGGTCACAGTAAAAAGTGGGTTATTCATCGGAGACACACATGTTTCAATTACTCCCTGATACTCTAATTGCTCAAGGATTTCTGCCACGGAAGCCTTGGCTTCACATCGCATGGGATACTGAGGTTGAGGTTGAGGCTGTGGCATTGACCGTAGGGGAATCTCGTGTCAGGGAGAAAATTTATCCCAACCACAGTGAGTACGGTACAAAGCCGGAGCTGGGGCCTTAGCCCACGCTTCTGCAAAATTCAGCGCATGCTCTTTCGACACTGTGTGCGCGAAACTAGGGAGTATTACCTTCTCCCCTCTCGGAGCAGCGAGAACAAAAGGTGGGGGCCAGTCAGCCTCCGCTAACAAAATGTCATACGTTGTAGTTAGATTTTCCCAAAATCCCCCTTTTATGTTACGTTGTATGTCACCTTCAATTAAAAGTTGAATCTCAAAAAGCCTGTCAGGGGGAGCTACTCTAGTGTCAGCTGTCTCTACAACAACATAAGTGTCAGTCGCTGTCACCTTCAGTAGTGGACGGAGCGCTTTGCGTACTATGGTAATCTCCGCCGCGCTGTCCAACAGCGTCAGCGCCCAAGTCTGATTCCGAAGCTGCGTTCTCACTATCTGTGGCATATGTGGCTGTTAATGCGGCGACCTTCTTTTTCTGAAACTGGGGTCTTTTCGGTGTAGACTCGTCCTGCTTGCCTTTTCCGTCTTTCGGGTGGGGCTGGTCGCATCCCTGCTGGCCACCCCGACCTATGCCGCCTCCTCCACCACCGGTTGATGAGGCTGATGAGTCCTGGAAAGAACGAGGAGAGCGTTGTTCAGAAACCTGAAAACGATCAGGAGATTTTATCGTCGCGCGATCGCGCATGTCATAAATGCGTTCTGTAGACGTAGGCACGGGAGATGCAGGACGTGACTCCTGCTTCTGTTGTTGTTTACCCTGTTTTTTGTTCTTAGACCAATTTTAGATTTGGGCTGTTCATCTTTTTCTGACTTCGGCCTTGGGGTTGCTTTTGCGTTCGTTCAAATCTTTATTTCGGTTAAAACAAACCATAAAAGAGTCATACAATAATGCAAGACAATCTCTTAAAACATCCATCAAGTTCAAGCAATATCAGTATCTAGATAAGAAAAACAACACATGAACGAACCATGGCCTCATACAAATTCATCTCTAAAGGGACACACAGTTTTATCAGACATTAATAATTACAAGCGCACTATTAGAGTCAATCCATCAGGTTTGTGCAATGCGAGCATAAATGGGGGGAGGGAATACAATATTAAGAATTTAAGACAATAAATATAATGAATAGTGTTAAAAGATACCAGGTGCTATTATTAATTGATGCTACTAGCATTATAAAAACAATACGGTATTAAAATCATATACTGTTTAAAGGGTGTTACATCCATAACATATTGCAAGCTAAAGTGTATAAATAGTGCTTCAATAACAGACCCGCCGCTCTACACTTGGTCTCGTTCGGTCAGTTTAATTTAAATAATTAGTGTCTTATCCTTACTGGACCAGCTATTACAACTACAATTTTAAGCCTCGTCTTTTTCGGACTATTGCCACCGCAAGGAAAAAGTGGCTTAAGCTGAAGACGATGGTCTGTGATGTGTCACCTTTGAGCACTCTTTCCGCTCCCTTAATATGTCTGAAGCCTAAAAGGCGACAGATAGGCTTTCTACACTTTTTCCTAATATGTAGGTATGCCGGGCATAAGAATAAAACATGAGCCTCACCCTCCCTTGTGCCAATATCACACAGTTCACAAGTTTCTAGCAAAACATTCCCTGTAGAACCCTTATTACAAGCCTATTTTGATGTGTTAGATTTAATTTGTTGAATGCCATAACGAAACTTTAAATACAATGATTTTGCCATAGTAGGCAACATTTTATCCATGAAACATTCAAATTTGCTTTCGACTTTCACATCTAGGAACTTGAGGGTGAGAGCTCCAAATTTTTGAGTTTTGTAATGAAAAGTTTAGGACGTATTCCCAGTACCTTATCCGCAACAATTTTTTACAAGATAGAGTCAGGAAATCAGGGTCTGTCCAATAGTGGTATAATCCCAACTTTAGGAACCAATTTTCAATGTGAATCAACCATGCCAACCGAGTCGTATTCTTTATTTCCATTAGTTCTTTTAGTGCTTCTCTCTAATCCACTAATTCGTCAGTTTACCACAGGCGAATCCAGTATAGCAATGGACGTAGAGTAGCATGGTCATCGGAGCGGTGTACATTCAGGTCCCGATAAAAAAGGGATTAAGGGGGTACAGCATGGTACTGCTAGTAATTGTCTAAAGAAACTATTTTCGTATACTGAAAAAGCATCTTTGGCTGCATAACCCCACAATTCCGCCCCATATAGTGTGGCTGATTGGGCTTTATATTTGAACAGCTCAATTGCGGGCGATAAGGCTCTAGTATAACTATTCCTATGCCTTCTGGCTATAGGTGCCAGGTTTTGAGTTAAAATTAATTTAGATTTTTCAATTTGCAGCTTCCAATTCATTTTTGTATCAAGTGTAATACCCAAATATTTAAAACTGTGCACATGCTCGATCTTTTCATTATTAACAGTAAATACTTTGTTAAAACCCTTGTGGGGACTGATTGTCATAAACTTTGTTTTGGACAAATTAATTTCAAGCTTCTTGTCCATATAATAAAGTCGGAAATTATTAAGCAGGTTCTGTAGTCCTTTTGGGGTCTGGGAGATTAAAATGGTATCGTCTGTGAATAGCAAAGCCGGTACAGCTTGGCCACCCAACTTGGGAGAGTCATGCTCGCAGCCCAAGAGGGTGTCCGGTATGTCATTTACATACTGAGAAAAAAGAGTCGGCGCCAGCACACATCCTTGCCTGACGCCTCTCTTTATGTCTAATCTCTCCGTTAATTCTCCATTAGGGCCCCATCTCACTCTTGCGTAATTATCCTTGTGTAGCCTGATAAGTTGTTCAAGAATTTCACCGGGGACACCCGGGTTCTTTAATAATGTCCACAACTTTCCCCTGGGGACAAGATCAAAGGCCGCTCTGAGGTCCACAAAGGCCACATAAAGGTATGATATTAATATATTTCCATGTTAGGCATAAAAATCTAAAAACCTGATCGACAGTGCTAATTTTCCCTCTAAAATCAGCCTGGTATTTAGTTAAAATAGAGTTTCTCAATCCACGCATTTAACTTGCTTAGCACTTGACGAGCAAAAACCTTTTGAAGGACATCTATCAGACTGATAGGTCTGTAATGCGTTGGGTTAAGTCTGTCTCCCTTTTTAAAGATAGTCACGATTTCTGCGTCCCGCCAGGTCTCATGAATTGGGGCACCTCTCGCAATTTCATTGCTGAGAAGGTTGATGTACGGGGCCCACAGCATGTTCTCATGTTTCCAAAGGTCCCCAGGTATTTTATCTGGGCCTGGTGCTTTCCCCGATTTGATTGCATTAAAGGCTGTTATGGTATCAATCAAACTAAATGATAAGGTTGCTTTTTCTCTTTAGTAGAGAACGGCTTGACACCTAAACTATTACGGCCCATGGTCTTAAAAGCCGCCGTAACAATCCTCAGTAACTGTCGGGATTTATCTGCTTCGGGAACAGCCTGCAAAGCATTAGACACCTGAAAGCTTACCGCATCTCCCTTTACATTCGCAAGGACTAGATCGGAAACTATGTTAAAAGTGCTGCATAGCCTCATTCCCAATTTCAACAGCTGCCTCTGGTCCGTGCTCATCTTGAGCACGCTTAATGACCGAGGGAAGGACAGTCATTGACGGAGTGTCGAAGCACCTCGTATGCACTGCCGCAAAAATCTTACCCCATGACTCACAGTCACCTGCTTCCGGTATCAAGTCTTTAGGCAAACTAATGGTAAGAATCCTGTGTTATTCAACAGGAGTCGTGTTAGGAAATACTGCTTCCAGCTGGTCAAATTTCTCGGCAAGTCAGAAAGGCATATCATCCTTATCCTGGGGACGCTTGCCCATTACTGCATTAACCATTACAGGACTAAGTTTCATTCCGCTCGATACGTCTGGATGCGCCGCAACACCTGGGGCCCCACCCGGGAGATTGCGGGTAATGTATTGTACTAAGGACCTAATCACGCTAATCGCGACAGTAAGTAAGCACCTTAGATCTGCAACGGGAGCCGCTCCTGCTTGAGGATGCAGTGTAAATCCAGCCAAAACAGGCCAAGTAGCGCCTGAAATTGACAAAGAACCTAATCTAATTGTCATTAAAGTGTGGGGAAGGGCGCCATTAAACCAAACTTGGTGCTGCCAAGCATTAATTGGAACTTCCTGTGTCCTATAAGGAACATATTCTGCGGGCATGGCTGTGTGAGTATACGTGTGAAACACACCAGTATTTGCGTTCACAGCATTGAAGGTCACCCACGAGTAAAAGATCTCAAAAGGGTAAGCTACTTCAGCACTCACAACCATGATAACCGCCATGCCTTCCAGGTCGACGTTATAAGTTTGCAAATGATTGCGAACCGCAATGCGACTATGCTGCGGTATGCCAACGTCACCCATGACGACACAGAAGAAAGAGATACAATGAAGAATCTACGTAGCAGAACTGGGTAGTAATTCAAAAGGAAACCATTTTGATAGATTTAAGCTTAGAAAGACCTATGTAATTATAGGTAGGTTTTTCCGTCACCACCGTTATCCGGAAATGATAGTGAGGGGGTTAAGGACTGATATAAGCACTATTCAAGCGCCTTGTAAATACGACCAAACCACGTTGGGTGCCATGTAGCAGGGATTCTGCTCCTACACAGAACTGTGCATAGAGACTTAGGACCTCAGTGAATTAGGGTGTACCAAAACCCACCTTAGTACCCAAACCCCCTACCAGACTAGCAATCAGTGACTCATTGGTTCTTTGTCCTATAGCAAAAACACCAATGATTAGTCAACCCAGAACATGCGACTTAGGTTACCTCAGGTAAGGTTGCTAACAAGAGCACTCTTTCATTACAGTCTTACACCAGTCCAAAACAACGAGTAATTAGAGACACGTGCAAGTTTGAAATGTTTATTTCTAACGCCGTGATCGCATGCGCAGTACCTTAGATAGTGCAAACAAACATATTATCAGAAACAAGGTTGTCAGCATTGTTACTATTCCATAAAATACAAAGGGAGAAAGCATCTTATATTGCTAACGGGAAACAGGTTTAAAATATACCTATATTTCACCCTCCCTAGTTAGTGAGTTAGTTTAAAACTAATGAAGGTCTCATAGGATTACTTGGGCGGCCCCATACCTCTGGTACTCAGCAGTAGTGGATCACATCAAGTTCTGCACAAGCTGTCAGGATACGAATGTTCTCCAACTGTGTCTGATCATGCCTGCACAGTGCATTATTAAACACGCCAGTATCAGAGGTGGCCACAGCTGCATGTGTGTTATGACTAGAACGTGCGAGGATCATTCCGAATAACAGACACAGTGTCCAAGATAACCTTGACAGTCTCAGCTCTCCATGTGCAGACTAAACTAGCGAGGCAGTTTAGAAATGTAGCATAACAAGCTATTCTCATGTGAAGCAAAATACTCAGCCTTCTCTAAACAATATCGTGTTTTGTGCAAAGCAGAGCAGGAAAGCAAAAATGGTGTTTAAGCTTCTAATAAACCCATGCGAACTTAACACTGTGAGAATATAAGGCTCGTCCTCACTACAATATATATATATATATATCAAGCAGAAAGTATACATATAGATACATCATGCTAACATAACTTAGGTCCAATACCCCTTATGCACGGGAAATCTAATTTTTATCCCTCAGAACGGCCCTTTTAACATGATGTAGCTAACTAAAGCAGTTCAGTCTTCAAATATTCTCTCTATCAGTGTTATTGAAACTAACAAGTTGACATTCCATTGCCTGCAGAGGGGTGAGATCACCACTACCTTGCGCAAAACCATTATTCGTTTCACTGAAAGCCAAGGACATTTCATGGGGAAAATACAAATTGAGGCCTAAGGCCTACGTCAACTTATACTGTTGGATGACATGTATGAAATAATATTGTTCTGCTTGATTATATACAAATATCCGGATACATATTCAAATAATGACATTTCACATTATATATGTTTAATTGATTCAACTGAATACACGCGTTATTGCACAAAAACACTGACTTGCTCATGGGAAACATTCTGCTAATTGAAGGACCGGGAGTACTCAGTGATGTTGAACCATTGGAAACCATACACCTAATTTTCTTATCTAGCCAGGAAAAATCCATGCTTCCCTTATTACATTCAGACAAGCACTTAGATGCATGCCTCTTAGGATCTAACTCTAATGCAATGCACTGTACTCCAGGACATCTTCATTACCTAATTTACTTAACTTGGAGTGTAATAAATATATATATACCACCATAATTAGGCCTCTCAACCTACACACATATAGCAAGAATAGGGACAAAACCAGATCATCTTTTGCTAGTCAGAATGGGAAGCAATCCATGGGCCTACAGCTAGTAGATACTATCATCACTCCATCTGTGTCAGTCCTTGTGTGGAATCAAACGGATCATAGAGATACTCAGGTGAAACAGTGGTGTTCCTTATCGCTCTCAGGAGAAATGGGGATACTCTTTACCAGAGTACGGACTTGATGCTGCTCTACTAAGCAGAAAACCACTCTTAAACAATGCCAGTAGAACAGTAAGAACAGTCACACAAATTCACTTCTGGTGCACCATTTTGGGATGCTAGGGGTGGAGCCACTTCCTCTTCCCTGGCAATTCAGTCAAATGGGAACATATCTAACACCCACTTTATACAATTGCACTGGAATCACTTGTGCAACTATGCCCAAAGTCCGTTCTAAGCCTCTTTGGTAGGCTTCTATCGCACATCAAATCTCCTTCCATTGTCTTCTTCCGCGTTGGGCCTCTCGATCCAGGCCTTTCCATGAAAATAGTGCTTCTTAGTATCTGTTGGAGTGCCCTCCTGGCAAACACTCACAGCTCACTTGAAAGTCTCAATGTCTCAAGGCAGTGCACCAGTGTTTCTCCTCTGCGGCAGGCATTACAGATATCGTGCTCTTTGTTGGTCGTGGGCGCAGATCATTTCGTGCAGACCCAAGTACTGTTTAATCAGGGAAAGAGCAACAGACTTTCACGTTCAACAACACTCTCAGGCTCCAACACTTGTTATTCAGTGTCAGAGGACGCTCGGGCTGCTCTTTCATTTTATTTTTCCTTTCAACATGGGTATCACAAATGTAGTGCCTTTTGCCAAACTTGGATCCTCCGGTGCACTGCCCTTCTATTGGAGCAAAGAAAAGGAGAGGGGGTGGGCAAAACTTAGGCCAAGGGGCTCAAGGAATTGTGCGCTGTCTGAGGTTACCAGCACATGACAGGTAGAAAACTAAAGCCTCAAACCAGCCCTGACGTCAACAACAGGGATCCTTCTCTTTCGCTCTTTTGCACTGAAATTCTGGTTCCGTGGCAAATAGGGAACCAGCTCCTCCTTCTTCTTTGATGTCCAACGCCGTCTGATGAAGCAAGCACAATGCTTTGGAGAGGTCATTGATGATGCGCTGGCGATCGCTGTCCAGCCTTGCTTCTTTCTGGGTGCTGGGACAGTAGATTCTAGACATCCGCCCTTCATTTGTAGCTGTTACTGATGGGAATTTAGGACTCATCTTAATCAGAGTTCTGCAGGTTATTATAACACTTCCTTTTACTCTGGAAGATCCCGCAGAACCTAGTGATGTAGGAAATGTGACAGTTGTTAGTTTCCTTCAAATTATTGCAAAAACAATTCATAGTATTTAGCAATGGGACTTCAAGCAGGTGGCCTGCAATCTTCAAGGGAGTGGCCCAACGCCATGGGACAACTCTGGTTTAGAATGCACTGTCACTCTCATAGGATGCAAAGGTAAAGGCAGCACTTCTAGTCTCTTCAAGTGGGTACTCTTCATTATCCTCACTAACACTTCTAGTCTCTTCAAGTGGGTACTCTTCATTATCCTCACTAACTTCAATATGAGAACATTATCATCTGCCATCTAAAGGTAAATAGCTACATGGGAATTCTACCTGAATGTATGTCCTCACACATAGTGGCATTGTCTAATGGGGTAAACATCTTTTGAATTACTACATCTATGTGTTCCTATATTCCTTGTCTAGAGCACCTCAGAATTGGGAAACGCATGATGCAAATTATCTGGGGCATGCAGATACCTCCCTTTATTATTGGTGCATCAAGGGCACTATACAATACACAGTCTAATGATCAAAATGTGGAAACAAAAGACAAGAACTAGAGAGACCCGGTATTTTCACGAATAGAACACATCTGATCCCACCGAAAATCAAAACAGCAGGGACAAAAAGGTAAAAACCAAACTAAAATAGACATTGAAAATATATCATGTACAAAAAATAAACATAAGGTATCTCTTATTGAGGTGGAAAACTAGTCTACTATAGTAAAAGATCTTATTGAGTCAGTTAACCAGCCCATCACTACCCTGAAAGTCAGACTGGAAAACATCGAAGTGGGCCAAAAGAAAATTCTTGAAAACCAGTCTAGTCCTACAAAAGGGGATTATACATAATATGGGGGTCCCTAGTACCTCACTGCAGTCTGGGAGTGTGAACTTGAACAATACACCAACAATAATAAAAGGGCTGACTGGTGAAAGGAATACGGAAAAGGGAAATGGGACTAGGACACAGCTATAATCCCCAATAACTAGGCACAATGCGACATCGATCAGGGGAGAGGCGGCCAAAGAAAAATCTATAGGAAGAACAAGAAATTACTTCGGTGATAATCAGGCATGTGACACAACACCAAGAGTACGGGTGATACACAAAAAACAAAGTAGTACACATATTTTAACTCTACCACCGGCCGCTACACCATATACTGTAATCTCGGCTAATGTTCCAGTTCCTTCCCCGGGGAAAATGAAACTTGGTTTCCTTTGAGGAACAAAGCCATACAGTACCTAGGAAGCAGAACAGGATTAACTAGTGCAATATCATGAGAAAAGTTTAGGTCACCTTTAGCAAGAGCCGCAGATTTATAGTTCCTCCTTAGGGTCCAATCAGGGAACATTTATTTAAGGGCTGCCCGTCCCTTAAGGGAAGGGGCAGTAACATGACTAACTGCCGGTGACACACTTTTAATCTGTATATCTCTTTTGTTCTCTATTATTTCTTCTTCAATACCATTATAGCCAAATAGACATGCACTGGTGAAGTGTTGTCTGTCATGTTCACAGCATCAAATATCATATCTGTGAAATTTAGTCACCAGAACAAGTCCAACCAACTGTTACGTAGCGATGGGCATCGTCATGACCATCCCCTCACAACACAGGGGAGCTTGTAATAGTATCAAAAGTAAAATTGTAAAAATGACGCAAAAACAAAAACGTGCACAAAATAAAAACACCCATGCTAAGCCATCAGGTATACTTGCTGTATACCAAGCACAGAAAGCATTGAAAAATTACATTAGTACATGCAAATAAGCGGTGACGCACAACACTGTGTTATGCACTTTATGCACAGTGAACCTGCAGCCCAAAAAACAATATTCCAGCCTGCTTAATTTGTCAGGCTTAAAATTAATATTCGATTTCCTTACTTTCGTCACCCCCATCTGACAGCAGGTCACCGAAGTGATGACCGGCTGTCAACACAACTTACTGTGTCGCTTCTGACACACAGGAACAGCAGGAACAATTCACAGAAAGATAAAATGCACAGAAACAAAAAACACATCAACATTTCTTTCCAAAGAAGTTATGCAAAAACACATCTGTTTCAACACACCGCTGACAGCACCCTCCTTTTCGCAATTCACACATTGATTAAGTCCCACAGGTACATATGGAACACTCGTTCCACCACTTCATTGTATGGACCATCGCTGTTGCGTTTGCTATTGATCCCTGCTTTTCACTGCTTCCCTGCACCTACTGTAACATTCTCAGACCGTTCTAGTCTTCTCTCACCCTGATTTCCTGCCTATAGCCATTCAGGGCGCTCATTACACCATTATCCCTTCACAACTATGAAGTCTTTGTCAAACCAACTCATGTGTCCAACTGTAGTCTTGTCAGCCCTCGAACCATCCAGAACAATCCATGAATGATCTGTGGTCAGAAGCAAAAATACACAACATACAAAAGAAAGAGACTTCACATAACACACAAAAATATCAACTGTAACTTTTAATCAGGAGACAAAACATAACACACATTAACAAAACACAAAATAGAAAATATAGACCTAGTAATACTTAACTGTAACCATCTTGTCAACTTTGCAATGACTAAAACATGTCATGTTAAGCCACCTTAATCTTGACTTTCTAAAAGTAAAACTGTTTCACAGACACTGTGTTTCCCTTGCGCCACAATTCCTCCTGTGAAAAATAAATCTGAATTTGCTAATCGTTTTTATCTAGGCATGTAGCCCACAAAATTCTACCAAAGAGCTTCATCTTACTTTTCGTATAAGACTTATGCAACATTTTTTTTAAAATAGGGCAACTATGTGGACATCTCAGCCGCCCTATCTTATCAGAAAAGCTAAAAATAGCACCTCAGCGCGGAACTTTCTGGGCTGTTAGCCAGCCACTGTGAGCACTCCTGGCCCCCACCTCGTTCCAAGGCTGACCAGCTGCAAGCATTACACATTTTCATGTCAGGAAAGCTTTCTAAGCAGTGATTTCACCTTCTGTTTGACTCTATTCCTATTTCTAGCCCCCACTTTACAGACTTCAAAGGTCAAACTCTGCCTTCAATTTCTGCATCGCGTTCTGCGCTCTCTAGCCCCCACCTTCTCCTCACTCTGAAGCTGTCAAAGACAAAAAGCCTTCCTATTTCTTTCTAACCTTCAATAATTAACCCTATATACTGTCTCTTTTAGGGGCTATAATTTATTTCTATTCTTAAATTATTAAAACACTTACTGTGAATAATTCACAGAACATAATAACATAACATGCCAGCATAGAACAAATGTTTGTTACTACCCCACGCAATGGTACTCATTTTATCAACCTCAAATGGTCTCAGTAGGTCCAGCTAAAGTTAGAACCTACAACCATGATGTTAAACACAAACCTCTGCACCGGGCACGTTGGCTCACTGAGCCATTAAAAAAATAACCCCAAATGGGAACAACCTGTAATTTCCAAATGCACACATTTTTTTTTCTCTTAAACTGAACCTTTGATCTGTCCATATTTACATTTCATTGGTACTTTTATACATCAAGGGTATCATCAAATCACAGGGGTTGCTCCTTTTCTAACTACACCCCTTTCAATTACCTTTTGCGATGCATTTATGGCAATGAGGCCAAATTAAACTCACTCCTTGTACTTCTCCCATACTCTCACACATTCACAGCCACACTGCTTTGAACAAAAGGGGTGTAATACCATGCTTTATATACATATCATGACTCAGGCTGCCCTCAGACGGGGCAGGTTAACTCTCAGCCAAACGCATATCATTAGGGCGGCAATAATATCCAAAACAGCTCAATTTACTAACACACGGCATAATGATTGCTGTCAGATATTCCTCATTCAATCATAAGAACCAACTTGATTCAAGCATACATAGAACAAAAATAGATATACATACAACATTTTAAAAATGAAATGTCTTTCCAAAACCAAAGAATGGAGCCCGTCGACTCCCGTTCGTGAAGAACTCGTTAATTCAAAAACACCAGACCGACAGATATCAAATTCAGACAGTCTGGAGACTACCAAGAGGTCATCAGACAGGGATTAACCACACAGACCGGCCTACAGACCATCCCTCGATCTTCCTGGTTTACCTCAGGACTATTTTGACTGAGCCCGCTGCCTTAGCGCCGCTTCAGATGTGTCCAAAAGGCTACCCAGGTGCAACCGTGGGCCTTTCCGAGAACAATCCGGCTGGGTGCACACCACACGTGCCACACCTAGGCGTCAGATTGAAACCTCTATTATTCACCAAACAAGTCTGTGGAGCATCTGCCCGTGCAGCCACTACGCCGCCCCGTCAGACCTCCAAAGTTCTCCGTGGTACACCGACCACCAAATCCAAATACAGTTAACTGTTTCCAAGACGCCGCTCAACAGCGTAATCCAAAAACACCAAAATCAATACACTCACCTGGTGCACGCAGGTACAATTGAGTGTTCTCCACTGCCAGCTCCTGACGACCAACACGGTCTGCTCCTGGGTTACGCCTGTAGGACTCTGGTGAGGGGTCACTAACAGCTGGGCCTCCCTGATCGCAAGACCGGAGTAAGCCAGAATCTCTAGGCAGTCCACCCCTTTGACCAGAGCTCCCCTTTCTTTGTCCTTTTCTACCCGGTTACGGAAGGACATCCCCAACGTGGAGTCCCTTCGTGGTCGCCAACTGATGTACTATAAAAATAACAAAATGAGCTATACCTACCAATAGCCCAAATCCCATTACTGAATAATCAGTCAGTTGGCAGTGAAGAAAGATCAATCATTTATTAAGCAAAATACTCTATAGAGGAGCCTCTCTGTCCTCACCCATCCGGTGCACAGAGAAGACTGAAGACTTACAGTCAGAACAGAACAGATATACTTTCAGATCAACACATGAAGTCACCGTAAATGGAAAAACACCACTTGGCCCCTTAGCTTAAGGAAGGAACCATATATGGCACACATGATTAGTTCAAAGCTTAGCTATTAATGGGGAGGTCAGGAAGAGTGACTCCCTTCCTTCTTGGTACCTGGGAGCGCAGGCACGGCGCCTTCAGGAATGTGCTTATCACTTCTGAAGTCAGATGCGACCTTGGGTCTCAGGACAGGGAAAGAATAGTGTTCATTCAGCTACTTTCTATAACTTAACTAACAGGGGTCTACTGACCACTGGAGGACAGCACGTCACCGCTACTCAAGTCTGACCAAAACAAAGATGGCATCTGTGTGGTTTTTAGGCCTACTCTATTAGCAGCAGATTTACAAGGGAAGGAAAGAGGGTTTCTTTCTAGCAAAAGACATATATATATATATATATATATATATATATATATCAAGCCGAAAGTATACATATAGATACATCATGTTAACATAACATAGGTCCAATACTCCTTATGCACGGGAAATCTAATTTTTATCCCTCACAGTTACCAGATGGCGTTTAAATGGTGATTGGGAATCTTAGCAAGGATGTTGTTTTGCTAGCCGGGCAAGGGGTCAGTAGGGGAACTGGATTTACACATCTGCAATTCGAGCAGAGAGGCTTCCTATGAAATTGTTGCAAAATCAGAGACCACTGAGCTGGGAAATGGCTTTACTAATTGGTCCTCAGACATTGGACAACTACATCAGCATGCAGGCCCTCACCTACACAGACTACATGGGTCAGGGGGACAGCAACTCCTGGCTGGAGGACAACCACACCACCATCCTGCATTGGTACATCAAAGTTTGCATCCAGTTGTCCAAAAAACAACACACTGCACCACACTCCGCTACAGATCCACCCAAAAAACTTTACCTGAGTCGGGGTGCTAGAGGGCGCACTGCGGGATGGCTGTCTGAAAAGACAGCTCCGCCGGACGGACTACAGTTTGTGCCTTTAAATGCGATGTAAACAACCGAATTTCATACCAAATGGTGAAATCGACAGGCGGAATGTGCGAGAGAGACAGTAGCAACGTTTTCATGGCATGAAACTAGTCCAGTGCGAAGAACTATTACTTTTGCAGATCGGCAAGTGACTTGACTGGGGCCGGGTAAGATGGCGACCGTGAGACAGCCGAAGCGATTCTAACGATGCCGGAGGACGAGCGAGTGTTTTTCAAGGTACGTGCATGAAAGCAGAGGGAAGCGCAACCGCCGGTAATGCCATCATAAGAAGTATATGCCCGCAAAATCCACAATAGAGTGCATACAGGCTGGCGTAAGCACTGAAAGCTTAGTAACAAAATGGCGGCACCCATAACTTACTACAGATGAGCTTACTGAGCACGAAGTGATCGCTGCTTTTCCCAGGTGCCATCCGCACATATATCGCTGTCATAGGGAGTCCAACACCTGGCACATAGAAGCTTACAGCGCATATCACCGCACGGGATGACCAGATAGACCCTGCACACAACACCCACGAAACGGCTGCAGCGCGACGCAAGTGGTTGAATAAATATTCTAAAGGTGTGTGCTCAAAAGCGGAAAGCTGCGCGACTGCTGCTATCACCACTGCCTGTAATGCCCGCAAATGAAACCGCGGGACATGGTGCCAGTATCAGATGATCAAGCAACAAAATGGCGGCTCCCATAACGGTGCTGCAAATGAACGTAATTCTCCCTGACTGTCAGTTTAAGTTTGTCACTACCACAAAGCAGCTGAACACTGACAGAGAGAAACATTTAGCGCACACCATCACAGATGACCTTTAGATGGCCAAGACGTTTGGCGAACATGGAGTAACATGTGGCAGGCGAAAACCAGCGAAACCATCTCCTCCTGTGCCGGTCTGTCAAATTAGATACTAGCACTGACTCTGGACCGCAAGGCGCATGCAGCGACTAGCACATAACTGCATTGAAGGGTGGTTGCGTCTTCGGACTCACATAGAGGACATAGGAGTCAGCCGCCTGGACACTGCATTGACTGGAACGAACACATGATGTACGTCGCACGGCCATTTTGTCCGCGGGAGCGTCAAGGCCTAACATGTCAGAAGACCTAGCTGGGACTTGCCGTTGCATTCTGAGATAGTGCAAACTAGCTTCCATGCACTGTTAACATATAGGCGAATCTGCATACAGGAACAGCGTTCATGGCCAGGACCACCACTGCTGCTTACTACCAACATGATGCTGCATAGAATTGCGACCGATGTAAAGCCTCAACGTCCCCCTCCTGAGTATTGAGTGAACACCTCTGCTGCACTGGGACTCATGTGAGGATAAACACTGAGCACCTGGATCTTATACAAGTTGGGACAACATCGGCTGGGGTTCCCCTGAGAACTGCTATACTATGCACTGTTTAAACACGCCGGCAAGGCGCGGGGACCTAATATTTCTGAACCGCCAATCACCGCTAACTTGGACAGGCCTCGCTACTGCACGATGGGGAAACAGAAAAAACAGCAGCAGAAACTCACATTTGAACCACGTAGGTCGACAAGAGGCCCTACATCACATTCGGACACGGAGGCAAAGACGGACGGCGCTTCAGAAAAGGGTATGGAATCCATCCTGAAAGCAATCCAAGCAAGTCTCCAGAATGTTAATGGCAAGTTAGATCACCTCACCTGCCAGATTGACACTATGGCGGTAAAAATGGATCGGCAGGGTGAACGACTGGATGATGCAGAAAATCAACTGTCAGCAGTGGAGGACGAAGCACATGCCAGCACATCCAAGTGTACTGGTTTTGAAAAAGTATTGGATGTGATCAGAAACAAGGCGGAGGATTTGGAGGCTAGATCACGTCGTAACAACGTACATATTGCAGGTATCCCGGAATCCACAGAAACGGGTCGCATGGAGACGTATGTAGAGGAACTGTGCCACACCCTGTTTGGCAAAGAGCAGTTGTCAGCAATATTTATAGTGGAGAGAGCCCATAGGTCGCTGGCACTCTGTCCACCACCAGGCGCCCTGTCTAGACCTGTAGTGTCTCGCACTTTAAATTATCGAGACCGGGATTGATTATTGTGGATGGCGAGGGCGGCGAAAAAACTTAGCTACCAAGGCAATTAACTAGAATTCTATCCTGACTACACCATGGCAGTACAACAGGCTCGTAAGGATTTGCAAGCGCAAAAGCGAAACTACGTAGCATGCAGGTGGAATACGCAATGTTATATCCAGCTCGATTGAAAATCACCTGGGATGGCAAGCCGACAATTCTCTCCACGCCTAAGGCGGCAAACGACTTCATCAAGAAATAAATAATCAACAGAAAGAGCGCAGACAACAGGAGAAGGAACAAGAAGCTGACTGAGTGGCGGGTAGAGAGAGACCAAAGACATTATGGCTGTCTACTGACTGTGACCGCTGATCAGAACCTGGTAACTATGTGCACACCTTCAACTGCGTGGTTTGTCATGTAGGTTTCGCCCTTCAAGTGGTAAGTTTAACATTTCAACCAATATGCAAACTGTAATTGTGTGCTTCAGTCTGTAATTCTGAAACAAGACTGGCTAGATACGAGGCACAAAGAGCACGAACTGATAATCCAGGGAATCAAAACTCTGCTAATTAGGGATTGAAGACAATTGCATTTGTAAAGATGAGGTTATGCAGAGTGGCGGCTCCCTCTTTCTGAGTCAGGACACTGATGAGATCTAAGGTTCATTAGCAATGTTTTCCAGACAGTGGCAAGGATGCTGTAGTTGGTCTAGATATGTTAGATGCATGTATACAATAGCTTGAAGGGTCACTGTCGACAAATGCTGGTGGGATACAGATGCTTCAGGAACTCAGACCAGGGAAGCCGCTACAGGATATTAGGATTTTTAGAAATGTGCGGCTACGTTCTGATGATGCAACGTACTGTTTAAACTTAAAACGATATATAGTAGATTGCTCTCAGCGATAGTACCGCAATTGTCCAGTCTATTATCCAGATATGCAAAGATGCAGTACTGTAGGGTTAATGTAGGAAAGACACAGCATGAACTGGTCTTAAATAAGAGACGTTATGAGTTATGCGATGGTCAGTTGTGATGTGTAATACATGTAACAGTTAAGACCAATAATATTGCTGCGTATAGTATGCAGGTTGTTTCCACATAAGTTAGTCCGTCCACATCCAGTAGTTTGGATGGAGGCGTGCGTCCTAAGCGGACCCTTACATGGGTGTTCCCCACACAAGTTATGAACCATTGGGGTGTTGAGAAGAGGGTATGGCTCCAGCAGGTTTGGGCTGCTGTTGTGGGAGGGGGGTGAAGGGGTTGGGGTTATGTTTTATTTAAAGGACCAAACCACTTGAGATGCATTGCTGAAATCCAAGATGATGACAGTATCTGTGACGTGATTCCTGCTTGTGCGCACAGTGGACTGTGCTTTGCAAGGGGTTGAAATGGAGGCCATGCAGTTAGAATAGATCACTTACCCTTTCAGTAACCATGGCTATGAACACACCGAGTAAACAGGCTTTAAATCTACTTACATGGAACATCCGGGGGTTCACTAATCCGAAGAAAATAAGACAAATATTTGCATGTCTAGACGGATGGCACATAGATATTGTGTTACTGCAGGAAACCCACAATGCCCCGCAATCACATACACAAGTAGGCCGACGTTGGGCGGAATCAGTTCACAACTCCAAGTACTCTTCTTATTCCAGGGGGGTCACAATCTTAGTGAAAAAAGGAACGAATTTCAAAGTTGAAACTACAGTACTGGACAATCAAGGTAGCTATATCATTGTTAAGGGGACGTTACGAGGACAGAGGCTGACACTTGTCAATACATACGGCCCAAACACAGATGCGCCGGAATTTTACCATGAGATCTGGCAACACTTACACCGTGAACAGGATAGAATTTTAATTTGGGGTGGGGATCTAAATTTAGCGCTAGACGATCAATGGGACAGATCAGGCACAACCACTGAACCGCACAGAAAGCTCGGGCAAAAGTACTTGACATTATGACGGAAATGCAACTCCAAGACACTTGGAGGGCGCGCACTCCAGGTGTTAGTGAAGTGACACACACATCGGCAGCCCATGGAAGCTGATCACGCATAGATTATTGGCTAGGCTCCGGGGAGGTGCTACTTTGGGCTATGGGCATAAAACATATGCCAAAAACTCTTGGATCATAACCCCATTAAACTATCCCTCCAGATACCCAATTACATACCACCTCCTTATAGTTGGAGATTTAATGCTACTGCGCTTACAGATTCGGTTTATGCAGACACCATAGAGAAGGCAATCAAAGAATATTTCTAATTGAATGAAAGCTCCACAGATAATGCATGCCTTCTGTGGGAGGCCGTCAAAGCCACAATGTGAGGCGTCTGTATGAGCACTACGGTGGGAATACTGCGAGATATTAGAACGCAACTAGCACGATGTGAGACTAAACTTCGTTCGCTGGAACATCAATATGAAAGAACACAAGATCCTTCCATTCTGAGTGAACTTAGGCAAACACTTACGGAGCACCAATCCTTTGCAAAAGGTGAGGTTAAATATATACATAAACGCCCCATAGCTAGAGCATACGGAGAGGGCGGACGGCCTGGCAGAGTGCTAGCATCCAAAATTTGTGAAGGCCGCAAATCCCAAACTGTACAGCAGATACGGGATGAAGATGGTACAGTAAGCACAGACCCAATGGTTATTATGCAGGGATTTGTACGAACATATGGTAAATTATATAAATCACAATCGATTGCCTCGTCGACTGAAATACTCCGCTACCTAGAAGATGTAACCATTGCGTGGCTTTCAGACGCTCAAAGAGCCTATTTATCCCTCCCGATCACTGTGGAGGAAGTCACGGAGGTGATCCAATCGTTGCCAAATGGCAAAGCCCCAGGCCCAGATGGCTTCAAGTGTGAGTTTTACAAAACTTACAAAGACATACTAGAGCCACATATTGTTGCGATGTTTGGCGAAGCCTTTGAGGAAAACATTCTCCCACCCACGCTACGAGAGGCAATGACAATAGCGCTTCTTAAACCTGCGAAAGACCCTGAATTGTGTGACTCGTACCGGCCCCTATCGTTAATAAATGTAGATTCCAAAATTCTTGCCAAAATACTTGATACACGGTTGCAACCACTTATGACAAATCTGGTCCTCCGGGACCAATCTGGTTTTATACCGACTAGAGCTACCACGCATAACACCAGAACACTGTTTGCAGTCTCTCATTATCTGATCCCGAACACGAAGGCGGTGGCTGTAATGCTAGATGCCGCCAAGGCATTCGACTCTATCGAATGGTCCTACTTAATCACAGAGCTCCACATGATGGGCTTTCCTCCGATGTTCATACAATGGATACAATTGCTATACACGCAACAAGTAGCGAGAGTTAGAGTGAATGGCTATATTTCAGAGGCATTTAATGTAGAACGTGGGACGAGACAGGGCTGTCCTCTATCCCCTCTACTATTTGCCCTCACCCTTGAGCCACTCGCTTGTAAGGTTAGGCAGAATCAGCACCCTTCTGCACTACAATTCCCGAGTCGACCTCTCCATATATCGCTCTACGCTGACGACATGTTGCTATATGTCCGGGATCCGGAACAGCATCTAGACCCGCTGTTACGAACATACCTTAAATTTGGGGGGCACTCGGGACTCCACATAGTGGGATAATTAATGATTTATCCCAGTTTAACAGACACTACCATACCGCACACGACTGAGTTTCTTTTGGAGTGGCAGACAGATCCCATTCAATATTTAGGGGTGTGGTTCCACCGGGACCCGGATTTGGTCATTAGAGCAAACTACGGTAGAGCAATTGATGCACTAGAGGATAAAGTTAAACGGTGGATAAAACTCCCTTTATCACTAGCTGACCGAATAGCGATAGTAAAGATGGTAAGGCTCCCTAAACTACTATATCTATTTAATACCATTCCCATTCAGCCATCCAGGGAAGTATTCAAACGAATAACATCGGTAGTACTAAAATTGATATGGGCAGGCAAACAGGCGCGGGTCGACTTAAATACTCTGACCCTACCTTACTCCAAAGGAGGTTTGGGTGTACCAGACTTCTTCTTATATTACCTATGTGCCCAAGCGCAGTATGCAACCTACTGGTACCACAACATTCCATACATGACACACACGGCTGTTGGGGAAGGGGACGCTCTGCCAATATGGTTAACTGCAATAATCACACATCGCCGACCACCGTTGAATGACAGAGACATTAACACAATTGATGCTACCAATGCAGCGTGGCGCCAATTGGGCCAACTAGCACATAAGCTGCCGCTCTATGCCCCGGCTCTCCCACTGCACCATCATCCTGCCTTATCAGTAACCGGTGAAGATGTGGGTATGGGTCTGCTACGACAGGTGGGAATGGAAACAATAGGTGACCTATATCGCAACGGAGTATCCATAACGATGCAGGATTTAGCGTACATACAGAATCAGACATTGCTATTCCGTTTCACTTTCCACAGACTACAGAGGGCGATCAAGCAGCTGTACCCCAATTATCCAAATGAGCCACCGCAGTTAAATACATTGCAGCTCATTTTGACTTCATACAACACCAAACACCTGGTCTCTCGTTTATATGGGATGGCATAAGCTGAAATAAACCGCACTACATTCAGGACAATGGTAAGGTGGAACACTGTGTTGGAGTCTCCTCTCACAGAGAGGGATAGGGAAACCGTTGCACCATAATACACATGCTTACGCCCAATGGCAATTTGCAAATCATACATTTGAAATATTTGCATCAGGCATATTACACACCTGTGCGTCTTCATAAGTGCGGTTTGAGAGCAGAAGCGAAATGTACACGATGCGGGTTTGAGCAGGCAGACTTCATCCACCTGGCATGGTACTGTGCGAAAATTCATACATACTGGGTGGAAGTCACGTCAACACTGTCAGAAATGGTGTGAGGGGATATTGACTGTAATATCCGTGTGTGTCTACCCGGACTCTTGGACGGGTTCAGAGCTGTGAAAAGAAAAGTACTGTATGGTGGCATTATTGTTAGCCAAACGTAGGATTTCCATGTGTTGGGAAAGCAAAAATGTGCCAACTATCAAAAAATGGCTATGTGATATGATTCATTGTCAAGATAAATTAAGAACATACGGAGAAGAACTACCAGTTCGTTCTAGACCATAGGACTATTGGAAGTATTTGTCGGACTATTTAAGTAAACATGCTGCAGATTAATGAAATTGATTAACTATATTCCCCTCCAGCCCCCACTTTCACTGTTGTACTATATGTGTATGAGCAGAAATTGTATAAATATAATGTATTATCAATTGGACGATGAATGCGGTAGTGGAATGGTCCGTTTTGGTTTTTATCTCTTGTTTAAATACAGCTTTGTTGTACTTTTTCTATGAAATATGAATAAAAAGATTTTTAAAAAAGCTTTACCTGAGTCAACACAAATAAGCTGTGTGGCACCCTCACACAGTACACTCCAACCAGCGACACCGCCACACCATGCAACAGCACACACTGGATCTGCGAGTGATCCAACACTCTTGCCACATTGGCGAACTTTAAGTTAAGCCACCAGGGACAAGGCAGACCTACTGGACTCATACAGGTCTAGCCAGACTCATGTGCAAATTTTGTAAAGCAAACAACCATCAGTTACCTTTCAGCCCTGAAATACACAACACACAGACATCACCTAATCATCAGCACAGACAAGAGGACAACCTTCAGGTATGGCCTAGGCACCAACACACACACAACATGAATGACCTCATCGGCATTGTGAGGGAACTATGTAACCCCAGCTCTCCATCCAAAAGACATCCCACCCTTGCAAGGCCAAGGGGTTCACTTGCAACTTACTACCACTCCAAGCTCATGGACGTACACGACAGCCTCACCACACAGATGCAGACAGTGCTTTTTTCCAGAGGACATACCCCCCCTCAGGTCCTGGACTCCCGTCAGCAGCAAAGACACCAGCCAGCTCATGTACACCATCCACGTCAGTACCGCAGGCTGTCCTGGAACATCACCCTGCTTGCCTACCCTGCAAATGTCAGCAAGAAGACAGTCAAGGAGCAACTGACCATCTCCCTCCATGGTAACATCTCCTGGAAACCAGCCCCAGACCATCTTCCACAGTATTCACCCCACTGCAAAAGCCCTCATTACCACCACCAAATACATCTTGGACCCTGCTCAACAATGGTGAGAGCACCACCCTCACCCCATCGCCGTTTAAAGGTATTCAACACCATGTGCTACCACACTGTCAGATCACACATCTCCAACACTGGGATCCACAGGAAGACCCAGGATGAAATCGCCAGGTACCTCCCCAGCAAGGCCGAGGGAGTCTGCATCCCCCCCTTTGTCACGTAGTACACTGGGGTCATCGGACCCATGCCCCAGGCCTCATCTCTCAGCGTGACAATCTACAATGTCTCCAAGACCCCCCTCCCCACCATCACATGTGCACATGACCTCATCATCATGTCCTATGCCATTGACACCCAGCTGCTCCTCACTCTCACCAAAGACCCAGCCACTCCCAGATGCAACCTTCAAGAAGGCATGAGGTGCGTTGACAAATGGATGAACATCAGCCACATGAGGCTGGAGTTGGACAAGACTGAGCTCATCATCTGAGGAATGTCCCCTTACGGCTGTGACAATTCCTTGTGTCACACCGGCCGGGGCAGCGTACAAGCACTCAGTGGCCACGCATGCAAGCAGGTGCTCATCGTACACTCATCGCTCACAATGACCATGCAAGTCAACACCACCACTACCTGATGCTGCAAGTCCCTCCGCATGCCGCAAATGATCTTCAGATAGATCCACTCCTAGTCAAGACAGACAGTCACCCAGGTCCATGCCACCAGCCAGCTAAACTACGGCAACGCCCTCTATGCAGGAACAAGAGCCAAACTTCAGGAGGACTTGTGCACATCCAGGGTGCATGCACACACCTCTTCCTCAACATCCCCTTCCACAGCCACATGACCGTCCACCTGAGATACCTACAATAGTCTCACTGTCAACTGCAGGATCACCTTCATACTCCTCAGCCACACTCAGGAGGCACTCCACAACCCCAGCCCCAAAGACGAACATGGATGTCTCCCATTCAACACCCTGTTGCCCCAACTCTGTACAGTCACCCTTGCCATGGGCACCATTCGTCACACCCACAGTACAACTGAATGAGGGAGATAGTTCTCCCACATCACCAAACAGACCTGGTACTCCCTCCCTGGGCTTCTCCACATGACCCATGACCTCCACACCTTCATGAAACTCTTCCTAAACTGTCTGTCTGAGCAGTATGGCAAGCACCCCCCTCAGCTGATTTGAACCATCACGGGTGAATATTGCATTTCATGTATGTATTTGATGATACATTGTGACCTATGTGTGTCCTCGAACGGACTCAGATCCCTGTGTATTGATGGCTTGAGTTTGTTCCACACTCTGGCATACTTTGACATATCCCCACACGTATGTTGTTGACTCATGTAAAAAGACTGCAACATCCAATTCTATTGTATTTGTTTTGTTTATTTATCGATCTTGTGCGGGAAACGTGAGTTAGTGATGGGTGCTGTAAAAAAAGGGGGGGAATCCAAAGTTCACAGAGGGAGATGTGATGCCTTGCAGTTTGAGTCAACAGAGTCCAGACCACAGTGCTTGGCATCATTGTTCAGACTTTGACCAGCAAGTCCATGTGGGAGAGTAGGACAGTCAATAAGGTGATGCTGTTGCACAAAGGCAAGATGCCAGACCAGGTGACCTGGGAGATGCTCATGGCCCACTGCCTCTCACTGTCTTTTCTGTAGACGACCCACCTTCCTTGGGGGACCCTCATATGCAGGCCTTGACGATGCATGGGACGCTCCGTCAGACGATTCCTCCTCCTCCTCTTCCCTCCCTCTGCCTGTTGGCGGTCTTGGCCTTGATGTTTCTTGCCTGGTGACACAGGGAGGGTGCTGCATATTGTCAGCGATCCGACGGAGTGAATGGCTTATATCCCTCTGCACGCCAGGAGCTCATCCAGTCTTGCCTCCATCCGTCCTTGGTGTTCTCGTTGACTGGCGTGTTACTCGGCCTGCAGGTTTTTTATCTCTGTGAGGGCCCCCACTACCTGGCTGAACTCCCTGGTGTCCCGCCGGTATGCCTCCATAATGTTTCGTAGTTCTGACATACCGGGCCCTGCAGCTGGCTTGTCAGGTTCTCGCCTCCACCCGGTGCCACTCCCAGCACCCCTGCCCACACGAGCCTGGCCTGCCGTTGTGGGCACATCGGGTCGACGGGACCCCTGAGGGATGGCAGTGGTGGTGTTGTCTGCCACCTCCTGGGTGCCAGGCGAACCTTGTCTCTCATTGTCAGACTGGCTCAGTTGTGGAGTGTGGGCATGGCTCCGAGCTGTCTGCTGGGATGTGGCAGGAATAGGTGTGGTGGTTGGCGCAGATGTCCCTGATCCAGCTGCTGCACAGGTTTGGGCTCCAGATGTGCCAGGTTGGTCAAGGTCATCCATGGAGTGGTAAGAGGCTTCGCTGTTAGAGGGATGAGGGTCCTGCGTAGCCTGGGACTGTGATTCATCTCCCCCCTCTTTGGGGGTAGATTCCGCACGTTGCCCTGTGGGTGTGAGAGACAGACAATGTTAATGTCATTTAATGCAACATCCAATTTTCATATGCATTGTCGTTGGCACTGTTCCACCAGGTAGTTGTCTACACTTTGGATTGTTCACAATTTTCATTTGTGGATGGGTATGTTGTGGGGTCCGATTGATCTGTGCTCAGGAGTCATTGACATGTCAGTGACTATTTACAATGACTGGCACAGCCATGCATATCAGCAGGGATTTGCCAGTCATTGTGCACCAGAGCTATGCCTGCATGGATGCAACAGATTTACACTCTGGATCACCATGGTGGAAAAACAGCACAGCTGCGTCACGCATCTGTGCCATAGAAGTGGCACATTGCTGAAGTTGTGTCGCCGGCGCAACGCAGATCCAGCAATGCTCTGTGTGGCCCTATATGCACAATGCTGCGTCAATCCTTATGCCTGCTTCAAGCATGCACAGGCTTTTGCGGCAGCATGTGCATGAAAGTGACTGAGTGAAATCTTTAAGATTTCACTCAGCCTCTTTTGGGAGGTGTTGCTGCGCCGTGACGATCACCCACCGCCCACCTCTCCCAGACCAGGACACCTACTTCTGGCGCAGGGCTTTAGAACGTGGCACATCTCCCAGATGCATCACCTTGAAAATACTAACTATGGGCGAGAAACTCATGGATGCAAAGACCTCCCTCAAGTATTACAGCTCATTTTCGACGGCAGATATGGGGTTAAGTGCAAACACAACAATGATGGACAGAATGTGGATCAATGTCACACATTCACCCCAGTCCAAAGATCTGGGCCCAAATCCATCGTTTTTCCACTCCACACCACCCTGGGTTAGACAATGGCGATATGCAAATCAGCGCTGACCCTGTGCCCCATGGGAACAGTCCAGTCCGAACTACAAAAGCCATGTCCTTCCCAGAACGGAAACAAGCATCCGAGGACATGGGGTTAAAGCACACTTGCCCAGCCTCAACCGTGCTCACTAATGTTTTGGGCTGATTAAAACGTTACTGAATTTGAGCTTCAACTCGGGCACCTGCTTTATTTATATCTGTAAGTGCTTCCTGTTGAGGTTTAATTTTTGGCGCACAGCAAGCATTTTCAGAGTTAAGGCAGGTGCCCGAGTTGAAGCTAACTTTGTAACCATTTTAGAATGGCGCCGGCAAGCTGTCCGAGTTGAAGTTGCAACTTCAACTCTGGCAGCTTGCCGGTGCCATTCTAAAATGGTTACAAAGTTAGCTTCAACTCGAGCACCTACCTGCCTTAACTGTAAGTGCTTCCTGTGGGCCCCAAAAAAAATCCTCCCACGAGCGGATTTGCGGTATTTTCGGCAATTTCGCGAGATTCGCGGATCGCAAAATTGCCGAAAATCTGCAAATTCCGGATTTTTGGCCCACAGTTAGAAAATACCCAGCACCATGGCGCAACTTTTGTGCGTCCACTGCGTCACAAAGGTGAAGCAACTGCGTTGTGAAAGAAGCGCTAGGGACTTGGGAATCAGCACCGTGTATTTTTTGCTTGGATGCTTCATCAGATCTGTATTTGTTTTGTTGTGTTACATGATGATCGTGACAGTGGGGCACTCCATTGCCTGTCCCAGGAGGCTATGTTTATGTAAGGGGTGTGTGTGACAGGCCGTGCTGGTAGTAGGAATCTGATTTGGAACTGGGCGTCCCTCGTGGTGTGGCTGTCCCCCCATGGAGCATGCTGCCATGACAGTGTTTGTGGGTTCCTGTCCAAGAAAACTGACCTTGTTGTCCTGGTGTTAGTTTTTGCACTGGTCCCAGGAGGGCCTTGTGCTGCCTACACCAGGGCCCAGTGTCAGCTATCTTGTCAGTACTTTCCCACTCCCTGTGCATTGAGCATGGTGCATGGGTATGTAACTGGGCCATATGGGATGAGTGCAATTGGCCATGGGCGTACACAGAAATGTTGATAGGGGTGGCCAAATTTTTAGCTTCATCACCATCCCCCTTGCACCCTCCTCCCCTCTGCCTTGCACCCTTCTAGCCATCCCCCTTGCACCCTCCTCCCCTCTGCCTTGCACCCTTCTGACACTCCCCCTTGAACCCTTCTGGCCCTCGCCCTTGCACCCTTCTTCCCTCCACCTTGTACCCTGCTCCCCCTCCACCTTGTACCCTGCTCCACCTCCACCTTGCACCCTTCTCTACCTTGCACCCTTCTCCCCTCCACCAAGCACCCTTCTCTTTTCCACCTTGCACCCTTCTGGCCCTCCACCTTGCACCCGTCTCCCCCTCCACCTTGTACCCTGCTCCCCTTCCACCTTCTACCCTGCTCCACCTCCACCTTGCACCCTTTTCTACCTTGCACCCTTCTCCCCTCCGCCAAGCACCCTTCTCCTATCCACCTTGCACCCTTCTGGCCCTCCCCCTTGCACCCTCCTCCCCTCTGCCTTGTACCCTTCAGGCACTCCCCCTTGCACCCAGCGCCAGGAAACCTCCGGTGTCAGTGCGCTTTATAAATGCAGCTTAACATTAACATTAACATTAACACCCTTCTCGCCCTCCCCCTTGTACCCTTCCCCCCCTCCACCTTGTACCCTGCTCCCCCTCCACCTTGTACCCTGCTCCCCCTCCACCTTGCACCCTTCTCCCCTCCGCCAAGCACCCTTCGCCTCTTCGCCTTGCACCCTTCTTGCCCTCCCCCTTGCACCCTTCCCACCCTCTGCTGTGCACCCTTCTGGCCCTCCCCCTTGTACCCTACTCCCCTCTGCCTTGCATAATTGTCAGCAACCCCCTTGCACCCTTCCCACCCAATGATGGGTGCTGCCACCTGGGACAATGGCACCATTTCAAAAGCATGATTGAGTAGGACTGGCCCTGACTGGGCCCACACCAGACACACTGGCGATCCAGGGGGGGCCAAGAGGCCCCCTTGCCCCCCCCCTGCGGACGCCCATGCAATTGGCTCTTATTTGGAGTCCCACAATGCATTTTGTGACAGCCACCCTCCCAGAATACCGGACGTCCATTCTTGGGTCTGTGCTTCTCTTCCAGGGGATACTCATTAATAGTCATAAGCACTGAATAATCTCCGCCCGTGAGCGGGAACCCGGAACATATAACAACATACATATATATGTGTAAATATACAATAATTAGTACATAGTACTAAACCAAAATATACACATATACATGTATAAACCCATAATATGCAGCCCAATATAATGTATAGGCTAATAAGACCTTATTACACACTTTCTGCAGTATGAAAATACTCCATACATCAATGCAATAAACAGGATAGAGCCTAGAAATGCATTTCATAACATAAATACCTTTTATTTTCATCAAAGAATCTGTTGTAAAATGCAATTAGCCTAACAAGGCTGCATATGAAAAAATGTTTGTGTACAGAAAATCAGACTGGCACCTCGCCTTTAAGGCCCCAGAGAATCTGAGCACTTTGCCTTTAAGGCTTCCAGGAGAAGCCCTGCTCCCATCATGCATGGTGCATGACAGTTAGGTCAGTTCTTTTTTCCGGCTTGTTCTGTGAGGAACCTGGAACTTGAGCTTGGCTAAATTTGACTTTTTTCAGTCAAAATTTGTTTTTTTTTCCTGTCTTTTTTGACAAGATTTAGTTCTAGTGGTGGTTTGCTTTCATTTTCTGACTAAACTGTTGGATTTTTTTAGTCAGTTATGCCTCCTTTATTTTATAAATGTCCTTCCTGTGGGAAGAAAATGTCAAAAACTGATCCACATGCTGTTTGTGTGGTTTGTCTTCCTTCTTCTCATAAGGTAGAAGAATGCTATCACTGCCTTAACCTTTCCAGCAGGACTCTGAGAGAAAGGGAGAAGATGCGGCTTCTAGGTCGTTTGGAGAGAGAAGGAAAGGGGCCTAAAAGCTTGATCTCATTTGGAAGGCCCTCTTCTTGTGAAAATCGTCAAAGATCTGCCTCTCCTGAAGGTACAACCAAGAAAAAGCATCTTCAGGGCGCGTCGACGTCGAAAAAGGTGCGTTCCGCGTCGAGATCTAGATCGCCTTCAGGCTTATCGACGCTGAGGCAAGATAAAGCTCCATCGGCGTCGAGGACATCACCGGTGAGGCAGAAGTCGGCGTCGATGCAGTTGCTGTCGAAGAGTCTCTCGACGTCAAGACATCTGGTGTCTGTTGCGGTAAGAACGATGTCGGGGGTACGGAGTTCGACGTCGAAGGAGAAACAGCACTCGACACCGAAGGAGAAACAGCACTCGACGTCGAAGGAGAAACAGCACTCGACGTCGAAGGATAGGCAGCACTCGGCGTCGAAGGAGAGAAGACGTCGACGTCGAAGAGAAAAGCGACGTTGAAAAATAAAGTAAGATCGACGTCGAAGGATGATGCAACGTCCAGACATGAAAAGAAGAGGAGATTGAAGTCTCCATCGAGACTTAGTTCGACGTCCAAGCATGCTTCAGGCTTGAGGCATGAAGAGAGAGTATCAGTGGCTAAGTCTCCCCCACCTGCCAAAAGGTCGGCATCGAGACATTCGAGATCAGCCTCTCGGATCTCCCATAGGTCTTTGTCGAGGTCTGAAGTGAGTCCACGGCCTTTGGTGACTTCTACACCTCAAGACCAGCAGGAAAAAGTTGCGCACCAGGACTCTTCGGTGGTGGCGCACTCTGGTTCGACTTCAAAGCAGACGGTGTCGGAGGAAAGGCAAGTTCCCAGAGAACAAACTCCATCTGGCTCACCACGATCTGAGCGGAGTGTCTCTTCAAGGTCTTCCAAATCTTCACTGGGAATTCAGATTGTGCAAGTTTCGCCGGAGGGCTCTCCGGAGCGTGCAGCACAACCGATCAATATGTCACCGAGATGGTTGGAAAGCCTACGACACTGGAAGATGCAACCAACCGCGAACCTAACTGGTGTGAGAGTTGCCGATCCTCGGGAGGTTGTTTTGCCTAGGAGATCACGTTCTAGGTCTCCGGTAAGAGGGAGATCTCGCTCTAGAGAACGCAGAAAGCAGAAGTCTGCTACTCCTGAAAGGCGACATAGGTCTCCTACATCATCTTCTTCATCGTCATCTACGAATAGAAGTTCGTATAGACTATTCTCCTACGATATCGTCAAGTCCCCCTTCGAGGGTATCCCCAGTGGATGACTTAGGCACCTTTAGTGATGTGTTATGTCGTGGAGCAAATAAGTTCAACATTGTGATGGCAGTTCCCCAAGTGACATCTTCTGTAATTTTTGAGACTTTGCATCACAAGACTTCTGCTAGGCCTCTACTGCCTTTGGTTCGTGGTTTGTTGGAGCCTGCTAGGAAAACTTTCTTGACTCCAGCCACAGTGGGTTCAGGCCCGTCTAGGATTGCAAAGAAGTACAAGGCTCCTGACCAAGATCCTTTATTCTTACGTTCATATCCTCCTCCAGACTCCTTTATAGTGGCGGCAGCCAGGAAGGCGCATTCTGCAACTTCTTTTTCCTCTGCTCCACCTGAGAAGGACAGTAAGAGCATGGATTCCTTAGGTCGGAGGATGTGTAACACTGCTGGGTCGGTTATGAGAGTGGCCAGTGCGGCAGCCTTACTGGGCCGTTATGATCGCCTTTTGTGTGACTCTGTGGCTCGGTTTGCAGACAAGCTTCCAAAAGAAGTTCAAAAAGATTTTCTGGAGATTGTAGGGGAAGGAGGTTTGGTCGCTAATCAAAGTATTAGTGCAGCTGCCGACTCTGCGGATCTTGCAGCGCATGGCTATGCGCATGGGATTTGTTCTAGGCGTTCAGCTTGGCTGCGTCTTACTGGACTAAAACCTGAAGCCCAGAGGAAAATGGTCAACTTGCCTTTCAATGGGACGACATTGTTTGGGTCTCACGCAGACGATGAGATAGCAAAAATGAAGGTAGAGTTGGATACTCTAAAGGCTGTAGGCCTAGAGAAGAAAAAAGAGTTTAAACGTTGAGGAACTTTTCGTCCCTACGACAAGAGGTCTTTTCAACAAAAGGGTCAAACAAATTGGTCTTAGCAAGATCAGGGCCAGAACCAACAGAGATCGCAGTTCCAACAGCGTCGCCCTGGGCGAGGAAGAGGAGGAAATAGGCAGCAGTTCGCTGCTGCCAAACATCCTCAAAAGCAATGAAGGGAGTCTTCTTCAATGAGAAAAGAATAGCGGCACTTCATAGGAAGGCAAGATGGCGGCCGGTACTAGCGGCTGAGCAGCAGCACTAGCAAAGGGCTCCGGTCTTAACTGCATAACGTTATGTGTACCTCGCGTATACATTGAAAGCGCTGTTTGTTAAACCCTCCTTGGAAAAGAAAAGAAAGGGGAAGAAAAAAACCTGCGACAGGATAGATGGATGTTACATATCGTCCTCCATTAGCCCTGCCCCTAGCGTTCTCGTATCTGTGCTCCGGCAGCCTCCCAGCGGCTCTCAGCAGCGGCATACCAATCAGAGCCGGCGGAGCGGGCGGAGTTTGTGCTGCAGGAAGGCGGAGTGGATTCAGAGGCACTGGAGCTGCGGCAGTGAAGCTCGCTATTAGGGTCAAGGCAGAGATCACGGGCTGGGTGTGTACAAGGCAGCGTGGTGCAGTGGTGAAGGGGAGACTGTGTAAGATGCCCCCAAAGCAGAATATTATCGGTAAAACTGCCAAAAGAAAAGCGGCGGAGAATATTAAACCCGGTCCAGAGGTACAAGCAAACATGGACAATGGCAGTATTCAACCCGAAGTGAGTGTTAAAGGGAAGCTGAAACTGCAGGAATCATTAAAGGAATCATCAAAGGAAGTGAGGCCACCGGCAGCAAGGACCAGGCAAGCTGCGGCCAATCTGAGCATCGTAGATATGTTCAATCATGCTGGTAAGGAGAAGGAGACTAAAGCCCCAGGAGGGGAGGTGGATATTGATCTGATGTCAGAGACTGAGAAACGTGGCGAGGTTGAATTACAAGAGACTGGGGTAAGCTCAAAAATGACTGGTGACCTTGGGTGTATGGTGGGAAGTATGACACAGGGCCAAAGCTCTACTCTAGACATTGGTGTACTCTGCATGACAGGAGGTCATGAGCTCGACCAGGGCGAGGAATCTGTATGTGAGGCCAAGAGCTCAACAGGGGTTGATAACAACGCTAGCAATGACCCTATAGTTAAGAAGGCTTTGAGCAGCATGGGGGAAAATCATGATAGTGCACAATCAGGAACTACGCAGCCAAGTGATATCCCTCAGACAAATATGAATATGAATCACGACCAAGAAAGGGAGGAGGAAAAAACGCCAAGTGAGGGCTTTGTCTCAGTACCGGAAGAGGCAGACTGGTCAGAGGATGAAGAGGAACAAAGTTCAGACATAGATGGAAGTAACCCAGAGACTGAGAGCGACCCTGAGGGCGGTCAGGTTTCTACTGCGGTCAAGATGTTGGCACCCTCAAAGAAACAGATGAAACTGGCCTGGGATCACTCACCATCTACATTGCTTCAAGGCAATGCAATTCGAGAAGATAACCTCGAGGATTCCCAAGAAGCTACTCAGCGATCAATGCTGGAGGCAATCCATCATGAGATTATCGCGCATCGAGAAGAGACCAGACAGGACAGCCTGAAAGCACAAGCAGCCATGAGGAAAATGAAGAGTGTGGTCAGGAAGCTGTCCAAGGCCACTGTGAATGTGGGGGATAGGGTTTCAAACCTAGAGGAGAGAGTGGTCGCCACCGAGAATGAAGCCGTTGCTAAGGTGGAATCATTTGGAGCTCAAGCACAGGATGTCCAGTGGAAGCTAGAGCACTTGGAGAATAGGATGAGAAGAAATAATCTAAGAGTCCTTAGCATTCCTGAAGGTCGGGAAGGGGGAGATGTTAAAGCCTACATAGTAAATCGCTGTGTAAAATCTTTATTCGGTAATTTGATCACCATAAAAGAGTACATAAACATTATACAATTCCATTTCTCCGGTTAAAACTATAAATAATACGACATATAAAGGAAGGAATGCACCACAGTCACTGGTTTGCTACGAGCGGTTACATACATCAGACTGTTGGTACCCTAGAATGCAGTTTCAATAACCGGGAGCGCGTCACCCACGCACTGCCCAAAAATTTTGCCACCCCACATGTCATGAAGGAAGATGAAGAATCAGTAGAAAGTACACGTAGTGCCTGACTATGACACCTCAGCCCCAGCTCCCTACATACAGGTTTCAGCCAACATTTCCGGGCCACTTTATAAGCGGGGCAGGCAAAGAATAGGTGGGCCACAGTCTCCTTTGGTGCTGCACAACCAGGGCACGAACGCAAGGAGGCAGCAGAGTTGGACCACCTCGACGTGAAGTCGTACACCGGGAGCGTCCCATATCTCAGTTTTAGATATAGCGCTCTGTCTAGAGGTTTAGTGATCAGGTCGAGGAAGGGTTCCAGTTTTTTCACCCATTTAATTAGCAGAAATTGATCCGTGAGTGAGCCCCCATCCAAACCACTCAGTGCTTCACTCTGTACCCAGTCCCAATATAGCTTTTTGATCACATCCTTGGGCGGCGGCATTTGGGACTCCCAAGCATCCCTTAGACCTAATTTAAGCACCAGGTCTCTCACATTATTCAGCCATCCTATTTTTTTCCCCGAGTCCAACAGAAGAAGATCGTCCAGCCCTGCAGCATAATTTGCAAGCTCCTCAGTTCTTCTTAAATGGGTCCAGAAGAGCAATGGGCGTAGCCTCACCAAATCCTTTAGGGCTCTTCTGCCCAGATCTAATCTCAGGGGGATGAGTGGGGTGGAAACAGGAAGAGCCACCACCTTCCTCAAAAAATTATTTTCCGCTGTGGCGAGATCTGTAACATTTTCGAACCCCCAGAGCTCGGAGCCATATAAGGCCGCCGGAAGAATTTGACCATCGTAAATCGCCATGGCCGGGGAGACAGGTTTACTACTTGACTCGCGGAGCTCCCTCAGAGTCACCCCAGATACTCTTTGGTGGCTGAGTAACATTTTGGCCAGGTGGTCCTTCCAGGTCATTCGACTATTTATCCGGACACCAAGATAGTTGAATGAATTGACCAACTCCAGGGGGGCCCCATTAAGCAAGAAGTTGTTTTAAACCTTTTGGAGGGGGAAAATGCCATCAGTTTAGTTTTCGAGGTGTTGATGGTTAAACCTCTATTAGTACAGAAGGAACTGAATCGGTTCAAGAGTTTTTGCAGGCCCCCTGGGGATTTGGATATCAGTAAGGTGTCATCGGCGAAGAGTAAAGTGGGGATTCTTTCCCCCGCCAGGGATGGGGCATCCGACTCTTCCCCTTTCAGATGGTCCACCACTCCATTCACGAATAGGGAGAAAAGGGTTGGGCCATGACACAGCCCTGGCGTACTCCTCTCCTCACAGGGATCCTGTCCGTTAACTGTCCCTGGGATCCCCATCTGACCCTCGCATAATTCCCCTCGTGGAGCTTTACAATTAAACTCAGAAGTCTACTTGGAAAACCCATCTCTCCTAGGATCTCCCATAATTTAGCCCGGGGGACCAGGTCAAACGCCGTCTTGAGATCTATGAAGGCCATGTATAGACTACCTTTCTTGATGGTGACTGCCTTCCAATAGATAACAAAAAAGCGAAAGACCTGGTCCATCGTGCCTACCTTTCTTCTGAAGCCCGCCTGGAGGTGGGAGAGAATGCTAGCCTCCTCCATCCAGTCGCCTACCCTTGAAATGATGACCCTGCCGACCACTTTCTGGATTATATCTATCAAACTGATAGGTCTGTAGTTCGCAGGGTCATCTCTTGCCCCCTTCTTAAATACTGTTACCACCTCCGCCCCCTTCCAAGAATCTGGCACCTGGTGTCCCCTTGTAATCAAGTTCATAATTGTGGCAATTAAATTGGCCCAAGCCAATGGTTCCGCAATCAGCAGATCCCCAGGGAGCCCATCCGGACCGGCTGCCTTCTTAGGGGTTAGATGATTGATCGCCACCACAACTTCGGTGGTCGTAAATGGAAGATCATCCACCCCTGAGGTATCCCCAGCACCAAAACTAGCTGCCCCGGGGCTGTCAGACTCTTCGTTACCTCCATATAGGGAAGAAAAGTGAATAAACCATTGCTGACTGGTTATATGCGTTGCTAATGGTTGTGATTTCCCCTGCCTGGCTCTGTTAATCAGATCCCAAAAAAGATTCGGGTTCCTTCTACTCACAGCATTGGCTAGGTCAAGCCAATGCTGTTCCTCCCACTCTCGTTTGGCCAGCGATAGTGCTTTCAGGTAGTCCCTCCTGGCCGCTCTAACCAGCAAGGGATCCCTAGAAAGCAGGGCTTTTGTCAGATTTTTCCTACTACCCTTACACTGGTCTGTATACCAAGGTTTATTTGAGGTGGGGGGTATGATAGTTTCCCTATGACTTTTCCCTTTCGAGGTAAAAAATTGACTAACGTGTTCTATTGTAGCTTTGTAAGCTGAGTCAAGGGAAGAGTGCGGGAGCATAGTAGTCTGGTTTTCACAGTCCCAGGCCTCCAGATCAAAGTACAAGCCCTCTACCAGAGATTTGATGGTCCCTAGGTCATCCTCCTTCAGGTTAGCCTTGTCCCATTTCAATCTGCGGTTGTTATTACATGGGATGATCTCTTTGGTTGTCTTTAAGGGGGCATTCACCCTCCTGTCTTTAAAGATGCCCCAATTAAACTTACAACACAGGGGATTGTGGTCACTATCCTGACTTGGGAGCACCATAGTAAATCTATTTGAGAAAGCTTTTCCGGAACTGGCTAGCTGGAATTGGGCTCTTGAAATCCAGAGGGTACATCGGACACCATTTAGGATACGCCAGAATACGAAAGAAGGCGACAAGCCTAGAGCCATCTTGGTATTCTTTGGGAATTTTATTCGGAGACAATCTGTGGCAGAGAAAGCAAGACCGGATGCAAGGAGAACTGGAGAGGGGGTCTCCTTTTTCGTTAGACCAGATTTTTGCCACTCCACGGTGGAACGGCGGTGGAGGTTACGACAATTAATTAGACCCTTTCAAGATAAAAAAATTCAGGTTTATCTCATAAATCCGGCTCAGGTGAAAGTAATTTATTTAGGTAAAACAATGTACTTTTCCTCAGAGGTTAAAGCTCAGGAGTTCCTTGATTCTGTATAACTAAGGAAATGAAAGAGATGCACTCTAACTATACGTTCTTGTATTAAGGGTATTATGCGGAGGGGATAGCACTTGTGAGATAGTAATGATAGGTTTTGTGTGGATTGAGGTGATTTGAGATGTTCTATTGTGAAATAATTGAAAATAGGTTAGAAATCACGTAATTATTTAGGTTTTTGTTTTTTGCACGAGGTATACACTACAAAGCTGTTTTTTTGAGTCCATTGCTGTGCTGCACCCATCACATGCACAGACTTTGTCTGGGCGCCTTGTCAGGGAGAGTGCGGGCGGGGGGGTTGAGATGCTGGGTGGGGAAGGGAAGGGGGGCAGGGTGGGGATGACGGGATGGTGGGAGGTGGGCGAGGGGGGCAAAAACATAAAAATGAAGAGAGTTCTTACTGTTAATGTGTTCATAAATACAATAGCAGACTTGAAACAAGGGATATATCTCCATCATGTATGTATTAAATATCTGGATGGGTTGATGAGTTGGCAATGTTTGGTGTATAGCTATGCCTAAGCTAAGGATTGGATCTCTTAATATAGGAGGATTAAATGACTGGAAAAAGAGGGGGAGGTCCGAACAATATCTCAATATGTTGGGCCTAGATATCATATGTATACAGGAGACCCACCTACCCTGGAAAAAAAAACATTGGTTAAACCTTAAAGGCTATGAAGTGCTGTCATGTTCAACCCAGACCTCCATGATAAGAGGGGTGGCTATTATTAGCAAAGTCGGGCTTGGGGGGGGGTCAAAAGGTTTAAGGCGGATGCGCTGGGCAGATGGGCTATATGTGAAATGAATTTGGGTATCACTATATGTACGGTATACGGGTCCAACACAGATGAGTGTGAGGTCTTCAGTCGTATCGAAAATGAATTAATTGACTGGCCTACCCCTATAGTATTGTGTGGGGATTTTAATATCTCAGCCAATTTTTCGGTTGATAGATCCTACGTAGGTAGGAAGCCGAGAGTATACAGAGCAGTACCATCAATGATGCAGTCACATGGTTTAGTTGACTTGTGGGGGAACATAAAGTTTGGCGACCCAGGGTATACCTACTTCTCGCATCCATCTAATAAATACTCTAAATTGGATTACTTTATGATTTCGACCACCCAGCTAAATAGGGTCCAAATAACTAAACTTCCTAAAGTTCTCTCAGATCACAATCCTTTAGTTTTAACCATGGATTTTAATAAACCATGTAAAGCCCCTAGGCCTTGGACATTCGAAAAAAAATTATTAGTGGATATGGAGTATCTAAAACATATGAAAACTTGGTCCCAGGCCTTTTTTGACGCTAATAGATATAGTGCATCTAGGGGGGTGGTTTGGGACAGCTTCAAGGCAGGATTAAGAGGAGAGACCATAAGTTACACTACTCAGGTTTGGAAAAAGATCAACCGGGAAAAAGAACTTTTGATGGGAAAATTGAGCGAAGCTGAGACACAACATAGACAGGATATAATTCTGGGGGCTCAATCCACTGAGAGTCTACAAAGAGTAAATTCTTTAAAAGCAGAGATCCAGAAACAGTTGGCTAAAAAGGCTGCAGCTGAATACCAGTCGCAGAGATCAAGGCTCTACGAAACAGGGGAGCAAGCAGGAAGAGCACTGGCATTACAAATTAGGCAGGTGGCTTCCAAGAATACAGTGACACAAATTGAATATTAGGGCCAAACATATGATAAACCCGGTGAAATTCTAGAGGCTTTCAGAAAATTTTATCAAGAACTGTATCAGGAGGAGGCGGGATCAGAGGTTCCAAATACAAGCTGGTTAGACATGGGTAGCAAGTTAAAACAGGCCCATATAGATACCCTGGAACAAGATATTACCATGTCTGAATTATCAGAGGCCTTGCGGGATCTGGCAAGTGGGAAGGCTGCGGGCCCGGATGCCATACCGCTAGAGATGTACAAAAGTTTAAGGGAGGAAACAACTCCGATGCTTTTAGACTTGTTCAAGGGTATCATGAATACAGGAGTGATACCCGAGTCCTGGAAGGAAACCAACATAGTGATATTCTATAAAAAAGGAAAACTAAAAACGAATCCTGGTTCATACAGACCAATATCGCTGATAAATAGCGACAATAAGTTGTATGCAAAAATCATGGCCGCACGCATGGGGAGGATTGTTGCGACCTTGGTTTCCCCCTGGCAGCACGGGTTTATCCCAGGTAGGGGTACCACCAACCACATTAGGAGAGCTATTACCCTATTTGACATCGGAGCTGCTAGGGGGGAGGAGGTCGCAATGATCCTCCTCGACGCGGAAAAGGCATTTGATCGTGTCAGATGGGGCTTTCTCTGGAAGGTCTTGGAGGCAAGGGGGTTTGGTCCACGATTTTGTCAATCTATCCAGGCTATGTACTCATCACCTACGGCAAGAATCCAATTAATGGGAGAAAGGTCTGGCAAGATTAATATAACAAGGGGCACGCGACAGGGCTGTCCATGTTCACCAATTCTGTTTGCGCTCTATATAGATCCTTTAATTACACGAATAATGAATAGCGCGGACATTAAACCAGTAGTCACTAATGGTTATCAGACGAAACTTCTCGCATATGCGGATACCTAGCCGTTATTACTAAAGACCCAGAGTCTGCTATGAGGGAAGTAGTTAATATAACCAGGCAGTTTGGAGGTGTGTCGGGCTACCGATTGAATGTGGACAAAACACAAGTATTATGCTCTAAAAAGGTAGCTAAGCAGGATGCTAGATATGTGGACTCTGTAGTCTACTTGTCAGGTCCCACTCTGCAGGATCTGGTTGTAGAAATAGGGCTCCACCTCCCTACCTCACCAACACACTGCTGTGTATAACACAGTGTGTTCGAGTGATAGGGTGAGGGAAAATAAGAAAGCAGGGAGGGAAGGAAGGGGACTGCAGGGAAGGGATAGCTGTAAGAGAAAACACACCAGGTTACAAAACATCCACAGTATAAGGCTACACTCATTTCATTCTCACTAAATAGACTGTAAGTATCACCTTTCTTTTTTTGTGTGTGTTCCACCTCTTCCCTGTCACCAGATATCTAAGATATCAGAACCTCTGGTCCCTAAACAATACAAAAAAGCAGGTTATACTCATGATACATATTATAACCACAGATATGAAATAAGCCTATCTAATGTAACGCACCCCTCCTTTTTTGTGGTAGTGAATTAAACAGGATAGCAGAGAATCTCTCTCAGCACTGCGTGTTCCAAGTGAATCCAAATGAAATGATAAGGGCACCGTGTTTCCTTTACCCTAACAAAACCAAAATGTCACAATCCAGAAACGGCAAGACGTAGCTTCCTACTACTGTCTTCCGCTCTTCAGGCAATAAACAAAGTTCCAATTTACGACCTCCAAACACGGCAAGGTGTAGATCCCCACAACCTTCCGCTTTGGCACTTAAACAATCCTGGGTTAAAGAGATTCTTCGTAACAGTAACGTGTAGGAGTTCCCCCACTACGCTCCGCTCTCTAAGAAAACAATACACGAAATCCCCCAGGAAAACTTCTTTCATACACATAGATTATGTCACCAGAAATTAGGAAAAGTAATGCAGAATAAGGGTTAGCGCGTTTACTCACGCACTAACTCACAGGTTTCCAGCAAGGTCCGGGGTATCTGCCGGCAACTCCTCTTAACCGCTTCTAACAAAACAAGCTGCCAGAACCGCGACCCGGAAGCCTCCGAGGCCGCGAGCAAACCTCCCAGCAACGGAAGGCGCTTGGGAACAGCGCTACTCCCTCTGGATCTCTAACACGCCGGGAATCAACCAGCACCAGCCAGGGCTTCGTTATGTAATATAGAAATACAGCGTTTCTGCAACCAAAACAATGAAGTTCATAAAACCCTGAACTTAGTCAAAATCACGAACAGGGAAATTAAGCCCCTCCCTTCTTTTATAATGTCACTCCCCCAACCCTGGAATTCTGGGAGATGTAGTTTGTTTATAGTTTAGGTAGGCGCCCAGGTGTAAATCCTGACACTACTTGGGTATAATAATAAATGCAGAACCTGGAAAAATAATCAATGATAACTTCACACCACTCATGCAATCAATGAAAACAGATCTAAAAAGAATGGACTCACTCAAGCTGTCATTAATTGGTAGGGCTAATGTTATAAAAATGACAATGTTTCCCAAGGTTCTTTATAAATGTAGGTCAATTCCATTCAAAATTGATGAGAAGGTTATTAAGCAGATTGAGGCCATATTTATGAAATTCTTGTGGCAGTATGGCAAAATTAGGCGATCAAATAGATATATGTCACTACCACAAGAAAGAGGAGGGTTGGGACTCCCAGATCTACAGAGTTATAATTTTGCATGTCTTCTTACAGATATGGCAATTCTGTTTCATCCGGGGGGTCCAACCCTCAGACAGGCGGGTATACCATCAATCTTTCAGTTAACATTGGGTAGTGAAGCAGTAGGGGTGTTATTGAGGAGAACTCAGTTGAGATATTATAAGAAATCTGGGTATAGAACGCTTGAAGATGTATGGCGTATGTGGGCAATTGTTAAAAAAACTTTAGCTATACCTAGCTTTCATCATCTCACACCACTCTGGAAATCAACATTATTCCCAAACCTGAGTAGGGACGGATCATGGCGCCACTGGGAGAGTCAGGGCATTGTCACGTTGGGGCAAATAATGATTAAGGATGAGTGCAGATCCCTGGAAGAACTTACGCAGCAGTATTCGTTACAAGGTTGTCAAGAGTTTAAATATCTACAGCTTGTTAACGGAATCAAATCAATAAGGCCATGCATCACCCTAACGAGGAGATGTGAACTATTGGAGTATCTGAAGTCGGGGGGTCATAGAATCAAGGATATATATAAAATATTTCTCGAAGCATCAATGGATGATATGGGTAAAATGGAATCAGTCTGGTCCATAAAGTTGGGGGATCCGGAAGTAGATCTTGATAAGGCCCTAGCGATGGATAAAAGATTTCTGCGTTCCTCGAATCTCAGGGCCCAACACTATAAAACTTTATTTAATCTATATTATACGCCGGCAAAATTATTTTCCTGGGGGAAAGCGGCCGACAGTAATTGTCCAAGGTGTGAAAATGGACCAGCTGATATTATACATATGTTCTATGGCTGCGAAAAATTAAACATTATTAAAACTGAAATAGAGCGGTTTTAGAGGGGCTGCTAGATGTCAGAATTAATCTATCCCCAACCCTGATAATCACTGCATGTGATGCGAAACTCAATTTGTGCACTGAGGTTGAAGCTTTAGTTTTTATCTTTTTAGCAATCTTGAGGATTTTAATTAGTGCAGCTTGGAAGGATACAGAAGCACCGACGTTTCAAATGTGGATGTGTAGATTGTTGGGAATTCATAACATTGAGGAAGCACTTTTTGAATTAAAGGGAGTTAAGACAAGGGGAATGGGTATGCGACTTTGGGCCCCAGTAGCTTCCTGGAGAGCAGCAAGAGTTTAAATGATTCCGTGGTATAGTAGCTATTTTATCTGCCTAATAATAATGCTTCAACATCCTGCGCATGCTACGAAAGATCTTCAGATGGATCCCCACCGAGACCAGGAAGACGGTCACCCAGGCCCTCGTCACCAGCCGTCTGGACTACGGCAACTCCCTCTACGCTGGAACCACCGCCAAACTCCAGAAGAGACTCCAGCGGATCCAGAACACCTCAGCACGACTCATCCTGGACATCCCCCGCCGCAGCCACATCTCCAGACACCTGAGAGACCTGCACTGGCTCCCGGTCAACAAGAGAATCACCTTCCGGCTCCTCACCCACGCACACAAAGCCCTACACAACCAAGGACCAGGATACCTCAACAGCCGCCTCAACTTCTACGCACCCAAACGCCAGCTTCGATCGACCAGCCACGCCCTCGCCGCCGTCCCCCGCATCCGAAGAGCCACCACAGGAGGAAGGTCCTTCTCCTACCTGGCTGCCAAGACATGGAACTCCCTTCCGACCCACCTCCGCCTGACCCAGGACCACCTCGCCTTCAGGAAGCAGCTCAAGACCTGGCTGTTCGAGCAGTAGCGGACCCCCCCCCAGCGCCTTGAGACCCTCCGGGTGAGTAGTGCGCTATATAAATGATATATAAATGATATGATTGATTGATTGATATTTAGATAGACGTATTATGTAAATATCTGATTATGGATGGTATATTTGTATGTATGTATGTATGTATGTATGTATGTATGTATGTATGTATGTATGTATGTATTCATGATGGGAAAAGAACTGTTTTACTATGTATTCTAATTTATCTATATGAACTCTCAATAAAAAAAAAAAAAAAAAAAAAAGAAGGGAGTCTTCCTCCGCAGCCGTGGTCCACTCCGGTAGGAGGAAGCATTGTGTCATTCTTAAACGAGTGGAAGCAACTGACAAAGGACAAGTGGGTGATTGGTATCATTCAGAATGGTTACCATCTCCTACAAAACCACCTCCTCTCATTCCTCCCAAAAAAATGTTGCATTGGAATGTGAAGCTTTTACAAAAAGAAGCAAGTATACTCCTAGGAAAGAAAGCCATAGAGAAGGTTCCTCCTCAGCAGAGAAATCAAGGCTTATATTCACGGTTTTTCCTAGTGAGGAAGAAGGGTCCAAACGCAGAATTCAGACCTATTCTGGACCTAAGGCTTTTAAACAAGTACATTCGGAAAGAGAAATTTCGAATGCTAGCGCTTCATCAGATCTTCCCAAGTTGCATCCGGGGACTGGATGTGCTCCATCGACATGAAAGATGCCTATTTTCATGTTCCCATTTCCAGAAAACATCGCAAATTTCCCAGGTTTCAAGTATCTGCTCATCACTACCAATATGCAGTACTTCCATTCGGCCTGAAGTCAGCGCCCAGAACATTTTCCAAATGTATGGCGGTAGTTACGGCCTTTCTTCGAAAGAAAAGGATTTTCATATATCCGTACTTAGACGACTGGCTTCTGAAGAGTTCGTCCCCATCTCTCTTGGAGGAGCATCTGTCGATATGCCTCCACCTCATGCGCAGGCTGGGTCTTCAAGTCAACTTCCAGAAATCTATCATGAATCCGACACAGCGGATCCATTATCTGGGGGCCCTGCTGGACACAGAAAGAGAAAACGTGTGTCCTTCGGAGGAGAGGTGCTTATCGATCAAGTCCAAAGGTCTTCTTCTTCTTCAGACCAACTAACCGACAGTTCGGCAAGTGTCCTCTCTCCTGGGGTCCATGGCCTCTTGCATCTTCATTGTTCCAAACGCAAGATTGCACATGCGTCCTCTGCAGCAGTGCCTAGAAGATCAGTGGAAGCAGAGGACGGGATGCTGGGAGGATCGGATTTGTCTCCACCAGTCTGCAAAAGATTCCATCAGGTGGTGGATGAAGAGAACACACTTGATGAGAGGAGTGCCTTTTCATCAGGACCCTCCGACGCAGACTCTGACAACGGACGCCTCACTCCAAGGCTGGGGTGCTCATATGGGCCCTATGCAGGTACAAGGGCTATGGTCAGATTTCGAGAAAGGATATCACATCAACCTGCTCGAACTCAGGGCTGTCCATCTTGCTCTAAAATCTCTGGCTCCATCTCTACAAACTCGGACCCTCCTGGTGCAGACAGACAATACAACAACAATGTATTATCTAAACAAGCAGGGGGGTACCAGATCCAGGACTCTGTCCTTAGAAGCCCAGACCATCTGGAATTGGTTACTAGCAAGAGACTTGTCAATAACAGCTGTTCACCTGCCAGGGTCTCTCAATTCACAGGCGGACGATCTCAGCAGAGACTTCGTCGAAGCTCACGATTGGGTGCTCAACGAAGAAGTCGTGCACAGTATTTTCCAGTCATGGGGAACACCAGATATCGATCTGTTCGCAGACGCGGCAAACACAAAATGCCCCGTCTTCGCATCCAGGTTTCCCCAGAAAGGGTCGCAAGGGAATGCCCTTTTGATAGACTGGTATCAGAACTTACTGTACGCCTTTCCACCAACACCGTTGATACCGACTGTAATCAACCGGATGTACAAGACCAACTCCAGGATGATTCTGATTGCTCCCGAGTGGCCTCGCCAGTGGTGGTTCTCCTTCAGTTGTCGGAAGTGCCACACAGGAGGTTGCCATGTTGCCCGGATCTTCTGTCCATGCAGAAGTGGCGAGTGTTTCATCCCAATCTGTCATCTTTACGCCTGGCAGCATGGCTCCTGAAGTAGTCCAGTATGGACACTTGCAGCTGAATCTGGATTGTATGCACATTCTAAAGGAGGTAAAAAGACCTTCTACAAGGAAATCCTATGGATTCAAGTGGAAAAGTTTTTTCCTGTGGTGTCAAAATAATGATCTTGACCCGATTCATGGTCAGGAACAGGTGATTTTACCTTATCTGTTATACCTCACAAGATCTGGTCTGCAGTTTAATTGCATTAAAGTCCATCTTGCTGCAATCACAGCCTACAGAAAATCGTCCACTCAGACATCCTTTTTTAGGATGCCTGTGGTGAAGGATTTTCTGGAGGGTTTACGGCAGGTGTATCCACCAGTCAGGTCTCCTTCTCCACCTTGGGAGCTTAATGTGGTGTTAACCAAGTTAATGGGTGCCCCTTTTGAACCTATACATAAAGCTTCTTTGCAACACTTAACTTGGAAGGTAGCGTTCCTTGTAGCCATTACTTCTGCTCGTAGAGTTAGCAAGATTCAGGCTCTGTGTTGTAAATAACCGTTCACTGTCTTCCATGCAAATAGAGTGGTACTCAGGACGCATCCAGCTTTCCTGCCCAAGATAGTGTCGGATTTTCATATTAACCAAACCATAACATTGCCTACTTTTTTCCCAAAGCCTTCTAGTTCTGCTGAAAGGGCTCTGGATTCTTTGGATCTGAAGAGAGTCTTAAAGTTTTACTTAGACAGGACAAAAGCTTTAAGAAAGACAGACCGTTTATTTATCAATTATGGTCCTACTAACACTGGTTTGGCAGCATCCAAGAGATCCATCTCTAGATGGATTGTGTCATGTTTTCTTCTGGCTTATCAGTTTGCACATAGGTCTTTATCAGGTAGACCTAAAGCCCATTCTACGAGAGGAAAAGCTTCTACCACAGCTCTTCTTAGGAATGGGTCTATGACAGAGATATGTAAAACAGCGACGTGGCGTTCAGTACACACGTTTACACGCCATTATTGTCTTGATTCAGACACACAGGCTGATGCGCAAGTTGGTCAGGCATCGCTCAGAAATGTATTTGCTAGTTCTAGCTGAACACTGTGTTAAAATTGTTGCTATGCTCTTACCTGTTCGCCCGCGTCTTGTGGTTATGAGCTTGCTAATCTATTCAGTACTTATGACTATTAATGAGTATCCCCTGGAAGAGAAGGATTAGTTACTTACCTGTAATACTAGTTCTCTTTCAGGGGTATACTCATTAAAGTCATAAGCACCCTCCCGCCTCCCCGGGCGAGCAGTGGCATTGTAAATGTAAATGTAAATGTGCTGGACTTGTAAAGCGCACAGCTGCCCGTGAGCGTCCCGGCGCGTTTTTTAATATGTATTATGAAGTTTAAGTGCAGATTTCTGCTAAAGTTTACTGTACCGTACAAAAGAACTGACCTAACTGTCACCTGTGGTGCATGATGGGAGCTGGGCTTCTCCTGGAGGCCTTAAAGGCAAAGTGCTCAGATTCTCTGGGGCCTTAAAGGCGAGGTGCCAGTCTGATTTTCTGTACACAGACATTTTTTCATATGCAGCCTTGTTAGGCTAATTGCCTTTTACAACAGATTCTTTGATGAAAATAAAAGGTATTTATGTTATGAAATGCATTTCTAGGCTCTAGCTGTTTATTGCATTGATGTATGGAGTATTTTCATACTGCAGAAAGTGTGTAATAAGGTCTTATTACCCTGTACATTATGTTAGGCTGCATATTATGGGTTTATACATGTATGTGTATATTTTGGTTTAGTACTATGTACTAATTATTGTATATTTACACATATATATGTATATTGTTATATGTTCCGGGTTCCCGCTCACGGGCGGAGATTATTCAGTGCTTATGACTTTAATGAGTATACCTCTGAAAGAGAACTAGGATTACAGGTAAGTAACTAATCCTTCCTGAAGCATGGGACATAGCATGGCCTTGGTTTGTCAATGGGGCATACACATGTTAGTGGCATTAGCGTTGTTTTTGCCTGTAGTTATGGGCGGCGGGTGCTTGGCGCTTGTTGCGGGCATTTTTTTGTACTTGGAGTGTAGACGCCATTACCCCCATGTTACTTGAGTTGTTTGTATACTCACCAGGCTCCACGACTCCTACAATTCCATGTACTCCCACCGGTGGTAGCAGGGCCATGACCTTCTCCTCTCAGGGCTGGTACTGTACTGGTCTGCGGGGACCACCACCTCCAGTGACCTGGCTATTGGCATAGTCCTCGTCCATCTTCAGCTTCACCATCCTCCGCAGATCGTACCACCAGGCCTGGCAATCCTTCCTGGTGCGCCTGATGGGTGCAACAGCATTGACCCTATTGACAATCCACTACCACATGCGTATTTTGTGAGCTATGCTGGTCTGTCTGACCAATGCGCCAAACAGCTGTGGCTCGACTCTGATGATTTCATCTACAAGGATCTCCATCTCCTCCTTTGTGAACTTTGGATTCTTTTGTGCGGATATGGTGTGGGGTGAATGTGATGGGGGGGTGACGGTGTGTATGGATGTGGGTGTGTGGGTCTGAATGTGAATGGGGGTGTGTGGGTCTGAATGTGATAGGGTGGGTATGTGTGAATGTGGATGTGTGCAATTGTTGGTGTGTCTGTAGCTAAATGGCTATGTTGCAAAGGACGATGGTTTGTGTGTGTGGGCCCTTTTTATTGGTCCATTTGTGGGTGGGGCACAGTTTGAAATTTTTGGTGGGTGTGTTATAAGGGGTGGGTCTGAGTTGGGACCTCTGTTTGCCTGTTTGAATCTGGCCAGGACATTCATTTCCAATAGTTTGTACACAGGAGACATTTTTTGTGGTGGTGTGCGAGTCGTTTGTACCCTCCTGTGCTGTTTTTAGGGGTTCGCGTGCGCTTCGTTCAGGGGGTTGGTTTTGTATCTGATAGTGTGGCTCGCTCATACGCGACGTTTTTACGGGGTTCGCGTGCGCTTCGTTGAGGGTGGTTCATTTCGTATTTGATTGTGTGGCTCACTCATATGCGTTGTTACGGGTTCGCGTGCGCTTCATAAAGGGGGGGTTCATTTCGTATTTGATTGTGTGGCTCGCTCATACGCAACGTTTTACGGGGTTCACGTGCCGTTCATTAAGGGGGGTTTCTTTCATATTTGGTTGTGTGGCTCGCTCATACACAATGTTTTTACGGGGTTCGCGTGCACTTCGTTAAGGGGGTTTGTTTCGTATTTGATTGTATGGCTCGCTCATACGCGATGTTTTCCTTACAAATCGCAGTTCATACGCGTCAACATTTTCCCGTACGAATGGCGTGCTCGGTCCCGGGTCTGGATCGTACTTGTCGGGTCGTACGGCATGTTTACGAAATGTCCAGTTCACTTTCCGAGTCCGTATCGTACGACTTTTCATTTGTTTTTCATACGGTTCGCAAACATTCGGACGTATTTTTTAACAACGGATCGTACTACGCGATTAGGACGGATTTGTACGATTCGTATGGAAACGGCTACGAATACGAATCGTCGGACGGTTTTCTTTCCCGAATCGTAATCGACCCCTAGGTCTTTTTGTGATAGGTAATTTTGATGTCTCCACAATATATTTTAGGCCCTTTCCTGCTGCAGGCACTTGGCCCACCCACACAAGTGAGGTATCATTTTTATCGAGAGACTTTGGGGATGGGTGGAAGTTTGTGGATCCACACAGATTGCAGAACTTTCCATCACAGAAATGTGAGGAAAATGTTTTTTTTTACAAAGGTTGAGGTTTGCACGGGAATCCAGAAACAGAACCTTGTGACAGCCAAATAAGTCACCCCAGCCTGGATTCCCTTGGGTGTCTCGTTTTCAAACATATATAGTTTTGCTAGTTTACCCTAGCTGCCGGGCGAGCAATGGTTCAAAATCTACAGCTAGGCACATTGCAAAAAAAGGGTTCACGTTGCATTTTGGGACGTTTCCTGTCATGGGCACTAGGCCTGCCCACACAAGTGGTGTACCATTTGTAACGGGAGGCTTTGGGGAATGCAGGGTGCATGGAAGTTTGTGGATCCACGCAAATTCCAGAAATTTCCATCACAGAAATGTGATGAAAATTTGTTTTTTTTTTTTAAATAAAGCTTGTGGTTTGCAAGGGAGTCTTGGTACCTGGCCCTGGTGAGAGTCACACAATTCACCCCATCCTGGATTTCCCTGGGAGTCTAGTTTTTAAAAATGCATGGGTTTCTTAGGTTTCCGTAGGTGCCAGCTAAGCTAGGGGTCACAATCCACTGCTAGGCACATTTGCAAAAAAAGGGTCAGTTTTCAGTAGAAAAATGTGATATGTCCAGGTTGCGTTTTGGGCCGTTTCCAGTTGCGGGCACTAGGTTTACCCAAACAAGTGAAGTACCATTTTTATGTGGAGACTTTGGGGAATGCGGGTGGGTGGACGTTTGTGGATTCATGCAGATTCCAGAACATTCCATCACAGAAATATGAGGAAAATATGTTTTGTTTTTACAAAGTTTGAGGTTTGCAAGGGATTCTGGGTTACAGAACCGGGTGAGAGCCACACAAGTCACCCCATCCTGGATTTCCCTGGTTGTCTAGTTTTCAAAAATGTATTGGCTTGATATGTTTCCCTAGGTGCCAACTGAGCTAGGGTCTACTTGGTATTGAAAGAGAAAAGTTAAATATCTCAGATTGTTAGACCAAGTGTAATTTTGTTGCTACCATTATATTACAATTCCCGAGGAATTGTCTGGGATTGACACATTGCTGGCTTTAGCACTGGTGGCGCCCTGTGGGACAATGTTTGGTGAGGGCCCCCAATGACCACCTCTGACTTGGATTACCTCACTACCTCCATTTAACAGTGCCTCTCAAGACTCCATTACCACTCTCTCTGATTAATTTAGTTTTATGGCACACCTCATGCCAGTGTAAGGTTTCAGAGCACTTTCCATCACACACTCATTGCACAGAGACAATCATGTGTGTGTAAATCAGTGTATAGGAAATGTTACATAAGGCAAAGTACTACAAGGTGTAGGAGTCACATGGCATCTATACTGGTAGGCAGTACAGTTTGAGTCCTTGGTCTGGAAAAGCACGTATTATGAATTTAAAATGTACCACCATTGTTAGCGGTTCTCTTTAATAATAAGATTAGATTTCTACTCAAATGAACCCTTTTTGCAAGACTCTGGAAAAAAAATGTAGCTATAATATATAAATTGCAGTTTGCATGCAGCTCTTTGATGACAGTTAAAAGCTTGCTGTTCTATATCAGGATTTTAACTTATGAACTGCAAGTAACAATGGGATCTCTCTGACAAAAACAGTAACCCACTGACCTATTATATGCACTTTGCAATCTGGATGGTACATGTTCTTCAGGACACGCATATTACCCCTCTGCACTACCTTACCACGAGTCAAAACTTCTACTAGACAAAACTCTGGTCTCTATCCAGGAAGAACATTAATCACCGGAGTTATCTTGACCTTTTTATTGAAGTCTGAAAATTGCTGGAGGCAAGGAACATGGCAGCAGGTGCTTTTAAAATGATAATATACTTGCAAACAGGGCACCCCCACCCCAAGTCAGCGCCTGGTGCAGGGACACCGATCGCACTGCTCTTAAGCCGGCCCTGGAAGCACAGCACCAGTGGCATAGCAAGTATGGCATTGGACCTTTTCCAAGTAACAAAATGGGGCCCTTGACTGCTGCTTGACCTGTGAGATGCAGCAATAATCAGCGTTCAGTGGGTCCCTCAGACCTACATGCCCCGGTGTCACTGCATCTGATTCCCTAATGGAAGATATGCATCTGCACAGCACTAATTGTAGCATTTTCTTTTGGTGCATCTGTTCACTGTTTTCATGTACTGTGCATGAGCTGCTGCTCGTACCAACGGTGTTGCTACCATTTGTGCAGCAGGTGCTGTGGCACTGGGGCCCTTTGAACAATGTAAGTTGTAGGAGAGGGCGTAACTTGCATACAGTATCTGTAGTAGCAGAAAACTCCGGAATGCACCTGAATATTGGTTACATTGGCCTCAGTGTGAAGGACATCATTCTGGTTCACATGTTTTCAGCCATGTCCCTCTGACAGGATTCTTAGTTATACTTCTTTGACCATTCCCCTTTAAGAGACACCTCACAAATTTCAGTCCATTTAAAGCACTGTTGAACAAGTTACTTACCTTCGGTAACGATATATCTGTAAGAAACATAGGTTAGTTTTAGATTCCTTACCTTAGAATTAACCCCAGGTGTTCGACTGGATCCGGAAAGTTTTTCTTCAGCTGTACCCCTGCGCGTCGGAAGGTGGCATCGGTCGATTCCGCATTTGTTGTCAGCATCATGGTCGCCAGGATGACGTCGCGGTAGCTACATAGACGCCGTCCTCGTGCGCTGACCTCAGACTTTCCGCCATGCAAGGCACTGAAAAATGGTGCACTAACTAGGGCCCTGAAAGGAAGTTCTTAACCCTAGAAATCAGTTCGCAGAACGGGGGGGATGGGTGGGGGTATGGAATCTATAACTAAACTAGGTTTCTTCTAACATGTATATTGCTACCGGAGGTAAGTAACTTGTTCATCTGAAAGAAACAGTTAGTTATAGATTCCTTACCTTAGAATAGATACCCCAGCAATACCAACCCCGGAGTTGGGTCTGGAAACTAAGTTCACACCAGAAAGTCCTGGAGAACAGAACAGCCAAAGAAGCCGTCTCTCCAGACTGATGTCCAGGCAGTAGTGTTGGGTAAACGTGTGCAGAAATGCCCATGTAGCTTCCTGACAGATGTCATTAAGGGGGATTCCCCGTCCCAAAGCAGAGGTAGCTGCCGTCGCCCTGGTGGAATGAGCGTGCAGTCCCACTGGAGGCTCCTTGTTTGCCAAAGAACAAGCACAGAACGACCCACCTGGAGATGGTCCTTTTTGTGCACAGCCCAACCTTTCTTAGCGCCCACGTAACCAACAAAGAGTTGGTCGTCCACCCGAAATTGCTTTGTGCGATCCAGGTAGAAGGAAAGCGCACGTTTTGGAACCAGACGGTGGAGACTCTCTTCCTCTTTTGAAGGCTGCTGAGGTGGAAAGAAGGTGGGCAAGGTGATGGTTTGGCCAATTTGGAAAGAAGTAACCAACTTGGGAAGAAAGGAAGGTCTAGTTCTAAGGACAACCTTGTCCGGATGGACAGCCAGAAAGGGAGGCTTGGAAGAAAGAGCTTGTAGCTCACTCACCATGCGTTCAGAGGTGAAGGCCACCAGAAAGACAGTTTTCAAAGTAAGAAGCCTGAGAGGACAGGTATGTAGCGGCTCAAAGGGAGTACACATAAGATAGTTAAGCACCAAGTTAAAGTCCCACTGGGGCATTACGAAGGGAACAGGAGGAAAAAGATGAGTAATACCCTTACGAAATGTATTTACAACAGGGGACTTGAAAAGAGAAGGCTGATCAGGAGGCCTAAGGAAGGCTGAAATGGGCAAAAGGTAGCCTTTTAGAGTGCCCAGAGCACAGCCCTGCTGGGCCAAAGAAAGGAGGAACAAGAGAACCTTAGAAAGAGGGATGGAAAGGGGATCCACAGCCTTTGCTGTGCATCATGCCATAATTGTTTTCCATCTGTAGGCGTATACCGTCTTAGTGGAGGGATGCCTGGCTGCCAAGATAACATCGCAGACTTCGGGAGGCAGGTCAAACGACGTCAACTGCCACCGCTCAATCTCCACGCAAGGAGGTAGAGACTGGACAGGTTCAGGTGGAAGACCGTCCCCTGCTGCTGCGACAGAAGATCCTCCAGAAGAGGCAGTTGAATCGGAGGATTGAAGGCCATGTTGAGCAGCTCAGGATACCAGACTCTTCGTGCCCAATCCGAAGCCACAAAAATGACTTGGGCCCAGTCCCGCTTGATCTTCTTAAGCACTCTGGGCAGAAATGGTATAGGCGGAAAGGCGTATAGAAGACCGCAACTCCATTCACGACGAAAAGCATTGCCTAGCGAGTGCCGCCTTGGAAATTCCAACGCACCAAACTGCTGACATTGTGCGTTCTCTTCTGTGGCGAATATATCTAAACAAGGCTCTCCCCACTGCTGAAAGAGACCTTGCACCGCCTCCGAGTGAGGATACTATTCGTGATCCATCATGCACCTGCAGCTGAGTTCGTCCGCCCTGGCGTTCAGGGAACCTGCCAGGTGTTGAACCACAGGGATATCCGCTGATGTTCCAGCCATGTCCAGAGGCGGATGGCCTCCTGACATAGGGTCCGTGACCCCACGCCACCTTGTTTGTTGCAGTACCACATGGCAATGCTGTTGTCCGTAAACACCTGCACCACTCTTCCGCGGACAGAGGGAAGGAATGCTTTGAGTGCAAGACTAATCGCCCAAAGCTCGAGAAGGTTGATGTGGAGCCCGGACTCCGCTGGAGACCAGAGACCTCTGATTTCCACCTCCCCCATGTGGCCACCCCATCCCAGAAGTGATGCATTGGTCACCACTGTGAACTCTGGTTGAGGAAGAGAGAGGGATCTGCCGTCGACCCAATCCTGGTTCATAAGCCACCACTGCAATTGCAGATTCCCTTGATGTTGTGCCCACTGGAACTTCAGGTCCCACTTCAGAGACTGCATATGCCATCTGGCATGGTCCACCAGCAGAATGCAGGAGGCCATCAGACCCAGCAGGCTAAGGGTCATCCTGACCGAAACCCGGGATAGAGGCCAAAAAAAGATCAGAATCCTAGCCCAAATATCCTGGACTTGCTGTGCAAGAGGATAAACCCGAAATTGCGTTGTGCCCAGAACTGCTCGAATGAAGAGGGGATTCTGAGAGGGGATCAGGTGTGACTTCAGCACGTTGATGGAGAACCCCAGCGAATGCAGGAGGTTGGTCATAGTCTGAGGTGGGACACGAGCCTGGGGCGAGCCCGCCTTCAACAGCCAGTCATCGAGATAGGGGAAGACTGGAGTCCCTGATCTGTGCAGATGAGCTGCGACCACCACCATCACTTTCGTGAACACCCGAGGGGTGCTGGTAAGGCCAAAGGGGAGCAAGGTAAACTGAAAGTGCTCATGGCCTACCGTGAACCGCAGGTAATGCCGGTGGGCCAGTAGGACGGGGATGTGAAAGTAAGTGTCCTGCAAGTTCAACACTACGATCCAGTCTCCAGGATCGAGGCTAGACAAGACCTGAGCTAGCGTCAGAATTTTGAACTTCTCCTTCTGGAGGAAGCGGTTGACGTTCCTGAGATCCAAGATGGGACGCAGGCATGTGTCCTTCTAGAGCACCAGAAAGTAGTGGGAATAGCAACCACGGCCTACTTCTGGGACAGTAACGCGCTCGATGGCTCCCTTGGCCAGAGTGCAGAAACTTTCTGTTGGAGAAGGGTCAGATGATCCTCCGACAAGTGATGGTACTGAGGTGGCATGGAGGGAGGGGTAGTCTTGAAGGGGAGGGAGTAGCCCCTTCGGACTATCTGCAAACCCCACCTGTCCGACATGATGGTGCGCCAGTGGGGCAGGTTATGGCGAATCCTGCCACCCACTGGCGTTTGGTGGCCCTGAAAGGTCGGACTAGGAAGGTTTGGAGGCTGCTGCAGAGGGGGCTGTGATAGACTGGCCCGCCCGCTGGCCCCCAAAACCACGGTGCTGGGTCCCACGTCCCCAGCCGTTTAGAGGCTGAACAGCTTGCGCCGGCCTGTGGCTCTGGGCAGGACGTGGTGGGGCACCCCTTCCGTAACCACAAAGTAGTGAAAGGCAGACTGTGCAGGGTGGGTAGTGGAGTGGCCCAAGGACCTGGCCGTAGCCCGAGAGTCCTTAAAGCGCTCCAGCACGTTGTCTGCCTTGTCGCCGAAAAGGCGACGGCTATCAAAGGGCATGTCCATAAGAGTGGATTGGACATCCCCGGAAAAACCAGTCGACCTCAACCAGGCGTAGCATCAAAGAGTTACTGATGTGGAAATCGTCCTGCTTAGTGAGTCGGCGGTATCCAGCCCACAGCGGATGGTAAACTTCACTGCATCTCTCCCCTCGGCAACTGCATGGGAGAGCATAGTCTAGGACTCCTCCAGGCACTGGGGCAGCACCTGCGGTACTGTATCCCACACAGAGTGGGTGTAACGGCCCAACAGACATGCACTGTTTACCGACTGCAGTCCCAAGCTGGAGGAAGAAAACATTTTCTTCCTATGGTGGTCCAGCTTTTTGGATTCCCTATTGGGTGGTGCGTTAGGGAATGCGCCTTTGGAGGTGGAGGCTTGGACCGCCAAGCTCTCAGAGGTGCAGTGTTGGGAGAGGAAAGTGGGGTTGCCCGGGGGCTGGACGCTGGTGTTGGGCAATCATCCTCTCCACAGGAGCCCAAAAGGATGTCCATGCGGGCTTCATTAAATGGCAGCAGGGGCTCCGAAGAACTCGCTGCCGGTTGAAGCACCTCTGTCAGGAGGTTAGTCCTGACTGCCACTGTAGGAATCTCCAGGTGGAGAGCCTTGGCCGCCCTACACAACACCACTGCGTATGACACTCCCTGCTCCATAGTCACGGTAGGAGACAACATGCCAAGGTCTGGGGAGGTATCCAGACCACTGGCTTCCCCCAATTCCTCTCTCCAGTCCGGTTCATAACCTAACTGGTCGGTTAAAGGGTCCCCAGACCCCTCCCAGTCCTCCTCTGGCTGCCAATCTGGTCTCAAAGAGCCAGGGTAGAACTGGGGCGCAAAAGTACCCATCAGCACCGGATCCGGCGTCGGTCGATGCCGGTCCAGCTCAGTGTCTACCTTGAGGTGGAGGCCGGAGTTGACGTCGAATGGGAACACAACCAACGCCGGCTGCATTTGTGGTGCCAGTAAAATCAGCACTGGGGGAGGCGTAACAGGGTCGACCGGCGCCGATCCGGATCCAGGCCTGGATCCAAGGGGACCATGTGGCGCAGAGGCCAAAGCCGCCAGCGTTGAAGGCCCTGGGCCCCCAGCTGAGTTCGCGGGGCCCAAAGGCACACCATTGGAGTCGGGCTGCCCAAAGATGGCTTGCATCGCTTCGTAAAACTGACGCAGCTGGGCCAGGGTCGCTCCCAGTCCTGGTAAGGGGGAAACCCAGAGCCGACCCTTCAGGCTCCACATGCAGAGCAGTGGGAGGGGCACCACCTGCATCCCACATCGCATCGGCCGACAGACAGAGAGGAGTTGGAGAGCGGCAATGCTTTTTCGACTTCTTGTACTTCGATTTATCTGACCCAGAGTGCAAAGACTTGGATGGAGAATGGTGTTGGCTCCGTGACCGGTACCGTGACCTCATTCTCGACCGACGTGGTGCCGACTGCTGGGCCTCAAGTAGCTTTCGGGCCAGTCAGAGCACAAATTGGGGTCCTGGTCGCGCTCCAGGCAGAAGAGGCACACGTGGTGCAGACTCGTCACCGACATCAGTCAGTAACAGGAACTGCAAGCCTTGAAGCCGCTCATCCCTTGTGCACCAGGAGTCGATGGACTCAAAAAACAAAGTCGAGAAAAAGTCGAGAAAAAGTCAGTCAAAAAGTGACAAGAGGGGGGAAGAGACAAGCGCGGAACCAAGATGGCCGCGTGTACGCCCGGTTCCGTCCACCCCTTCCTCTAGCAGACACATCCTGACGCCCATCCGGGGCCGAAGTTATGCGGCCCAGTGGTGTGCGGCCTGTACCTGCCTGAGACCGGGAGCTGGAGTAGAGCTGTGCCCGCAGCCAACATCGTTGAGGACAGGGCTGAAAACCGGAAGTTGCCGGCTTGGCCCCAGAACCTGGGATCTGGCGTGCGTCAGCTGTGGGGGACCTCGCGGAGTGTCGGGGGTCGGCCGCATCGCTCCTTTCTGTCCTCCTGTCCTATGCGGCATACCTGGTCTGCCCGGTGCCTGTGAGAAGAGCGAGGGGGAGCGCTGCTCCGTGCACTGTCCGGTGTGGGCACGCTTCCCTGAATGGTGACAGAGGTGAGGAGCGGAGGCACCAAGTGGGGGAGAACCACCGGCTGGAGCGGGGGAGTGCCATGCATTGGCTGAGGCAGCTCTTGGGGCTGTTAACGAGGAACTACACCGCCCCATATACGCAAAGGGGCCAGTGCTGCAAATAGCTGAGGCGCGTTCACCGGGGGCACACGGGGCCCGAAATCCTTTGTGGCACTTCCACATTGACTGTGAATGATTACAGCCGGGGTGCCTGGCTCCTGGGAGCAGACCTGCGGTGCACTTAGACCACTAGACTTTGTGAGGCCCTGAACAGGTGTATCTGGTCCCGAAGGCAGAGGGGAGGTTCTGGGGCGAGGCCTTCTGAGAGCGGCAGACTGCGCACATGTTGACGTCATGGCGCTGCTGATACTGCAACAGGGCCCCCAAATATCGAGCCCCAGTTGCAGAGGACAGGGGGTGGTGCGGGCCACTTACATACAGCGAGGCCCCCAGAATCGGTGGGCGTTTGGTTTGGGTTTCCGCCCCCGCATTGTAGACTGTAAGCAACGCTGCGCATAACTGAGGCCGGGGCAGCAGCCCCTCACGGTGTCGGACCGACCATTGAGAGAAACTTAGCTGGGGCTGTGATCACTGGAGTGCCTGCTTGTATCTCTGCTGACCCAATTAGAGCTGGGAAGTCCACCGCATTAGATGTCTTGAGTGCGGTAAAGCTGAGGAGTGATACGGGGCTACAGGAGGACATACAGTGAGCCCTGTGAGAAGTGTCAGTGACGGTGACCCAGGGCGGAGGCTAGAAGACGATTGGATGGCGACCAAGCCGGATGCTGATAAGGCCCTGCCGAGATCGCTCCTCGGAAAACATCTAGACGAACTTCTGCCCCTTGGTATACGGAGGCCTTGGCTCTGTCTCGGCGCAACTGTAAGGTGGCAGAGAGGCTCTGGCGCCAGCAGTATGATCTTGGAGCTAAGGCTGCCTATAGGGCGGCCATTAAAGCCTATCATGTTGACATCTTGTCTGCTAAGAAGAATTATTTCTCTGCGAGAATCGAGACTGCTTCGAGTTCCTGTAGGGAAATTTTTACCATTGTAAAGGAGTTTGTGACCCCTAATGCTAATGCGATGCGTCATGAGTTCTCTGAGACGTGGGTGATCTCGCTAGCTTGCTTTTTTACTTCCAAGATCAAACGGATCCAGGAGTCTTTTTCTTCTTCGGGCTCTAGTGATGCCGTCTGCCCGGGAGATCAGGTGAGCCGGATAGCTGGCTTTAGACCCACTCTCTCGGAGTTTCCATTTCTCTCTGACTCCGCATCTCTGGACCTCCTGACTAAACTTAAATCGGGCTCACCTCTAGATCCCTGTCCTGCCAAATTTTTGACCAGGGTGGCGGGAGCTTTTAACCCGTTGTTCAATCCCATCCTTAATTTGTCCTTGACTAGGGGTGTGGTCCCTGTGGCCTTGAAGCAGGCGATGGTCGTTCCATTACTTAAAAAGCCGGGTCTGGACCCTGAGCTTCATGCCAATTATAGGCCGATTTCTCTTTTGCCTGCTCTAGCAAAGATAGTGGAGAAGCATGTGCATACTGTGCTCTCTACTTTTCTGGAAACCCACAGTTTGCTGCATTCCACTCAGTCGGGCTTCCGGAGCAACCTAAGTACCGAGACGGTGCTTTTAGAGGTCAATGAGGCTATTAAGGAAGTTCTGGATGCCGGAAGAAGAGCTATGCTGGTGATGTTAGACCTGTCGGCGGCCTTCGACACCGTCCCTCATGAGGGTCTCCTCAGCAGGCTCTATGAGATCGGTCTGAGAGGGACGGTGTTGAGCTGGTTTCGATCTTATTTTTCTGGTCGCCGTCAGGTGGTCTGGGCCCCTCCGTACTCGGCCGAAGTGCCACCGTTGGAGGTCGGAGTCCCGCAGGGCTCGGTGTTGAGCCCGACTCTTTAATATCTTTTTGACCCCCCTGGCAGTGCTGGCTGAGTCTTTTGGAGCTCAGATCTTGTCATACGCCGATGATACTCAGCTCCTTTTCATTTGTGGGAAGGGGGCTGAGTTTGACGAAGAGGGCATCCGGGGTTGCCTTGGGGCTGTTTTCGATTGGTTTCAGCAAAGCAGCCTCAAGTGCAACCCTGATAAATCAGAGGTGCTCTTCTTCGGGTGTCAGTCTGACCCGAACCAAACAAGAGGGTAGTAGTTAATTTGCTAGGATAGTTCCAGTGCATTTAGCTCCCCTCCCACCCATTTTAACCAAGGAAGTCTACCACAAGAATAAAATAAGTTGTGGACTGACTCACCTTTTTAAAAAAAACTTTACCTTTTCACGACCACACCCCCCTGCCCTCTCACACGCATGCACCATATGGCCGGAATAAAAGATCTCCGATAAAGAGCCCCGGTTTCGGGAGCCCGTCAGACATTGCAGCGCCAGTCTGACGAGGAGCAGAACCCATATGATGAAGCATGACACCTAGCTTGCTGGGTGTGTGAGGGTTTTAATTCCAACTAGGGGATTCCCCCCTCTCTCTAGCAAACACACCTCTCCACCACTCTTCTCTAGGAACTTTGTACCTTCTCCTGTACTATTAGTCTGACCCGAATTGGCAGGAGTGGTGGCCGGTGAATATGTTCCCTCCTAAGTCATCCTCTCTGATTGCCAAGAATTTGGGGGTCAGGATTGACAACGGCTTGACACTTAAGTCCTAGATTCTTGGGTTGGCCGGCACCTGCTATGGCCTTCTTAAAATGTTGCGAAAGTTCCTTCCCTTGCTTCCGTTAGCCTATAGAAAGTTTACGGTCCAGGCCCTTATTGGTTCGAGGCTGGACTATTCAAATGTCTTATATTTGGGTTTGCCCGAATATCTTCTCCAAAGATTACAGGTGGTCCAGAACTCGGCGGCCCGGGCCATTTTTGGCCTGCCTCGCCAAGCTAGAGCTTCGGACCTTTTACATGCTTTACACTGGCTGCCTGTCCGGAAGCGGATTGTTTTTAAAGCACTTACGCTGGCGCATAAGGCATTCCATGATGTGGGAGCGGATTATATTCAGAAAAGTCTTACCTTTCACAAGCCGGCTAGAACCTTAAGATCAGAATCTCTCTGCCTTGCCGTCGTTCCTGTTATCAGGAAAGCATGGATGGGGGGACGTTCTTTAAAACGCTTGGCGCCCCAGCTTTGGAATGCCCTGCCTTTGCCGCTTCGCGGTACATCTAATCTGCTGGCCTTCAGAAAGGGTCTGAAGACGTGGCTTTTTGGTCAGTAATTTGCTCTTTACTCTTCTTGTGCTTGCCCTATGCAGTCCGTTGTGGGTCCGAAAGCGCCGGGACACTCTTCGGAGTAGCCGAGCGCTATATAAGACACCCATAACATAGGTCCTCTAAAGGGTCAAAAAATATCCAGTCTAACAAGCTGGACTGGTCCACGATGCCAAAGGGCTCCCCTACGGACCCGAAGAGGGCTTCATCGATGGGGGAGACCCCTGGGTTCTCCAGCTGACCCGACACTCAGACGTAATGGCGGCTAAAACGGAGTCCAGAAATAATTGGGCCAAAAGATGGAGGCCTTGGACAACAAATTGGACGCCGTTAAGATTGAGGTCAACTTGCTATGGGCAGATCTAATGAAGACAAGTGAGAAAGTAAAGTTGCTTGGTATTAACCACCAGCCTGATCGATGATGTTGAATTACTGCAACAGGAGGTACGTGATCTCAAGACCTCGAGGGACCTGACAGATGGGAAGCTCGACGAATATGAGGGAAGGGCTGGATGTAACATACGCATCCTTGGGGTGCCTAAAAAAATCGGAGGACCCTGCACCGGATCTCTTTGTGGAGGACATAGTCCTTAATCAACTCAAGATCAAAGAACTGAGTAACCTTTTCACAATCGAGCATGCCCACAGGGTGCAGAGGGGGAGGCCCAGGCCTGGGGCCCCCCCCCCTCGCCCGATGATTTCAAGAGTATTGAATTTCCGAGATAGGGATGTGATTTTGAAGGCGGTGCGTGCAGGGCCTCCTTTGCGATATGAAAATGCTTTCGGAGAAGAAGATACTCAGGGACAAGGGACTAAAGTATGCCATGATGTTCCCGGCTCATTTGAGGGTGGAATTAGACGGGAAGGCTTAGTTTTTTGACAACCCTGAAGTAGCGTCAGACTGGTTGGACAGCAGACATTCAAATGGACATGAAGGGCGTGCCCGAGGTGGAGGAGATGATTTGCAAGAGCAGGAATGAAGAAGGCCGTAAGAACTTACATGCAGTTTTGAATTGACAGGTGGTGGGACGGTTCTGCAGCTACTTCTTTGACTGGATTCAGTGCCTCTACTATTGCTGTGGACGACCCCGGAATTGGGGGATGTGTTTAGGAAGGTTGGAGGGGGGGGCGGGGTGTTGGACTCCCTCCACATTACTACCTTTAGTTAGTTAGTAGGTTAGATATTGGGCGACAGGCACACTGCTAGTTGGGGATGGGCGACAGCCATTTGCAGGGGTGCAGGGAGGGGGGACAAGGTCTGGGGCGGTTGGGATTTTTGAGTTCGACAACATATTGAGTGCAGAATTGTTTGAACTATGCTGTTCCTTGTTTTTTCTTTTTTAACATCAGGAGATGAAGCTATGATTGTATTGCATCCATACCGTTTAAATGTCAAGTGCTAGAAGGGTATCGGGGATGACTGTGGTTAGTTGGAATGTGAACGGCCTTGGGGACAAAATTAAGAGGGGAATGGTGAGCCAGTTAATGAGGCGGTACTCCCTGAATGTTGTGCTATTGCAGGAGACTCATCTTATTGGTAATCACTGCATGGCCCTGCACAGAGGGGGTTATAAGTTGGTAGCACACGCTGGTTGTAACGCAGGGTCTAGGGGAGTTGGTATTTTGGTGAAAAACTCTTTTCTTTTCAGCATTCAGGCCACATGGTCGGACCAGAGAGGTCGCTACATTGGCATATCGGGACAATGGGAGGGACAGAAAGTCACTTTTATGTCCATCTATGTCCCGCCCGGCCTTCAGACACCTTTAGAGACCTAGGCACAATTTTCCTGACACTGCCATGGGGCATTCTTGTGATGGGGGACTTTAATGCAGTAGTGGATGGGGAGGTTGACAGACATCCGGCCCGAACATTGCGGCCGGGACAGAGGTGGCTCCCCGAATTCTTGAACACGACAGGACTGGTCGAAGGCTGGAGGATACGTAATCCAAGTGGGGTACATTACACGCATGTATCCACCGCACACCATAGCCTGTCTAGAATAGATTATGTGTTGGTGCGGCAGCCCGGGCTGCGATGATTCGGGAGGTGCGACACCTGGGAAGAGGAATTTCCGACCCCTCTCCGCTCTGGCTCCAGTTGGAAGCCGGCCAATCAGATGCAGGCAGGGTAGCCCCAATTAAGGCATGGCATTTGCAGGACCCCGCCACCAAGAGGGAAGTTATTAAGATCACTGAAAGGTATTTCCAAGAAAATAGGGACTCAGTTGATTCGGCGCAGTCCCTGTGGGAGGCATATAAAACTGTTATTCGGGGAGAGGTCTTGTCGCGGGGAAAAAGAAGAAACAGCAGGGGGAAATGGAGAGAGCGGAGGCGGAGGTAACGAGAATGGAATTAGAGGAATCCAGGGCAGCAACTCCGGAGGGTGTGCACCAATTAAAGCTGTGCCAGGACGAATATAGGGGCCTTGCTAGAGAAAGGGCCAAGGCACAGAATGATGAGACTCAAAGTAGGAGTTACGAGCATGGCGATAAAGCCGCCAAACTAATAGTGTGGCTTGAAAAGGGAGATTGGGCGTCGTGGCTGGTCCGAGAGTTACAGGGAGGGAACTCCACCACGCTTACGGACCCGCAAGACATAGCGGATGAATTCTCAAAATACTATCGAGGGGTATACACCTCAACAGGGACGTATTCGGAAGCAGACAATGTAGCAATGATCAAAGATATTCAAATGCCCTCACTATCAGACGACAACCAAGACTATTTAGATTCACCACTTACAAACGATGAGGTGGCACAGGCCATTAGAGGAGTACACTCCGGGAAGGCCACAGGCCGAACGGAATTCCTATTGAACTCTATAAGCTGAGTGCTAACAAACTTGCTCTATTTGTCCGCTCCATGTTTGTAGAGAGTAGAGAAAGGGGCCAGCTCCCATACGACCAGCGGGTGGCAAATATTGTAGTCATCCACAAAGCAGGTAAGCCCAAGACGCTCTGCTCCCCGTATAGAACTATCTCGTTGCTGAATGCTGAACCTAAGTTCCTGGCTAAACTGTTGGTGACAAGACTCGTCAAAGTTATCAATACCTTGATACATCAGGATCAATCCGGCTTCATGCCGCACCAGAACACTGCTCTCAACCTGCGAAGACTACATGGGGTACTGGGCAGGACCCCAACGATCCAGGAACCGGCGGCACTGGTGTTTTTAGACACCAATATGGCATTTGAAAGGGTTGAGTGGCCCTACATGTTTGCTGTATATGGGCTTTGGGCCAGAGTTCACTACCTGGGTGTGCCTATTGTATGCTAATCCCCTCACCAGAGTGGTGGTAAATAACCGAAAGTCCATTGACTTTCTCCTTTGGTGGGGCACGAGACAGTGCTGCCCCTTGTCCCCGCTCCTGTTTGCTCTGGCGTTAGAGACCTTGGCGGCGTGGGTTCGATGGGACGGGTCGATACGTGGGCTGCGATGGACGTTGGATTGGGAGGACAAAATCTCATTATACGCTGATGATATCCTGCTCTACCTCACCAATCCAAGGGGATCTCTGATATGTTTTTTGGACGTGCTTGCTATATTCGGGAGGTATTACAGGTTTGCAATAAACTGGTCAAAGTCAGTGTTCTTTGTCCTTAGAGGCGATCCGCCGGGGATCCCTGACACCTGCCCGATACAAATTGAACCGATAGGTTTCGATACCTCAGTATCTATGTCACGCCTGACCCAAAGCTACGATATGCTAACAACCTGGGCTCTCCTATGGCTCGATTTAGGGGTGACGTGACGCGGTGGCGGGCACTTCCGCTTTCGATTCTGGGTAGGGCAGTGCTTTTCAAGATGATGGCCCTTCCCCGGTTCTTATATGCACTCCAGAACGCGATGGACCCTGTACCGGCGTCCTATTATAGGGAAATAGAGGCCCTCCAGAGGCAGCTTCTTTGGGAGGGTAAGCCCCGTATTGCTTTCTCCAAGCTCACTATCCCCTGGTATGATTGGGGGATAGGGTTGCCAGACCTTCGGAAATATTATTGGGCTTCCCAGCTAGCGGCAGTGAACCACGTCATATACGGGTGCCCCCTAGACCCGGAGTATGCGATGGACCGCTGGCAGGTGTCGGGGGGTGACTTCACAAGGGCGCTCTACACTAGACCCAGTCGATTTTCCTTTGTGGGACGTACGGCTCACGCGGCGCAGGTATGACACGCGGTCAATAGCCATCTTAAGTTGGAAGGGAGGCTCACACTTGCCACCCCGTTATGGAATTCGGAGAGACTGGGAAGCTTATGGAAATCCAAGGGATTTGAAAAGTGGGACCTTATTGGGATCACGCAGATGAAAGACATCTGGGGAAAGGACACAGTCCACACATTTAACTCCCTCAAACAGCAATACTACCTCCACGACAGGGAACACTTCCGTTACCTTCTAATCAGACATGCTCTGCTCACACACATCCCCGGGGGCACGACACTCCCTGACGCTTCCCCTCTTGAGGACCGGGTGCTACACGGTCACCTCCCGGAGAAGACCGTCTCATTAATATATAAAAAACGTATCAATAATATGGAGGATCGCTGGTACTTTGTAGGACACAATGGAGTGCAGATGGGATAGAGCTAGATGATGAAGACTGGCAGGAGGCGGTCTCCTCTCCGCGGTTGGTGGCTATATAGATGAGGCTCAGATTAGTGCAGCTAAAGATTCTCCATAGATCGTACGTCACGGGTCCTCGACTGGTTCGAATGGGTAGAGCAGAGGGTGGGTGTGAGAAGTTGGCCTGATATATGATGCTCACTAGTTCTAGTGATCACCTTGTATCATGCCAAGCAACCCTTATGGTGCAGGTTGTAAAGTCAACCTTATAGACAAGCTATCCTAGGGGTAGCATGGACTAAGCAGTCTTAGGCTAAACTCTGTAAAGGCATGTGAAGCAAGCTGTTTTACCATACACAATCCCTTGAATACCAAATGAAAGGACACCACACAGATATATATTTCATTTTTCATTTATTTTCTTTATTTCGGCCGAATGGCCATAAAAGACACACGTATATACATACATGGAACAGAAAAACGTAACAGTATACATGCATCAATTCATTTAAAACAACAAATTCTAAAATAGAGTGCGGAATTAATTTTCACCAATCAATTTAAAACATCATTCATTTAGCAGCAAGGTTCAGTCTTTAGAATTAGTCCAACTTAAAGCATCTGTCCCAATTTCTTTCGGGCAATGTACACAGAGTAGAGGAACCTACTAATGCTGAATACAATAGACTGAGCAGTATTAGTTTTTAATATCCTGTATGCTGTTAAACAGGATCTGGTTCCTAAAAGTACACACATGGGTTTAAGCCATCTTTTCCGAGCTTTCAGATACGCTTTGCATATAAACAACATGTGGACCTCATTCTCCTTGCACAAATCTGAACACATAGGACATCTCTCACTTATACTATTCAGACAATCCGGTTTATTCTTTGACCAACGCTCTATGTTGGAATTCAGCATGAGATTCCCATACCTGAATTTCAAGAAGAGAGGCTTCGCAACAGGGGGCTCTATTTCATCCAAGAAGGATTCAAAACAAGGTTCATTTTTAAAGGACAAAAAGTTTTGGGTTAGAGTGCCAATTCTGCTTTGATGAGCATGCCTATTATTCATAAAGGACCAGTAGGCTCTTTTTACCATGGGTTTAGCAAAGGAAGGAAGGTTCTCTGGGTTTTCCCAGAACGAATGCAAGCCCAGAATTACGAGCCATTTTTTAATATGCCCGAACCACCGAAGGGAATTAAAAGAATCTAAGTTCATTACTTCTCGAAGACCATTCCTGTAGTCTATCAATTCTGGGGTGGACCAAATCCTTATCCAGAACATTAACGGTCTTATAGTAGTTAGATGGTCGGTTCGTTTAAAATTCAAATCGAGCTGAAGGGGAATTAGTGGTGTACTAGTTGGGACCCTTACAATTGTTCTCATAAATTTATTATCCAGGCCTTGAAAACTCTCCCTGGCCCAAGGTCCCCATATCTCAGCCCCATATAGGGCAGCAGATTGAATTTTGAATTTAAAGAGTTCAAGTACAGGTGTTACACTTTTACTTGTACTAGCATTCAATCTACAAATTATTGGTTTGGCATTATGAGCATATGACACCTTGCTTTTCTCGATTTGGGCCTTCCATGTTAACTTAGAGTCAAGTACTACCCCCAAATAGGTAAAATTCTCCACGGTACCTAGAGTTTCCCCATTCAAGATCAGGTTCCCTCTGTCCGGCCTACTAGGATTCAAAGCCATACATTTGGTTTTATCAACGTTTATTTCAAGCCCTTTGGTCACACAGTAGCTACTAAAGGAGTTTAAGAGTGCCTGGAGGCCCTTCTTGGTTTGGGATATTAAGATGGTATCATCCGCGAAGAGCAACGCAGGCACCCTTTCTCCATTGAGCTGAGGTGAATCATTGCTACAAGCATTAAGGTAATCAGGAACATCGTTGACAAAAATAGAAAACAGGGTGGGGGCCAGGACGCATCCCTGTCGGACACCACGCTTAATCGGGATGTCACGCGTCAGTTCGCCATTCGGACCCCATCTGATGTTTGCATGATTTCTAGCGTGTAGCTCAATTATGTGGACCAAGAGGCTTCCTGGCAGGCCGGCTTTGTTTAAAGATCTCCAGAGCAAGTTGCGAGGAACAAGGTCAAATGCTGCTCTCAAGTCAATGAAGGCTACATACAAATGACCTTTCCTAATGTGAACATACTTCCAATACAGACAACAAAATCTGAAGACCTGGTCTATGGTGCTGATCTTAGACCTAAAGCCTGCCTGAAATTTGGAAAGTATAGCTGACTCCTCCAGCCAATCATTTATCCTAAATAGCAAATGTTTGGCATAGAGTTTTTGCAGAATGTCCATTAAACTAATAGGTCTGTAATTTGAGGGGACAGATCTATTCCCCTTTTTGAAAATTGGGACAACTTCTGCTGCACGCCAACTATCAGGGAATTTGCAACTTACGGACAGAGCATTAAACAGACGATTAATATAGGGGGCCCAGACTTCGGATTCATGTTTATAGAGGTCACCCGGTACTTTATCTGGGCCGGGAGCTTTGTTATTTTTTAATTCATTGATTGCCCTATTTGTTTCGTCCAGGGTGAAATCAAGGCATACAGGTAGTGGAAGTGAACATGGGAACTCCTCATCACCACTGTCATATTGTTTATACAAATTGGTAAAATGTGTCACCCATGTCATTTCATCAATGAACATGTCCTTCACAGGTCTTCCTGCATGCCCCCGTTTGCAACCAACCTCCAGAAGCCAACATTATCATTTTGTTTTGCAGCAGTCAACATGTCAGCCCATATTAACTCTTCCCATGTTTTTTTCGAAACTTTTTGAACATGCTTATACTCATCCCTGACGAGTCTAACATCATCTTGGGATTTGTTTTTAATAGCATTTAAAAGCTTCCTCTTGGCCATTTTACATGAATGATCATACCAGATTTTCCCATGGCATCCCAGTCGTACATTTTGCGGTTTCTTCCTTGGCATTTTGGACATATAAATTCTCAATTCATTAAAGAAAACCTTGTGTAGCTCAACAAAGTGATCACAGCTATCAGTTAACAAGGGTTGTCCTACTAAAGGTGCAAAAGTCTTATCAAACAGTGAGTAGACTGCAGCTAAGGTCTTACCTTCAGATAAAAGATGCGGCCATTTTAGAGCACGTCTATTATTATTAATTATATGTGCATGTTCGCATAAATCATCAGTAGCTATCTCACTTGACGTAGGGGCGGGGATATCTCTGATCATGTGTACGTCAATATAAAGTTCCAGAGGATAATGATCACTCTCGGCCCTTGTTGATACTTTAAAATCGATCATAAAGTGCCAAATAGTTAGTGAAACAAAAATAAAATCTAGCCTGCTATTTGATTTCCCAAAGGTTGGTTGTTTGGTTAGGTCTGAGGGAAAGCGACCATTGCACGCTCTAAGACCGTGGTCAACTGTTAGCCTCAGTAGTTGGACCGCCAAAGTGGTACACGGGACGTAGTTAGAAGTTTCAAGCTGAGGAATATTATAAGCTTGATCTTCATCTTGGAAAACATCAGTAATCCCGAGGATCGGTTCGAAATTGCAATTCAAGTCACCTCCCAGTATCACAGGGACTTCGCCCACCACCCTTTTCAAAAAAGAGTCCAGGATTTCCAAAGTGAGCGAGACCTTGGAATGCCCTGTAGGTCTGTTGTAGACATTAACAATGTAGTATACACCCCCTTTTACAGATGCAATTTTTAAAGCCAAAATATCAGGGGTTCCTGTATCTATGGGTTCAACCTTTATCGCTAGGGTAATTTTAAGCCATATGATCAATCCCCCAGATGGCCTTCCCCTATTAGACTGGATGGCCTCAATGCCGAAGGTTTTATATCCCATCCTATGCGGGATATCCAATGCCCAGGTTTCTTGTAGTAGGCAGAAATCACTGGAATCAACATAGTCTGCCCATTCTGGATCTTTCAGATTTTTGCCTACCCCTGCAATGTTCCATGACAGGAAAAACAACTGTGGAATTGGCCCACTACCAGAAGAATCACATTCGGCAGTAGGCGACACTGGTGCCAAAGGGGGAACTACTCTGTCTCGGTATGGGTCATCTATTTTGATCTCTTCATCAATAATCAGTGCCCCTGTTGAAGCACTGATTTTCCCACCAGTACAATCCTCAACTGAATCGGTACATACTAAAGTCAAAACTGAATGACTTTCCATATGTCCGAGACTATGATCAGACACTATGGTGAGACTATCAGTAAGCCCTGCAATCTGGGGTAGGGAGGCCGTTGCCACTACATCAACGGTAGGTTGCCTTGCAAGTCAGTCTACCTCCTCAAGGCTACCAAACCTATTCTGGGTAGATAGACCATTCCAGCACACAAAAGGATCTTGGTAATTGGAGGGATGGATCCTCCATGCGTGGCGCTGTACCAGGGACCAATCGTCTTCCCGTGACTTTTTGGGAGGTGGCGGATAGAAGAAAGGCAAAAGCCTAGGTATGACACGGGAACCTTCACTGGTGGGGCAAGAGCAAATGTAACGTGCTGTATGTGGGTCCTCGAAGGTCACCACTATACAGTCCCCAACCGCGGATTTCTTTGTAGGACCCACCCAGGGGACACGACGCACCATCAGGACTCTGCTCTTCCGACCGTTGGGAATTGGACGGTTCGCATTAAGCCAGTGCATTGTCTTGTTCTTTAAAGACCAGTGGTTCTCATAATGGCCGCCTTCAATCTGGGAAACGCCCGTCAAAACAACCACATAATCATTGGCCTCTGGGGGAAGATCGATGTAACCCCCTCTAAAGTTATTCTTAGCAGAAGTGCCCTGAGAGTATTGCTGACGAGATTCACTGGGGGGAAGTTTGACAGGAGGGCCTGTAGTAGGCTTTGGAGTTGGTCGGGGAAAAGGACGGGTGGGGACCTCAGGTTTAGAAATAGCAGGAATTTGGTTCACACCCAGGGTTCGCGGCTTGGGAACCGGGCGTTCAGGTGGAGGAAGATGTAGTGCTTGTGGAGTTGGGTCCTCAACCCCGAAGCCCTGGTTTTCTAGACTTCTCAAGCCAAGAGTGGCCAAAGCAATAATGCTTTTCTCCATCTCCAGCAAGCTGTTTTCAATGCATAAGAGTCTCAGAGCAAGGGGGGAAAGAAGTTTCTTGAGTGTTTCCCAAACTATACCTATGAATTCCCCATCCTTCCCTTCCCGACCCTCAACAAGTAAGCCTCCCTCCTGTACTGTGGTGGTGGTAGAAGCAGGATCTGTCCCCTCAGAAACCCCCTCTCGATATGGCTGATCCCTAGGGATAATCCCTTCTGTTATATTGGGTAGTGGTACACTGGGCAATTTCAGTTTGTGCCACCGCAACTCTTGCCTTCTTGCAGTAATAAGTATACCGGGAGGTCTTTTTCCTTTTGGGTAAATTACCCAGATTTGTATTAATCCTAGATGAATTAAAAATTACTGGGGCGGGGAAATTAGAGCTGGGATCCTGCTTGCCAGTGAGTGATTTTAAAATTACCGGGGTAGAAAAGTTAAAACTGGCATTCTTCATGGGAGACAACACAGGCAGGATCGAGTCACCTGCATCAACAGCTGGCCCTAGGGCAGGGGAGGGGAGTTGTAAAATCAGAGCCTGGTGGACTTCTGCCTGCAAGACTAAAGAACTGAGATTGGCAGGTCGCTCCGGGGTAACAGCCGTAGCTATATGCCCCAGTGAAGATTTTTTGGAAACTGCAATTACCTCCGATAATCTTCTAGCGGCAGCCAACTCAAGAGAGACACGAGTCTGCAGTTTGGAAATTTCCTCGTCAATTGCAAGATTAGTACGAGTAATAAAATCATCCATTGGACCACTAATTGATGTGCCTCCCTTACCAGCCTTGCTACGAGTTATCCTGGTGGACATAGTTCAACAAGGGCAAGGACCCGGGTAAGCCTCCTAGGAAATGCAAGAGATTACAACATCAACCCCACTTAATCAATAGAGGAAAAAAGAAAAGGGCGAAAGAGGATAGGCCAGTCCAGTCCTCTCAGACCTCGAACGGCCTCAAACGGCCCAGTCTTTGCCCAGTCTTCGCTCGGGCTGCGTCCCGCGCTGCGGGAGGCGGAGGTTGTAATATAGGGGGCGTGGGGGGCGGGCCAGCAGGGAGAGCGGACCGGAAGCTCTCCGTCGGTCTTGCAGGGACTTCTGGGAAATGAAGTCCCCGCACGCTCGCAGCCCCGCAGTCGCCTCGCGCCCACAGCCGCCTTGCCGCCACAAACAATGCCCCTCAGTGCTGGTGTCCGCTGCACACGTCGAAGCGGCACCCGCGGAGCGGGTGCGGCGAGGAGTGGGTTGGTGGGCCGGTGCGCTGGAGTGCTGATTGCAATGATACTGCCTCGGAGGTTAAAAGCCAGGATCTGCCGCTAAAAAAGTAAGTATAGATTTATTACTACAAATATCCCGGATACTCTTTATGAGCACAGAAGCAAATGCGTTAAAACAAAACACAGTTTAAATACACAAAAGTTGCACAATATGGATGAGCCCTAGGGGCCACCTAAACCATATACTAAAATAGTGGTATAAGAACCACTATGGGGAAAGTGAAGAGGCCTAGGGCATCGCTGGAGCTGTTCGGGACTAGCAGTGAAGAAGTCGGGAAAGGCCCGCGGGACTCGGGAGCAGTGCGGAAAGTGCACGCTTTACCAATGCAATGTCAATGGTGCGTAAAAAGTACAAAGTTAGTTAGGAAGGAACCTTCCGAGTGACCTAGAAAGCTGAAACTTGAGACACAGACACTAGAGGTGTGTACCAGTGTGGGAACACCGGCGGAGCTGAGTTGCCTCACCCACAGGAAGAGGGTGCATAGGGTCGAAGTAGTGTCGGGTTTCGTCACGCAGGTCGATGGTGCTTGGAGCTGAAGATGCTGCAGGCGGCTCGCTGTGAAGAGTTCCGGTGGATCCAAGGGTGGACCAGAAGAGGTGAAGACCTGAAAGCAGAGGGGACAATGTTCAAAGTCACTAGCCAGTGACTACCGTGGAACCAGAGTGGAACCAGGCGATGTCGGGTGCAAACAGGCGTCGAGGTGTAGCTTCTCTCTGCAGCCACGAGGGGTCGAAGACGTCCAGGAGTCGGTCACGAGCTGTCCCACGCAGGCTTCTCGCTGTTGGCCGTGTCGGCGACTTGATAGAAGCAAACAGGCCTTGGCTAATGCAAGCCACGCAGGAATCGAAAAAGGCTTGTTACTCGGACCAGCAAGGTCAGAGCAGGGGCTCCTTTTTACAGGAGCAAGGGCAAGTCTGGAGCAACCAGACCCGCAGTGAAAGTTGTAGGTTTCGTCGCCAAGATGGCCACTAGCCGCGTGGCAAGTGGACGGTTAGGCGCGTCGAGTGGCACGATGCAAAAGGGCCCCACGCAGATCGTGGAGATGCTGGGGGGCTGATCTTCGGTGCAAGGGCTGCTCGAGGTTGGGGCTTCTCAAACCTCAAAGCACAGCGTCGAGGGTGCCTCTGATGCTGCGCAGTCAGCGTTTCGGGGGTCTTCCAAGATGTCCGGTCCCACGTCTCTCGGTGCCTCCACGGGTCCCTTCTTTGCAGGGACTGTGGATCGGGCTGTGAGAAGTCTGGGAGTCTGGGTCTTGTCAGGCTCTGGGCTCGGGCTCCGGCGGGAGGCGGCGGCAAAGCAGACGTCGAGTTGCTGGTTGGTGCCTGTGTTCACAGGGTGGTCACTCCTTGGCCACAAGGGAGATTCTCTTCCGTCTTCTGTGCAGCAGAATGTCGAAGTCCAGTCTTCTTCTGTATTTCAAGTTGATTCAGGATGATCTGAAGTCTCAGGACACAGCTCCCACTCTTATTCGAATCTGGGGGGCCGGATCACCTACTAGGTCCCTCCTCTGGGTGGAACCAGGAAGGGGGGTGGTTACACCCCCTTTCCTTTGTCCAGTTTCGCGCCAGGACTGGGGCTGGAAAGCCCCAGCACCGGTTTGAACTGGCCTATGCACAGGGACACCTTGTGTGCCCCAGGCATGTCTGATTCTTTTCAGCCCTGTCCTACCCAATACACAAAATCCTGTCTGGAGTGGTGCTAGCACCTCCCCAAGCAGGAAACCCTTTGTCCAAGCTGCCCTCGCTGGAAGGACTCCCAGCAGCAGGAGGTCAGACTTGTGTCTGTGGTGGCAGCATCCATTTTGAGATGCTAAGGCTCTGTTTAACTTTAACCGGGGTTCAGGCTAGGTACATGTTGTGTCCCTCTAGAAGGGTGGAATGCTACCCCCGTCGCCAGAACTGGCGAGGGGGTAGTATTCCAATTCGTATGACACCTTACTCGACATGTTTTGATAAAGCCAAACCTAAGATAGCATTTAACCGCGAGGATTATAATGCACTTAAGAGTATATGGTATGGCAATATCATGGAACAGCTAAAGGACATGGTTCCGAAAGCTGCAGACAGGCTCAGCTCATGCCAGAGCACCATCTCACATATTTCCAAGCACTCTGCCTCCAGGATTGATGAGGCCTTCCATAGGAGTGACTGATAGGAACATATGTGTCCATTTTGGGTTAGGTATAGGCATACTACACCTAAGTAAGGGGTGGTTACACCGACTTACCCCAGCTGAGTGATCAGCCAGTTGTGTCAAATATGGAGGCCAGGCCAGGGGTGGCACAATACATGCTGCAGCCCCTGGTAGGCCTTGGAAGCACCTATGCCCTGGGTACCTGGGTACACTGTTACAGGGACCAATAAAGTGAACCAGTTCCAATTTCGTTATGCACCTAAAGTACATGGGTTACAATTTAGAGAGAGAACAGCAGGCTGTGGGTCTGATTAGCAGGCCCACAGCCACATTAAGTCATAAACCAGTGAAGCAAAAAGCAAAAATTTGGGGTGACCATAGGATAGCAGACCCTACTCTCCTACAGTGGGGAGTGCTGCAGAGGGTGCGGGCAGCTAGGAACTTTCATGCATATTTTATGGCACTGTGCGGAGGTGCAGGACTATTGGGCAAAGATCCATGACAGCCTGAGAGACGTCCTGGGGACGGAACTAAGGTCAGAGGCCCGCAGATGTGTTTTAAATAAACAAATTTGTGTGTCTATAAGAAGCAATGGGTAACGTTAGCGTGTATGGTAGCCAAGCGTAATATTGCACAGTTATGGGGAGCTCGACAGCCACCCCGGGTCGACAAATGGGCAGAAGACATGGATTGGTGCATGTTTAGAGAGAGGTCAGTCTACGTAGCTAGGGGTTGTCCCCAAAAGTGGGGTAAGGGCTGGGAGGATTGGAATCGGTACCACGGAGACATCTGTACACCCCCGAGACACCCGGAAGAAGCAGAGACACATGAGTCCCTATGATCCCAATACCGATTATCTTGTATGTATCGTTTTGAAGTATGGTAATGCATATATGACAAATGTGAGATCAGCTGCAGTCACCTGATGTCTTCTGTTGTTGTTTTGTTAAACAATAAAAAGATATTTAAAAAAAAAGTGACTAGAGGTACTGCTCTCTAAGGATCTGCGCTTGCTGGTGCGGAAAAAGAAAAACTGACATCAGCGTGCGAGGGCGGCAGCTAAGTAGCTACCGCAGCGTCATCCCGGCAGCAATGATGACAAACGCGGAGTCAACCAACACCACCTTCCGACGCGCAGGGGTACTGCTGACGTACAACTTTCCGGACCCAGTCTGACGCCCGGTGGTATTTCAAGGGTAAGGAATCTATAACTAGCTGTTTCTTTCAGATGTATATGTGCAATACAGTAAGGATTCCCTCTGAAGTGGCACTATAGGGAATGGTAACCGCATATTCTCTCTAGGTTCCCCAAAGGCCAACAAGAAAAATATCCCTTGGGTTTATTCAATGTCTCAATGACAATCATTCATTCACACTCCACTCTGCGATCATTAATAATATGATGCAAGAATACAATGGTTATCAATGCAAAAACACCACTTAATCATAGAAAAACCTGAAATAGCTATTATCACAAGGTGTAAATTTATTTAAATCAAGTATCAGTTAAAAACATTAAAAACAATCCAAGTTATACGTTAACACAAAGAAAATTCATAGTATACACAAAGGAAAAGAGACTAAAAACCTGTGATGTTAAAACTAACACATCGGAATGTTAATTCATGGGAATCTTTGTATGAAAGTCAGAATAACATGGATCCATTCTGACAAATCGTTCTGTGAATTTAACTTGGAAGAGTTGCGTTGACGCGTCTCGGTGTGTAGCTCTATATGCACCACCTTTATCAAGACTAGTATTTCGTTATGTCTCTTTCTCAACCAACATTTTGATTAAAATTAATCTAAACAAAAGAAATAAAAACAATTTTATACATTGATTACTAGACCATTTTAAGGCTGCCTACTAAATTTCATTACATCACATTACTAAAACCTTCATATTAGATCCTTCATTCCATTACATTGCCCTGCACCCCATCTTTAATAATATATTATTGACCCCCCAGTATGAACAAATGACAATCTGGGAACTTTGTTGCAAAGAGACTGGTTAACAACTCATTGGGTTTTACTACATCATACATTATGTTCTTCATCCCCCTGATATTTAAAACAAATCTACCCCCCGCAGGCACATATTATTCTGTATGCATTCTGGTGGTTGTCTTCATAACCATTGCAGCCTCACTGATTTAAGACATATATTCTACACCCTTATGAGGTTATCCACATTCTGTCCACACATGCACTCACATACCGTAAAATTTGAATAGTGCCACGTGTTGGTCACTACGCAGAGGATTATCAAATGCCTTCTTGCAAACCACCGATCATCTATAAAGCAATGACAATTTTGCATTACACCACAAATCTCAAGATGATTGGTCTCCTGAAACAATAATCTCAAGGTGTATTTACCTGTGTAATTCTAACAACAACTGACCCACTATAAGGGCGCTATATCGATGTCCTTGATAAAAACTGATGATTTTCTGTGTCTTATTCTCCTGTTTTGATATGCAGGTCTTAACTCTATAAGCAACTAGACACAAAAATGAAAAACCATTGTAATTCTAAGCTTCTTACAATTTTAATCAGTTCATATGTCGAGAGAGGTAATTTATATACCTGGGATTAATCTCCAATTGCGTATTCTAGTGGTTCTCGTGTGCTGCACAATGTTCTCTAGCACTTCTCTGTGTTCTAAGATCCACTACGTCAAGTGGTTGCTTCTTATAAAATCATAATCCCCATATACGGAGGACCCTGCATCGGGTGATAAAACACATATATCGAATAATGAGGCTTAAGTCCATAATAATTATTACTAAACCTCATCCATATCCATGGCGCCCTTAAGTACCATCCATAGTTCATACACTATTGGGCTATAGGTAAGGGGGGGGGGCTTTGTTGATTACCTCCTCCCCCACATGGTAGATATAGCCTGGGGCCCAACCCTGCTCCGCTATGTTAACCCCGTATGAGGTGCCACACCGAAGGTCTAACACCTAGCATCTCAAAATTCCTGTGCATACCTGGAGCGCGGTCGGGTTCTGTGCTATGCTGCATCCGTTTGCCAAATAGAAAGGGCTTCTATGTCACCCAGTCATTTTTATACCGAAGAAACTGCCGGTCATAATTCTCTACCGGTGTTTAAAGCCGCCTCAATGCATCCGCGTCTGATGCGCGTAACCAGCGCGTGACGTCATTCCGTTCGGTCATGTTTTTACCGTAATGTCCCTAAATTCAACTACACTGAAGGCAGCGCGCGGCCGGAGCAGCGCACAATGGGTTTATCTTAAACAAAGCACTGACCCTTGGTCGTAATTACTCATGTAATGGGTATATATATATATATATGAAAACATACCAATTTGCCCATACGTACTAATATATCTTAATACCCATATCGGGGGGCCTCACTAATCTCTCTGAGGTGAATTATATAAACATTTAATCGAGTTCCTAATGAACCCACGGACAATCTCCCAAAACCTAACACGTAATACCGAAATCACGCGTTCGTCTCCACTGTGTTAAAGAGAAGACGGTCTATAATGCCTGCCGGTCACTAATATTTGATTATTAGGTTTAGGCCTAAATTCAGCATATTCATTCTACAAGCAGCCAGAAAAATACTTTGGGGACGCCTGGTAGGGCCCCTGTCACCACCAGTCTAAGTGGCCTGGGGGGCAGAGGTGGTGCCTGGCACACAGTGCGTGGATGTTTAAAAACATACCAAACATGCCTTTACCAGTTCCGGCTTGTCTTGCGGACCATTTCCAGGCCGCAGCACAAGCCGCAATTGGAAAAGGCATGTTTCCGACTGCCTTCACAGAGGTCGGATCGTAAGATTTGCGGGTGTAGCCACCGTCTGCCTGTCGGCCAGTCTCCATCCCACAGCGATGGTGGTCTACATTGCCTGCATTGTTACTTTTGCAATATCAGTAGCACAGTTTGTTTTCTCTGCTCCTGATAACACATACAAAAGAACAAAAAGTGCAATGTGCATTGTTCTGAATGGCCATTGCATGGATATTTGTCTAATGAAATAGACAAATCCTTCTCCCTTGGGAATGAGACATGGTGAAGGCTAATATAGACCTAAAACTTTTTTAGACAAATCTGTGCTGAGTGTTATATACATTAATCTGAGCATTTGATGAGGCATAATATTGGGTTTCTGCATTCCTTATTAAATCTTTCCTCTTATAGCAGTTTCATGCAGAGGGTTTTTATTTCCACTTTGCTAACTCTGTTTAGGGATACTTGATCATTAACCCTTTTGCTACTAGGCCTTTCCCCCCCTGTACTGAGCCTTTTTTGTGCTATTTGGTGTAGTTTGCGCTTAGGCCCCTGTACCTTTTTGGCCCCATAAGGTATACACGCCAAATTTGCATCCTTTTCTTCCAACAACATGTGGATTTTAAAGGTACTCAGGGGTTGTGGATTTCCGTGGATGGGACCCAGAAATTAGCCAAAATACAGCTAAATTGAGAGGTTTCTTTGAAAGACTGGAGAAATAGTGCGTCAGAAGAAAGCGTTTGTTTTTCCCCTGAAAATGGTATCAATAAAGGGCTTGTGGTGCTGAAATCACCATCTTGCCAGCTTTCAGGGAAAGGCAGACTTTTGTCAGAAAACCAACATTTTTCACACAGTTTTGTCATTTTACCGGGACTTAGCCTATTGCCCCTACTTTTTGTGCTTTCAACCTCCTTCCAGTTAGTGGTAGAAATGGGTGTGTAAGCGATAATGGATCCTGGAAAGTGATAAATTTCTGAGAAGTAGACAACATTCTGAATTCAGCAAGGGGTCATTTAACAGTTGAAAATAAGAAATATTGAAAATGAGTTGAAAAAAACAACAATTTGTGCCAACGTTTTCACTTGTAACTTCTTCTAAGTATGACATATTTTTTTAAAGCAATATATCATTACATCCGCTGGAGTTTTCTGGTTGTGGGGATATATTGGACATGTAGGTTCACCAAGAACTCAAGGAATCCAGCGCCAATAACTGAGCGGTGTCTTGCAATGGTTTTTCATTGTGTACTGGGTATATAGCAATTAATTTGGTAAAATATAAAGAATGAAAAATAGGTATCAGGGACACCTATGTATTTAAAAAATTGGAACAAAATGCACAGTTTAGAAGTAGAAGTTATTTGCACATCTCCAAAATTGTGGGTACCCATGCTAGCATGTGAATTATAGGACATTTTTCCAAGTGACTTCTTTTTTACATATAGTCTTACATTTTGAAGGCAAAAATGCATAGAAGGTCAAAAGGTAATAACAGTTTTTCTACAATCAATAATAGATATCAATGCATCCTCACCTTCTTTTGATATTTTATATTGCTGGACCCTTGGTAAGGAAGCATCCTCCCGAACCTGTATGTGTACTGGAGAAATGTCCATTCTTCCCACATCTGTGTCAGCAGTAGCCCAAACACATGAAGGAACAGAATCAAGGTCCGAACATAAAGAAAATTTATATTGTTTAGGCAATGTCTTTTTCCCAAAAATGACACGTACTCCAGATGGGGAATAATGTATAGTAGCATGGAAATATTTCAAAAGATCAAGTCCCATCAGATTATCTGGAGCATGTGGGGGAAGTAAAAAGGGGGCTGCAGTAATGAAATTCTTAACCCGCAAAGGTAGTTTTTGGGACAAAGGGCTAGGAGTTGGCCTTCCATCAAATCCTATTGATGTAATTACTTGGCCAGACAAGGGTGTCCCAGGTACCAGTTTCTGAGATATCGCACTACGTGTCGCCCCTGTATCCACTAAAAATTTCTGATCCTTCCCAAGTATGGTGGCTGTTATATAGGGTCCTTACTGGTCTACAGGTATCTCAACTGTTTCTCCTTGTCCTACGCTGTCGTAGGCAAAATGTGTTCCCACAGTTTCCTCTGATTCCCAATCCTCCATAGAATATTGATTATTTCGTTGATCAAAATAATTTCCTGACCTATTTGTTTCTGGAGCTTGAACCTGCTGTGGCTGCTGTCAACTTCCAACAGGACATTCGGCGCCAATGTCCCTACTCCTTACAATAGCACATTCATTCAGTCCTAGTGGAGTTTGTCTACGCAGTGGCCCTACTGGAGGTGCTTGTCTATAAGTCTGACCATAATTTTGACCACAGGCCTGGATCATCATCATCACCTTAGTTTTCAATTCTTTTAGTTTTCCTTTTTTTTCGTTCTTGCTCAGTGGTCACCTGATTCTAATAATACTGAGCCATATCTAATATAGCTTTCCGGGTTACTGAAGCCCATTTACTCTCAGAATTGTTTAAGCAAATCGATACCTCAGGAAGTAAATTTCCCACGAATCAATCTACAAATTAATGTGCACCTGAAGGTGTAGATGTATCTTGCCCACTAAAATAGTGGAACACTTCCTTAGAGCGAGTAACGAAATCAGGGACAGTCTCTCCCTGTTTTTGTTTACAAGCAGTGAGAAGTGCCCAATCTATTTTCCTTGCAGGAACTATCGTTTTTATATAAGTGAGTATGTTTCCAGGAAGATCCAGTATGAGCTAACTAGGTTTCTTACCAGGCTTCCTATACCTATCAGCTGCTACTATGGCAGCCCATTCTCTTCCCAAGTCAACAGCATGATCCTGTTTCCGGGTAAGTCCCCACATATCTGGTGGGAGGATCATACCAAAAAACATATCAATATCTGCTAAGGTCATAATACAAGAATCAATGGCTGCCTGTGCATCATCATAAAATCCTCTAGGATTTTTCTGTATGCCTGGTAAAGAGGCTTTTAAAGTGAGTACATCCGTCCAGGGCATATATAGCCAATTGTATACAAAATGAGCTCTAGCATCAGGACTATTGGGGTCATCATTATCTGCATTCACTCTTCCAGGAATGAACTGTGATGCTGCTTCCCTCATAGGTTTGTACCGGTACTGGTTGGAAAATAGGGAGCTGGACACCCGCAGGCAAAGGAGGTGGAACCAGAGGTACAGAGGGAACAACATTCGGTGGTCCAGGTCGAAGAGGTGTTAAAGGTACATATGGGGGCGGGGGTCGTTCAATCAGAGTCCGAGAGGCAAGATGGCGCCCGTGAAGGACGCCTGAGCATACCTCTCCTGCGGGACCCTGGTGAACCGAGCCCTATGAGAGAGCAATAGGTGTGGTGGAATCGAGGAGGGGGAAACTGGTTACCTTGCCTTATCGAGAGAGGCAGCAGTGACGGCTTGAAAGCTGGAAAGAGTGCGGGATTGCTGACGTCCAGTGAGGAGGAGCAGAGCCGCTGTTGACGCTCAGATTTCTCGTGTGGCTATTGCGGTAGCCGAGGCGGCTCAAAACTGTGTTGGAACTAAGGGCATTAGGTGAAACCGAGTGAAATTGCTCCTCGGTAATAGCCCGGGCTTTGCATCGGTGAGCTCTCGATGGACTGTAGGGAGACGCTGGATACTTTGTTTCGCGGCATCTACTGATTAAACACAGCTGCTGCGCTGAGATTGCCGGTGTTGTGGGAGGAAGACGCCAGTGAAGCTGCTGCAGGAATACGCGCTGGGACGGTAGATCAACGGCGTTTTCGAAGCTGGGAGTGAGGGAGAGTCCTAGCGGTGTGCTGGCTGACAGGATGCCGCTGAAGGGCTCCCGCAATAAACGTGGACACGAAGAAACCCCCACTGAAGTCCTTGCAGAGGTCAGTAATAATGCAGGTATAGCTGGCCAGGTGAAGGGAAAGGTGGTGCAAGGTGCTGAGGGCAACGCGGTAACTTCCAAGTCTCAAAAAAAAGTAGAAGGTGCACAGAATCAGGGGGCTAATCAACAGGAGAAGGGCAAACCCACTGCATTGGAAAGTGGGAAGAAAATACCAGCACTTTTTACGACTACTGCGGAAAGGCAGAAAGAAAGGGAGAGGAGGAAAAATAAGGTGGCAAACCTGGCGAGCTGGGTACTGCTAGCAATTCCTGCACGCAAAAGGGGCCAGCTGTTGTTTCTGTCTGGGTTCCAGAGGCTATTACTGAGGAGTATGTGTCTAATGTTATGGCTATCGCAATCTCCGACAGCGAGGTGAACAGCGAGGTGAACATGGATGGAGATTTCTACTCTCTTTCAGAACATTCTGGCTCTTCTTGTGAGGACTTGGCCGAACAATATTCTGCTCAGCTGTCCATGATGGATGGTGATGATTATGGAAGCTCAATTGTGGAGGAACCCGATGCGTCAGAGGAAGGCCAGCTCCAAACTGTTAGAAAGCTGGATTTGGGTGCAAGTCATGAGAATAATGATACCCCTGTAAAAAGTTTGATTCAAGAGGGTCAATCGGCTTTGGATGAGACTGAAGGGACAGAGGTTTCTTTAGCATTAATTTATCGGACTATCATGCAACACCGAGATGAAACCAAGGAAGAGAGCTTAAGGGTTCAGAATATAAGTCGTAAATTGCAGAACTCTGTGAGACGTTTGGTGAAATCGCATGGAGACTTTTTGGTTAGATTTAATGAAGTTGAAACAAGGGTATCGACTCTGGAAGATGATCTTGCACAGCAGAAAGCAGTTGTGGAACGGAGTCTGGCAACAAAAGAGGAAATGATTTGGAAACTTGCTGACATTGAGAATGGTGCAAGACGTAACAATTTGAGGATTCTTCAGGTCCCTGAGGGGAAAGAGGGGCAAGACCCAAGGGGGTTTGTGGCTGGTTTATTCAAAACAGCCTTTCCTGGTTTAACTCAGTGGGACTGGGAACATGAAATTGAACGTGCACACAGATTTCCTTTTAAGATTTGGTTGCGGCATGGCCAGGAAACTAAGCCTAGGGCAATATTAGTTTCATTCAATAGTTTTTTGGCACGTGAGGAGGTCTTTAAGCTTGCTAGGCCAGATAAGAAGGGAAAGGCTGGGGATGTGGAATTCTTTCTACGTCCTGATTTGTGCCAACAGTCAGTAGAGCTGCGGTGGCAATTTCGTCAATTAATCTCAGACTTTCAATCAAAGGGTGTGCTAGCTTTTTTAATGTTTCCAGCTAAATTGAAGATCGTGTTTAAGGACCAAACTCGGTTCTTTACGAATATTTCCTCAGCAACTGAATTTGCACGTTAGATATAGTTCAAGAAGTTACTGAGTTAGAATAAGATGACTCTTGCTTAAGCTTCCTAACTCTGAGGATATTGTTACCTATCTCTGTTTTTTTTTTGCTGGGTACAAGTTAGTCCACTGCTCCTATTGTGTTTCTGTAACTTTTTAAATTAATTTCTTGAGTTATATCGTTAGGTAGGGCTTGACAGGTGAATGCAAGAGGTTATGGTAGAGCTCGCATCTACAGGACCAGGAGTCCTAAAGCGTCGGCGATGGGGGGGAGAGAGGTTGGGGGGTTGAAGGGGGGTCGTTGTTGGGTTTGAGGGGAGGAAGGGGTAGGGGATAGGGGGAGCTGGGTAGCACTAAGGGGGTGTAAAAGGGGAAAAAAATCACAGCGACAAGTACTAGGGTTACCTACAGGATAAAATAGACAGTTTGCGTTACTGGAGTTAGGCGGCAGCTTGGATCTTGTGGTGTAAGGATTCAAGGCCAGATGTAGGTAATCCCAGATTGCCGATTCTTAAATACCGAATCATACCGATTCGGTATTTAAGAACTGGCAATCGGGATGTAGGTCATTTTACCGATTTAATTACCGAATCGGTATGATTCGGTAATTACCGAATCGGTATTCACTGATTCGGTAATTGCCATTCATTCCTATGGGCCTGGAGGCCCATAGGAATGAATGTCAATTACCGAATCGGTAAATACCCATTCGGTAATTGGGGGAAACATTGAAGGGTGGCTGGGTGTCACTTTGACACCCTGTTACACCCCTCAATTGTGCATGGGTGCACATGTTGCAGACATACATGCCCTTAGGGCATGTATGTCTGCAACATGGCACTGTTTCAAAAACAAAAGAAATGCTTTTTAAAGGGTTTTCATAATTTACCACCAACTTCTAGTTGGTGGTAAATTAGGAATTCTTAAACCCCTGTAGCACTTATTACAGTGCTACCTACATGTCAAAATACAGATTCGGTAATTATACCAATTCGGTATGTTACCGATTCGGTACAATTACCGAATCTGTATTTTAACGTGCCCCTACATCTCAAACTCCAAATACCGGTCGGTAACGGACGAAATCAGCCGTTACCGACTGGTATTTGCCTTCCTACATCTGGCCCAAAGTGTGTTAAATCTCTCAATAAATTGAAATGTTAAATGCTCGAGTTAGAATTTGTTCAATGAATGTGTCTGGTCTTAATATTGTGCTAAAACTACAAAAGGAGGCGGCAGAACTAAGACACATTCGGCCAGACTTAGTGTGTATTCAGGAAACACATATTCCGTGGGTAAAGAGGGGTATTTGAATGAATTAGGTTATTCTTTAATTATTGCATCGGGCCAATCTACTATGATACGAGGGGTAGCTATCCTTGCTAGACGAAATTTGGTCAATATTGATCGTAAGTTAATGGATAAGAATGGGCGGTGGGCCATAGTAGAGTGTAGTTTTGAAGGCCAAAAGATTACACTTTGTACTTTATATGGATCCAATGTGGATGATGCAGGGGTCCTAATTGAATTAAATTCTGAATTGGCTACTTGGCCATAACCTGTATTGGTTTGTGGCGATATTAATATTAATTTGATGAATCAAGCATTACAGGATGGCCCAGATAAATATACTGGACGAAAGCCCAAAGTTTTTAAAGCACTTTATAATTTAGTTAGTGATCAAGGATTGGTGGATGTTTGGGGCAAATTGAGGGATTATGATAGTGGCTTTACCTTTTACTCGCACCCCCACAAAAAATTGGTAAGATTAGATTTTTTTTTTGCGCCGGTTTCCCTTTGGGGGGGGGGCGACAATTCATGTATATCCAAGGATCTCTTCGGATCATGCTCCAATTGCGCTTGAATTAGCTCTATGTATTAGTAGACCTAAACTCAATAATTTTACATTCAATCGGAAATTATGTGTGAACAATGAATTTAAGGAGTATATGGATAGCTGGATCAAGGGTTTCTTTGGTAATAATAATGGGACTGCTTCTGTTAGTACAGTGTGGGACACTTGTGTTCTTGGGTTTGGAGCACTGAGAATGCTAGAAGATACTAAACAGCTAAGAGGCAAAGTCATGAATTTGTTGAAACTATTGGGAAACGGTTGGCTGTACGACTGCGGATGAAGGAATCGGCCAGAAATATTCAGGCATTGAGGGACTCAAATGGGGTGTTGCATTCCGATCCTCACCAGATTCTCACGATTTTTCAGCAGTTCTATTCGGATTTGTATACGCAGCAGAGAAGTCCGGAGGGGGAAAGGGATCAGACAGTGATGCTTGAAGAGGGTTTGAAACAACTAGACCCCAGGTATTTAGAGGAACTGGATTCCCCGATTACTATGTCTGAATTAGAAATCGCAGTCCAAGGTTTAGCGCTAGGGAAGGCGGCAGGGCCAGATAGAATTCCGGGGGAGGTCTATAGGCTGTTTTTTAATATTATTAAGCATGAAATGTTGAAAGTATTACAATTGGCACAGGAGGGATATCCTCCTAGATCTTGGTCGGACGCTACGATTGCAGTATTTTGTAAGAAGGGCAATTCCCCGGACCTAGTAGGATCCTACCGCCCAATTTCACTACTGAATAGTGACAATAAAATCTATTCCAAAATTCCGGCCAACCGATTGTCGAAAGTCATTACGTCTTTAGTTTCCCCATATCAGCATGGATTTATTCCAAAAAGAGGAACGGTGGATCAAGTGAATAAGGTAATAACCTTATTTGATATTTCAGGGACAGGAAAAAGGGATCTGGCGCTTATATTATTGGACGCAGAGAAGGCGTTTGATCGCGTCCAATGGGACTATATGTGGTGACTCATGGACAAAATGGGGTTTGGCAAGAAATTTATTGTTGCATTACAGTCGCTATACCTAGATCCCATGGCTAAAATATTGGTAATGGGAATGCTTTCGGACCTCTTGAGCATAACTCGGTGAACTCGACAGGGATGCCCCTGCTCTCCTCTTTTGTTAGCTTTATATATTAATCCTTTTGTTGAACAATTATCACTTAGTGCACTTATCCCACCGTTTCGAGTTTTGATTATTGCTTTTCTGTTTTTGCGTACGCAGATGATATAGCAGTAGTCACAGAGAATCCTTCACTTGCTATTAAAGAAATAGAGCGGTTGGCTAAAGAATTTGTCAGGACTACGGGCTATAAACTCAATGAATCAAAAATGCAAATGTTATGCTCTGATACTGTACTATGGCAGTATGCCCGGGTTGTAAAAGAGGTTATGTACTTGGGGATACAAATACGAGCATCTATGTCTGAACTTGTAGATGCTAATTGGAATGTTCTTGTCCACAAAGTTAAAACATTTTTGGACAGATGGGATCGCCTGTATTTTACCATTATTGGCCTTTGTAATATTGTCAAACTGAATATACTTCCTAAAGTTCTTTATTTATTTCAGTCAATACCTTTGGAAATATCTAAAAAGAGAATACAGCATCTACAAGCAATTTGTGGTAAATTTATATGGAGTCCAGGGAGGCCCTGACGGGCAATGAGATTTATGACTTTGCCTCTTGAAAGAGGGGGTATGGCGGTACCTGATTTTTAACTTTATTATGTTACATGTTTTCTTTTAAAAATGAGGGTACTGATCACGGGGAGACCGCTGCTAATATTGCTATTGCTCGCAAGCCGTGTAGAACTGTGGACCTTTATCCCCTAATTTTTGGATCCTGTTTTCCCCCCGAAAAGGAGCATTGACAGCAGCGCTACCCGAGGCGCTAGTGGGAGGCGGAGGAGTATTACTGCTAGACATCGAGGACGAGCCAGGACTACGTGGCCCAGCATTCCCAGCGGCCAGGCTATCGCCGCAGCTGGAGCCTCTTCCCCGCCCCGCCTCTCTGCAGTGCTTGAAAACGGCTCGCGGCCCCCGCTCCGCTCGCAAGCCATGTAGAACTGTGGACCTTTATCCCCTAAATTTTGGATCCTGTTTTCCCCCCGAAAAGGAGCATTGACAGCAGCGCTACCCGAGGCGCTAGTGGGAGGCGGAGGAGTATTACTGCTGGACATCGAGGACGGGGCCAGTACTGCGAGGCCCAGCATTCCCAGCGGCCAGGCTATCGCCGCAGCTGGAGCTTCTTCCCCGGCCCGCCTCTTTCTATTTAAACCCTCACACGCTCGCGCACGCGGGACCGGACCGGACGCCACCTCCTGTATTTGTTGTCCCCCACCCCTGCCAGCCTCACCGGCCTCTCATGGCTGGACATGAAACGAGGAGCAAGACCTCGCTAGCCGGTGGTTCCACAGTTGGAGGTATGGAAACATTTCTTACTAGAGCCAATACAATAATAGACATCGCAAAACGCCTGTCCAAAGAACTGTCGGCTTTCAAGAGATCTTCCCTGGGATCAATAGCTAATGCTAAAACCCCTGAAAGGCCCGTCGATACCGTTACCAGCGATGTGGCTGGCCAAGCCTCCATATCCGAAGTTGACATACAGGCGTCACTGGACATGGACATTTTGGTTACTGAAATACTTCCCGAAATTAACTTAGTTCTTGATAATAATGTACCCATTTCTCCTGAATTTTATATTACTATTAATAATACTCTGTCACAGGGGGTTAAAGAAGGGGCTACCGCAAAACGCAAGAGGACCTACAATAAGAAAGCTGGTAGAAAGTCTAAATCAGCGAAGTTACAACATGACACTATTTCCCCTCCAATTAGTCCAACCCCACCCTTGATTAGCAATGATATATTATTTGAAAGATTGGGTGCCCTATTTAAATCGATTCTATTCCCTCTAGAGGCCAAAATAGAGCAGATAGAACTCAGACTGACAAATATAGAGAAAGTCACAGCTGCTATATTGGCTAATTCCGTCAAGCCCAGTAACCCGAGTACCTTGCCAACTACCCTTACTATCCCTGATTCCTTACCAGTTAAAGATGCCCTAATTCCAACCTGCCCCCCAGTAGGCCCCCAGGACTCCATTCAGGTTAATTACAATGTTCCCATGCAACAAATATCTGGGCTGCCACCAATTAATGCTAACGCAATTGGGTTAACGGTTGAAGGCCAAATAGATTCTCCGGCCAAAGAACCTAGAGCCCCTAGACCACGTTTGCCAGACCTTCCACCCGAAGCAAACCGTTTTATGGTAGTCTTAGCAGGAGCTCCTACGTTGGAAGCTGGAGAAGCCGAAACCTTTAATTCCCTAAAAAGCAAAGTTGTTAGGTGGCTTAACTGGAATAGACCGCTTTCGGCCCACCTCCACAACGAAATCATCATGGTAAGGAGGGTGCCATGGCTGGGTAAAACTGCTAAGACCATAAATGGAGACTGTATAACGGTCAGTTTCAGAGACCCTAGAACCGTTTTGCATATCTGTGCAGGTTTTAATAGGGCCTTTGACTCCACCATTCAGACCCTCCCAGTGTCCTTTTTCTTTCCACCTAATCGTATGAACCATGGTAGAGGCAGAGACGGCTGGACCAGAGTTGAGCGGAGGGGTAGACAAAGAAGATACGATGTAAGTCCGGTCATGTTGCCCCAGTATGCCCCTTTTTGTGATTTTAATCGGTTCAGTTGTCTAGATGGTCTAGATGGAGTTGACTGACTATCCCCAGCCCATGATTCAAGATTCTCCCTCCCTGACACTAGTAATGGTTTATTGGCTAGAGAGGCTGAGATAAATGAAATGTCCCCCGTAGAGTGCTTGCCAATGGCTATAGCCCCTATGAAGTCACCTCCTCCTACTACCATTAAACCCCTAGAGCTATCCCTGGAAACAGATCTAGCTGATGCCTCCCACCCATTAATCTCTTTGGATATATCAGAGGAGCCGCTAACAACCTTAGTGCTCCCAAGTGACCCTGGGTTCGAAGAGCCTGTCTCTTGTCCCCCTTGTTTCAAAATTGCGAGCTGGAATATCGCCGGTTGGCGACAGAGGGTGTCGTCTCTGGGCTGGAGGGAATCCATCTCCAAGTTTGACATCCTCTGTTTACAGGAGACCTGGATATCCATTTTGATGGCTTTGTGACCTACAATTGTCTAGCACAAGAGTCCAATATGGGTAGGGCAAAAGGTGGCCTTGTAATTTTATTGTCTGTGAACTTTCCAGTACGTGTGAGATCCCATTCTACTGTAGGATCTCACTCTCAAATTCTCAGGTTGGAACAAAGAGGGGGCCGTGATGCTTTGTTAATCAATCACTACAACAATATGTTTGATTCCACGAGTACCTGTGTTATAGATGAACTCGAGATAGCTGTTAAAAAAATGTGTAGAGATATTCGTAAGCCTTGTGATATTATCTGGGGAGGGGATTTTAATATCCGGACTTGCCCCAACTCTTTTACAAATGTATGTGGGTTTGACGGGGATAACGGGGAGAACCGGGCTCATTTTACCCACACTCCTTATGGCGACTCCCTTAACACCCTTTTGTTAAATTTTGATTTGTTAATCCACCAACCTGCTGCGGATAAAGAGGGTAATATTGCACCGACTTTTGTTGGGAGGAATTCAGCCTCCGTCATTGAGCATCTGCTGTTATCGGTGCACATTGCCCCACTCTGTACGGTCCCCATCATTGTTGATTTTGGTATTAGTGATCACAATGCCATTACTATGTCGACCTCCATCTGGGGGACTATGTTTAGTTTTAAGCGTAGGATTGTTGATGAGATTACCCCTTGCAGGCAAAATGGTATACGGATCAAATGGTGTGGGGACAATTCTGATAAACTGCTCCGGAAAATAGTGGGAGCAGGTTCTGAAGAGCTACTCCGCTGTCTTGATGTTGATGCTGCCCCCTGGTGCATTATTGCCGATTTTGAGAAACTCGGCGATATAATTAAAAGGTCCCTCATTATTACTAAGGGTATATCCAAGAGGGAAGCTTTAGGATGGTTTGACAGAGCCTGCACAAATTTGTTACAAGAACTAAAGAGGGCATTGTCAAGCCACCCTAGAGATAGGGATGCTGTTACACTTCTTAGGGCGACCTATAAACACCAGTTGACCCGTAGAAAACAGGAGCTTAAAGAGCAAGCCTGGCACAACTTGACCAAAGCGGCGGAGCTGCGTGACAGTAAGTTATTCTGGAGTACTGTCAACAGCCCATTCCTCCAAAAGGAGGAATATCCGGTTTTAACTGCCCAGGTTAGTGAGGATAGCTGGGTCCAATATTTTACAGGAATCTTTGATCCAGCTAGGGAGGATCAGGCTAGTATTAGTGCTGATATTACAGGACTTAAACATCCCCTGGGGATTACACTACAAGAAGTAGATAATGCCATCCGTAACAGCAAGGGGGGGAAGGCCCCACGACCGGACGGTGTTCCGGTCGACCTGTACAAAACCGATCTGGCACTATGGAGCCCCCTCCTGACCCAGGTGTTTAATGCCTCTGTTAACGATAGTACTCCCTCTACCTGGAGCGAATCCATAATTTTACTGATTTATAAGAAGGGAGATAGAGGAGAGGCCAAGAACTACCGCCCTATCTCCCTTCTAGATTCCTCGTTAAAAATTATGAGCAGGGTCATACTGTTACGATTGGAGGAATGGGCCGAAGCCAATAATATCCTTGTGGACTCCCAATATGGTTTCCGGAAGGGTCTCGGCACAATCGAGCAGTGTATTAATTTAGATCTTATTATAGGGAAATACACTAAATCTAAACAGGGCTCTTTATTTCTCTGCTTTGCAGACCTTTCCAGTGCTTTTGATTTGGTGGACCATACTCTCTGTGGTCCACCTTACTCGAAATGGGAGCCCCGGCAGCAATAATCTATTTTCTAGCCAGACTTTACAATAAGTTGTCAGCCCAGATCCGCTTTGGGCAAGCGGGGGAATGTACGAAGAAGATCAAGGTTAAATCCGGCATTAGGCAAGGTTGTGTCTTGGCCCCGCTATTTTTCTCTCTTTTTATAAATTCTATGGAGTCCGACTTGAAGAGGGTCCAAGCTGACGCTCCTCAAGTTGAGGGTCAACCAATACCGGTACTGCTTTATGCAGATGATACTGTCCTACTTTCAAGAACTCCAATAGGTCTTCAAAAACTTATGAATCACTTTTATGATTTTATTCAAGGTAGGAAATTAAAAATTAATAATTCCAAGACTTTTATCATGACTTGTGGGAAAAAGGTGAATCATCTTAAATCATTTCAGTTCAAGGAACATCGAATCGAGGTTGTGGACAAATTTTGTTATCTAGGCATAACTTTTAGTAACAGTGGGTCGTGGGCCCCGGAGCTACTCAATGTTAAGGCCAAGATGGGCAAGGGGTCCTCAGGAGTTTTTCGCTTCGCTTCTAAATTAGGCAGTCGTCGCATCCCTGATATGCTGAATGTCTATCGGCACAGATGTGCTTCGATTGCCCTTTATGGATCAGGAGTGTGGGGACATTGGAACCAAGGTGACCTGCAAGTAGCCGAAAATCTATTCCTTAAGAGACTCCTCTGTCTCCCTCCCTCGGCATCCACTGAACTGATCCATAAAGAGGTGGGGCTGGAATACTTGACTGACCTAACAGGATTAAGACCCCTTATGGCATGGAGGTCAATCTGGGCTAAGGACGAAACTGGATTTACCAGGTAAATAATTCAAGACTATCTTCGCTTGGACAAAGCCCGCCATATCCCCTGGTTAAACTATGTTTTAACTTCCTATAAGGAAATTTTGACTTGGACGTTCATAGTGACCCCCTATGTGCCATTAATATACCTAAACAGGTGGTCAAAGGTGTTTTTTTGGAGAACAAATTTAACAGGCGTAAAGAACAATGCTGCCATTTTATAACTCATGTTTTTTATTTTTCCAACAAGGAGGAAGGTTATGGCATGCCTAAGTATTTAAAAGTAATTACTAAACAGTCTCACCAGTTCGTTCTCACAAGGTTGAGATTAGGCATTGTTCATAACCTGGTGGCATTCCCAAAGATGAAAACCCATACTTCAACACCATGCCCGTGTGATGGTACCAGCAAACAAAGCACGTTGCACTTTATGCTAATTTGTCCACTGTATATGCACCTTCGTATCTGTTATCTCAAACCTCTTTTTAAGAAATACTCTGCGTCTACAATTGCTACTGCCTTGAGATTACTTTTTGCACTTGCTATCCCGGATATCTGTTTTTTTACTGCAACCTTTATTTTAAAATCAGTGTCCATTAGAAAAAGCCTGGAATTTTAACATTGCTTTTGTATAACTAGTTGCTGCTAGGCCCATGGCATTGCATCCATTCGAGTTGCCCCAACTTTTTGTAATATATTGTAATTCTTTTCGAATAAAGCTTATGAATATTGCTCCAACAATTTTTGAAATTTTATTAGGCCCAATTGCGAAACAGTGTTTATTTATTGAACTGGATGGAAGCTATTACAAACGTACACGATTTAAAGTCCTGATCAGTGCATTTAAAGTCTGGAAATTGATCTTTAAATCGAATGTAATGGGGAAGATCTCATATTACACTCCTTTTAAGGCATATAGGTTACTACCAGGAATATTTGCGGATGGTATCTCTTTAGGCTGGCAGAGGAAGGGGGTTAGATACTTAGGTGATTTGTGCTTGGATAATGGGATTTGCAAAGCTTTTGATGAATTAATGACTCAATTTAGTTTTCCTAGAACCTATTTTTTAAAATGTTTGCAAATTAGAGATTTTTTAGCTCGAACTAATGCTGTTATGCGATCTAATGTGGTGGTAGAAGGGGTTAGAAGGCAGGTTAAAATCAGAGTTTTATATCAATTGCTGCTTGCGGACAGGCCAGATGAGCTTGACAAAGTTAGGTCTAAATGGTCTATAGCACTGGGAGGAACTGACATTGAAGTTGAAGACACACTTATAATTGCTAGAGAAACATTAATGTCTGCAAATTTAAAAGCTCAATTCTTTAAGACTTTATTTGACTTATATTATACCCCGGCACGAATGGCTAAATGGGGGGGGTGGTTTTGATGGGAAATTTTTTCGGTGCTGGGAGGATAATGCTGATAGTGTCCACATTTATTTTAGTTGTAATAAACTGCATAGCTTTATTGCGGATATATTATATTATTATTATATAGATTGTCTTTGGTCATTAACATGCCCTTGATTATTACTCCTGCTATGATGTTACTGGGGAAAATCTCTACAAGCAGATCAATGTATAGACTATATCAATATCGATATTTGTTTTTTTTTTCTATGACGGTAGCCCGCCTGTGTATAGCAACATAATGGTTGCAGGAAAATCCACCTGATTTCAATATTGGTGAACAAAAATTTATAATCTATATAAGTTGGAATGGGGTTTATTTTGGGTGACTGATGGGCTCAAAGATATGGGGAGCCTTTCAAGATTATTATGAGGTTTAATTTGAATGAATGGACTGAACCGAGTCAATAATGATTTGTTAGATATTATTTTTCCTTTCCTTTTTTTTTCTCCTCTCCTTTTGTATTGTGATGTATGATTATGATCTAAGCTGCTTTCTTATGCTATGCTAAGTATTTGTCCATTTATCCATATGTATTTTTCCTTTAGCTATGGCTTATGAATTATAATAAATGTATGTATGTTGCCGCTGTGAAACTATAAATAAAATAAAATATAAAAACAATCAATAATCCATCAATATCTGAATCCACATCTTCTTGATGGACCTGAACTGCTACTGTTCGTCTAACTATATATTTCTTAGATATTAATAATCTATGCTCTCTATCTAAACATTCCTTTTCTCCTGAACTTCCTTATCCTTCAATTCCTTATACTTCTGATACTCTGTCTTCCTTTCCTGTTTCCTTTGTACCTTCTCTGTCTTGAGCTGTCTCTCCTTTACTTCCTTCCACCACATACACAAACTGTCAAACATAGCTGGCCTAACTTTCTTTAAAAACAACAGTTCTCTAAATACTCGCGTTTGTGAGGGTCCATTGTCCCCTCTAATGGCCATTGAAACTGGGGATCCCTTTGTATATTTGTCCCACAATGCATTATACATGATGGGACAAATACCATATTTGATGTACATCTCAAAAGTCGGAGTACCTTCTGGTGGCGCCCGCTGACTTGCTTCCAAAGTGCCCTGCTTATCGATGCAGCAGCAACAAAACTTCCAAAGAATACTAAGAAGAGGCATGTTATATAAGATATAAAAATCTTATAAACAGAGAGAAATAAAAAATATTCTCACATTACCTGTAAGGAAAAATATTTAGTCAAAACAAATAGCAAGTTCGAAAACAGATTCGAAATTCCAAAATTCCAAGCAGATGCCGAACTGATAACAAACAAATGCCAAGGCAAAATACAAAACAAATTCTCACCAAATGAACAGGTTCAATACAGATTTACCTTATGTGTAGTCTTCGACTCCTACCTGTCGATCCTCCCTGATCAAAAACAGTAACCATCTGAGAGCCCCAGTCAAAGCCAGCAGCCGCCAGGAAGATAAGAGTCGGAGAGCTGAAAATTCACCTTGGACCACGAGCTACATTAGTCTCTTCAGGTGGGACGCCCCTCCGCGAAGTTCGTCTTGCCAACTCGTTTTCCTCGCCTGGTCCGACTGCAAGCCCTTGATGAGGCCTGACGTTGGGTGCCAAATTGTGGAGCGGATTATTAATAACCCCCTGGTGCAGGGTCACCACTTCTTAACAAGTAAGGAGGAATCGACACTGGAGTGAAATACAAACCTTTGGTCATTTATTAGGATTCATGAATGGGGCCTCAACCGACAAGCATCTTAGAGATACTCAAGGAGAGAGCACACTGAACGATGGTTACATGGGTTTTTATAGCAAAGATCACAAACAAGGGACGCCCAGTAGTAAATAGAGCTTTGGAAACAACACACAAATGAAACAATCAGTAAGAATCAACAGCCTTGGTGCCTTGTGTAACTGTTGCGTCCTGAAGCTGCACAACAAGATAGGCTATCTGTGTAAACTTTATCTAAGGCTTCACCATTGTTTAAAAAACCCTGTGCAGACACCAGCTGTTCTTTGTTGTTGAGTCTGCATGTATACACATCCTACAATGCCCCAATCTAGATTCTTTACCAATGTTTATGCAGGTGCGGTGTTAAGGAGAAGGGGGGCCGTGCGGTGCGTGGAGCGACCGGCCCTGTGAACAGGGTCAGAGGTCACAGCTCACAACCACGCGGTCCCCGCCATAAATGGCCAAGTGGGAGGGAGGAGCAGCTGGGAGGCGGGAGCGGGGCGGCGAATAGGAAGGGTGCTGGGTACAGAAAAGAAAAGGGGGCGGGCCGCAGGGGAGCAGCGGCGGGGGAGCGGGGGGTGCACAGAGTGGGAAGGCGGTCGGGCAGGGCGGCAAGGAAATATAAGAACACCAGGTCAAAACAAAGAAGTACAAGAACACCAGGTCAAAACAAAGAAATACAAGAGCACCAGGTCAAAACAGTGAAAGGTCACAAAGGAAAATACAATAAAAACAAATTCAAGGCACAATACTCAGCAGCAGGGCGGACTTAGTGCAGCAGCGGGAACAACTCGGGCACACTCACGGGGGGGCGTGCGGTGCGTGGAGCGACCGGCCCTGTGAACAGGGTCAGAGGTCACCATACTAAGGCTCACAAAACCCTAGGGACGATTGGCTCAATTGGTGTGCATCAAAACTGGAAGCGCATGAAATGGTCCAAAAAAATTGGATAGAAATATTTAATATGGAAATCTAACTTGCCCAACCAGTCTATGCTGTGGTGTCAATGACACAAGACTGGGAACCACTTGTGCATCAACTTCTTTTAGCCCTGATCCAGCAGCCTCGTTTACACCTAAGCCCCCTCAGACCCACCTCATTGGGGCCTCCATTTACAAAACTTTAAAATCTTGAAACACATGATAAAAAGAAGATCAGATCACCAAAAACTGGATCAAACATTGTCACCTTGGAAGAAGTCAACAATTTTTGAAGGATGATAAACAACACTTCAGGCAAGCACAAGGATGCTCTACAGTTAAAGATATTCATGGCTTGCTGAACAAAACATTCCAAAGTTTCATGGTTCATAATAAATCGACCAAACAGTGAAAATGATCCAGTCAAACGTGAAAGGAACAATGTCACAGTGGATTATCGGTCCCTACAAATGAGTACCCTATATCAGACCAAATCAAAGTGTCCCAACATTCCAGCCTCTCACATTAAAATCCGCTAAACTTTAAGAAACCTCAAGGTCACCAAAAAACAAACGCACCAAGTTGCACCAACCATCACAGCTAAAAGAATCACCACCTTAATCAAAAGAGCAGAGCCAATGGTGCCCCTGGCCCAATTGGCATCCCATCTTCAGTTTATAAACAGGACATTGAGTTTTTGTCACAACTGATGGAAAGGCTGTTTAGAACTTGTCTCACCACAGACACTGTTCCACCATCCTGGCAAGGGGACATTTTGCACCCTATTTACAAAAAAGGCCCAATGGCGAACCTCAAGAGCTACTGTCTTATTGCCCTCTTAGACATTGAGGCCAAATACTTTGCCTCCCTACTATTGCAAGTCCTGGAAGCATGGGCAAGCTAACAAAATCTGATCCCACTCAATCAAACTGGCTTCAGGCCCAAGCTGGGAACCACCGACAATTTAGTGGCAATCAGGATGCTGGCGACAAAACAGATATGGGAAAAATAACTCCTCTAGTGCTGTTTTGCAGATTACAGCAAGGCTTTCGACTATGTTCATCGGCAACTCATCTGGTCAACTTGTCAAACACGCTGCTGTTCTCCGCGCGGCTACGGGCAGTCGCACAGGGCAAAACCAATTTCTTTGACCGACCTGAGGATGTTTGGGCCTGACTTGAACAATGGGATAAAGTAGCCAAGAGAATGAAGCTCTTTAAGGAGTGGTCGGGTTTGGCATGCAGGGAGGCAGAGAGCTGTACCCTTGAGTGTTTTTCAGGGACAGTTATAGGTCGGAGGTGATACCAAACTCGAATCATAGTGCAGGAGGATGCTGGCTTGCTCTGCACTCAGAGCTGTGAGGAGGAGGGCCAAGTCCCGGCCCCATCAAGAACTGCTGAACTCCAATCTTAATGACATTGCTGGTTGACCCTTGTAGGGGCTACCTAACCATGGTCCGGGTGTGTAAGTACATTGTGGGGGGAGCATGGGGCGGAGATGCCCCATGTCACTCAGGAACATTTAGTAATGCCTTTTAAACCTGGACCATCAGATCTATATGACTTTGAATTGTGCTGCGTCTACATATTGACTCCTATGGGGGAAAATGATTTAGGTCTCTATCAGGGCAGCTGGAGCAAGACCTAGGGTGGAACTCTGGCCCAACTGGGGTGGGGAAAACACTGGCTTGATTTGCTCCTGCACTTCAGTTTACTGTGCAAGGGTTGGCAAGTAGTCGTAGAGACAGCAAGCCAGCTTGTTGGATCACAGTAGGGTGGAGGTGGGGGTTTTGTGCTAGTTTGGCACAGGATGGTGAGGGATCATGACTGTTTTGTTTCTTGTTGTCAAAATGCACTGCAGTGAGAATCGCTTGGTTACAGAAAAAGCACTTCACAGAGAGTGAAGCTGATGAACTGAAGAAAAGAAGGAGGGGCAACTCATTACACCCACTTTCTCCTCCTCTGCTTGTGGGGTTACAGTCTAGGTGGCACCCAGGGTCGCCTTCCACTTGATCTACTCAGAGCTCTGAGGCGGACATACAGGGACGGTATTTCTTGGTGCCGGGAGCACTAGAAGGTTTAGATATAACCTTTCTGAATGTCTATGCCCCCAACATAGATGATAGGGATTTTTTCCCCCAAGAATGCAGTCACTGGTGACGGTTAACATGGTTGAGTGACTACTATAAGTGGGGAACTTCAATTGTGTCCTAAATACAAACATGGACAGGGAGCTTTGCAAATCGAAAAGGAGAGCCTTACTTGCAGCAGCAGGACACCGTGCCTCGCCACACTTGCCTCGTGGAGTTTCCCACCACCACTAGACGCCGCCAATAATCGCGCCACCGCCCCGGGACTCCATCTCCCGGCATCCTCAGCGGAGGCGCGCACCAGTGACACACCAGCAGCGCCAGGAGACGCATAAAGAAGTGCACATCTCGGCGGAGCGGGGTGGAGCTTTGCAAATCGAAAAGGAGAGCCTTACCTGCAGCAGCAGGACACCGTGCCTCGCCACACTTGCCCCGTGGAGTTGCCCACCACCACTAGACGCCGCCGATAATCGTGCCACCGCCCCCGGACTCCTTTCCCCGGCATCCTCAGCGGCGGCGCACCTCAGTGACAAACCAGCAGCGCCAGGAGGCGCATTAAGAAGCGCACATCTCCGCTTCGCGGGACGAGCCGGGCGAAGCCCGGGCCAAGGGCGGGCCCATTTAAGCCCGTTCAAGACCGGCCAAGGACGGGACAGTCCACCCCTCCAACATTTGATGTATCACCATAAGGTTAGTGCTCTATGATAGACCCCGGCTGTGACATATATACTGTACGCCAATATATTAGAGTAGCACTCTGCTCGCAGCAACTATGGCTGCCTCACTGGAAGAAGGAGTAGTTGGCAGGAAATCTACAGGGTGTTCACTAATGGGCACTTTAGATAATTTTCTAATTAGGGTATCATCAGCCCTTGCAAAAGATATAGAACTTACAGAGAAAAGACTATCCTTGGATATAGACTTTGATAAAAGATCTTCTCTGGGCCCCCTGGCAAGGGCTAGAGCACTGACAGGCCAACAAGCGGACTCTCAGGAAACGCTCCCTCCATCGGGAGTGGAAGTGAGAACTCTATCACCTCAACCAGTGATCATTCTGGATACATGTGTGACCTCTCCTAGGAGTAGGGATTTTGAGAGTGTTATACTTAGAGCCCCATCCCCTAATATGAGAACCCGGTCGGCATGCCAAGCAAAACAAGGATTGGCTCAGCAGAATGGTGGGGCGCTATTAAAAAGAAAGCGCCCAGGGGCCCAAACACATGCTGGGGGGAGAAAAGCAAAAAGTGCAAAAACCACTGTCCCCACAGAGGACCCAGTGGCAATACCACCCATTAGTTTATTTCAACCTGGATTATTTTGCAAAGATGGACATGGTAGCCACCCGGAAACTGTGGGGGAGGAAGCGTACCTGGATCTGGGCCCTTTGTTCTGGAAAAGACTGGAGGGTACTTTTAAGAAGATATGTCACCCATTACATGAGCGGCTGGACTCAATAGAAAATAGGTTGGTGTGTCTTGAACTCTCGCTTGCACAAGCCCAGAAACAAGCAGGACTAAGGCATATGCAACAGGCGGTCGGCCGAATACATCTTTAGCTCACAGTATAACTGACTCTAGTATTGGTGTTGTAATAGCGGGGGGTACAACTCTATCCAGTCTGATGTAGGGGCGCCTTCTGTTACATCTCGGCCTCCTACTTCTGGAGGGGGTGTGACTATAGCACAGACTAATAGAACTCCACAGGTCATCTTGGTATCCAATGTTGGACCTCCGGTACTAAACGAGGCAGGGACTGGGACTAAAGTAGTGAGCAACAGACTAAACTCGGAAGATGGTAATAGCATGGTAGCTAGACAGCAAAACTTGCCTCCATTGCCTATGGCACATAACGATACCCCCTTACCGTATATTGATCTCCCTCCCCAATCAGCCCCCTATGTGGTTGTTTTGGTTGGGGTTCCATCAGTAGCACAGGGGAACCGGGAATCATACTTAGATCTTAAGCATAAGTGTATTTTCTGGCTTAATAAGTTTCGCCCATTGCCAGTTAATATGCGAGCAGAGATCCTGGTTGCTAGGAGAGTCAATTGGATAGGAAGGGGATGTAAGACTGTGGCAGGGGATTGTGTTATAATCAACTTTAGAGACCAGAGGTGTATCAATCACATTTGTAATTGGCCACAAAATGTCCAGTCCCTCGGGATTCAAGGATTTGAGAAGGATACATTTGCACAGGGCATTGCACCAAATCCCTGCCCATTGGGGAATGTAAGGCTGTTTAATAGATTTCAGGCCTTGTCAGGGTTGGGGGATTGCAACTGACATCATGCACCCCTAATGTCTGCTTTGTGCATCAGTGATGGGGGCCAAAGGGGGGTGGTTGATATGAGTCTGGGATTAGTGTCTGCCCAGGGCAGTAGGCATGTAGGGGAGGACGGCGGTGGCCTAAATGCTATATGTGTCGTAAATGTAGTGGCGGATAAAGAAGTTCGGACATTGGAGAGTGAGATCTCTGTACATCCAGGCCCTAGTGTCCCTCTCGTACAGGGAGATTCGACTTCAATGTTTGATGGGCCAGTGTGTCAGACATCTCTTATTTCATGGAATGTGGCGGGAGTGGGGACCAAACTTAACTCACCTGTTTGGTAGGAATTCATTGACCGATTTGATGTTTGTTTGTTTCAGGGTGTTTGGGCGGTGGAACCCGTGTTTAAAGTGGGCTACCTGAATTTTTTTGTTCCGGCTGTTAAAAAACGTCAGGGACGTCCTATGGGGGGCCTGGTGATATGGATTAGGCAGAGTCTTGATTGCCGTACCCAGATGCTCCCTGTGACGAGTAATGACATTCTCGCCGTTAGGCTCAGCTTCCCAGAAAACTTAAAAATTGATATTTACAATGTTTATGCAAGGGGGCTTCCGGGTGGCAAGAAATCAAATGTTGTAACAGAATTGGATATATTACTGCAGGCTACTCCCCCCAACATATTGACATTAATTGCAGGGGATTTTAACACTAGGTTCGAACCCCTTGGTCTGGACGATACGCACCTAACAGAGGAGGAGGATGGTAGGTGGGGAGTTCCTCAACTTAGCACGAAACCCTATAAAAAAATGGACAGAGGCCTCAATACAGATGAAGAGTCTCTGTATGGGGAATCAGTTGAGGGCTGCCAACGGGCGCACATTGTCAGATAAGATGGGAAAGGAAACTTTCGATAATGGTGTAAGGGCAAGTAATATTGATTATTTACTTGTTCCACTTAAGTTATGGTCTACTCGAGAGGGCGCGCAAGCGGAATGGCTGCCTAGGTTGGTAGCTCCCGTGCCTCGACGAGTGATCCTACACATATCCTGCGCCACAAGGTGTTGTTCCAAACTCAGAAGCCAGCAAAAGGTGCAGGACGGCGACCTTCACACTCGACCCGAGTTTGACGCTGCTGAGACCCGTGGAACTGGAGATATCGCCGCATCTATCTGCACCGGAGATAGCCTGGTCCTTGAGGGCGCCTGGACCCGGCTGCTGTGCACTACGACACACCGCGGCTGACCACGAGGGGCTGGGCCGCGTCCTCCGTCGTCCGCCCGGAGCTGCGACTGTGCCTGGAGGAAGAGCCGACGGTTGGGGACAAGGTGCGGAGGCCTCTTCACCCCACACCCTTCTGCCGTCAAGGACTGCTGACCTCCGGCGCCTGGACCGCGGGTAAGCCGGCTCTCCCGCCGAGAGCGGGTTGAGCGTTGCAGCGCTTCTCGCGTGTCTGGGGGACGGGCGGAGTTCTGGGCCTCACAACGGGGGAGCGGAGGCCGCACAGAGCCTTGACGCGGCGGTGGGACTCCTCACCCTTGCTCCCCGGGCAGAAGGAACCGCGAAGCCCAGATTGACCGGGAGACGCCCGGACTTCACCGGCTGCACCCGCTGTACTACACGACCACTGGCCCGCCTCCTAGCTGCATGGAGGTTCGAACCAGCTCCCTCGTGGCTGCAGTTTACTGGGCACTCTGACCCCCACTGATCGCTGCACCCCACCATTGCAGAGAGGACACTGGGGGACCGGAGAAGGGCTGGAACACTGCGCCCTTCCCCCGACAGTGGCTGCAATCTCTCCTTGACGTCCTTATCAGGATCCTTCATAACTCTCAGTGTCTGGCAGGACTACCGGCTGACTATCTACTTACCGGCCTGTACATACTGCTCTTATACCCTACTGAAGGCGATAACATCAACTGGACACCACGACCATCATGGGGCGCCCGGATAACCGCCAAGCAAAATTGAGTTTTGACGGCGCCAAAAAAGGCGCCAAATCAGTGCCCGCCGGTCCCGGTCCTAGCGGAGCCCCTTCGAGGGCTGTTACACCCCCGTCAACTGACTTGGACCTTCACAGCCTATTTCAGGAGATGCGGCAAGGATTCGCTACTGTGGTTGAAAAGGTGGACGGTGTCACTGCACGACTGGACGCGCTGGTCCACAAGGTGGATCGCCATGAGGAGCGACTGACGACCGTGGAACAACGTGTCTCTGATGGTGCGGATGTTTCCGCGACACACACGACGCAACTAGCCCGGATGGACAATCTGCTTCGCATTATAGCGGCTAAAAATGAGGACTTAGAAGCCCGCAGCCGCCGGAGCAACATACGCATCACGAATGTGCCGGAATCCACGGATACAGGCAGAATGGAGCTATACGTCGAGAAGATGCTTAAGGGATCAATCGGTGACGAAGCTTTTTCACCCCAATTCATTGTTGAACGAGCGCACCGGTCTTTAGCGCCTATGCCAAAACCTGGCCTGCCACCCCGGCCCATCATAGCTAAACTGCTGAACTATCGAGACCGGGACACTGCATTGAGAGCGGCCCGCACTCAGCGCTCGCTGAATTACAATGGCATTGCGTTTTCCATATATCCGGACTTTACCCCGATGGTGCAGGAGGAATGACGCAAATTTCTCCCAGTGAAAAAGAAGTTGCGTGAGGCACAGGTAGATTATGCCCTCCTGTATCCTGCAAAGCTACGGATCACGCATCAGGGCACACAGCGCTTCTTCACGAATCCGCAGAAGGCTGAGGACTTCTTAAAATCGCTCAGAAGAGCACGCAGAGAAGAACGAGAAGCTGAGGCGGAGGTATCTGACGAGGACTTGCCGCCGGCACAGAATGCTCCTTGAATACCCGTGCGGACTATGTTGGTTCTTTTCTCTCTACGTACTGCGTGACGCCCATCATCCTACCTGCGGACGCTGCGTTGAATACCTGCTTCGAACCTGCGAGGATGTAACACACCTGTGGTAATGTACATCGAGGCCCACTCTCTAGGCCCTATGCTCCGCCGAGGGTGGTACAGATGGGAGCTATGGGCCGAGAGGGTGCTGTGCACACTCTATGCCTAACCCCTACAGGGTGTTCCCCCTGAGACTGCTACTGTTTTTATTGTTGTTGTTGCAGAGACTAGGAGGGGATGGATGGGGGGGGGGGAGGGTGGGGGGGGTTCATCGGCTACCGGCATGATTGGGATGCTGGGGTGGGAGGGGGGGTTGGCAGTTTTAAGACGAGGCAACTATCACTGGGACTGGGTATGCAGATTGTGCGCCAAATTGTACTTCTAACTTGGTGGAATGCTTTTGAACTGCACCTATTGCATTGGTTGGTACTGTCGTTTTTGCTATTGAACTACTTATGGCTACTCTAAATGTTAACTCTCAATTGACGGCTATGTCTTGGAATGTTCGTGGTCTAAATAATGCCAAGAAGTGTCGTAGTGTACTAGCCTATCTGGATAGACATCATGTGCAGGTTGCCATGATACAGGAAACCCACTTGCCGCCACGTACTAACCCTACTTTTGCGAGTAGATGGGCTGGAGACCGAGTTTTCTCCTCGTACTCCACATATGCGAGAGGGGTAGCTATTATTGTAGCCCGCAATGTTCCGTTTTATAAATGTGGGGAACTGATGGATGGTGAGGGGCGGTATGCATTAATGTGGGGCAGGCTGGGGCGAGATACTGTCACGTTTGCTGTTGCATATGCACCGAATACGGATGATCCTACCTTCTTCTCTGCACTCTGGGGCAAGATCATGGCTGTGGGATCACGTCACGTCATCTGGGGAGGTGATTTCAACCTGGCGATAGTGCCTCACCTAGATAGGGCGGATGGGCTATGCACTTACAAACCTAGAGCACGCGAGGCGCTGGAGGGGGTGCTTACAGAGGGCGAGCTGCTTGATGCTTGGAGACACTTGCACCCATTCAGGAGGGAAGGCACACACTTCACGTCTCACACGGGAACGTGGGCACGCCTGGATTATATTCTTGTCACCAAAGAGATAGCATCAACATTAACAGGGGGGAGGCACTTACCCAGGACATACTCTGACCACAGTCCTGTCATGCTTCAACTCCACATGCCGGGATGGGATAACCCTAGACCACACTGGAGACTCCGCCCTAACATATTGCTTGACACTGTCTTCCGAACTGAACTAGCTGAAGAGATAGCCGCTTTTTTCCCTAGAAATAGGGGCTCTGTGGATTCGGTGGAACATATATGGGAGGCCTTTAAGGTCACCATTAGGGGATACTGTATCTCTAAGAGTTGCGGAGTCTTGCGCGACATACTCCGCACCATTGGCACATTGGAGGGAGAGCTGAAGGACCTGGAATGCCGGATGGTGGAGGACACTAACCCTACACTGCATGCACTTTTCAGGGAGACACTTTCTAGGTATGAGGAGGAGGTCTCCAGGGAAACCAATTTTCGTGGTAAACACTGGCAGGCCAGGAAATACTGCGAAGGGGATCGTCCTGGGAGGGTACTTGCAATGCTCACTCAGGCTCCTAAGGGTCGCAATGTTATTGTCGAACTCGAGGATGCATCCGGCACCACCATTAGGGACTTGGATGAAATCCTCAACACGTTCACTGCACACTATCACGCATTATACACCTCTATCTCGAGCTCCGAAGCGTCCTATACCAGTTATTTAAAAGATGTTGCGCTCTGCTGGCTAAGCGATGGAGATAGAGCATTCCTGGCGGCACCTTTCGAAATTGACGAGATCCGTGATGCCATTATGTCCCTTCAGAATGGTAAAGCCCCTGGGCTGGATGGCATCCCTGCCGAGTTTTACAAAGCCTATATTGATATAATGGCTCCAGTGTTACGTGAAGTATACTCGGAGTCCCTTAGTGATGGCATTCTTCCTGGCTCCATGCGTGAAGTGGTTATCACTTCTCTTCTGAAACCCGGTAAGGACCCCTGCTCCTGCGACTCTTATCGCCCCCTTTCTCTCCTGAACTGTGATGTAAAAATTCTTGCTAAGGTTCTAGCTACCCGGTTGTCCTTACTGATGACTCGAATCGTACTACCGGATCAATCTGGCTTCGTGGCTGGCCGGTCTACTTCACACAATCTTCGTACCCTTTTCTCTCTCCTGCGCACGGTTCATCCTGACATACCTATCGCAGCCGTCTTCCTGGATGCGACTAAAGCTTTCGACTCTGTCGAATGGTCCTACTTATTTTCGGTGTTGGCTAGTATGGGATTTCCGCCTTTGTTTCTATCTTGGGTTCGTCTGCTTTATACTCATCCCACGGCGAGAATATTGATCAACGGTCGCCTGTCGCAACCTATTGACATCACCAGAGGCACGCGCCAGGGCTGTCCACTTTCTCCCTTACTATTTGCCATAGCGGTTGAGCCTCTCGCCTGTCGCTTGCGTCAACTACATCGAGACGGGGCGATACAGTGCCTACAGCGACAAATCGACGTATCCCTTTATGCTGACGACATTACCATATATGTTAAACACCCCGAGATACACCTGAATCCCTTACTCAGGGAATTCATCATGTTTGGCGGGATGTCAGGGGTGCACATTAACTGGTCTAAATCCCAACTCTTCCCCTTGACGGCTGCGGTGGAGGACTTTCCTCTTGACTACCCATTGGAGTGGTGCCGGACGGATCTCAGATACCTGGGAATCCGTATATCCCGGGATAGGGAAGAGACATTGCGATCTAATTATGGAGTAGCTATCACCAAGCTGACCTCCACTGTGGATCGTTGGATCACCCTGCCGCTTTCCATGGCTGGCAGAGCATCCCTTATCAAAATGGTTATTCTCCCCCGTTTTCTCTACCTCTTCCTTAACATTCCCTACTACCCGGGCGCCTTTTTCTTTAAGACACTGAAAATGGAGGTGTGTAGGCTTTTCTGGGGAGGCAAGCACCCCCGGCTTAAATGGTCCACGCTTACTCTACCCTATGATAAAGGGGGCTTTGACATCCCTGATTTTCTGGAGTATTATCTATGTGCGCAGGCGCACTACGCTTACCACTGGATGGCTCCCACGCCATTTATGCCACATATAGCGGTAGAAGACTGGATAGTACACCCCCTTCCACTAAGTGGACTACTCCATTGTCCGGAATCGTCCATCACCACGCCGAACACCTCGGTATCATGCACAATGGATGCATGGCGCCGGATAGCGAAACGTTTGTCCTGCCCCCTACCCTACTCGCCGAAACTGCCGCTTACCTACCACCCTAATCTCACCCTACTGTGGGAACGGGGTTTTCGTAACCTCTGTGCAAAGATCAATGTCTCCTGCTGGGGCGACTTATTTGCTGACGGGAGCTTCAAGACGGCAGACCTTTTCTTCGCGGCACATGCCCGCACTCCCTTAGACTTGTTTTATTATGTGCGACTACGCGCGGGGTTGAGGGACATCTTACCTTCTTTCCCTAATGAACCAGAGGCTCTACCTCCCCTTCATTTCTTGCTATGTTCCCAAAACGGGACTCATTTGGTCTCTGGCCTCTATCGCCAACTTAGGAGCGCGGCCATGATGCCGGACTCTAGTGCACGGACGCGCTGGTCCGCTGAGCTGGCCACTGACATCACGGACGAACAATGGTTGTACTGTTGTGCGCTCACCTCCCGCATATCTGCCAGCAGCAGATTGAAAATCATACATTACAAATTCCTACAGCGGATGTACTATACGCCAGTAAAAAAGCATAGATTCGGTCTGGCAGAGGATGATCGCTGCACGCGTTGTCATGCAGCTCATGCGGATATGTTGCATCTTGCCTGGGAGTGCCCTCAGGTGTCACTATACTGGCAGCAAGTGTCGGGTGCCCTCGAGGACATGACTGGTACCAAGGTGCCCATGGACCCCTTGGTGACAATTCTCGGATATACGCCACAGGTCCCTAGTACATGCCGAAAATTCATTGACACTGCACTGCTACTGGCCAAACGGCGTGTGGCCTGTCGGTGGGGCCGGGGCAGGGCGCCCAAGTTCAAGGAATGGCTGGCGGATCTGACCCATTGTCAAGACCAATACACCACGTTTACTGAGCTGTTACCTATATCCAGCCGACCTAAAGATATATGGGGTCCACTGGTGACATATCTTCTAACACGATCCACTGAGAATGGCGCCTCTGACGATGCCCCTGGTGTCGACCGATGATGTGTCCTCCGGCCCTCACATCGACCACTGATCCTGACCCCCTAAATACTACTCATGTTGGGCAATGTTAACCGGGACCTACTATCTTTGTGTTGGGATACACTGTTCGACATCTGGTACACCACTTGGCCCTGGGTGCTGGAACCCCTCTTCCTACAGGTGGCTGTCCCCCTTTTTCCCCTTCACCGCCGGCCAGGCCGCCCTCCCTCTGACATCTTAACAGACACACCCACACAACTTTACCCTTCTGTACCACATTTACATTCCACGTCACTGCGCTTATCACTGTTGGAGGCTTCATTGGCTCGAGAATTGACTGTACCACAATGCTGCTGTTCTGTCATAAGAGTTTCTGCCTTTTGCTGATGCTTTATTGATTTCATACCCACAGACTTCCGTAGATGACTGAATTGCCTCTGAGTTTCTTTATGGTTGGGGAGTTCTATTTGTTTTTAATGTTACAATACTGACTGTTGCTTCTGAAACCACTGTTCTACTGCGGCCCATCCTTCAAGTGCCGAACAACACTGACTGTGCTGTACCCCTTGTTCATACATACGCTACGCCTCCGGGCCTCAGGGATGCCGGCTACAAGGCTGTGTATTATCACGTAGTCTACGCTGCCGGCCTCCGGGTTGTAGGCACGAACAGCTGTGTACTCTTTACCATCATACCCAATAAAGCAGTGTTGAACTCAAAAAAAAAAAAAAAAAAAAAAAAAATAAAAGTTATGGTCTACTCTTCTTGATATGGAGGTATTAGCACGCATTGAGAGTGACCATAATCCCCTGACGGCGGTGTTTAATCTGGGACTACACAAAGTGGATGAGGCCACTGGGGGAACTTTTCTCCCTGATTTGGTATTGTCAAACGACGAGCGCCATCTTAAGTGGTGCCAGGTTGTGGGACATCAGAAAATTATTTCTGATATTGAGGTAGATCTGGAAGGGACACTAGTAGTTATAGAGGAGACCAACTTGTGTGGGCCGTCCCATAAACTCTTGATGGAGGCCCATGATAGGTTTTTTGCAAAACTGAAAAAATATTTTTGTAAGCCTAGCCGAGGTAATAGAATTCAAATTAGAAAAGCGGAAAGCTGGTATGATGGCTCCTGCCGCCAAGCTAGGGAAGATTTGGGCTATGCATTAAAGACCAAAGATTTTAGCAAAATAAAGCTGGCCTGTGCAAACTATAGGCACAAACAATATACAGCAAAAAAGGATTGGGAAAAGAGCAAATGGCAGGACCTTAAAAAGGCATGCAAGGCTAAAAATCCCAAACTTTTTTTGGATATTTTTAAATGGGACAGGGGAGGGCTCCGTGAGAGCCCACAAAATAATGTTGATCGAAACTCATGGGTTGACTATTTCAGGCCCCAATTGGCTAGTGGCGTAGTTGGCAATAGTGAGGGGGAGTATGTCCACAATTTTTACAATGAGGCCCCCTTCCCTGTAGGAGAAGTGGATAGGGCGCTAGACCTGGTCAATGAGGGTCGTGCTACAGGCATGGACTGTGTCCCCGCCGACCTATTTCTAAATAATAGAGCCCGTTGGTGGATTTATATCCTGCATCTGGCGAATGCCATAGCCCATGGGATGGAAGTGCCTAAATCGTGAAAAGGTGCAGAAATAGTGCCGGTGTACAAAAAAGGGGACAAGACGGTAGCAGGTAACTACAGACCAATAAGTTTGATCGACTCCATCCAAAAAATTGTGGGGCGGCTTGTTTTGGGTAAAATCCAGTCCTGGATGGATGATGATAATATTCTGAGCCACCTCCAGGCTGGCTTTCGCCCAAAAACAAGCACCATAGACCAGGTTTTCCGGTTTATTATGTTATACTGGCGTACCGTGGTTTTGGAGAAAGGCACCTTGTATGCCGTCTTCGTCGACTTAAGGGCAGCTTTTGATCTTGTTCCACGTAATATCTTGTGGCAAGTTCTTGCGGGGCTAAGGATGGCACCTGAGCTGTTGAGCCTAATCGTCCGCTTACATGAGGACATGTTTGCTCGGGTTCGGTGGGGTCGCCAGGGAGAGGTTACGGAAACCTTCCCTGTTGAGAGGGGACTGAGGCAAGGTTGCGTCATGGTGTCTACCTTGTTCTCGCTCTTCGTGAACGGGGTGGCTGAGTTCCTCTCCCTGGTCCCGACCGATGCCCCTGCGATGAGTGGTGAGCGGGTCCCGATCCTCATGTTCGCGGACAACACCCTGATAATTTCAAAAACGCCAAGTGGGCTCCAGCGCGCCGTCAAGCGCTTTGATGACTTTTGTCTGGAGAGGGGCCTCGAAATAAATACGGTACAAACAAAGTTTATGGTTCTTACTGGCCATATATCTTCTGGCCATGCTAGACCTTTCAGAGGGACGATACATATGAATGGTTCCCCGTTGGAGCGGGTCGACGCCTTTACTTATCTGGGGGTCACCCTCCAGAGAGACCTGGGATGGACGAGCCAATTAGATATTGCAGTGCTAAAGCATCGCCAGCAGGCTGGCATTCTTCTGAAAAGGTTTAACTCCTCAACAACAAAGCCCATTAGCCCATTACTGGAAATATATGGAATGAAGGTGTTAAGCTCGGCCCTTTATGGTGCCAAACTTTGGGCTTTTCAGAACTTGAGAAATCTGACGCTAGCAGAAAATGAATTCCTGCGAAAAGCAGCTAGCGTCCCTATAAGTACCCCGTTAACACCCCTCATGTGGGACCTTGGGAAAAAAGTGGTCCAAGATCTTGCCTCTTTGCGGCCTTTGCTGTACTGGCGCCGCTTACGGACTACAGATGAGTTACAGCATTATGAACTGGGCTTGAGGGAGATAATGGCTAAGGATGTTTGTCAAAAATACATTGGCTGAAAGCCATTCGGACCCTATTATCTAGATTGGGAATGATGGAACTATGGAAAGACCCGGCACATGCTGCATTCCCCTCCAAGAAAATTCTGAAAGAAAAATATTGGGAGATGGTGAATGCAAAAGTTTGTAAAAAGGGCCTCTCCTCACATCTAACAGAACGTTTTCTGGAGTTTAAGGCCCAACCAAAGCTGGAAATATATTGGGATGCCATAGAGAAGCAGCAGGACCGTAAACTCTATTTTCAACTTAGAGTAGGCTCCCTTCCACTAAGGTCATTTACAGCTAAATGGACAGGCGAAAACGGAAATGACAAATGTCCTAAATGTGGGGAGGAACAGGAGACAATAAGTTATCTTCTTTTTTTCTGTCCCTTGTACACAGGCCCTAGAGCAATGTGGGTCAAGCCAATTTGTAAATTGCTTGGCACGCGCAGATATGTATAGGCTCTAAGAATCCTATGTACAGACTCTAGACCACTAATTGCTATTGCTCTGGCTAAATTTTTGAAATGGGCATGGGTAATTCGCACAAGATTAATTGCGGCTGAGATCTGAATATTATGTACATATTGCTCTTATTAAATGAAAATATGGGGGCTGTTTCATCTATATGAGTTTTGTGTAATATTACCCTGGACTGTATGAAAATTGATGGATTCTTTTACTTTTTTACCTTTTTATTATTTTATGAAATTATGGAAAATGAAATTTGGCAATAGTCTATAATAGTTTAATTTTTTCTTAATATTTATTGCATTGTTCTTAATGGATTTTATATTGAAAAACTACAGTGGATTTTATGTGCTTTTATGACTTAATTGTCGAATAAAGTTTATGATGACTTGCAAACATGGACAAACGACCCCCTTGTGCCTTAACTTGAAATAGAATGGTTGATATGCTGAAGGTATGCATAATGTGTGATGCTAGGAGGTGTGGCAGGAAAGGTACCTGGTAATGAGGGAGTATTCCAGTTACTTGTCTACCCACTGTACTTATAACCGACTGGGTTGGGCCCTGGGTACAGAAAATGTTGCTGTTGCTGTAGTGGAGTGGTGTGAGGGTCCGGGATGGGCAGAGATATGGATGAATGCAGCGGAATGTTTTAATGGATGCACCTTTCAGGCAGATGTTAGGTGAAAAGATCACATCATACTTGAAGTGTAGCTGGGGATCAACCCATAGTAGGGGCACTGAATGTGAAGCAGCAGTCATTAGGGTGGAATGTCTTTGTACGGTCTGGGAGGTCTGTGCCATTAATTGGAGAGTGAGCTTGGGGTTCTGGAGAATATGTTGACAGAAGCTTAAAATGGGGAAGTAGAGGAGCTGGGCGAGGGGGTCTACATTGTTGCTCTTAAGAGAAGCTTGGGAGACATGTGGGGCAGGCTTGGCAAGTTCACCCAATGGTAATATAGACAACGGTTGCATATAGAGGAGACAAACCTAGTAGGTTGTAGACCTGGCTCCTTAACCGGGAGTCGGATAGAACTCCGATAGTAGCGCTTTGATGAGGAGACAAGACTATGGCCACATCTCAACAGACTATTATTGACACTGTTAGGGATCATTTACATGACCTCTTTGGAGTGTGGAGGGTGGCTGACGCTGCTGTGGTGGCCAGATATCTGGGGAATGTGGACCTGCATGTGCTGCCACCCATGTTCTGCGATGAACTGGAAGCACATATCTTTCTGGAAGAGATCAGGGAAGTGATGGGTAAAATGAATATGGGGAAAACAGCAGGGGTGACAGCTTACCTTTGGAGTTTTACCAGACGTATGCAGTGCAGCTGGCAGGACTATCTTCACACAAAAAAAATAGCTGGTGGAACTTTATTATTTTTGTGTCATATTTATGCTGTCCCAACTTTTTTTTAGTCATATATATTGCCGGATTGCAGTTGGACCAGTGTGCATTGAAGAAGCCTCCACAATTTCCTCAAGTCATTGGGGGCAATGTCTGCTGTTATCGCATGCCTATTGTCTGTCCTTTTTTGCATCACTAGAAGGTCTGCCCGAGAAGATCATTTATTATTTACAAGGCTGACTGCTAATACCAAATTCTAATGTGTCGCCTGCATCAAAGATGAATACCTAATACCTAAACTACCCGCACTTAGATTGGAAGAGTTAACTACAACTATTGCACTGGTGAGTGACTGTGTGAGCATTAGGCAGCAGCGCATTGTTAGTCGGCGCTGATACCGCATTTCTGTGCTGATAGATTTTTAAATAGTGTGGCATTTGTGTTTTGTTTTTAACTTTCTCACCTTTTCACATTGGCGTGCTGCTTCCCGCACCATTTCGCCAGTCCCCGGTCCACCGCAGCGTGTGCTGTTTGTGTGGAGAGACGTGGCTCCGCCCTCCTCTACACATTTCCGCTACCAGGGGCATATTTAAACAGCATGCTTGTCCAGCTGCGCAGAGGCAAGCCCGTCTGCGCCCATCCGCGCCAGGCCAGCGCCAGACGCCAGACACTCTGCCAATTTTGGAAAATCACATCTTATCTATACCCAGAATGAGTTGCTAACAGTTATGCCTTGGCAATTAAAAATAGAAAACAAGAGATAAAAAATGAGCTATGGGAGCGTCTAAAGAAAAGCTCAGAACTCAAAGATAGTGCTGAGTTCTGGAAAATTGTACGGTCACCATACCTCACAGGTAAGGAGGATATACCCTCCATTGATGTTGCAATTACCAACACTGACTGGGTAAATCATTACTCAAATGTTTTTGGTTTAGGATCCTTACATAATACGCAAACAACAGACTTGCTGAACCAGGTTATCTATCCGCTAAACCTGCAGTTTACGCACGACGAGGTGCAGAAAGCATTAAGGTCCTCAAAAATAGGCAAGGCCCCGGGGCCTGACGGGGTTCCCGTTGATATATACAAACACGAAGAAGAACTCTGGTCCCCGCTTCTGACAAATGTATTAAACGCATCACTAGAAGAAGGCCTAATAAAATCATGGAAGTCCTCTGTACTCGTCCCAATTTTTAAAAAGGGAGACCGAAATTCACCAACTTGTTATAGGCCTATCTCCCTCCTGGATTCTCTTGGGAAGGTCGCTGGCCGGATCATTCTCGAGAGACTCCAGGAGTGGGCTGTTACTAATAACGTTATATCAGATATACAATACGGTTTCCGCGAGGGCCTAGGCACTGTGGACCAAGCGCTAAACCTGTCTCTACTGGCAGGAAAGTATTTAGAGGCCAAGGGGAGTGTTTTTCACATGGCGTATGTAGATCTATCCGCAGCCTTTGATTGTGTTATACACTCAAGGCTGTGGATGATCATGTTGAAAATGGGAGTAGATCCTCCTATCGTTGACTTCCTAAGAGAACTTTATACAGGAACAACAGGCAGAGTCCGATTCGGGACAAAGGGACAACTGACAGACAGCTTCGATGTGGAAAAGGGGGTCAGACAGGGATGCGTTCTGGCCCCCTTTTTATTCACCCTCTATACAAATGGCCTCGAGATAGCAATGCTTGAGGGAAGCAAAGACCTTCCCTCGGTCGGTCGTCGGCATATACCTGCCTTACTATATGCCGACGACGCGGTCATTTTGGCTAGAACATCAGTGGAACTGCAGCGAGAGCTGGATAGATACTGTGAATTTATGTTAAGTCTGAATTTGTTTTTAAACGCCAAGAAAACTTTTACTATGCATGCGGGGAGGAAAACCATTAAACCTAAAAGACTATTCGTGAAGGGAGAACCGTTAGAAAGAACATCTACCTACCAATACCTGGGAATCGTCATTGACGACAAATTTAAATGGAAAGCAGCAATTTCTGCTAGGAAACTATCCTTTCTAAAAGCAACAATGGCTTTGAGATCATTTGTTCAAAAATTGGGTCACAAGCCACCTCTAGAAACGTTAAAAATCTATAAGGCAAAATGTGTCAGCACTGCTATTTATGGGGCAGGGATATGGGGCTATGTAAATGTGACTGACTTACAGAAAATAGAAAACGCCTTTTTAAGATCCCTACTGGGGCTTCCGAAAAACTCTTCTACATACGCCTGTCACGAAGAGCTGGGTATTGACCATCTAGAGGACATTATAAGAATTCAACCTATAATGCTCTGGCGCAGAATTTGGGTCACCGAACAATGCCACCTAACCAGACTCATTATCCAAGATATACAGACGCTCGAGCACTATGGGCGGATGAAATGGACAGCCTATGTAAGAGCCTTTTTTAAAGACATGGGATGCAGTCATTATTTTACAGATCCAACTTCTCTAAACAGTATTTCCAAACTAGAACTGAGGAAAGCATGTCTATCACATTTGCATCAAATACGTTTGCTAAAAGAAGTCCATAAACCCTCTGTACAGCAAAGTTTATTAGTTCAAACAGTATCATCTGTAGAACCCTATTTGATGTTTAATATGAGCCAATTTGACAAACTACTCTTGACACGCTTCAGGTTCAATATGTTTCACCTAATGGTCTGTTTTCCCACACAGAATGACTGGTCATCAAAATTGTTGTTGTGCCCTTGCGACTCCCAATCACAGCAGTCAACGATACACACAGTCTTATTTTGTAAATTCTTTGAGGCACCCCGCAGACAATGGCTATTGCCTATACTTAAATACTGGGGTCTGCGGCAATGCCGCCCAGCTTATCTGGCATTACAATATTTGGAAAATGAATTGATAGCAAAAGCAACTGTACGTTTCTTGAAATTTTGCATACGCCATAGGTCTAATCTCTGACAATTAAATGAGTGAAGAGTCCATAAGGGATGGCAGTAAAAGTTTACCCTTTTTTATGATTTTATAAATTGTATTTTAAACCTACGATTTTTTAAAACTCTGCTTTTAAATTGAATCAATGTATAAAAATGTATTTCTATGAACTTTTATGGTTTTTCTTTAAAAAAACCGAATAAAGTTATTTTTGATTTGATTTGATTTGATTTGAGTTGCTAACAGTTAGAACATTGTCCAGGAGATGCTTAGTCCACGGGTTGGAGGCTTTAGAGGGTCCATTCAGCTGCAAACAGTGTGGGTTTACGTCTATTACCAAGATGGCCCTCCTCCCCCAAGCAAATGTTTGACAATTTTTCACCTGATCTGCCGTTCATTGGTCAAAAACTGCACTGATGTCTACGACCTTCTTGAAACTGAATCGCCGTATACCCTGTTCTTAACTGAGACTTGGCTCTCTGAAGACTCGGTGGCGATTCCAGGGCTGGCACTCCGGAGGGTTATGTCATTCATACCCTTAATAGAGACACAAGAGGCGGGGGTATTGCGGCTATTGTGAAAACCGACTACTCCTGCTCCTTTATTAAACAGACCATTTTGGGCTGTGAATGTGCCTGTTTCAAAATCACCTTTAATCCCAACTGCACCATGACTGCGCTACTGATATATCACCCACCGGGCCCATCTAAAGTCTTTAGGGAAGCATTCATTGATACTGTCTGCACCTTGGTGGCCAATTCTTCTAATTTCATGGTCTTGGGAGACCTGAATCTTCACTTTGATAACCAATCTGATGTGGATGTGGCAAACTTTACGGCGGACTTAGCGTCCTGTCAGTTGGACCAGCGGGTTCCTGGTCCTACCCACTCGGCTGGTCACCTACTAGATTAGGTTTTCACCAACATTCTGTCCCTTACGGTTCAACCGCGAGTACCTATGGCCTGGTCGGACCATTTCCTGGTCCCTTTTTTATTCAGGGTATAGCTCCTAAGCGCAAATTAGACAACCCCCACTCTTTTAAACGCCCTTGACATGAGCTAAATTGGGATCAATTCCAATTCTTTCTCGAGAGCTCCGCTCCGGTGTTGCCGACGGATTCTGATAAGGCTTATTCAGCCTTTTCAGATTGGATAAATCAGCCATTGGATAAGCTGATTCCAACTAAGTGGTCTCCCAATCGTATGTCAAAATCTAATCCATGGTACAACAAAAAATGTGCGTTGCTGCGAGAAAACTGTAAAAAATATGAAAGGTCTTGGAGGACAGACTTTGATCCTTTATCTAGAGCTCATTATTGGGATGCAGTAAAGATCTATTACAAAGCAATCCATACTGAATGAGTGGCTTTTAATGCCAAGGAAATTAGTAGCAGCACCAATCCCGCGAAGAGTATCTTCTCCATTGATTCAGACCTAAAAAATCGGAAGGGGACGGTGGGTCCACTGATTACCTCGAATAAGCAATGTGAGGAGCTTGCCTTGTTCGTCTCAAAAAAGATAGAAGACATCTATAAAGGCTTTCCCATAGCCAATTTGGACCGCCCTGAATTATCCAGCAATGGCACGTTGAACACTTTAGAGGTTTTCCCTCAGATTGAACAGGACAGGTTACTCGATCTCTGTGCAAAAATTAAGTCAGGATCACCGGCTGAACCTTTGAAACCTGACCAATTTAGGAACATTTTACCCACTACCTCTCCTCTTCTTGGTCAAGTGATCAACAAATCGCTCAGCTCTGCTGTCGTGCCTACAACATGGAAACAAGCCAGAGTATTTTCATTGCTTAAAAAAACCTTCTCTGGATGCCAAAAAGCCGGAGAACTTCAGGCCAATCTTACTGCTCTCTTGGACTGCTAAAATTGTGGAAGCATATATTCATTCCATTCTTTCAGCGCACCTGCCCAGCAATATTATATTGGATCCCTCTTCAAAACGGTTTTTGTGCCGGCCATGGCACAGAGTCAGCACTTCTGGCAGTAGCAGAGCATCTCTGGGCAGCGTTGGACGCAGGACAGGCATCGGCACTGATCCTTTTGGATCTCAGTGCCGCGTTCGATACTGTGTCCCATGCGATCCTGTTGCGCCGCTTGGAAGAGGCGGGCATCGGTGGCCTTGCATTGAAGTGGCTAGCGTCATTTCTCTCTGATAAGACCTATCAGGTGATTGCCTCCGGTTCTCGTCATCTACCTTTCCCATCAAGCACGGAGTACCACAGGGTTCCTCTCTGAGCCCTCTGCTCTTTAATCTGTTAGTTCGTTAGTTCGATACTTTATTCGATACTGTCATATCATAAAAGTACATACATTCATAAAAAAAACATTGGAACTAAAAATGTACATTTCATATTAAAAATTGCTGAAATGCTATATACATTTAAAACATAATTACATGACAATACTATAGTATGACGGTATTTAAAAACATTATGAGTTAATGACCATGTCCAAAGGGTCTAAGCTTTACTAGCATTAGACATCCTCGTGCGAATGAGCCAAGCACTTGATAAATATTTTGCCACACCACAAACAATAAAGAGGGAAGACGTGTTAGTTGTAATGATGCGGAGGGCAACCCGGAAGACTCTAACCCCCAACTCCCTGCAAACTGGTCTTAGCCATCTATGTCTTGCCCTCTGATAAGCTTTGCAGCTAAACAGAAAGTGTGGAAGGGATTCTATTTTGCAAGGACAACAAGGGCATGCACCGTTTGGGGCCCTTGAACCTTTCCAACCTTTGGTGAAATTGTTAAGTGGTAATGTCCCGTACCTCATTTTTAAAAAGATCAATCTGTCTCTAGGTATTCTGATGAGGTCTAGAAACGGTTCCAGCTTCCTAATTGGCTTGTGTTCTAAAAACTGCGAGGTTAAAGGGCCCCAGCTCGGATTCCTCTGTTCTTCTACCTCCACCCACTCCCAATACATTTTCTTTATTACTTGCTTTGGGGTGGGGACTGGGTGGACCAGGATTCAGCCCGACCCAACTTAAAAACCATCTGTTTAAGTTTGTTTACCCAATGTATTTTACTCCCGGTGTTCAAAGCAATCAATTCGTCCATCACCAGGGCATAGTTTGCTAGCTCTGGGGTCCTCCTTAGGCGCACCCAGAACTGCAACGGGCGCAGATAGACTACATCTGAGATAGAGCGTCTGCCCATATCTAAATACAGTGGTTTTAGCGGGGTTGAGGTCGGTAAGGCAACTAGCTCCCTTATAAATTTATTCTCAGCTCTGACCAAGTCTTGGACATTTTCACCACCCCATAGTTCTGCCCATATGTCGCAGAAGGCAGTGCCCTTCCTTCATGCACAGCAAGAGCCGGGGCAATCGGTCTACTAACTGACAATCGCTGGCTCCTTAAGATGGCACCCGAAACTCTCTTGAGATTTAGCAACATTTTGGCTATATGGGAATCCCACCTCATTTTGCTATTGATCCTGATTCCCAGGTAGTCAAATTCCTCGACCACCTCAAGAGGGGATCCATTAAGAGAAATCTGAAGTTTCCTTCCCTTTTTGGGGGGGGGTAACACCATCAGCTTTGTTTTAGTCGTGTTAATGGTGAGTCCACGTTCATGGTAAAACAGGCTAAATGTATCCAATAATTTTTGCAGGCTCGTTGGAGTTTTGGCCAGCAGCAGGGTATCATCCGCGAAGAGGAGGGTAGGTGTTTTCTCCCGGGCCAGGACCAGGGCATCGGCACTGTCCTCCCTCAGATGGTCCACAACCCCATTAACAAAGAGGGAGAACTGTGTCGGGGCCATCACACAGCCCTGTCGTACATCCCTGTTCACGGGCACCCTCCCCGTTAGCTGCCCCTGGCTCCCCCACCTAATCCTAGCGTAACTATCCACGTGGAGCTTAACTATCAGTTCCAGAAGGTAGCGTGGGAACCCCATGTCCTGTAAGACCCTCCAGAGTTTTTCACGGGGTACCAGGTCAAACGCATTTTTAAGGTCTACAAAGGCCAGGTAGAGTTTCCCCTTCATAACAGTTACTATTTTCCAATAGATTGCCCAAAACCTGAAGACCTGATCCATTGTGCCCACATTTTTGCGAAATCCTGCCTGGAAGTGGGAGAGTATATTTCCCTCCTCTAGCCATCTATCTATTCTATTCACAATCACCCTGCCAACCACTTTCTGCATAGCATCGATTAAACTAATCGGCCTGTAGTTGGCAGGGTCCTCCCTATCTACTTTCTTGTGGATTGTGACCACTTCTGCTCCCTTCTAATAGTCGAACAGGGTGACCACCAAGGATTAAGCTCATCAAGGGAGCAATGAGGTTAGACCACAACTTGGGTTCATATATGTACAAGTCACCCGGTATCCCGTCCGGGCCAGCCGCTTTTGCAGGGATTATATTCCTTATAGCTGCAACTACTTCCTGGGCTGTGAAGGGCTCAGTGGATATAGTCCCATTGTTGCAGGGGTCAGTTTGTCCCCAGCAAGATGGAACCGCCTCTTCCTCACAACAATACAGTTTGGTAAAGTGTGTGTGCCATTGTCGTTCAGTTATATGATTGGCAAGCGGGTCCACTCCTCTTCTGTCTAACTTATTTATCAAGTTCCAGAACAATATTACATTTTTTGAGCTGGCAGCCACCTTTAGTTCCTGCCAGTACTCCTCCTCCCAATCCCTCTTAGCATTTTTTATGCAGGTATTATATTCCCTTCTAGCCAACCAGACAGCTGTACTATCCTTTCTCCTAATGGCACTTACTATTTCCCTTCTCTTCTCCCTACATTGAGTCGTATACCAGGGGGTGCTAGCTTTTGTAAGGTACTTCTTTTTTGATCCTCCGCTGCCTTTTACAACAAAAAAGGAGCCAATTTTCCTCACTAGAGTATTATGATAATCTACAAGACTAAAATTATTATTTTTATTGTAGGGGACCTTGATTTCAGAAACGAGTTCCCTAGTTTGTGATTCCACCAATCCTCTAATACAAAGCAGACTATCTTCTTGACCCAGTATCTTGTTCCACTTAAGCTTACGTTTACCATCAGACGGGATTAGTTCTTTTGTAATCATTAACGGCATCTCTACTAATTCCCTCTCCCTCCCCCATTTTATTTCCATGCATAGTGGATTATGGTCGCTGTCCTGTGATTGTACAACTTCCATATCCACTAATCTGCCCCAGGAGCTGGTATCGAGCAAGATATAATGGATACGGGAGGGGCAACTGAGTTTATTATATGTCATCGCCCCATATGGGTCAGATATTGTTCTCCCGTTCAGGGCGCGTAGATTGTGTTCTACTGTTAGGGCATTTAGTTGAATCACTCTTGGGGTCCACTTTTTTATTGGTGCTAAAGTCAGCAGCGGGATTGACTTTTTACAATCGTCCTCATTCATACACATGATGTCATCTGTGGTCAAAGGTTCATATGTACAATTAAAGTCTCCCCCGATGACGACACTAGATAGTGGGGGAATACCTGCCAGCGCCCCCTCTAGTAGCGCTATGGTGGGTGACGTTTGGCCTCCCGGAGTCTCACGTGCATACACATTAAACAGCTCAAAAGAGCTTGTAAACTTGTGGCCTTTGGCAGAAATATACGGTATATCCTGTGATGACAATGAGCGAAGGGTAATAGCCAAGTTAAGCGCTATTTTAATCCAAACATGTAGGCCCCCAGAAGGTCGAACCCGCCCTGTACAAATAGCTGGGATAAAATAGGTGGAGTAACCACACTTATATTGGGGAGATATACTCCATGTTTCTTGAAACATACAGATACCAAACCCATCTATAAATTCACTCCATTCTGGTTTTGACATATTTTTCGAAAGCCCTGCTATGTTCCACGAAATTAACCTGATTATTCCTGTATTTGGACTAACCTTGTTAATAATTACATCTGGTACTTTTCCTCTTATGTCTGTAATTGGGGGCTTATCGACTATCGACACTATCCCAAGACTTCCCTCCCTGATTAACAGGGTTACCTCGTCATTAACCGCCCTAGCCTCTTTACCTGATGTTTGAGGGTCATTACTTTCATAAGGATCCATCACACCAGGTCTGGGGTCATACCTGGGAACTACCTCGGCGTTAACTTCACTCTCCTGCGTCAATATTACTGTTGCATCACTTTCTGTGGTCCCAAAGGTTTTCATGAGTAGATCCCTGTCTTTAATTAAGTTACGGGGTCTACCCTCAGTTACCTCAGGAGTATTACTGTCTACTACCAATTTTATCTTTGTTATTTGGCCTATTCTTGTGTTCCCTGGCCCGGGGCATATGGTGGAATACGCCTCACTACGTTGGTGTAAGTTTTAGTGTTAGAACAGTAGGTGTTCACCGAAGTGTCCCCCAGAGCCCACCCACACAGTTAGTCAATTCCTTCCATCCCTGCAAACATGGAATAACGGTTAAATGTGGGAACATTGAAGCTACGGCTGTAAAAATTACAGACACGTGTTGGTGGTGGACAGGGTGGTCTCTCCAACAGGGACTGGGGATAAAAGTAGGTCAGGTTTCGTGTTGTGATTCCCTCCCTATCTCTCCCATCAAACCATTCCCCGATGTATTTGAGGACTCTATGATCTTTGAAGTTTACAATGATCAAATCCCCTGTCTGGTCCTTGGGTCTATGGCCCAGCCATCCAACTCTTCTAACATTCAGTATTTCCCCATTTAAGTTTGGTGGCAAAGGCCTATTATTTGCCAACCAATGTATCACCTTGTTCTTCAGGGTTTGGAAGTCTTCTCTTTTACCTTCTTCTAGTTCAGGTAGCCCCGTCATAATTATTACAAAGGGCGCTGCCTGAGGTGGAAGATCTACATTCCTCTTAAACACTCTGGGTGGGTTATGATAAGATTTACTCTTATTTTCTTGTGACCGGGTTGTGCTAGTTTGGTTATTTCTTGGTTTTTGGACCTGTCCTTCCCCTTATTTTCCTCCAGCATTTGTTTGTTCCGTTGCTGTATTACTAATGATCTTGGTTCCCTTCACCAGTAGAGGCTGCGCTTCCTTGCTATTCTTATTACCTTTTGAGATCGATGCTAAAGCCAATTTACAATTATGGTTTTTATAAGTATTTGTTATAAGCTCCCTGGTCTGTTCATGTATCATGGTTTCTATCTCCCCCATTTTTTCTGATATAATTTTTACCCTATGTATTAATGGGAGTATTAGAGACTTAACTAGTTGCTCTATATTCCCTAGTATTCCTTTGTAACTGGAGGGTCCGAAGGTTGGTGCTCAATCTCCTTATTACTTGTCGGGGCACAAGCCGTTCCCTCCATCTTCGATGGATTGTGAGCTAATTTTTGGGATTTGGCACTTCTACCTTGGCGAGTACCACCCCTACGTTTCCTCTTTTTTGGCAGGTGTGTCGGGGCCTGTTTCATTTTTGGAGGGTTATCCGCTACTAGATCAGCAGAGGATTTCTCGTCAGCAGATGAGATTTCTAGTAACAGGTCCATGTTTGTGACATCTTTATTAAGATCAGTTGACCTGTCGTGATCCCTTAGCTGAAGTGGGATGCTGATGTCACCTTCATTATTCCCCCCCTTACTCGGGCCTAATGGACTACTGGCAAGTTTGACCATTCCCATAGAAGAGCGTTTAGAATACATAGGGGAAGTCACAGCTAATGCAGTAAGCAAGGGCTGCGGCTCCTGGGTAACATTATCTGTGGTGATTTGGCTGTTATGCGTGCTCATGGCATGTTGTATACCTGGGAGAGATATGAAAGATGGGGCAAGGAATGAGTCCTGAGAGTTGGTGTTGATTGCCGATGTATCCACTGTTGACAGAAGGGGTAAGGACCCAAGCGGAAGTGAGAGGCGTCTCTCAGTATGCTCAATGGCATTTACCACCACCCCTATGGTCTTTTGAAGCATGCGATCTATCGCTGTTAAAGTAGGTAAGGTTGACTTAGATTGTTTCTGCTTCTAAGTATGTGGAGCAGGCATTTCAACAGCCAATATATGATCAAGGTAATCCCCTAAATGGAGACCACAATAGCCAATAACTTCTATCCACAGTCACAAAATAAGCAATGATATCCTACACAAGTCCTTACTTAGTACAGCAGGCTGATCAGGAATGTTCTAACATGAACCCAAGGGGGGTGCCCCAGCCCAGCCTCCCTCGGCCTCCGAACGGCCACAAAACGGCCCCGCCCTTGACCCGGGTTTCACCCGGGCTATTCCCGCGCGCGTCCCGCCAGTGGGCGTGGCTTCAGGGGGTTGTGGGGGCTGTAGTCCCCCCGCTCTGTGGCCGCGGTGGGAAGCCCGGCGGTGGGGGGGACCGAGCGCCCAAGTGCAGACACTCCCTAAATGCTCCCCAGTTGCTCTGGGTCCTGTTCGGGTCAAATGCACTGCCAGCGAGTGAGTTAGCAAGTTCCCATGCGGGTAAGAAATGCGGCAAAAACAAGGAGGCTCCCACTCCCTTAGCGACACGCTGCTCCTTTTCTGCACCTCGGGGCGCGGGCGCTGCTGTCAGTGGGCGTGGCTTCAGGGGGTTGTGGGGGCTGTAGTCCCCCCGCTCTGCGGCCGTGGTAGGAAGCGCGGCGGCGGGGAGGACCAAGCGCCCGAGTGCAGACACTCCCCAAATGCTCCCCAATTGCTCTGGGTCCTGTTCGGGTCAAATGCACTGCCAGCGGGTGAGTTAGCAAGTTCCCATGCGGGTAGGAAATGCGGCAAAAACAAGGAAGCTCCCCTTTAATCTGTTTGTACAACCTTTGGCTGTATTTGCCAAGAGCAGAGGACTGACGGTGGTTTCCTACGCCAACGACACGCAGCTGGTGGTAGCACTATCGAGCATCTCCAAGGACAACGCCGCTAAGTTTCAAGGTGAACTTGAGCCAGTTGCCGGTTGGATGACAGCCAACTGCCTCCAGCTGAACGCCAGCAAATTGGAGGTGTTGCTGGAGGGAAGGGACCATGGGTTATGGAATGAGCAGTAGTGGCCCAGGAATTTAGGTACCCCCCCCCCCCCCTAAACAGGTTGTGAAGAACTTGGGGGTATGGATGGACTCCTCGCTCAGTTTCTAGACGCAAACGAAGAAATCAGCGGGCACCTGTTTCGGTCTACTACAAGGGCTAAAACCCATTCTAGGTTTCTTCGATGCCCCGACCAAACAGATCATTATTCAAGCATTGATTATATCTAGGCTTGATTATGTGAACTCCCTGTACTTACAGGCGAACAGTCCAGCCTGAACTACCAAGCCATGTCTTCCCTGGACCTGAACCTGGACCTGGACCTGGATTAAACCAGATCAGTTGACTGGGGGTGAGTGTTTGATTTGCTCAAACACTCCGCCCATCATCCTCTTTGGTATCGCTTTGTTCTCCCTAAATTGGCAGGGTATGCCCAGATGTGGGTCCCTTGCTCACTTTGCCACTGGATTCAAGATAGCCTGGCTGATGAGGGCTATGATCCCTAAACCGGTCCCAGGATGCTTGTTTCCAGTCCAGGGAAGACATGGCTTGGCAGTTTGGCTGGACTGTTCCCTTGAGGCACCGGGTCAGACTGATTTGCACATGGCCATGTCTGAACTGGGGTGGTGGAGTGAGTTAAAGAATGATGATGGATTAAACCCAGATCAATTGACTGGGGGTGAGTGTTTGATTTGCTCAAACGCTCCGTCCATCATCCCCTTTGGTATCACATTTGCCAGACAGCCCTGGTCCTAGTCACCCCCCCCCCACCCAGGAAATTTGCAGATTTCATCCTGAAGTATGCAGTGAACTGGATGAATAGGTTCCAGGCCTACACCCCTGTAATCTGCCATATTGGGATATTTGATGGGGTAGCCTCTGTCCTTGTAAACTGCAATCTCCAGACGCATGCAGTGATCTGTACCCTCCCTCCGCACTATTAGCGACGGGGTTCCCCTCCCTAGCTATTTCACGTTTAGTGAGGGTCCACCCCAAGTAGAGAAGGGACAGTTTATATCTATTCCCACCTAGGTAATCTGTGAGGTGCAAGTGGGCCACCCTTGTTTCTCTCAGAATCTGCCAGGAGAGAACCTCACCCAGGCCTGCTAACACTCTGCACCAGAATCTATCAAGTGAAATGCTGCTCCATACTATGTAGAGGAAGGTGACCACCGCCGCACCACACCTGAGACATACCGCGGAGACGATCACTCCCATATGCCTCCACCTATAGTGAGTGAAATACACTCTATGAAGGTACTTAAATAGTATCAGTTGGAGTCCGGCCGCTATGGCGACCTCCCGTGGCGTGCCCAGATCTTCCATTCATTCATCATTCTCTAATTCCCCCACATATGCTTCCTATGACGCATGAAGGGCTCCAACTGGGTCTGGTTGATTAGAGATAAGTGTTTGGTGTATGTTTGCTAATTTATGGTCCCAAAAGTCACCTAGAAGAAGTTTGCCCTCCAGTGTGTTAAAGTAGGGTAGTGTGGTCAGTGTGGTAATGTACTGAGATAGTGCAAGATGGAGCTGGGGGTACTAATGAAATTGGCTGCGATGGACTTTATATTCCACCTGCAGTGGAGGATGGAATACCGCATGCCATCCCACATCCAGAACCCCACCAGGATAGTCACCTGCAGAGGCATGTTTCCCGGCTACCGTGGCGTTGCTCCGTCAGCCTACCCCACTAGTTCAAGCCTTGAATAGCAGAACTCCATAGGGTCAGCACTAGCTGTGCCGCTAGGAAAATTCTGTCCCATATACCCCCACTATATAAATATGTATTCAACGAGGAACCCACCAATGCCCGCTTGTCCAAGGGATAGGCTGGGTCACCGTGTGTATCGCACCACCAGTCACTGATAATGAGAAGATGTGCTGCCATGTAGTAGGATTTGATGTTTGCAGCGGATATACCCCCACATTAGTGGGGCTGAAAGCATTTTCTGAGTGCAACCCGGGGGGGAGGAGTAATCCCCGTCCATAAGAATAAAATAGGAGCAAAGTCAATTTTGCGGATCCATCACTGTGGCGCAGGGTACAGGGAATTCTGAAGTTGATAAAGAAATTTGGGCAGAGATACCATCTAAAAATGGCTGACCGCCCTGTCAAGGAAAAGGGAAGCACCAACCACATTTTCATATCCTATCCAAGGTGGGCCAGCACCAGCTCTACGTTAAGTGGTCATGCTGCTTTCTCATCAGGGGACACAAAACCACCCAGAAATTTGAAGCCAACGCTGGCCATTTTCAGACCTGATGCCCACTTTAGCCCCTAGGGGTCCGCGCCCAGTGTGAACACTGTAGATTTAGAGGTATCATTGTAGAGGCCATAGGTCTCTCCCAATATCTGCATAATCTGCAGTATCCGGGGTCCTGTGGAGCTCAGTGCCACAATGAAAAAAAGTACCTCATCTGCATGCAGTGCTATCCTATCGGACAGCCCCCCACCCCACTCGAACTCCTGAACCTGTACGTCCATCCACGCCCACACTGCCAACAGCTCCATGGCCAAGGCAAATAGAAGGGGAGACAGGGGGCAACACTGTTGTGTCCCCTGCTGATCTTGCTCCGGTCACCCACAAAGAGGCCATTAAATCTGTATACAGTAGATGGAGGTATGCAAGGAATTGGGGGCCAAAGTTTAGATGCCAAAAGAGCAAGTATAAATATTTCCAGCTCACGGAATCGAACATTATAAATGCACCGTATATTATGATGGGTCACCATGTGGGGCATAAATCCCGCCTGGTCAGGGTGTACCAAATCTGGGACATGTTGTATTAGCGGATTAGCTAGCTCCTTGGCTAATATCTTAATCCCGTAGGTTAAATTGCAAAATGTGACTGTAGGAGGAAGGGTCGTCCGGCAGCTTACCCGGTTAAGGGAAAACCACAATCTCCACGTAGGCACCAGGGGAGAATGGTCTTAGTAGTCGCAGATGTAATCTTCTCCAGTATTGGGGTATCTTTCATAGATTCACATGCCTGAATCATTCTCCGTCGCCGGAGTGGGAGTCCCACGGTATATAAAAAAGCAATAAATATGCCCATAATAGCCAAAATCGTTGGTAACATGAAAATCAGGAAGTAAAGTAGCCCAAAGGTACCTCGAAAAAATTCTACATCTATGACTATCATAGTCTTTATAAATAGTTCAAACTGCAGCCAATCAGGCGACAGCACCCACCAGAATATTCTCCTCAGAGGCTCAGGCTCTCAGATTTTCTACCGCACGTCATGTGAAGGGAGTCTCCCTGAGCTCTGCTCAGTCTTTCTCAATTCTTCAGGAATTTCTACTCTTAGGATGTCTTCTTCTAAGAAATCCTTGTTCAGGCCTTGTGAATCTTGTGGTAAGCTCCGGCTTTTCTCTGAATATCCCCACAAGAAATGCATCTATTGACTCTACCCGGATCATCAGGTGAGAGACTGCAAGATATGCAGGACCTTCCCTCAGAAAACCTTCAGGGACAGAGAGGGCCGTCTACTTCTGTGGCTACAGAAGCTTAAAGAACAGGACAAATACAGTTTCTGAGGTGGAAAGTATTGCCTCTGGGTCATCTGTGTCCTCTAGGAAGAGTGCTGCTGAAGAGGTTTTATCTTCCCCTGGGGCCAAGGTGTTGAGGAAACAACAACCCTCTAAGGGTTCTAAAGGGCCTGCCACTTCTAAGAAGGCTACTCCACTTGCCAAGGGCAAACCTTTGCCTTCCACGCCCCTGAGAAGGTCAGTGAAAATGTTACCTCCTAAGCCAACTTCTGAGAAGATTCTCCCTCAGAAGAAGACCCCGTCGTCGTCGTCGTCGACGTCGTCAACGACCCCTTCGTCGACGAAGATTCGCGTCGACGCAACATCTACATCAACGGTGACCTTCTCTTCACCTAAACCTCAGATGATTATATTGTCGGCGTCATCCCTGTTGACGCTGTTCTCCATCTCTGTGAGACCCATCTCTTCGACGAAATAGTCTGTACCTATCGGCGGCGTTCCGTCGACGGCCAAGACTAGAAAAATCTCATTGACGACGGCCTCGTCAACGGCCACTTCATCCTCGTCGACAACTACATCGTCGTCGACGACCAATTCATCGATGAAGACCACATCGTCGACAAAGCCCTCCTCATCGTCAAAGACAACTTCGTCGGCGGGCACTTCCTCATCGACGTTTTCACCTTCAGTGATGATTCCATCGTCGACGGGCTCGTTGACGACTCTCCCGTCAACGCAAAAATTGTCATCTTGTACGGAGCTACAAATCTGGTCACCGTGTACGGCCTTAGCATCTACGCCGCCTACGACAACACCTTCTTTGTTGCAGAGACGTGGTTCCACACTTGAACCCATAGCTCCATTACATCTTTCTCCACATAAGGTACCTCTACAGGTTCCTGACAAATTATTGGATTCAGATGACAGTGAAGAGGACACTGAGATGGATGACAGGTTTCGAACAGCCAGAAGCCCTTCGGAGTTGTTCATAGAGTTCCAGGAAGATGATCAGGATGACCAACATTCTCCTGAACCTGGGGCTTCACCTTCTGATAATATCCCTACAGCTCAGATGCCTATAGCTGTATTGAATAATCTTCAACATTTGCTAGACAACTATTACCGCCGGTTCCCGCCATCTGAATCGGCAGAGTCTGTGCCACCTAAACCGGTTGCTCAAGCTTCCACTTCAGAATTCCGGTCTCCTAGACCACCTTCACCAGTGGCTTCACATCATTCTACTGAAGCACATTCATTGGAGGATGAAGATAGGTAGGAAGGTGAAGTAGACGAGAGATCTCTTTTGTCGGAGTGGGATGAGTACCAAATCCAAACCCCTTCTCCATCACCTCCAGCTCCTGCTGATTCTCCTCCAGTGGATATTGGAGGCTTCCACCTCCTCATGGAAAGAGTGACTCAAAGATTCCTCATTCCTATGGAGACGAAGAAGGAAGAATGCTTTCTGTATGATTTTAAGGATCAGCCTAGGAAACAAGTACGGGCGATTCCCATTATAGATTTTATATGGAAGGAGGGATTGAAAGTAATGTCAACTTCTGCGTCTTTTCCTCCAGTCTTGCCCCGACTGGACAAGAAATATAAAGCGCCCAACAAGTCTCCAGCATGCCTCATAGGACACCCAAAGGCTGACTCCGTGATCGTGCAGGCTGCTCAAAGACGGGCTAGGAATTCATCTTCTCCGATCACAACCCCACCTGACAGGGACGGCAGGCGGCTGGACTCAATTGGAAAAAGAGTCTCCACCATGGCAGCAACAACAGTCCGTGCGGCCAATTCGTTAGCCATTCTGAATGTGATCAGACATTTCGCCATATATCGATTTGCTACCAGAGCCGTCAAAGGCTGAAGGTCTGAAGATACTACAAGAGGGGGATGAATCTCTGCGAAGATTATTGATTCAGCAGTAGATGTCGCTTCCACAGGTTTCAGACAGCTAGCGGGGGCTGCTGTTCTATGTAGGCAAGGCTGGTTGAAGGCTACTTCATTTCGCCAGGAGGTACAGGCAAAGATACTCAACTTGACATTCGATGGAGATGCTTTGTTCGGCCCACAAGTAGAGGAAGCCCTGCAAACCATCAAGAAAGACACAGAAACAGCCAGATCCCTTGGTACCTTGCAATTTTGTAAGCCGCTCTTTGGGGGTGCGAAGGGACGTGGATCGTTCTCTAATCGAGGAAACTATAGTCAACAAACATCCTATAAATTTTATCAAGGAAATCAGCGCCACCAATCACAAAGATACACATCCTATGGTCAACGCAACACTTCCTATTCTCAAAATAAAAGGAAGCCTTCCTACAGCGGAAAAGATTCAAACAAGAAACTATGAGTATCACCATCTGCCACCGCTTCTGCCACAGCCCCATGTAAGGGTTGGAGGAAGAATCTCAAAATTTTACTCCAATTCGTCCTCAATGACATCGGACAAGTGGGTCCTAGACATTGTATCCAAAGGCCATGCTCTAGAATTCGAAAAGTTTCCTCCAAATTTCCCTCCAAAAGGCCCACCTCCAGCTCATCTCAAAGAGCAGTTTTCCCAGATAAATTTGACGATACAAAAAGGAGCGATCGAAAAAGTCCCTCAATTGGGGAGGAACAGGATTTTATTCAAGGTTTTTCCTAATAAAGAAAAAATCTGGAGAATGGCGTCCCATTCTAGATCTTTGATCCCTCAACAAATACATAAAGAAATTGTCATTTCTGATGTTAACGCTTCAAGAAATTCTTCAACTGTTGTCAGCAGGGGATCACATGGCCACCCTCGACCTTCAAGATGCGTACTTCCACGTTCCCATTCTTCCCAGGCACAGAAAGTTCTTGCGTTTTAGAGTGGCTGGCAGGGACTTCCAGTTCAAAGTCCTTCCCTTTGGACTACGATCGGCACCCAGAGTATTTACGAAGGTCCTAGCTCCAGTAGCAGCGCACCTCCGTCTGGAAGGGATTCAAATATTTCCTTACTTGGACGACTGCCTTATCAAGGCGAGTTCTTTCTCAGACACAAACACCCATGTCCAAAGATGTCTGACTCTGTTTCAGTCGCTGTGTCTCTCTATCAACATCGACAAATCGCATCTTGTTCCTTCGCAAGGGCAAACGTTTTTAGGGGCAACTTTGGACACACAATTAATTCAAGCCTTCGTATCAGACGAAAGACAACAAAGATTCCACAAGCTGGCTCACAAGTTAAGATCAAAAAGGTCAGTTTCAGTCTGACAGTTCAAGTCCTTTCTGGGAATGGTCTCTTCTTGCATCCCCTTGATACCCAATTGCTGCCTCAGGATGAGGCCCCTACAAGAAGAACTCAAGCAGCAATGATTACAGGTCTCACAATCATTTGAAGATCTTATTCAGGTCACTCCTCGAATGCGAGAGGCCTTCCTCTGGTGGACTCAAAAAAGAAATGTGGAGAAGGGATGTGTATTTCTTCAAGAAGCGCCAAATTTTACAATCACCATAGACGCGTCCCTCGAGGGATGGTGAGCACATCTTCAAGGACTAAAGGTCAGCGGAAAATGGAGCCCTCAACAACGGAAGTGGCATATCAATCTACTAGAACTAAGAGCCATCTTCTTAGCCCTGAAGTTGTTTCGGACAGTCATTCTAGGAGCCGCAGTACTGATTCGCACAGACAATACTACAAGTATGCATTACCTGAACAAACAGGGAGGAACAAGATCGGCTCTTCTTTCTCAAGAAGCCCAAGAAATCTGGGATTGAGCGATACGGCACAAGATCAATCTCTTGGCAGTTCACGTGCCGGGAGTTTTAAATGTTCTGGCGGATTCCCTCAGCAGGTCCACGGTGTCCACGCACGAATAGGAACTGCATCAGCCCACGGTGGATTGAGTCGTCCAACAGTGGGGTCATCCCGATCTGGACCTCTTTGCGACCAAGAAAAACAGCAAATGCCTATTCTTTGCAAGCTGGCTTCCCCACAAGGATTCTCAGAGGAATGCGTTTTCGATGAACTGGTCTCAAATATATGCTTACGCCTTTCCTCCGATACCGTTGGTTCCCAGAGTTCTCCAGAAGATGAAGAGAGAACCTTGTCGTCTAATTCTCATCGCTCCTAGGTGGCCTCGCCAATTCTGGTTCACCGAACTTCTCCTCCTATCAAAGTGCGATCCAATTCAGTTTCGACCAGTACCGAATCTCCTGTCCATTCAGGACGGTCAGATTTGCCATCCAGACCCTGCATTTCTGAAATTAGCTGCCTGGCGCCTGAGCACCTTGAATTTGCTCATCTAAATATCCCTGTGGATTGCAAGGAAGTTCTGGCCAATGCTCGAGCGCCTGCCACAATAAAGACACACAGACTTAAATGGAAAATATTCTGCATGTGGTGTCAATCTGCTGAGGTTCGCCCGATTCACGCAACACCTGAGAAGATATTACCTTTTTTCTTACACCTAGCAAGATCAGGCCTCTCTCATTCAACTTTAAAGGTTTTTCTGGTGGCCATTTCAAGGTTCCGACAGGATGGGTCCAATTCTCTCTACTCATCTAGGATAATGCAACAGTTTTTCAAGGGGCTGTTTCGAATGTTTCTTCCTGTACGTTGTCCTCCTCCATCCTGGCATCTTAATGTGGTATCAGCGCAGCTCATGCGCCACCCCTTTGAACCTATTCATAGAGTGGATTTCAAATTTCTATCCTGGAAGGTTTCTCTGCTGCCAGCTTTGACTTCAACTAGAAGAGTCAGTGACATTCAGGCTTTCACTGTAAATTCACATTTCTTGCAATTCACGTCCAATTCTGTGATGCTACACACAAATCCCAAGTTTATGCCAAAGGTGCCTTCGGATTTTCACCTGAACGAACCAGTAATCTTGAAAAAAAAAAATCCTAACCCGCAATCCCCCGCGGAAAAGGCATTGCATATCCTGGACATCAGAAGATGTCTTAAGTTCTATTTACAAAGGACCTCTACCATTCGTAAATCTGATCAATTGTTTATTGCCTACGGAAGAATACGGCAAGGACAGACGGTGTCTAAACAAACCATAGCCAGATGGATTTCCACCACTATTGACTTTTGCCATCAACAAGCTGGAAGACCTTTGCAGAAAACTCCAAGAGCGCACTCTATGAGGGCGGTCTCTTCCTCGACTGCTCTTCTCGCTGAAGTTCCTCTTCAGCAAATCTGCAGAGCAGCAACTTGGTCCAGCAGACACACTTTCACCAAGCATTACTGTTTGGAGGCTACCAGCAATGCTGATACATTAGTGGGAGAGCCGGTTCTCCGCCATCTTTTCAAATAAGGTGAGCCTCTGTTTCCCTCCTCCTCTGCACTGATTCTCAGACGCTTATTATCGTGCCTAATATTGAGTACATGCTGATGTGATTGCAAATTCTCATGTATTTATACATTTTAGCATTTTTAGTATGTGATTACATATGCTTTCTATAAGCAGATTTATGTTGCAAATAGCATCTTCTAAGCATTATTTGGGTACTGCTATCTACTCTGATTCAGGCATGTGAATCTATGAAAGACACCCCAATACTGGATAAGAACAATAGTTACTTACCTGTAATCTATGGTTCTCCAGTATTGGTGTATTTCATAGATTCATATGCAACACGCCCACCTCCCCTCAGAGGCTGGTTTATGCTCTTATCTCTTGGTCACACCATTGTGCGAGAAAATCTGAGAGGCTGAGCCTCTGAGGAGAACATTCTGGTGGGTGCTGTCGCCTGATTGCCTGCAGTTTGGACTATGTATAATGACTATGATAGTCATAGATGTGGAACTTTTTCTTGGTAGCTTTGGGCTACTTTACTTCCTGGTTTTCATGCTACCAAAGTTTTTGGTTATTATGGGCATATGTATTGCTTTTTTATATACCATGGGACTCCCACTCCGACGACGGGGAATGATTCAGGCATGTGAATCTATGAAAGACACCAATACTGGAGGGGGAACAACCATTACAACGCAACTTTTTCAACGCAAGAGCCTTTACAATGATTGCTATTACAATGCATGCCATTACAAAGCCGATGCTATTACAATGCATGCTATTACAACGTAAGTATGGTTAATTTTTCTATTTAACTTGTAATATTTTTTTAATTTTTTTATAAATGTGATTTAAATGTTTTAATACCAAAATAATAGTCACCAGTATTTAAATTAATTTTCAAAAACTATCTAGTATTTGGAATAGTAATTAATACTCCTGTAATGTTTTTAATACCCAACTAGTACTTCCCAGTAGTTACATTAATTCTCCTAAAATATCTATTACTTACCTTAATTTTACATCCCCAAAAGGATTTGAAATAGTAATTAATTCACTTGTTTTAGTATTATTAATAAATACTCCTGAAACGTAATGGATTTTGAATAGTAATGAATACTCCTGTATTAGTATTAGGAATTAATACTACTGGAATGATTATAATACCCAAATAATACTCCCCAGTAGTTAAAGTAATTTTCAAAAACTATCTAGTGCATTCTTTAATTTTTTATCCCCACATAGATTTTGAATAGTAAATATAACTCCTGCACTGTCCAGAATTTAACCTAATTTATAATGTAAAAAAAAAAAATGGTTTAAATGTATTACAATTGCTTTTAATTTTCACCTAATACTCCCCAATAGTAACAATAATTCTCCTACACTTTCTAGTACATACCTTAATTTTACATCCCTCTAAGGTGTATTCCTACACTATCCATCACTTACCCTATGTTAATACCAACATTGTATTAGAATAGTAATTAATACTCATGCACTATTCAGATGTTCCCCTACTTTTACACAGACATAGATTTAGATAAGTAAATAATAGCCCTTCACTATTAAGCATTTAAAATACACCATCCAGTACTTAGCTTATTTATTAAATAAAAAGTCATTTAAATAGTAATTAGAAAATCCTATACTATTTAACCCTATCCATAAAATTACTTTTTTTTAAAACATATAATATAAATTTTAATAATACCCTAAATGTATGTTTAGTAATTTAAAAAAAGTACAATTTTTAATTTAAATTAAAAAAAATTAAATGTTTTTTCAAAAATAATATTTTGATTAATGATGTTTTAATTTATTTTTTCGAAAATATTTTTTTAAAAATAGATAAGTTAAAAATATTAAAAAAAATAAAAGAACATGTTTTCTCACGCTTTTCCATTGACATCAATGTAATGTATTGTTCTTTATTTATTTCAATTGAAAGCCTTGTGTTTGACGCGTGTATCATTTTCGAGTTCAAAAGAAGACTGATACGGGACAGATCAGAAGCAAATGGGACTAGCATAGAGGTAAGTACATTATTTAGTTAATGTTTACATCATTACATTATGAATACTAGTTTATTTAAAATTATTAATAAAAATAAAAATGGAATGCAAGACTATTTTACTTATATTTTATTGAAAAAAATAATATTATATTAAAGAAATATTTATTTAATTTTTAATGTAGTGTAGTTCCTATATTCCCAATAGGCTTTGCGCATTGGAATAACATAAACGATAGTTTAGACGTAGGACTTAGGTCAACTAGGTCTCTATTGAATATGTTAGACTTAATTATGAATGCCAGCTAGCTCAGAGGTCACTAGAAACTTTCTCGAGTAAACAGGAAGGTGTTAACTTTCCTGAATAGACAAGAAGGGATTCGTTTCTGACAACCGCATAAACATGACAACTTTGCTCCCTCCAGAATAAGGAGTATATCTCCAGAGTCGCGGAAACAATAGATAACTATTTCACTCAGTCAATCGTGCATACTTAGTTTCACCAGAAGCGCAGAGAAATAGAGAGACGGGCGTTATTTATTGAGCAGCCACAATTGCAATACGTGTTATAAAACAAAGTGCTTACAGTAAAAGGACTATTATAAAATATTACTGTAAATGCATGGTATGGTTTCTAAGCCATACGGTATCTAAAATAGATAAAATATATACATAGATAAAACCATGACTAAACGTACTCAACTGGTGCTTCTAAGATACGCCTACCCCGGTGTACCTAACCTAAGCCTAGTACGTGGGAAGGAATAAGTGAGCTGCAGTTTAAGTTAAGATAGTTTTTTCCAAGAATCTGAATCAAGAATTCTCTAAGGATCTAATCAGCTCCGTACCTTGGTTATAGAATGAAGGAGGTCTTGTATCTCTCTCTCAGGACTCGATCTCCCAGCAACCCGCAAGGGTGATTGGAAACACTGGAGCTGGATTTCTCGGCAGGAGAAAAGACAGCGTCTCTCTCAGTGCGTCAATGGGAGGGTCGGCTTCCTTCGCACTTGCCACAGCAGGGCGTCGGGCAAGTAGATAGCTGATCTGCTCCAAACAACCTTGTTTTGCTAGGGCAGCTGCTGGTATATTTATACCTGGAAGGTGCCGAGTTTGACGTAAGGTTGGACATAAGCCGTCACTAAGAACTCACAGTTCTTTCAGGACTCCAGGAGTTCTTGGACAAATCAAAACAGAAGCAGGGGGAATTCCCGGGCTTCTCGAGGTTTGGTTTGTTTTCAGAACGCGTTATACTTTCTAGGAGTCTATGGGAGTAGCCTTGCCGTATTTGGACTGCATTGGCTATGACTTTATATGGATATGATTCTTATGCCTTTATAAGGATATGATTTGTTATAACCACATAAGGGCATAAATCGGGAATATTTAAATAGGGTCCTAGATACGTTCACAACATTAACATATTTTTAGAAAAATTATTTATGTATTTAATACATTTTAAAATAATGTTTTAATTCATATATTAATTATAACAGTACATGGAAAATAAATAGTCCTTTTTTTTTCTTCATAGCTCCGGATGGCGTATACGCGTAGACATGCTTCATCGCGGCCATTTTGTGGAGCGTCGATGGACAGAGCAGAAGCATGGAGACTTGCGCTCAGGTAGGAAACTTTTATAACTTTATTTACAAATAGATTGATGTTTTTAAATATATATATTGCAAGGAGAGAATAGGGAGGAATAGTTTATTTATATATTTATGTTATTATCACCCATTTAGCATGTCGCCGATCATGTAGATAGAGTATGCCGTTGTCGTGTCACCTGTTTTTAGTTTTACAAATGTTATTGTTATTTGAAATTAAAAGTAATGGTTCTAGTAATGTTAAAAAGTCTATTAGAATGTCTATTTTGAAAAAAAAATATTTTGGAAAGACCGGACCAAGAAGAAGATCGATTTTGAAGGATTGGATTTATTTTGGAGAAATATTTTTGTTTTTGGAAACATTTTTTGGGATCGTGAAAGCTGTGTATATTTTTTGGAATTCTTTGGATTGTTGATTTTGAAGATTGGGATTGTTAAGAGAAGAAAGAAGATGGATCGATGTTTCTTTTGGATTTGGACTTCACAATCGTTTGGATTTGGAGAAGATTTTTATTTGGGATTACTGTGAATCCCCTCGTTGTGCTTGCTTTTCTGACCCTCCCTGTTCCCTCATTGTGCTTGCTTTTCTGCCCTCCGTTCCCTCGTTGTGCTTGCTTTTCTGCCCCCATTCCCTCGTTATGCTTGCTTTTCTGCCCCCCTGTTCCCTCGTTGTGCTTGCTTTTCTGCCCCCCTGTTCCCTCGTTGTTCTTGCTTTTCTGGCCCCCCATTCCCTCATTGTGCTTGGTTTTCTGCCCCACCAGTTCCCTCATTGTGCTTGCTTTTCTACCCCCTGTTCCCTCGTTGTGATTGTTTTTTCTGGCCTCTGTTCCCTGTGTGTGTGTGTGTGTATGTGTGTGTGTGTGTGTGTGTGTGTGTGACTCTCTGTGTGTGTGTGTGGCTCTGTGTGTGTGTGTGTCTGTGTGGCTCTGTGTGTGTGTGTGGCTCTCTGTGTGTGTGTGTGTGTGTGTGTGGCTCTGTGTGTGTGTGTGTGGCTCTCTGTGTGTGTGTGGCTCTGTGTGTGTGTGTGGCTGTGTGTGTGTGTGTCTCTGTGTGTGTGTGTGTGTGTGGCCCTGTCTGTGTGTGTGGCTCTGTCTGTGTGTGTGGGGCTCTGTGTGTGTGTGGCTCTGTGTGTGTGTGTGTGGCTCTGTGTCCGCTAATACTCTCTACTACTCATAAATGCTCACCTATTGCCATTGTAATTGACAATACCATTTATTTATGTTTTAAAAAATGAAAAAAATGAAAAAAATGCCATTTGCAATTCCAATAGCTCTAACTTTAATAAAGCCGAGACCATAGCATTGTAAATGCTTGTTAATTTAGAATGGATTAACAAGTTTGGAGAATGTTTTTTTTTTTATTATTTGGGGGGGAATGCTTATTTCCATTGAAGCATTCCTTATTGGTTTTTTTTCCACTTGACTGGATTTTTAAATGGATTTTTAAAAAGCTTGGATTTGGTTTGGATTTTTAAAAGAAAAGAAAAGAAAAAAGAAGACATCTAAGGTAAGGTGACCCGACTTTTAAATTTGAAAAAAATGTTTTGGAAAAATGTCAATGTAATTGCATTGTTTATATATTTTAGGGCAAAACAGGAAAGTAATGGTGTAGGTAGAGTTAATAATGTAGTATGTGAGCAACATTATCCAGGTAGTCAGTCAGTCAGTCAGTCAGAATATCTTTATTCGACTTATTTTAAGTCATACAAAGAAACAAAAACAATAAAACATACATGCAGAACTTATCCTGCATTTTCCTAGAGAACGACAGTCTAAAAATTCAGATATTTAAATTTTTTTTAAATAGTGTTATACATGATTAAAAAAGATATTTCATTTCATTTCAGAGAATAAATGTACATAGTAAAACCATAACTTTAAGGCGAAATTTGGCCGGCAGCTTTCGCCCTTGCAGCAGCTACCAGGAAATTAGCAATGCAGAACGTAATGCGGGGATTAGACATGAGTTGTAAGAAGAGCAAAGCCGGTCGCGCCTGTATAAAACCGGCTTCTTTCAAGATGGGGAACAAGTATTTTTTCCTCTGCTCTAAATACATACTACAAAACATGACAAAATGGATTGTGTCCTGCACAGAAAAATGGTCGCAACTACAGGGGGGGGCCAAGTCTGGCTTCTGCCAGCTCTTAAAATGACCCAATTGAAAATGTAACAAATTAAATCTAAACTTAATTAGTAAAAACCTATGATAAGGAATTGTAACAAAACTAAGATAAGTTGCGAGTGAAGATGAGCTAACCAGAAGGCTGTGTTCCCTAACCGCTGGTTTCTGCAATTCATATTCCTCACGGCATGCTTCCTTCCTTTCCCTAAATGACCTTTTTATGAAGTCAATATCCTGTACCTTAATTTTCTCTGGATGCAAGAAAAGTTCCGGACGGCCCAGGTCTGTAAATGTTTTAGCTAGATACGCCAGCCATGGAATATTACTATATTTATCCAGAGATAAAACGTCATACAGAATTTTGTGATTCAAGGGGAGATCTTCGTTCAACCACATTTTCAGCCACAGGGTCAAGGGGGATAGACTCAATGTGTCTGACAGATAGGGTAGGCCCACCTCTTTGTGGATAGAATAAGTTGGGGTTGACTGTGGTACAGAAAGCAGGGATCTGATAAATCTGTTCTCTGCTCTCTGTATTAGGTCAAGATTTGCATACCCCCACAAGGCGGAACCATATGTCGCGATGGCCACAGATTTACACTTGTAGATTTTTAATAGAGCTTCCATAGGCCTTGCCCCTAGCTTACCAGCAAAGCCCATGAGGGCTGACGATGATCTAACTACAGCCAGCCTCTTCGCTCTTATCTGTGGACCCCAGGATCCTTTCTGGTCAAACAATACGCCCAAATAGGGAAATGAGGGAACCTTAGAAACAGGGACCCCCCTGCAGAAAAATGATTTATGTCTTTTTTTGTTGCACTCACGCCCCATTACCATCGTGTGTGACTTAGAGGCATTTACCTTAAGGTCCAGGTTTTCCATAAAAGAACCAAAGGCGTCCAAGAGATGCTGAAGGCCGACACCAGTACGGGCGATCAGCACAGCGTCGTCCGCATACAGAAGTGCCGGAATTTGGACTCCTCCTGCATACGGAACCTCAGCTTCCTGGCCACACAGGTGTGTACCCAGGCCATTGATATAGATGGTAAAAAGCACGGGGGCTAGTATACAGCCTTGCCGTGCCCCCTTTAAAAATTTAAACAATGGGGTACATCTACCATCGTTTGTTACGCGGACGGCTGCAAAAAGTTCCTGGTGCAAAGTGGCCATAAACGCAACCAAGGCTTCATCGATACCCATCTCCAGCAATATCCTCCACAGTTTTGACCTATTGACCAAATCAAAAGCCGAGGAGAGGTCCATGAATGCAAGAAACACGGACCCCTCCTTGGCCATGGTATACTTGGAAATGAGTAGATGCAGGTTAATGCATTGTTCAATGGTCCCTTTTCTTTCTCTGAAGCCATATTGTAATTCAGACAGCCCACCGCAACTCTCTACATTCTCCCTCAATCTAAATAGAAGTACTCTACCCAAGGGGGCAGATTTATGTCGGACTTGCGCCACGTTTACGCCGCCGTTGCGTCACGCAACGGCACGGAAACGTGGCGCATCCCTGCGACCTATTTACAACGTGACGCATCTAGGCAGATGCGTCACGTTGTAAAGCCCTGCGCCACATGAAACCTGCGTCAGGTTTCATGTGGGCGTTCTGTCGCAGGGTGGGCGTTCCCTCGTAGGAAAGCCCCGTAAAACTGACGCAGTGAAATCTACAAGATTTCACTGAGTCAGTTTTACGACGCTGCTGGGTCAAATCCTTACGCCTGCTTGAAGCAGGCGTAAGGAGTGACGCACCACGTTATGTATGGGTGGCCTCTGTACATTGCAGGAGTTGCGTCGCACTTGCGACGCTACTCCAGCAATGCGCCGCCCGTACACCACAAGATGCGTCACGCATCTGCCCTTCCTTGCACCATGGTGCGCCGCATTGTAAATGCGGCGCATCTGTGGTGCCGCAAGGAGGGAATTGCGTGACGCATCAGTTCTGGCGCATCCCTGCTGATTTGCAGAGATGCGCCAGAACTCATAAATCTGCCCCAAGATCTTTATGGTTGAATCCAAAAGGGATATGGGCCTATAGCAAGCGGGATCATCCCGCTGGCCTTTGTTTTTAAAAATAGGGACAATGGTGGATGTGGCCCATGAGGCGGGGGCAGAATTACCATTAGCTGCATTAAACACATTTGTCAAAACCTCCGCCCACAGTTTTGGTGAGTACATAAAAAAGTCAGCAGGGACGCCATCAGGACCAGGTGCCTTATGCTTTGTTGTAGCCAATAGCGCTTTTTCCACTTCCTGGAGATTAAAGGTGATAGGGTGTGCAACTGCAAAAAGCGGTGGGGCATCTTTAGATCCTTCGTCCTCACCCCCGTAGACATTTTTAAAATGTGACAGCCATTTATCATCAGTAATCACAGAATCCAAGGGTTCATTTTTAACTTCTGAGAATAAGGGCTGTTTGATAATCTCCCAAAATCTCCTGCTGTCCTTCAGTACTGCTGCTGAAAGGAGATTTTCCCATGATTCGCATTTGATGGTGTCCTTACGATTCTTTATGGCTGCCTTGTAGTTCTTCCTTAATCTGGAAATGTCATCTTTTACCCTAGGAAGCGTTTTTAGGGCTACCAGCAGGGATCTGTGGGCTTTTGAGCATGCAGAGTCAAACCAACGCTTATGTCCAGGGGTTCCCTTTTTAGGCTTGACTAAAAGATCCTTTGACACCTGACCACATATTGCCTCATATGCCACTACTATTTCTTTACTTTGTGCGCAAGTGTTTTTACAGATCTCTACATAATCTTTAATTTTGGGGAAGTTTTTTGCGTAAAAATTTTCCGGGACCACTTTGGCCCATTTCACTCGTCTATCTTGATCAGTGGTCCTCAGGGGGTGAGCAGGTATTGCTGTTGTTGGTGGTACTCCCATCTGGGCTCCCCAGGCGACTTCGAGTAATACCGGGTTATGGTCACTATAATGGATTAAAACTGTGCGATAATCCATAGTCCGGTTTAGAATGCCTTGTGAGACAGAAATGTAGTCTATCACTGATCCATGTTGGATACCAATAAAAGTTGGCATTCTCGAGCCCCAGTCTGGTTCGTACAGGTCATAGTTAGCGAGTAATTCTTCTAACTCCTGCCCCTCTATGGTGTGTTCAAAATGCGGGCCCTGGGGACCCACATCACCGTCATCAGTGTCACTACTTCCCTTACAGGCTAAGTTACATAAATGAATGCTAAAATCGCCTAATAAAATAAACTTAAAAGCAAAATTGGTATTCTGACATGCTATATTTAAAATGCTATCCAAATTAGCAATGTTGCAACCTCTATATTCTCTATTCCCTGAATTATAGAAGTTTACATATATGGTCCTGCTAGAGTTGTTAATCACCCTTTCAACCATTAAAATGTTATGTGAGTCAGTACTAATCTGCCTGTAGGTTCCTTTTAAATCTAAGGGGAATAGGATTACCAGGCCACCTTTGGCTCTTCCCATACGGCTAGGGACAGCAGGTTTGGTGAAGCTAGTAAAGCCATCCAACCAAAAATTGGCGGATGTGTCCCAAGTTTCTTGCAGGGCGATAATGTGATGGTTTGTGACAAAGCTCAACCAAGCATTGTCCTGACGTTTTGCATTTAGACCTGCTACGTTCCAGCTTATGATCCTGCAGGAGTCAGTGGGTTTCCTAGGTTCTTTGGCTCTCCCTAAGTCCCCTTCAGCTGGACGTGGTGGTAATAACCCATCGTATATTCCCACTTCAAAAGGGCTCTGTCTATTCTTGCTAAGCAAGCTCTGCGATTCACAGGCCTCCGTCTGGTTCGGTGACGGGCCATGGCCACAGATTAACATCTCTTGACTCTCTAGAGCTTCCTTGTGTGTGGATTCACTGGGGACTTGAGCAATACTATGTTGGCCGCTCTTAGATAATGGCATGTTCAGTGTTTCACTTGCTGAATCAATTCTGAACTTAAGTCAGTCACAATTGTTTAGGTCGGATAGGGGGCCATACCTGTTGCCCATTCCCAAACCCCAATCAAAGGGAGTAGCTACCTGACCCCATCCATTGGCTGATGTATTCCACATAGGTTGTGGGATATTTGGGCGTATCAAGGACTGATCATTTCTCATCCGGGGTATAAACCTATTTCCCCAGCCACTGAGCTCGTAGCCCGAAAATCCGGGACCCCGTCCATTTATGATGGATTCGTGTGTCATGGCGGGCCTGACGTTTGGCTCATTTGGGTAATTAAATCTTCCCATCTCAAAGTTAGTCATAGGCTGGAGGCGATCATTAATATATCGAGAACCAGTACCCCCTCCCCAGCTAATGATGTTAGTCGATCTCTTAGATCTAGGGAAGTTGGGGAAGGTGGCAAGCTGGGTCTCGCTATAGAAAAATTTAAGGGTAAGGGGAATTATAGAACCGCTTCGTCGTTGAGGTGGGAAGATATTTGACAGAATGTTTGGAAGGACCTCACCATTAGCGAAATTTAAGATTACACAATCCCCCTTGAATTTTTTAGGCTTATTCGCAATCCATGATACCCTCCTAGTCATGACGATATCCCCTGCTAATTTGTCAGACCCTTGATATGCCATATGCATATTATTGTGAGCCAGTGTAGCGCTTTGTCCTTCAAACCCTGGTTGGACTCTATTTTCTCTTGTGATAGGGCAGGGACGTTTGCCAACACTAGCACTACTGGTGAGGCTTCGAGAATGAATTGGGCTGAGTCTTCCTCTTGTTGTGGTCCTGGTATGACAGCAGTTGGGATGGTGGAGAGATCCCCTTCTACTTCCTGCCTAGAAGCGGGTAGTAAAGGAGATGGAAGTGGCTGCCCTTGTACCGCAATCTGTAGTAGACTATCAATTGGGGTATCCTCCACCCCTGTAGCCGCCAGATTAGTGACGAGGGAGGATAGATTCCCCACCTCTTCGGTCAACTTAATATGTGCCCCTCCCAATTTTTTAACCTCGGAAGTTAATTTGTCCAGTTTCCCGATCAAAGGCTTAACAATTGTCCTGATTTTAGTGTCTATCATATCTTGTATCCTATTAAATAGATCATCGTCAATAATGCGTCTTGACTCTGCGTCAACATCCAGCTCCTCATTTTCCCTTTCGCATCTTCGTGGTGGAGTGGACGCTTTTTTTCTGCCTCGATGACTGCAGGTACCAGTTTCTTCCCCATGTTTACTACAGGCTTTAGCAGACTATCAGATGTCAGAGTATTTTACCAGGGTTTAACTTAGATAGAAACGATTAATAATAGCAGGACGGTGAGATCTGCAACACTAGCACTTTGTCATTCAGTTAGGTTCAGGTCAGCACGTCTGACATGTGCTAGAATATATAATGGCTAGTACAGTACCTTAACGGCTACATGCAGCTGTTGTCCGGGGGGTGGCCTAGCCTGGCCTTTTCCGGCCTCTGAGGGCCACAGAGGGCCCGCCCTTTGCCCGGGCTTAGCCCCGGGCGTCCCGCTCGCGTCCCACGAGGCTGAGGGCTTGCTGATTTTAAACGCCCCTCCTGGCGCCTTGGTCTGGCGTCAGGGATCGCGCCTCCGCCACAAAGGCTGCCGGGATTTGGAGTCCCGGAGCGGCGGTGGCGTGCCTGGTGATCGCGGTCGCTGGTCTCTGCGGGTAAAGGTGCGGCGTGGCGTGGGACAACTGGATTCCCCAAGCCTCTCTTGCCCTTCAGAATGCTCCGCCAGGTAAGAATGATTTGTCGCTCCCCCTTCCTTATTGTTTTTTTTTCCACTTGACTGGATTTTTAAATGGATTTTTTAAAAAGCTTGGATTTGGTTTGGATTTTTCAAAGAAAAGAAAAGAAAAAAGAAGACATCTAAGGTAAGGTGACCCGACTTTTAAATTTGAAAAAAATGTTTTGGAAAAATGTCAATGTAATTGCATTGTTTATATATTTTAGGGCAAAACAGGAAAGTAATGGTGTAGGTAGAGTTAATAATGTAGTATGTGAGCAACATTATCCAGGTAGTCTAAAGCCACACACAACGAAAATTGTTGTAAGGTACCTAATAGTCTTTCAGACATTTCTTTTGATCTTTTAGAAATGCGTGGGTTTAGACTACCTGTTAATGTTTGTGACATTCTCATTTCTTGGAAACTTTGCTCCTTCCTCAAAGTTTCAAAAAATGATAAAAGTTTGGGTGAGGTTTTCCAATTGTTTTTTTGAAGGAGTTGTGCCATCCCTCTATGGCATTGTTTGTCTTTGCTCCTCCTTCTAAGCAGCTCGTGTAGCAGTTCCACCACTCCACATGGAAACGTGGCTTCCTCCTGCAACTCAACCTGCTTAGATGCCCAATCCATGTGTCCTCAAAATAATTTAGTACGGGTGCCAATTTCTCCTCGTTTGTAGTGTAAAATTCTGATTCAGTAATTGCAGTGTAGTACTCGTGTACACTATCGGGAGGAAAAAAACAAAGTGCAGTTAGTTTTTTTAATTCGTATTGCAGTTTGCTATCTGATGCATAATCCACAACTAAGGATGTTTTTTGTATTTTACGAAAAAATGACAGGGAAAAATGAAAAAAACATCCCTGAATTTGGGTATCTGTGTACGTTTTTGTAATAACATTTATCATTGCAAATTCAAAATCGATTATTATTTTCCTAGGACTTATATTTGATGTTTTTGATTTAATCACTGTCAAAAGTTCAGTGTACGTTGTGGATTGTTTGTCAGGTAGCAGACTGTACACTAAGGGGACTATTATGTTGTTAATTGTTGCATGAATAGTGTACATTTGAGTGAATGGATGGGGTGTGCTTTTAAATGTCCCATCCATCATCCAAATTTCACTATTCTCTAACTCGGCTAGATTACGGGGAGTGCTGAAGATAATTATTAGTTTTTGAGGGTTTTTGTTATCATGCAGGATGAAAGGTTCGTTAGATATAGAGAGAGTTCAGGAGGAATTTGAATATCAGAGTAGGTTTGTGGTGTTATTCTTTGTGGGTTACTTGCCTGTGTTTTTCTTTGAATAATTCTTCTCAGATTAGGTATGATTGGCATACTGCTAGCAACATGACTAGGGACATGCTGAGCAACCTCCCGTAAAATTTAACCAGAGGAGTCATTGGAGGTGCATGCAATATCCTTCATTTTGTTAATTGTTTCTCTAACCTCTATAGCCATTGCAGAGGCAGAGTTGTTATGTTCAGATGCTTTAACAACGGTGTCACTCAGAGTAACCGCTCTGCCTTTGCAATGGCTTGAGTAATATTGCACGCACCTCCAATGTCTTCTTGGTTCTGTAATTCTCTCCTTACAATATATGTACCCTGTATGTTTCAACAGTCGGTTTCCTTTGCTTGAAGTTATATATTTGGCTGTCTTATCTGTGGACATTATCTGAAATGAAAAAAAAAGGTTTTAAAGAAAATATTAGTAGTTTAAAGGTTTTGTTTTTATAAAATAGTTAATTTTACTCCATCCTTGACTATACTGAAATGTTCCTACTTCAACACTATCTTTACAGATAGAAAAGTAATACACCTGCACTACCCAGTACTTACCCTACTTCAATACACCTCCTGTAGTTAGAATAGTAAGTTATACACCTGCACTATCCAGCACTTACCCTACTTCAACACCCTCCTGGAGTTAGAATAGTAACTTATACACCTGCACTATCCAGCACTTACCCTACTCCAACACCCCACTGGAGTTAGAATAATAAGTTATACATCTGCACTATCCAGCACTTACCCTACTTCAACACCCCCCTGGAGTTAGAATAGTAAGTTATACACCTGCATTATCCTTCACTTACCTTATTTTAATACCTCGTGGAAGTTAGATTAGTACTTAATACTTTTGCACAATCCAGCACTTACCCTACTTTTACATTCCCTTTGACTTTGAATAGTAATTAGTACTTTTACACTATCAAGCACTTTAAAATGTATCTCCTGTTTATCTTTTTATAACTTGATTGCTTGTTCCTGTAGATGTACTTTGTTGATCTTCTTTTTGCATTGATGATCTTTAAATTCGTTGAGCTGTTTCAATTTAAAAAAAGTGAATTTAAGTTTTGTGTGCCTTTTTTTGCGAGGTAACTCTATGAGGAGTTAAAAGAGGTTAATTGATATATTTCTACATTTTACTAAGTATGGGCGAGCCAGAGGGAGGTATAATAGTGAGATATACACCTTCACTATCTAGCACTTACCCTACGTCAACACCCCTTTGAAGTTAGAATAGTGAGTTATACACCTTCACTATCTAGCACTTACCTTACTTCAACACCCTCTGGTTCACCCATGCCACCCTCTGGTTCACCACTGCCACCCTCTGATTCACCCCTGCCACCATCTGGTTCATCACTGCCACCCTCTGGTTCACCCCTGCCACCCTCTGGTTCACCCCTGCCACCCTCTGGTTCAGCCCTGCCACCCTCTGGTTCAGCACTGTCACCCTCTGGTTCACCCCTGCCAGACTCTGGTTCATCACTGTCACCCTCTGGTTCATCACTGCCACCCTCTGGTTCACCACTGCCACCCTCTACTGAAACCTTTTGTGACGCAGCGGCAGCACAAAAGATGCGCCTTGGTGCTGGGTATTAACAATGTGACGCATCTGAGAGATGCGTCACGTTGTAAAGCCCTGCGCCATCAGGAGGCGTTCCGGCGCAGGGGAGGGCGTTCCTGTGCAGGAACACCTCCTAAAAGTGGCTGAGTGAAATCTACAAGATTTCACTCAGTCACTTTTACGCCAATGCTGTGTCAAAACCCTGCGCCTGCTTGAAGCAGGCGCAAGGCTTGATGCAGCATTGGGGAGATAGGTCCCCCCAGAGCATTGCTGGAGCTGCGTCGCAAGCGCGACGCAGCTCCAACAATGCGCTGCTTTTACGGCACAGATGCGTGACGCATCTGTGCCGTTTTTGCCACATGGTGCGCCGCATTGTAAATGCGGCGCACCATGGGTGGCAGAGCTACAGCGCACAATAACTGGCGCATCCCTGGGGATGCGTCAGTTATTGTAAATCTGCCCCTATACATTTAGCCAACGAGGGAGCACTTACTGATTAGACAGTAGAAAGTACTCCAGTTGAGTAGAGGTATTGCACAAAACGGTGGCATCTTCGTGGACAAACACGCAGGGCGGGACACATTCTGCCCCCTGTTAGACTCGTTTTTTGTGCCCTTCTGCCCTCAGTTAGACTCGTTTTTCCCTTGTTTTTCTGCCCTTCTGCCCTCTGTTAGACTCGTTTTTCCCTTGTTTTTCTGCCCTTCCGCCCCCTGTTAGGCTCGTTTTTTGTGCTCTTGTGCCCTCGGTTAGACTCATTTTCCACTTGTTGTTGTGCCCTTCTGCCCTCTGTTCGACTCGTTTTTTGTGCCCTTCTGCCCTCTGTTATTCCCTTGTTTTTGTGCCCTTCTGCCCTCTGTTCGACTCGTTTTTTGTGCCCTTCTGCCCTCTGTTAGACTCGTTTTTGTGCCTTTCTGCCCCGTTAGACTCGTTTTTTGTGCCCTTCTGCCCTCTGTTAGACTTGTTTTTCCCTTGTTTTTCTGCCCTTCTGTCCTCTGTTAGACTGTTTTTTTGTGCCCTTCTGCCCTCTGTTAGACTCGTTTTTCCCTTTTTTTTGCCCTTCTGCCCTTTGTTAGACTGCTTTTTGTGCCTTTCTGCCCTCTGCATCACCACATCATCACTCAGCGCTACCCCAGCATCACTCAGCACCACGACATTATCACTCAGCACCACCACATTATCACTCAGCACCACCACAGCAATACTGAGCACCACCACAGCATCCCTCAGCACCACCACAGCATCACTCAGCACCACCACAGCACCACTCAGCACCACCCCAGCACCACTCAGCACCATCCCAGTATCACTCAGCACCACCACAGCACCACTCAGCATCACCACTGCACCACTCAGCACCACCACAGTACCACTCAGCGCCACCCCAGCATCAATCTGCGCAACCATTCAACAACAACTGGTTCAAATATGTTCTCTCAATGTTTCAAACTTTATTACAAATGTCACAAAAAGATGTTAATATTTCACTTCTGTTCTTGGATTTTGGTCTCAATAAAATACAATGAACATAATTTTCACAAAAGTTATTTACAAAAGTTTAAGCTATTGCCATTATAAATTAAAATCACTTTTATTTAAGTATTAATTATTAAAAGATTTAAAAGCCATTGTAATTTGTAATATCAATACAGCTAAGTCACGTAAATACAAAACATGTTGCATTACAAATGCTATAGGTGTCACATTTGCAAAAGTTATAACTATTGGCATTGTAAATGACAAAGCTATTAATTTAGCTATTTTCAAAACCAACACATAAATAAAAAAAATTGTCATTTACAAGACCAATAGCTCAAACTTTCCTAATGCGAGACCTATTGCATTGCAAATGCTTGTTTTTATATCTGTCAGTGCTTCCTGTTGAGGTTTAATTTTCGTGACAAGCGCCTCATTGCCTACTTGTAACTTTTCTCTGACCCTGCTTCAAGGGTCAGAGCAGGGTCAGAGAATAGTTGCGAGTAGGCAACGAGGCGCCAGGAAGCACTTACAGGCTAACAGCAGCAGGTGCCCAAGTTGAAGTTAATTTCTTTGTAACCCTTTTGTAAAAGGTTACAAAAAATTAGCTTCAACTTTTGCACCTGCTGCTGTAACCCTGTAAGTGCCTGGCTGAAAATTCGTCCCCGCTGATTTGCGGATTTTATCGCGATTTCGCAAGATTCGCAGATCGCGAAATCGCGGAAAATCCGCAAATTCCGCGAGCGGAACGAATTTTCAGCCCATGCTTACATTTTACATTAGTATCTACCTTTTCTTTAATTTGGATGAATTGTGGATGGTTTTGTAATTAGAAGAAGATGGTCTTCAGCTGGTTTTTGGTTTTTCTTTTTGAAGTTGCTATTTCTTTGAAGATATCTGTTTTGGGATATAGGAGTTAAAAAACAGTTTATTTTCTAATTATTTAAACTCCATTTAATGGTAAAAAAAACTATTTTCGTTAGTACATGGATAATCCAAATTTCACTATTCTCTAACTTGGCTAGATTACGGGGAGTGCTGAAGATAATTATTAGTTTTTGAGGGTTTTTGTTATCATGCAGGATGAAAGGTTCGTTAGATATAGAGAGTTCAGGAGGAATTTGAATATCAGAATAGGTTTGTGGTGTTATTCTTTGTGGGTTACTTGCCTGCTTTTTTCTTTGAATAATTCTTCTCAGATTAGGTATGATTGGCATACTTCTAGCAACATGACTAGGGACATGCTGAGCAAACACCCTTAAAATTTAACCAGAGGAGTCATTGGAGGTGCTTGCAATATCCTTCATTTCGTTAATTGTTTCTCTTACCTCTATATCCATTGCAGAGGCAGAATTGTTATGTTCAGATGCTTTAACAACGGTGTCACCCAGAGTAACCACTCTGCCTTTGCAATGGCTTGAGTAATATTGCACGCACCTCCAATGTCTTCTTGGTTCTGTAATTCTCTCCTTGCAATATATGTACCCTGTATGTTTCAACAGTCGGTTTCCTTTGCTTGAACTTATATATATAGCTGTCTTATCTGTGGACATTATCTGAAATGAAAAAGAAAGGTTTTAAAGAAAATATTAGTAGTTTAAAGGTTTTGTTTTATAAAATAGTTAATTTTACTCCATCCTTGACTATACTAAAATGTTCCTACTTCAACACTCTCTTTACAGATAGAAAAGTAATATATCTGCACTACCCAGTACTTACCCTACTTCAATACACCTCCTGTAGTTAGAATAGTAAGTTATACACCTGCACTATCCAGTACTTACCCTACTTCAACACCCTCCTGGAGTTAGAATAGTAACTTATACACCTGCACTATCCAGCACTTACCCTACTTCAACACCCCACTGGAGTTAGAATAGTAAGTTATACATCTGCACTATCCAGCACTTACCCTACTTCAACACCCCCCTGGAGTTAGAATAGTAAGTTATACACCTGCATTATCCTTCACTTACCCTATTTTAATACCTCGTGGAAGTTAGATTAGTACTTAATACTTTTGCACAATCCAGCACTTACCCTACTTTTACATTCCCTTTGACTTTGGATAGTAATTAGTACTTTCACACTATCAAGCACTTTAAAATGTATCTCCTGTTTACCTTTTTATAACTCGATTGCTTGTTCCTGAAGATGTACTTTGTTGATCTTCTTTTTGCATTGATGATCTTGAAATTCGTTGAGCTGTTTCAATTTAAAAAAAGTGAATTTAAGTTTTGTGTGCCTTTTTTTGCGAGGTAACTCTATGAGGAGTTAAAAGAGGTTAATTGATATCTTTCTACATTTTACTAAGTATGGGTGAGCCAGAGAGAGTTATAATAGTGAGGTATACACCTTCACTATCTAGCACTTACCCTACTTCAACACCCCTTTGGAGTTAGAATAGTGAGTTATACACCTTCACTATCTAGCACTTACCTTACTTGAACACCCTCTGGTTCACCCATGCCACCCTCTGGTTCACCATTGCCACCCTCTGGTTCACCCCTGCCACCATCTGGTTCATCACTGCCACCCTCTGGTTCACCCCTGCCACCCTCTGGTACACCCCTGCCACCCTCTGGTTCAGCCCTGCCACCCTCTGGTTCAGCACTGTCACCCTCTGGTTCACCCCTGCCACCCTCTGGTTCATCACTGTCACCCTCTCGTTCATCACTGCCACCCTCTGGTTCACCACTGCAACCCTCTACCGAGACCTTTTGTGACGCAGCGGCAGCACAAAAGATGCGCCTTGGTGCTGGGTATTAACAATGTGACGCATCTGAGAGATGCGTCACGTTGTAAAGCCCTGCGCCATCAGGAGGCGTTCCGGCGCAGGGGAGGGCGTTCCTGCGCAGGAACGCCTCCTAAAAGTGGCTGAGTGAAATCTACAAGATTTCACTCAGTCACTTTTACGCCAATGCTGCGTCAAAACCCTGCGCCTGCTTGAAGCAGGCGCAAGGCTTGATGCAGCATTGGGGAGATAGGTCCCCCCAGAGCATTGCTGGAGCTGCGTCCCAAGCGCGACGCAGCTCCAACAATGCGCTGCTTTTACGGCACAGATGCGTGACGCATCTGTGCCGTTTTTGCCACATGGTGCGCCGCATTGTAAATGCGGCGCACCATGGGTGGCAGAGCTGCGGCCCACAATAACTGGCGCATCTCTCGGGATGCGTCAGTTATTGTAAATCTGCCCCTATACATTCAGCCAACGAGGGAGCACTTACTGATTAGACAGTAGAAAGTACTCCAGTTGAGTAGAGGTATTGCACTAAAAGGTGGCATCTTCGTGGACAAACACGCAGGGCGGGGTTCATTCTTCCCCCTGTTAGACTCGTTTTTTGTGCCCTTCTGCCCTCAGTTAGACTCGTTTTTCCCTTGTTTTTCTGCCCTTCTGCCCTCTGTTAGACTCGTTTTTCCCTTGTTTTTCTGCCCTTCTGCCCCCTGTTGGACTTGTTTTTTGTGCCCTTCTGCCCTCTGTTAGACTCATTTTTCCCTTGTTTTTGTGCCCTTCTGCCCTCTGTTAGACTCGTTTTTCCCTTGTTTTTCTGCCCTTCTGCCCCCTGTTAGACTCGTTTTTCCCTTGTTTTTCTGCCCTTCTGCCCTCTGTTAGACTCGTTTTTCCCTTGTTTTTCTGCCCTTCTGCCCCCTGTTAGACTAGTTTTTTGTGCCCTTCTGCCCTCTGTTAGACTAATTTTTCCTTTGTTTTTCTGCCCTTCTGCCCTCTGTTAGACTCGTTTTTTGTGCCCTTCTGCCCTCTGTTATTCCCTTGTTTTTGTGCCCTTCTGCCCTCTGTTAGACTCGTTTTTTGTGCCCTTCTGCCCTCTGTTAGACTCTTTTTTGTGCCTTTCTGCCCCGTTAGACTCGTTTTTTGTGCCCTTCTGCCCTCTGTTAGACTCGTTTTCCCCTTGTTTTTCTGCCCTTCTGTCCTCTGTTAGACTGTTTTTTTTGTGCCCTTCTGCCCTCTGTTAGCCTTGTTTTTCCCTTGTTTTTTTGCCCTTCTGCCCTTTGTTAGACTTCTTTTTGTGCCTTTCTGCCCTCTGCATCACCACATCATCACTCAGCGCTACCCCAGCATCACTCAGCACCACCACATTATCACTCAGCACCACCACATTATCACTCAGCACCACCACAGCAATACTCAGCACCACCACAGCAATACTCAGCACCACCACAGCATCACTCAGCACCACCACAGCACCACTCAGCACCATCACAGCATCACTCAGCACCACCACAGCATCACTCAGCACCACCACACCACCACTCAGCACCACCCCAGCATCACTCAGCACCATCCCAGTATCACTCAGCACCACCACAGCACCACTCAGCATCACCACAGCACCACTCAGCACCACCACAGTACCACTCAGCGCCACCCCAGCATCAATCTGCGCAACCATTCAACAACAACTGGTTCAAATATGTTCTCTCAATGTTTCAAACTTTATTACAAATGTCACAAAAAGATGTTAATATTTCACTTCTGTTCTTGGATTTTCGTCACAATAAAATACACTGAACATAATTTTCACAAAAGTTATTTACAAAAGTTTAAGCTATTGCCATTATAAATTAAAATCACTTTTATTTAAGTATTAATTATTAAAAAAAATTAAAAGCCATTGTAATTTGTAATATCAATACAGCTAAGTCACGTAAATACAAAACATGTTGCATTACAAATGCTATAGGTGTCACATTTGCAAAAATTATAACTATTGGCATTGTAAATGACAAAGCTATTAATTTAGCTATTTTCAAAACCAACACATAAATAAAAAAATTGTCATTTACAAGACCAATAGCTCAAACTTTCCTAATGCGAGACCTATTGCATTGCAAATGCTTGTTTTTATATCTGTCAGTGCTTCCTGTTGAGGTTTAATTTTCGTGACAAGCGCCTCATTGCCTACTTGTAACTTTTCTCTGACCCTGCTTCAAGGGTCAGAGCAGGGTCAGAGAATAGTTGCAAGTAGGCAACGCGGCGCCAGGAAGCACTTACAGGCTTACAGCAGCAGGTGTCCAAGTTGAAGTTAATTTCTTTGTAACCCTTTTGTAAAAGGTTACAAAAAAAAGCTTCAACTTTTGCACCTGCTGCTGTAACCCTGTAAGTGCCTGGCTGAAAATTCGTCCCCGCTGATTCGCTGATTTTATCGCAATTTCGCAAGATTCGCGGATCGCGAAATCGCGGAAAATCCGCAAATTCCGCGAGCAGAACGAATTTTCAGCCCATGCTTACATTTTACATTAGTATCTACCTTTTCTTTAATTTGGATGAATTGTGGATGGTTTTGTATTTAGAAGAAGATGGTCTTCAGCTGGTTTTTGGTTTTTCTTTTTGAAGTTGCTATTTCTTTGAAGATATCTGTTTTGGGATATAGGAGTTAAAAAAACTGTTTATTTTCTAATTATTTAAACTCTATTTAATGGTAAAAAAATATTTTCGCTAGTACATGGATAATCCAAATTTCACTATTCTCTAACTTGGCTAGATTACGGGGAGTGCTGAAGATAATTATTAGTTTTTGAGGGTTTTTGTTATCATGCAGGATGAAAGGTTCGTTAGATATAGAGAGAGTTCAGGAGGAATTTGTATATCAGAATAGGTTTGTGGTGTTATTCTTTGTGGGTTACTTGCCTGTGTTTTTCTTTGAATAATTCTTCTCAGATTAGGTATGATTGGCATACTGCTAGCAACATGACTAGGGACATGCTGAGCAACCTCCCTTAAAATTTAACCAGAGGAGTAATTGGAGGTGCTTGCAATATCCTTCATTTCGTTAATTGTTTCTCTTACCTCTATATCCATTGTAGAGGCAGAGTTGTTATGTTCAGATGCTTTAACAATGGTGTCACCCAGAGTAACCGCTCTGCCTTTGCAATGGCTTGAGTAATATTGCACGCACCTCCAATGTCTTCTTGGTTCTGTAATTCTCTCCTTGCAATATATGTACCCTGTATGTTTCAACAGTCGGTTTCCTTTGTTTGAAGTTATATATTGGGCTGTCTTATCTGTGGACATCATCTGAAATGAAAAAAAAAGGTTTTAAAGAAAATATTAGTAGTTTAAAGGTTTTGTTTTATAAAATAGTTAATTTTACTCCATCCTTGACTATACTAAAATGTTCCTACTTCAACACTCTCTTTACAGATAGAAAAGTAATACACCTGCACTACCCAGTACTTACCCTACTTCAATACACCTCCTGTAGTTAGAATAGTAAGTTATACACCTGCACTATCCAGCACTTACCCTACTTCAACACCCTCCTGGAGTTAGAATAGTAACTTATGCACCTGCACTATCCAACACTTACCCTACTTCAACACCCCACTGGAGTTAGAATAGTAAGTTATACATCTGCACTATCTAGCACTTACCCTACTTCAACACCCCACTGGAGTTAGAATAGTAAGTTATACACCTGCATTATCCTTCACTTACCTTATTTTAATACCTCATGGAAGTTAGATTAGTACTTAATACTTTTGCACATATCAGCACTTACCCTACTTTTACATTCCCTTTGACTTTGGATAGTAATTAGTACTTTTACACTATCAAGCACTTTAAAATGTATCTCCTGTTTACCTTTTTATAACTTGATTGCTTGTTCCTGTAGATGTACTTTGTTGATCCTCTTTTTGCTTTGATGATCTTTAAATTCGTTGAGCTGTTTCAATTTAAAAAAAGTCAATTTAAGTTTTGTGTGCCTTTTTTTGCGAGATAACTCTATGAGTTAAAAGAGGTTAATTGATATCTTTCTACATTTTACTAAGTATGGGCGAACCAGAGGGAGTTATAATAGTGAGGTATACACCTTCACTATCTAGCACTTACCTTACTTCAACACCCTCTGGTTCACCCATGCCACCCTCTGGTTCACCACTGCCACCCTCTGGTTCACCCCTGCCACCATCTGGTTCATCACTGCCACCCTCTGGTTCACCCCTGCCACCCTCTGGTTCACCCCTGCCACCCTCTGGTTCATCACTGCCACCCTCTGGTTCACCACTGCCACCCTCTACCGAGACCTTCTGTGACACAGCAGCAGCACAAAAGATGTGCCATGGTGCTGGGTATTAACAATGTGACGCATCTGAGAGATGCGTCACGTTGTAAAGCCCTGCGCCATCAGGAGGCGTTCCGGCGCAGGGGAGGGCGTTCCTGTGCAGGAACGCTTCCTAAAAGTGGCTGAGTGAAATCTACAAGATTTCACTCAGTCACTTTTACGCCAATGCTGCGTCAAAACCCTGCGCCTGCTTGAAGTAGGCGCAAGGCTTGATGCAGCACTGGGGAGATAGGTCCCCCCAGAGCATTTCTGGAGCTGCGTCGCAAGCGCGACGCAGCTCCATCAATGCGCTGCTTTTACGGCACAGATGCGTGACGCATCTGTGCCGTTTTTGCCACATGGTGCGCTACATTGTAAATGCGGCGCACCATGGGTGGCAGAGCTGCGGCGCACAATAACTGGCGCATCCCTGGGGATGCGTCAGTTATTGTAAATCTGCCCCTATACATTTAGCCAACGAGGGAGCACTTACTGATTAGACAGTAGAAAGTACTCCAGTTGAGTAGAGATATTGCACAAAAAGGTGGCATCTTCGTGGACAAACACTCAGGGCGGGATTCATTCTGCCCCCTGTTAGACTCGTTTTTTGTGCCCTTCTGCCCTCAGTTAGACTCGTTTTTCCCTTGTTTTTCTGCCCTTCTGCCCCCTGTTAGACTCGTTTTTTGTGCCCTTCTGCCCTCTGTTAGACTAATTTTTCCCTTGTTTTTCTGCCCTTCTGCCCTCTGTTAGACTCGTTTTTTGGTGCCCTTCTGCCCTCTGTTATTCCCTTGTTTTTGTGCCCTTCTGCCCTCTGTTCGTCTCGTTTTTTGTGCCTTTCTGCCCTCTGTTAGACTCGTTTTTGTGCCTTTCTGCCCCGTTAGACTAGTTTTTTTGTGCCCTTCTGCGCTCTGTTAGACTCGTTTTTTCCTTGTTTTTCTGCCCTTCTGTCCTCTGTTAGACTGTTTTTTGTGCCCTTCTGCCCTCTGTTAGACTCGTTTTTCCCTTGTTTTTTTGCCCTTCTGCCCGTTGTTAGACTGCTTTTTGTGCCTTTCTGCCCTCTGCATCACCACATCATCACTCAGCGCTATCCAAGCATCACTCAGCACCACCACATTATCACTCAGCACCACCACATTATCACTCAGCACCACGACAGCAATACTCAGCACCACCACAGCATCCCTCAGCACCACCACAGCAATACTCAGCACCACCACAGCTTCCCTCAGCACCACCACAGCATCACTCAGCACCACCACAGCACCACTCAGCACCATCACAGCATCACTCAGCACCACCACAGCATCACTCAGCACCACCACAGCACCACTCAGCACCACCCCAGCATCACTCAGCACCATCCCAGTATCACTCAGCACCACCACAGCACCACTCAGCATCACCACTGCACCACTCAGCACCACCACAGTACCACTCAGCGCCACCCCGGCATCAATCTGCGCAACCATTCAACAACAACTAGTTCAAATATCTTCTCTCAATGTTTCAAACTTTATTACAAATGTCACAAAAAGATGTTAATATTTCACTTCTGTTCTTGGATTTTCGTCACAATAAAATACACTGAACATAATTTTCACAAAAGTTATTTACAAAAGTTTAAGCTATTGCCATTATAAATTAAAATCACTTTTATTTAAGTATTAATTATTAAAAAAAATTAAAAGCCATTGTAATTTGTAATATCAATACAGCTAAGTCTCGTAAATACAAAACATGTTGCATTACAAATGCTATAGGTGTCACATTTGCGAAAGTTATAACTATTGGCTTCATAAATGACAAAGCTATTAATTTAGCTATTTTCAAAACCAACACATAAATAAAAAAAATCGTCATTTACAAGACCAATAGCTCAAACTTTCCTAATGCGAGACCTATTGCATTGCAAATGCTTGTTTTTATATCTGTCAGTGCTTCCTGTGTAGGTTTATTTTCGTGACAAGCGCCTCATTGCCTACTTGTAACTTTTCTCTGACCCTGCTTCAAGGGTCAGAGAAGGGTCAGAGAATAGTTGCAAGTAGGCAACGAGGCGCCAGGAAGCACTTACAGGCTTACAGCAGCAGGTGCCCAAGTTGAAGTTAATTTCTTTGTAACCCTTTTGTAAAAGGTTACAAAAAATTAGCTTCAACTTTTGCACCTGCTGCTGTAACCCTGTAAGTGCCTGGCTGAAAATTCGTCCCTGCTGATTCGCGGATTTTATCGCGATTTCGCGAGATTTGCGGATCGCGAAATCGCGGAAAATCCGCAAATTCCGCGAGCGGAACGAATTTTCAGCCCATGCTTACATTTTACATTAGTATCTACCTTTTCTTTAATTTGGATGAATTGTGGATGGTTTTGTATTTAGAAGAAGATGGTCTTCAGCTGGTTTTTGGTTTTTCTTTTTGAAGTTGCTATTTCTTTGAAGATATCTGTTTTGGGATATAGGAGTTAAAAAACTGTTTATTTTCTAATTATTTAAACTCTATTTAATGGTAAAAAATATTTTCGTTAGTACATGGATAATCTGAGTTGAGAAATTGTGACATAAAGTTGAATATCATTGTTTTCTTCAACTTGTATGATGCTATCGTTTTTAAGCAGTTGAAAAATTATTTTAGCAACTATAAAAAGTGGTTTAAAAAACATAATTTTTTTTAAATGATTTATTCGCAGTTCAGTTTCTTTACCTTTCTAAAAGATGTCTTTATAAATTGTTCGTGTCCTTTCTTCAATCTTATTTAAAAAAGATTTCTTCTAAAAAATGTTTTAGTAAGCTGAAAATTCGAAAACATTCTACGGTTTAGCTTTGTAAATATTTTAACGTTTTTATCATACAATTACATTCTTGGCTTTATCATTTTCATTTTAATAAAAAAAGGGCTTTTTTCCTGACTTTCTGAAAATAATACAAACTTGCTTCATATTATTTCTTTCTTGATTAATTTTAAAATGAAAGAATCATTTTGCGTGACATAGTACATTAAATCTTTTGCTTTTAAAAAAATGTACTTACTTCTAATATCTTTAATGGATTCTCAATATTTTCTTCTTTGTTGTTTCTTTTTTCGTGTGTTTTTAAAACTGTAAAAAATAATGAATCTATTTTTAAAAATTATTGAAAATTAATTTATTTAAAGATATTATTTTTACTTCTTTGTGTTTTACTTACTTGAATATTGTAGAGTTGAAATATGGTGTTTGTTGAATACTGTTTTTTCTCTAAACGTAGGAGTGTGCAGACAATCTGTCTGCTCTCGCTGGTATTCAGTTGAGCACTGGCTTCAAAATGGTGTCTTACTGTTATTTATAGCTTTTTTTGTGTATCACCATAATTTTAGGTAAAAGTTTCGTTTTTTTCGTGTTTTTTACTGATTTGTTTGATGTGAGAACTTATATTTTAAATTTAATCCTTTAAAGTTACTGTTTATTCTCTTCGACAGTGTTTTGTCCTCCATTTTGTTTTCTGTGGCTTAGTGTACTCGTCATGAAAACTGTAGTAGGACTTGTTCTTCATGTTTGTTTTAAAATGGCGGATATTTTCACGGTTTAATCTATTTTTTCTTGTTAAGTTAGGCCAATTTGAATTATTTCTGTTTCTATATTTATTTTATTTCTTCATGATGATTTGTAAAAAAAATTTAAAATACTGTTTGTTACTCGAATAATATTCGAGTATTAATTGTAATACCCGAATATTACATTTGTAAAAAAGAACAATTTTTCATAATTACGTGTCTAGTTGCATTACATTTTTTAATACACTTCCCCACCCAAAACCCCTATTTTCCCTGAATCCAGTCCCAGGAGTTATTTTACAAAATTATTAAAAAAATTATTTTATATATGCCTTGTAATGGTATGCTTTGTATTGGTTTTCATTGTAATGGTACTTTTAAGGCTTTTAAATTACATTGCGTAGTAATGGTATGCGTTGTAGAAACATTCGTTGTAATGGTTTTTGCGTTGTAAAAAATGTGTTGTAATGGCATGCGTTGTGCAAGCATGCGTTGTAATGACATACATTCATACTGGAGAACCACAGATTATAGGTAAGTAACTATTGTACATCCCCAGCATATGAATGCATAATTTAGGCATGTTTAACTTACAGAATTCACAAGGGAACCCATAGGGTCCAGGGGCTTTGCCGGCTTATGGTCTGCCACTGCGAGTGAGAGTTCCTCTACGTTAAGTTCGGTGTCCAACTATTGGCTAGCCACCAGAGAGAGAACAATGAGTTGGAGGGCCCACACATATTCCCCCACCTGTGCCGTAGTCAAGACATCTTTCACAGCATAAACACTCGTGAGATGGGGGGCAAAACAATTGGCAAATGCTCCAATCAAGGGAATCAGAGGGAAGCCATGGATGCCCTGGCACAAGCTATGGCGTAGGCTACTGGACTTGTCACCCCATCTGTAGATATGGCTATGGGAACCTACCAGTCAAGCAGTGCCTCATCTATTAGAACCTGCAAGCCATTTGGTCATCTGGCCAATTACCTAATATGTTTAGCTCCATGATATGACCTTCGAGATCTGTCTGTTCCCTCTTTCTACACCGTCACTCACCAGCACAGTAGCTAATATATGGCCCCCATAATGTGCATTTTAGGGTCACCCATAATGCCTGTGGGATTGTCACTGATCCTACATTGTGTGTAAGGTAATCGCCAATGAAACACTCCATATAATGACAATGCTCAGGGCTATGGAGATGCCAAGGCAGCATGTACCAGTGAATCGGCAGGCGCAGAGGACCCACACGAAGCCCTGGAACCACCGGGATTGATTGGATATCTCTCTGGGCAATATCGTGATATCTGATACTCTATGGAGGAATGGTTGTGGGATCAAGAAGTAGTCCCCTCAGGAGTATGAGCCATGGGCCGCAGAGAAGAAAGTATAAGCCCCTGCTGAGCCATTGTGTACTTGGTAGTAACCATAATAATACAATGGCTGTTACAAGAAACACTGACTGCCTGACCCCCACACCCTACACTTCAAGAACAGGAAGTATCTATCATGGACCAGGCTGCAGCCAGATCCCAACGGAAAACCCAACCTAGTTTACCCAATGAATCCCCATAAACAACATTTACTAATGCTGTAGGGTAAAAACAACCTCAAACAGCTTTTACCACTGCACGTCCGGTGTGCTTCTTGACCTGCCACCTCTCCAGTATCATGGGGTGGCAGGAGCTGTCAGGAGGACCCGTCTCTAGCGGGAGAGGCCAGTAAGACGATCCCTAGGGGGGCCCACACTGCTGCAAGCTGCAACAAAACCTGGTTCACGACCGGAGCATCCACCCCCTCACATTACCCTCTAATGGGATCCTTCAGTGGAATAGTCAAGTTGTCCCAGAGGAGGCCTCACCACTCCATTACACTACTTCCAGTGGCTGTCTCACCATCCCTCTGTCTGGGGTAGCAGTTACATCTATGGCACCGCTGCCAAGAGCCACATGCAAGGAGTGATGTCAGCCTGATAGTCGCCCTTCTCTTTATCTTCAGGAGTCCCTGGGGTGCCCAATGTGCACCAGAAAGGCGTGAGTAAACAGAACACCCTGAGCCGACACCGCGGCAACCCCTGCAATGCCACCAGGTGCCTGCTGCTCACAAGGCTGGGCCACCGGATCCATGCTGTCTGGGCAGCTGGGCCCACACATACTGCACCTGAATGGCCCGACAGTGCAAGAGGAAGGAGATGCCCCCCAATTTCCACATGGCCAGGCATCGCTTCCGCCTATGGCTGTGGTGCCGCTACAAGTTATGGGGGCCGATAGAGACCCCGACCAGCAAGTCCTTTCCTCACCTCTCCAGAGCAGTGTGATCACTGTGGGGTCTCCCAGTCCATACGGCTCCACTGGGGATGTTATGGACAAGGGGGCACCTGGTCACCACTGAATCCTCCACAGCAGACAACAATGGTTCGTCTGGCCCTCAAGGTTGTCCACAGAACACAGCGCTGGCGAGCAGCCCCTCTCTGCGGCCAGCTGCCATGGTCCCAGCAGGCTGACATTCAGGTCACCAGAAGGGACCCCCCTGGCACTGCGCATGCCCCCATCACTATGGTTCGGCTCTAGCCGACACCTCCAGCCTAGGGTGACCAACTAGCATGGGTGTAAATTCAGGACGGTGAGTGTAAAAATTCAGGACAAAACTTCGGGACAAAAGGTACATTTTACAGACACATCAGAGGAGGTCACACAATAGTATATAAGTAATCCCATCTATTTCCAAACATATTCATCCATTTGCAAACCTATGCATCATGTATCCTTCCATCCATCATTTTACTCATCCATCCCTCCATCCACACGTTCACTCATCCATCCATCCACCCTTTAACTATATCCATTCGTACACTCATCCATCCACTCTTCCACCAATCCATCCACTCATCCATCCAGCCATTTACCCTTTCACCCATACAGCCATCCTTTCACTTACTCATCCATCTACACAGTCACTCATCCTTCCACCCATTCACCTTGTCAGTCATCCATCCATCCTCCCTTTCTCTCTCCATTGACCCTTTCACTTAGCCATTGTTCCTTCCATCTATCCACTCATCCTTCTACTCATCCACTCATGAATCCATCCATTGACCCTATCACTCATCCATCATTTCACTCATCCACCGACCCATTCACTCGCCCTTCATCCACCCTTTCACTCATCCATCCATCCTTTCGCTCATTATCCATCCATTCATCCATTCACTCTTTCACTAATCCATCCACCCATCTCTTCACTTACTCACTCGCCCACCTTTTCATATTAATAATGAGCTGAGCCTTTGTCTGCAGAGTTGCAGACAGAAGAGGCCCATCAAGATTTTCACCCTTGCTGTAGTTCCTAAAGCAAGGGGTGGGGTGGGGGTAGGGTTCTTTATGCCCCAGCACATAGGCAGTTTGAACAAGTAGGAGTCATGCATGATGCACAGTGCCATGCCATGAGGTGACTGTGACATAGTGTTGTTTCCAGGGCTTTAAGCGGGATAAAAAAAAGGGGAGGGTCTCTCTCCAAAGGGGGTAGTTGATGTAATTAAGGGAGTAGCTTAAAAAACCTAATCTAAAACTCTGTGCTTAGCATAGCGTGCCGCCAGACTGATATTTTGCCTCTTCTGTCATTGCATCCAGATATATAACATAAGTAGCATTACACCTACAACAATCCGGAACTATTGGCTTTGTCAATGGTTGTTAGTTGCATAAAATAAAAATGCAGCAACCATGGCTTCGTTGAATATAATATTGAAAATGCACTTTTCTAAAATGATGGGACTGAAAGAACTCTAGCCCCTTCTTTTTACCTTGTTTCACCAGCTTCTTTTCATGAACTGGATTCTGTGGCAGCATTGGCGTGTTTGTGAATTATTTTTAATGCAGATTTACATAGCGCAAACTCCACCCAAATGTATTGGAGCGCTTTACATGAGCACCGGTTACATTCCACAAGGACACATGGAGATTAAGTGATTTGCTCAGAATACAAGATGTGGACGCAACCCTGAGGATTGAATCCTGGTTTCCAGCACCAAAGTCGGCAATCTAGCCGTCAGACCCCATCCTCTCCCCTCATTTTGAGAACATTCCCTTCAATCAGGGGTATCAAAAATACAAGATTAGAGCAAGGAACCCATTAGCATCATCAGCACGCCCTTAACTAAACTAAAGAAACAGGTGCACCTACCAACTCTGTGAACATTATAACTAGTGCAATGAAATTCTTACATACTGCATGCAAACTGTAACCCGCCACATCCAGTGGTAGAAGTGGGCGGGATCGGAAGGGCATGGCGTGCCCCTACTTCTAAAAATTATTTCAGTCAGTTCCCCTACTTCTTACTTTCAAAAAAGCATCCCGGGACGGCAAGAATAGTCCTACTTAAAAACGATAACTTTTTTTATTCAGCTTCAATCCAGGGGCTGCTCGCACTTCTCTGTTGAACTCCAGAGGCTGTAGCAGCCCCTCCTTGAGCTCTCAGACTGAGGGCAGGCCCATTGTCATTCTGATTGCGCCTGATTATCGCCTTTAGAATCACAATGCGCCGGATGCCTTCCTTTAGCATATCATGTGCTAGTGAGATCGTAGTGAGTGATTACAGAGGAGCTTTTCCCAGACAGAGCACTGTGGGGAACTTGCTCCTTGTGTAATTTGTCAATGTTGTACATAGAGTGAACTGGACAGGAGCAGTGACGGGACAGAAGAGGTGACAGGAAAGGAGAGGTAATAGGGCAGGAGAGGTGACCGGGCAGGAGAAGTAACGGGCAGGAGAAGTAACGGGCAGGAGAAGTAACGGGCAGGAGAAGTGACAGGGCAGGAGAAGTGACGGGCAGGAGAAGTGACCGATAGGAGAAGTGACGGGGCAGGAGAGGTGCGAAGGCAGGAACAGTGACGGGGCAGGAGAGGTGACGGGGCAGGAACAGTGACGGGGCAGGAGAGGTGACAGGAAAGGAGAGGTGACAGGGCAGGAGAAGTGATGGGGCAGGAGAAGTGAAGGGGCAGGAGAAGTGATTAGGCATGGGCAGGAGCAGTAACCGGCAGGAGAAGTGAACAGATAGGGGTAGTGAATGGATAAGAGCAGTGAACGGGGCAGGAGATGTGATGGGGCTGGAGCGGTTGACGGGCAGGAGTGCTGACCGGACAGGAGCAGTGAACGGGCAGGAGCAGTGAACGGGCAGGAGCAGTGACGGGGCAGGAGAAGTGACGGCGCAGGAGAAGTGATGGGGCAGGAGAAGTGAAGGGGCAGGAAAAGTGTTAGGGCAGGAAAAGTGACGGGCCGGAAATGTGACGAGGCAGGAAAAGTGACGCGCCAGGAGCACTGACTTGGCAGGAGAGGCAACAGGAAAGGAGATGTGACTGAGCAGGAGAGGTGACGGAGCAGTAGAAGTGACGGGGCAGGAGAGGTGATGGGGCAGGAGAGGTGACGGGGCAGGAGAGGTGACGGGGCATGAGCTGGAGCAGTAACCAGACAGGAGCGGTGAAAGGACAGGAGCGGTGAACGGTGCAGGAGCAGTGAACGGTGCAGGAGCAGTGAATGGGGCAGGAGCAGTGAACGGGGCAGGAGCAGTGAGCAGGGCAGGAGCAGTGAATGGGGCTGGGGCAGTGAACGGGGCAGGAGCAGTGAACGGGGCAGTGAACTGGGCAGGAACCGTGAACAGGGCAGGATTACTGACGGGGCAGGAGAAGTAAATGGGCAGGAAAGGCGACAGGTGACGGGGAAGGAGAGGCAACAGGGCAGGAGAGGTGACCGGGCACAAGACGTGACGGGCAGGTGACATGATGGGCAGGAGAGGTGATGGGCAGGAGAGGTGAGGGGCAGGCGAGGTGACGGGGCAGGAGAAGTAATGGGGCATGAGTAGGAGTGGTAACTGGGCAGGAGTGGTGAACGGGGCCGGAGCAGTGAACGAGGCAGGAGCAGTGAACGGGGCAGGAGCAGTGAACAGGGCAGAAGTGACGGTGCAGAAAAAGTAACGGGACAGGAGAAGTGACGGGACAGGAGAAGTGACGGGACAGGAGAAGTGACGGAACAGGAGAAGTGATGGGGCAGGACAAGGGAGGGGGCAGGGGAATCAACGAAGCAGGAGTACTGACTGGACAGGAGCAGTGACAGGGCTGGAGCAGGCGCTTCCCAGGGCGACTGAAAGGGTAGGGGGTCAGTTTAGTTTGGGGGGGACTGGTTTTGTACAAGTGCTTGAGTTTAAAAAACACTGCAACGTTCTTTGTATATTCAGCAGGTTTCGGCCAACAATACAAGTTTCAAGATAACTTTGATGATCAATGTACCTGCTGAAGAGAGATGGGAGCATGTTTTGTCTAGTGGCTGTTGTACTCATCTAAGGTAGCGCAGAGGGGTAATATATGCGTGCTGCAAAGAACATGTACCATGCATATCAAAGAGCAATATTTTATGTGCATAGTTCAGTGGGTACTGCTTTGTGTTCTCTTCCCGAATGAAAGGACACTTGAATACATATTGCCTGGCAGTTCGGGCTGGACTGTTCACATTGGGCGCAGGATCGAGACTGATTTGCATGTGGCTGGGTCCAAACTGGAATGGCATGGTGAGCAAAAAACAATGGATTCAAGCCCAGATCTTTGTACTGGGGTGAATGTATGACATTGTTCTGAATTCTGTCCATCAGTTGTTCTATTTGCTTTTGTCACCCCAAGTGTGGCGGGTATGCCCAGACGTGGGTCCCGTGCTCTCCATGCCACTGGAATCAAGCTATCCTGGCTGATGAGGGCTGAAAGCCCGAAACCGGTCCCAGAATTCTTGTTTCCAGTCCAGGGAGGACCAGGCCTGGCAGTTCGGGCTGGACTGTTCCCATTGGGCATAGGATCAAGACTGATTTGCATATGGCTGGGTCCAAACTGGAATGGCATGGTGAGCAAAGAAACAATGGATTTAGGCCCAGATCTCTGTACTGGGTGAATGTATGATATTGTTCTGCATTCTGTACACCAGTAGTTCGTTTTGCTATATTATGATTGAGAAGCTAGCGGGCTGATATGAATATGAAGGAGCATTTGTGGGTTTTCGTGAGTCTAGATTCTCCTGAAGAGTCCCTTTCTCGTTTGGGCCCTGCTTAACATATGTGTACAGGAGGAGCCCTGTATTCATGTATTCAATGAGAGTAAAAGCATTAACGTAACATGTTGTTCCTGCTTATATTTCACACGCTTTACATAAACCTGTATTCCATATGAGTGTTTGCTTTTTCCTGAATTAAACCTCAAATAAACATGTTTATCAATTGCTTTAATTAAAAAACGTTGTAAGCTGTAACTGGTCAGTGAAATGCTAAACGTACTAAAAATTGGCATGTTTTGCTATTTCTAGCCACACCCCTGACTCCGCCCACTGATTCAATCTTCGGTTATTCCCACCCCCTGATTCTCCACCCACAGATCCCCTACTTTTTTTCCCACTTCGACCACTGGCCACATCCAACCAAAAGTATGTGACCTACTAACCCCTCCAACCCAAAATAAATCCCCATGAAAGAAAACAAAACAGTGGCCGTGAAACCCATCTTTATATAATAAAATAACATTTCCAGAAAAGACAAGCTTAACCTATGCGTGAAAACAACTTACGACTGCATGTATGAAAGTGCCACCCTGTGACTCAGACAAGACAGCCCATTAAACCAATATCCGATAATGTACTCACCGCATCTTGTGCTTCACTACACTTGTGACTCAAAATGGAGCGATACAACAAAGTCCAGTCTTATTCCTTCTATTTGACAGAATGCGCTGCCCTGGACGTGGTAGGAGGAGGCCACCGCATGCAGTAACACTCCAAACTGGCCCATTGCCATTCTGTATGTGGCAATCAGTCGTAGACAGAATGACAATGGGCTTGGTGGGGCTGCTCTTGTGCTCCCAGGAAGAGTGGGAGGCGGGCCCATTAGGGTGTTGAGGCTTCATGCAGGGGACAGTGCTGTTCCCTGCAATACCCAAAATTACGGACAAAAGGCGTCTGTAAAAGGGATTCTCACGGACACCGGACGTAAGGTCCAAATTACGGACGGTCCGTGAAATTTACAGACTGTTGGTCACCCTACTCCAGACGGGTGTCAAAGTCGAATTGAGGAAGGATAATGGGTGGCTGCAAGGAGCTTGCTTAAAATGTGGCTGCCATGATTGGCATTTATGCCACGCTCCCCCCGAGTCCTATTTTTTACTGGATGAATGTGATGGAGCAAGGTGATGAACAAGATTTTGTTCAAACTTGCAAAGTTAATCTTCCTATAATAAAAGTAATTGAATTAACAAGCATGTGGTGAATTACTAATACAACTTAGTTTAAAAATGCATTTATCAGAACACGCGGGATTAATTAATGTGCTCTGTGTTGCGATCGCAAAGAAAAAATGAATAAACTAACCTTGTCTATTGTCTTTGTCAGTATTAAATGCGGCTGTTTAATTAATGGCATGTGCTTATTTTGTGTGCTTATGTTATGTCCTTTCTGTGACAAAAGCTCGCGGAGAATCGTGCAGTCCAAAAGAAGAAAAAGTAATTATGAACGCTGCTTTTGTGTGCTTAGCTAGGTAACATAAATTAACGGGTTTTTAATTAGCAAAGGGGGTGGGTAACAGAATGGGTCTCAATTTTTTAATTAATCGATGTCTTGTGTTTGTTTGAATAATAGTTTCCAAGTGAGGCCTAAGATTGATGTAAAGAAATGGCTGACAGAGATGCAGTTGTACATGCGCAACTTGTACATGCGCAGATGTGGAAACTTTTACCATGTTGTCATCTTAAACAGAAAGGCAGCTTATTAGTTGTGCTGAATGTGCTCTTGGAGAAAAAGGCACAAAGACAGGAAACCAAACGTGACTGCCAAGGCTAGGAAGTTATAGACTGTAACTCGAGAGAAAAGTATCTCTTTTGAGGAAGCTGAATGATGCGAAAGCAAAGGGCAATAGGGCTTATGTAAAAGCCTGAATTTGGTCTAGAAACGGAGATGAGCTAACTACATTTCGTGGACTGACATAAAACAGCCAATAGGAAGCTCGGATTTCTAAGAAAGTATGTAAAATGTTAAAAAGTTTAGCTAGATAGAAAGGTATAAAACCTGACATCATGAGCAGGAGGGCGCTTCTTGCTTTCCGATTCCTGATTGACGTGACATGCTGTTGGACTTTGGACTCACGTAAGGACAGCAGACTTTAAATGATTTTTCCTTTCTAGGTGGAGAGAGAAATAGACAGGGAACTAGATTTAGGGAATGGAAACTGTTATTCTGCTAAATATTCAAGTTTTCTGAGCTTGCCTTGAGATTGTCAGACTAATAAATCATTTCCTTATTAAAATGCTGCTTTCAAGTTTGCTTTAAAAATAAAGATTCTTTCATGAAAATGCTCTTTCTTTGATAAATATAGTTAATAAAAATAGATTTGAAACGACAAGCTGGTCTTGTTTATTCATGGTCTAGTTTCCATCAGTTGATCCATTCGCCTTAGTGGCCTAATTAAAATGATATATGTTTAAAAACCATGGTGAGAAAATTAAACTGCAGTTGTATATAAACATATAAATAGTTTGTGAATAGTTTTGTTTAATTAGGTCACATGATTCAGACGCTCAAAAATCGTCTAGTTGGTTTATGGACCTATGTAAGTGATTTATGATTAATGGTGAGTATTGTGGTGATAAGTAGCGTTGGTGAGACAGTTTTTGATTCAGAGCGCTGGATCAATTACTTGGTAGCAGAGTTCGGTTGCTATGGTAACTGACATGTTACATGGTAAATACATAGGATTCATGTCTTAAACATGTTAAGTCTGTTCAGTTGTTATATGTAGTCGAAAGGTCTTTTCCAGCAGTGTGAAAATTCCTGGTTTGCCGGCAAAAGTTAAGTGTAACAGGTGAAGATGCACAGTGCATTTGTTCTGTTTCAAAATAGTGGTATTGTCATATATCACTAGTGCTGTGGACGTACAGCACAAGTTTAGGGATTTTAGGTGTGTAAGGTAGAATGTATAGTGAGGAATGTCTATGAAATTGTAGCTTTCGAGTATTGGGACATATGTCCTGTTCTAAAACTCACTTTGAAAAGAGTAGTAGAGTTTATTCAAGCTTGAGTGAAGGGTAGGGAAGCGTTGTCTATCTTACTGGCGAGTGAGGATTTCTATGGTGGGTTAAAGTCCTACTTAGATTTATGTACGTATGGTTAGGGATTTTTCCATTTGAATGTGCGTAAATGATTTTGTAATATTCGATCGAGTGAAACTTTGAATTGTCACAATATATGCATTCAGAGGGAAATGAGTTCGTTATTACTTGTTAGAAGGGTAGAGTAGCCTTACTTTATCGACGAATTTAAATATTCTGTAAAAATAGCATCGTCTATTTCACGCAAAAGAATACCTGATTGACTGGGATAGTTATCACTTTATTTTAGCGAAACAGACAAATGGTTTGTTTTTTTGTGAAGTTACTAACTGAATTCATTTGAAAGATTTGTAAATATGGCGCTGTGAAAATATTTTGTAAAGGAGGTGTCAGAGCGGAGCGAGGGACAGAGAAGCTGCAGCTGCAGTGTACGTCACAGGTGTCGCGCTGTGATTGGCTAACATACGTCACAGTGTTCGCGCACTGATTGGCTCATGTGACTAGGCAGGCTTACAGCTGATTGGCTCATCCTGAAAAGCAGTAATTCTATTGGTTGAGCAAGGTAGTGACGTAGCCTAACCTGATTGGCTTGTTGGTGAGTTTCGCGCATGGATTGGTTGGTTTAGCGGAACAACAAGGAAGTAGTTACGATCTCTTCCAAAGTAAAAGAAAGTGTTTCAAAACATGGATTATTATTATATAAAGGAGAAAAAGAAGCTTTCATGGTTTCAGAAATTGAAAAATAGAATTAAACCTGATAAGAAAATTAAAACCCGAGGTGGAAGATTACTTCATAAGTACAAAACACCTGCAGCGTATATGCTAGGTGAATATGGTTACCATACTTGTCTTTGGATTGAGAATTGGATGGAATATACTAAAAATTATGGTGTATTAGTATGACCGGAAGATGGATCATTTAACATTGGGGTTTTGAAAAACTTAAGAGAAAAAATGACAACTCTTGTACTAAAGCCTAGACCTACTCAATTTGAGGCTTTAGCTGAATGGGAGGATGACATTTTTGAATTAGAGCAAGAAAACCAAGAGGTATTGGACTAGGTCTTAATAGGGAAACACATGAGGATAGAATGCATCGATGGAGACGTGCAGACATGTGTGATGGCTTGTACCCAGCGAGATTACTTGGTGAGGCAACTGGTCAAAGGAGTGCTCAAAAGAAAAATAATAATGGTGAAGAAAGTGATCAAGAGGATGCGGTATTAGAAGGAATTATTTTAACTAGAAAACCGCCACCTTACCAACCAGTTTGTTCATGGTCTTCCCCAAGAGTCCCACCAAGAACTTCCCCAAGTTCTCCTCCAAGAGAAATTATTGATGAGACATCACCCAGATCAAATCCGAATAATGGAAAAACACCTGAAAGAGTAGAAACAACATGTAATTCTAGTATATCAGGAGAAAATAGAAATTATGCTGAAACATCAGTTCAGAGAAATGAAACCCCAAGAAATGTAATGAGAACAGAAAGGTGTGAGGAATTACCAAATACCGCAGAATATTTTCGATCAAAAGATGAATTAATACAGCAGTTAACTAAAAACATGGAAGCAGTAACAGTACCAGTAACGATTGGACCTGTTCTTCCAGTATTTGATCAAACAGAAGTTAGACATTTAGCTTTAACTGTTCCATTAAATGCAGAAATTCAGAGAGTGGCTGAAAAATTTTATTCAGATTTATCAGAAATTCACCGAGAAAAAACAATGATGCCTGATTTAACTTTTAATCAAAGTTTGTCATGTAAAACTCCATCTGGTGCAGAATCTGATTCAGGAACTCCAGAAAAGAGCATGAATAAAATAGATTTAACACACACCCCACGAACCCCAGAATGTAAATTAATTGATGATGAAAAGTTGAAAGCAGATTTGGAGGAATTAATAATTGGAACAATTGGAACTGACAGTTTAAAGGCATATCAGGATGATGAATTATTATTCATTTGTAAAAGCATAACATGGAAAACAAAAACCAAGTATGATCAATTGGAGGAAATGGCTACTGAATTAGAAGTAGATTTAAGTAGACAGAAAAATTTGCAGAAACATTATAGGGTGGATTTTTCTGAAAAAGATATTGAAAATATGAATACAACAGGAAGAATATTTCATATAAAAGATTTAATTGTGTTCCTGAAAAAAATGGGTGAATTAAGTAAATGGAGAGTAAAATGGACAAAGAAAAGAGAGGAAGACAGAAGACAAAGAGGAGAGGTGATAAATGAGTTTCCAATGAGAGAAATACCAGGAGGAGGGTATGTGCATGTTCCTTGGACAAGACATTTTATTGTTTACAAATGATTTTCCTCGATTGAGAGAAAAACCTGTAGAATGGTATTGACAGGTGGACAGATTTGTGAAAGTTTCAAAAGTTTTATGGGTTGATCTTGATGGATACTTTGACATAGTTGTCCCATCAGATCTATGGACAGAATGTAAAATTTCTATAGATTGGCCTAAAGAAGAACCTGCCCGACATAAAGTAACAGGTGCTCCTTCATCAGATGTTATGAATGCGTACGAAAAGGTAATTGTGTGGTTGAAAATAAGATTCCCCCAAAAGAAGTAGATTGGGTTAAAACAGATAGAACAAACCAAGAGCCAAATGAATCAGTACATTCATTCTATGAAAGATTACTGCTGGTTTTTAAACAATACAGTGGTTATGAAAGTTTGAGTGAAAAGGATATGAGCCATTTTATATACAGATTTGTATATGGCTTGAGACCTGAAATTGGTGAAATGATTAGATCTGGGATAGTTGGTTGGCAATCACTCTCAGTAGATGATATATTGAGAAAGGCAAAATACCGTAGTGATGAATTAGATGCGAAACAAAAGAAGCTAAAAGAAAAAGCTATGTGGGCACAGGTAAAAGTGGCTGAACAACAAATAGCAACCGTAGGAAATAAAAATGTGGAATAGAATCAAGGGAAATTTAAAGGTAATTATAATAAGCCAAAATTGATGGGAAATATTGAAGAGTTAAAACAGAAACTCCCATTTTTTAATTGCGGCGAAATTGGACACTGGAAGCGCGAATGAAAGAATCCAGTAAAAATATCAGTAAAACAAGGAGCAGATTATCCAAACATTCCTCATTATAAAATTAAAGCAGAAGTTATTGAAGGAGTCACTCCTGTAATTGATACATTTATAAAACACGGTGTCCTAAAAGAAATTGAGAGCAGTCCATGTAATTCACCGATTATGGGAATCAAAAAGCCAAATGGAACTTTCAGGATTGTTCAAGACCTGAGAAAGGTTAATAAAATAGTTGTTCCATGTTGCCCAGTTGTACTAAACCCAGTGGTAATTTTATATCAAATTCCGCATGATGCAGAATGGTATACAGTTATTGATTTATGTAATGCTTTCTTTACTGTTCCATTGCATCCAGAAAGCCAACAAATGTTTGCGTTCCGGTTCAAAGAGCGCATATTAGCATGGTGTCGTATCCCTCAAGGGTATACTGAAATCCATCTATTTTTGATCAGTTGCTAAAGAAATCCTTGGAAAATCTAGATTTGCCTGGAAAATCTACGTTAGTGCAGTATATTGATGATCTCCTTGTGGCTGCAAAAACGAGAGATAATTGTGTAACGGATACCATTACTCTTTTGAATCATCTGGCAGAAGAGGGACATAAAGTGTCTCCTGCAAAATTACAGTTTTGTAAACAAGAAGTAAAATATCTTGGTCACAGAATTGCAAAGGGAATCAGACAGGTGACAACAGAAAGAATAAAAATGATTCAAGGAATGCAACCTCCAAAAACACAGAGACAGGTCAGAATGTTTCTAGGAATGGTAGGTTATTGTCGCCAATGGATTAGTGGTTTTTCAGTAATTGCAAAGCCACTGCAGAGACTGACAAAAGCAGACATAAAAGACCCGATTATCTTAACAGAAGCTGAGTTAGAAGCTTTTGAACAGTTAAAGAAAAGTTTGTGTGAAGCTCCAGCATTGGGAATGCCAGATTACGAAAAAGAATTTGAACTGTACTGCAGTGAAAGAGAAGGATGTGCATTATCAGTTCTGATTCAGAGACATGGAAGACTGAGAAAGCCAATAGCATATTTCTCAGCTGTTCTTGATCCTGTTGCAAAAGCATTACCAGGTTGCTTAAAAGCAGTAGCTGCAACAAGTGTAAGTTTGGAACAAAGTGAAGGGATAATAATGGGATTTCCTGTAAAAGTATATGTACCACACTCAGTTGAAATTCTTCTCACTAGAAGCAAAACACAGCATTTGACCAATAACAGGTTAACAAAATATGAAAAGGTTATTCTTGGTTCAGATAATGTATCGATTGCAAGATGTGTGAAATTAAATCCTTCCACATAATTACCTGATGGGACTGTAACAGAAATCAGAGATGAAATTGATATTGATCATGAATGCTTGGATGTATTAGAATATTGCACTAAACCTAGGCAAGATATTAAAGATGCCCCATTAGCTGAATCAGATTGTGTTTTATTTGTTGATGGTTCATGCTTAAGAACAGATGAAGGTGTTCTGAGTGCAGCATACTCTGTGTGCACTGTTGCAGATGTAATTGAAGCGTCTTGTCTCAAAGGAATTCGTTCAGCTCAAGTAGCAGAATTGATTGCTTTGATTAGTGCATGTAAAAAAGGAAAAGAGTTAAAAGTTACCATAGTGACTGATAGTCAGTATGGATATGGCGTAGTTCATGACTATGGCCAGCTCTGGTCTCAAAGAGGTTATTTAACTTCTGCGGGAACACCAATCAGAAATGCAAAATTGATTAAAAGGCTAATTGACGGAATTCAGCTTCCAGAGAAAATTGCTGTTGTAAAATGCACAGCACACAAGAAAGGAGAAGATTACATAACAAAAGGAAATGCATATGCTGACACAATAGCAAAATTCTGTGCAAAGAATAATATGTCCATTAATCGGGAAAAAGACAATGAACATGTTTTGAACTCACTTATGCTAACATCTGTAGTTGAGACTTGGCAAGGAGTGAAAGAGTTGCAAGATGAGGCAGATGATGAGGAGAAAGACACATGGTTAAAAGCAGGTTGCAGGCAGAGAGAAGAAGATGAGGTTAGGGTTTACAAAGATGACAGACCAGTAAAGTCAGACAGCATGATTTCTGACATGGCTCGCATGTATCATGGTCCAGGACATATTGGAAGAGATTCAATGATTAGATTGTTTAGACAGACATGGTACAATCCAAAATTTAGAATAATTGCAGAATCTTTTTGTCAGAGATGTTTAGTTTGCCAGCAGATCAATCCAAACAGAAAAACAGTTGTAAGCATGGGAACCATAGGACGGGAGGGTGGTCCTTTTACCAGACTACAGCTTGACTTCATTGACATGCCACCTAATAACAAACTTAGATATGTCTTGGTGATAATCTGTCTGTTTTCGAGTTGAGTAAAAGCATTCCCAACACGTCACGATGATTCAGTTACTGTGGCAAAATTGCTTTTGAGAGAAATCATACCAAGGTATGGATTTCCAGTGACGGTCGAGACTGATCGTGGCACACATTTTGAAAACAGATTGCTAAAATTGATTTGTGAAGCACTGGACATAAAACAAAAATTGCATTGTGCTTACAGACCAGAAGCATCAGGTGTTGTTGAGCAAGTGAATGGCACAATAAAAAACAGAATAGCAAAAATGTGTTTAGCAACAGGAATGAAGTGGACTGATGCACTTCCACTTGTTTTGATGTCTTTGAGAAGTACTCCAGATAGAAAAACAGGTTTGAGCCCCCATGAGATCCTTATGGGCAGGGTCATGAGACAAGCATTTGTTCCAGTTGATAAACTGTTGAGCAGTAATGATAGTGTCATAATGGATTACTCCAAAAATCTATCTGATGTGGTAACTTCTGTGTTCCATCAGGTGGTAACTGAAGTGATTACAAAAGAGAAAGAACAAGCTCATGATCTGTTACCAGGAGACTGGGTGAAAACAAAAGTACACCGAAGAAGAAATTGCCTAGTACCCAGGTGGCAGAAAGCAAGACGGGTGATATTAGTCACAACAAATGCAGTAAAGTGTAGAGGATTGAAAAGATGGATTCATGCTACTCATACCATACGTGTGCCAGCTACTGAAAATCCTGACGAAGGTGAAACAACAGCTGATTCAGATTCAGAAGAAGAACCTGAAAGAAATCCAGATCCTGAAGATCAACAAGAAGGTCAACATCTGGAAAATTCAAATGCTAATGAGGCATTGAATGAGGAAAATGAAGAAGTTGTGATACAAGACTCTGAAAATGATGAAAATCTGCTAGATCAAGAAGCAGAAAAGGAGTCTGAACAAGAAGTGATTCAAGACCAGGAGAGTATTGAAAAGCAGATTGGAAGCTCTGGAAGAAGGAACGAAAATTCTGAAACTGGTGGACTGGAAGTAATTGAAGAAGAAGAAGAAGACGAAATTCCGAGTACCAGCTATAAGGATGATGTTCCTAACAGAGTGAACCTGCCGAGTAAAGAAGTACCTGGATCTAGAGCTGATATTACGGAAAGCGAATCAGATGAAAGTGATGATGAATCCAAAGTGAAAAGATCAAGGAAAAGAGCTTGGAGAGTAGAGTGTAATCTAACTGAACCAAAAAAGAAATTATCAAGAAAGGGAGATAATTGGCCAAATGAAAATGAAGGCCTAAAATTCAAAATAGCAAAAGAGCAAGTCAATGAGATTTCAAGTCAAAAGGAAGAAGACTCAAATAGGAAAAAGAAAGCAGGAAAGAAAATTGAAGTGATTAACAGCAGATCAAAAAGAGTAATAAAGCCGAACCAAAAGTACAAGTCGCCTGAATGAACTTATTTCATCATTCCACCTGTAGTTGAGGTAAATAGTAATCAGGTTAATTTGGATGATGCAAGTGACAATGACAATGATTGATTTTGTTCTCTAGGTGACACAAGGTTGAAAAAAAGTGTTAGGTGACACAAGGTCGAAGAAATTGTGTTAGCTGGAAAAACACATTGATGTAAGACATAAGGTCGAAGAAAAGCTGTTAGATATTAAGGTTTTCTGTTAAAAAAAAAGAGGGGTGTGTATTTTGTAATTGTTAATTTTTGTTTTTTTTAAAGGCTCTTGTTATAAGTAAAGATGAAATCTACTAATAATAATTCGAGATACTCAATTTTTAGAAGATGTTGCAAATTGTCTTCAATATGTGTAATCCTGATAATCTTGGTTTGGTTGATTTTAGAGGCATTTTTCCTTTTGGAATAGGTAAAGAGGTGTATAAAACTAATATGACTAATAAAGTTGTGGTTAAACAAGATAATCATGATATAGTAGATAGACCAATAAAATCCTTGAGCATAAACCAGAGATTCACCAGGATAGATCTGTAGGGGATTTTTCTAGTAATACCTTTTCAAGACTTTTATTTGAATATGTTAAGGTGATGGATGTAAAAGATTGCTACATTTGTGTGAAATTACCTACTTCTGTTTCTGAAGGTGTAACATACAATATGCTTCCTCTTACTTATGGTATAACTTGTAGTGTAATAGCTAGTTTGTTTTATCAAACAGGTCGTTTAGAATACTATTACTCAAATTTTGATGACATTTTTGCAAATTTAAAAGTTGAAAATAGCTTGAATAAATTGAAACATGCTAAACAAATGAGGGAATTTTTCATAGTAACTAATGAACTTACTTATGAGTATGCTTTTAGAAATAATTTAACATGTAAATTGAGAACGGAAGAGAAAACATTCTTAAATATGGTCGAAGAGAGAAGGGCAATATACAAGCGAAATGAGATGCTGAAACAAACCAAATCTAAGTTTTGGCAGGTTGAAGATAAAAAGCTCAATGGTAGAAATGAAAATGTTGCAATTCATATAGATAAACCTGTTAGTGGAAAACTTTGTATAAGAAGAGATAACACGTTGTTTGATAATTACTTTGTAGGTGCTAGTCAATGTGAAGATACTTATCGTATTTTAGGGGGATGGGGATTTAAAGAGGCAAAGATCCAATTTTTCCTGGGATTTATTTTGTTTCTGGGAACAAAGCTTATTCCAATCTTCGCGACCACTGGTATGGGACCTGCTATGTGGGTTTAGTTTTTCCAAATTTTTTTCATGTAGCTAGAAATGCAAAAGGTTAATTTGGAATTAGTAATCATCTGAGTAGATTCAGAAGGGAAAGCTTTTCAGAAATATTGGGTGACATATTTGGTGCATTAATACCTATGGTAGGAAAAACCCTGAATGCAAACAAAATTAGAAAAATGTCTACAATTGTTGATAGATTGTCTACTGATACTGCTAGTGGATTTCAATTAGTGAATACAGAACTTATTGCCATGAGAACTATGGTAATGCAGAATCGTTTAGCTTTAGATATCTTGTTAGCAAAAGAAGGAGGAGTTTGTGGATTTTTACATGTCCAACATTGCTGTACGTATATACCTGACAAGAGTCAGAATATAGAAATGTATATCAAGAATATAACAGAATTACATAGTGAGGTAGAAACTTTAGAAGACGAAAAATTTTCAGAACGTTTGAGTAAAAGATTTGCAGCAATTAAAAACTGGTTTCTAGAGATTGGTAGTTCAATCATAGGTAAAATACTTTTTCCTTTAATAGTCATAGCTATAGTGATACTTTTGTTAAAAATTAGTTGCATGATACACAGGAGAAGGAAATATGTAATGGAAAAGAAAAGAATTTACAAACTCAGAAAAGAAAAAGAAAAAGAAATAGAATTAGAAGAGTTTTGTAGAACTCAATATGAGAGTTGCAGACAAACAGCTGAATCAAAAGTTTAGAAATACTAATATTAAGAAAGTCCAAAACATGTTCAAGGGTTGAAAATTTAAAAAAGAAAATTTTGGGTGTTATGTGGTGATTTTGAAATCACCAGATGAGGGAGTTGATGGAGCAAGGTGATGAACAAGATTTTGTTCAAACTTGCAAAGTTAATCTTCCTATAATAAAAGTAATTGAATTAACAAGCATGTGGTGAATTACTAATCAACTTAGTTTAAAAATGCATTTATCAGAACACGCGGGATTAATTAATGTGCTCTGTGTTGCGATCGCAAAGAAAAAAATAATAAACTAACCTTGTCTATTGTCTTTGTCAGTATTAAATGTGGCTGTTTAATTAATGGCATGTGCTTATTTTGTGTGCTTATGTTATGTCCTTTCTGTGACAAAAGCTCGCGGAGAATCGTGCAGTCCAAAAGAAGAAAAAGTAATTATGAACGCTGCTTTTGTGTGCTTAGCTAGGTAACATAAATTAACGGGTTTTTAATTAGCAAAGGGGGTGGGTAACAGAATGGGTCTCAATTCTTTAATTAATTGATGTCTTGTGTTTGTTTGAATAATAGTTTCCAAGTGAGGCCTAAGATTGATGTAAAGAAATGGCTGACAGAGATGCAGTTGCAAAAACTTGTCCAGAGTGGAGCCTTGTATATGCGCAGATGTGGAAACTTTTACCATGTTGTCATCTTAAACAGAAAAGCAGCTTATTAGTTGTGCTGAACGTGCTCTTGGAGAAAAAGGCTCAAGGACAGGAAACCAAACGTGACTGCCAAGGCTAGGAAGTTATAGACTGTAACTCAAGAGAAAAGTATCTCTTTTGAGGAAGCTGAATGATGCAAAAGCAAAGGACAATAGGGATTATGTAAAAGCCTGAATTTGGTCTAGAAACGGAGATGAGCTAACTACATTATCGTGGACTGACATAAAACAGCCAATAGGAAGCTCGGATTTCTAAGAAAGTATGTAAAATGTTAAAAGGTTTAGCTAGATAGAAAGGTGTAAAACCTGACATCATGAGCAGGAGGGCGCTTCTCGCTTTCCGATTCGTGATTGACGTAACATGCTGTTGATGTTTGGACTCACGTAAGGACAGCAGACTTTAAATGATTTTTCCTTTCTAGGTGGAGAGAGAAATAGACAGGGAAATAGATTTAGGGAATGGAAACTGTTATTCTGCTAATTATTCATGTTTTCTGAGCTTGCCTTGAGATTGTCAGACTAATAAATAATTTCCTTATTAAAATGCTGCTTTCAAGTTTGCTTTAAAAATAAAGATTCTTTCATTAAAATGCTCTCTCTTTGATAAATATAGTTAATAAAATATAGTTAATAAAATTAGATTTGAAACGATAAGCTGGTCTTGTTTATTCATGGTCTAGTTTCCATCAGTTGATCCATTCGCCTTAGTGGCCTAATTAAAATGATATATGTTTAAAAACCATGGTGAGAAAATTAAACTGCAGTTGTATATAAACATATAAATAATTTGTGAATAGTTTTGTTTAATTAGGTCACGTGATTCAGATGCTCCAAAATTGTCTCGTTGGTTTATGGGCCTATGTAAGTGATTCATGATTAATGGTGAGTATTGTGGTGATAAGTAGCGTTGGTGAGACAGTTTTTCATTTAGAGCGCTGGATCAAATGTAATATCTAACCTGAGGAAAATTAAATACGTTTTCCCCACTTATACCTGTTACCTGCCATGAATGCACTTCAAAGACAAAAGGTGATTGGAACGGAGGCACGTTTTGGAATATCCCAGAACTGTAAGAGTTTTGGAAATTGAGTATTTATCCTGATTAATAATGAAACTGGTTTCACAAGTTTACCACAACTTCATTTTGGAATGTCTGATTTATTTTTATAATTGATTTTTTTCATTTAACGATACTTATTTTTATATCTATGTTGATGCCCGATCCCATATCACAACCTATTGGAAATCATCAACAATTCCAATCTTTTTATGGAGTGGCATTCACCATTTAACAACGCGAGCACATAATGAAATAACAAGCACTCATCGAACCGCTGTAGAATGAGGAACTCGTTGCATTAAAACCCATACTCCCCAGACGAAGGCCAGTGGGCCGAAATGCATTGGGAGAGAAAAGAATATGTCAACTCCATAATGATGCATTCTGGGAACTGAAGTTTTCCGTGAAATAAAAATGAAAATGTATTGTGAATAAAACAATATATATTGAAAGCAACATTTGAAGAACTTGTGGAATACTGTGACCCTTTACAAGCGAGAAAGCTCTACATAGAGCACCTTTTAACCTGTGCCCGGGGGACATACCCCACGCTTATGGGGATGCTACCAGTGTGATGCCCGATCCCATATCACAAGCTATTGAAAATCATCAACAATTCCAATCTCTTTATGAAGTGGCATTCTTATTCGTTTATTAAACAACAGAATAGACGTATTTTGAACTGGCACATAAGGTTAGCACAGAATGAAGGTGAAGCACAGATCTAACGCTTTTTGTAAAGCGCTCAGGCACAAAAGTCACGTTATTTATTTATATCACTGATTTAATACCAAAATGATTTCGCTTTTAATGCATTGTACTTAATGTGTTTATCATATGCTCATAGCTTACTACCTATTTAATGATTTGTATATTCAGGAAAAAATATATATTTTAAAAGTATAGCGATATTTTCTTATAGTCAGATAGTGTACCAGTAGCTCATGTTTTGTAATCATAAAGCATAGAGTTTAGGAATAAAAACAAACGTTTTAGATATCTGTGCAAGGGAATTAAAATGTTTCCATTCACATTCTACATCATGGATCGGAGGTTTCGTTTTTCTTGAAATAATTTTGAAAATATCATATAACGCCTATGTGAGAGCCTTTGGAGGAAAGAGAAACTTCAGGCATTCCAGAGGACCATCTACAACCTGCAGTCAAGGTCGCATTTGTAATTTGCGATGTAGTTCTCTTGAGAATATTGGAAAAACAAAGATTGGCCTTTGTTATCGCTATGTGATTATTTTCTCATGTTTATGCATGCATGCGCTGTTGCTCCCATGTCTAGAACGTGTGTGTGTTCTAGGAGATGGAGCCGTTCCCATTTACTTAACAGATATCACGAAAAGACGCCCACGTCCATGCATATTTGTAAGACTTGCGACGAGGATGGGATTTAATTTGAAGATTTCGTGCAAGTTGGCTTTCGATTGATGAGTTGGGCCCCTGGGTCAAGTGAGAAGGAATTGCGTGTGATGGTGATTTCCCCGTCCACATTTATGATTCTCAGGCAAGTTTATGTGGCAAGCAAGCATGCGTCTGCGCCAAGACATTGAAAAAAACCCAGTGAAATTTAAGAAATTGGCAAAGCGGCCGTTATATAGGCGCGTGACCACCCCATACCTTATCCATTCCCGCGATGTAGAGAGCCACTCGGGCTCTCTCCTACAATGTATCTCTTACCTTCACGCACGCACACACACCCCGGGGCGGGCTCGCGCCGGGGGTATAAATAAACATGCGGAAGACCGCTCGGGGTCTTTCCGGCTAACCTTACTGCCAGTGTCCCTGTCATTATTGTACGCCTCACTCACCACGTGTGAGGCCTTGCTGCGGCGCCACATTGGCGACGAGGCCGGACTCCTGCCACGCGTGCCCCCAGTGTCCTGGCAGCACCGTGCCTCCTGCTCTCCAGCTGCGGTGCCCACCCGCGTTGCTGTGCTGACCCCGGCTCCCGAGGCCCGCCCGCGCGTCTCCTACGAAGGAGCGCCTTCAGCCGGCGGGACTCGCGGGGGTCGGCGTGCTCTCCGGTGCTCCAGCGGGTGAGTCCTCCCTCTGCCCCGCCTGCGCGACACTCCTGCGTGTCCCTCTCCAGCCTGCGCGGAGGCGCTCTGCCAGAGACTGGTCCCGCTGCCACAGCAAGGCAGACGCCTCGCATGAGACACCACCACGTGGCCCGGCGAGGCCTACTGCAGCCCCGCCTCCCTTGCTGTGAGCGAGCGCTCGGCTCGTCGGAGACAGCGCAGATCCCCAGCCTCACCTCTCACCTCGGCAGCCCAGCTGCAGCGCGCACCAGTCGGCCCTGCCTGCCTTCAGTGAAGATAGATTAAGGAGACAGAGTGAAAAAAAAAACAGGCACATGCACACGCAAATCGCCTCCTGGACACACTGCACTGCCTGAGCCCAGTGCCTGCAACGAGCACGGCCACAAAGGACAAGGGCCCCACACCACGCCCGGTGGCTCATTTTGCAACAAGCATTGGCAGTGGCAAAAAAAAAAAATAGACAACAGAAGAGGACAGCTACCCTCGCCACCCATAACAACAAATTACCGGAAAGTTTAGGGACACCAAATAAGAAAGACACACAATGTCCGTGGTGGCGACAGGAGCGGCCCAAGACGGGGCGGTTCAAAACCCACCTCCTGCAGTCCAGCCACCACCAGTAGTGCCTGCACCACAGCCACAGGCCCAAGCCCAAGCAGGAACCCCCATGCTTGCGGCGCCCGCCCACCTTCACTCGGGCGCAGCACCCATTCCACCGTTCAGCGAGACGGCGGACCCGGCTACGGCGGTGCCCCGATGGAAAGCATGGGTCGGGAGGCTCAATCTCTACTTTAAGGGCACAAGAGAAACGGATGGAACAGTGAAGAGGTCACTCCTTATCCTCTACGGGGGACCCGAAATTTACGAACTATTTGAATCACTCCCCAACACAGGGCCTGAGCACGACTACGATGCTGCGGTCGCAGCTTTAAACGCACACTTTGACCCCCAACTAAACAATGACTTTGAAAAGTTTAAATTTAAACGAGCCTGGCAAACTGACTCTGAGTCAATGGATATGTACTACGCCCGACTCCGCCGACTGGCAAGCACATGCCCGTTCACCAACCCGCGGGATGAAATAAGGGACCAGATCATTGTGGGGTGCAAGTCAAAGCTGCTGAGAAAGCTCATCCTTAGACAACCGGGCATATCGCTCGACGAGATACTGATTCTCGCCAGGTCGCATGAATTATCGGATGCAAGAGTGGAAGAGATGGAAGCAGCGTTGCGCACGCCAGTGATTGCTCCGCCTTCCGTGAGGACAACGCCGATCAAAGAAGAGAGAGTTGATGCGATACAAAGGAGATTCCCGCCAGCGCGACCACGGAACGCCCCGCCGAGAGGGAACCAGTGCGGATATTGCGGAGAAGATCACCCGGCCACTGCCACGTGTGGCGCGAAAGGAAAAACGTGCCTCAAGTGTGGGCGCATGAATCATTTTGCCGCCGTCTGTCGGGGAGGGAAGTTCAGGTCAGCCGGTCCGCGCGCCAGAGTAGTAACGCAGCGCATCCGACAGCTATCCCTCGACCACGAACCGCCTCCTCCGGACAGTCAGGCCCAGGAAAGACGGCCAAGGTATGAGGATGATGAAGATGACGAGGTGTACGTTGTCTCCTACGTAAGCAGAGCGTCCACAAGAAGGAGGCCGCCGCCCATGTGCTCCATAGCAGTAGACGGCACCGAGGTCAATGCCCTGATAGACACGGGGGCGTCCGTGAACGTCATGGATTCGGACCAATACGAGAAGATGTCTCCAAAGCCCATACTGACCCCCTACGTAGCGAGGATCTACACCTACGGGGGCACGGAACCACTACCACTCAGAGGAGTAATTCAAACAACGGTGGTCAACGGCGAGTATTCCACCGAGACCAAGTTCCATATCACCGAGGGCAAGAAAGGCACACTCCTGAGCTGCCACACGGCAGAGGACCTTGGCCCGGTATTTTTTGCCAATCAGGTGCATCAGGCGCATGCGGATTTCATGCTAAAAGACTTTCCGGAGCTATTCCAGGGCCTAGGAAAACTAAAGGGGCGGAAATTCAAGCTACACATAGACACGTCGGTCAGACCTGTTGCACTCCGGCACAGGAGGGTGCCCTTCAACTTACGGCCTCAAGTCGAAGAAGAGCTTCGGAAGCTCGAGGATCTGGGAGTAATCGAGAAGGTGTCGGGCCCGACGCCCTGGGTCTCCCCGCTGGTGGTCGCACCAAAGCCGAAGCAACCAGGAGCGATCCGTCTATGTGTGGATATGAGGCTGCCGAATACTGCTGTCAAGCGCGAGCGACATATCACTCCCACCATGGATGATATAGTTGCGGACCTCAACGGGGCAAAATGGTTTTCAAAATTAGACCTTAACTCCGGTTACCACCAGCTCGAGTTGGAACCAGCCAGCAGGTACATCACCACCTTTTCGACCCACGTAGGGTTGCGACGCTACACCCGACTCAGCTTTGGAGTTTCCTCCGCAGCGGAGGTCTTCCAGAACGCCATACGCGAAGTACTATCAGGGCTGCGGGGGGTGATCAACCTCAGCGATGATATCTTGGTGTATTCCGCAACCTTAGAGGAACATCACTCCAACCTGAGGGCCGCCCTCCAAAGACTTGCGGACAGCGGACTGACCCTTCACCGAGCAAAGTGCTCCTTCTACCAGGAGTCGATAGACTTTTTCGGATACATCTTCACGAGGGAAGGCCTGAAAGTAGACCCCAAGAAGGCGGAGGCGATCAAGGCAGCCAGCACTCCCAGGAACCCCACCAAAGTGCGCAGCTTCCTGGGCATGGCCACTTACTGTGGTCGGTTCATACCCAACCTGGCCGCAATTGCAGAACCCCTCAGAGCCCTCACCAGAGCCGACCACAAATGGGACTGGACAGGAACTGCTAACAAAGCCTTTCAAGATATCAAGGCCAGCCTTCTCGATGACACCACCATGGCTTACTTCCAACCGCGACGCCGCACTGAACTCATCGTCGACGCCAGCCCCGTAGGTCTGGGAGCGGTGCTCTTGCAAGAGTACGGATCCGGAGAGTGGAAGCCAGACGCATATGCCAGTAAGGCACTGTCAGACACTGAGACCAGATATGCACAAATAGAAAGGGAAGCTGTGGCCATCAAGTGGGCGTGCCAGCACTTTCACCTCTACCTTTGCGGGCAAGAATTCACGGTAGTTACTGATCACAAGCCACTGCTTCCCCTCTTTGCAGGCTCGTCCCGTCTGGCACCCCCACGCATCGAACGATGGGCCGTTCAGCTCCAGGGGTACCATTTCAAAATCGTGTTCCGCCCAGGGGCCCACAACCCGGCCGACTACCTGTCCCGGCACCCGGACGTCATCAACCAATATCCGCCCACAGAAGAAGGTGGGGAAGCCGAGGAGTTTGTCCACATGATCTCGTTGGCTGCATGCCCGGAGAATATGTCGCTCAAGGAAATCGGAGAAGCAACTGCCAGGGACGAGACACTGGTAAAGGTTCGCCAGGCCTTAGAAGGAAACCGGTGGTCCCACTTCCTCGATGGGGCCTCGAGCCTCCGGCTGGAGGTGAGCCACGCACGACAACAATTGTGGCAGATACGCAACGAACTGAGCGTGGGGGATGAAGGAGTCATCCTTCGAGGGCACCTCATTGTCATACCGGAAAATCTCCAACAGAGAGCCTTAAGTCTTGCGCACGTCGGACACCAAGGCATGGCCAAGACAAAAGCACGCCTAAGGAGCAAAGTGTGGTTCCCCGCCATGGACAGCCAAGTAGACGCCATGATACGGGCCTGCCATGCCTGCATGATCACAGGCGGAGATCCGGCCCCAGCACCTGTAATCACGGAGGACGCACCTCAAACACGCTGGACACACCTCAGCATAGACTTTGGCAGTTTCCCGGATGGGAGACACATGCTGGTCCTGGTTGACTCGTTTTCAAAATTTCTAATAGTGGAAGTCATATCATCAACTGCATTCCCACAAGTCAAAAGAGTGCTGAGCCGCGTCTTTGCAACGATGGGGCTTCCGGAAGAAATTAAGTCAGATAACGGACCCCCCTTTCAAGGGAGAGAATTTCAGTCGTACCTTGAGAACCTTCGGATCAGGCACAGAAAAATCACCCCGCTGTGGCCCCAGGCAAACGGGGAAGTTGAAAGACTAATGCGAACACTGAATAGAGCACTCCGGATTGTGGTGGACAACGGGGAGGATCCGGAAACAGCCCTCGACCATTTCCTAGGAGCATACCGACAAACGCCCCACTCAACGACAAAGTGTGCTCCTGCCCACGTGCTGTTCAAGCGGGCACCAAGAGACAGTATCCCAACAGACAGTACTTGGGTGCCAGGAGAAAGAGATGCGGAGACCATTCAAGCAAGGAGACAGAACACCAACATGAAGGCAAGTGAACATCGTCGTGCCAAAGAACCTAATTTGAAAGAAGGAGACTTGGTAGTCGTCAAAGACCGCCATCCAGGATGGAAATTCCGAACACCGTACGAGTCGGAAGTGTGGAGAGTGGACAAGATTCAAGGGACAATGATAACAGCGAAGCGTAATGGACAAGTAGTGACGCGGAATGTGTCATGCTTTAAGAAGGTAGACAAAACAACGGGAGGACACAGAGCAGGAGAGGAAGCGGAAGCTGCGGAGTGTGAAGATCTGGACCTCGGCAGGAGCCCGCCAAGGTCACCAATGAGCCAGCAAGGTGGGGCGAGTCCTCTTAGAATGACACCACGGAGTCTCATCGCAGAGCAAGTTCAGCCAAGGGCGACCGGCGCGGGTGAACATACTGGGGCAACCCCGGCTGGGGTCGTCGAGCCACCAGGTGCCCGAAATCTGAGGTACGGTCTGAGACCCAATCCGAGGCCCAACCTGCGTCTGAGAGACTTTGCTTGTGCTTCTCCGTGAAGCGAGGTCTGGCATCTGCAGCATGAACAGAACTGAATCAAAGGAGGGATGTAGAGAGCCACTCGGGCTCTCTCCTACAATGTATCTCTTACCTTCACGCACGCACACACACCCCGGGGCGGGCTCGCGCCAGGGGTATAAATAAACATGCGGAAGACCGCTCGGGGTCTTTCCGGCTAACCTTACTGCCAGTGTCCCTGTCATTATTGTACGCCTCACTCACCACGTGTTGAGGCCTTGCTGCGGCGCCACACGCGAGAAGCCTGTTACATGGCAATGGTGAGAGCTGCTTCAGCATTATCAAGCTGCATCTGTGTGGGAGTGTGACGTCCGTCTCCGCTTATGAGAGGACGCTCTGCTAAGTGATGTACGTCATGCTTGGGTCCCGGAAGGAAGCTGTGCATTGCCTAGAAAGTGCTCAACGCGCAGTGATTCGTGCAATCGAGGAGCTACGCCTGCCGAAAACGCACACAGTAGTGTTTTCTTTGAACTACTTGCCAGTTACACATGCTGGCAGGCACAGCTTTTACGTCAATTATTTTAAGGTATTTAAAGGCGCTTACCAGCTTTCCAGTGTGGTTTCAAGTAACGTGCAAGAAATTGTATTCACTAACGGGCACATGCATCATTCATTTTTGCATTCGCAAATGGAGCGATTCGCCGAAATCGGCCGTTTGCGAATGCAAAATTGAATTTTGGGATGCATCAATGAGAAAGTATATTTCGCAAATCTTGGAATCGCAATTGTGTTTGCGATTTCTACTTTGAGTCGCAAATTTTAAGGAATCTCATTTTCTGTACAAAAATATGCATGCATGAAAATTCGCAATTTGCGATTTTCTTAGAAATCGCAAATTGCGATTCTTATTTTTAGAAGAGGTCTGAGCTGGTGGTATTTTTTTTTCCAAATAGAGAATCAGGTGACAGTGATTAGAAAGGCATATAAGGGGAACACAAATGCATCTTACAAACATTCACTATGGCTGCAGTCATTGTAGTTGCACGTAGGATGAGGTTGAGAGCTGCTGCTAGGAGGAGAAGGATGATTAGTGAAAGAATATTTAGATTGCGCATAACTTTATTAGGGCAGACAGAGCCAGAAATTTATGATAAGTATAGGCTCAATGGTGATTCTATTTTAGAGTTGATTACAGATTTGGACCCAATTTTGCAAAAGCAGACACGTAGGACCCAAGCCATACCTACTCATGTACAGGTACTTTGTTCACTCCACCTTCTTGCCTCTGGGTCTTTTTAGGGTGTCATAGCTGTTGCTGGTGGGGTGTCCCAGAGTTCACTGTCTAGGTTTTTTAATAATTTTCTAGATGCTATGTTGCAAAGGATAAGGCATTACATTACTTTCCCTACAACTGCCCAGGAATTGCTTCAGACCAAGTTAGACTTCTACAACTTGGCACATTTCCCACATGTCATAGGCTGCATAGATGGCACACATATTCCTATTCGTCCTCCTTCTGACAATGAGTACATTTTTGCGCAATAGGAAATGTTACCATTCTCTCAACATTCAAGCTATATGTAACTCTAAAACTATTATAACTGATCTTGTTGCTAGCTTTCCTGGAAGTGCTCATGATTCCTACATTTTTAGACACAGTGCTATTCATGGTAGACTGCTGGTTGGAGAATGTGGCGATGGGTATTTGCTTGGTAAGTGATTTTTATGGAAATAAACTTAAGTAGAGAATGGATACTTACCATTAACACTAATAGCTTGTTTTGAACCTTTTCATGTGTTGTAGGTGATAGTGCTTATGGCGTCAGATCATTCATACTCACACCCTATCTGACACCTACTACTCGCAAAGAGCAACAGTACAACCATGCCCATATTTCATCACGCAATGTCAATGAAAGAACCTTTGGAGTTATGAAATCTAGATTTCGCATACTACATAAAACAGGAGGTGCCTTACAATATCGCCCTGAAGTTTGCTGTAAGATAGTTGCAACATGTGCCATGCTGCACAATGTAGCAATTAAGAGAGGTCTTGAATTGGATTTTGAGGATGTCTTGCAAAACAATGACAACCAACCCCAACAACCCCAGGCCAGAATACATGGACCAGACGCTGCAGAGGGCAGGAGAAGGAGGTCAGAGATCACTCAACATTACTTTTGACTCAGGTATGACACATACAATGCTTATATTTTGGTAACATGTTCTGTTTATTAAGGTTAATGTGAACAGATTGCTAAACAAAAATGTAGTCATCATAATTGCTTTTGAATAAAGTAAAGTTACATGTATTGAGTTGTTATAATCTTTTGAAAAGCATAAGTCTTATGATGACAAATGTATCACGTCATTTTTGAAACCATGCTATTTCCTTCTACCTCTCACCCCTAAGGCTTTACTTGTGACATTGTCAGTGCCCTTGGTCATGCTGGCTCCTTTGGAAGTTTTCCTGTTGCTGCGGCGTTCCACTACTTGACTACTACTCCCTTGCTCTGCTACATCTGCCCCACCATAACTGACCTTCTCTTCCACAGGCATTTCACTATTTCTCATAACTTGCATGTTATGTGTGAAAGTCATGAGTGAGGACATTCCCCTAGAAATATCATCACAGCACTTTGTCAGGCCCTTCTGCATTGTAACTGCATTCTTCACAAGTTGTGCTGTGCTCATGCACATTCTATTCATTGCCCTACTACAAGATAGCATAGAGATGTTTGACCTTTTTGACCTTTTTAACTGTAGTAAATATTGTGCTTTCATTGTTGCACACATAGAATCAATTGAAGTTGCTATTCGGTCCAGTTTCTGAGAGGACACCACATGGGCATTTTCCATGAGTGCAGATATTTGTGTTAAACTTCCACTGATGGCACTGAAATCATCACTCATGTTACTCATTTTTCTTTTAATGACCCTAATGTCCTTTCCTTGCAGACGCTGGATTTTTAAAAGCTTCAATTCTACCACACTGGCACTGGGGTCATCATCATTATATGATCTGCGCTGTCCATGACGTGTCCTGCGCCTAAAGAATTGCTGCAATCTATGACGTCTGCCAAGCTGTCTTTGCGGACGAGCAGGGTTTGGTGGAGTAACTTGGACTGGAACAATATCATTTTGTTGTACATCGCTGTCTGACTCTGGTAGTTGACGTACTCTGTGACGTGGATTACTTCTCTGGACTGTTGGCGAGGATGCTTCAGACTCATTTTCTAAAGAATTCAGCAAATCCTCAGTGAAAGACTCAGCAAAGTCAATGAATTGTGTGTCCAGATCTGCATCTATGGTTAAAAGAGTGCAGACATTTGTTTAGTATGTGTGAAAAGTACTTTATGTTTCATTAAATAAAGTACTTCATGTATACATTCACTACATGTTTACAGCCTACTTTTGTTACCTATTACTACATTTATTGTTTTGTTTAAAGAAACAGAATTAACAAAAGAATTCTGCAAATGTGAAGAAAAAACTACAAGTACCATGATGCATTGCAGCAACTAGGTAAAGCAATATTACACACACATCCTTGGTTCACACATGGAAGCAGTTAGTGAAACAAATCAACATCACTGTTAATGTACTTTGAAATAGGCAGCTGACACAACAATTACAACTAAAAACACAGAATGCGTCTTTACCTTCAGAAGTTCCTGGTAGCTCTGATGTGTCAATGTCCATTAATCCAATCACCGCTTCTGTGGAAAGGGTTCCTTCAACAAGGTCCTCAAGGGGTGTAGTTGGCTTGTCTGTGGGTGTTCCTCCACCAGTCTTTCTGGCAGACTTAATGCAGGTCGCAAGTCTTTCTTTTGCGCGACTGTGCAGATCATACCATCTTTTTTGCAGGTTTGTGATGTCTCTGTGTGCTACGCCTACTGCATTAACTTTGGCTTGTATTGCCATCCACAGTTTCCGTTTCACCCCTTCAGGCACCTTAAGGGACTGTTTGCCAACAACTGATCCTGTTGCGCTGTCACCCCTTCTATTAAAATCTCTAACTCCGGTTCACTAAATTTTACTTTTCTTTTCCTTGCATGCTGTTCTTCTGTCAAATTTTCAGACTCCATTGCTTTAGCGGTGAACACACGCTCCTCCACTACCAACAGAAACAGCTCCAACTGCCAGAAATCTCTCCTGCAGTACAAATGCAGAATCAGGTGCATTTGATTGCTTCCCTTGCTTCCTGGCAGTAATTGTACTGAGATGCATCATGTGTAAGATCTCGCAATTTGCGAATTCGCAAAAATGCGAATTCGCGAATAAGAATTCGCATTTTTATGCGATTCGGTAAAAATTGCGATTTTTACCGAATCGCATGAATTTTGCGAAAAAAATGATGCATTCCATTTTGCGAACCGTAATTTGCGATTCCCTAATTTTCACAAATAACGATTCGCAAAATGAACCGTTGATGCATGTGCCCGTTAGGGTTACATGCATCAAGCTAAAAACCGGTCACAAACGGGCAGATTCTCAGAATCTGCCCCTTTGCGACCGTTATTTTTGCATTTGGGATGCATCATCCCAAATGCAAAAATCGCAATTTAAGGAGTCTCTAAATTGAGATTCTTTAAATTGCGATTGCATTTAAGGAATCCCAAATTGAGATTCCTTAAATGCAATGCATCAAAGTTAAAAAATTAGCAATTTCGCTAATAGGAGTAGCAATTTACCATGAAGTTGAACTTCATGGTAATTTGCAAAATCTTTGAAAAATGCACTTTTGTGCATTTTTCAAAGTTTCATGTTGCGCACACACATGGCCTTGGGTCATATGTGTGCGCAACATATGTGCACAGATCCATTTCAGGGGTGCAACAGGGTGTCATTATGACACCCTGGCACTCTTGAAATTGAATTCTCAATTTGCGATTCTCTAATTCAGATTCGCAAATTGAGAATGTCTTCCCATTCATTCCTATGGGCATCAGGGCCATAGGAATGAATGGGGAGGTATTCCTTAATTGCGATTCGCAAATTGCAAGTCGCAAGTAAGGAATGTTTAGAATTCGCTATTTTTTAAGCGATTTCTACATGCATAGGGTTTTGGGATTCCTTAATTGCGATTCCTTAAAAATCGCAATTAAGGAATTGCAAAAGCCAACAATGATGCATGTGCCTGTTAATTCTAAGTCTGGTTTTGCGAAACCTGTTAAGACATGCCAGATACTCTATGACTGCTGCAGTGCACAGCCTATCAAGCAATCCGGTGATAGACACACTTTTTCTTGGGAAACCTGTTGAGGCATGCAAGATACTCCAGGACAGCTGCAGTAAACAGCCTACCAGGCAACCCGGAGATAGGCACACCTTTTCTTTTAACTTCCTGTTTACTTTGAGGTGACTAGTTCATTGCTGGCAGTGACACATTACATTATGGCTTCCCACAATATTGCTGCGCCTCTTGCATTTTTGCAACAACCAGGCCAACCTTGCATGGGATGGGAGGACTGTTAAGAGGCTTTCACCACGTATTTGAAAGCAATTGGTGGTGATGACTACATATCTGAAAGAAAGTTGGCTATTCTGAAACATAGTCTAGGGGTAGTAGGTAGAAAAGTACTGAAAACTCTAACAATAGAGGGTAGGAACGTTAATGCAGAATTGGATGATGAAGAAGATGGATTTGATAATGCTTTGAAAGCATTAGAGGTGAACGGTTGAAAAAAGATTAGCGTTGTCGTAGAGCCCCACACATTTTTCTCCCAAGCTCAATCCCTGGGAGAGTTGATTGATCAGTTTGTGGTTGCACCAATGAGGTTAGCTGTCTCCTGTACATTTGGTGAGATCAGAGATGAGACCATTTGTGACCAGATGATAAATAGGACATGCAATAACAAAATACAGGAAAAACTCCTAGGTCTTAAAGACCCCAATCTTGAAAAACTTTGGAATTAGCCAAGCGCATTAAAAACATTTTTTTGTATGTTAAGGAATTAAGGGGTGAAACTACCAAGGGGGGTGCCATTGGAGAAACCTGTTGTAAATACTAAAACCAGACAGTGTTTCAGATGTGGAAGCGCAAGGCAAACAGCACAATTTAGCAATTGTCCTGCAGTGAATAGCACATGTTTCAAGTGCAAGAAAGTAGGTCATTTTTCCAGGGCATGCAAACAAGGTCAAAGTTCTAGGTTTAGGAATTCTGTGAATATGGTGAACAAGGATGCCTTTATGTCCTATGACATGGATGGTAGCAATGACGACAGCGTTGAGGTGATGGTGACAAAAATGAGTTGCATATATGTCCCTATCACCCTCCTAAGTGTAATCTCACCCTTAAACAGAAAGATATTAATGTGGGCAGACTCATGTTCTCCCTTTACATTAATCGACAGAAAAACATGGGAGAAAGTAGAATTGGTGAAGTTATCCATCACGGATGTCATGCCTGAGGGGTATGGTGGTGAGAAATGACCAGTATCTGTTTTTTTTAAAAGGCATATGCTGTTGAAAAAGGAAGATCTTTGTTAGGTTGGAGGGAACTAAAGGCTTTAGGAATGATACTCGACCCCAATCATCCCAAACAAGTTTTGATAACGGTGTCCTGGAAGGAGTTGGGATGCCTCACCAAATTTGAATACCGTATAGTATTAAAACAAGGGGCATTACATAAAGTAAATATAGTCAGGAATGTTCCACTTTCATAGAGAGGGTTGTTGAAGGAAAAATTGCAAAGACTATCAGCCTGATTCATGTACGGGCCGTTTTGCGTGTCCCTAATAGCGATCAATAGCGACTCGCTATTGAGGAAACGCAAAACGGCATTCATGTACCTATCTGAGAAAAAATAGCGACTCGCATGCGGGCGCTAAAGCCGTTAGCGACCCACCAAAAACGCAGAATAATCGCTATTTCCGGCTACCTGCGAACGGGAATTGCGACTCGCAATCCCGATCGCACAAGATTGCGCTCGCAATCCCGATTGCACGGGATTGCGAGTCGCATTCTCGCGGGATCAGGAAAACGGGAAGACGCATTCCGAGCACCGTGATGACATCACAACCAGGAAGCAGCCAAATCCCACCCCCAAACACCACAGTGACGCCAACTGTCGACTGTCCACGACGGAAAGCTGCCACCAACTCGCCGTTTGCGCATCCCGACCCCGCCGAAATAGCGACCGCTATGGCAGAGGACCAGCAGGCAGGACCCAGCAACAGCGCTGGCCGAAAGCGCAAATTGAAATTTTCGGAACAGGAGCTGGAGAACCTCATAGAGGGTGTGGTGGCCAACCACGACCAGCTGTTTGGTGCAAACTCCCGGAGGGTCCCGGAGCAGGAGAAGAGGAGGATCTGGGTGGGGATTGCGGCAAGTGTGAACTCTGTGGGAGTTGCGGACAGGTCCCTTGAGGAATTAAAGAAGCGGTGGTACGACCTCCGAGGGCGTGCCAAGGAGAGGGTTGCGGAGCGCCTTGGTGAGGCATCAGGCACCGGAGGAGGTGGCCCGACTGTCCCACCCAACACCCCCCTGGAGGACCGGGTAGAGGACACGTTGGAGAGGGAGGCGTGTGTTGGCGTCACCCCTCTGGACTCCTCCCGCCCCACCCAAGACACCCAAGGTAAGTGGCATGCGACTGCGACCCTGTCCCTATGACCGCCCATGACCAAATAGGCTCACTCATTGGCCCTTAGTCATGCCGTGCATCAGGAAATGCCCTGAAGCATTGTGGGAGACGTAGTATGTCCACAATGTAGTACTACCACAATGCGGCCCGAAAGGTTCCAAAGTGCGCAAATACACAGCCACCCAGGGAATGACACCCAGCATGCATGTAACATCTGCACGTCTGTCAGTCACATGCACCTAATGAGTATCCACTTACCCTCACAGGTGCAGGAGATAGCAGCGACAGTGAGAGGCTGCTGATCGACGAGGAGGCCCAGGAGGAGGAATCCCTACCTGCCACCCAGCCACCAGCCCCTGCGCCAGCGCCATCACCAGCAGCCAGGCCACCCACCACACCTGCCGCATCCGCCTCAGGCCCACCGGCTGCCAAGTCTAGGCCACCCACCTTGCCTGCAGCATCCGCCTCAGGCCCACCGGCTGCCAAGTCTAGGCCACCCACCTTGCCTGCAGCATCCGCCTCAGGCCCACCGGCTGCCAAGTCTAGGCCACCCACCTTGCCTGCAGCATCCGCCTCAGGCCCACCGGCTGCCAAGTCTAGGCCACCCACCTTGCCTGCAGCATCCGCCTCAGGCCCACCGGCTGCCAAGGCCAGGCCACCCACCACACCTGCCGCATCCGCCTCAGGCCCACCAGCTGCCAAGGCCAGGCCACCCACCACACCTGCCGCACCTGCAACACCAGCTGCTGCAAGACCTGCAGCTCGTCCACCACCATCTGGGCCAGCCACATCGGCTACACAGCGGCCGACCACCAGGAGGGGCAATGGCCACTTCCACGCATGCATGAGTGTGGAGCGGCGCATGCTGCGTTTACACCAGCGCCAGTCGCAGCAGCAGGGAGCCATCCAGCTCCAGCTGCAGAAGATCGGCCGCAATGTTGCGGGAGTGGGCGACAGGGTGGACCGCATGACGGCGGCCATTGACCGCATGACGACGGCAATGGAAGACAACACCGCTGCGCTGGTGAAGCACCGAAGTGTTGCTGGCAGGCGCCACCACCAGTTGCTGAGCCGGCTGACCACCAACAGCCGCTCCAATTATTCCTCGGCAAATGCCACCGCCCTGCTTGCGCGCCGCTCCTTAACCCAGCAGCACCAACTCGTCCAGTGCTGCGAAGATATCACCCGGGTGCTGGAGGACTTGACAACCGCGGTCACCGCACTGCACGCACCTGTGATTCCGGCAATTGTGGGGGGTGATGATGCTAGTGAGGGTACCTCTAGTGTCAGCAGCCACTCTGCCGCGCAGGCCCCCCCACCTAGGCGCAGCGCAAGGGCTGCCCCACCTCCAGCTGCCCAGGAAGAGGAAGAGGCTCCCAGGCGCCAGCAACTTGTGCGCCGGAGACGGCAATGACATTGTGACAGGGACACAGACGCAGGCTGAACTTAAGCCTGCAATGGAGCGTCCCATGCAGTATGCATGAATACTGCTTTTTGTATATAGTTATTACGAACACCCATTTATATTTTTTGTGATTCAAACAAATACATTTATTTTGGTGCACACATACGCCTTGTGTAATCATTACAGTTTGCATGCAATTGTGATATGTGGGGTGGGGGAAGGGGGTGGGCTAGAAATTGTTAGCTGTGATATGGTTGCGACGTCTGTGGCCTTCAGCTGGGTTCTCCCCGCGTGCATGGTGCGCATGTGCTGGTGGCCGGTCGTCCCCCTCAGATTCACTGCCTGAGATGTCAACAGGTATCCGGCGCTTGGTTGCAATGTTATGAAGCATTGCACAGACAGCCACAATGCGGCAGCACGCTGCAGGACTGTAATACATGGCCCCACCTGTCTTGTGCAGTATACGGAACCTGCTCTTGAGCAGGCCAAATGTCCTTTCAATACAGTTCCTTGTCCGGATGTGCGCAACATTGTAGCGGCGTTGCTGAGGTGTGGCAGGGTTGAGGTAAGGGGTCAGGAGGTATTCCCGTAGGGCGTAGCCACTGTCACCTGAATGAGAGGAGCAGATGTTGATTGCCTGTGCAGCGCAGTTACTTCATAGCAATGTGACATTGTCGACAAAGTGTACTTACCAAGTAGGTGTCCTTCCCCAAACTCTCCCCTGAGCAGTCGTGTGTGGAGTCCGCTGTGCCTGAAGATAAAGGAGTCATGGGTACTCCCTGGGTACTGGGCCACAATGTCAGTGATGATGGTCTTGGCATTGCAGACCATCTGTATGTTGAGGGAGTGGTAGGACTTCCTGTTGCGGTACATATACTCCGTGCCAGCTGGTGGGCAGATGGCGACGTGGGTACAGTCTATGCAGCCAAGGACATGGGGAAAATGGGCAACATTATAAAATTGTAGTTTTGTGAGGTCCAAATCCTGTTGGCTGGTGGGAAATGTGATGTGCTGGTGGAGCTGGGTGAGCATGGCGTCAACAAAAGTGTGGAGGCAGCGTGACATGGTGGGCTGGGAAATCCCCCCAGCAGCGGCTACTATGCCCTGGAAACTGCCGGATGCCAGGAGGTGCAGGCTGCACAATACCTGCACATGTGTGGGCACAGAATTGTTTCGCCTTGTTGGGTGCTGCATGATGGGGTCGAGTTCTTGTATCAGCCAGGTGATCATTTCCCCATTCAGCCTGTATTTGGCATAAATCTGTTCTCTGGTTTGCCCCAGCAAGGTGACCCGCTGCCGGTAAATCCGTGCCTGCCTCATGCGTCTCCTCCGTGCTGCTCGCTGTAGCCTTCGCCGCCTCACCACCATGTACATCCCAGGCATTGTGGAACGCCTATTGCTGCTGCTGAATGTCCTTATGTGTGATTGGTCAGGCCTGGACCTGTTGGTGATTGGCTAACAGTTTTTCAAAATTTGGTTAATCATGGCTTTTATGGTTACCACCTGCTTTGAGTTGTCCTTAAATTGCGCCGCGCTAATGTGCGATTTAGCGATTTTTCGCTAATGTATTTCTTTCATGAATGCCGATTGAGACAGTATTGCGTTTCGCTATTCAAATCGCAGATTCCGTGGTTGGTCGCTATTTCATTTTCGCTAATGCTCGACTTCCCGGAGTCTGCGACTTTTACAGCGTAATCGCTATTCCGCTCGCTATTATTTTTTAGCGATTTCGCTATTTCGTACATGAATGCCGATTCCATGTTTTGCACCCGCAATTGCGTTTTCGCTGCCATTGCGGGCGCTATTTCGCTTCATGAATCAGGCAATATGTAATGAAAAAGTAATTGAACCAATAGAAGCCTCGGAATGGTCAAGTCCTATTGTAATTGCCAGGAAACTGAATGGGAAAATTAGGATGTGTGTCGACCTCAGTGCTCAAAATAGCTGCATTTGGATTGATTGTTATCCTTTACCAAGAATTAACAAAATGTTAGTCAGTGTGAAAGGGGTTAAGTACTTCACTACACTGGATTTATCCAATGCATACCACCAAATTTTGCTGGAGAAGGGTTTGAGGCACTTAACTTCCAATCCAATCCGAAAAGTCTTTATTCGGATAACAACGTATCCATAAAAGTGAGGCATATGCAAACATTATCATCACAATAAATAATTAGATAACATATCAAATTCATAATATAACAGGAAGTAAACAGATTAGCAATATAATAAAATAATTATGAGGACATAATCAAAATACATGTTGTTAGAAACAAAATACAAGTGTACTTCACGGATCAAGCATAGATTTGGGGGCCCCTATGGCTATTTGCAGGAAAGTACCAACACACAGGATCAATTAATCATTTTCCAACTGTAATATACAGTTGAGAGCATCAGTTAATTTAATAGGTTACAATTTTTTGAAAAATGGTATTAGCAGCCATGTGCATATGCAGAAAAATAAAAAGTGACATAGAGTTTGTCCACTATGTCCATCGCATTGGCATGGCAGGGAATCAAGTTTTGCCATATACCCAAGGGTAAAGCAGAGCAAATGTGTTATGGTCCCAGCTCTTAGACGAAAGAGAAGTACTCTCTCCCAATGTGACATCGCTAAAGTGATCTAGCTAGGAAAACAGTGTTCGGTTTGCTCAATGGATATGAATTTAGCAACGGTTTGTTTCTTTCATTCCCTCTCTAGTCTTTCCGCACTATATGACCTAAGAACTTTTTGATCAACGGTCTCAGCTGTGTTTGGGTTATAAAACAATCCATCAAGGTTGACACTTTCCAAACTCTTAATAACCACAGCAAGCCATGGAATATTAATCCCTTTCTCACAGCTGACACAATCATCTATTAGTTCCCTTGTGAGGGATGCTGCGGGGTTTTTCATTATGGCTAGCCAGAACAGTGCAGGGTGAGCCCTTATAAAATCTTCAATGTATCCTAGTTTTAGTTCACTATGATGTATGTATTGGGGGGGGGGGGTGGAGATTGGTGCACCCAAAAGCTTTCTGCAAAATCTATTTTCCTCTAATTGGACGTTCAAGCTTTTAACAATGCCCCAAACATCTACGCCATAAGTGGCTATTGGAATGCACTGTGACCTAAAAATCTTTAAAATTGCTGGAATTGCCCCTGATCTTTTTAAGCGAGTTAGACTGAGGATTGTATTAAACACCTTTGAGAACTTGTTCTTACAATACACCATATGTTCAGATGAGGTGCCGTTCTCAGCAAAGACCATCCCCAGATAAGGAAAAGTGCTGGTTCAAGTAAATGTTTGCTCTCCCACAGTAATAGAGCTTAGGGGATATTTCCTTGGCCCACAGGACATTATAAATGATTTCCTAAAATTAGTTCATAAATCTAAATCAGTCATGAAGTCAGTGAATCCTCGTACTAAAGTGCATAGTGCATTTGGTGTAAGTCCAATTAAAACTGCATCATCTGCGTATAAAAGCACCTCGAGAGTTCTACTTTTAATTCTAGGGACATCATCAGTGAGTTTAATCAGCGATTTGTGCACATTTTTTATGTAGATAATAAAAAGGAGGGGGGCTAGGATGCACCTTTGCCTAACCCCTCTACCAACACTGATATCGTTAGACACCTCAGCCCCACCACCGATCCTGACCCACGCCTTCAGGTCCCTGTGCAGGTAGGCCAGAAAATGAATAAGGGCCTCAGACAAGCCATAGGCTAAGAGGATGGACCATAGGCGAGACCTATTGACAAAGTCGAAGGTGGAGGTCAGGTCCATAAAAGCTAAATAAAGTGGCGAGGGCTGTGCTATGGTATACTTTCCAATGATCAAACTGAGATTTAAACACTGCTCGTTAGTGCCAACTTTGCCCCTAAAGCCTAGTTGACATCGTTCTAAAATGTGGTTGTTCTCAGCCCAAGTTAACATTTTATTGCATAAAACTCTGCCTAAAATTTTAAGGGTGTTGTCTATTAAAGAGATCGGCCTATAACAACTAGGTTGTGAGCCATCGCCCTTTTTAAAAATTGGGATGATTATGCTAGTGGTGCAAGACTTTGGCAATGGGATGTTTACTAAGTTATTAAAAACATTTAAAAATAATAGGGCCCTAAAATCGGGTTTGTATTTAATGAGGTCAATAGATAGCCCGTCTGGGCCAGGGGCTTTATTGCCCGTACTCTGGCGTATGGCCTCCTCAACCTCTGTTATCGATATTGGAACCCCAGGTGGAACCATATGGTTAAAAGAATAAATTTCCAAAGCTGGCACTGAGTAGATTGTTGAAAAGTGACTTTCCCATGTTGTACTGGTTATGTTGCAACTTATGGAATTTAATGCCTGCCCCATTGTTCTTAGATCTTTAACTGCAGTCCAGAACATGTGCCCATTTTTTGAGCTAGCAGCTTTAACAAACGCATCCCAGTGCTTCCTTAGTAGTTCTTCCTTACTTTTGGCAATGGTCCGCTTGTACGTCAGCCTTAAGAACTTTACCAATAGGTTGCTCCTGGGGCTGTGTGACAGGGCCTTGCGTAGCATTCATGGTTAAACCATCTAGGTTCCCGTTGTGCTTGAGTGGTAGATTTGGACAGAATAGATGTAATGGCTCCACAAAGTTTATTGAAGGCAGTAATTGCCTCAGGGTGTCGGTCCTGAGCCTCCAAACAGAGATTAATGAGGCCCAGGTTTTCCCTGACCATTGAGCCAAATAGATCGGTATTATTAACACCCTGCCATACCAATCTAAGGTTGTCCGTGGACTGTGTTAAATTCCTAGCACCACATTCTATATTGGGTATTGGGGCGGGGATAATCTTATTACTATTTGAATTGGGTTGTGGTCCCCATATGTTGTGGCTATAGTTTCTGCTTTCAGCAGGTTGGCCTCCAAAACAGGAGAGATTAAAACATAATCAATTGTAGATGAGCAGCCCTCCCTCTAAATGTCGGTTCTGGGGGGACGTTGTCTTTTGTAATGGCAGCAATCTCCATAACATTAGTTAGAATATGATTATACAGCTGGTCCACTAACTCCATGCCCCTGTTACATTTGTGCCCATTTACTTGGCCACGGTTGAGGCAACTTGGCATTAAAATCGCCACCTAGGCAGATTCCAGCTGATTTAAAAAAGTCTTTCAATTTTTGGATGGACGCGATGAAATGAAATACATGTATAAAATTCCCATCTGGTACAGAATGGAAATCATTATTATAAAAGTTATTTAAGACAAAAGAACCCCCCCCCCCTATTAAACATTATAGCTTGGTAATTATTACTATTTGTACATATGGTTTTAATGTTGCCACCTGCAGCGATGTTAACCCAAATAGATTAACCCCCAGATGGTCGACCATGCTTGGGGGATGTCGCTAAGATGTTATGACATTCGAATCCCTCAATAGATAAATCTTGTGTAGCTCTTGTTTCTTGGAACAGGAGAATATCCTGCTTTCTAATAAGGTGTAACCAATCGGGTTGATGGAGCTTCAAGTGTAACCCGCAGCATTCCAGCTTACGATGCAGAGATCTGTACTAGCTAAAACCTTCATTATTATCTGTGAGCTAGTGTGCTTGTTTGCTGGGGGGATGTACTCGCCCATCAGTGAGAGCAGGAGGTGTCACAGAAGACAATAGTCAGTCTTGAGTATCTAGTCCAGACAGAGTCTGAAACCTATTAGTGGTGGGGGGTTGGAGTGTCTCATTGAGGTGGGGGCCGTGATTCGGTTTGTAGAAGTAACCAAGGGATAATGCACATATATTAGTGCTATTAAGTGTAGTGGTCTCACGTGCTCTTAGTAACTGTCTCACCAGAAATGGTCTACGAAAATTGATAACAATACAGTCCCCTTCAATGTTCTTTGTAGATGCACTAACCCACCCAATTCTGCGCACCATAACAAGGTCATTCATTTCGGATGGGTGGAACCTCCTATGCCTCGATAACCAATTCACGCTTTAATTAGGTAATTGGACCCAAGACTCGTGCTGGTCCCTCTTTAGAGGTGGTACGCCTGCCAGCATCAGCACATAAGGGCAGACAGCGGGTGGCAAACTTAGAACATCTTGATTTGCTGTTGGGGAGTTACAGCTGGTAGTGGCGGGGGCATTACTACTCTGGCGGCCAGAGAGTATGTTCTGAGATGCACCATTAAATCTGTTTGCTCTATTGGCTCTATCCCTCACGGGGTTAGGGTGTGCAATGGTAGCTGGGTCAACAATTAATGTAGTGCCATTCCTATTGAGGGGCCTTTGGGGACAAACCCTAGTTTCTCTGTGTATCATATGTGGAGTACTTACAGGGGCAGTGGCTCTAACAGTGGAGGTTTGGGTTTCATGGTTTGGAGTTCTCATTATTGCACATTGCCCTCCCCCTCCCCTTCTTCCTCCCCCTTCAATGGCTAAAATTTGTACATTCCCCACAGGTTGACCGGCACCCCCTATAAGTGATGCCAGTTTATCTAGGCGCTCCTGTAGTAAAGCAAACTTTATATCTAGGAGTGCATCGATTTGTTTGGTCACCATTGCTGTGGCAATATTAGCAATAGTGTCCCCAGTAGTGTTCTCACTGTTCCCAAGGTATGATGTTGCCTCAGTCTATGTGCTGATTGGACAACTCTGTTTCCTATTTGGTGTTATCGATGTTATCACAGGGCAATCAGAATTTTCTGGGGTTTCAGTGCCTAGCAGTGGCTGTATCCAAGCAGAGAGGCATGTTTGGATGGGGGCAGAACGGGTGGGCTGCTTCCTTTTGAACAAATCTGTTACCCACTCTTCCTCTTCAGTTTGACGGCTCGGATTACTGCAGGTGGGACAATATCAATGTCTGATTGTGTCTCAGCTAGCTCGGTTATGTTCAGCCGGCTTCCCCTCCCGCGTGCAATTGGGGATTTGTGAATTCCTGTTCCAGTTCCCAGAGGCTGAGGCGAGGATGAATCTTGCATGTGATCAATTAGTGTGCTCTGAAATTTGCAATGTCTGCCAGCCCCTCAATGCCCAATGACATGCGCCACTCCGTCAGTTCGATTTCACCAAAAACAATATCAACTGCCCCCCTCAAGCATTCTGTTAATGCTGGTGGTTAATGGGTGTACAGGTTGTAGGAAGGTGGCTATCTGACTATATGGTTACCCCCACTTTTTGCCTGGTGTTTTGCTGGTTTTCGACTTAGTTGGACTGGGACCCTGCTATTCAGAGCCCCAGTCTATCTGCTTTCTCTATAAAATGGACTCCATGTACTTTAGGTACATGCCAGATTGGTTACTGTGTCACCCTTGTGAGCCCCTGTATAGTGTACCATAGGTACCCAGTGCATAGGTGCACCTTAGGCCTCCCAGGGGCTGCAGCATGTATTATGCCACCCCTGGTTAGCCTTCCAAACTGACACCACAGGTCTGCAATTGCATCCTGGGTAAGGTGGTGTAATCACCCCTTACTTAGATATAGTATACCTATATCTACATATATATAGACACATATTAACCTATAAGTCACTCCTATGTCAGGCCTTGACAATCCTAGAGGCAGAGTGCTTGGTTTTGTGTGAGAGGGTGCCCTAGCATGAGCTGAGCCCCTCTGCAGCTTTCGGAACCATCTCCTTATAGCTGTTCTATGATATACCCATACTGTATACTCTTAAGTGCATTATAATCCTCGTGGTTAATGCCAACTTTGGTTTGGCTTTATCAAAACATGTCGTGTAAGGTGTCAAACACTTTGGAATACTACCCCCGCCAGTCCTGGTGGCGGGGGTAGAATTCCACCCTTCTAGAGAGAGAAGACATGTAGTTACTGGTAAACCCGGTTAAAGTTAAACAGAGTCCCAGGATCACAAAATGGATGCTGCTGCCACAGACACACGTCTGCCCTCCAGCTGCTGGACGAAACTCTGGCAGGGGAGGCCTGGACAATATGTATCCTGTCCAGGGAGGTGCTGGCACCTCTCCAGATAGGCTTTAGTGTATTGGGGCAGGGTGGGTTGCATTCAGTGAATGCTTTTCAGACACTGCATGGGGCACACAAGGTGCTCCATGCATTTCCCAGTTCAAACCGGTTAGTGGGGCACTCAGCCCCAGCTCTGGCGCAAAACTGGACAAAGGGGAAGGGGTGTAACCACCCCTCCCCAGGTCCACCCATAGGAGGGACCTTAGAGTTAGTCCGACCCCTAAACTCCCTATAAGTGTAGAACCCTAGGACTTTAGATTACCCTGGACGAAACTCTGCAACATATATCTTGGACCTTCGACATTCCATATCGACTGGAAGATGGAAGAAATATCCCTTGTGGTCAAGGAGTGACCACCCTTTTCAAACCGGCACCAACTGCATCTTTGCCGGCCTGCATTTTCAAGGCTCCCGCCGGATCCCGTGGGCCCGCTTCGTGCATTGCAGCTTGGCGCATCTTCGTGGTTCCTGGCCCATTGGCTAGTGAGCCTCCAAGAAGACCAAACTTGAAACTACTTTGCTTTCCTGGTTGCTCCAGGCTTGCTCCAGCTTCCATGCAACGGAGAAGCGCCCGAGACCTTGCTGGTCTGCACCAAAGCCAATCTTGACATCCTGCATGGATTGCGTTTGCCAAGACTGGTTGGGTCTAATCCGGATACCGACACCGCAGTCAACTAGATCCTTTGTAGCACAGCTCGAATACAGCTCCTGGTCATTGTCGACACCTCCTGGACCACGTGGCTGAAGAGACAAGCTACACGTCTTTCACCTGAAAATACCTGACATTGGCTGGCAGCTTCCCATCGCCATCCTGGTCACTAGCTAGTGACCCAGACTCTGTCCCTTCGACTTTCAGGTTCTTCAGATCTTCGATCCACCCTTGGATACACCCAGACACTTTTCCTCTGGTCGCCTGCAGCACTTCTTTGCAGCTCTCCATTGAAAACGACGACGAAACCCGACACCACAAAGCACCTATGCACCCGGCTTCCGTGGGTGAGGTAACATGAGTACTCCGGTGCACCCGTGGGTCTTGACTCTCGAAGTGTTCTAGTCTAAAAGGGTTCCATCGTAGTCCATCCGGAAGTGTCCTTAAATTGTAAATTTGTAACTTGTTCGTTTCCCATAAAAAGTCAATGGTAACCCGCTGCTGTGTTTAGACACTGCACGCGTCTCCTGTGGGCCTCCTACTTCCTAACCTTTGGTTGTTCCTAGAAGCCCCAGCAATTCCCCAGGCCCTAGGCTTGCTTTCTATCCCAGACGTGGTTCTTATACCACTATTTTAGTATATGGTTTGTGAGGCCCCTAGGGCATACCGTATACTGTGCAACTTATCGTATGCTAATTAAGTTCCTTGTATTGTACTTTTACCTCCGACCTCATAAAGAGTGCATAGGGGTTGTGTTTATAGCAAATACATATATATTTGATATATACCTTGTGTGGTGTGCTTTCATTTGGTAATCAAGGGATTATAATTGGTAAAACAACTTGCTTAACTCGCCTCTGGAGTCTTAGCTTGAAGGCTGCTCTCCATAGCTACCAATAGGATAGCTTTCTATAAGGTTGACTTCACAACCATCATCAATAAGGGTCGATTGGACTGGTGCAAGGTGTCTCACTAGAATAGTGGACATCATATAACAGGCCAATTTTTCACACAGGTGGTAGCATAGTACGCTTTCCCATAATTATGACACAAGAATGAACAGAGATAATATCAATTTAAATTTCAGGGGGCCGCCTATAGGCCGTATAGTGGGTAGGCAGATCATTCACCCGTAATGTATGTCACCAGACTCCAATGTCACTTTTAACCCTATCGCTGCTACCGTCGGTCGTTGGACGTCGCACGAGCTACCTCCCTGGTGCTGCGCACGTCCAACGGCCGACGCGGCCGCACCCGTTTCTTCGAACGTTCAACACTGGCGCTGAACGTTCGAAGCAGTAAACGGGTTAAAGGGGGTGGCCCAGCCCCGCCTTCTCCGGTGTCGGACGGGCGCAGATGGGCCCGGGCGCGTCAGGTAGTGCGAGAGCCCTGGGCGGTTTTGAAACGCCTCCTGGCGCGAACTGAAGGCATCCGAAGCAAAGCGTGCTGGGGGCTGTAGTCTCATGCCCCCCTTGAGCCCGACAGCAAATGGCAACAGCAGTGGTGAAGGGACCAGAGCTCGCAGGCTCCACAAGCTGCCCTGCGGTTGCGGCTGGTGATGGCTACAATCAGGTATGGGCACTTAACTTCAATCATAACACTGGAGGGAGCTTACCAATTCATTCGTCTGCCCTTCGGTCTAGCATCTGCATCCGCAGTTTTTCAGCGAGTCATGCAAGGAATACTGAAGGAAATGCAGAACATCTTGGTGTTTCAAGATGATGTGTTGATTTGGGGAAAAATATAAATCAACACGATGATGTACTCAAAACGGTGCAACAGAAACTGGAGAAACCAGGTTTAACTATCTGGTTGGACAAATGTAAATTCTGTACAGAGGAAGTTTTGTATTTGGGGTACACTCTGACAGCTGATGGTGTAAATCCAAAACTCAAATTAGTAGAAGCCATTGAAAAAGCTCCTGCTCCTCAAGACAAAGACCAGTTAAGATCCTTCCTTGGCATGGCGGAGTACTATGCCAAATGTATACACCATTTCACTGACATAGTAAATCCTTTAAGGGAGATCATGAAAAAAGGGGTTAAATTTAGCTAGTCTGACGAATGTCAACAGGCATTTGATGTTGTAAAAAGATCCATCGTAAATGCTGTAACTCTCAAACCTTTTGATCCAGAGGATAAAACAATAGTTGTAACCGATGCCAGTAATTGTGATCTTGGGGCGGTACTCATGCAGATACATGAGGGCAAAAAAAGGGTGGTTACGTTCACCTTGCGCACCTTAATAGAGGTTGAGAGTACATACTCAACCATCGAGAATGAAGCTCTTGCTTGTTGGTGGGGCACACAACATTTTTGGATTTTTGTCTGGGGTTTAGACTTTGAATTGCGGTTGGATCACAAACCCTTAGTGGATCTATTTACTACAACTGGTGCAAGTTAAGCTGCACCTCGCATAGAAAAATGGTTATACCGCCTTCAAGAATATGTTTTTACTATAAAATATGTGCCTGGTGTACAAAACATCAATGTTGATTGCTTGTCTAGATTATCATTGGAGCACTGTGAAGAGAAGGGTGATGAGGAATGGATGGTGGCTGAAATACAAGACTGAGGTGGGTCGGAGGACCCTCCCTTGGTGAAACTCATAGATTCTCTTCCCAGACACAATGAGTGGAATAAACAGAAAGAATTACTAACATTCAAGTTTGTTTGGTATGAGTGGTCTGCCGATAATGGATTAGTTAAAAGAAATGAGAGATTGGTAGTACTATTGGGTTTGCGGGAGAGAGTCGTGAGTTTGCTTCGTGAGGTTCATGGTGGCATGACTGACATGCAGAAAAGAGCTTGTTTAGATTTTTGGTGGCCGGGGATGGACAAGCAAATAGAAAGATGTGTGCGTGACTGCATTTCCTGTGCTTGCAGTGACAAGTCTCACAAGGTTCAGGAGAAGTAGATATGCCTAGTTCCGTTTCCCAGACAACCCTGGAAGATGTTAGCAATTGTGTTTTTTCAGTAGAAACGACATCACTGCCTTGAGAAAATTGCACTGAGAGGACATTGCGCTACATTAAAGGTACGCAAAGACCGGAGTTATACAGGATAGGTCAACCCTAATGCTGGTTTACAGAGAAGCCACTAAAGCCATTTTCCATTTCTTTAGTAATTATCTTGCCGAAGCGAAGTACCATGAGGTCGACAGTTAAGAGCCCCTTGAGCTTAATCATTCGAACTCCGTGCAAATAGCGGCCATAAGAGGTATGTTTGGGAACAGTTTCACAATTGTTACCAGCAACACAGTAGCAATTGCATATATATGACACTAGCCATCTCTTTTAACAGAATGGTGCGCCACATGTAATGCGGAGGTGACCATCCCACAGGCAAGAAAGAAGGAAAAGCTTGAAATCCACGAGATCACGTTTGTTTAATTACAAGAATGAATTTTGCAGCTCCCACCCCGTTTGAAATCATCTGGTAGGTCCTTACATAATGGACAATAACTGAGTGTTACTAGAATAGAGAAGAGCCAGGAATGTTGTGAATAAAACTTTATTGTTTTCTTTGCATCTTCCATAGATACAATGACAACGCCCTGAAGAGATTCCAGGAACTGGTTTCCTGGCATCGAAACGTGTCGGCATATAGAAAGGAGCACTTTTGGTCATTCAAAGTACTAAACCAGCAATGCTGGTCCAAATAGTAGTCATTTATTGACTAGACTCCTTTAGTTTTGAATTTATTGAAGTGTACAAATTCAAGATACATGATTATATTTATTTATTTATAAAATTTCTAAAGCACACAAATACCTTCCGGTGTCTCGGCGCTAGAGTTTACAGATTGCAGAAGATTTCCATTGACAGATTACTGATTGAAAAGCCAGGTCTTGAGATGTTTTCGGAATGTTAATAGTGAAGAGCTAAGTTTGATATAAGAAGGGAGCTGATTCCATAGTTTTGAGGCGGCCACCACAAAACGTTTGTCTCCCCATGATGCCTTTCTTGTACGTGGAATTTGAAGCTGTTGGGCTGAGGATGAACGTAGTGTTCGACTAGGCTTGTAGACCTTAATTGCTTTTTTGAAGAATTCTTATATAATGTATGGTTTTGTTTAATAGTCTTGTGTTATATGTAGGATGCCAGTAATCATTTCATTTAATGTTTTTTGTATTGTCATCACTTGTTTGTGAATTGCATTGTATAATAGTGTAAATATATGGATGTACAGTGGTCTTATTTGCTGAAAAATGTTCTCATAAAATATTTAACAAAAAGATACAAATAGTGGGTATAAATAAAAATACCTGGTCAAATCAGACAAGTGGTGTTTTTGACCTATTTGAATAAGTTTGTTTAAAAATAATGGTGGTTTAGGCATCTTTGTGTTTTGCTCATTGAAGTGGGGTCCAGCCTAACCACTTGCCCCCGCGGGCCCAACTCCTTAGGTATATAAAATATTTAACAAAGGCATGTTAGTCAGAGTGCATTTTGACCATCTCCAAAAGAAAGGATTTTCTAAGCTATCGACACCCAAGGTGATTGTTGAAGTAAGAAGGAATATTGTCAAGTTGGATGATGGAAAATAGTTGAACACCAGAAGAGTGGCAATATGCTACGAAGTAGAAAGTGATGGAGCAAGGTTTCATACGTAAGGAGACTTGCTTGGACTCAACCCTCTCAAAATAATGCATAATGCATTAATCAACATGTTTCGTATTACTAATAATGCACCACACAACATTTCTAGTATCTAGGGGAAGCTTGTCATTGTGCCTTTACTAACAGTAACTCGAATGCATTAAAATGGCCGCCGCAACGCGGGAATTTCTTTGTGCATGTGTCTGACACACTCACGTGACATGACGTCCTCTCTGCTTTGGTGGGAATCTTTGCAGCTGCGCACTAGAATTAAGAAAGATGGCTGCTTCACGTCTTACATACTAATGCATCTGCTGCTGCTCTAACTAAACATTGTTCGTTCTGCTTAACAGTTAACGCAGTAGTTAAAATAAAGTAATGGGGATAGTGTAGAGATAAGTGTTATACAGAACATTAATTTATTCATTGTTCTAAAACTGTATCTCTTTGACTTTATCACTAGCTGGTGTTTGGGCCTGGGTTGTGTCTATAACTCCACATTGAAACCCCACACTGCGCATGTGCTGGAATTCTGAAGAATCCTCAAGCAATGGCATTGAATCTGTGCCAGTGACAGTCCTGCCTGCGAAGCCCATGGGAAACTCACCTCGTGAACTCTCCAGAGGAAGAGAATGATATAAAATGTTAATAAATTGTACAACTTTTGCTACAGTAATGCTAGGTGGAATAAAATCATGGGAAAATAAAATATGGGCGGGAACCTAAATTAAGTATTTGAATGAAATGATCTCATAATGGTATGGTGTGATGAACTCTCCTCGTCTTTTGACCAATCAAATTGAGGGAATACACAAACTCGCAATACTGGGGGGTGGTTCATTGTCCTGGAAATTATATAACTTAGGTAGGCTTAGCCAGTTAGATTGTCCGACTTGTCCGAATAGCTGACCTGTCACTGACCCAACACACTCAATAGGGGATTCGGGAGCAGAGGTGCTGGCGGAGCACTCTGTCAGAAGATTTGGGAGCAGAGGTGCTGGAGGAGCACTCTGTCTGTAGATTCGATAACCCAATCGGGGTTCTGAGGGAGGAGAATCGATAACCCAATCGGGGTCCGACCGTTAGCTGCTGAGAGGGGTGTGACGCTGGCGTTGCACTTAGCTGAGGATACCTGTCCAGACCTGCATCCATCCTGATTTGGTCCTCACCTGTCCTGTCCTGTTGACACCTAAACTATCGGGAAATTCAGTTTTTTTGTCCCAGCCCGTGGCCAGGGTTGGTCTTCACACCATTCCAGGTAAATATAATTCTGTGTGGGTATGTTAACGTATGTTTCCCTTTCTTTCCCCTTCCTCTGTTTCAATGCCTAAAAGAAGTCTCATAACATTTCTACATATCATTGCTTTAATCATTAGCTTCCTAATCGAAAAGGCTTTGATTTCATATGTATGGACTGTGACATTTGAGAATTTACATAGATAAAGTGTTTAAATCTTTCCCGAGTCTGTAGTTATTTATGAATGCAATGTTATTTTCCCACCTATTATTCTAACACCCTTGATCCCTTAGGACTTTAGGTATCAACGACAAGGATTGGTAAGTCAAGGTGTACAGGTTAAGTCCTAAACGTGTATAATATCCTGGTTAGAGCAGGGTTACCTGGTTAAAGTGTGTATGTTTATGGGCCCAGGTGAGTATGGTAATTGATCAATTGACCCCATGCTCTATCAAAAGTAAAGAGTGGTTGAGAAGAAGTGGGGGTGAAGTTGGAAGACCTTTGGAAATTCATAGGGATCCCAGTATGCGATGTGAATCCAGGCACAAATATTTGAAATCATTTGTTTAAAATTGAGTTCTACTGTTTTTTTATGCTATGCTTTAGAAAAGGAGTATTAACTCCTGGTTTGACATTTTTAATGTAAGCCTTTTCTTTTATTGTTTGCATTGTTCATTTATGTGTATTACCAGTGTTCATGCTGTTTTGTTTTTGTTAAGGAGGGGAGATGTGTTATAGCTATGCGATTATTTTCTCATGTTTATGCAGGCATGCGTAGTTGCTTCTACTTCTACAACGTGTGTGTGTGTGTTCTAGGACTAGATGATGGTGGGGCAGTGACTGTTGGGAAAGCTACTGGCCGGGGGCCATTCCCATTTACTTAATAAATATCATGAAAAGACACTCACACCCACGTGTCTTTGTTGGAGCATTGCCTACAGGCAAGCAGCAGACTGGAAAAAATATAAATATGATGAGCAGGTATGAATGGGTGCTATTTTAGGTAGCTGCTATTTTTGACAAGATTTAGTGCTAATGTTGACATTAGCTAGGATGTAATCAAGCAAAACGTTACTCACAAAACATCTGTTGGCCATTTGTGATATTTGGAAATGTATTAATGAAGCAAAAGGGAATGATTAGAATACACGTTGTCTAAGAGTCTTTTAACCCTGATTTCATGTTTGTGAAGTATTTCAATATACTACGTTATGCACACCTTGTCTAAGGTGGTATGTACGCTGGTCTAATAATCTGATCTATTTCCTTAAAAGAGAGACAAAATAAATGATGCCTTTTAAAAAAAATCACATCTTTTTAACATATGCTTATCTAAACAAAGACACAGTTTCTAACATACAGTGACATTTTTGCAGATTTCACAGATGGCGAAAAATTAAAAATATAAGACAAACATAAGGAGCAGAGATAAGAGCCATTTTAATGTTTATACTCATTCGGGATTCTAAAGCTATTTTGTCACGCAGCATGTCAGCATGTCTTCCAATGCTGTCACATTCTAGGAACTAGGCTAGCACTGTGGTGTTGCTAAGTTGTTGTCATGGGGAGCAATGGCCATTGTAATCACAGGGGATGACCTGTTCATTCTGTGTGAGAATGTTATGGCAATGGGAGACAGCTGGAGCTGACTCTGGGTGAAGAATGCGCTAGGTTGCTCTCACCCATTTATGGAATAAACTACTTATAAAAACCAACTACAATGTATAGAGTATGACTACAAATTTGGTGACAAGTTGGAGAATGTACAAGCTTCCTTCTGGATTTGCAGCTGTGACCTCTCTGACCACTGTTGTTTGGTGAGACAGGGAAAAGTGGGCAATATGGAGAACATCATTGAGGTGTGTAATTTCTTTTAGGTGACTGAAGATGTGTGCCCGTGCAGGCCGTGCATTTACCGGGTCTGTGCGCGAGGTTGTGGTGCTCGTTGGCTAGCTGAACAGTGCGTGAGGTAAGATGGCCCGAGAGAGCAGTGTAGCATCCACCGGTAAATAAAGTTGAGTATTCACGATGAAATTATCAGGTTCTCGAAAGATGGGCCTCAGACTTGTCTTCTTTTAAGCACTTTGGGGCATATTACCTAGCAATAGCGATATTTATCGCTAAGCAGGGTTAGCGGGAATAATTTTATCGCCGCACTACGACGATTTTTATCGCTGAGATACCTTGCTATCATCAAGGTTTATCTCAGAAACGATAAAAATCATTCGAAATGCGTGAATATTGCTGGAAATACAGCGATATTCACACATTATCGTGACAATGCTCTTAGCCATGTTATCCACCTTTCATTGGATAACATGGCTAAAAACTGCTCTGGGCAGGTGTTAGCTTTTGGAGATATTCGCGCTTAGCGCGAATATTTCCAAAACTACGCCTTTGTAGGCAATACTAGATAGCGATGTTAGCGACTGTTTTCAGTCGCTAACATCTTGGCACGCTCACATTGCATGTCATTAGCGATAATTATCGCTGACATGCAAAGCGGGCCCCAAGATGCTCGCTATCGCCTATTAGCTGTCGCTAACTGGTGTTAGCGACAGCTTGGTAATAGGGCGATCAAATTATCGCCACTGTAGCGGGAAAAAGACCCGCTAAAGCGGCGATAAGGGCCCTTGGTAATACGTCCCTTTATTCTTATATGCCCCTCCAACCAGCTTCTCACGTCAACCCTCTCAGCCTCCTCAAGCAATTCACGCCCAACATCCCATCTTAAATTCTACCCGAATGTTCACTTTCCAGAGGCCAGGATAGGAAAAATCGCCACACATCCCCCTCCTTTGATTTACAACAAAGAATAAAATACATTTGATCATACAATAACAATAATAATACATAAGAAAAGAAATCTTGAATTTGATTATATCCCTAGAATAATACATTGGAAGAAATACAAATAGAATTAATCTATTCACACACATAGTCTTCCAACCTGGTGGGTTTCTCTTCTACTCTTCCAGTCTTACTTCCTGTTCCTGCTGTGCCTACTTCAGGAACCAAATTCCCTCCTGAATTACCTGCACTCACCACCTCACTATTCATGGTGGTTTCCCATGTCGCGTTAGTCTCCTCATATTCCGTCCACCAATTACAGATTCTCCGATCCTTTCCCTCATCATGCATAGCAGTTTTCTCCAGTATTAGGGGTGTCTTTCATAGATTCACATACCTGAATCATTCCCCGTCGTCGGAGTGGGAGTCCCACTGTACATAAAAAAGCAATAATATGCCATAAATATGTAGTAATACTAATAGAAAATGAACCAGGAAGTAAAGCAGCCAATGCTACAGTAGGCAAAAAACTTCCACATCTATGACTCTCCTAGTCATTATGTATAGTCCAAACTACAGCCAATCAGGCGCCAGCACCCACCAGAATGTTCTCCCCAGAGGCTCAGGCTCTCAGATTTTCTACCGCACGTCGTGTGAAAGGGAGTCTCCCTGAGCTCTGCTCAGTTTCTTACTTCTAACTTCATTTGTTTCTACTTTTAAGGATGTCTTCTAAGAAATCTCTCTTAGAGCCTGTGATTGCTGTGGTAAGCTTCGGCTTTTTGAAAAAGATCCACATAAAAAGTGTATCTATTGTCTCTACCCAGATCACCAGGCCTCTGACTGTAAGATCTGCAGAACCATGCCTCAAAAGACTCTCAGGGATAGAGAGGGTCGTTTACTTCTGTGGTTGAAAAGGCTAAAGGATTCTTCTAATCCTGTTTCTGAGGTAGGAAGCGTTACCTCTGGTTCTACTTCAGCCTCCAGGAAGAGGCCTGCGCCTGAAGGAATGTCATCTCCTAAGGCTAAGCTGACTAAAAAACAACCACCTGCTAAGGGACTGGATAAGCCTTCAACATCTAAGACTGTCCCCACAACCAAGGGCACGGAAAGCGCTTCTGTTTCCAAAAAAGGGACAAACCTCAAGTTTCCCCAATCTTCTGAGAGGATTTTACCACAGACCTCGTCTCCACCTACTGCGATGTCCTCTTCAGCTTCCTCGTCGACGAGAACGACGACTACAGTGACATCGACGGTAACATTTTCCTCTCCTAAACCTGGTATGGTTATGTCATCGTCGACGGCGTCTCCAACTATGGTATTTGTTTCTGTGAGGCCTGTATCGTCGACGTCCGTCGTCGACGCCTCGTCGTCGACACCTCTAAAGGCTTTACCGCCGACAAAAAAGACTCCGTCGACGAGCTCGTCGTCGGGCTCCACGCCGTCGGCGAAAATAACACCGTTGACGAAGAGTGACTCGTCGACGAAGAGTGTCCCGTCGACGAAGAGTGTCCCGTCGACGAAGGGTGTTCCGTCGACACAGAGTGTCCCGTCGACGAAGAGTGTCCCGTCGACGAAGGGTGTCCCGTCGACGAAGAGTGTCCCGTCGACGAAGAGTGACCCGTCGACGAAGAGTGTCCCGTCGACGAAGAGTGTCCCGTCGACGACGAGTGTTCCGTTGGCGAAAAGTGTCCCGTCGACGAGAGGTGTTCCGTCGACGACAAAACCATCGGGAGGGAATCCTCCGACGATGCCGCAGTTGTCATCATGCACGGCACTACAAGTGTGGTCTCCGTCGACGGTGTTTTTAACACCACGACAAGCATCGGGGCAAATGCGCGAAACAGCAATGCAGCTTTCACCCCTTTGTATTTCACCTCAAAAGGTGTCCTCTGAAGTGCCAGACCAACTTTTGGACTCTGAAAGTGAGGATGAGATGGTCCAGAATACTTTTGGACAAGCTACTAGTCCATCGGAGTTGCATATTAAACTTCAAGAGGAGGAATGTGATGATTCTCAATCTCCTGTTAATGTATCGATACCAGTGAGTAACCCTGTTGCTCAAGTGCCTTTGGATTTAATATCCAACTTACAATTTATGCTGGACGATTACTATCGGAGGTTCCCACCATCAGAATCAGCAGGTTCTGGACCGGCAACTCCAACTTCGGAAACGCCTCCAACCGTGCTCCCACCGGTGTGTCCGCCTTCGCACCCACAACCTACTCACGAAGGAGATCCGCAATCTTCGGAAGATGAAGACCAACGGGAAGAGGGAGAAGTGGATGATTTATCGGAGTGGGATGACTATCAGGTACAATCTCCTTCAACATCTCCTCTGACTGCGTCGGCCTCCCCTCCGGTGGATGTAGCGAATTTTCACTTATTGATGGAGCGTGCAACCGAACGCTTTCATATAAAGATGGAACATACGCAACAAGAATGTTTCTTATACGATTTCAAGGATCAGCCCAGACGACAAATAAGAACAATACCCATCGTGGATTTCATCTGGAAGGAAGGTGTTAAGGTGATGTCAACGCCGGCTTCCATTCCTCCGGTCTTGCCACGAATTGATAAAAAGTATAAAGCTCCCGAAAAGACGCCTGCATGTCTAATTGGACAGGCAAAACTTGACTCAGTAATTGTCCAGGCTGCTCAGAAAAGAGCCAGAAATCCGTCCTCTGCAGTTACGGCGCCGCCGGATAGGGATGGCAGACGCCTAGACTCAATTGGAAAACGCGTTTCCACCATGGCTGCAACAACTGTTCGTGCTGCCAATGCATTGGCCATCTTAGGTCGGTACGACCGCCAAATGTGGTCTGACATCGCACCATTTATCGATCTCCTCCCTGAGCAATCCAAGGCTGAAGCACTCCAAATTCTTCAAGAAGGTCAAAGGATCTCTGAAGAGATTATCGATTCAGCTGTTGATGTTGCATCTACGGGATTTCGTCAATTAGCAGGAGCTGCTGTTCTGCGTAGACAGGGATGGTTACGTTCCACTGCTTTCAGGCAAGAGGTCCAAAACAGAGTTTTAGACATGCCATTTGATGGCGAATATTTATTCGGCCCCAAGGTGGAGGAAGCTTTACAAACGATAAAAAAGGATACTGAAACAGCCAGATCCTTGGGCACTCTACAATTCCACAAGCCGCCCTTTCGAGGAGCGAGAGGACGAGGAACGTCCTTCAATAGAGGTGGATACCAACAACAATCCACATACCGACAAGGTAATCAGCGCTATCAGACACAGCGCTACCAGTCTTATGGGCAGAAAAGATCTCAATACACCCCAAACAGGGGTAAGACTAATTACCGCGGCAAAGACAAGCGACAATGAAATTTTTCACATGCCACCACCATCTTTCCACCCTCACAAAAGACTTAGCGGAAGAATATCGAAATTTGACTCCAACTGGCAGTCTATAACAACAGACAAATGGGTCCTGGATATTGTGGCCAGGGGCCATGCCCTAGAATTCGAAAAATTCCCTCCAAATGTACCGCCAAAAGGACCGCCTCCAGCTCACCTGAAGGAGCTGCTTACCCAAATCAAAATGATGATACAAAAAGGAGCGATCGAGAGCGTTCCTCAGAGGATGAGAGGAATAGGATTTTACTCCAGGTTCTTCCTGATAAGGAAGAAGAACGGGGAGTGGCGCCCGATCCTCGATCTTCGCACTTTAAACAAATATCTAAGGAAATTGACATTCCGGATGCTATCTCTTCAGGAAATATTTCATCTTCTAGCAGCAGGAGATTGCATGGTCACTTTAGATATCCAGGATGCATATTTCCACATCCCCATCCTACCTCGCCACAGGAAATTCCTTCGCTTCAGGGTGGCTGGCAGGGACTACCAGTTCAAGGCCCTTCCTTTTGGACTGCGGTCAGCTCCAAGAGTATTTACAAAAGTGTTAGCTCCAGTGGCTGCGCACCTCCGGCTAGAGGGAATACAAATTTTCCCATATCTGGACGACTGCCTTATAAAGGCCAGTTCTCACGAAACCGTTCAACGTCACCTTCAACAGTGTCTGCACCTGTTTCAATCTCTAGGCCTGACAATCAATTTCAGCAAATCCCAAATGCAATCGTCTCAAAGAAGAGTTTTCTTAGGAGCGATTTTGGACACTCAAAAACTCAGAGCTTTCGTCTCCAAGGAGAGACAAATGAAAATAAGTCGGCTAGCACAAGATCTCATGCAAAGAAAGTCAGTTTCAGTCCGACTATACAAATCTTTTCTAGGGATGGCATCGGCTTGTATTCCATTATTTCCAAATTGCCGACTTCGAATGAGGCCGCTTCAGGAGGAACTAACCTTGCAGTGGCAGCAGGTTTCGGGCACTTTCGAGGACCTCATTCAAATCACGCCACTCATGAAGAAGACTCTTCTTTGGTGGACACAGAGGTGTCATCTGAGTCAGGGTTGTGCGTTCCTTCAAGAAGCACAAAGTCTGACCATCACTACAGATGCATCCCTCGAGGGCTGGGGGGCTCATCTACAAGGCCTCACGATCAGCGGCAAATGGACTGCGCAACAGAAACTGTGGCACATCAACCGTTTGGAACTGAGAGCCATTTTTCTTGCACTCAAGGCGTTTTGTGCCATCATTCAGGACACCAATGTGTTGATACGAACAGACAACACAACAAGCATGCACTACGTCAACAAGCAGGGGGGAACTCGATCTCTTCTCCTGTCTCAAGAGGCGCAGGATTTATGGACATGGGCTCTTCACCACAATGTACATTTGCAAGCAGTGCATGTTCCGGGGACGGAAAACTTCCTAGCGGACGCACTCAGCAGAACAACGATCACCACCCACGAATGGGAGCTTCACCAGGAGACAGTGGACCACATATTTCATCAGTGGGGTTGGCCAGACCTAGATCTATTTGCGACAAGTACCAACAGCAAATGCCAGAGCTTCGCAAGCTGGCACCCCCACAAGAATTCTCTGGGGGATGCGTTCTCCATCAATTGGTCTCTGACGTTTGCGTACGCTTTCCCACCGATTCCACTAGTCCCCAAGGTTCTGCGGAAGATGAAGAAGGAACCTTGCCGACTCATCCTGATTGCGCCCAAATGGCCGCGCCAGTATTGGTTTACAGAGCTCCTCCTACTGTCAGAGAGCAAGCCAATTCAGTTACATCCAATCCCGAACTTGCTCAGTATTCAGGAAGGTCAAGTCTTCCATCCGGACCCAGCATCACTGAGATTAGCGGCCTGGCTCCTGAACACCGTGAGTTCGCACACCTGAACATCCCGGAAGACTGTAAAGAGGTGTTGGCCAAGGCTAGAGCGCCCGCTACCATCAAGACATACAGTCTGAAATGGAAACGCTTCTGTATCTGGTGCCGTTCAGCAGGGGTTCACCCTTTTTTAGCAAAACCTGAGGAAATTCTTCCTTTTTTCTTGCAGTTAGCACGAACAGGTCTGTCTCATGCTACTTTAAAAGTGTTTCTGGCTGCAATATCCAGATATCGACAGGATGGGTCCAATTCTCTGTACTCAGCAAGAATTATCCAACAGTTCTTTAAAGGCCTCTTTAGAATGTTCCCTCCTGTACGTCGTCCGCCTCCTTTGTGGCATCTGAATGTGGTCCTAGGTCAACTCATGCGTCACCCATTCGAGCCCATCCATAAAGCCGACTTGAAGTATATTTCGTGGAAAGTATCACTGCTCTTAGCCTTAACATCCGCCAGGAGGGTTAGTGATATCCAAGCTTTCACTGTGCATCATCCTTTCCTGCAATTCACAAGCGATTCTGTGATACTTTGCACAAATCCTAAATACATTCCGAAAGTACCTTCGGATTTCCATCTGAACGAACCTGTTGTTCTTAAATCGTTCTTTCCAGACCCGCAAACACCTGCGGAAAGAGCTTTACACTCGCTTGATATTAGAAGATGTCTTAAATTCTATCTACAAAGAACGTCTACTGTACGCACTTCTGACCAGTTGTTCATTACCTATGGTGCGATTCGTAAGGGGCAGGCAGTATCAAAACAGACTATTGCAAGATGGATATCTGCTGCCATTGCCTTTTGCCATGCACAGGCTGGGAGACCTTTACCATCTGCGCCCCGAGCGCACTCTACAAGAGCGGTCTCCTCATCTACGGCCTTATTTGCTGGAGTCCCTCTTCGGCAGATCTGCAAAGCGGCTACTTGGGCGAGTCACCATACCTTTACCAGACATTACTGTCTAGAGTCAATCAGCGAGGCTGATACTTCTGTGGGTCGAGCTGTTCTACGGAATCTGTTTCATTAAGGTGAGCCTCTGTGTCCCACCTCCTTGTTTTCTGCTGTCAGACGCTTCTTATGTTATGTTTTCACATATTTCCATGATTGCATTATGTTATGCTTTATACGATATATGTATTTTCACTTTGCATTGTTATTTGCATTACTAACTGACAAGCTTGGTGTTATGGGCGTCTGTTCAGCAAAGATATGTACTGCTAGCTACTCTGATTCAGGCATGTGAATCTATGAAAGACACCCCTAATACTGGAGAAGAACAATAGTTACTTACCTGTAATCTGTGGTTCTCCAGTATTGGTGTCTTTCATAGATTCACATGCAACCCGCCCACCTCCCCTCAGAGGCTTTTTAGGCTATTATGGGGTTTCACTCCTGTGCGAGAAAATCTGAGAGCCTGAGCCTCTGGGGAGAACATTCTGGTGGGTGCTGGCGCCTGATTGGCTGTAGTTTGGACTATACATAATGACTAGGAGAGTCATAGATGTGGAAGTTTTTTGCCTACTGTAGCATTGGCTGCTTTACTTCCTGGTTCATTTTCTATTAGTATTACTACATATTTATGGCATATTATTGCTTTTTTATGTACCGTGGGACTCCCACTCCGACAACGGGGAATGATTCAGGCATGTGAATCTATGAAAGACACCAATACTGGAGAACCACAGATTACAGGTAAGTAACTATTGTTCTTATTGCACACATAAAAGGCACTAAAATGTCGTACCTTACAGTTGCTCAACAATGCAGCATTGCAAAACAATTTGAATATCTTATGAGGTCTTAAGAAACCTGTTCTGCCCACTTCTTAAAACTTCTGTCCTCTTAACCCTCGCCATATATCCTTCCTGCAACTTGACAGATTTGCAACCATGTTTACAATCATAATATTCCTTGTATATGTGTTTGTCTCTGTCAATGCATCCTTTAACCTCCTCAGGATACCAATTCACTCTCCTAGCACACAGCATCACCCCAATGTTGTCATTCACAAAACCTGTCTCCCTTACATTAGTGCAAAGGAATTATCTCCAGTTGAAGCTCAAGGTGCAAATCTGAATGCCCATATTGTCTGAAACAATCCAATTTCCCATTCCAGACCATTACACTTAGATAACTGTATCACTCCCTTTATCACTCGGTTAAAATGTTCAACAGCCCCGTTTCCAGCTGGGTGATAAAGTGAAGTGGTACAATGCTTTACTCCATTGCGTTTCAAGAATTTCCTAAATGCGTTTGCTACAAATTGTGTGCTTTTGTCAGTGATCACCAACTTAGGCAGTCCTTCCCTTTGAAAAATTCCATCCAAACATTTTACCTCTGTGCTTATATCATCATGCTATGCTACCTCTACTTCTGGGCCCTCGAAAAATGGTCCACAGCAAAAACAAGATATTTCTGCACTGGTCCATCCCAAATTGGACCCGTATTAACCACGCTCAATCTTTCCCAAGGCATCCCTGGTGCACTAAAGGCCATAAAGGCGGTCTTAATGTAACTTTACTTTTATCAGCATTCTCGCATGGCATACACTCTTGGACTTTCCTTTCAATAGATAGCCCCATATCAGGCCACCAATACAATTCCTTCAAATGATTTTGTGTTTTAGCAGTTCCTAGATGTACCACATGACACAAGTCCATAATTCTGCTTCTTAGCTCTTCCGGTGGTAAAATCCTGCCATTACTCAGAATAATATCATCCTCCACCAACAACTCTTGCCTCAATTCCCAGAATACCTTCAACTCTGAAGGAACACCATTCTTGGTAGGCCACTTCCTGTGGTTCTATCCTTAACTTCTGCCAATACCAGATCTTCTTCATACTCTTGACTCCATTCCTCTGGCGGAATTACCTGTGCTTCTTCATCCAAACAAGCCACAGTGAGTTTTCAATGTCCTCATCATGTACTTCTGTCCAAGGAAGAGGTAATTTGCACAAAAAATCTGCCACGTTATTGCGCACTCCAGGCATGTACTGGACACTGTACTTAAAATCTAGGAGCTTAACCTATAACCTTGCCAACCTAGGCAGATCCTTATACAACCCTGGAGTAGATAACACCTTGGTGAGAGGCTTATGGTCACTCCTAAGCAACACATGAATACCCCAAATAAACGACCTGTAGTGCTCTAAGCCCCCCACACACACTAGTGCCTTGCGTTCTATTACTGAATATTTCGGTGTATAGTCAAAATATCGAGTAAAAAATATAGAATTACATTAATATCGAGTTAAAAATATAGAATGGACAGAATATCGAATGGACAGAATATAGACAATAAAAATATCGAATGAAATGGACAAAATATCGAATGGACAGCGCCAAGAAACCGCATGGTGTACGTAGCGCTATATAAATATTTTAAATTCAAATTCAAATTCAAAAATATCGAATTTGAGGTAAGTAAGTTAATATCGATTTACATAAATATAGAAAGTCAAAATATCGAAGTATTTGATATAGATGTAAAATGTATCGATTTTTTTAAAATATCGAATTTTTTAAAGTGTTTTTTATGTTAGTATATGTGTGAAAAGTGTATATTTAGTTTATAATTTATTTTAAGTAATGAATTTTATGGTATTTAATTTTTCGTAATTTAATTCTGTAGCGGGTTGTGGGTTTATAGGGGAGTAGGGTCGGAAGTAATTTATTTATAATTGATTAAATGTTTTAATTTATTTATTGGTATTTATCTTGAATTAATTGTTAAATATTTTTAATTGGTAATTAATTAAATTAGAATTGGTAATTATTTTTTATTAATTGACTATTTGATAGTTATGTTAATTTTATTTTATTTTTTTCTGTAGCGGGTTGTGGGTTTCGAGGGGAATAGGGTGGGAAGTAATTTAATTATAATTGATTCAATGTTTTAATGTATTTATTGGTATTTATCTTAAATTAATTGTTAATTAATTTTTAATTGGTAATTAATTACATTATAATTGGTAATTAATTTGTATTAATTGAGTAATTGATAATTATGTTAATTGTATTAATTTATTTACTGTAGCGGTTGTGGTTTTATAGGGGAATAGGGTGGGAAGTAATTTAATTGTTATTAATTAAATGTATACATTTATTTATTGGTATTTATTTTTAATTAATTGTTAATTATTTTCCATTTGCTAATTAATTAATTTTAAATTGGTAATTCATTTGTATTAATAGGTAATGATTATTAATAAATAATTTTTATTTGTATTTTTATTTGATTAATTATTATATTATATTAAATTTGTAATTATTTGTAATTAATTTTTAATTGGTATTAATATATATATATATTTTATTAATATATGAAGTATTTACTTTCCCTACGGTTGCACTCACTGGAGTGGGAATAGTAATTTTTACCCCTACGCTATCCAGCGCCTTCCCTACTGTTGCACTCTCTGGAGCGGGAATAGTCATTTTTACCCCTACGCTATCCAACCCTTTGCCTACTGTTGCACTCACTGGAGTGGGAATAGTAATTTTTACCCTTCCACTATCCAACGCCTTCCCTACTGTTGCACTCACTGGAGTGGGAATAGTAATATTTACCCTCCCACTATCCAACGCCTTCCCTACTGTTGCCCTCTCTGGAGTGGGAACAGTAATTTTTACCCCTACGCTATCCAACGCCTTCCCTACTGTTGCACTCTGTGGAGTGGGAATAGTACATTTTACCCCTATGCTATCCAACGTTTTCCCTACTGTTGCACTCACTGAAGTGGGAATAGTAATTTTTACCCTCCCACTATCCAACGCCTTCCCTACTGTTGCCCTCTCTGGAGTGGGAATAGTTATTTTTACCCTTACGCTATCCAATGCTTTCCCTACTGTTGCCCTCTCTGGAGTGGGAATAGTAATTTTTACCCCTACGCTATCCAACGCTTTCCCTACTGTTGCACTCTCTGGAATAGGAATAGTAAATTTTACCCCTACGCTATCCAACGTTTCCCCTACTGTTGCACTCACTGGAGTGGGAATAGTCATTTTTACCCTCCTGCTATCCAACGCTTTCCCTACTGTTGCACTCTCTGGAGTGGGAATAGTAATTTTGAACCCTACGCTAGCCAACGTTTTCACTACTGTTGCACTCTCTGGAGTGGGAATAGTAATTTCTATCCTCCCGCTATCCAATGCTTTCCCTACTGTTGCACTCTCTGGAGTGGGAATAGTAATTTTTACCCCTAGGCTATCCAACGCTTTCCCTACTGTTGCACTCACTGGAGTGGGAATAGTAATTTTTACCCCTACACTATCCAACGCTTTCCCTACTGTTGCACTCCCTGGAGTGGGAATAGTAATTTTTACCCCTACGCTATCCAACGCTTTCCCTACTGTTGCACTGACTGGAGTGGGAATAGTAACTTTTTACCCTCCCGCTATCCAACGCTTTCCCTACTGTTGCACTCTCTGGAGTGGAAATAGTAATTTTTAGCCCTACGCTATCCAACGCTTTCCCTACTGTTGCACTCTTTGGAGTGGGAATAGTAATTTTTACCCCTACGCTATCCAACGCTTTCCCTACTGTTGCACTCTTTGGAGTGGGAATAGTAATGTTTACCCCTACGCTATCCAACGCTTTCCCTACTGTTGCACTCTCTGGAGTGGGGATAGTCATTTTGACCCCTACGCTATCCAACGCTTTCCCTACTGTTGCACTCTCTGGAGTGGGAATCGTCATTTTTACCCCTACGCTATCCAACGCTTTCCCTACTGTTGCACTCACTGGAGTGGGAATAATAATTTTTACCCCTACGCTATCCAACGCTTTCCCTACTGTTGCACTCTCTGGAGTGGGAATAGTAATTTTTACCCCTACGCTATCCAACGCGTTCCCTACTGTTGCACTTTCAGGAGTGGGTATAGTAATTTTTACCCCTACGCTATCCAACGATTTCCCTACTGTTGCACTCACTGGAGTGGGAATAGTAACTTTTTACCCTCCCCCTATCCAATGCTTTCCCTACTGTTGCACTCTCTGGAGTGGAAATAGTAATTTTTACCCCTACGCTATCTAACGATTTCCCTACTGTTGCACTCACTGGAGTGGGAATAGTAACTTTTTACCCTCCCGCTATCCAATGCTTTCCCTACTGTTGCACTCTCTGGAGTGGAAATAGTAATTTTTACCCCTACGCTATCCAACGCTTTCCCTACTGTTGCACTCTCTGGAGTGGGAATAGTAATTGTGACCCCTACGCTGTCCAACGCTTTCCTTACTGTTGCCCTCTCTGGAGTGGGAATAGTAATTCTTACCCCTACGCTATCCACCGCTTTTTCTACTGTTGCACTCACTGGAGTGGTAATAGTAAATTTTACTATTTCCGCTATTCTACGGTAAAAATATTTTATATTTTTTATTAATATTACGTTTATATATATATATATGTATTAATAAATCAATTTGTATTTTTTTTAACTTACATACATTATTTATTAATTTTAATGTTATTTAAGTATTTTAAGTATATTTAAGTTAAATATATTTATTATTTCATTAATTTTTAATTACTTTAAAGCATTTAAAAAAAATCGATATTTTGACTATATTTTTTACAACGATATTTTTGATTCAATATTTTTGTACTTACCTGTTTGGAGATAGGAAGTCGATATTTTTGTATTCTATATTTTTTACTCGACATTTAGGTCGTTCTATATTTGTGTCATCGATATTGTTTCAGTGATCCGAATATTTCTCTTCGGTAGGTGTAAGCGAGCGCGAATCAAAAGCTACCACGCTTTCTTCACCAGCCTCATTTCTCTGTGTGAGCACTGCACCAATACCCCTCTTCCACTTGCATCCCTTGTGACAATGGATTTCAATGTGGGGTCAAATCCCTGCAAGAGCATTGCCAACCACATTTCATTTTTAATAGACATAAACTCTTCTTGACATTCGTTTGACCAATCAAACTTGCACTTATTTTTTAAAAGTTGCCTTATACTGTAAGTTTTGCTTGAGAAACTTTCAATGAAGTTAGAGTGAAATTCAACAAGGCAAAGAAAATCTCTTACTTCATCCTTGCTACCTAGCACAGGAGATTTTTCTACAGCCTCCAGTATTCCTTTTTAGGCTTGATACCATCCACTGACACTTCATGACCTAAATATGTCACATTCTGCTGAGCAAATTAAAAAATTTAAACTCTGCTGTGAGCCTCTTATCTCTCAACATATCCATCACTTTCTTAACAGTTTTATCATGATCTTTGGTTTTTCCCATCACAAGGATGTCATCTTGAAAACACATGACAATATGTTAATCTTCAAATAGTTCAAACGTAATACATTGAAACATTGTGGCAGCAGTTGACAACCCAAATGGCACCCTACTAAATCTAAAACACCCAAAAGGTGTTACGAATGTGGTCAGGCTTCAACTCCTCTTGTGTAATGGAACCTGGTGGTAAGCAGCCTTGAGATCTATTGTCTTGAACCACCATATCCCCTTAGTAGCCGAAAGCATTTTCCTTATCTTTGGTAACAGAAACTGGTCCACAATAATACTCCTGTTTAGGTCCCTCAAGTCCACATTCAACCTGATCTCCCTAGCCTAGCACCGATGGCCCTGCCGCAGCCACAAACTGCCTACACCTAGCCTCTCAGTCCTTAAATGTGAAGTCTAATTCTTTAGAATCCTGTGTGAGAGGATTCACTCCTTTGGCGTTCCCTTTCTGCCATCTGCATACTTTCTAGAAGTGTCATACTAAACCACAACCTGAACATATTTGGTACCTCACAGGACATTTTTTGTCATTTGCTAGATGCCCATTGTTGCTGCATCTAAAACACCTTCCACTGAATGTAACATTATCAAATTGTTAAAAAGTTTTCCCTCCTTTTGTACTCTTCTTTTTTTCTCAAATTTAACAGTACTCTTGAACTCATCCTTCATCTGCAATTTTGCTACAGCTCCTTTCTCCATTTCGTCAAACAATCTATCTTCTTTGTGTGGAACAACTGCTCTCGCACACCTTACTTCTGTTTTCTACACCATATGTATCACTTCCTGCACGGAAGACTCTCCCATTGTCCACAATTTATCTTGATTGTTGGAATTTGCACAACACATGAGAATTTGTTCCCTTATCAGCTCATTGTATAAATTGTCAAATCTACATGTTAATGTTAGGATTTTTAAAGCAGCCTAGTAATTTTCCACTGACTCTTCCCTCTCTTGCCTCCTGCGAAAAAATGTATAGCGATCTACCAATACACCTACTGTAGGGTTGAAGTACCTATCTAAATCCTCTAGAGCATGTTCGTACACATTTCCTTGACATTCTGTTCTGACATTTCTTTTGAATGTGGCTGTACATTTCCAATCCTCCTGCAACCAAGCAATGTAGTAAAAAAAAATTCATCTTTACCGGTGTCAAATTTTCATCATCTGCAAAGGTGGAAATATAGTTTGCAAAATACTCCTTCCACTCATTCCACTTCAATATAGGTTATCCAGTGTTGAGGTATCCTCCATAGATTCACAAGCTCGAATCATTCCTTGTCGTCGAAGTGGGAGTCCCATAGTGCTGTAAATAGAGCAGTAAATAAAGAACTTCAATAGGCTATCCTGGAGCCAACAGTGTATTTAATAGCCTATCTACCTCCTTTTATAAAAAAGGACCAAACTTAAATACAACCAATCAGTAACCAGCACCTTCTACATCCTTCCCAAAGAGAGGCTGAGTCCCTCAGATTTTCACTGCAGGTTGTGTGTGAAGGGAGTCTCCCTGAGCTCTGCTCAGTTCTTTAACATTTCTCTCAGATAGGTCTTACTTATCTTACTGGACAATGTCTGACAGGAAAGGACTATTTCGCCCTTTCCTGTGGAAAAAAAGGGTTCATATTGAAGATGCCATAAGGATTGCATTTATTGTCTCTATCCTCTTCATGAGGCAAAGCAATGTAAAATCTGCTTCTCCTTTTCAGCTAAAACTCTTAAAGATAGAGAAGGCAGCCTTTTGCTGTGGCTAAAGAAGACACAAGGAGCGTCTTCTGAGGAGAAGAGTGACACTTACTCTAAATCCCATAGGAGGCCCAGGTCAAGAAACACCCTAAAATGGCTCAACTGACCAAAGAAGCTCGTAAAAAGGAGAAAGAATCTAACGGCTCCTCTGAGCTAGCCTTTCCTCATCATTCTGGGACTTCGAAGATAAAATTGGAATCTTCAGGACCTTCCAGGCATAAATCAGTTTCACCATCAATGCCCGTTTCTTCAGCACCACCGATGATGACTACTCTCTTGTCGTCGAGACCGTCAATGGGGCCTACGATATCGATGGCGATCATTGACGCCCCGATATTGTCAATACTATCCTTATTGTCGATGAAGACCTCAGCGACGAGGTTGCCATCGTCGAAGCCGGTGATGACGACGACACCATCACTGTCCACAACAGTTCCACTGTTGACGGCTCCACCGTCAACGGAGGCTCACACACAGTTGACGGCTTCGACGACAACATTGACGACAATTCTGCAGTCGACAAGAAAATCAGGGTCGCCGACGATCCCATCATCGACAGATCCATCGATGATTCTCCCGTCGACAAAATCATTTCAAATGCAGTCCACATCATTTAGAGTGTCCAAAACATCTCTACGGCCTGGATTTCAATCGCCAGGCAAGATTTCGCCTTTAGTCCCAAGTCACCTTCTAGACACAGAGGAAACGGATGATGATGATCCCTTTGGGACTGGTCATAGTCCTTCTGAACTTAATTTCAAGTGGCAAGAGGAGGATGAGGATTATTATGATGAGGAAAAGTACTACTAATGTAGGAGAGTAGGGTCTGCTTCCTATGGTTACCCCCACTTTTTGCTGTGCTTCACTGGTTTTTCGACTTTAGTATGGCTGTGGTCCTGCTAATCAGGCCCACAGCCTAGCTGTACTCTCTCTAAATTGATACCATGTACTTTAGGTACATACCAGATTGGTTACTGGGTCACCCTTGTGAGCCCCTGTATAGTGTACCTTAGGTACCCATTCCATAGGTGCATCCCAGGCCTACCAGGGGCTGCAGCATGTATTATGCCTCCCCTGGCTGGCCTTCCAAACTGACACCACAGGTCTGTAATTACAGCCTGGGTAAGGTGGTGTAATCACCCCTTACTTAGATAGGGTATACGTATATCTACATATATATATAGACACATATTAACCTATGAGTCACTCCTATGGCAGGCCTTGACAAATCTGGAGGCAGAGTGCTTGGTTTTGTGTGATAGGGTGCCATAGCATTAGCTGAGCCCCTCTGCAGATTTCTGAACCATCTCCTTATAGCTGTTCTATGATATAACCATACCATAGGTTAATATGTGGAGAAGTGTGGCTCACTGGTTAGAGGAGGCAGACCTGGAAGCAGAGGTCAGCCCGGGACCAGGGTTCAATTCCCGGCTCAGTGGGGTCTTGAGTCCTAAAAAATGTCCATGGACTCGACAATTCTCGCTCTGGTGCCTACTCGATTCACGGGTTCACACTCTGCGACTCTGGGCAATAGCTTGCTTAATCTCCACAACGGCCCCTCGCGGCGGGATGCCTGGCTTTCACCTTGCGGATACCCTGCCGGGGTTATCTCACAGGGGAATACCAGGACGGGTTCCCTAAGCAAGCGCTTAGAAACCGCTTGGTGATTTGCGCTATATAAATTCCTGTACATTTACATTTACATTTACATATACTCTTAAGTGCATTATAATCCTCACGGTTAATGCTAACTTCGGTTTGGCTTATCAAAACCTGTTGTGTAAGGTGTGAAACACTTTGGAATACTACCCCCCCCCACCAGTCCTGGCGGCGGGGGTAGCATTCCACCCTTCTAGAGGGAGAAGACATGTAGTTATTGGTAAACCCAGTTAAAGTTAAACAGAGCCCCAGCATCGCAAAATGGATGCTTCTGCTACAGACACCAGTCTGCCCTCCTGCTGCTGGACGAAACTCCGGCAGGGGAGGCCTGGACAATAGGTTTCCTGTAGGGAGGTGCAGGCACCTCCCCAGACAGGCTTTAGTGTATTGGGGCAGGGTGGGTTGCATTCAGTGAATGCTTTTCATACACTGCCTGGGGCACACAAGGTGCTCCATGCATTTCCCAGTTCAAACCGGTTGCTGGGGCACTCAGCCCCAGCTCTGGTGTGAAACTGGACAAAGGGGAAGGGGTGTAACCACCCCCACCCCTTGCCCTCCCATAGGTGGGGCCATAGAGTTAGTCCATCCCCTATCTTTCGTATAAAGATAGAATCCTGGACGAAACTCTGCCACATATATCTTGTACCTTTGACATTCCATTTCGACTGGAATATGGAAGAAATCTCCCTTGTGGTCAAGGAGTGATCACCCTGTTCAAACAGGCACCAACTGCATCTTTGCCGGTCTGCATTTTTGAGGCTCCTGCCAGATCCCGAAGAATCTGCAACACAGGACATAAACTTTCAGACATATCTGATGCTGACCTGAGTTCCCAGCAAAGCTGAGACCCGTAGCGGACACGAGAGACGTGGGACCGGAACCCTAGGACATCCTGCATTTTGCAAGCTGCACCTACTTCCCAAGGTATCACGAAGTTGTGCATTGGGGTGCTTGAAGCCCCAGCCCGAGCACTTTTTACACTGAAGCTCAGAGGCCCACACTCCATAAGTGTCCCGTGGGCCCGCTTTGTGCATTTCAGCTTGATGCATCTTTACGGTTCCTAGTCCGTTGGCTAGTGAGCCCCCAAGAAGACTAATCTTGAAACTACTTTGCTTTCCTGGTTGCTCCAGGCTTGCTCCAGGTTAACTGCAAAGGAGAAGTGCCCCAGACCTTGCTGGTCTGCACCGAAGCCAATCTTGACATCCTGCGTGGATTGCATTTGCCAAGGCTTGTTGGGTCCAATCCGGATACCAACACCGCAGTCAACTAGATCCTTTGTGGGACAGCTCGACTCCAGCTTCTGGTTGTCATCGACAACTCCTGGACCTCGTGGCTGAAGAGACAAGATTCACCTTTTCAACTGAAATCACCCAACTTTGGCTGGCAACTTCCCATCGCCATCCTGGTCACTGGCAACTGTCCCAGACTCGGTCCCTTCTGCTTTCAGGCTCTTCAGATCTTGGATACACCCTTGGATCCACCCGGACAGTTTTCCTCTGGCCGCCTGCAGCACTTCTTTGCAGCTCTCCTTTGAAATCGATGACGAAACCCAACACCAAAAGGCACCTATGCACCCAGCTTCCGTGGGTGAGGTAACACGAGTACTCAGGTGCTCCCGTGGGTATTGACTCTCGAAGTATTCTAGTCTAAAAGGGTTCCATCGTAGTTCACCCAGAAGAGTCCTTAAATTGTAAATTTGTAACTTGTTTGTTTCCCATAGAAAGTCAATGGTAACCCGCGGCTGTGTTTAGACACTGCACGCGTCTCCCGTGGGCTTCCTACATCATAACCTTTGGTTGTTCCTAGAAGCCCCAACGATTCCACAGGCCCTAGGCCTGCTTTCTATTCCAGACATGGTTCTTATACCACTATTTTAGTATATGGTTTGTGAGGCCCCTAGGGCATAACGTTTACTGTGCAACTTATCGTATGCTAATTAAGTCCTTGTATTGTACTTTTACCTCTGACCTCATTAAGAGTGCAGAGGGGTTGTGTTTATAATAAATACATACATATTTGATATATACCTTGTGTGGTGTGCTTTCATTTGGTACTCAAGGGATTATAATTGGTAAAACAACTAGCTTAACTCGCCTCTAAAGTCTTAGCCTGAAGGCTGCTCTCCACAGCTACCACTAGGATAACTTTCTATAAGGTTGACTTTACAACCACCACACCACAACTAACCACTATCTAGATCCTCCTACACAGTGTCAGCATTTTAGATATTATGTTTGTCCACCAAAGGCAAGAACCTACTCATTTACCCTCTTCTTTAATACAAGACTTACAGGTCATGCTCACAGACTATAGAAAAAGGTTCCCGCCCCAAGCGGAATACGTGACTGTGCCACTGCCTCCATCAGCACTACCTGTAGCACCACTTACACCAATACTGCCTCCTCCTGCTGCTCCTAAGATACGCCACAACCCACCATCCCTGTTCCTCCTAGAGATGATCCATCCTCTTCTGAAGAGGAACCTGAAGAGGAAGAAATTTACAATCCTCCTCCACCCACAGATGAATGGGATAACTATATTATACCTACAACATCTCTTCCTCCCTGTCATCCTTCTGACTCACCTCCAGAGGACATTGGAGGTTTTCATAATTTAATGGACAGGGCTACGTTCAAATTTCATCTGCCCACAATAGTCAAGCAAACAGATTGTTTCCTTTATGACTTTAAAGAACAAACAAGGAAATCGGTAAGATCTATACCCATTACGGACCAAATCTGGCAGGAAAGACTTAAAGTAATGAAGTGACCGGCCACTGTAGTGCAGTACTGCCAAGATTAGATCAAAAACACAGGGCGCCTGAGGATTCCTCTGCATGCCTTACAGGACTTCCCAAACTGGACTCTGTGATTTCCCAAGTGGGTCCAAGAAGATAAAAAAAAAACTTCCACCCCATCACATCTCCATCGGACAAAGAAGGACACCATTTGGATTCCATTGGGAAGAGATTTTCGTCCATGTCCACAATCTCTGTCAGGGCTGCAAATTCACCAGCCATTCCGGGCTGCTACGACCGGCAAATGTGGTCTGATATCGGGGCCATGCTGGAGTTTATACAGGAGAAAAATGAACAGGAATTTCGTATGGTACTATCTGAGGGTGAGCGCACAGCTGCCGAAATTATAGACTGTCCCATGGACATAGTTACAACAGGTTTTCATCAACTAGCTGGTGCGGCTGTTGTAAGACGTCTAGGATGGCTTAGGGCAACGTAATTCCATCCAGAAGTGCAATCAAAAATACTGAGCATGGCGTACGATGGAGGCAGTTAATTTGGAAAACATATAGACGAGGTCATACTAGCCATCAAAACGGATGCAGACACAGCCAAAGCATTAGGTACCCTACAGTCTCACAAAGTGCCCTGCTGGGTGCACAAGGATGTGGATGTCCAAGCTTTTTAGGTATTTTCCAGCATACCCAAAACGATCCTTTCAGATGCAATATTGTCAGGGCTACTAGCAGCAATCCTATCGACAGCCAACAACAGCTGATTTCTCCAGGCAAGGTTCACATAGGAAACCAATATCACAAGCACTAGACTCAGGTCGCAAGCAGTGATCACATCAGGGTACATGTTACTACAACCCACCCCTCCCAACCGATGCAAACGTTTCCAGTCATATCCATCAATGGCGCAATATTACAATGTTCAGATGGGTATTTCGATCTCATATTTTATGGACCCACTCTAAAATTGATCCAGCGCCCACCAAACACTCCATCCAGGGGATCGCACCCCCTCGGCTTCACTTACCCATACAAGAAGAGTAGCTTATGCTACTGAAAGGGGCAATGGAGAGAGGGTTCCTGTAGCACAAAGAAGAAAAGTCTTTTACTCCCGCTTTTTTCTGATACACAAGAAATCAGTAGAGAGAAGACCTATTTTTGATCTCATACGGCTCAACAAGTTCCTCAAAACTCAGACCTTTAGAATGGTCAACAGCAAGGATTACATGACATTGCTGGATTTAGAAGATGCTTATTTCCATGTTCCGATACACCCCAAACACAGAAAGTTCTTCCGATTCACAGTGGCTGGTACCCACTATCAGTTCCGAGTTCCACCTTTTGGCCTCAAATCTGCTCCGTGGATTTTCACCAAGTTCTGGGCCCAGTAGCAGCCGCCTTGCGGAAGCAGGGTCACCAAGTATTTCCATATTTGGACGAGTGACTCCTGAGAGCTCCATCGGCTCGTCTAGCTGCTGCAGCTACAAAAGATTGCATAGGTCTGTTTCAAACATTAGGCCTTTCCATAAATCAACATAAATCATTGGTTTTTCTAAGTCAGACAATGACAGTCCTAGGGGCCAACTTAGATACCATTCAGAACAAAGCTTTCCTTTTGCATGAAAGGCAGGAAAGGTTGCAAACCTTGGCTCTCACACTCTCAAAAAGAAAGTGCACTTCTTTGAGAACATACACATCTGTACTGGGCATGCTTTCCTCAACAATCGATCTAGTGCCACTGGATTTTGCTAGAAGAACTCCAATGTTAATGGATTCAAACTACAGAATCCTTCGATGGCGTGATAGCTATCACTGCACACATGAGAGAGGCATTCAAATGGTGGACTTTGAAGTCACACCTCTCAAAGGGCCTCTCCTTTCTACCTTTGATCCTAAAATCCTTAGTAACCACCGATGCATCCATGGAAGGTCATCTCCAAGACCTTCAGATTCAGATAAAATGGCCCTAGTCCCAGCATCAAAAGCATTTTAACAGGCTGGAGTTGAAGGCCCTTTTTCTCTCCCTGCAAGCTTTCCTCCCTCGCATAAAAGGTTCAACGGTGTTGGTCCTTACAAACAACACCACAAGCATGTTTTAAATCAACAAACAAGGAGGAACCAAATCTCTGACTCTCTCTCCCAGGACGCCCATCAGTTCTGGAGCTGGCTTCCATTTCACAGGATATCCCTAAAAGCGGATAATGTTTCATGGCTTCGGAATTCTCTTGCAGATACCCCCAGCAGGACCAAAGACAACTGTCACGAGTGGGAACACGAACAAGACCATCTGGACAGGAGTTTTTCACATTGGAGGAAACCAGCGCTGGACCTGTTTGCGACACACACAAACTTCAAATGCTGCAAACAGATTCCCTCTCCCAAACTCTCGGGGGAATGCCCTTTCATTGCGTTGGTCAGGAATATATGCTTACGCCTTTCCTCCCATTCCACTATAACCAGGGTCCTGACGAAAATGAAAATGGAACACTGCCGCCTTCTTCTGCTAGCACCCAGGTGGCCCAGTCAGCACTGGTTCACAAAGCTTCTCCACTCTGAAGCCCAGTCCATCCGTCTGCTAAGGACACCATCCCTTTCGACCAGGAACCAAGGTCAGATGTGTCACCCGGAGCCAGCATGTCTTTGATTGCGTGTGTGGCTCCTGAATTCCTTGAATCTAAAGATTAAGACAATTGCGCAGGAGTGTAAAGACATTATCACCAGGTCTTGTGCGGGTAGCACCAACAAGACGTAAAGATTGAAATGGAAAAATTTCTGCCTTTGGTGTCTACAAAGAAAAATACATCCGTACCTCTCTGCTCCAGAGCAAATCCTACCATACTTACTGTCTTTAGCTCAAACTGAATTGGTATACTCTCCAGTCAAGGTTCACCTTGCAGCTATCTCTCAATATAAACACTCCCCAAAACGTCTATCTCTCTGCTCTGATAGAGTAGTACAGCAATTCATAAAAGGCCTATTTCGTACTTATCCATATGTCCAAGCCCCACCACCTGAGTGGCACTTATACGTAGTCCTATCACAATTGATGAAGCAACCTTTTGAGCCCATCCATAGGGCAGATATCCTAAGGATAAGTGCCTAAAGTGGAAAAGAGCTCTCTTGTTCTCTTGCTCGCCCTAACATCAACCAGAAAGGTTAGCGAAATACAAGCTTTTGCCATAAAACATCCTTTGCTTCATTTTACAGATGAAATGGTCATCCTCAGGACGAATCCCAAATTCATCCCTAAGGTTCCTTCACAATTTAACCTGAATTAACCTGTCATTCTCAGGAATTTCTTCCCGAATCCTTCTACACCTGCGGACCAAACATTACACACTCTAGACATCAAGAGGTGTCTTAAATTCTACCTGAAAAAGACTCTGTCTATCCGTAAGACAGATCAACTGTTCTTAGCCTATGGAGAAGGTCGTCAGGGCACCGCGGTCCCTAAAGTTACCATCGCAAGATGGATAGGAGCCACAATTCAGTTTTGACATAATAAAAGAGCCAAAGATTTGGCAAGAACAGTGAAAGCGCACTCCACAAGAGCAGTCTCTACATCAGCTGCCATGTTCAATGGGGTTCCACTGGAAAAAATCTGCAAAGCTATGACCTGGAAAACAACGCCTACATTCAAGCAGCACTACTGCCTGATGTCAACACAGCATGCTGATGCAGCCGTGGGACAGGCAGTTCTACGTCATTTATTTCAGTAAGGTGAGCCTCTTTAATTAGAGGGTTGATTTTCTGTTGTCAATATTGATATGCATTTGAAAATGTATCTTTATTGGTTTGAAAAGTTGGAATACGTGTTTAAGTTGATAATAGAGATATTTATTTCACATTTCAATGCCTTTGAATGCATTTATTTTTACACCAACACGTTCACAAAGCACTCCTTTTGTGAATATATTTTGAAATATTATTGGCACCTCCCACCATCCACTAAGGGTGCTCACGATTTTACATTACTGCTTGCTATTCTGATTCAAGCATGTGAATCTATGAAAGATACCCCAATATTGGATACGAAATAAGTTATCCAGTATTGGTTTCTTTCAAAGATTCACATGCAACCAACCCTCCTCCCCGGAGAGGCTCCCCTTGCGCTCCAGTATTACTATCCACACTTGTGCTGGAAAATCTGAGGGACTCAGCCTCTCTTTGGGAAGGTTCTAGAGGGTGTTGGTTGCTGATTGGTTGTATTTAAGTTTGTTCCTTTTTTAGAAAAGGAAGTAGATAGGCTATTAAATGCATGGTTGCCTCCATGATTGACTATAGAAGTTCTTTACTGATTTATTTATGTTACCGTTGGACTCCCACTTCAACGATGGGCAATGATTCAAGCATGTGAATCTATGAAAGATACCAATACTGGATAACTGCAGTTACAGGTACACAACTTATTTCTTCTCCTTTGTCTGCCAAAAACAGCTTTGGTGCTGATAAATTCCACACGTTACCAGAAGCCATACTAACAAAAAAGGAAGTCATGTACTTGAAAGAGAAAAAAACCAAATATCGTTCATTTGAATGTGCCGTCCGTTTTTTTTTCCACTATCTTTCCCTATGACAGGTGACAGGCAATTGCCCTGGGTTTAATTACCCAGAAAACTGAATTCCGCCAATGGGTTTCCACAGAGTATTCCTTCCAATTCTTTGAAAGCGTTCCTGTTGTTGTATTAACTGTGATCCAACAGGCTTAATTGAAGCGTACGTACTTGACAGGCATTTTTTTAATCGTGCCTATCGCTGTATTAACTGTGAACTGACAGGCATAATTAAAGCGTGTTTGACGGTGACTTCACTGTGTTCAGCGTCCCCTTCCAATGCGCTGCTGCTTCCCAAAATATGGCCACCGGGCATAGCACAACTTGCGATTGCTCGAAATGACGTGTACATCACACAGCTAACACTTCTGCTTATTTATTTCCAATAGCAACCGCAAAGCACTCACACACCACTGTCCTCACCCTTCTTGCGCAGGATCCACCTCCGCGCGCGCAAGCCAACCACCATAAAATAACAATAAAGTCGCTTTTGCACATTAATGCTCTTGCTAGGATTACAACGTGGGATAATGCAATGGGGGGGGGTTGAACAGTGAGAATTATATTTAATGAAAATATTAATGTCTGTGTTTTGTTCATCGTAGTGATGCACATATGGGCCTACATCTTTGCATGTCAGTCGAGGGTTAAAGAAATAAAATACAAATAATTAAGCTGAAAATAGAGCTCTGAGAGAGAATGGAGAAGGCAAAGGCTGATAATCTTCAAGGATTATTGTGTGTCTGCCAAGTAACGGAAGGATGGCCGTGTGATCAAGTGCAAATGTACAAACTTCTTCCGCAGAAACTGTAGAGGCGAACAATAAAAGTGTAGAGACTTGCAACACGTTACTTGTTGGAAGAAATGTGTATTCATGAGATGTGGTTAACGCAATATTAAAAAATGTGAAACAAAGAATGCTGTGAAAATATGGACGTGACTATGGTGGTATGATAGGACACCCCTAAACTGACCAATGAGAGACTGAGTTTCTGAAAATGTTGCTAAAATGGTGGGTTGGACGTGTAGGTTTTTAGAGTATAACTGGGGTGGCTGGGGGTGAGTGGGCGCGCTTCTTGGGAGAAGCTAGAGAGAGGGAGATCGTCGCTGTTCGTCGGTTTGCTGTATCCAGACTGAGGGCTACCTATTTCTTGTTTCCTGTCCTACTCTTTGTTCCCTGTACCCTTTTTTTGGGATCCCCCATCTATTCCCATGGTCAGGGGTAGATTTTCCACTGAATTATTTTGGGTTAGTATAGCTAAATGATCCGTACTTTGCATAATCGTTTGCAAATGTATTTCTGTCTGTGAAACTTTTGTCTCTTCGCCTATCCACTTCTTTATTCGCATTTTGTTCATTTTTTATATGAGTTTGCCACTGTTTGCCTTGATTAATGTTCACTCTCTGTGATTGAATCTTTGTTTGCCTTGTAAAACTGTACATGATGAGCATTTTACCTTCACATTATTTTGCCATAAATATTATTAACCTTACACTGAGTTTGTGATTTATTTAGTAGTATAGATAGATAGGTTGTTCTAATTATTACCATCAACTTCAGGTCCATTGACCAGAGGAAAGAGAGTTGATATACAGGTTCAGTTATGTATTTAGTATGTAAGATATGATCCTGTATTCACAAATAACCGATTTAACTCAAACCTGAACAGCACAACAGGGATTCATGTGTTGGGTGTATGAGTATGGGCCAGTGATTGTGTTGATATTGATTATCGATCCCTGATTGGCACTGGATCTGTTTTCGGAAGCAGAGGATGGTTTATTATTGATTAGTTTGGTAATAATTATCGATTATTGATTATTTTTTTCTTAACATGAAAAGTTAGTGTCTTGTTCTATGTTGTCTAGAAGTGCGAGTATGGAGTTACCTGAGATCCCGGGATAAGGTTTTAGCCTGTAGAGGCGGAAGAATAGCGTGGATAAGGTATCACACTGGAGAAGTACTTTGTCTGTTGTCATAATACTGAACTGAAAAAGGCTGTTGGTGTTATATTTGGGACTGTTTGTTTGAGAGCAGATTGTTTGAAATAGTGAAAGGTCTACTTCCGAAACTCTGGCCTTACATCCCCAAAGGCGTACCAAGACCTCTTTTCATGTGAAAATCCTCTTCCAAAACTTTGGGTAGTATCCCTAGAAGAGTACCAAGTCCTCCTGTAGCTTGTTTGTGTGTAGACTAACGGTGGTCGTTATTTTACTAGAAGTGAAAGAATTTCTCTCCGAAAGGAAGAACCATCTCTTTATTAAGCAGAACAGACAAGGTAGCATTGTTTTATGTTGTTATCTAACAAGTTTAGTTAGTAAAAGCATAGGAAAATATTTGCCGTATTATTTTGTAAAGGGAGGGTCAGTAGTAGGAGTAATACTGATGTCACAAAAAGCAGCGCTGGCATTGGTCAGACAGAGGGTGCTTAGAGTTCTGTGAATGGTTATTGCTGTGAGTTTTTCCGGTATTGGTCAAGGTACTGATTACATACAAGTGTTCTGATTGGTCTGTTGGTGTGAGTCGCGTGGTATTGGACGACTGCTAGCAAACAGAATTAGCAGAAGTACGAGAAGTTTGTTGTTTGTCTACTGAAATATATTTTAGTGTGAAAAGTCATAAAATGAAGATAATTAATAGGATAAAGGTTTTCTTTAAAAAGGACAAACCAATTGTAACCAGAGCGGGAATTCCTATTCCACCTCTAAGAATGGCTGCTTCTTTTATGATGTTGGCATCTGGTTATCATACGTGTACTTGGTTAGAGAATTGGGTGAGATACACAGAAGATGATTGTGTCTCAGCTTTTCTGAAACGTGGTACATTTAATGTAAGGATTTTGGAGAATTAAAGAGAACGAATGAACTCCCTAGAACCAAATCCTAGACCTACTCAGTATGAAGTGCTTGAGGAATGCGAACATGAGGCATATAAATGAGAGAAATTCAGGAATGGAAATAGATAGAGGAATATGATATCGAGGTATGCTGGGGCAAGATGGGATGATCAAATGAAAAGATGGAGGAGGGCCGTAAAAGCGGATGGTTTGTATACAGTTTTAGTTGCTGAAGAAGCAACTGGTGGCAAATGTAAAGAGAAACAGAAAAATGTAAAGACATCAGGATTAAACTTTGACCCGAGTGAATCTAATGACGAGTTGTTAGATGACATTTTGACTAAAAGACCTCCACCAAATAGGGAAAACTCAAGTGGAACAGTTCCAAAGGCACAATTAAGGGGAACCCCACTAATTCCACAGGTTCCACAAGTCCCGGAAGTTACTAGAGTAGTACAAGAAAGTGAAATGGACATGTTGAATAAGGCGAGTGAGGAGTTGACTCAGAAAATTAATCAGTTGAATCTGAATGTGTAAGCATTAACAGTGCCAGTAATGATTGGTCCTATAGTTCCATTGTATGGAGAAAATCAGAATATATCGAGAGTACATGCATTGACAGTCCCAGAGAAAAGTGTCAGGAATGAGGTGATAACGGTTGATGAACAAGCTGGACAAGCAAAAACGAGTACTTCATTAATTGATCTACCAGTTTCTGAGATGATAACTGAAACCCCTAAGAGAGGTGCGCAAATCGATCCGAGGAGAATAGTGCAGAATGTCACTCCAGCCTCAGGGTGTTCAATGGGACCTTCACCAGATGAGTTAGATGACTGGATACGGGGAATGGAAAAGCAAAACCTTAACCACAGAGTATAGATTTGAGTAAACTGAGAGTGGGTTTGGAAAAAATTATTATTGGTACAAAAAGTCCAGCCAGATTGAGAAGTTATCGAGATGGAGAGTTATTATTCTTGTGCAAAAATATTACTTGGAAAGCAAGAAATCTTCATGAGAAGTTGACAGATGCTGCTTGTGAATATAGAGTAAACATAGAGAAGTCAAAGTTGTTATAGAAAACGTATAGACTAGATCTTACTGAAAAGGATTTGGAGAGTTTGAATGCATGTGGGAAAATATTGCAAATAAAAGAATTGATAGGTACTTTGAAGAAATGGGGGATGTAGAACGGTGGAAAGGTAGATGCGTGAAAAAGAAAGAAGAAATGATTGCCAATAAATATGCGTCTTTACTTCCATTAAGAGAAACAGGACAGGCTGAAATGGCGTGTCTGATGAGAGAAGTTCCAGGTGGTGGATATGTTCATGTTCCTTGGTCAAGGCAGGATTTACTATCCTTTAGTAATGACTTCACTAGGTTGAGGGAAAAACCGGTTGAGGGGTACAAACAAGTAGAAAGGTTTGTGAAGGTTTCAAAGGTTTTGTTGAAGAACCTAGATTGTTGTCCCAGCTGATTTATGGACTGAGTGTAAGATTGCTGTTGATTAACCTTAAGAGGAATCTCCTAGAGATGCAAAAACAGGTGCACCTTCAGATGAGAGGATGAAGAAATACAATCAGGTAATGACTTACCTGAAAGGAAAAATGTCTCCAAAAGAAACGGATAGGGTTACAATTGACAGAACAACCCAAGAACCTAATGAGTCGGTACATGCTTACTATGAAAGGTTGTTTCAGGTGTTCAAACAGTAAAGTGGGTTTGAGAATATTGGAGAAAAAGATATGGGACATTTTGTGTATTGTTTTGTATTTGGATTAAAACCAGAAATGAGTAACATGATTCAGCAACATTTAATTTGTTGGCAGAGTAAAGCGCTTGATGAGATACTGAGGTATGTAATATATTGTAGTGATGATATTGATTCAAGACACAAGAAGCTAAAAGAGAAAATTATGTGGGCACAAGTGAAAGTAGCAGAACAGCAAGACGGAAACAATGGTTCTCGAACAGATTATCAGATGAGAGGTCAGAGCCAGAATGGTCAAATATCGAGTGGTGAGAGGTAGAGGTAAAATGAATAAAGATGAATTGAAATATCCTTGTCATGCGTGCGGAAAGTTCAGAAGAATAATGGGATAAATCAAAATTTCAATTTAGAGATGCAGAATGAGGTGGTTGTGAATCAACAACAGCAGCAGCAGGTAGTTACTCCACAGTTACAGGTACCACAAGCTCCTATGCCAAATAATGTGAATGCTCAAGTGCAGAGATACAGTGCGAACACTGGATTTCACGCAGGTGAACAAATTGGTAAGAATCAAAATATGCAAATGGTTTTGCAATACTTTCAAACAAAATGCAAAGGTGCACCACTTGACAATCAGACAAGAAATCACTGGTCCATGTCCATAGTGTTTTTCTTAAAGTTTCTTCTTTTATTCTTATCATTCTTTTTGTAAAACAAAGCACAACACAGCTGACGCATTTCGTCCAGTGATGGACTTCTTCTAAGCTGTAAATTTAACAAACATATATATATATACATAAATATAAAAGCACATTAATATAATACAAATGCAAACTTACATTTATCACAATAAGATGTACAAACATATGTGACTGTTAAGACAGGACAGCTATATACATAACATATATCATAATTACTGACCACATAGCAACTATATCCACAAGACATGACAGCTTTACTGCTATCAAAGTTAAAACATTTACCTATTCTAAAACTATATACATCACTACATGAGGTATACCATTCTGTAAATGCAGTAAGTGTACATAGACAAACGGATACGGAAATGGAAATGGAGAAAGAAGTAGGAGAGATGAGAAAAAATGGATGAAAGAAAGAACAAACCCACAGAGAAATATATAAGGATGGTCACAATTAAGTATATAATATGCTATGTAACTACCTCCTCATTGAACTATCAAGGAATTAGGAGGAAATAAGTGTAATAGAGATAACCGGGATACAATTGTCTTACATAGATGGACTGCAACACAGTCCATCCCCATAAGGCAAGAAGGGAGAGAAGCTCTTAACTTAGTAATACACAAAGAAAATACCAGGTTTGTAGGCCATGTGACATCAACAATACCCACCATAAAATCAAGGAGCCGGGCACTCCTAAAACATATAAATGGAGGAGTATTCAAGGTAGGTAAACTTCACAAGTCAAACTTTATGCAAAGCTCATATCAGCAGGTGCTGTATCTACCCAATCTACACAAACAAACAAAAATAAATTGCATTGCAGTGCAATGAGAGTGATTCAGACTCATCTCAATGACGGTGCCTGAGGGGGGAAGAAGAGTGCCTGCTTGGCGCATCTCTAGAGGTAGATCAGTCAGGTCCATTTGGTGGTGGAAAAGTGGAAGGTAATGATATTACATTCCTAGTGGACAATGGTACTATCCGTTTTACTGTTAGAGCAGCAGAAATTCCAAACCTACCCCTCTCAGGAGGAACTATCCAAGTTGTAGTAGTTTCAAATAAGCATATCAAAACCCCAATCACAAAGCCAATAGAAGTTCATATTGGAAGATTCAGAGACATGCATCGATTCATAGTATGTGATATGTGTCCGGTGAATCTTTTAGGGAGAGATTTTCTTTGCAAGATGAAATGCACCATCTTTGTACCCCGGATGATATTGCTTTTCAAACACCAGATGAGGATATTGCGTTTAAAATGATGTGAGCGAAGCAAGGAACAGAAGTGGATGAGTTATTTTCACTTCTCACTGAAGAAGACATGCCTGCAGAGTTGAGAAATACAGTAAGATCTGATGTATGGGATTTTACAGGAAAAGAAATTGGCTTGATGAAAGGTGTGGATCCTATTCTGGTTGTGGTGAAACCGGGTGCAACATATCCAAATACACCTCAGTACAAGGTGAGTCCTGAGATAACAGCAAGTAATTCCTGTGATTGACCAAATGATTGAGCAGGGTATTTTAAGAGAAATTCTAAGCAGTCCTTGGAATTCGCCTATTATGGGAATTAAAAAGCCAAATGGAAAATATAAGATAGTATAGGATTTACATAAAATGAATAAGATTGTGGTACCCTGTTGTCCAATAGTGCCAAATCAAGCAGTGAGTTTTTATCAAATCACCTGTGATGCAGAATGACACACAGTAATTGATCTGTGTCAAGCAGTTTTCTCAATTCCTTTACATCCGGATAGCCAGTATTTATTTGTTTTCCGGTTTGGAGACCATGTTTTGGCATGGTGCCGAGTTCTTCAAGGGTACACAGAGAGTCCTTTGATTTTTAATCAGATTTAAAAAATGTATTTGGAGACATTGATTATGACAGAAAATTTGGTTTTGGTTCAGTACATTGATGACCTACTGGTGGCATCAAAATCACGAGAGGCATGTGTGACAGATACAATTGAATTACTGAACCACTTGGCAGAAGGTGGGTACAAAGTGTCACCAGGAAAATTACAGTTTTGTAAACAGGAGGTCCAATATTTGGGACACAAAATAGAGAAGGGAGTCAGGAAGGTGACACCAGAATGGATCAGTGTGATTCAGCAAATGAGCACTCCTAAAACTCAAAAGGAAGTGCAAATGTTCTTGGGAATGGTTGGATACTGCAGACAGTGGATCAGTGGCTTTTCACTGATTGCAAAACCTCTACAGAGGTTGACACACAAAGATGTAACTGATCTGATTGAGTTGGACGATGAAAGCATGAAAGCTTGTTTGAGTTACGAGACAGTATTTGTGAAGCACCTGCATTAGGAATGCCATATTAGACAAAGGATTTTGTGTTGTACTGCTGCAAGAGAGATGGGTGTGCACTTTCAGTTCTAACTCATAGAAATGGAATGGCACGACGTCCAGTGGCATATTTTTCTGCTGCTTTGGATTCAGTGGCTGCAGCATTACTAGGCTGTTTAAAAGCAGTAGCTGCTACTTGTGTGAGTCTGGAACAGAGTGAAGTGATTGTGATGGGACATCCAGTTAAAGTTTATGTGCCACACTCTGATGAAATTCTATTGACAAGAACTTGAACACAGCATATGACCTATAGTCGGCTGACTAGGTATGAGAAAGCAATCTTGGGTGCTGAGAAGGTGACTGTAGTGAGATGCACGGCAACAAATCTGGCAACCCTATAGCCTAGGCCATTTTGTGAAGAAGTGAAAGATATAGAAGATCATGGTTTTTTGGATCTGACAGAATTGTGCACAAAACCAAGGCCAGGTATCAAAGATACACCACTAGAGGGGTCAGATAGTGTGATGTTTGTTGATGGATATTGTCTGAGAAATGAAAAAGGTGTATTGAGTTCTGCCTATGCAGTATGCACAGTGGTTGTGGTTCTAGAAGCATCATCTCTAAAAGGGATGAACTCTGCACAAATTGCTGAACTCATAGCTCTAATTAGAGCATGCAAAATTGGCAAAAATCTGAGAGTAACACTATTTACTGACTTCTTCAGGTTCTCCGATCAGAAACAGTAAAAATGTGAAAGATTTATTGGATGCTTTGCAATTGTCTAAAAAGATTGTGGTGGTCAAATGTTCTGCACATAAATCAGGAATAGATTATGTGATGAGCGGTAACAGATATGCTGTTCAAGTAGTGCGTTTCTGTGCACAAAATTCAATTGCAATAAACAGAGGGGTGGAAAAGAGAAATACTAATTGCAACTTGATGTTTTCCTATTCGGAAACTTGGGATGAAGGTTGGTACTTAGAGGAAGAGGCAGGAGACAAAAACAGAGCTTGGGATAAAATCAGGTTGCAAGAAGAGAGCAGAGGATGAAGTCTCGGTGTACACAGATGAAAGACTAGTTATGCCGGATTGTTTACTTTCTCAAATGGCAAGGGTGTACTATGGAATTGGACATGTTGGAATAGATGCAATGATCAGGCTCTTCAAGCAGTCATGGTACAACCCTAATTTCAGAGTCATTGCAGAAAGTCTATGCCAGAGGTGTGTTATACGTCAGCAGCAACATCCAGGTAGAAAGACAGTTGTTAGTTGGGGACGAATTGGAAAGGCAACAGGACCATTGACGAGGCTCCAACTTGATTTTATCGAGCTTCCCCCATGTAACGGACTAAAATATGTGTTCGTTGTTTGTTTTCTTGTTGGCTAGAGGCCTATCCAACAAGAAGGAATGATAGCCTTACTGTTGCAAAATTGCTTTTGAGAGAACTAATACCAAGGTTCGGATTTCCAGTCACTTTAGAAACAGAAAGGGGATCACATTTTAACAAGGAGATGATTTAGATGATCTGTGCAGCATTACAAATTGAGCAAAAGCAGCATTGTATCTATCGTCCTGAAGCATCTGGAGTGGTTGAGCAAATAAATAGCACTATAAAATCTATACTGGGAAAAGTGTGTGTATCCACAACACTGAAATGGCTGGATGCTTTACCCCTGCTACTGATGAGTCTTAGAAGCCTTCCAGATAAAAAAGATTGTCATGGGGTTGAGCCTTGCATTTACACTGTGTTAAGTTAGCATGAGCTTATTAGAAGTTTAAATGCCATTTTTCCTTTCTGCTGCCTTTGCACACGGCACAAATTATTACAAATGTTTAGAGTCTAGAGGACTGTTTTGCTTCACACAAGAATAATATGTTTTTCTATACTAGCAGCTTGGCCTGGTAAAATTTGTCTCAACAGTGAGTGCCGAGGCCTTCAAGGTTATTTCCACACATTGGTTGTTGTTCGGTCTGAGCAGCGCACGTTCTAGACATAACATATATGCAGCTGTGGCCTCCTCTGATTTTGGAGCGTTTAATAATGCACTGCACAGGCATGCTCAAACACACTTTGAAGAACATTTGCATGCAGAGAGCCGGTGTAGAAAATGATGTGATCCATTTCTACTAGGACCAGAGGTATGGGGCCGCGCTTGTAAACCCAAGGGACCTTCTGTAGATATAAAATAACCTAATAGCAAGGGAGCGTGAAATCTAGGTGTAATCTAGCCTATTTCCATTTAGCATTTTAACATGCTTTCTCCTTTTGTATTTTATGGAATAGTAACTATGCTGATAATCTTGTTGCTTATAATATGTCTGCTTGTACTAGCTAAGATACTGTGCCTGAGAACACGGCATTAGAAATAAATATTTCAAACTTGCACGTGTCTTCATTTACTCCCCGTTTTGGACTAGCATGAGAGTATAACGAAAGAGTGTTCATGTGTTCCACATTGCCTGAGGTATTCTAAATTCCATGTTCTGGGTTGTCTAATCATTGTCTAATCATTGGGGGAAGGGAAGAACCAATGAGGCACTGATTGCTAGTCTGGTAGGGGATTTTGGCTACTAAGGTGAGTTTTGGCATACCCTAATTCATTGAGGTTCCAAGTCTCTATGCAGAGTTCTGTGTATGAGAAGAATCCCTGCTGCAAGACTGGATTGCGTCCTCATGAAGTCCTAATGGGAAGAGCAATGAGACAAGCGATTGTACCAGCAAACAAACTGATGAATATACCTGATGAACTAGTGCTTGATGATTGCAAAGGATTGGCTGATCTGGTGCATTCTGTATATCATCAGGTTGGATAAATTGAGCACATGATCTGAGTCCAGGAGAGTGGGTTCTTGTCAAGAAACACGTATGGAAGCCGTGTTTAGAACACAGATGGCATGGACCATATCAGAATATTTTGGTGACAACAACAGCAATGAAGTGTGGTGGCTTGCCAAACTGGCTTCATGCAAGTCATACAAGAAGAGTCCCAAGTCCACTTGAAAGTGAAGGTGAACAGCAACTTGTTAATGAAAATAAGAAACCAGAAACTGGAGGTTGTGAAGTTAAAGAATCTAGAGTGACAGATTCTGACGAGCATGTTGATGATGAACAACCAAGCACAAGTCAAGTAGAGGGGGCACCAGCTACTGGGTCTTGTAAAACTGCTGTTGAGCAAGAAAAAGAGGAAGGTACTGAAAATCAAGAGCAAGTACATCAAAGAAAAGAGCTAAATAAAAGAACTTGTGAACCAGAAAAAGAAGGGGAAGAAGCGGTTCAAGCTAAGAGAGCGGAAAAGTGTGACAATTGGCCAAGTGCAGTGAAAAGACTGAACTACACTCTTGAGAAGAGAAAACCTGATCAAATGAATTAAGTTTGGAGCCAAACTGAACAAGAAGAACCTGGGAAATAATTAGTGAGAAAAACAAAAAGAATAAGAATTTCGAGCTAGAAATACACAGCTCCAGAATGGACATATGTGATATTGGAGGAAATTGAAAGCACAGATCCAATAAAAAGAGAAGTTGGTACTTGTACTGAGTAAATTGATGAAAGCAAATTGAAACCGCCTTAAAAAGAACAGTGAAAAACACTGTAACAAAATCCAGTGAAAATAATTTGAAAGCTTAAGGAGATTTTAAGAAGACTCTTTAAAAAATAAAGAAAGAAAAAGAGGGGGTAAAGAAGAATTATTTTCCGGTGGTTTTTGGACAATTTGTCAACATTTTAGAGAGTTGTTAGAATTTTCCTTTGATTTTTTTAGTTGTTTAAACTATTTTTATAGTATACAAAATGGCAGCAGATGCAGTGACTGGATATCAAAACCTAGTCTAAAATGTAGATGTATTAAAGCTTGCTTATGTAGTGTCCTACTGCTAATGTTGACGTGGTTAATATTAACTGTCATTGTGCCTGTTCTAATGGTGAATAATAACAAAAATAATACTAATAATGTAATAAGTGAAAGAGTGAATACTGTTAGTAAAGAAACACCTCATACTAATATAGAACAGATGGATGAAAGTATTTATCATCATGATAAATCGATTATTCATTATTCGTAAAATGTGTTTACAAAATTACTGTACAAGTATGACGACACAATGGATGTGAGAGATTGTTACATGTGCATGCAATTACCTTCGTCTGTTTCAGAGGATGTGACTTACCATAACTTACCTTTAACATATGGTGTCTCATGTAGTGTACTAACCAGTTTGTTTTACGTGACGGGGAAGTTATAATATTATTATTCAAACCTAGATTTAGTGTTTTCAGAAATTCCAATTAGAAAAGATATGAATAAGGTGTATAGTAATAGAAATGCTGGATACATGGGAGAATGTTTCTATATTACTCAGACACTGGATACGGTATATGCTCATAGACATAATCTTACATGTAGTTTGCGGTATGAAGAAAAAGATTTCATTAACATGGTAGAAGAAAGAAGACAGGATTTTCAAAGGAAATCTGCTGGACAGAAGTCACATGTACCACCATGGGCTTTTAGAGAGTGAAACTATAAAAAAGGCAAGACTTACGCTGTAATGTCTCTGGATTTTTATCATAAAGACCGTGTTGGTCTTCAGGAGTTGGCAGTGGAGTAAACACAATTGTACCTGCGTGCACCAGGTGAGTGGATTGTTTTTGAAGACTTTTGGAACACGCTGTTGAACAGTGCTTTTGAAGCCATTAACTGTGTATGATTTGGTGGTCAGTGTACCACAGAGAATCTTGGGGGTCTGATGGGGCAGAATTATGGCTGCACGGGTTGACGCTCCACGGACTTGTTTTGTGAACAATAGAGATGCCGATTGGACGCCCTGGTGTGGCTCGCGTGGGGCGCACCCAACCGGACTGGTCTCGGAAAGGCCTGTGGTTGTACCTGGGTAGCCTTGGGGACATATCTGAAGCGGTGTTAAGGAATCAGGCTTAGTCAGAATAGTCCCAAGGGTGAACCAGGAAGACTGCAGGATGGTCTGTAGGACATTCTGTGGTTATACCTGTACGACGGTCTCTTGGTAGTCTTCGGACTGCTTGATTTTGGTATCTGTTGGTCTGGAATCTGAATTGATTGATTCTCCATGAACAGGAGTCAACGGGCTCTTTTCTTTGATTGGAAAAACAGAAAAAAGACATGTCGTTCTGAACGTTTTTGTATGTACGTATATTATTGCTTTGTGTATGTCTGAATAAGAGTGAGATTGAATATGTTGTGAATGTTTGAACATGGCCATGTTTGAAAGTTTTTTTTTATGATTGAATGAGGAATACGTGACAATAATCACTATGCCGTGTGTTAGCAAATTGAGTTGTTTTGGACGTTGTAGCCGCCCTAATGATACGCGCTTTGCTGAGAGTCAACCTGCCTCGCCAGAGGGCATCCCGAGTTATGATATGTATGTAAAGCATGGAATTACACCTCTCTTGTTTAATACGCTATGGCATAAATATACTAAGGATAATGTAGAGTTGCAATGGCCCTTAACCGGGTCTTTTGATGAGAAAAAGATACATTTCCTTCAGGATCGATTGTTTTCTAAACGTAGTCGACAGTCAATGTTTGATTCCCTAAATCTATGGCAGAAGGAAGCAAAGCGTAGACGTATACGGGAGGAGAAATTATGCAGAATGAAGGTAGGTCAGACGATTACGCAGAAAGCCATTTCTTATGATAAAGCTCAAACCGAACAGGGAATTGATTGTGCAGATAGGCAATTTAGATTACAAGTGGATAAGACCTATGTGGCTAGGACTGAAGCGGAGGATGAGATGGAGGATTTATTGGATACTCTTCACCTCCCCCTTATGCTCCACAACGTATATATCCCGTTGTTCCCTCAACTCCAGTACAGGTCCCTTTGGCTTCTGCCCCTGTGTTTCCTCTTCCCTTGTCTCTCCGGGAACGTCCTCTGTTTTATCTCCCTCTGTGACTGATGCGTGGGCTTCTCAGTCCGCGAGCACAACCCCATCCCTAGCTGTTTCAACTCCAGCTCGTGCGCCGGGGGATTTTGACACACAAAAGTTGTTTACTCGTTCGACTGTAGGACTAAATGAGAAACAGATGATCGAAAATCAGTCATCCCAGTGGATGCGACCGCCTATATTTATACTATAACTGATATATGGAGCACGCTTCGAGACTTTGAGACTGTTATGCAGCAACATGCTCTGAAACACATGGCCACATGTCTTATTACTTTATGGGAACAATGTTTTGAGGGAGGGATGGCCCCCCAAGTGATGTATGATATTCAGGACAGAGCTTAGAAGTCTGAACTTAGACCAGAAGAAGTGTACAAAAATGTTGAGGTTTTATTAAGTTATCGAGAGCGGATGCATCAAAAATGTCCCTCGTGGGACTCTCAGCATCCTATGCGAGAAGTCCATCCTATCTTTCACCCTGAAATACCGGAATTACAAAATTATCAGAATGTGGTGACTAGACCTCGTGTAGAGACACGAGTACAGGAACAATGGGTTTACATCCTGTGGAAGAGGAGTGAAGTCCTCTCACTGAAATCACAACTACCTGACCCCCGTAAGAATCCAACGGCTTATTATAAAGAACTCAAAGAGGCGGCTTCCTCAGCCGTTATGACCCTAGCTGACATAGAGCTATTTTTTGCATTGTTAGTCCCTGTTGATGTATGGCGTCAGGTGCATGATCAGGACCATGTTCAAGAGTTAGGCGGAACGTGGGATCAGATAAAAGATTGGGATAAGGAACATAAGCCTGGTGATAAACTGAAACCTGAATTATTAGCGTTACCTGGCCGTATTATTACTTACATGCATTCCTTAATTCCGCCTCGTAAGGTAGATTGAGATGAATTGACAGCATGTAAGCAGAAGAAAGATGAAAACGTTTCTGATTTCTTCACTAGATTTGAAGGTGTATTCATTGATTTTAGTGGGCAGGATTTATCATTGGAAGGCGGTATACAATTATTTATTAATCGTTTTGTGACCAATTTGTTGCCGGAAGTCTCTGCACGGCTACAGGCCGCTAAAAGTACTTGGACCACGTCTACGCCTTCGGTGATATTGAGTATGGTCCAATATTATGAGCATAGAGAAAATGAGAGTAAGGACAAGATGGTTAAGAAGACGAAAGATCTTAAGACACGGGTGTTGTTGCAACAAGTTGTTCGAGGATGAGGCAGAGAGAGAGGTGGTAGAGGGTTTGTCCCAAGGGGGGCGGGAACCGGATGAGGCGGAGGGCCTGCTGTTGTTTTGGGGATAAACCAGTGCGCTTACTGTAAGGAGGAAGGGCATTGGCGATTTCAGGGTCCATTGTTGTTGGCTCAGAATGGGGCGATGAGAGGAGGAGGAAGAGGTTGAGGTGGTGTGGATCGCAGTGATATGCGATGAGAGGAGACAACGCTGTTGGATCAGAAAATAATTATTTCAATAATCTGGGAGGTAGGCAGTATTATATTGAGGACTGTACGATGGATGCAACCGAAGGGTATGCCTATACATAGGACAGCCAAGGACAGAGTGGGCGCCAAGTGTCAGTACCTGTTGATCAGCAAGGTCCTTATGTAAAGGCGCATTTGATGGGGACGTCTGAAAAGTTTTTAGTTGATACTGGTGTGATGAATAGTTCTATTTCTAGTTCTCTGGTCCCAGGGGCTGCTCTGTCCGGGCAAAATAATGTTTCGGTGGGATTCTCGGGAATTCCGGTGGTGAGCCCCATATCCAAACCTATTCCGTTTACAATTGGTTCACTAACGGTAGACTCCCCATTTCTTTTGACTTCCCATTGTGGTGAAAATTTATTGGGCTTAGACTTGTTGAAGAAATTACATGCAAAAATTCATTGTTCGCCTGACGGTGTTTATTTGACTATCAATCCCCTGGGCAAGCATACTTTGCAGTGTTTCACCAAAAATGAACCCCTCCCTCCTGAGTTTGCTGCTATTCCAGCGATGCTGTGGGCGACTGGAGACACAGATGTAGGATTATTAAGGATTCCACCCGTTTCTATTACTTTGAAGCAAAATGCTCGGCTTCCACGTATACCTCAGTACAAAATTTCTCTGGCAGGCGAGAAAGCTTTGCTCTCCATCATACAAGATGTGATCAAAAAGGATGTGGTGGAGGAGACGGCTGCTAATATATGCAACAGCCCCATTATACCGATCTTGAAAAGGCCTCTGTTGGAAGTGATCTGATTGATTTGCGCGAAATTTATAAAATAGTGGTGCCTCAATACCCTGTGGTTTCTGACATCACTACTATTCTCACTATGATTCCTCCCACTGCTCAATATTTCTCTGTGATCGATTTGAAGAATGCTTTCTTTAGCATTCCGATAATTCCTGATAGCCGTTATATTTTCGGCTTCTCATTATCTGGTCGCAGTTTCCGGTTTTGTTGCACTCCCCAGGGGTACACGGAGAGTCCTAGTATTTATAGTCAAGCTTTAAAAACAGTATTGGATGATTTAGTCCTGCCCCCTGGTAATGTACTTTTGCAATACGTGGATGATCTGTTAGTGGCCTATGATACTGAGGAAGGTTGTAAGGATGCCACTGTACAATTATTGTCTCATTTGGCGGATAATAGCAATAAAGTATCTCTTTCTAAATTCCAATATTGTCGACAGGAGGTGACCTACCTAGGTCATCTACTGTCAAAAGAGGGGAGGAGACTAACCCCTGAGCGTGTGACTACCATTTCTAATATGTCTGTGCCTCGTACTCAGCGTGATGTTCGTGCATTTCTCGGCATAACTTATTACTGTCGCCAATGGATTCCTAATTTTTCCCTTCTCACTAAACCTCTCCTGTATTTAACCACTAAAGGTGTGCATGAAACTTTACCCTGGACTGATGCTTGCCAAAATGATTTTGACTCTTTGAAATATGCGCTTTGTTCTGCACCCGTTCTTGGTACCCCTGACTACCAAAAACCTTTTGTGCTTTATATACACAAGGTGGACGGTTGCTCGCTTTCTGTGTTAACACAAGGATTTGGTGGTAAGCAGAGACCTTGTGCCTATTTCTCGGCGGTGTTGGACAACGTCGCCAGAGCACTCCCTAGCTGTTTAAGAGCTACTGCTGCGGTCACGGTGGCTATTCGACAGTCGGAAGGGCTCGTTCTGAACACTGACCTCACAGTGATGGTACCACACGCTGTGGATACATCATTGAACAAAACAAAGACCCAGCACCTTACGAGTGCGCGTCTTACAGGGTATGAATTGACTATGTTTGTCCCACACATTACGATTAAATGATGTGCCACTCTGAATCCTGCTACGTTACTACCCCTCCCTTCGAATGAAAAGAACAATGATGTTCATGATTGTATATTTCAGACGAAGGAAGAGACGAAGGGACGGGTAGACCTGACAGACAATCCTCTATCTGACCCTCAAGGGGAGTTGTATGTTGATGGCTCTTGTTTCAAATTACCAGATGGCATGACAACTGCTGCATATGCGATAACTACTCTTCACACTATAGTCGAGGCTTCTTGAGTAACCTATCAATCAGCACAGGCAGCTGATTTAGTGGCATTGCTTCGGGCGTGTGAGTTAAGTGAAGGATTGAGAGTAAATATTTACACCGACAGCGAGTACGCCTTCGGCGTGTCTCATAGTTTCGGCCGACTGTGGGCCAAAAGAGGTTTTCTCACTTCCCATGGTCAGCGAATACAGTATGGCCCCTTGGTTTTGCGATTGCTGACAGCATTGATGTTACTAGAGATGGTGGCTGTAGTTAAATGCAGTGCACAGAAGGCAGTGGTTGATGCAGTGGGTGACGGTAATGCCTTTGCTGATCAAGTAGCTAAGGAAACTGCAAAATCCAAAATGACCTCAATGTTTGTGACTAGCTCTGCGAGGTGGGTGGCTGAAACAGAAATGTTTAATAACACCATGGAGAGTGTCCGTGAAATACAGAAAGAAGCTACCCCTATTGAGCTGGCTCATTGGAAAGAGAAAGTGGGGAAATTAGATGCAGAAGATTGTTGGATTGATTTGACAGAAAAACAGCGGTGGTTGTTGCCTAATGCATTAGTGAATGTGGTGGTAACAATGGCACATGGTTCAGCTCATATTGGGACAAAGGGTATTTGTGCATTATTAGATCCTGTATGGTACAATCCCAATATTTCAAGGACCGCTGCTCATTTGGTGCAATATTGCATGGTTTGTTTACGACATAATCCTGGGGGCAGGGAGCCTATTCTGAGTGGAGACTTTGCACCACCATCTTTGCCTTTTGAGGTACTCCAAATGGACCAGCTGGAGCGCATATAATTTGAAGTATGTCCTGGTCGTGGTGTGCACTTTCAGTAAAAGGGTGAAAGCCTACCCGACCAAAGAAAATACTGCTTTGGCAACAGCAAAAGCGTTGGTGAAGGAATACTTCCCACGCTATGGATTGCCTTGGGTGATCTGGAGTGATAACGGAGGGCACTTTAATGCAGAATTCATTAGCCAGATTTGTAATGGACTACGGATTAAACAGAAATTCCATGCGGCTCGACACCCCCAGTCCCCTGGGTTGGTCGAGAAGTATAATGGAATACTGAAGCTCAAATTAGCAAAAATTCAAGAACATACCGGATTGAAGTGGCCAGATGCTCTACCACTGGCATTAATGTCAATACGGGTTACCCCACATTCTAGTTCTGGCTTATCTCCACATGAGGTCATTTTTGGGCGCCCTGCAAATGTTTGGGGCGTCCCGAGACCCAGAACATTTCGTGATATAGAGTATCCTATGTTGACAGACTATCTGTATGCTTTGACTAAAGATCTCCGTTCCATTCATCAACAGGTCTCAGCAGTCTTGCAGCCCCTGCCGGAGGGTCCCAGACATCGCGTGGAGCCAGGACAGTGGGTTCTGGTCCGTAATTATCATCGAAAATCCAGCTTGGATCCCCGTTGGTCTGAACCATTTCTAGTCTTGTTGACCACGCGGACGGCAGTAAAGGTGACCGCCAAGCGACACTGGACCCATGTGTCACATCTGAAAAAATTGCCCCTCTCGCTTCCATGTGATCAGCAAATCCGGAAAGGGGTTCTGACCCGGGAAAGTGAGCGAGTTCCTAGTTTTGTCCCTTTTTCTGACGCCAGGCTCGGAAGGGGCTCTGTCATCAGCACAGGTGATTGCCCCAGATTCTGTTGCCCCTACTGTCTAACGAGAGGCTCGTAGTACCCCTGTTGCACCGGATTCATCATCCTCTGTTTTGTTCTCTGATCAAGAAGTGCCTGGCCATGCTCGATACAACTTGCGGCCCAGAAAACAAAGCGGCACTCCAGGTGAACATGGTAGGAGGTAGGGAGACTTGAGTGATAGGGCACTATGTGTTCCATGAATGTCTGTTAGATGCACTTCTGAGGTAGTGAGCGAGACACTGGACTGAACGCGCTGAGAGAACATTTGTTTGCTCTGTTCAGAAAGAAAGACCGAATTTATTGTTTAAAGAGGCCCAGGTTGTGTTTTCGTCAAGGGTTGTGTGGGAACATAACTCCAACGTGAAAAGTTTGCTTGGTATTATTTGAAATGAACGATAGGAGCCTGCCTGTGAGGCTCTAAACGGACACAGGAAAGAAGCACCCTCTGGCAGGTTGGACTGCATCGCCCCAGTTTATTTTTGGACTTTTAGTTAGCATGTATCCCTTTGCTTGTTCTGTCCCTGAAGAGGAACGCCCTTTTGTACCGCGTTATTTCTCTGCATATATGCCTGTCTTTTCTAGCTGGACCCAACGTGTTAAAATTGCATTTATAGTTATTATAGCAATATTACTAATCACATTAATGGGAGTAGTCATATATTTAGAATTTCGCCACCCTATGCATACTGTTTTAGGAACAACTGCCCCACCTCCGGAACATGTGTTTCATACTTTAGCCCCACATAAGGAAAGGCATCGTCAGACTTATATGAAAAATGTATTTGTTGAAATGCTTCATCAAACACACAGTGCCACCAATACCACAAATTGTTGGGTTTGTGGTCTTTTACCATCTGTTATGCACAAGCATGATTTATTTATATCTCTACCCTTGTCTCATCTTGAGAGTTGTGAGGCTTGGTTTAAATTACTTTCAATGATGTATATGCATTACACTGTGGACACTCAAAGGTTTTTGGAAAAAGATTATGAAATGATTTTGGCATATATTGAGGTTCATCAATAATTCGACCCCAAAGGGAATAATGGAGAGGGAACCTTAGATCCGAATGCATGTATGAATATGTATACAACGCATGAAAATACCACTTGGTTGAAAAACGAGATTTAGGATTTTGTTGAGTTTAATTTCACTCAGTATTTTCGACATTTTCAAGACCGCAATGTTACTGAAGATAGGGCTATTCCAGTGCCTATACTGAATAGTACCTCTGCGTTCTGTGTTCAGGGAGTAGGGTATATATCAGTAGGAGAAAGCCGATGTAATTACACTTATCAGTTACGTACTTTTAGCAGCCCTGCGTTGTTAACCCCTCCTAATGTAAATTTTGTTTGTGGAGAAAATGCCTTTACTTGGCTTCCAAGAGGTTGGGCTGGACGTTGCTACCTGTCCTTCCTGTATCCTCCAGTCTATATTGCCCCTTCTAATTATCACAATAATCACCGCTTAGATAAACGATGTGTGCTTGTTGAGAGAAAGAAAAGAGAGATAGATACCACCGATATAGATCAGACAGATACTCCACTGCAGCATTTTACCGACATTGTAAAAGGAGCGTTTCCCATCTGGGGGCCTATAATAACCAGCAAAGAAGTACGACGTTTGTCCAGAGTAGTTAAGGGGGTATTTAACACTACTGCAGGAATATTGACTAATTTAACCGTAGAGCTACAAGCGACCAGACTCGTTTCGCTTCAAAATCGTATGGTTTTAGACGTTATCTTGGCAGATCGAGGAGGAGCATGCCGTGTGATCGGCAGTTCATGCTGTGTTTACATTACTGACTCCGCCCCCTCCGTTCATTTAGCTATTCAGAAGCTGCTTTGTTTGGCTTCTGAAATACATGTAGAGACTGGTACATGGTCCCTCTCTGGTTGGTTCTGGGGTTGGTTGTCTACTTGGGGATGGAAAATTCTGATAGTACTGGCATGTATAGCCGGTATCATATTTACGTGTTGCCTGTGTAGAATGTGGACCTGCATGTTGCTCTTATTGCGCAACTAAACTCACCTCCTCTGTCACCGGTCCATCCCCAGCAGCAGTAAAGGCTCAGTTAGTTCAGCAGGAGCTCAAAGATTTAATACTGATTGAAGAGGGAATATTTAAAGATTGAGCTGTTTGAGTTAGCTACATCATGCTAAAAGGGCTGTTCTGAGGGATAAAAATCGATTTCCCATGCATAAGGAGTATCGGGCCTATATTATGTTAGCATGATGCATCTATACGTGCCCTCTTTTGCTCGATATAAATATATATATTCTAGATGCTTTTGCCGGGAGGAAAACGTTTATTCGCTCCTTGCGTATCTACTGCTAACAGAGTAGGCGGAGAACCATACAGACTCCATTTTCTGAACCTATGCTCGAACATGGGCTGTGATCACGTGTTAGTCCCGGCAGTTGTCAGGCCTCAGTTCATTTGAGTTACTGGGAGCAGCTGAACGTAGATTGTTTTCTCGACTGTTCTGAGACTCAAGGTCGCTTCTGGCTTCGGGTACGATAAGCGCATTCCTGGGGGCGCCATGCCTACACTCCTGGGCACCAAGACGAAAGGGAGTCACCCCTCCTTACCTTCCCAGTAATAAATAGTTAAGCTTTAAACTAATCATGTGTGCCATATATGGTCCTTCCCTGGAGCTCGAGGGCCAACTGGTGTTTTTCCTTTTACAGTGATTATATGTGTTGAACTGAAGAGTATATAACCTCATGTTTGAATGCGAGCCAACAGTCTTCTCTGCGCACCTGATGGGTGAGGGTTGGAGAGGCTCCTCTATAGAGTATTTTGCTTAATAAACGATTGAACTTTCTTCACTGCCAACTGACCGTTTATTTGATAATGGGATAGGGGCTATTGGTAGGTATAGCCCTTTATGTTATTTTTTGTAGTACTTCAATACCCACAGTTGGAGTCATTCTGAATTTGCATAACATTCAAAAATTGTCCACAGTGTTTGATCATTTATCAACAGATTCTGCTGGTGGGTTCCTGAGGATTGATACGAAAATGGTTGCAATTAGATCAATGGTTTTGCAAAATCGCCTTGCCCTTGATATTTTATTGTCAAAAGAGGGAGGAGTCTGTGTCATGTTGAAAATACAACACTGCTGTACTTATATTCCTGATAAAAGTAAGTCTTGAGGGGTATATTAAGAAAATTACGAAATTGCATGAAGATTTGACTCAACTGGAGGTTGATGGTGTTTGGGAGAAACTTGTAAGGATTTTTTCCTCTGTAGGTAAATGTTTTTCTACATTTGGGAGTAGCTTATTAGGGAAAATACTAATACCAATTATTTCAATAGTCGTAGTGACTTTGTCAATAATAATGGAATATAAATGCTGCAAGTGTAGATGTGGAAAGAAGGAGATGGCAGAGTCAAATAATAAACATAGAGCAAGAAAAAGAAAAAGAGGAGATAGAACTAGTATATATGAGAGGAAATTATTATGAAATGATGAAAGATTTAGATGAGAAAATAGAAAAACTAGAAAAAAGTACAGTCTTCTAGATAAAAATAAAGGTGGCAATTGGTTTGGTGGTTATTTTTGTGGTGGCTCAAAAATGCCATCAAAGTGGGGAATTGATGGAGCAGGGTTTTGAGAAAATAAAACCTGCTTGGTTTAAGCCCTTAGTAACATTTACTAACAGTGTGCTGTGAAAATAACATGCAAAAACACGAAAACACAGGGAAATGCTTTTGCGCATGCGTTTACTAATGCGTGGACTAATGAAAGAAAATTAGGCCGCATTTGCGTTCTGCTTGAAAATAAAATAATAATTATGCCACTTTTGCACAATAATGCTCTTGCTAGGAGAACAACGTGGGATAGTGCAATGGTGGGTGGTGAACAGTGTGAATTATATTTCATGAAGAATGATGATGGATTCAACCCACATCTGTGACTGCGGGTCCGTCTCTGAAAAGTTTCAGCGCTCTGTCCATCATCTCCTTGTGTTTTCTTTCTTCTCTTACTGATATTGACTTTGCCAGTGAACGTGTTGCGTTCCTGTTTCGGCTGGGGGCATTGTTAGAGGCTGCTTTTTGTCCCGCGGAGCCCGCTGTCACTCACCGCTGCACCCGGTCTCCCCCTGCCGCCGTTGATTTCTTCCAACTATGCACGGCCGCAGTGGGGGGGACCGTGGGTGCAAGGGACTCCGTGTTCCAGGTGCCTTTGCGGCCGGAAGCCGCTGAACCCGCGCCAGGAGGCGCTTAAAATTGCGACACACCCCCGGTGGAGCGGGGATCTCTTACTGATATTGACTTTGGCGGTGAACTTGTTGTGTTCCTGTTTCAGCTGGGGGCATTGTTAGAGGCTGCTTTTTGTCCCGCGGAGCCCGCTGTCACTCACCGCTGCACCCGGTCTCCCCCTGCCGCCGTTGCTTTCTTCCAACTGTGCACGGCCGCAGTGGGGGGGGGGGGACCGTGGGTGCATGGGACTCCGTGTTCCAGGTGCCTTTGCGGCCGGAAGCCGCTGAACCCGCGCCAGGAGGCGCTTAAAATTGTGACAAACCCCCGCGTCGCGGGAGCGCGCCGGGAAAAGCCCGGGACAAAGGCGGGGCCGTCAAAGGCCGGAGGAGGCCGGGCCGAACCCTCTCTCTTGGCGTCAACAGGAGTGAAGGTACTGTTTGGAAACCGTGCTGAGGCACACCCCGTGTCCATCCCTGTACTTACGCTGACATTGCATTCATAGCCATTGTCCTTCCCATTGGATTACATTATTACTGTTTAGGTTATTGTCACGGTCTGACCATGTCTATACTAACTATGAGTAAAAGAACAGGTACAGCGGGTACTCTGGAGGATTTTATAACAAGAGCAGAGCTCGTTGTGGCACGCGAAATTGAAATCGCGCAAAGAAGATTATTATTGGACACCTCTAAACTTCCAACGTACATGGTAAATAGGGACCAGCTCTCATCGGAAAATCTATTTCCGGTAGTGGGCCCCACTAGGCAAAACGTGAATGATATAGATGTATTAGTTCACCCCATTCCCCCAATCCACCCAGTTCTAGAAAATCCTGTGGAGAGCCCAGGAATCTCGAGTAGATTACGGACACAAAAGATTCTGGGGTCTATGGTACAACTCAATGGGGGAAAATGTGACAAGCCAGCAAGGGAGAAGAAAACATACCAGAGAAAGGGGATAACGTGTACCAATGGGGGGGTGTATTCTTAATGAAAAGGAAGCAGAAATCATAGGCCTAACCTCTAGATCTATGGGGACACAAACTGAAGGCATTGATTTCAATGAATCTGTAAGGGACAGAGGAATAATAGATGGTCTTGAGCAGACGGTGGATGACATTATTAAAACAACTTTAATTTCCATTCACAACCAAATAAGTGAATCAATGGATAGTAAAGTTTGGGAGTTAAATATTGAGATTTCCCAACTGAATGCCGCTGTTTCTTATCTAGGGAAGAGTATAGGTGAGGGAAAAGGAATAGTTGCAGAAGGGGTAGATTTGATAACTGAATTAAAAACCTCACTAGAGAAGACCAAGGAGCATACTGACGTAGAAGTATTAGTTGGTAATAGCGCAGAAGTTGGAGGAAGGAGTCCAGATAGAATCTGCTCTAGAAATAACAAGGAGAAAGCTGGCCCTTCCTCGACAAGCAAGAGGGTTCCCACATCTCCAGCCATAGGCAAGGTAACAACGGGAACCGAGTATAACCCTCGTAGGGACATACAACATAGTCCTAAAGGGACAGATCTGGTTTCCAACACGGATGTCCTGGATCTCCCCCCTGCCTCATGCCCATATGTTTTAGTGCTAGTAGGGGTTCCGGTACTAAAAAGAGAACAGAAGAAATCCTGGATTAACTTAAAGAACAAAGTTATGGAATGGTTATCAAAATACAAAAAATTTTAATAAGAGGAAAGCCAATGAAATTATAATGGCACGAAGGGTAGGGTGGGGGGGAAACTCCCCTAAAGATATACAGGGAGATTGTGTAGTTGTTAACTTCAGAAATCCACATTTGGTCCGATCCTTATTGAGAGCTCACGAAGAAAACGCTACAAGTTATACAAACATCCATGCACTTCCATTAGGGTACTTCTATAAAATTCAACGCAACTTCTTGGCAACAACATATAATACTAAATTTCCCGTGGTAACTCCTAATAGGTTCCAAGAGTTATCCCAGCTGGAAGCAGTGGATTGACTGCACTTACCAACTGCGCAGAAAAATCCCACTAGGGTAAATGGGAAAACAGATGAAGGGCTTAATACCATTATATGTGCATCTGGAACGAGAAGCGAAAGGGTAGCAAGAATGGTGATGAGCTAATGTCCCCAATTGATATGGTATCGAGTCCATGTGACAATACTTTAACAAGTTCTAATTTACAAGTTAGTACACACTTAAACATAATTTCATAGAACATTTCCGGCTTGAAGAAGAACACAAGCGACCCAGGGTAAAATGAATATATTGAAAAATTTGATATATGTTCATTGCAGGAAACCTGGGCAACTAAGAATGTTCATAGAGCAGGTTACAAAAGCTTTTTCAATGCAGCTATCCCGTCTAATAGAGGTAGGCCTTCTGGAGGCTTAGTCATTTGGACAAAAGTCACCATTAATGGAAGTATACAACAGATAGAGACGGACTCCCCTGATATTCTTGGTATAAAAATAGTGACCAATGATAACAGGGAACTGCATGTATATAATGTTTATAGCCGACCAGGCCCGGCATCAAAGGAGTCACTTGTATTTGTCCAATTGGAGTTAGTTTTAAGTAGAATTCAAACAGGTACAGGTATAATTATAGGAGGAGATTTTAATTGTGATTACGAGCCAATAAAGGGACTAGATTCCATTCATGAGGACGAAGATTTGGCAAACGAGATCCCTCAATTATTTAGTACAAAACAGGTCCCATGCACATCACTAGCACTTCGAATAATGAGATTGATGGTGACTCATGGATTAAGATCTTGCAATGGTCGTCACCCTTCTGACACACCGATGGTTCCTACCTTTTGCAGGAACAATACTTACAGTAAAATAGACTGTATAGCACTATTTCTTGACCTATGGCAATATGCAATTGACTCCAAGGTGGAGATAAGATTAGAAAGCGACCATCGGCCGATTGAATTACTATTAAAAGGTGAAATAATATCCAGTGCATCTGATAGTAATTGTCCTTGTTTAGCAAATGCTGACAATGTAATTGTGACTAATAATCGCCGTGCAGTTAAATGGGCACACACAATGGACAATGGCAAAAAACTGGCAAATATTTATAAAACATTTGCTAACACCTTTTCTATATACACAAATACTGAAGCTGTAATTGACGGGGACTTATTCCTGGAATCACACAAAGGATTCATCAGGGAGATAGTCCCCTTGGTAACGAAGACAGTTAAAGCAGGTACAGCGAAAGGAATTCAAAAGACTATGCGGAAACCTTGGTATGATAAAGCATGCCGCAGTGCTAAATCTGAATTAATAAATTTAATCAAAAATAAGAATAACAGTCTTAAGGTCAGGGAACCACGACAAAGATATAAGAAAGTACTTGAAAATGCTAAAATGGCTTGGGACGAAGCGATTTGGTCAGACATGCTGATTGCAGCAAAGAGCAAAGACTCCTTTGCATTTGGGAAAATAGTAGCCAACAGAAATAGGAAAGAGAAAGGCTCTAGAGAAGTTTATTTGGAAGAAAAGATATGGAGAGACCATTTTACAAACTTATATGCAGCCCCGGAGATTGAGGTTGTAGGGGATCACTTGACAGTGTCCAGTCTAACTGAGTGTAATTAAGGGCCAGATGTAGGTAATTTTTATTTACCGACCTCTTAAATACCGAGTCATACCGACTCGGTATTTAAGAGGTCGGAAAATAAAAATACCGAGATGTAGGTAATTGCAGATGTGCAATTACCGAATCGGAAACAGTCGGTAATTTCCGATGTGGTAAATACCGACCAGTTAATGCCCATGCATTCCTATGGGCTTTGAAGCCCATAGGATTGATTGGGCATATACCGGTCGGTATTTACCACATCGGAAAATACCGACTGTCACAAGGGTGCAGGGGGTGTCACTTTGACACCCTCTGGCACCCCCAAAAGAGGCTCGGGTGCCATGTGGCAGGCATACCTGCCCTAAGGGCAGGTCTGCCTGTCATATGGCATAGGTGTGCATGCACACATGTGCATGCACACCAGAAACGGTATTTTACCATCAAGTAGTATTTGATGGTAAAATACCGATGTGGTACTGCTTGTGGGACTCAGAAGAGTCCCACCTACATACCAATTGTCCGGAATCAGTAATGATACCGACTCGGTATTTTACATACTCGGTAAATTTACCTACCGGTAAATTTACCGAGTCTGTAAATTACAGGGACCTACATGTCAAATTGCTTTTACCGGGTGGTAACGGCCGAATTCGGCCGTTACCACCCGGTAAAAGCCTACCTACATCTGGCCCATAGAGTTTAGCCTACAGGAAACAATCACTGCTATAAACTCTGTGAAAACTGGCAAAGCCCCAGGATTAGACTCTATTCCAGGAGACTTGTTCAAGCATGATATAAAAATTTGGGGGCCATATCTTAATTATTTGTGCAATTTCATAGCTGCTGAAGCGGATAGGCCAGTTACATGGAGGGGGGCAGAAATCATTTGTATTTTTAAAAAAGGCGATAGAAGTGATCCCGCAAACTATCGCCCGATTAGTTTAATAGATGTATTACAAAAAATGTATGCTAGGCACCTTTTAAATCGAATTAATGTATGGATTGAAAATGGAGATGTACTTACTAAATTTCAAGCGGGATTCAGAACTAAAATCAGTACTATAGACCAAGTATTTAGGTTTTGTTGTGTGTGCTGGAAATACGTTAATCTAAGGAAGGGCCATTTATATGTGGCATTAGTTGATTTAAGAGCCGCTTTTGACCTCATCCCCAGGCACTTGTTGTGGAAGGCACTTGACAGACAGGGACTACCCACTAATATCCTAGAGCAGTTAAAAAGATTACATCACAATAATTTTGCCAAGGTGAGGTGGGAACCAGGAGGCGAACTGACTAGGCGTATCCCTATAGGAAGGGGAGTTTGTCAAGGTTGCGTACTGGCGCCAACACTTTTTTCCCTGTTTGTCAATGACATCCCAGCCTTCTTAAGCAAGTGTAAAAATGATTTACCAAAGTTGGGGGGTGAGGTAGTTTCGGCCCTATTGTTTGCGGACAATACCATTTTAATTACCCAAACTGCCAAAGGCCTACAATGCTTGCTCAACACTTTTCATTCATACTGTAGCGAAAAAGGCCTAGAGATAAACACCAGCAAAACAAAATATATGGCAATAAATCCCCATAGTTCCTTTAAGGGAAACCTGGTCTTAGAAAATCAGAAATTGGAATATGTACAAAATTTTAGTTACCTGGGCGTTTCACTCGACTCTAAAATGCAGTGGAAATCGCAAATTGAAAAAAGTAAGCTGCTGCTAACACAGAATAGTCGCCCAATATTAAAAAGGCATGGGGATAGCCGGAATAAAGCAGTCCTACCAGCACTTGAAGTGTTCCGGGCCAAAGCACAAGCGGCGGCCTAATACGGAGCAGAGTTGTGGGGTCCAACCTGTAAAAAGGCAGTTGAGGTGAAAGAGAATATATTCTATAGAACTCTATTAAAAATACCTGTGCGCACTCCTACAATTCCGCTGATGCTCGATCTTAATATGAGGCGCACAGATCATCATGCAATACTCAGGCCTCTAATGTTTTGGGTTAGGATTTGGACCACACCAGAGCTCCTTCACTATGGAGCAGCCCTAGTGGAAATATAAGAAATGGATGCTTCCAACTGCATTATATGGTTTAAACATATTAGAGCATGGTTAGAGAGGGTTGGTTTATCACATTTCTGGAAAAGCCCTACTGCACTGACTCCCTGTTCGAAAAAGATTCTAAAAGTTAGTTTTTGGGCTTACTTGAATGAGCATAGAACCAATGACATATCAAATGGTTCGTTAACTAAGGAATTTCTTGTGTTCAAAGTAGACCCAAACTTTGAATCGTTTTTGAACGAGGTAAACCCACCCTTAGCTAAAACACTATATCTAAAATTCAGATATGGAATACTGATGTTGAAAAGCTGTCTAGCAAGGTGGAGTAAAATGGTGACGACAAATGTACTATGTGTAGTGAGGAACTGAGGGAGGATATCACTCATGTTTTGTTTTTTTGTCCAGCTTATGTGGTTCCTAGGAAAAAATGGATCAAACCCCTCTGTAAAAACATTGGCATACGTATGTATAGAGTGGCAGAAAGAATAAATTTTTTTTTTTTTAATTTTTATTGAAAAAGAAGAAAAACAACATACAAGGCAAAAAAACAGTGTACATGGACATGTGGTCACAGAGGAGGACACCTGAGCACGATGTTACACAGTTGATCAATAGCACACGGAGTGGGGAGGGGGCCAGCGGGGACACAAATTAGAGATAACATAAAGAACTCAATATATGGAATGTCGGATCAGGGGGACAGGGGGACAGGGGGACATCGGGGTTCTCCACGAATGGAGGCGTACACATATTACCACGGTATGCGTTCCATTGGCTCCAGATTTTGTTCCATTTCCTAGGTTTGCCCCGCGCCACATATACAGTCTTCTCTCTGAACATACACCAATCCATATTCTCCTTCCATACCGATACCGTGGGCGACCGCTGGGAGCCCCACAACTGCGCAATATCTCTCTTAGCGATCACTGCGTCTGTGCCACGCCATAATCATTCGGCTCCCACACATTCAACAGACAGCGTCTGGCTTCGGGCAACAACACCACTCCCGTGACCCTTCCCATCACGGCATGCACACGACTCCAGAACGTCACCACCTCCGGACACTCCCAAATTATATGAAGGAAAGTTCCAACCATCCCACAACCGCGCTTACATAACCCGTCGGAGGATTAACCCATACGAATCAAGTGCGGACCAGTAACATATACACGATGTAAGATTTTGAGCTGAACGAGTCGGACACGGGCGGGAATCGCCACCTCTTTAGGCGAGGATAATGCAGTTTGCCAATCCTCGTCGTCCAGCTCCAAACCATCGCCGGTCCAAACCTCCCTGAGACGCACCAGCAGATCCACCCGGGTATTGATCAACTTCTTATATATATCAAAGAAATGGTACTGTCGGGCACGTGGCCGTTAAGGACCCGATCTTCAAGGGGGGAGGACTCGGGGATGTCGGTACCCGCAGAGAGAGCCGAATTTAAAGCATGGTGAATCTGTGCATACCTGAAGAACTCCCTGTCACTCAATTCATATTCTGTCTTTAACACGGCAAAGGTCTTGACCCAAAGATCGCCCACGCTGCTGATACCAATCATATCCCATTTTTCAAACCATTTCGTTTTCCAGAGACATCCCAACCTTTCAGACGCATACAACGGGGTCGCACGAGCCAATCGATCTCTCCATCCCACAGATGCATTTGCATCATGCCACACTCGCACAGCAATCTTGGTGGGCCCAGATAGATAATTCCCGCCACCTTGGAATGGAGCGCCCTTCTGTAGTCCCCGCCCGGTAGCAAATATTTATCCATTTCGAATGCCGGGTTAGGAGCTGGAGCGTACGTTGCATGATTGATCGCACTCAGCTGTGAGGCCCAATAATAACGCCTGATATCCGGCAGCGCTGTACCTCCGTCATACCAGGGGAGTGTGAGTTTAGCGAGGGCGCTACGCGAACGTCCATCCCAGATTAACCGTCTCTGCAGGCTCTCAACCTCTCGAAAATAGCTCACCGGAATAACATCGAACGTATTCTGAAGCGCGTACAAAAACCGCGGCAAGGACATCATTTTAAAAAGGGCTGCGCGCCCAAGCGGTGATAGAGGCAACCCGCACCAGCGCACAACATCAAGTCTCAATCTCTGAAGAGGAGGGAGCAGATTACGTTCATATCGAGCCACGGGGTCCAAAGATATAAAAATCCCCATGTACTTAAAGCCCGTCGGAGAGACCTGAGTAGGGCACCTGCGTGGCAAGGGAGGGAGACCGCCCGAGAGCACGTATACACAGGATTTAGCCCAGTTGATCACAAGGCCCGAAATCTTCCCAAACGAAGTAAGCACGTCAAACAAAACATTCAGAGATTTTCTAGGGGACGTAAGGTACAACAAGATATCATCCGCGTAGAGCGAGACGCGATCCTCAAAGTCCGGGGACAACTGTATCCCCTTAATCGAAGGCTCCCATCGCAACCAGGCAGCCAGCGGTTCAAGGGCAAGAGCGAAAAGCAGTGGTGACAACCGCCAGCCCTGTCGTGTGCCCCTCCCGAGGACAAAAGACGCAGATACTCGGCCATTCACGACCACCTGCGCCAGTGGCTCCTCATACAAAAGTTTCACCCAGCCGATGAACCCGGGGCCGAAACCAAATTTTGCAAGAGCGGCCCAGAGATAAGGCCACTCTAGCGTATCGAAGGCCATCGTAGCATCCAAGAAGCCAAGATGGCTGGCTCACGAAAAGACGCCGCCTTCGCGAGAACACCGTGCAAGCGCCGCAGGTTGAGCGCCGTGTTACGGTGTGGGAAAAAAACTGATAACATTTGTCAGGCGGTTAGCTAATAATTTGGCAAGAATTTTCGGTTCAGCATTTAGAAGCGAGATTGGTCTATAAGAAGAACAGCGATCCCGTGGCTTCCCCTCCTTATGAATCACCACGATAGTAGCAAGACGCTGGTCACGAGGAAGGGAGCCGATGTCTCGCGACTCTAGAAACATATTGCGAAGATAAGGAGCCATTTTGTCAGGACACAATTTGTTTAATTCAATGGGCATACCATTGGGACCCATGGCCTTGCCAGAACGCACTGAACGAATAGCAGTGGCAACCTCATCCGCAGAAAGCGCCGCGTCCATTAGGACTCTGTCAGCCTCAGACAGGCAGGGCAATGTAATATCGCAGAGCAACAAATGAGAGTCTTCCTCCGGCCTGTCGGAGACCGGAGAATACACAGTTCGGAAGTGCTCCACAAAGCACTCAACAATATCAGCCGGGTCAGTCACACACACTCCGTCAAGGTTCTCAATCACAGGAACTACACGACTCGCCCTTTCTTTCTTGTCCAGCCACGCAATCAATTTACCTGCCTTATCCCCAACATCATACAGTCTGCCCTGCTGTTCTCTGCTCATGGCTTTCGCAAGATCAGTAACCAGGGTCCTATAGTCTAATTGTTTGAGGCTGAGGGAATGAAGATTGGCACGGGACACTCCGAGCTCCAAGTTACTCTCCAGCTTGGCTATCTCCGCCTCCAAACGGACCACCTCTTCGTGCTTACTTTTCTTAGCATTAGCGATTAGAGATAAAGCCTGCCCACGTATCACAGTCTTAAAAGCCTCCCACAATGATACAGCCGAGGACACAGACCCCACGTTTTCAACAAAGTAGTGATCGAGGGATTTCATCAACTCAGCACGGGTCTTGGGATTGTGAAGATACCAGGGGTTTATTGGGGCGACTCGTCCCTCATTACTCATAGTAGTATCCATGCGAAGCCACAATGGGGAGTGATCGGATATGCCCCGGGCGAGGTGCCTCAGCTCCCTGAGAGAGGATGCCCGTGCCGCCGGCACCAGAACATAGTCGAGTCTAGACAGACTGCCATGGGCTCCAGAGTGGAAGGTGTACTGCACCTGATCCAGGTACAGCAACCTCGAACAGTCTACCAGACCAAGGGTCTCTAAGAACCCACTCAGCCAGGATTTAGACTTGATAAGATCCCTGGGGGGGTAGCGATCCACGTTACCGGAGACAACCGAGTTGAAGTCTCCGCCCATCACCAAGATGCCCTCTGGGAGCCCCAGTACTACACGCCCAAGATCCACAAAAGTCGAAGTCTGTAGACCCGGCGGGATATATACAGTAACAAATGAGACAGTCCTCCCCTCCCATCGACCAGTGAGAGGAGCGTAGCGCCCCCCTATCATCAAGAATCACATCATGTATTGCCAAAGGGAGGGAGGACCGCAGAAAGAATTTTAATAACTGATACGCGCCAGGTTATAGTATTTGGTATTAGTAGATTCCTGCTAGCAGTATATTTTCAAAGGAAAAAAGCGGGTGAAAATTTTTGAATAATTATAAATCCAGCAAAGATTGGTATAATTGATTTTGTTTTAAGGAATTGTTTTTATAGTGCCTTTTTAAATTTTTAACTATTTAAGTATGTTTTAAAATATGATTATCTCTCCCCTCCGAGATGTACTAAGTGTTCGTATTTATGGAAATTAATGATTTAGAACGATGAAATGTTTTTTATATGTTAATGTATACCTGTCTTGTTATTGTGACTTTTATGATACTTCGTATCGAAATAAGTCAAGTCAAGTCAAGAAGGCTTTATTTCGATAAAAGTTATCATAAAAGCTTTTAAAATACACAATTTCATAATAATAAAAAAAAGAGAAAAATGGCAAAATAGTCAAAATAGTCAAGACACAAAAGATTTAACATACAGTTAGTTTTAAAAAACAGATTAAACAATTGATTTAAGCCTCTTGGATCTAATGGACCAAGCCCATGATAAAAATTTAGCAAGAGTGCAAGCATATAAGGTACAGCAGTCAGACCTGAGTATGCGTATAGCCTCCGCATGATGCCTAGTGCCCAGCTGGCGACATAGATGTTTAAGCCATTTCTTCCGTGGCAAGGTATACTCTCCGCATTCAAATAAGAAGTGCGCCACTGTCTCTGGTCTGCCTGTGCACATTGGGCAATACTTTGTGGTTTGTACGGGTGGTTTCCACCTTGATGAAAAGGCATACAAAGGAAGAGTACCTGCTCTAAATTTAAAATATAGGGCCCTGTCAAAAGGTTTCTCAATTATGTCCAAGTACAATTCTCGCACTGGCAAGTCCTTAAAGTTCAGGAAATCTTCCGTTAATCTGCCCAAGCAGACATTAGTGTCCCTTTTTGACGCTATCCAATTCCAGTACAAGGTTTTTAGAGTTTCTTTAGGTGGAGAGGTTCTGTTCAGCCATGCTTCTTTTAAACCCATATTGGATAACAAAATGTTCATGTCTCTCAACCATTTAATTTTCTGCCATCCAGGAAGTGACATAATTTCTGAAAGGCCTTGTGCATATTTACCAAGTTCCTGTACACGCCACAGGCGGGCCCATAACAGCAGTGGGCGAAGTTTTGCTTTTTCTTCAATTGGGCGACAACCTAAGTCCAACATTAGTGGGACCATAGGCGTACCTTGAGGGAGGGACATAATTGCTCTGCAAAATTTCCTCTCAGATCTTGACAACTCATTGGTATATCTGAGCCCCATAACTCAGCCCCATAAAGAGCAGAGCTGACCCCTTTGGCTGCGTAGATTTCGAGAACAGTAGATATAGGTCTAAAAACACAAGAGCGTTGTTCTTTCAATAAAGCTCCAGTTATTCGTTTGTGGGTTAGCAACATTTTATCCAAATGAGAGGCCCATTGCATTTTGTGAGACAACCGTATGCCTAGATAGTCAAAAACTTCTACTTTCCCCAAGGGTTCTCCATTCAGAGTAGGAGGACAAATTGTTTTTTTTGGGGGATTCAGGACAAAATACTTCGTCTTTTCGGTATTAATAATCAAACCCCGTTCAAGGCAAAAGGACTGGAAATTGTTCAGAAGTCTTTGGAGGCCAATCGGGGTTTTCGACATCAAAAGCGTATCATCCGCGAAGAGAAGGGTTGGTATGCGCTCTCCAGCCAGGGATGGTTCATCTGAAGGGTGTCTCCGAAGGTGCTCAACCACCCCATTGATGTAAAGGGAAAAAAGGGTGCGAGCTAGGACACATCCCTGGCGGACCCCCCTCTCTACCGGGATGCTGCTGGTTTTTTCACCTTCTGGGCCCCACCTTATCTGGGCAAAACTATTTTCATGAAGCCTTATAAGCAATGAGAGGATGTAGTGTGGCAACCCCATGTCTGCCAAAACACCCCATAGGGTCGCCCTCGGTACAAGGTCAAAGGCAGTCTTTAAATCGATAAAGGCAAGATAAAGACTGCCCTTGCCTATAACCACCACCTTCCAATATATCATCATTAGCCTAAAGGCTTGCTCGATTGTACCAGTGCCCACACGGAACCCTGCCTGGTAATCGGAGAGGATATTATTTTGATCTATCCAGTCCAATATTCTGACCAATAGGACTTTGCCAACTACTTTTTGACTGATATCCAACAGACTAATTGGCCTATAATTGGATGGATCATCTCTGGCGCCTTTTTTATAAATGGGGACAACCTCCGCCCCTTTCCATGATGTGGGAATCGGTGCACCCCTACAGATGGCAACAAGGAGGCAGTAGATGAATTTTCCCCACTTCTGAATATCAGATCTCAGCAAGTCCCCCGGTATGCCATCCGGTCCAGCAGCTTTTTGTGGCCTGATAGAACTTATGGCATACTCCACTTCTTTTATTGTAAAGTCAGAACTTTCATGAAGGGACGCCCAATCTAAATCAATTTCAGGTAAATTCCCTGCCCCTAGATCAGCAGCAGTGTATAACTTTGAGAAATGGTTAACCCACACCTGACTAGGGATATTGCAAGTTATCAGATCAGAGTCGGGTCTGTTTCTGGCTCTTATTGTGTCCCAGAAACATTTTTAGTCCCTCTTAGAGCTAGCCTCTTTAAGAGTACGCCAGTACTCCTCTTCACACTCTCTTTTTGCATGTGACAGTGTGAACCTATACTCTTTCCTGGCTGACTGTATCAAGGGTTGGGATTTCCCTTTAACAGCCTCTATTAGAAGTGACTTTGCCCATCTACATGCTGGGGTATACCAGTCGTGCTTTCCCTTGGGTTTACACTGAAGTGGATTGCCCCCTACGAACCCCTTACCCTGGAATACATCGCCTATAGACTTAACAGCTTCCTCAAAGATAGACGTCGCCATTTCAGCTGAATGGGCCAGAATGGTAGCATCTAATTCAGTCTGAGAAGCCTGAAGTAATCCCTTAATGGTAGAAAGTTTAGCAGCGTCAGTGGCGATTTTGTTCCACTTAAGACGTCGTCCACAGGATGCAACAGTGATTTTATGAGGGTGTTTGGGGAGGGGAGCGATTATTTTGCTAAGCCAGGGATTGTATAAAGATAAGGAGAGCGAGTTATGATCGCTCTCCACGGTGGTTTGGACAACCATATTCTTGACCAGTCCCCAAAGCTTTAAGTCCAACAGGATATAGTCAATTCTCGAGGTTTGATCAACCCTGTTGAAAGTGGGAGCACCTAAGCGATCAGAAACTGTACGGCCATTCGTGGCTCTTAAGCCGAACTCGAGGGTTAGAGCATTTAGTTGAACTGCAGTTCGTGTCCATCTTTTTATCGGGGCAATAGATAGTACTGGAATGCCCCATCTGCTATCGTCCTCGCTTAGGTCTGAACTATCCTCCATAGGGAGTGGTTCATATGTACAATTAAAATCGCCCGCTATTAGGGTATAATCACCTTCAGCGTGGTCTCTTAATTGTGTTTCAAGGGTAGATATTACTAGGGACGTCGACCCATTTTTAGTTCCTCTGGCATAGACATTGTACAAGGCAAGGGATAAGCCCCTGCTATGGTTTCTCAGTACAATTGCTAGTATATCTGGGCTGTTAACATGCTTAGATGTAATAAGGCAGTTAAGGGAAATGCCCACCCAGATAAGAAGCCCCCCAGAGGGACGACCCTTTCCTTGTATGGCAAGTATTTCCCCAGACAAATGTGGGGGTAGCGGTCTGTTGATCTGTAACCATTGGGCACATTTGTTTCTTAATTCAACATTTGTCTCCCTCCTACCTTCCTTCAGTGGCGGCACACCCGTTAGTACAGCTACAAAAGGTGCAGCTTCCACTGGCAAGTTAATTGTCCTAAATCGAGCTGATCTTGGCTTAGACTCTTGGGTTTTGGGAGGAGAGGGAGTTGATTTTGAATGTTTACCGGAACCCTGGGCATCCTTGGTTGCTGCGTTAGGAGGTTTTTCATTGCCCAACTCCTGCTGCGTCTGCATGATGGGACCAGCAGAGCTTGGAAGCGGGACAGAAGGAACATCCTTTTTACCCCCAATTTGGGTCTGACAGTGTGGGTCTTTAGCTATATTTGCCATGGGCAGTTTCGACTTTGTAGCTATGTCTAATTTGCTGACATTTTCCCCCAGTGTCACTCCTTTCAATCTCCTTTTGGATAATGTATCGTCGAGACTGCCTAGCTTATTGGCCCCCGGCCCTTTTGTGTTCATAAGTGATGTCAATCTATCGATTTTTGCCATAAGGGGCTTAATGTGAGCAATAATTGTGGCTTCTAGGTCGGCTTTAAGGTCCGTTACCATGTTAGTTACCCAGCAAGGTATACCTGGCGAGTGACTAGGAATTGGAGTCACTAAGTTGTGGTTGCGAGTATTAATGTGCGGCCTTTTCTTTTCCCTATGTGCACTACTAACATTGCTTACATTCCTATTTCCTGAACATATGTTACTTGATTTTTCGCCAACCCTTATAGAGATGGAATCGGGCATAGAGTTCATTGAAGCCCCTGATGGCTCAGTGGGAGGCTGGCCACACGGAAGATCCGCAAACGAAGCAGTGACTCCAAGACTTAGGTCTGAATCCTCGGTAATATTTGGGGGTGGAGATAGATTAACTGGTGGCTCCTAATAGTCGTGCAGAATTATAGTTGGTGGTAAGGATAATCTCCTTTCCGTGTTAGCTATAGCTGAAGATACAACACCAATAGTTTGTTGCAACATGAGGTCTATAGCAGTTAGAGTGGGGACAGGTTGAGGTACAGATTCCTTACGTTTGGTTTTGGAGCGTAAGATAGGTATTCTGCCGGTTTTGGGACCCTTCCTCATACCGAAAACACGTGTGCAGCGGAAAGAGGGGAAGCCCGGCCCGGCCTCTGAGGGCCGCTGAGGGCCGTAGAGGGCCCGCCCTTTGCCCGGGCTTCGCCCCGGGCGTCCCGCTTGCGTCCCGCAAAGCGGGACCTCTCCTGGTGATGAGGATGAAGGGGCGTGTGTGGGCGGGGCACGCAGGGGGCACTGACCGGATGTTGCTTGGTCAGGCAGGGACTCCTGGGAGAGTGAGTCCCTGCCGCGCTACTCCCCCGCAGCCTCTCTGCACCACAGATGTTCCCCAGCCTCGGACAAGCAGGCAGCAGACAGCGTTGGTGGGCGGACCTCCCACGAAGCGGCTCCCGCGCAACGGGAGCGGCGAGAAGTTGAGGTAAGGGGCAAGGCAAGCAGAGTATCCCCACAGCGTCCAATGTTGTACAAAGCGTCACAGGGAGTCTGACTCCACAAAGTCCTTTTTAGCTGTTTTGCCGGTGTGGGCGGGGCACGCAGGGGGCGCTGACCGGATGTTGCTTGGTCAGGCAGGGACTCCTGGGAGAGTGAGTCCCTGCCGCGCTACTCCCCCGCAGCCTCTCTGCACCACAGATGTTCCCCAGCCTCGGACAAGCAGGCAGCAGACAGCGTTGGTGGGCGGACCTCCCACGAAGCGGCTCCCGCGCAGCGGGAGCGGCGAGAAGTTGAGGTAAGTTGAGGTAAGGGGCAAGGCAAGCAGAGTATCCCCACAGCGTCCAATGTTGTACAAAGCGTCAAATAATGTTTTCTTTGTTCACCCTAAGTTGGCAGGGTATGCCCAGACATGGGTCCCTTGCTCACTTTGCCACTGGATTCAAGCTAGCCTGGCTGATGAAGGGCGTTACCCAGAAACCGGTCCCAGGATGCTTGTTTCCGGTTCATGGATGACCTGGCTTGGCACGTCGGGCTGAACAGTTCCCATGAGGCACAGGGTCAAGACTGATTTGCATATAGCTGGGTCTGAACTGAGGTGGCGAAGTGAGCTAAAGAATGATGATGGATTCAACCCAGATCTGTGACTGGGGGTGAGTGTCTGAAGCACTTCAGTGCTCCGTCCATCATCTCGTGTTTGCCCTTTCGGGGAACCCCCATCTATTCCCATGGCCAGGGGGTGAATTTTCCACTGAATTATTTCGGGTTAGTATAGCTAAATGATTCGTACTTTGCATAATCATTTGCAAATGTATTTTTGTCTCTTCGCCTATCCACTCCTTCATTTGCATTTTGTTCATTTTTTATGAGTTTGATACTGTTTGCCTTGATTAATGTTCTCTCTCTGTGATTGAATCTTTGTCTGCCTTGTAAAACTGTACATGAGCATTTTACCTTCACATTATTTTGCGATAAGTATTAATAACCTCACACTGAGTTTTTGATTTTTTTTAGTAGTATAGATAGATAGTTCTTATTATTACCATCAACTTCACAACTTACGTCCATCGACCAGAGGAAATAGAGTTGATATACAGATTCAGTTATGTATTTAGTATGTAAGATATGATCCTGTATTTACGAATAACTGTTTTAACTTGCACAGCGTAACAGGGATTCATATGTTGGGTGTATGAGTATGGGCCAGTGAGTGTGTTATTATTGATTATCGATCGCTGATTGGCACTGGATCACTTGCGAGTTTCCATAATCGGATAAACCGTCACCTATTGTCAGTAGAATGAGAGTTCACACTTCACCTTCAAATTCATAACTTTTTATTGATTCTCTGTATCAGGGTGGGTAGACCGTGCCAGCAATTCTCCCGCTTGCCGCCAAATTCTGTAAAGATGGGTCTCAGACTTGTCTACTTTTAGGTACTTTATTTTTGTAAACTGGCACAGCATTCACAGCAGATGTCTGCACCTCCAACCGGCTTCACATGTCAACCCCCTCAGCCCAGCCTCCTCACGCAATCCATGCATAGCATTCCATTGTACATTCTACCCATGTGCTTACATTCTAGAGGCCTGGATAGAATAGATCGCCACAGGTTCATTTATTCCAACCCCTGCCAGGCATCTTGCCAAATCCGTAACCCAGCGGATAATGCCATACATTCTAAATTCTACTGCATACATATGATTCTAGAGAATAGAATAGAAGAAGAGAAGGGTTCTCCAATTAACCACATAACTACAGTACAAGAAAACTACTAAATACTACACAATCCTCTGCTTCAAATAAAACAAACAAAAAAACTGATCGCAATCAAACAATTCCAAATTCTTGTTTTTTTCCTAATTCTTCCTTTTGAAGTTTGTATTACTTTATTTTAATTAATATTTATATCTAGTATATCAGTACTAATCATAGGTTGTAAATCCTTAGAGATCTCTTGAAATGTCCCATTGGCACCATAAACAACAGATTCTTCACACACAGCAAATTCATTAGCATCATAATCCTAGTTTAAGACAATAATCCAGGGATGAATCCAGAACATCCAACCACCAAAATATTCCAACATTAACCACACACTCTTCCCCATTTCCATTTCCATTTCTAACAGGAGCTATGCGGCTAAAATGCCATACTTCACCATTGTGCAATAAAGTTGTATTGTTTATCACCTTAACACCTTTCTTAGGTTCACTAAATCTGCTCTCACCTTTTACAATCTTTTTTGCACTCTTCACACCTATCCATTGCCCCGCACATTTATTTGCTTGTTTAGTGCCATGTTTGTAATCATAATATAATTTGTTTTTTTTTTTAGATTCTATAATGCATCTTTTCACTTCTTCAATGTCACACTCAACCATTTCACTTCTCTTCATCCAACCAGGATTTACTTTGGAATGAGGTATTCTACCTCCCATTAATAAAAATGGGCTTTTGCCAACAGTGCCATGAATCCTACTCCTATAAGCCCGAACCATTTCCTTTATTTCATAATTTTATGATATGCAACCTATATTACCAAGTGCAAAACACCTTTGATACTAAGGTTAACCCTCTCAACAATACCATTTCCACTAGGATGATATAAAGCAGTCATATATTCATGCAAGAAACGGACATGGGACACCCTCCAGGCGACGTAATACCCACTAATGATTTGAAACGCCTCAAGTGGGTAAGAATAATAGAAATGCCATATCTGTTAGCCAACATTAACAAGGGAATGGATAATGCCATACATGAACTAGAGGCCAGTGTAGCAATAAATAGGGACTTAGCCCATTCAACAAGCATACACAATGCATTTTATAGCCATTTGCGTACCTATTTCTTTAAGCAGGGAAAGAAGAATTCCAAGGCTCTGAATCAGAAAGTGGAGCACTGGTACAGCAAAGAATGTCGAGAGGCACGTCTAGCTCTAGGGGAAGCCATTAAAGGTGGCAACCACACAAAAGTTCGAGTAGCTAGGTCCTTCTATAGTGAAATATGTAAAGCGCCTGGTTACACTAAGGCCAGTGTGTCCCCGCGCTATGATACGGCTAGCAACAGTTAAGAGAACAAGTCCCTCTCTCTGTATCCTCCCAGAAGAGCACCACCCCACTCTACCCTGAGAGGAAGAGTTAAGTTTTCAGTTGTTTCCGAAACATCAATTCTGAGGTCTCCAGTCGCAGACTAGGTGGGAGTCTATTCCAGTATTGGGCTGTCTGAACACGGAAAGATCGCCCACCCATCCGAGCTCTTCTGATCTTGTGAACCTTAACCAGCCCTATCTCAATTGGCGCAAAAGAGTATAGGGGGTCAGCAGGTTAAGAAGGTAAGTGGGTCCTTTCCCTTGAATAATGCGATGACTGATCGACAGGGTTTTGAACAACACCCGTTCCTTGATCGGTAGCCAGTGCAGTGATTCTAGGGCTTTTTTGGAGATGCTCTTTTGGGCAGCATCAAGACCAGACTGGCAGCTGCGTTTTGTATACGCTGTAGCCGAGTAATACACCTGATATTAGCTTCCAGATACAGGGCATTCCCATAGTCCAGCCTAGATGTAATGAGAGCATGGACAAGGGTTTTCCTAGCCGTCGTGGGAAGTTGATCATGCTCCTCAAAATGCCAAAACACAGGCCTGCCACTTGCCGTGTGTGGTACTCAAAGGAGATTTTACTATCTAGCCAGATTCCCACATTTCTGACTTGTTCGATGGGAGTGGGTTGAGGCCCCAACACCTGCGGCCACCACGTCGATGTCCACACTGAAGGTGCTTTCCCCACAATCAGCACCTCCATCTTGCTTCCGTTTAGTTTCAAACAGTTATCCACCATCCAGGCAGCTACTTCCTGTAAACAAGCCGAAAAGTTACTGGCTGCTGTCTCATCTGATTGCGCAAGAGACACGACAAGTTGGGTGTCATAGGCGTAAGATACAACTTGCACCCCAAATCTCTCAGTGATCTCCGCTACTGGCGCCACGTAGAGATTAAAGAGGGTGGGGCTCAAACTGGACCCTGGAGGCCCCCCCTGTTTCAGCCTGATGTTTTTCAACCGATATGGCCCCTGAGCTACTTGAAAACTGCGACTCTGGAGGAATGACTCCAGCCACTCCAAAGCTTTATAGTGGCACCCAGGCAAAAGCTAAGAGATCTTGGGACGACAAAAGGTGGCAGGAACTAAGGGAGGCCTGCACCAAGAAAAATCCCAAACAATTTTGGAATGTCTAAAAATGGGACAATGGGGTAAACGCCAAGCGGCCCCAAAACCATGTATCACAGAAGGACTTGGTGAACCACTTCAAACCCCAATATGACTCAAACCTAGCTGAAGTGGAGGGCGAGATTATGAGAACACCGTACCGGGACAATATCTTCTGTAGGGCTGAGGTAGAGACAACACTGAACTCAGTACTGGCAGGAAAGGCACCTGGACCAGATGGCATACCTGGGGAATTTTTTTTATACGACAAGGATAGATGGTGTCGTTATATTCAGTTGTTGACAAATGAGCCCCAATCCCCGACTCCTGGAAGGGGGCAGAAATGATTCCTGTTTTCAAGAAATGTGACAAATCTTGCCTAGGGAATTATAGGCCAATCAGCCTAATTGATTGTTTGGAAAAGATAACGGGGAGGCTGGTGCTCAATAGAGTACAAGACTCGATTGAGGAGTTTAAGGTCTTGTCCCCATTGCAAGCTGGGTTTCGAGCTTTCACTAGTACCATAGCTCAAGTGTTCAGGTTTGTCCTGATCTATTGGAAGATAGTGACTCTAAAGTAAAGTAAAGTCCACATTTGTAAAGCGCACAATCACCCGTAAGGGTTCTAGGCACTGGGGGCCGTCGGGAAGATTAAGCGAGCTATTGCCCAGAGTCACATGGTGCTGGGCTAACCTGCCGCCGGAGCCGGGGATCGAACCGTGGTCCCCAGATTCCAGCATCAGTCGCCCTGGCCGCGGCGCCACACCTCTCCCTCTGGGCAAGGATAGCCTATACGCTGCCTTCGTAGATCTTAAGTCAGCATTCGACCTTGTCCCCCGCACTAAACTATGGTTCACCTTACAAGAACTAGGTATGACATCTGAACTACCGTCGCTCATCATCAGACTACATGAAGATAATAGTGCAAAAATTAGATGGGGTGGACAGGGGGAAGTTACCAAATCGTTTCCCGTAGAAAGAGGCGTGCGCCAAGGTTGCGTGATGGCCCCTACGCTATTCTCATTATTTATATATATATGGAATAGTGGACTACATGAGTTCTTTCCCTTCGGATGCCCCAGTACTAGCAGGTGAAAAAATGCCAATACTAATGTTTGCTGGTGACACATTGAATATATCGAAGACCCCAAGCGCACTCCAGAAATCCTTAAAAACTTTTGAGGAGTTCTGCTCATAGAGGGGCTTGGAGGGCAATGTGCTAAAGACAAAACTGATGGCATTTAAGTCACGTAGGGCCTACAAGGGGGGCATCCAAATGAACGACAGGCCGCTAGAACAGGTCAAGGAGTTCTCCTACCTCAGGGTTCACTTCCAGGTAAACATGAAATGGGACCACCAGATTGAACTAGCATCCCTTAAACATAGACAACTGTTTGGGTGTTACACAAGGAACATAACTCCTCATGCACTAAGCCCATTAGCCCTGCCCTAGAAATTTACAATATGAGAGTTATTATCTCAGCCCTCTACGGTTCTGAACTTTGGGGATGTGAGAACCTATCTACTCTTACGTCACCATACATCATCAGAAAATAGGTTACTAAGAAAAATCACTAGGCTTCCACAAAGTACCCCAATGTGTTTGTTATTATATGACCTTGGGAGAAAACCTATCGTAGCCATAGCCAAACTTCGACCCCTCGTTTATTGGCAGAGACTTTGGACTACACCGGAGCTTGCAGGCTTTGTGACAGGTTTCCTAGATATAATAAGGGCTGATACCTCACATAATATAAAATGTTTATGGGTGGTTAGAGACACTTTGTTGAACATAGGTATGACTCCACTATGGATGGATCCTGTAAATTCTAATTTCCCCACGAAGGAGATCCTGAAGGACAAATACTGGGAATGGACTAGGTGCGCCATCTTCCCTAACTCGCCTTTTCCTGGAACATAAAGTTATCCCAAAGCTGGAGCCATTCTGGGACCAAATTCCGAAACCGCTAGATCGAAAACTCTATTTCCAATTTAGGGTAGGCACACATTGCCAGTAAGAGCATTCACTGCTAGATGGAACACATCTACTGCTGATGTATGTCCAGTTTATAAGTCTAGCAAGGAATCTTTGGCTCACCTACTCTTTGTTTGTGCTGGAAATGTTGTCCGCGTCGTGTTTGGCTGTTCCCAATTTGTAAGCTCCTGAGAACAAGAAGGGCTAGCGAAGCTGAAAGAATCTTGCAGACCGATACTTCAGCAACGATTGCTATAGCCATGGCAACATTTCTAGGGTGGGCATGGGTATTAGGGTCCAAATCCCTACGTCTAGAGGATCAATGATGATGCGACCAATACAGCTAATTGCTTTTCGTAGCAGATCTTTTTATTTATTTATTCATTTATTTTTTGTCCTCATTCCACCAAAAGCTGTGCAAATAAACTTTCTCAACCCATTCCGTTGTGGGCGCCCAGGGCTGGCGTTCTTGCATTAGCCTGGGCTGACCCGCCCTGCCCCTTTATTCCGAGGCCTGGTGTAATCATAGGACTAACAGGGCCTTAGACCAGCCTCATTTCTCTTCCCCATTCCAACAAGGGATCCCACACCGTGCAATTTACATTTTGTGCCAATCCAGATTCTAACGGTGCAGTACTCAATGTCGCCCGTAGCCAGCTTTCATCCTTCCATAATTTGCATATCTCTCTGCGCGCAATTATAATAAGACTAAAGAATAACGCCACTTGTGCCCCCCTTAATAAACTAACAAGATCAGTGTCCAGCCCCAAAAAAACTCTAGCTATATTCAAGCTCCCTTGCACCTTAAAAATGCCCTCCAGGGCCTTCTCAACCATAGACCAGAAAGGACCCAGAATAGGGCAGTCATAGAAAACATGTATGTCATCTGCTTCGACTAATCCACATCTTGAACAAGATGGAGGGGGAATCACAAACTTCGCATTCTTTTTTGGCGTGTAATAAAGCCTGTTAATGGTAAAAAATAAAAATCTTCAGGGAGGCTGATCTAACATATTTGTACAAGATGTGGAGAGATGTATCATAAAGAGCAGCTGATGCCTCTTCCAGCCTAGAGGAATTCCAGATTTGATACATTGGGGGGGCCTCCGATTCCTCCAGCATTTTTCTATACCAAAGTCCCACTTCCTTCTTCATTCGGTTTGGAGATTGAAGAGCAGACTCAATAGCCCAGTTCCCACCTATGTTCTCTCTCTCAGCGGTGAACCAGGAGCAGATCTGAATATACTTAAATCTAGAGAAGGAGTCCCCTATCTTCAATCTCAAAACCTCCCATGGGAGGACCCCCTCTGATGTTACTATATCTAACCATACTGTTTTGACCAGATTGACACAGCCATAAATTGAGAGCTGAAGATTCTGCCATCTCAGCAAAAGGTGATCGATATCCTTAGCCACCTTCTTCATGTTGATCTGTGCTGTGGTGTTAAGGTCCGGTGTTATTATTATGCCCAGATATCTAAACTGACTACTTCGAGCTCCCTCCCAATTATCTACCCCCCAGCACATTATTTCAGTTTTTAGGTTATTGATCATGTACCCAGAGTATTTGCCAAAATCTTTCATTATCTCTTCCACTCTAGGAAAGATCTCAGCCGGATTGCTAGTATAGATTAGCAAGTCATCAGCATATAATGCCACCTTACAGCTAAAGTCTCCAACACTGAAGGGTGTGACCCGATCATCCAACCGCAACGCTTGTGCCAGAGGCTCAATGTAGAGATCGAATAGGAGGGGCGAGATGGGACACCCCTGCCTAGTTCCTCTCCTTACACTGAAGCGTGATGTCAAAAGGCTGTTTAATAATATTGCAGCGGATGCGCCCTCGTAGCATCCCCTCAGTGTCTGAATGAAAATTGTACCAAAGCCCATTGAACTCAATACATCCCACAGGAAGCCCCAGTTGACACGGTCGAAAGCCTTTGCCGCGTCATAAGCAGCCACTGCCAAGGGTTCCAACCGTGCCTCCGCTAGATCTATGCTTCCAATCAGCTGAAGAGTTAGATTATGTATATATCTTCCGGGCACAAAACCCTTTTGGTCGGAATCAGTAAGTTGCGGAATTCAATTAACTTTGCCAGTCTCCGTGCCAAAACCCTTGTAAAGATCTTGTAGTCCGCGTTTAGCAGGGAGATAGGCCTAAAGGAATCTGCCTTGAGGGGATCCTTTCCAGGCTTCAATATAAGCACAATCCTGGACTCCTTCCACGAGGGAGGTGCCCTACCCACCGGGCTATAAACATAGTTGAATAGTTCACAAAGCTGTGGCACCAAAATGTCCTGTAATACTTTATACAGCTCTCCGGGGAGGGCATCAGGGCCAGCCGCTTTATTCTTCTTTATCTTTGTTATGTTATGTTATGTTATTATCATTTATTTTGCGCACAGATGCTCCAGCTAAGGAGCGTCCTGGCGCAAGGAAAAGGTGAACATAACACAATGCAAAAAGAAACAGGGAAGTACAAACTCCGTGTGAAAAAAATTAAAACAAGTGAGTTTTCACGGCCCTACGAAATGCTAATAGATCCTCTAACAGGCGGATTTCCAAAGGGAGGGAGTTCCAGAGAGCCGCAGCTCTCACACGAAAGGAACGACCGCCCATCCGGCTAAGCCTGAAACGTGGAATAACCGCAAGAGATTGCCTAAGAGATCTAAGAGAGCGGGTCGGGACATAGGCGGATAGAAGATTATTGAGGATCTCAGGTGCCGATCCTTTTAATATTTTAAAAGCAAGGCTGAGGGCCTTAAAGTGAATTCGACTCTTAATCCGTAACCAGTGTAGGGACCGCATATATACACTCCAATTTCTTCCTCCGTAAGGGGGCTATTAAGGATATCTCGACCTTGATCTGTTAATCTAGGCAGAGCCTTGCTCTCCAACCACCGTAGGGTATTGCCCGAGTCTGGTGAGGACTCATCCTCATCATATAATTTAGAAAACATTGAGAGTAAATGCTTTTCCATTTCCTCCTGATGACATGATATAGTTCCCTGATCATCAATAATTAGACTGTTTATATTATTCCTGACCCGATCCGCTCTAATTTTACTGACCAGGATAGCCCAGGCTTTTTCTTCATATTCGTAATTCTCCATTGCGTGTACAGCCCATTGTGCCTTAACTATTAAATCCAACAACCCGCGATATTCCAGCCAGAGGTGTTCTAAGTCAGCTAAAACCAGTGGCAGCTTGTCTATTTGAACACTGTGTCTTTTATTCTCTAACAGAGATTTTACCTTCCAGGTTTTTAAATTTCAACGCCTCCTCCTTGTTGTTGGAGCTAGTAAGGCTATGGATCTGACCTCTAACATGGGCCTTATACGCGTCCCAAACGAACTCGATTGGGGCGGAACCAGCATTGTCTGAGAAATAGTTGTTAGTTGCTATGATAACTGCAGCGACTATATCATGATTGTAAAGTACGGCCCTTTTTAGAGTCCATCTGGGTATAGGAATTTGACTTATACCCCCAATCAAAGATGTAAATATAACGGGGGCATGGTCTGAAAGAATGGTGGGGAGTATTTTTATATTATGCATGACCTCTAGACCCAGCCTGTCTACCAAGAAATAGTCTAATCTTGAGGCAAGCCCATGTTTTTTGTTGCAGTACGTAAAACCGGGTACCGCCTCCCCCTTGATTCTCCAGAGGTCGATAAGACCCACCTCATGCATCATATTAACCATGGCTCGTCTGGAACGCGGGGTAGTAACATGCTGACTATAATTTGATCGATCCTGTCCAGGATCTAGACGAACGTTAAAGTCCCCCCCTATAATCACAGGGGAGGTGACCCCTGTTACGTTGGACTGAACTCTGAGTAACCAGGTAGGATCATCTATATTTGGACCATAATAAGAAACGATAGTCTGTTCGCTACCGCTGAGATCGGCTTGCGATAGAACCCATCTCCCTGACTAGTCTGTAGATACTGACTTTATAGACCCCCTAATCCCGGCATTAATCAAAATTGCAACACCCTTATTTACTCCAGTCTGCCCAGAACAACAGAATGCACCTATTCATCTTAGTTTCCCAAAGATCTCTTTACTTTCAGTGGAACTTAGGTGGGTTTCCTGAAGGAGGATGACTTTGGCCAGAGATTGTTCCAAAAAGCTCATTATCAATCTCCTTCTCCTAGGACACCGAAGCCCATTCACATTCCACGAAATGAAAGATACCTTATTATGGGCCATTTATAGTGTCCATCCTTCCCTCCTTGGTCAGCCGGTCGAACCCCTGTCTGCTTATCAGGAAGTCCCTGAAGATTGTGATAAAATGAGGACTAATTTTTTTCTTTTCTCCCCTTGCTACCCCACCCGTGCTTCCCTCCTCCCCCTTGCCCCCCACCCCTGTCCCCTCCCACCCCCCTTGGGGAGCCCTCCCTTTCTTCGCGAGCATACGCCTTAGATGGGTACCCCCCATCTGTGTATGTTAAATTTAATACATTATTAATTTCAAATAAAATTTTGCCTGATGACAGTGATCAATACTGCCTGCCAAGTATACCTATGATCTAAATTAATGAATCCGCTTAGAAAAGGCCAAATGTTTCAAATATACTAGATCCTCCTTTACTTATAGGCCACTGCCACATCAGAGTCTGCTGCCCAATCTATTCTGCAACCACTCCGCCACCCCCTTTATTGCCTGCCCTGATCTTTTCGATGAGGGTATCTGCCTCTTCAATCTGCCTTATATTGTACAGTAGGTTATTCCACATTATGCGGAGTGATGCAGGGAATTTTATCTGGGCGCGGGCTCCTAATGAGTTAAATATTGCAAGTCTCTTGCCCATCTCCCATTGCTTAGTAGCAGTTGTATGTGAGATGTCCGAACAAATTGTAAAAGAGAACGGACTGGAGAAGGAAGTTGACTTTATGGCACCAGTTTTTAATGCCATGGACAGAATCCTTTCTTTAGTAGAATATGTCAGAAAGTTCACCAGGATCTTCCTGGGGCGCTCTCTCCCTGGGTTCCGTCTGTATGGGTCCCGGTGGGCCCTCTGGATATCAGCTAGAAGGTCTGAGTCGCCATCAGTGGAGTCCTTCAGGATTGTAGTTTTAAGTAATGCCACCATGAATGCCTTGATGTCCTCCTTCAATATCTTCGGGAATATTCAGGAGTTTTAAATTGTTCTTCCTAGCGTGATTTTCAAGCCTCTCAATGTCGTCTTTCATCTCCCGATTTTGCTGCGCCAGCTTGTCCATATGGGCTGAAGTTGTACTTAATACTTCCTTAATCCTGGGCAACTCCGCTTCTACGACCTCTGTCTGTAATGAAAGCTCCTCCACCTTCCTGGCCAGCGCCTCACATGATGCCTGGATAGCGAACTGATTGGTCTCTGAGATTGTGAATCTTTCCCCCATCTCTTCGAATCTCTTCCCCATATCCTCCTTTAATCCCAGCAAAATATCTGCCAGGGAAACAGGATTAGGCGCTGTTGATGAAGTGGTACTTGTGTGTACGCCCTCCCCAATTATCTGAGGGCCGTCGTCCTCTTTCGCCTTATTTACATCCTCCTGCACAGAGTCTTGTATCTCCAAGGCGGAGAAACTGTTTGAGAGTTCTATTGAAGGGTGGACCCTATCTTCCACTGGAGACAGAGAAGACTGAAGTGGTTGATCTGGCTGGGAAGGCGAGGGCGTGGTCGTTATATTAGCACCAGTACCCGGTCCCATATTGATTTGTGTACTGTTAGAAGCCATCTTTCCCGCTTTGTCTGTAGTGGACAGTGAGAGGACTTTATAGAATGATTTTAAGGAGGGGGTGACCTTAGATGCAGCCGATACGGTGCTATTTATCTTTTTTTTCCCTCTCCCTTTCGCCGAAGGAGTGTGATTGCTACTGTGGTTCCCCTTCCCTATCCGAGATGTAGCGTGAATTTGTATTACTGGTGGAGTGACCGATGGCTTCTGGGGTACAGGCACTTTACTGGCAGCTCGATTTCGTAGAGTATAGCGACTTACTCCTGCCTTAACGGTAGGTACTTTCAAGGGGTAGAAAGGTTTGCTCACACACAGGCTAACATTGTTACTACCACTCTCCTCCATGCAGGGCTCCCAAACCTGCTCCCGCTTCCTTCTGCAAAGAACCTGTGTTGCACACAATGGGACCGGTGTAAAGAACCCCCCGCAATCCAAATACTCCTTGCAACTTGCTCACTCCCTTACTCTCCCCCTGCTACCCATGGCGATGATATCCTTCCCACGACACTTAATAGTCTTAGTGGTCTCCCGCGCACTTGCCAGTGACTCACCACTCCCTCCGCTCCAAAAACATTTGCCTACAACTGGCGTATCAAAGGTGATCTTACCGGGAGTTGTCCTTACCACCTTTGCATCAGACCATGTTAATTGCGTCGCCCATCTGGTAAGAGACACCCGCCTTGGATCTCGCCGCCACTCCCTGGCTGCTCTGAGCCCCCAGAACCACGCCGGCTTTGAGATTTCTCCGACCATCCGCGTTTCTTCAGCAGAGTCCGAATACTATATGCAGGAATCGCATTATGAAAAAACTTTCACCACTGGGTTCTTGAAGGCCGAAAAAAACTAAAGAAACGAGGAAATCACTGCGGCTTCAGCATACCGCTAGCATAGCTCCGCGTTCGCGTTCGAGCACCATACACAGGGGAGGAGCTCCGTCACGGCCGTTACCTGCCGGCCGTCATGCTCCCGTTTCCGTAGCCGATCTTAGGATGATATTTGACGAATAGGTCATGATACATCAGAGATAAATTGATTAACTAGATCTAATTGAGCTATTACTGCAGATGGTGGATTGTATAAGTGTCAAATGTATCTAAAAAAAAAAAGAAAGAAAATAAAAACCTGTGTTGTGACTTGTAAATATTTTAAATGTTTTTATTATGTTTTTTGTAATATGATTTTATTAACTTTTATGATAAGTGCATACATCTAATTTTTTAAAGGCTACTTTTGCATGCCCTTTCATCCAGTGATATGTTCACATGATTTTATAGATGTTTATAGCAAGTGTGTGCATGTCCTTTTATCCAGCTTATACGTTTCATTATGGCAGCTGTTTTACTCAATTCATTTCATCTGTAATTTTGTAAATGCTTTTATGACTAATCTGTTGAATAAAGCTGTTGAAATGGAAATGGATATTAAGCAGTGAACTGTTGTTGAATCCCAGGTGCCATAAGGTAATTCTTCATTTCAGATTACTTAAATTGCACCCCATTGTCTGAAAGGATAATAGCTGGAAATCCCTCCCTTAAAAATGTTTAATCCAAAAACGAAATTACTGTCCATGTGTTGATAACTTTTACAATAATGACCTCCAACCATCTTGAAAAACTATCCACTATAAGTGATGGGTCCTATGAAATTCAACGCAATTACCTCCCACTGCAGCTTTGTACAACCCAAAGAGCCTAATGGTGGATTAAAAGTTTTAAGAGTTTTATCAGACATCTCACACTTGACACACAATCTCACAAATCTTTCAATGTCCATGTCCGCCTTGGGTCACCAATGTAACTCCTTGAGCCAGTGTTTAGTGCTTGTGATACCTGAATGACCTTCATAACACAAATAAATAATCTTTTCTCATAAATTCTTAAGCAGGAATCATCTTGTCTCCATATAGAAATAACAAATTACACACACTTAGGGGCATGTTATCAAGGAGGGCGATATGCAATTTTCTCCGGTTTAGCGGCCGTTTTCGGGCGCTAAGCGGCGAAAATTCGATCGCCCTATTATCAAGCTGTCGCTAACAGCAGTTAGCGACAGCTTGAAGGCGATAGCGAGCGGTTTGGGGCCCGCTTTGCATGTCAGCGATATTTATCGCTAATGACATGCAAAGTGGGCGTACCCAGCCCTTTAGCGACTGAAAGCAGTCGATAACATCGCTATCGCCTATTAACAAGGCTGCCATAGCGATGGAAATATTCCCGCTATCGCCAAAAACTAACGCCTGCTCTGACCAGTTCTTAGCCATGTTATCCAATGGGAGGTGGATAACATGGCTAAGAGCATTTCGTCGCTAATGCGAGAATATCGCTGTATTCTCAGCGATGTTCTCGCATTACGCCGCTATCGCTGGATATTTTAGCGCAATGGAGAACAACGTTGCTAACAGCATGTTTTCTCCGCTAAAATATCCAGCGATAGGCAGCGATAAAAAAAGTTGCTAAGCGCATTTAGCGATAAATATCCCTAGTTGTTGGTAATATGCCCCCTAATTCCTTCTGAACTTCCCAAAACCTCTGTATTCATCCCTCAACAACTTTTTGCCATGCCACTCCATCCATTCACAATCAATTCTTTCACTTCAAGTAAAACTTCATCAGTACTTTCAGCTTCAACCCATTCTTCCTTGCTAAAACTGTCTTGGTATCTAATCAGTGACACATTTGCAACAGAGAATTCTTTCCAAGGACTATTGTCTACTTTTTTCAAGGGTAAAGTCATTCTACTGTGAAAATCAGCAGTAAAATGTTTTACTCTAGGAACATACTCAATGTCATACATAAAATGTTGTAGCCTCATGTAAAGTCTTGCAATCCTTGCCGTAGCATTAACCAAACCCTCAGTAGCTAAAAGTTTGATGAATGGTTTGTGATCACAGCGCAGTGTAAATTTTATGCCCCACAAGAATTTTCTGAAATGGTCTAGCACCCACACACACACGAAAGATTCTCATTCAATTACTGAGTATCTTTCCTCAGTAGGAGTGAGCGAACAAGATGCAAAAGTAATCACAACTTATTTATTATTATCACCCAGTTGTGTGAGGACACTGCCTAATCCTTTACTGTTAGCATCAGTGGTACCAGCAAGAGGATCAAAAGCTTGGAGATTTGGTGCTCGGCCAACAGCGTTCTTAATTTCCTCAAATGGTTGCTGATAGGAATCACTCCAAACAAAGTGTACCTTGTTCTTAAGTAAAGATCTCATAGCATAGATATTTTCTGAGAACTTCTCAACAAATTTTGCATAACATTCCACTAGACCTAAAAAAGGATCTAAGATCGTCCTTAGATTTAGGCGCAGGAGCATCAATCATAGCTTTTGCTAAACTGGCTTTAGGTCTAATACCGGAAGCACTGATCTCATGATCTAAATAGGTAACTCTCCTTTCTGCGAATTTACATTTTGACATTTCTGCAGTCACATCTTTACTTTGGAAGATGCTCATTACTTCTCTCAAATGTTCATCATGATTTTTTGTGCTGAATTCCATAATAAATATGTCATCTTGAAAGAAAATGACACCCTGCAGATCACCAAATAATTCCGACATCAATCTTTGAAAAACTACTGCTGCAGACCCTAAACCAAAAGGCATGCAGCGAAACTAAAAGCAACCAAATGGTGAATGAAAGGCTGTAAATTCCCTGCTAGAAGGATACAGAGAAACCTGGTGATTTGCATAAGAACGGTTAATAGTAGAAATCCCTTATGTATTTTTAGTTAAAGATAGCATTTTGCTGGTTAAAGGAAATTGGTCCACTATGGTATTGTTGTTTAAATACATCTAGTCAATGCACAGCCTAATCTTACCATTGGCTCGTCTTGCGAAAACTATGGGTGAGACCTTTTCTGAAGCTTCAATGCGTTTGATAATATGTGCTTTCTGCTATTTTTAAGCTCTTTCTTCACCTCAGCCCTAACTATGAAAGGAACATGACATGCTTTGAGGATCTTTAAGACAGCATGAGGTTTCACACAAATCTTGGGCGTGAAACCTTCAAGTTTCTAAATTTCCCCACTGAAAACCCTGGGGAATTCTTTCAAAACCCATTTTTTAGTTTCTTCTGCATCGCATGTAACTAACAATTGCTCTGGACTATTTTGGTCCAGGACAATGTTCAACGCATGTTGATCTTTACATCCTAATACGGGCGGACCATCAGCTGCTATATACAATTTACATGAAGCTCTCCTGTCTTTCAATTAAAAACTGAGCATTCTAAATCCTAACATATTGGTCTTTCCTCCTGTAAAACTCTTTGGGTTGACATCAGTAGGTTTCAATAAGGACCTAATATACTAACAAACTTTTCTTCCCAAATGGAGCGAGTGACAATAGTGAACTGAGAGCCCAAAAGAAGTCATACACAAAGGTTTGTTGCAATTATCCCCACTTAAAAATTCAATACCACACTCTTTGGTTTATCAGCAAGAATGGTACAAGAATTTTGAGGAGAACCATCAGAATAATTTCCTATGAGTCTGAACAACTTTCTGTAAGACATGTCACTTGATTTATTTTTGTGTGTTTCGTCCTACACACCATTGTGAAATGTCCTACAATTGCACCTTACAAACACTTAGATGCTTTAGCAGGACACCTGTCAAGTCTAGAAGTATGTGAGGTACTGTCAGGTTACGAACTCCGCCCAGCGGAAGCCAAATCCTCAGGAGCGAAGATGGATCTCCACTCTCCCTCAGGATACCACCAGATCTGCGTATATCAGAATACTAGTTGACCACCCATAGGGGAGAGAAGAGACAGCTCAGGACCACCAGGGTGAAGGAGGGACACGAATGTTTGGGAATATCAGAGAGGCAGGTCAAGTGCGAGGATGCCCTAATAATGGAGAGAGAAGGAGAAATCAGATGAGTAATGTCTGTCACTATCTTGCCAATACTATCTACTATTTTCGGCCCTCTAGAATGATACCCCTCCCCGGTTGTGTACTCTCCCAGACTCACCGTCAACACTGAAGGGCAGTGCAGTAAGGCAGACTCACGAAGATACAGGATGAATTCCACAGTCCAACCACCAATGGAAATCTGCGGGAAAAATAAGATCCAAATAAGTAATAGAGAATTCTAAATCCAAGGTCAAATAAGGCACTGGAGAGTGTGAGCTGCTCACTGGGGGGAAGCAAAGGAACAAGGAAAAGGTTTGAGGCGTCTCCAGGAAGGCAAAAGAAAGAACCGCCGCAACTAATGCGGCCACGCCAAAACCAGCGTTACTACAAAAACTAAGAGAAAACATGGGGCAAGAGGAAGCAAATTCTTGAATGCCTCGCTTTCTCAAAAATAAAGGCAAAACGGGACACACACAATGCACATTAAAGCGTAGTACATGAATCCAATAACCAAAGGTCAGCAAGGAAATAGGGTCGGCGTCTGACACTCGACGGTAGAAACCAGCGAGGAGAATCCTTACGCTAGACGGGGATTTCAGGCATTGCCTGAAATGAGCTACAGCTGCAAGAAGGCGTGGTCCACCATGAATGAAGGTTGCCAACAGCACCAGTGCTTGGGAGACGGCCTCTATATGTCTCTCACGGTCACGCGATGAGTCTGCGAGTGCACACAACCAACTCCCCCATATGCTGCATTCTGGGTAATGTAGTGCATTCTGAAGATTTTTGTCAGATCAATGGCCTAAATCGCAACAGGTACTACCACATCTGAAACAAACAAAACCAGAGCTATTCCCTGGAATGTTCCCATTTTTCTTAGAATTAGGTTTTTATGAACTTCATGACTTTTAGATGTATTAGATTTTTCTCTTTTCCCATCACAAATTTTATTGACCGAAGTATAGTCAGTTGAGGGAGTCACAGCTTTGGCGCATCTCCCAGAAAGTTCAACCTTCTTGACTAAAGTTATAATGTCTTTGAGTCTTGCTTCACCTTCTATCCACAGCCTATCCTGAATGCTTTTGTTTTTTGTGCACATACAAATCTGATCTCTGACCAATTCATCATGTAGGGATCCAAATCTGCATTAAATGGCTAAATACTTAAGCACCGAAACATAGGGGCCTATTATGATAATGGACGGACCGCCACCATCGGGCCATAGGTGCCCTCCACCGGCCCGGCGGTGGCAACCTGCCCACCAAATGTCCCTGTGACACCCCTGCCATATTAGTATGGCGAGGGGCACCGCGGCGGACAGAAAGACCGTCCGCCGGTTTTCCATATTAGGATGCATGCGGAAAAACGCCTTTCTATGGCGGACACTCCGCCATGGAAAGGCAGGCGGTCTTTGACATTGGGGGCTAGTTGCGGGCCCCCAGATTGTTGGGGGGTGCACTTGGGGGGTACCTATGGTACCCCCCTACATTGGCATACACAAGGTGGCAGGCACCACGCAGTGCCTGTCACGTTGTGCATGCCAATGCACAACATGCATATTGTGCATTACGGGGGTGCTGCTGACAGCACTGTCCGCCGCAATGCATAATATGCAGGATGCGACCGCCAGGGTGGCGGGTGCATCCTAATTGGCTTTACGGGACCGCCGCACCTCTCGCGGTCGGTCCTGTTTACCGTTACGGTGGCGGGTGGACAAAGTTCCCCCGAAATCGTAATGGGCCCCATAGTCTTTGATGGATTTATTAGCACACCAGGACACAGCAACAGAAACTACAGGTGAGTAGTGATCGTCAAGATCAGAAATCACACTTTAAAAACATCAAAGTCACCTCCCCTTTCTGGCTTCTGTATTATAACGTATACTCTAAGGCATTCAGGGCCTAAACAATGTAATAATATAGTTTATTTTTCTATCTGGTGACATAATACAGCCGTTATCTTTTAGGTTGGCAATATAATTAATGAAATATTCTTTCCATTCTTGTCATTTGACAGTAGGTTCACCTGGATTAGTGAGGAACTCTTTAGGGGTGTTCAAATGTATTCCCACTTTAATTCCACCAATAGAACTAGTATTGCCTGACGTTGTGCGTGCAGAATTACCCTCCATTTTATATGAGAAAAATTAAGAAACCAACACACTCAATAAAAGAAATAAATATATATGAAGAAGCCTTTGGGAAAATCCTGTTGGACCTTTTAATCATTTTTAAATACTTTCGCCTGCTGGTTTGCTCCCTGCATCCTGACCCACGAGGACCCGGGGATACAAGCGGACGCTGCCGGGGCCGGGACTGCGAGACCCAGGGTGCCCAGCGCTTCAAGACCTCAGCGCACCTGGTGTCTCTTCCCGCCCCCAGCTCTCCGCCCTTCATTGCTCTACTACCGGCTATTTAAGGCTCGCGGCCCCCGCTTCGCGGGTGCCGCTCGCAGCCTTTGGGAAAATCCTGTTGGACCTTTTAATCATTTTTAAATACTTTCGCCTGCTGGTTTTCTCCCTGCATCCTGACCCACGAGGACCCGGGGATACAAGCGGACGCTGCCGGGGCCGGAACTGCGAGACCCAGGGTGCCCAGCGCTTCAAGACCTCAGCGCACCTGGTGTCTCTTCCCGCCCCCAACCCTCCTATTTCAACGTAGAGGTGAGCGCGCACGCGGGACGCGCGCGGGACATAGCCCGGGGCTAAGCCCGGGCAAAGAGCGGGCCCTCTGAGGCCCTCCGAGGACCGAAAGGACTGGACTGGCCGCAACTCCTTGCAAGTTTCATTAATTGTCAATTGTTGTTGTCACTGACGTGCTCTATTCTTGTATGGGATGTTATAGTTTAGTGTTAGCACCATCAAGTGTACCAGCTTTTATTTCAGTAATATTCAGCATTACAGGGGTTGTTTACTATTCGTCTGTCTCTCTACCTTTTTATTAGAAGTACCCCTTGATAGTTACTTATCTGTGTAATATAATGTCATCACGAAAAACCCGAAGTCAGGCGGTGGCGGGGATAAAGAATACTAAAACTAAAAAACTTACAAATACACTGGATAGCTTTATCCTGTGCACCAACACCCTAATTGATGAGGGTATTATATTAATGGAGCGGAGGGTTTCGCAAGATTTGCTCCAGGCCAAAAGATCGTCATTGGGTAATATAGCCTTGGCTAGTACTCCAAATAGGCATTTGAATTTATCAGATATGCCCCAATTGTTAACCACTCATGCAACCTCTACATCAGTTGTGGCCCAGTCTCAATGTATAAATATACCTCCGGTACTCACACTACCTGTACCCTCAATTGAGCCCGTCACTCTTACTACTCCAGTAGTTACCGCTGCTATCATACACACAGACCCTTCACAGGTTGGAGGACTCCCTGTAAAAGGTACAACATCCTCTCCAAAACCATCTGGCATAGAGGTGCCCAGTGATACCGTAGTAAATCAGATTACCTTGCCTTGTATGGGGAATTCAGTTTGTGTAAGAAATGGTTTACAGGAGGGAGGAATAAGTGTGGATGCCCCAGTTGACAATGCTAGGCCACATCGTGTATCCCACCCCCTGCCCCTAGAGTTACCTGACGTAACTGCATCCGATACTAGTTTGGCTAGCATTCTTGATAATGGTAGTCCTGATGACTCTGTTGAGAGTGAAGAGGATGTGGATGCGCCTTTTTTTGATTCCTTAGCGGCCCTTATTAGATCCTTGCTTTTGCCCCTGGAAACTAGACTCCTAGGTATAGAACACCAACTTGAAATTATATCTAAGGACCTGAATTGTAAGGGGGATAAGGCAACTCTAGTAACCCAGAAGAATACCCCCGGCACATCGGGAACCCCACTGCCATTGGTTAAGAACCCCTTACCAGCACCCAACCAGCAAACCAAGACCTGTCCAACTATTCCAACTGTGCAGAAGGTTGATAAAGTGACCACTAAACAAGTTTCTGCAGATGTTAATAAACCTCTGGAAAAAGCTGGCTCTTCCGCTTTAAGCGCTGTCCCTCCTCCACCCCCTGTGAAGACACCAAGGGTACGGCGGAATATTAGTTTACCATCAGACGCCTGCCCATTTGTGATAGTGTTAACGGGTGTCCCGGAGCTTACACCAGACATCACCGAATCATTTTGGGGCCTTAAAAACAAAGTTTGTCACTGGTTGGATAGGAATTTTCCACCCCCTCCCAATATCAATAAAAATATCCTTATGGTAGAGAGAGCTCCTTGGGTAGGAGAGAAAAAGAAACATCTCAAAGGAGACTGTGTGGTGATTAAATTTGAAGACCCTTGCATAGTAGAGTTTATTTGCTCTGGGCACTGCCGTAACAATGACTCGGAGATCCTTGTTAAACCCCTGTCATATTTCTATATGCCCGTGGGGAACCATGATCATAGATGGAGTTGGCTAAGGGCTACCACACACGAAAATGGTTGGAGGAGACCTGAAACCCATGGGAATCAACGCTTAAATAATTGGGGAGGGGCCGCAAAGGGAGACTGGCAAGAAGTCCGAAGAGGGAGAGGTAGACCATTTAATGGTGGAACTAGATTTAAGGAAGGATGTTTGGGCCCACAGCTGGATTACCCTATCCAATGCTATAATCGTTTCAATGGCCTGGAGGAAGTCGATTGACTCGCTAACAGGCCTATTGTCCGACTGGATGGTGGGGTGGTGCAGTTTTCACCTGGAGAACAAGTAAAACCACTTGTAGATAGAGTGGCTACTGCAGGTTCCACTAGTAGAGGTATAGATATTATTGAACCCATGGTTGCAGTCGATAATTGTACGCTAGATATAGTTTCTATAGGACAAATGGAATCAAAGGCACCAGGTCCCTTTATTAATATTTTATCATGGAATATTGCAGGTTTAAAGAAAAATTTAGCAAACCCTGATTGGAACATTTTTATTAATAACTTTGATATTTGTATGTTTCAAGAGACGTGGTGCCCAACTCCCGAATATATGAATGGTTACTCTACCTTTTATGTTCCAGCAGTTTCATCGGGGAGAGGACGCCCCTCTGGTGGGTTACATATCTGGGTGAAAATATCCCTGAACAGTAGTGTTATCACTAACAAGCATGTTTCTAATGACATCTTACACATTACTTTAAAGAATTGTGTGGGGGGTTATAGTTACGAAATCTTTTGTATTTATGCCAGAGGCCTCAGGGGAGGGCTCGCTTCTCCAGTATTGGAATTGTTGGATGTGAAGTTGTCAAACCTCCCGACCAGATCCAAAATACTGGTCGGGGGGGATTTTAACTGAACATTCGAACCCTTGGATGTAGAAGAAGCATTGGGGCCCAATATAGTGGAAGGTAGACAGTTCATACCACCATTAAATCTTAGCCCAATTAAGAAATGGTCATCGAGAGTTATTCAATTGAATGCCCTAGTGTTAGATCATAATCTATGGGCTCTTAATGGCCGTACAACATCAGACCGTGAAGGAGCGATGACCTTCAATAGGTTGGGGTGCCCCTCTCGTATTGACTACATCCTTTTAGATGAACATTCCTGGCCCGATGTAATTGACATGGAGGTTAGGGAGTCTTCCTATAGCGACCACAACCCCTTATGTCTGCAATTTAAGTGGGTAAGTGGCCGCGATTTTAGTCGGGAAACAGAGTTGATAACTAAAGATGTTTTCCCTGTAAATAATAACCGGAAGCTAAAATGGAATGTGGTCAAATGTGATGAGGGGAAGCTCCAACATGTTAAAGATTTGGTATCTAAAGAAACTAGTAGATTGACAGCTCTAGTCCCCTCGTCAGCTAATCTAGTCGATTCTAGCCTGTCTGTCGCTTATAACAATTTAATAAGTAAATTGGGAGCCCACTTTTGTAAGAAGCCAACGGCAAAACCCTGCGCTAATGGTATTAAACCAAAAAGTAATTTATGGTACACAGCTAATTGTAGAACTAAAAGGAAAGCAATTACAAAAGCAATACGAAGTAAGGATTCTGCGGCCGTCCGGTTGGCCAGGAAAGAGTATTTAATTAGTATAAAATCTGCTAAAAGAGATTGGGAGGAAGAGCACTGGCAGCAGCTGAAGGAAGCAGCATGTGGGAAAAACACTGTTATATTTTGGAAATTAATAAATGTTTTAGATAGAAAGGGAGCAGGACCCATTTTAAATCATATTACTGAACAGGAATGGTAGTCCCATTTTTTAAAGTTGTATTGTGAGGATAGCTCTGATAGCTCGATATCTCTATCAGCTACTATCCCCGAAAGTATGCTTTGTGAAAATCTGATACTCAACACAGATTTATTTTCCCAGAGTGAAGTATTAGATGCTATCTCTAAATTACTGCCTGGGAAGGCCCCAGGCCAAGATGGTCTTCCAGGGGATTTGTTAAAGTACGAACCAAAGGTGTGGGCTAAGTATATATCATGTCTGATGAATTTGATTCAGGCTGGTCATTCTGTTCCTGACTCCTGGAAAGGTGCTGAGGTGATAACCATTTATAAAAAGGGCGAAAGGGATGATCCCGCCAATTACAGACCGATAAGTCTGATAGATACTATTCAGAAGGTGGTTGGAAGGGTGATCATAAACCGTACCGAGTCTTGGCTCGTGGATAAAGGTATTTTGTCCCACTTTCAGGCCGGGTTCAGATGCAATATAGGTGCAATAGATCAGGTCTTCAGATTTTGTGCAGTCTGTTGGAAGTCAGTGTTAATTACTAGGGGCAGTCTATACCTGGCTTTCATAGACTTGAAGACAGCATTTGACGTCATTCCACGGGCTAAGCTTTGGTCGGTTTTATCTGATATGGGTTTTCCAAGTTACCTTCTACAACTTATCATCAGACTTCATGAAGGGAATTATGCTAGGATTCGCTGGGGAACCCAGGGTCAATTGACTGAGAAGATTCCGGTAAATAGGGGAGTGAGACAAGGGTGTGTGATGGCTCCAACCCTGTTCTCCCTCTTTATTAATGGGGTGGTAGACCATTTGAGGGAGGACCCTGCTGATGCCCCAGTCCTTGTAGGAGAAAAAACACCCACCCTCCTCTTTGCCGATGACACCCTCCTCATGTCAAAATCCCCCATGGGCTTACAAAAGCTGCTTGATCGTTTTTGTAGTTTTTGTAAAGATAGGGGGTTGTCAATAAATACCTCGAAAACAAAGCTGATGGTGCTGACAGCCAAAAAGAAACACAGGAGGGTAAACCTCTTGTTGAATGGCACTTCGCTGGAGGTGGTAGAAGAATTTGATTACCTCGGAGTGAGACTTTGTAATAATTTGAGTTGGTCTGCCCATATCGCTAAAATGGTTTTAAATCTCAAAAGGGTTTCAGGAGTAATTTCTAAGAACCAGCGACGATCCATTAGTAGACCCATAGCCCCTACCCTGGCAGCTTATGAAGGGAAAGCATTGGCAGCGACAGTTTATGGTTCAGAACTTTGGGGGGCGGAAAATACAAAAGCTTTAGTAGTGGCGGAAAATAAATTTATTAGAGATTTGGTTTCGCTACCTTTATCGTCCCCTTTGAAACCTTTATTTTTAGACCTGGGTAAAAAATCGATTTCCGATCTGGTGCAAATTCGCCCCTTGTTATTTTGGGTTCGTCTCAGAAGGACCCCTGAACTTACGAACTATGCCCAGGTTTTGGATGAGCTGATTAGTTTGAATGTAGCAAATAAAATTAAATGGCTCAACAATTTAAAGAGGCTGGTGAAATCTATAGGCCTGGAGGAGAGTTGGACTTCACAAATGCCACCCTCAAAATCAATTGTCAAAAAACTTTACTGGGATTGGGTTGTTGCAAAAGAACTCAGTAATCCAAACTGGGGCCACCTAACTAGCACCTTCCTTGACCACAAGCCACTTAGAAAGTTAGAGCCTTTCATGGATTTTATTCAGGTCCCTCGTGATAGAACACTGTTTCTGAAATTCAGATATGGTATTTTACCCCTTAACACATTCAAAGAAGGTTGGAAGGGATATAGAGGAACAGAGCCTAAATGTCCAGGTTGTTCCTGCCCGAAAGAAACACTGGGCCACTTCCTATTTGCATGTGCAGCTTACAAACGCCCAAGAGAAAGGTGGTTGAAACCTGTTTGTAGGAATTTAGGGGTGAGGGACCATAGAATAGCCATGCGTATCATCCTAACTAATGTCATTTCAATGCATATGGTTTGCGGGGTGGCTAAATATGTGGCGAATGCTTGGCTCATCAGGTCAAAATTTTTACCGAACGTCTAAATTGTTCCATGTATAGTTTATTTTTGTTTATATATACGGGTTGGAATATGTTAAATGTATTTTGGATACTGTATATTGTATTCTTATGAAATTTGTTCCATTCGTACAATATATATGGATTAATTTTAAGTATGGTTTTAATATTGTAACTATGTACTTTTCTGATTCATATGATTCGAATAAAGTTTTTTTTTTTCAAAAAAGAAGAAAAAAAAAGAAAACACCTCGTAATATCTTACTGTGTGTTCAAAGCAGCAGACGTCATTAATATGTGCTCTGTGTGTGGAGCTATGAATGATTGGAATATGGGAGGAAAACGAGTGTGTGTTTGAAGCCCGATCCAAAATGTCTGCACGTACGGTCATGCAACATAACCTTTGCTAGTATGTGATGATCCAAGACGTGCGCAGCGCACACGCAAAACAGAGCAAGAATAAATATGCCTCCAGAATCTCGAAGAAGGATGATTTTCGCCTAGTAAGCTGAGCTCCTCCTAAAATTACCGTTTCAAATTAACAGTTTCTACACAAAGCGTACACGCTTTCGAGGTAGTAAATCCTTGTGAGGTGCACAGGAATAAAAACAAAGTAGCCACACAGGGTTGGAAGGTTTTAGAAATAACCCTCAGTCGTGCCCAATCATGTAGCCTCCAACGGTAAATAAAGTTGAGTACACATGATGAAATGATCAGGTTAATTTATTCCAATTCCTACCAGGCATCTTTCCGAATCGGTATCCCAGCAGATAATGTCAGACATTCTAAATCCTATTGCATACTTACAATTCTAGAGCATAGAACAGTTGAGAAGGGTTCTACAACTAACCCCATAACTACTGTACAAGAAAACTACTACAATACTGCGAGCAGTAGTTTGCAGAAGAGACAGTCGCACTGTGAGGTGCGCATGAGCACCGCATTGAAGCAGCGCCCCTATAGAAAATCTGTCTCAACAACACTACCCAACACCATGATACTCACCATTAATCATATATCTCTCACAAGGCCCATAAACTACCGAGACAAATTTTGGGCAGCTGTATCATGTGACCTAATTAATCAGAACTATTCATAGAACTATTTACACATTTATATACAACTGCAGTTTATCATTTCTTACCATGGTTTAAAATCAATAATCATTTAATTCAGTCACTAAGGTAAATGGATCAACTGATGGCAACTAGACCATGAATAAACAAGACCAGCTTGTCGTTTCAAAATCTAATTTATTAACTTTATTATTCAAGAAAGTGCATTTTAAAATAAGAATCAGTTTATTGAGGAAAGGCATATTAGACAGACATTTTAAAGAGTCATTATTTAGCATGATACAAATGGGGGTGGGGTCGCACACTACTCACACACTGGCGGTGTCGCCCCTAAGGACTCTGGTCAATGTAGTAAAGTGTTCGCGATGCATCATCTTTCGATCTTCTGCTATCTTCGCTGTCTTCGCCATACCTGGACACGTGTTTCGGGGTATCACCCCTCGTCAGCAGGGATAGGCCGTGTACTGGGGTTGCCGATGACTGCCAATATCTGCCAGGTATAGTACCACTCAGGCGCGTAGGTGCGGGATCCCAGGCTCGTCAGCCCACTGCTCACGGGAGCTTTAAAGTTACAAATAGGGGTGGGGTCGCACACTACTCACACACCGGCGGTGTCGCTCCTAAGGACTCTGGTCAATGTAGTAAAGTGTTCGCGATGCATCATCTTTCGATCTTCTGCTATCTTTACTGTCTTCGCCATCCCTGGACACGTGTTTCGGGGTATCACCCCTCGTCAGCAGGGATAGGCCGTGTACTGGGGTTGCCGATGGCTGCCAATATCTGCCAGGTATAGTACCACTCAGGCGCATAGGTGCGGGATCCCAGGCTCGTCAGCCCACTGCTCACGAGAGCTTTAAAGTTACAAATGGGGGTGGCAGCCATCAGCAACACCAGAACATGGCCTATCCCTGCTGATATGGGGTGATACCCCGAAACACGTGTCCAGGGATGGCGAAGACAGCGAAGACAGCAGAAGATCGAAAGATGATGCATCGCGGAACACATAACTACATTAACCAGACTCCTTAGGGGCGACACCGCCGGTGTGTGAGTAGTGTGCGACCCCACCCCCTTTTTGTATCATTTAGCATGAATTAAAGTAAATTAAACAGTTTTCCATCCCCTAAGTTCTATTTTCCCTGTCTAAAACTCGCTTCATCTAAAAGTAAAAAGTCATTATGGCCTACTATCCTTACGTGCGCCAAATGTCCGTCAGCACGTCACGCCCTTCAGGAATCGGAAAGCGAGAAGCGCCCTCCTGCCCATGGGGGCAATTTTTATACCTTTTTGCCTAGCTAATCTCACTAAAAGTATTCTTTTCTCCTGCCATTCAGTATTTTCATTGGCTGACAAATGTCAGTCCATGTGAGATCATCACCTTTTTTCAATCCAAAATTGAGCTTTTCTAAAACGCCATTGTCCTTTTCCTCACGCGACCATTAGCTTCCTCTGAAATGCAACATTATTTGTAACAGTCCGTTGCTTCCTTAGCTTGGCAGGTCTGCCGCATCCTGTCCTTGATTTTGTCACTTTCAGAGCTCATCTTGCACAGTCAATTTCATTTATTTTTCTGATGCATTTCTCTGTGCTCGGCTCTTCACGACAGGATTCCAAACTCCCATTTTCACAGGCCTCAGGCCTTAGGCCTCTCTCATGGAGAACTAGTATTCAAACAAACACAAGATAGTAATTAATTAGAGTATTGAAAACCCTTCTGTTACCCACCCCCTTTGCTAATTAGTATCCCATTAATTTATGTTAACTAGCTGAAAGCACACAAAGCTGCATTTCATATTAACCTTCTTCATTAAGAACGCAGGTTTCTCCACGAACTTATGCCACATAAAGACAAAAAGACATAACATAAGCACACAAAATAAGCACATGCCATTAGTTGAAACAGCCGCATTTAATTCTGACAAAGACAATAGACAAGGTTAGTTTATTATTTTTCAACGTACTTGCATATGCAACATAGAGCACATTTAATTAGTCCCTTGTGCCGTGTAATGCATTTTAAACTAGGTTGATTAGTACTTTTCACTCACAAACTCATTAATACGATTATTTATTATGGAAGTTTAATTTTGCGAGTTTGAACAAAATTTTGTTCTGCACCTCGCTCCATCAACTCCCTCATCCGGTGATTTCAAAATCACCAAACTACACCCAAAAATTTTCAGCAAAATTTTAAAAACCCTTGAACATGTTTGGAAAATCACAGTGTTAGTATTTCTAAACTCTTGACTCAGCTGTTTGTCTGCTACTCTCATATTGGGTTCTACGAAACTCTTCTAATTCTATTTCTCTCTCCTGTTCTATTCTGAATTTATATATTCTCTTCTTTTCTCTTAGATATTTCTTTCTTTTGTGTAACATGCAACTAATTTTCAACAAAAGCATCACAAAGACTATAACTAATAAAGGTGTCAGTATTTTGCCTAAAATTGAACTACCAATCTTTTGAAACCAGGTTTTGATTGCTGCAAATCTTTTCCTCAAACGTTCTATAAAATCTTCATCTTCTAAAGGTATATTTCTGACTGTAATTCTGTAATGTTTCTAATGTACATTTCAATGTTTTGACTTTTGTCTGGGATATATGTGCAGCAATGCTGTACATGCAAAATTCCACAGACTCCTCCCTCTTTTGCTAGCAGAATGTCTAAAGCAAGACGGTTCTGCATTACCATTGATCTCGTGGCAATAAGCTCAGTATCCACTAGCTGAAATCCACTGGCAGTATCAGTAGACAGTCTGTCAACAATTGTAGATCATTTTCTGATTTTGACTGCATTCAGGGTTATACCCACCAAAGGTATTACTGCACCAAAAATATCTCCCAAAATTTCTGAAAAACTTTCTCTTTTGTATCTATTCAGATGACTGCTAATTTCAAATGAACCTTCTACATTTCTGTCTACATGAAAAATCTTTGGAAAAACTAAACCAACATAGCAAGTCCCATACCAGTGGTCTGGGAGATTGTAATATGCTTTGTCTCCACATACAAAATAAATTCCAGGGAAAATTGGATCTTTGCCACCTTTGACTCCCCATCCACCCAAGATTTGATAAGTATCCTCACACTGACTTGCACCCACAAAGTAATGATCAAAAAGCGTATTGTCTCTTCTAATACAAAATTTCCCACTAACAGGTTTATCTATGTGAATTGCGACATTCTCTATTCTACCATTTAGCTTTTCGTCTTCAATTTGCCAAAACTTAGATTTGGTTTGTTTCAGCATTTCATTTCGTTTATAAATTGCTCTTCTCTCTTCAACTAAGTTTAAGAAAGATTTCTCTTCAGTTCTCAGCTTGCATGTTAAATTGTTTCTTAAAGCATACTCATAAGTAAGTTCATTAGTCACAATGAAAAATTCCCTCATCTGCTTAGCATGTTTATGTTTATTCAGGCTTTTATCAACTTTTAAATTTGCAAAAATCTCGTCATAATTTGAGTAATAGTACTCTAGACGACCTGTCTGATAAAACAGACTAGCTATCACACTGCAAGTAATGCCATAAGTAAGGGGAAGCATGTTATAGGTCACCCCCTCAGAAACAGAAGCAGGTAGTTTCACAAAAATAAAACAATCCTTAACTTCCATCACTTTTACATATTCAGAAAGAAGTCTTGAGAAGGTATTACTAGAAAAATCACCAACAGATCTATCTTGGTGGATCTCTGGCTTATGATCAATAACTCTGTTAGTTTTGCCTGTTGCACCATGGTTATCTTGTTTAGTCATAGCGTTACTTGTCATGTTAGCTTTGTACATCTCCTTGTTAACTCCAAAAGGGAAAATGACAGCTAAAATTAACCAGACCAAAATTAATAAAATCACACAAATAGAAGACATCTTACACCATCTTTTAAAGATAGAACATCTCGAATTGGTATTAGTATAAGGCATCTTTTACTTTAAAACAAGAGCCTCACAGAAAAAACAAAAATTTAAAAATCAGTAAATATACACCCTCCTGTTTTAATTAAATTTTTTTTTTAAAGAAAACCCTACTTTCTGACAGCTTTTCTTTGACCTTACGTCTTCCATCAAATGTGTTTTTCCAGCTACCACAATTTCTTCGACCTTGTGTCACCTAATACAATTTCTTCAGCCTTGCGCCAAGTACAATTTTCAACTTAATACAGAAATAAATTCAATCATTATCACTGGTATCATCTAAATCTTCCTGACTACTGCTATTCACCTCCACCACAGGTGGGATGATTATGTACGTCCACTCAGGGGACTTGTACTTCTGGTTAGGCTTTACTATTCTTTTTGCTCTAAGATTGATCACTTCTATTTTCCTTCCTACCTGAATTTTCTTATCCGTATCTCCTTTTTGACTTGATATTTCGTTAATTTGCTCTTTTGATCTGTTAATTAATTAAAAAATTTTAGACCTTCATTTTCATTAGGCCAATTATCACCTTTTCTTGGCAATTTCTTCTTTGGTTCAGATTTGTTACACTCTGCTCTCCAAGCTCTCTTTCTAAAATTTCTTATTTCGGAATTTTCATCACTTTCATCAGTTTCGCTGTCAGAGATTTCAATTCTAGATTCAGGTACTTCTTTACTCAGCAGCTTCACTCTGTTAGGAACATCATCCTTATAGCTGGTACTTGGTAATTCGTCTTCTTCTTCTTCTTCTTCTTCTTCTTCAATTACCTTCAACTTCCCAGTTTCAGAATTTTCATTCCTTTTTCCAGAGCTTCCAATCTGCTTTTCAATACCGTCTTGAGCTTGAATCTCTTCTTGTTCAGACTCTTTTTCTGCTTCTTTTTCTAGGACAACTTCATCATCTTCAGAGTCTAGTATCACGATTTCTTCAGTATCTTTATTCAATGCCTCATTCGCATTTGAATCTTCCAGATGTCGACTTTCCTGTCGAACTTCAGGATCTGGATTTCTTTCAGGTTCTTCTTCGGGGTCTGAATCAGCTGAAGTGTCACCTTCGTCAGGGTTTTCAGGTAGAGGTACACGAATGGTGTGACTTGCATGAATCCACCTTTTCAAACCTTTACACTTCACTGCATTTGTTGTGATAAGTATCACCTGCCTTGCCTTTTGCCACCTGGGTACTAGGCAGTTTCTTCTTCTGTGAACTTTTGTCCTCACCCAGTCTCCTGGTAACAGATCATGAGCTTGTTCCTTTTCTCTCGTTATCACTTCAGTTCCCACCTGATGGAACACAGAAGTTACGACGTCAGAAAGGTTCCTGCAGTATTCCAAAATGACACTATCATTTATGCTCATCAACTTTCCAACTGGTACAAATGCTTGTCTCATTACTCTTCCCATGACAATATCATGAGGGCTTAGTCCTGTCTTTTTATCTGGAGTACCTCTCAGAGACATCAAAACAAGTGGAAGTGCGTCATTTTAGCTATCCTATTCTTGATTGTACCATTTACTTGCTCAACAACACCTGATGCTTCTGGTCTGTAGGCACAATGCAGCTTTTGTTTTATATTTAATGCTTCACAAATCATTTGTAATAGTCTGTTTTCAAAATGTGTTCCACGATCAGTTTCAACAGTCACTGGAAATCCGTACCTAGGTATGATCTCCCTTAAAAGTAATTTTGCAACAGTAACTGAATCATTGTGACGTGTTGGAAACGCTTCCACCCATCTTGAAAACAAACAAACTATCACTAGTACATATCTCAACTTGTTGTGGGGTGGCATGTCAATGAAATCCATTTGCAATCTGGTGAAAGGACCACCCTCCCGTCCTATGGTTCCCATGCTCACAACTGTTTTGGTGTTTGGATTGATCTGTTGGCAGATCAAGCATCTCTGACAAAAAAGATTCTGCAATCAATCTGAATTTTGGATTAAACCATGTTTGCCTAAATAACCTAATCGTAGAATCTCTTCCAATATGTCCTGGACCATGATACATTCTAGCCATGTCAGCAATCATGCTATTTGGCATTACTGGTCTGTCATCTTTATAAACCCAAATCTCATCTTCTTCTCGCTGTCTGCAACCTGCTTTTAACCATGTGTCTTTTTCCTCATAATCTGCCTCATCTTGTAAATCTTTAACTCCTTGCCATGTCTCAACTACAGATGTTAGCATAAGTGAGTTCAAAACATGTTCATTGTCTTTTTCACGAGTGATTGAAAAATTGTTCTTCGCACAATAACTTGCAATCTCATCAGCATAGGAATTACCCTTAGTAATATAGTCCTCGCCCTTTTTATGTGCTGCACATTTCACGACAGCGATTTTCGCTGGTAACTGAATACCATCGATCAATCTTTTGATCAATTTAGCATTCCTTATTGGAGTTCCCGCAGAAGTTAAATAACCTCTTTGAGACCAGAGCTGACCATAGTCATGAACTCCGCCATATCCATACTGACTATCAGTCACTATGGTAATTCTTAATTCTTTTGCTCTTTCACATGCACGAATCAAAGCAATCAATTCTGCGACTTGCGCTGAACGAATTCCTTCGAGACAAGAGGCTTCGACTACATCTGCAACTCTGCAGACAGAATATGCTGCTCTCAGAACACCTTCATCCGTTCTCAAGCATGAACCATCAACAAAATAAACAAAATCTGATTCGGCCAATGGGACATCTTTAATGTCCTGCCTGGGTTTTGTGCAATATTCTAAAACATCCAAGCATTCGTGATCAATGTCATTCTCATTCCTGATTTCTGTTACAGTACCATCAGGTAACAATGTGGAAGGATTCAAATTCACACACCTCGCAATCGAAACGTTATTGTCATGCCTCAAGCCCCCTCCTACCACACTGTCCCTTTAAGCCTGCACTATTTAAGATTCCTCGACCCATGGAGCGACGCTTCGCGTTCTTGCGTCAAGCTCCGTTGGGTCTGTTTTCCATCCTGATTACTTTTGCCTGACTTCCGCTCCAGTGTTCCTGTCGTCTCTTTCCCTGAGAGAGCTTCCCGGTCTCGGGGTTCTATTGAGCTCCGGCGCATGCTTTCTATTCACAGTTGTTGCGAGCGTTTTTGACTCAGCGCTTGCCGTCTTTACAACTGTTTGCTTCACGAGTACGTTCGTGAACCTTCCCCCTTCCTTGGGAGTCTCGCCAGGCGGCCGCGATTTTCTCCGCCCTCCGGTGGGACTCTACCATTCTACTTTCCCTCTGTGATTGCTCCGCTTGTCAGCCGGGCTTGTTCTCCGCTGACGGGCCGGGCTGGTCCTTTCCCTTTTTGCCCTCACCGGAGTTGCTCCGCCGGTCAGCCGGGCTTGGTCTCCGCTGGCGGCCGGGTTTCCTCCGGTGTAATTGGTTTAGTTAGTTAGTGTTCATTATTACCCTTTTTTGTGATTCCTGCTCGTCCCTGTGTCCTACTTTCCTTGGGGATACTTATGTCCTGTGGAGTACCACGTATTCGGCTGTTGAATCTTGCGTGGACCAGTGTGGATTGGGCTACTGCTACACTTCTCAGAATCACGGTAACAGCGCATTTTTGCGCTGCACATATATTGGTTTAAGTATAGAACTTAATACCTGTTTTGTTTTATAGATGTTTCTGCAGCTACCAAGAGTATTGGCAACCGAGTTATTACATTCCATCAGACTATTGAGTGTGCATCTTTGAGCGCTAAAACAAAGACCAGAGTGAGCACAAATATTAGTCACTTGTATTACAAGACGTGTAGAGATACACACTATACTTATGTATGTTCTGTCCTCTACGCTACAGCTCCAGACGTATTCCCTACACGAAGGTTCCTCCATATCCATTCAGGGACATTTATTCATATACTTCTAGGTATGAAAGGTTTATATGTATAGATGTGATACTGATTGTTATATTCACACTCAAGGAATTACTTTCTTTGTATTTTCAGTCTACTTGTTGCCAAGCACTCAAGAGAGGTTGTCAAAACATCCAAGTCTGAAGACCATCAGCACACATTTGTTACCCCAACCTTTCCTTGTTTTGTCTCCCTGTTTTCCCCTGTTGAGCCTCTCGTGCTCTAGTGTTCGATAGAGCCAGAAGGCTGCAGGGGAAGGCTGTGGAATATTCTTCGGATTCCTGACGCTCCTGCGGAATCATCTTGTATCCTTTACAGATATCTGATCCCAGAATAACCTTCTCATATTTGGTTAACCTGTTACTTGTCAAATGCTGTGTTTTACTTCTGGTAAGAAGAATTTCAACAGAATGAGGTACATAAACTTTAACAGGAAATCCCATTATAATTCCTTCACTCTGCTCAAGGCTTACACTGGTTGCAGCTACTGCTTTTAAGCAGCCTGGTAATGCTTTTGCAACAGGATCAAGAACTGCTGAGAAATAAGCAATTGGCTTTCTCAGTTTGCCATGTCTTTGAATCAAAACTGATAATGCACAACCTTCCCTTTCACTGCAATACAGCTCAAATTCCTTCTCGTAATCTGGCATGCCTAATGCAGGTGCTTCACACAAACTCTTTTTTAACTGCTCAAAAGTTTCTAACTCAGTTTCTGTTAGAGTAATCGGGTCTTTTATGTCTGCTTTTGTTAGTCTCTGCATTGGTTTTGCAATTACTGAAAATCCACTAATCCATTGGCGACAATAACCAACCATTCCTAAAAACATTCTGACCTGTCTTTGTGTTTTTGGAGGTTGCATTCCCTGAATCATTGTAATTCTCTCAATTGTCACTTGCCTGATTCCTCTTGCGTTTCTGGGACCAACATATTTAACTTCTTGTTTGCAAAACTGTAATTTTGCAGGAGACACTTTATGTCCCTCATCTGCCAAATGATTTAGCAAAGTAATGGTATCTGTCACACAGTTATCTCGTGTTTTTGCAGCCACAAGGAGGTCATCTATCTATTGCACCAATGTTGACTTACCAGGTAAATCTAAATTTTCCAAGGATTTCTTTAACAACTGATTAAAAAAGAATGGACTCTCTGTATACCCTTGAGGGATACGACACCATGCTAGAATACGCTCCTGGAACCTGAACACAAAAAATTGCTGGCTATCTGGATGCAATGGAACAGTAAAGAATGTGTTGCAAAGGTCTATGACTGTATACCATTCTGCATCATGCGGAATCTGATATAGAATTACCGCTGGGTTTGGAACAACTCGGCAACGTGGAACAACTATTTGATTAACCTTTCTCAGGTCTTGATTAATCCTGAAAGTTCCGTTTGGCTTTTTAATTCCCATAATCGGTGAATTACATGTACTACTCTCGATTTCTTTTAGAACACCTTGTTTTATAAACTTGTCAATTACAGGTATGACACCTTCAATAGTTTCTGCTTTCATTTTATACGGAGGAATGTTTGGAAAATCTACTCCTTGTTTTACTGTAATTTTTACTGGGTCTACATTTTTCATCAAGCCCATTTCACTACCTGTCAAATCCCAAATTTTAGCATTGACTGTCTCTTTTAAATCCACTGGAAGATTATCTTTTTCAGAAGCAGGAAATAATTTACTTTCCTCTGCTTCAACCATCAACATTGTTAACTTATAAAGCCCATCTTCCTCTTGAGTTTGGAGCTCAATACCATCCGGTGAGCAATATATTTTGCAGTTCATCTTACATAAAATGTCCCTCCCTAACAGGTTTACAGGACTGCTGTTACAAACTACAAATCTGTGTTTGTCTTTAAATTTACCAATTTCAACTTCAACTGGTTCTGTTAAATCTGTTTTAATTTGTTGATTAGCTACGCCAACTACTTAGATGGTGTCACCAGAGAGAGGCAGGTTTTCTATTTCCACTGATCTAACAGTAGAAAGGGTAGCACCTGTGTCCACTAGAAAAGTGATTTCTACATCATTCACTTTACCATTTACAAATGGACCAGACTGATCTACCTCAAGAGTGGCTCTAAGCACACACTCTTCCTCCTCTCTCAGGCACCGTCATAAGTAATCTTCAGAATCACTCCCTCCATTTTCATTCAACAAATATTGTTGAGAAACATTTGACACATTCACTCTTTGCTGTCTGTTTGCCTGTTCACCTCAGCAGAATCCCGTTTCTGTATTGTACCTCTGCACATTTACACAATTTGGAAGTGGCGGTTGCGGAATCTGACTCTGTTGATTGGTAAGATTCATGGCTTCCCTACATCAGGAGCTCTTTGCGGCCGTACGGGTCACAAATGAGGGTAGGTGCACGGCTCTTTTCAAATCCCTGAAGGGGGTAAGACAGGGCTGTATCTTGGCCCCGCTGCTCTTTACCATTTATATTAACGGTTTGGGTGCATACTTGGAGGAGAAGGAAGCAGATGTTCCGCGTGCAGGAGCAGTTAAGATTCCAGCGCTCCTGTACGCGGACGATGCCGTGCTAATTGCGCGCACGGGCGTCGGCCTTCAACGCCTCCTAAATGCCTTTGGCATATTCATGGAACAGCTCGACTTAAAAATAAACGCTAGTAAGTCGCATACCATGGTGGTGGGACGAGAAAGTAGTAAGAGGAGATCAAAAACTTTTACGTGTAGAGGGGACACGGTTACTAGAGTCTCCACGTTTCCATAATTGGGGGTCCTTTTTGATCAGAGAGGAACCTGGGGTCCCCAAGTGAGGGCGAAGAGGTTGGCGGTTATAAGATCATCGTCCGCCATCCTGGGCTTTGCGGGCAGGTTGGGGGCTAGGCCAATGAAAGCGTTGCTAAAAATCTATAAGAGCAAATCGGTTGCCCTTGCTTCATATGGTTCTCCTCTCTGGGGATATGTAAATGTGGAACCAATCCAGAGAGCGAAGAACAGATTCATACGGTCACTCCTCTCTGTGCCGCAGTCAACACCAACCTACTCTATACATATGGAGGTGGGCCTAGATTTTTTAACTGATGGGCTGAACATGGCGCCCTTGATCTTTTGGTTAAAGACGTGGCTTAATGAAGACCTCCCGTTGAACCATAAGATCATGTCCGACGTTTTGTCCCTAGACCACTTCAAAAAGATCCCTTGGTTGGCCTATTTACAGAAGGCATTCTCAGACTTGGGGCGGCCAGAGATTTTTACCTCCCCCCAAGACATTAAGGCCCAAGACATCGATTATGTCAAAAAGCATTTTATGGGGAGGGCACGAGCATCTCGTGAGGAAAGGGAGTTGGCGAAACCATCAGTAAGGGGTCATTATTTACTGGTTAACTCATTTTCTTTGGCTCCCTATCTTGGTTTAGTTACAATCCCATTCCATAGGTTTCTTTTGATTAAGTTTAGATTTAATTTGTTACATTTTTATTTGGGTACTTTTAAAGCATGGGAAAAACCGGAACTAGCTCCACCCTGCAGCAGTGACCATTTTTCATTTCAAGACACTATGCATTTTGTTATGTTTTGTGGGTTTTATTTAGAGCCAAGAAAAAAGTATCTGGTACCAGTCCTGAAGGAGGCGGGCTTCACACAAGTGAGACCGGCCTTGCTCTTTTTACAATCATTGATTAACCCACGCATTACCTTTTGTATAGCTAATTTCTTGGTAGCTGCAGCCAGGATGAAAAAACATATCCATTGTTATTCCTTTTTAACTTTTGTACGCCAATAACTGTTTTAATGTAATTGATTTTATTGTTATATTTTAATATGTATGATACATAATTGAATTTATCGTCATATCTTAATATGTATGAAATGTTCCTAAAAATCCTTGCATGAAATGTTTTTAATTCTCTTTGTATGACTTTTAATTAAGTCGAATAAAGATAAATTGACTGACTGACTGATTCACTACCTGTCGCTGTAGCTGTTGCTGCAGATTTATCTCATTCTGCATCTGTGGATTTAATGATGCATTTTTAAAATTTCTGGGCGGATTTTTACATTCGTGCTTCCATTGTCCAATTTCGCCGCAGTTAAAACATGGGAGTTTTTGCTTTAGTTCTTCAATATTCACATTCAATCTAGGTTTATTAAAATTACCCTTAAATTTACCTTGATTCTGATGAACATTTTTATTTTCTAATGTTGCTATCTGCTGTTCAGCTACCTTCACCTGTGCCCACATAGCTTTCTCCTTTAGCTTCTTTTGTTTGGCATCTATCTCATCACTACAGTATTTTGCTTTTCTCAAAATGTCAGCAACTGAAAGTGATTGCCAACCTACAATTCCGTTTCTAATCATATCACCAATTTTAGGTCTTAAGCCATAAACAAACCTGTATATAAAGTGTCTCATGTCCTTTTCACTTAATTTTTCATAACCACTATATTGTTTAAATACCAGCAGCAATCTTTCATAAAAAGAATGTACTGATTCTTTTGGTTCTTGATTTGTTCTGTCTATTTTAACCCAGTCTACTTCTTTAGGGGCAATTTTGTTTTTCAACCAGACAATTACTTTATCATATAGATCCATAACATCTGGTGATGGTGCACCTGTTATTCTATCTCGAGCAGGTTCTTCTTTAGGCCAACTTACAGAAATTTTACATTCTGTCCAAAGATCCGATGGGACAACAATGTCAAAGAATCCATCAAGATCAATCCACAGAACTTTTGAAACTTTAATAAATCTATCCACCTGTCGATACAATTCTACAGGTTTCTCTCTCAGCCGAGGAAAATCATTTGTGAACAATAAGATGTCCTGTCTTGTCCAAGGAACATGCACATACCCACCTCCTGCTATTTCTCTCATTGGAAACTGATTTGCTATTTCACCTCTTTCTCGTCTGTCTTCCTCTCTTTTCTTTGTCCACTTTACTCTCATTTACTTAATTCGCCTAATCTTTTTAGGAACACAATTAATTGTTTTACATGTATTATTCTTCCTGTAGTATTCAGGTTTTCAATGTCTTTTTCAGAGAAATCCACTCTGTAATGTTTCTGCAGATTTTTCTGCCTACTCAAATCTACTTCTAATTCAGTAGCCATTTCCTCTAATTGATCATACTTAGTTTTCGTTTTCCATTGTATGCTTTTACAAATAAACAATAATTCATCATCCTGATATAACTTCAAACTGTCAGGTCCAATTGTTCCAATAATCAATTCCTCCAAATCTGCTTTTAACTTTGCCACATCAAGTAATTTATATTCTGAACTTTGTGGAGAATGCGTTAAACCTATTTTATTTATGCTCTTTTCTGGAGATTCATTATCAGATTCTGCACCAAATGGAGTTTTACATGGTGAACCTTGATTAAATGTTAAGTCAGGCATTGTTTTTTCTCGGTGAATCTCTGATAAATCTGAATAAAATTTTTCAGCTACTTTTGGAATTTCTGCATTTAATGGAATAGTCAAAGCTGAGTGTCTAATTTCCCTTTGATCAAATACTGGTTGAACAGGACCAATCGTTACTGGTACGGTTACTGCTTCCATGCCTTTAGTTAACTGTTGTTTCGTTTCGTTTCATAAACTTTTATTCGATTGCCATTTGTTTTTGCAACCATAAAAAGTACAAAACAGCTAAAAACATTTTATACATTTTTAAAAAGACGTTTGCAGGATAGAAACTGTCAAAATTAAAAGAAAATTATAATTACTCATGGTTGCGTCGGTATATGATACAGGATTTTAGAAAATTTACAGTGTACTTTGCAATAAAACTTGACTCCAGGGATTGCAAGGACAAGTATGCAGATTTACAAGATCTAAGACCTGCTAGTTTGAGAACAGGCAAAATCCAGACCTTTCTGGGAAAAGAATAAAGTTTACAAAAAAATAAAACGTGCATTGTCGATTGGATTGAAAGATCGTTACAGGCACAGGGGATAAGTGTATGAGACCAGTCTTGAGTTTTAGGAAAAGTAACTAACCTGAAAAAAAGATTAAAACGAAACCTAGTTAGGAGATACTTTTCATAGTTGTTTAAATAAAAAGTCAAATAAGGTTGTATACCCAGGTGGGTCTGGACAGCGGTAATCTGAGAGTTTGATGATTTTGCCAGTTCTGTGGTGCTACGTAGAGCTCTCAGATGACTCAGGCACAGTTTTTTTTAGCTCTTTTCTTGAAATGTCACCCATTGAGGGAGGGTCTAGAAAGAAATTGCAGCGGTCCATATCTCGGCTAAAGTTTCTTATATATACTAGCCAGGATATTTTTTCCCAGTTATCAAGAGCACGCAATCCATGATCAAGGATCGTGTTAAATGGCATTCTTCTTTTGTCCGGATGCGGTGCCACAGGAGCATGGGATGACATCGAATTGTGTCCGTAATATAGTCCACGCCTAGTTCGGCTAATGAAGCATAGGTTGGGGCACTAGATGGTAAGGACAACAGGTATTTGGCGAACCCATTTTCTACTGTTTGTAGAGGGTTGATTGAACCATAACCCCAAACACCTGCACCATACGTGGCCACACTGTGGCATTTGGCATAGTATATTTTGAGTAATTCCGGAGGAGCTGGTTTTCCCAGTTTCCTAGAGAAGGAAACTAGGGCTGATGTGGTTCTCTGGAAAAGCAATTTTTTGCTTGCAACCGACTGCCGCCATCTCAAAGTTTCGTCCACCAAAATTCCAAGGTAGGGATAAGCACTAGTTCGATCCAGCTTAGTTTTATTCACAAAGATGGTTTTAGGATTTTTTAGTCACTGGCCAAAATGCATTACAAAAGTCTTTTTGATGTTAACTTTAAGGCCCAAGGAATCCATATAGGAACAATATTTGTTAAGTTGTACTTGCAGCTGGGTCAAAGTCCTGGCAAAAATAACAGAATCATCGGCATATAAAAGGGTTGGTATGGGACGATGATTGATTTGTGGGAGATCCTGGCTCCCCTCTAGTAGCGCTGCCTCCGACCCATTAGTATACAGGTTAAACAAGAAGGGAGCCAGTACACAACCCTGTCTTACCCCCTGTCTGATTTGAATGTGGGGGGTAAGTTCACCGTTGATCCCATACCGTACTCTCGCCGTTGCGTTCGAGTATAGTTCGCGCAGGAATACAATAAGTGCAGAATCGACGCCCATTTCCTCAAGCAGGGACCAAAGTTTACAATGCTGTACACAGTCAAACGCTGCACTTAAGTCAACATAGACTACAAATAGATGACCCTTTTTGGCATTTACATATTTTCCAGTCAGAAGAACAAGGTTCAGAGTCTGTTCCACGGTCCCAAGACCAGCTTGGAACCCATATTGGAGGTCAGTTATAATTTTCTTGGATGTTGCCCATTCTTGAAGACGCACCAGTAATATTCTACCTACTACCTTTCCAATGGAGTCCAGGAGAGAAATGGGTCTGTAACAGACCGGATCGTTCCGGTCTCCCTTTTTAAAGATAGGTAGGAGAATTGATGATGACCAGGAATCAATAAGGCCGACTGTTGTTACTGCTGTCAAGATTTGGGTGAGGAGTGGAGACCAAAGCTCGATGTTGTGAGTAAAAATGTCTACCGGCACCCCGTCCGGTCCGGGGGCCTTACCTGATTTGGAGGCCTTCAGAGCTCTGACTACTTCACCATGTTCAAAGCAGATGTTTAATGGATGCGTCTTAGATACCGATGTTGTAGGAAGAAAAGGGTCCCCCTCTGTTGGATTAGGTTGGGGACCCCCAAAAATTCCCGTGAAATGGGCAACCCATTCTTCAGCAGTCACTGCGACGTCAAGATGTTGGACAGATGACGAGTCTGACAAAAAAGGAGATTTTACCACTCGCCAAAAGTGACCGCTATCCCTAGCTCGACAGCTTTCATGGAGTTGAAGCCACAAATTCGCCTTAATTTCCTTGATGCGTTTTGCCCTTTCGTCCTTGTAAAGTTTTCTCAACCTAGCAATCTCAGGGGGGTTCCTTGGAATTATCCGTAGAGCTATCTTAAGATTTGAGAGTGCTTTGCGGCATCCAGGATTAAACCACCTCTCAGTCGATGGCTTACGTGAATTTGTGCGCGTTAGTTCCTCTTTAATTGTTCTCAGGATCCTATCGAAGCAGCTGAGGATTGGTTCGGGCGAGGAGCTAGGATCTAGACAATCGATAACAGAGAGATTAGCTTTTTTAAGGACCTGCACTGTCAATGCATCGGGATCGATTTTTGCCCACTTTACTGAAAAAACGTTCACCTTATCCATTTTCAGGGTTTCTTGCGTTAAAAGGCTTCTTGTATTTGCGTTTAATAAAACGATTTCTGGCTGTATTGAGATTTGGTTTGAAAAATGGTCACTGCTGATGTCTGTGCCAGTAGAAATTTTTTGCAGTTGGCCCCTTAGGTTCTGTGAACATAGAATGAAGTCCATTGTGCTTGATAGACCCCGGCCATGAAATGTTGGAGCGAAATCAAGTTGGGAATGTACTAGCCGATTTGCATAGTCCAACTCTAGGGAAAAAAAGCTCTCGTTAAAGAGGGAGCCATTTATAGAATGAGTGAAGTGGGCCAAGGGGCTACCAAACTCGTAGGTCAGTCCACAATTCCCGTTTCCGTTTTTATAGTTTGGACATATTGGAATGTTGAAATCACCTCCCCAAATGATATACACAGTATGAGACGTTAATTTGTTCAATTGAAGCTTTAAAAGAGTGGTAAATTCATTAACCATCCGTGAGCAGTCTGATTGCGAAAGATTGTTATACAAATTAACCAAAAGATAAACAAAACTATTTTTAAAAAAGATTCGTAGAATTTGATAAGAGGCTTCCTCTTTTAGAGTTGTGATTGTTGTCAAAGGAAGGGTATTTGTTACGTAGATCACTAGCCCTCCCTTAGGTCTGCCGAACGTACCCTGTGTGGCTAAGATGGTAAAAGTTTTATAGCCCGCCAAATGGACAGGGACGGTTGACCAGGTCTCTTGGAAGCAGACTACATGGTTCTCTGTTATAGTGTCCACCCATGTTTGAGAGTTTATTTTGGAGCGGAGTCCTGCAATGTTCCAAAATAGAAATGATAGTTGCAAGTTCTTTGCAGTAGAATAGTTACATGTTTGAGGATGATCTGGTGCAACTATATTTGTTTTGCCCGTGTCATTTGTTTGCAGAGTGCTAAGTAGCGGATCAAAAGGGGTTATAGCTTCGTCTATTGCTATTTCTGTTGAAATATAGGGGGAACGATGGAGAGGAAGGGTTTGGCCGCTAATGCATGGAATGATTATGAGATTAGGATTTACTGGGAGGCTATCCAAGGGTCTCTCACAAGGTATCTCTAAACCTTCAGATGATGATATGATCCTCTGTACCTGATTGTTGGTATGTGGACTGGCTAGCGGTCAATCGACCATTTCCAAACAGTCAAATCTGTTTCGTGTTGGTATACCTCGCCATCCTGCCATGGGGACCTGTTCTCTGGTTGGAGGCCAGTTCCGCGTTTCCCACTCCCTGTTGGTATTTCTGTGGGAACGCCATGGTTCCTCGTAGTTCCAAGCCCTCTCTAGAGGTTGTTCCCAGTTTTGGGTCATCAAATACTGGTTATTGTATGTTGGGGGAAAAAAAAAGGAAAGGCGGTAGGCTTCTATCCCTCAGCTCTTTGCTAGGGCTGGCCAAGAACAGATATGGTCTACTGTGGCTGGATCTTCACAGTTGACTATAATACAGTCTCCCTGGATGGTTTTAAGTTCTGACCCTACCCACGGGACTCTGCGTGCAGTGGAAATTCTGCTGGTGTATGCAGATTGTGTTGGTCTGTTAATGTTAAGCCACTGTAAAACCTTATTTTGTAGGGACCAAGATGGTTCTTTGGCAGAATCCGGTAGCTCAGGGACACCCGTAACAATAACAGTGTAGGGGGATGCTTCGCGCGGAAGATGGAACGGGCGTCTTAGCCTGCGCCCCTTTTTCCCATCACCAAATGTGTTTGGCAGGGGATGTTGAAGTGCTAATGGTGGGATCGGCGTCTGTGTTGGAGGAAGAGCATCCTTTACAGGGGGTAGCTGGGTACGGCAGGATTGGGGAGGTGCAGGCTGAGTGGGAGTAGTAATACACCCAGTCTTGTCCTTATTCTCAGTCACCTCTCGGGGAATTAAGGGAGCAGAGGTTTGTGGGTTCTTGGGGTTTGTTTGAATAACTTGGAGTGTTGATGGTTTTGACACATTGGTTCCATAGGTTTTATGAGCCCCTTGGGTACCAGCAGTTAAAGAGGTATTATTAGTAGTGGTAGTCCCTGGAATTTGTTGACCCCCTCTAGGTGGAATTAGAGGTTTTTGTATTAATTTTGCTAACTGCTTTTCAATGATCATTATGCTACGTTCAAGGGGTTGGAGATGGTACTTAAGTATTTCCCTAAAACTAGCCAAGAGTAGGTTATTTTCGCTACATAGGCTACTAATTTTCCCGGCTGAGGTTGGGATAGGTAAATTTACAGATGAGTCTGTTAGGATAATGGATTGAGTATTAGAGTCATTTGGAAGTTCACATAGTTTCGGAAGAAGTAGTCTGTCTTTACAGATTGTTATAGCTTTGGATGGTATTAGGTTTACTGTGATCTTATCTTTACCTTGCTTAGGGACAGCACCCTCTTTTTCCCCAATTTGCTGAATTTGGGTGGCCGAATCCTGGGAATGCAATTATTGTAGGTCGGGAGTGTTTTCCAGATCAAATACGGATTCAACATCAGAGGTAAGATTTGAAACAGAAAGGTCGATAGATTTCGGCATTGAATGAATATCTACCTGGACATTTGGCTGAGGTTGTGGTAATAATGTAGTCACAGGAGTGGCTAAGAGTGGTTTAAGCGGAGTTTGGGCGGAGGCTAAGGAGCCCAAGGATGACCTTCTTGCTGCTGCGAGTTCTTTCGATACCCTTCGCTCAAGTAAGGATATGCTCAGGTTGATGGTATCGTTTGTTCTAGAAATAAATTGGTCAATTGGACCAGTAATCAGGGCGTTTGCCATGGCAGTCTTGCTTCTACTCCCCCTGGTCATGGTGTATTAGGTTTCAAGGCAGTTTTTGAACGATTTATGTGTCTTGTGGCTCAAAGTCAGTTATCAAACTAGAAGAATACACTATTAGTTGATGATCACCTTACCAGATACAAGATACAAGGGCCACGGAGGGTGGCCCAGCCCAGCCTTTAACAGTCTAGAACGGGCTAAAACGGGCCCGGCGTCCCGCGAGACGGCGCTGATGCTGAATTTAAAGCGCCACCTGGCGCTCCCTGATGTCGCTGGACCCCGCAAGGGCTTCTGGGTGTTGTGGTGTAGCCCCTCGCCGGTCTCCTCTTGGCGGCCCCGCTCTAGGTGGAATTGCGAGCAGCCGGGCAGCTGGAGACTGGCGGGCGGGTCCAGGCGATGGCAGTGGTTTAAACAGGGGAGTACTTGGCCAGAGAGTAACGGTGCAGCAGGTAGGGCAGAAAGCGGTTCAAAAAAGGATCGCCCACTCAATGGCGCTGATGCTGAATTTAAAGCGCCACCTGGCGCTCCCTGATGTCGCTGGACCCCGCAAGGGCTTCTGGGTGTTGTGGTTTAGCCCCTCGCCGGTCTCCTCTTGGCGGCCCCGCTCTAGGTGGAATTGCGAGCAGCCGGGCAGCTGGAGACTGGCGGGCGGGTCCAGGCGATGGCAGTGGTTTAAACAGGGGAGTTCTTGGCCAGAGAGTAACGGTGCAGCAGGTAGGGCAGCAAGCGGTTCAAAAAAAGATCGCCAACTGTTGTATTAACTCATCTTTTGATCGAAAATATTCTGAGGAATTTGGTAATTCATCATATCTTTCTGTTCTTATTACATTCCTTGGGGCTTCATTTCTCTGCACTGGGGAAATTTCAAAATCATTTCTGGGAATTTCAATATAATTTCTATTCTCTCCTGATATGCTAGAATTAGACCTTAACTCTTCTCTTTCAGGTGTTTTTCCATAGCTTTGATTTGACATGGTAGATGTCTCATCAATAATTTCTTTTGGAGGGGCACTCGGGGAGACTCTTGGTGTGACTGGAATTCTTGGGGAAGACCATGAACAAGCTGGTTGATATTGGTAAGCTGGCGGTTTCGGTTTTGTGATATAAATCTCTTCTAAAACCGCATCTTCTGAATCATTTTCTTCATTAATAATATTTCTCTTTTGGGTATTCTTTTGACCTGGTACTTCAGTAACCATTACTCTTACTGGGTACAAACCATCACACATGTCTGCACGTCTCCAACGACGCATTCTATCCTCATGAGTTTCCCTATTAATGTCTAATTTTGGACCTCTTGTTATACCTCTGTTTTCTCATTCAAGTTCAAACATCTCATCCTCCCATTCAACTAAAGCCTCAAATTGAGTAGGTCTAGGCTTTGGCAAAAGAGCCTTTATTTTTTCTCTCAAGTTTTTCAAAACCTTCATATTAAATGATCCGTCTTCCGGCCATGCTAATACACCATCATCTTTGGTATATTCCACCCAATTATCCATCCATAGACAAGTATGATAACCATATTCACCTTCCATATAGGCTGCAGGTGTCTTGTACTTATGAAGTAACTTTCCACCTCGCGTTTCAATTTTCTTGTCAGGTTTAAATATATTTTTTAATTTCTGAAGCCATGAAAGCTTCTTTTCCTCTTTCTTGTAGTAATAACTCATGTTTTTAATCAAATCCGCTTATTTCTAAATGATCGTAAGTATTTTCTTGTGGTTCCGCTAAACCAGCCAATCCGTGTGCGAAACTCACCAACAAGCCAATCAGGTTAAGCTACGTCACCACCTTGCTCAACCAATAGAAACACTGCTTTCAGGATAAGCCAATCAGCTGTCAGCTCGTCTTAGTCACGTGAACCAATCAGTGCGCTAGCTGTGACGTATGTTAGCCAATCACAGCGCGGACCCTGTGACGTACACTGCCGCTGCAGCTTCTCGTCTCTCACTCCTAGAGCTCACCCCTCCTTCACAAAATATTTTCACAGCACCATTTTAACAATTCTTTTCAATGGAATTCAGTTAGTAACTACAGAAAAACAAACCATTTGTCTGTTACGCTAAAATAAAGTGATAGCTTTTACAATCATTCAAGTATTCTTTGCGTGGAATAGACGATGCTATTCTCACAGAATATTTAGATTCGTTGATAAAGTAAGTCTACTCTACCCTTCTAGCAGGTAATGACGAACTCGTTTCCCTCTAAATGCACATATAGTGACAATTCAAAGTTTCACTCGATCGTATATTACAAAATCATTTACGCACTTTCAAACGGAAGAAACCCTAACCATGCATACATGAAATCCTGGTAGGACTTTAACCAACCATAGAAATCCTCTTTCGCCAGTAAGATAGACAACACTTCCTTACCCTTCACTCAAGCTTGGATAAATTCTATTACTCTTTTCACAGTGAATTTTAAAACAGGCTCCAAGTCCCTATACTCAAAAGCTACAATTTCATAGACAATCCTCACTATACATTTAACCTTACACACCTATGGTCCCTAAACTTGTGTTGCACATCCACAACACTAGTGATATATAACAATACCACTATTTTGAAACAGAACAAATGCACTGTGTAACTTCACCTGTCACACTACTCTTGCCGGCACAACTAGGAATTTTTCACACTGCTGGAAAAAACCTTTTCAACAACATATAACAACTTAACAAACTTAACATGTTTTAGTCATTAATCCTTTGTAACTACCATGTAGCATGTCCGTTACCATAGTAACCGTAACTCTGCTACTAAGGAATTGATGCAGCGCCCCTATAGAAAATCTGTCTCAACAACACTACCCAACACCATGATACTCACCATTAATCATATATCTCTCACAAGGCCCATAAACTACCGAGACAAATTTTGGGCAGCTGTATCATGTGACCTAATTAATCAGAACTATTCATAGAACTATTTACACCTTTATATACAACTGCAGTTTATCATTTCTTACCATGGTTTAAAATCAATAATCATTTAATTAAGTCACTAAGGTAAATGGATCAACTGATGTCAACTAGACCATGAAACCACAAGACCAGCTTGTCTTTTCAAAATCTAATTTATTAACTTTATTATTCAAGAAAGAGCATTTTAAAATAAGAATCATTTTATTGAGGAAAGGCATATTAGACTGACATTTTAAAGAGTCATCATTTAACATGAATTAAAGTAAATTAAACAGTTTTCCATCCCCTAAGTTCTATTTTCCCTGTCTAAAACTCGCTTCATCTAAAAGTAAAAAGTCATTATGGCCTACTATCCTTACGTGCGCCAAATGTCCGTCAGCACGTTACGCCCTTCAGGAATCGGAAAGCGAGAAGCGCCCTCCTGCCCATGGGGGCAATTTTTATACCTTTTTGCCTAGCTAATCTCACTAAAAGTATTCTTTTCTCCTGCCATCCAGTATTTTCATTGGCTGACAAATGTCAGTCCATGTGAGATCATCATCTTTTTTCAATCCAAAATTGAGCTTTTCTAAAATGCCATTGTCCTTTTCCTCACGCGACCATTAGTTTCCTGGAAATGCAACATTATTTGTAACAGTCCGTTGCTTCCTTAGCTTGGCAGGTCTGCCGCATCCTGTCCTTGATTTTGTCACTTTCAGAGCTCATCTTGCACAGTCAATTTAATTTATTTTTCTGATGCATTTCTCTGTGCTCGGCCCTTCACAACAGGATTCCAAACTCCCATTTTCACAGGCCTCAGGCCTTAGGCCTCTCTCATGGAGAACTATTATTCAAACAAACACAAGATAGTAATTAATTAGAGTATTTAAAACCCTTCTGTTACCCACCCCCTTTGCTAATTATTATCCCATTAATTTATGTTAACTAGCTGAAAGCACACAAAGCTGCATTTCATATTAACCTTCCGCATTTAATTCTGATCAAGACAATAGACAAGGTTAGTTTATTATTTTTCAACGTACTTGCATATGCAACATAGAGCACATTTAATTAGTCCCTTGTGTCGTGTAATGCATTTTAAACTAGGTTGATTAGTAATTTTCACTCACAAACTCATTAATACGATTATTTATTATGGAAGTTTAACTTTGCGAGTTTGAACAAAATTTTGTTCTGCACCTCCCTCCATCACGCATGAGCACCGCATCATCACTACTCTGAAGGCCATTTTGAAGCAGGTAGATACGCTTCATACTGAAGGCTTCCTGTGTTGTCACATGTCACTCCGCCGGTGGCTACTTTGAGGCAGTATATGCTCCATGTTACTGCAGTGATACGCACACCTTTTGTGTGTTATTGCTAAGAGTCATACGGCAAGCACCACCCTGCTGTAAAAGTCATACGGCAACTGCCACCCTGCTGTCTATGATTGTGATGCACCCACCTGGGTGTGTCATTGCTTGGAGATCACGTTAAATCTAGGGTGACACGCACACCGCCTGAAGTGTGAGTTTCAGCAATTTCTTCTCATAGCACATTCAACAATTTCCATGTTGGCACACGCTCCTGCCTCTGCGAGTTTGCACCACTTTAACTATTCATAAAGTACTTCCAAGCTCTTTTTAACTGTCGGATGGCATTGTTGCCAGCACTGCTAAAGGAAAGAGGGAGAGTATTGTATTTCGTTGTGCCAGCTGGATTAAATCTAGGAACTATATGGTATAGAATGTTGTGTGCACACCTATTTGGTGGTATTACATTTTTTTTGTATTTCAAAAACCTTTATTGTCGCCAGATGGTTCCATACACAGTATAGTGCCTACATCCCCAGCGGGTCGGCAATGCAAATTAACGTGCAATGTAATATTGAGGGCGGAAGGGAGGGTGCACAGCAAGCTGCCTACAACCACTTCGGGACGGCCGCGTCAGGTATTATAACTGGCCCCAATAAAAGGTTGCAAAAACATTTATGAACTAAAATTCTAATATCATATGAACAGTGCCACCATTCACCAGATTGTACGGAGTTAATGTCCGCAATCTGTAAGTCTATCCTCTGAAATTCTTTCACACATGGTGTGCCTCAATCCTCAAGGTTACATGTTGGGAATCCTGTCCCTTCCTATGTGGTGTCTCCCATACATCAATTCCCATCTCCACCCTGTGCGTCAACCCCTTCAGTGCGGGAGTCAGTGGTTGCATCTACAGTGGTGGTGTGTTCCAAGAGGTGAGTTTGGAGAGGGCCCCAGATATCTGGCGGGCGAGTGGAAGGCGGTAAGAGTTCAGCATATGTATGTAACTGTTCTTGACAATATATGAGGTTGTGTAGCCATTCCTTAAATTTAGGGGCCCTCCCTCTGTCTCATTTACAGGCAATTTGCCTCTTAGCAACGAGAAGCGCCAGGGAAATATATCGCTGTATCTTTGCAGGTAGCGGTTTAGGGTATCCCAGGAGTGCTGTAAGGGGATCTTCCGGAACGTGTGTCCCTGTCATTTGATCTAAGGCCAGCATAACTTCCCCACAGTATCGGGGAGGAGGTGGGCAGTCCCAGGCCAGGAGTTTGATATCAGCTCCCTCCTCCCCACATCTATCGCATTGATCGATATGGCGCAAGTGAAGGCGATGTAAACGTGCTGGCGTATAGTACAAACGGTGTAAATATTTGTAGGGTATGATACGCAGGCTCCTACTGGCGGCGATTTCCCCAGTTTGGCAACAGCAAAAGGCCCATTGTTTGTCAGTGAGTGGGTGTCCCAACTCGCCTTCCCATTTGTTCTTAGCTGGTGGGGGATCGCCCTCGCATTCACATTGGGTGGTGCGGTATAGGAGCGACACCACATGCGTGGGAGTAGTCTGTTGCAGAAGAGCGTGCAGAGGGGGCATGGTGGACGGTTCTTGTAGGAAACATGGGGTAAGGGTCCGTACATCCTGCCGCAGTCTGATATAATAAAATCGCTCTAAAGGGGTGGGAGAGAAGGTTCCAAAGAATTTGTCGCTGTTGCAGAATTTCCCTTTCGTATAGAGTTGGCCCAGGTGAGACCGGATATCTTGCATAGCAGGCAGCTGCACCCCCTTCCTGTGTGATCGGGAGATCATGTCTCCCCTGAAGGGGGAGTAGGGGTGAGTAGAGTAGGGGACAATGTGTTCGGCTGGCAGGATCTCGCCAGGCGCTAGTTGTGCATTGAACAGTGGTGGAGGCCTGGTGTCTCGGAAGCGTGAGGGTGCTCAAATATGCTGAATATGGTGTGGGGGTCATGTAACCATCCTCTATCGCAAGATGAGGCATGTATGGGGGAGGGTTTATCCAGTAGGCTGCATAGTGAGCCTGAGCACAGATGAAGTAAAGTTCTAAATCAGGTATCTCAAATCCTCAGGCAGCAAAGGGTTGGGTGAGTGTGTCCCAATTCAGTCTGGCTTGTTTTCCCCCCATACAAGGTGAATCAGTTGAGTTCTGATGTCTTTAAAGAAATGGCGACTAGGGGCATAAGGGATGTTTGTAAAGAGGTAAAGTAGTTTGGGAAGTACCACCATTTTGATCAGGGATGCTCTGCCAGCCATGGAGAGGGGTAGTGCGATCCATCTGGCTACTTTTTCTGTGAGGAGGTCAATCGCTCGTCCATAGTTGGACAACATTAGTTCATCGCGATTTTGGGAGATGACTAGATAAATAAGCGTATCCCCACACCATGTGAGTGGATAATCCGGTTCAAATCGTGTGGTGGCATCCGTAAGAGGGAATATCTGGGTTTTCCCCCAGTTGATGTTTACTCCGGAAAGGTGCCCAAACAGGATGAGAAGTCTGAGAATGAGGTTGAGGTTTTCGTTAAGTATGGGTGAAATTTGCGAATTTGCGTTCCGAGGATTCACGTGGAAGCGAATCCGCGGTCCGCAAAATTTGCGAATTTGTGCGAACTTGCGATTTTTTTAATTTTGGCGTGTTCGTGGGGTTCTTTTTCAGCGCGGCTACCGCGAACTTACCCATGCGGTCGTTTTTGGGCGCGACCATCTTGTACGCAGGAGGAAAACAACTCGTCAAACTCAGAATCAAGGTAAGTCAATGCAGCGCGCGCGAGATTGTATTTTTGAAATAAAATTTCCGAACTTGCCGAATTGCGGATTGTTTGGCAATTTCGCGCGGTTCGCGGAACGCAAAATTGCCAAAAATCCCCAAATATCGCCAGCGGAACAAATTTTCAGCCCATGCTTAGATTGGACTCGGTTGACTATGACTTTCGCAAGCCAGTGTACAACAGGGCTATCCAGGCCTGAAAAGGAGCGGGGAACCCCATACGTTGCAGAATGAAGGCAAGATAGTTCTAATCTAATTAATCAAACACCGTAGTATCGTCGAGAATTATCACCGGAGCGTTCATTTCAGGGTCAATGTGATGGAGAACCGCAAACGATGTGCGCAAATTGTGAGACGTGCCTCTGTTGGGTACAAAGCCCGACTGATTTAGGAGTACCAGAGCAGACATGAGAGGGCTGATGTGATTAGCGATTAATTTTGCAAATATTTTGGCATCAACATTTATCAAGGAGAGGGGTCTATAGGCGTCATAATACAAGTTTGGCTTGCCTGGTTTGGGCAGGGAGATAATGCATGCCTTGCACATCATTGGGGGTAATATGCCAGTTTCCCGAGCCTCCTCGAAGATATGCCGCAATACAGGAATGAGTGAATGATGGAAGGTTTTTTAGAATTCGGCCGAATGACCATCCAGCCCCGGGGCTTTGCCTGATTGTAGTTGCATTCTGGCGGAAATGATTTCTTCATCTTTATGGTGTGCCAGTAGGAATTCCCTCTGCCCATTGCCCAGCCATGCAATTGCGGTGTCTTCAAAAAAGGGGGTGAAGTCTACCCAGTGACTTCTATGTGTCATGTATAGGGTTCTGTAGAAACTGCGGAAGGTTTCCACTATCTCAGTTGTGTTTCTATGCACTTGGTCTTCCTCATCCTCAATCTCAAGGACCACATTAGAGAAGCAGGAGGGGCGAATCAGAGATGCTAGTGCCTTCCCTCACCTATAACCCTCTCCATAACGGCGTGCCTGGTGATACATCCCTCTAAATTTGCACTCTCTTTCAGCTGTTTCCTGATAATCAGTGAGTAAGCTTCTCAGCCGAGCCTGCAGTTCTGTATTGGGGGCTGTTTGTATCATATTCTCCGTTTGTTTGAGCTCCACTTCTAGTTTACGAAGTGTAGAGCGGATGTCTCTCAGAATCCCGCCACTTTTTGCAGTGCAAATTCCTCGAATGGTGACTTTGAAAGCCTCCCATATTGTGGAATATTGTTCAACTGAATCTTCATTTCGTGGGAAGAAATCCATTATTTCTTGTTCCAGCTCTTGTAGGAATATTGGATCTAATAGGATTTGCGGATTGAGGGGCCAAGATAGGAAAGGCGAGTCGGCCTGGGGGGGAGTAAGGGTGATGAGCGCTGGGGAATGGTCAGAATAAGTGCGGGGGAGGTGTGAAGCGTGCGTCAGCCGGGGGCGAGTCCCTTAGTAATGAGCCACCCATCTATTCTAGACCAGGAGGAGCGGGCAATGGTGTAACAGGATCCCTCTCGGAGCATCGGGTGGAAATGGCACCAGGCATCAATCAAGTCATGGTCTTTGACAATCGATTTGAGGGTGTAATGTGCGTTTGAACAGTGGTGTGATTGCGGGTGCGAGCAGTCTAGTGTGGGATCCAAAGTAACATTGAAGTCCTCACCCCACAGTAACTGTGTAGCCCCGATGTCGAGGATCTTGCCCCAGACTATCCGGAAATATTCTGGGTCATCAGTGTTTGGCCCATAACAAGAAACGAAAGTGATAGTTTGAGTTGCCAGTCGGCCCCAAATGATAGTGTATCTGCCTTTTAAGTCTTCATAGGAGCCTATGGGGGTGTATGGGAGAGATCGGTGTACCAGTATGGCTGTGCCCCTGGCATAGGAAGAATATGAGGAGAAATGCGAATAAATTGCCCATCGGGATGCAAATGTGGTGGTTGTGGAGGGGCTGAAGTGTTTCTCCTGTAACATCGCACACTGAATTGTAGTGTAGTTCCTATTTTCCCAATAGGCTCTGCGCATTGGAATAGTACCTACAATAGTAAAGGCCTAGACCAGACGTTAACTAGGTCTACTACTGTCGATACTAGACTTAATTTTTGGGTTTGCCAGCTAAGCTCAGAGTTCGCTAGAAACTTTCTCGAATGTTCAAGGAAGGATTAACTCCCCTGATTAGACAAGAAGGGATTTAGTTTCTGACAACCATAGAACATGACAACTTTGCTCTCCCCTAATCAAGAGTCAATCTCAAGAGTCGTGTGAGCACAAGGCAATTATTTTACTCAGTCAGTACGTGCATTCTTAGTCTCATCAGAATGTAGAGAAGAGGAAGAGACGGGCGTGTTCAATAAAAGATGTTATTTATTGATCAGTCTCTTTTCTCGTACAAGAGAAATGGATCGATATTATGGCGATACTTATAGTTAAGTAAAGTGCATACATTAGAAGCAATAGTATAAAATAATACTGTAAAAACATTGATATGGTTTCTGAGCCATATGATGTTTGAAATGATTAAAATATATTTACATACACATATACATTTGACTAAACGTACTCAACTGGTGTTTCTAGATACGCCTACCCCGTGTACCTGACCTAAGTCTAATGCGTGGGCGGGAATAGAAAGTTACAGTTTAAGTTAAGTTTGTTTTTGCCAAGTGAATAACTAAAGAATTCTCTAGGAGGGGTTATTCAGTTCTGTACCTGGAATTTAGGATGAATGAGGAATGGTATCTCTTTCTCTGCTCTCGATATTCCAGGCTGCCTGCGAGGGCTGCCCAGAAGCGCCGGTGCTGGGTCTCTCGGCTTGAGATAGCAGCGCGTCTCTCAGCGCGTCAGGAAGGCGGGGCTGCTGCCTGCGGGGTCTGCTTCTGCTCTCTGCTTCGGCAAGTATGGCTGCTCCGTCTTGTCACCACGCGTGTGTTTTGCATAGGGCAAGATCGGCAATATTTATACCTTAAAGGTGCCGGGATTGACGTAAGGATGGACATAGGTACGTCAATAAAGATGTCATACGACTTGCTCGTTAGCACATTCTTTACTAAAGTTCTCTGTGAAATCAAAACAATGGCCGCACGGATTATCCAGGTTGTCATAGGTTTGATTTGTTATGAGAACGTCGTATGCCTTATCAGGGGCTGGAGGAATATCGCTTGTCTAATTAGATCTCAAGCGTTATGACCTAATCAGATAACACGTTCCTGTGCCGTAGTGTGACTGCGTCCGATAACGGTATCTGCATCATGGGGAATTTCTTGCCTCATGGGCTGACTGTTAGTTAACTAGCTAGGTAGTTTAACCAGAATAGGGTCAGGAATAGGGGGATCGATTCAGAACCTATAGAAATACACGACACCCACTCCACGCTAACTATGGTCATATCTACTAATCTATGCATAGTATAACATAGTACAACATACTATAGAGTATAGTGTATACCTTACCACCCCAAAATACATAAATGCATTTTGAAATTTTCAAATATACTGAAAAATTGCAGTCATATATATCGTATGCACTTAAGCTATGAATCAAATGCAAAAGTAAACACGCATTGTTATGCATTATTGTTTGTTGGTATATGAGAAATACACATGAAATGGCTCTTAATATGGCTATACAGAAAAAAAGTCGAAACCATTTCATCACATAAAATATATTGTGAACATACCAGTGGGCAGCTAAAGTCTATATAAAGTCTATAAAGAATCTAAAAAAATAGAAATCTTAGTTCTCTAGGAATAGTTTCTTACTTTAAGCAGAAGATCAGTGTCCCGGGAAAAAATATATAGAAAAATATTTTAGGGGCTTGCTGAAAAAAATTGCTGTCCGTGAACTGGATTGTAATTGTTCATGTGACTTTATTTTTAAAGTTGAAGGCCGAATTCAGGGAACGCCGCGTGCGAGTTTACTCAAAAGTCTCTATTTCTGTTCCGGAGAGAACATCATATCATTCAGGCTTTCGAAAAAACTGTCAACAGCTTCATGGGAAAGTTCCACTAAGTCGGAAATAGGGGTAACCATGCATTCATGCGCATGATTGTCTGCATTGACATTCTGATTTGCATTGCTGACAGAAGGTCGTACCTGTTCGATGCTGCTTTCATCTCGTACTTCACTACTCTTCATTCGCAGTGGTGAAGATTCCAGGAATGCCGTCATCAGAATTGGCAGCCTTTGAGGGCAGCACAGTGCGTGAACCTTGGTAGGAACCAACAGTGTATCTGCATCCACTGGCGCATCCGATTGTAGCGTCAGACAGGTGTCTAACACGCATTCTTCTCCGCATAGCAGACACCTTAGTACAGGTAAAACACACCTTTGCCACATTGGTCGAAATGATAGAAACCAAGTCATGTTCAGGTCTCTAAGCCGGGAGAGTCCCAGGATTTTTGATATCCGGTCCCGGTATCCAATGGCTAGGATCGTTTCTTCCATTGTCGTGAGATTTTGTTCTGTGACATGGGTTGCCATAACGAAAAATAAGGACTAGGAATAGGATTCCTGCAATTAGTCCTAGGATCAGGGGAAGTCCGCCAAAAATCGAATGGACGAAGTCTGGAAAAATACCCAGTATGGCTTTGAATGGTGTTAATGCCATCGAAAATACTGTCTTAAATACCTTTGAGACCCCTGTGGTATCAGAAATATTTAAGATTTCGCTCAGGATTTCCGCGAAATGTACGGGGGAATTGGTTGATAATAATGTATGTATCTCTGCAGTCGTCCTTGCGACTTGTAGATCATACGTTTCTTTAGATGACGTGAGCCTTGTAGGCGTCTGAAGAAGCACTGTTTTCATTCTGCTTAAAGTGTCTATTCGAATAGAAGTAATTTTCAGACCGGGCCATGCCCTTGCCTCCCTGTCTGGAAAGGAGCTGGGGAACAAAGAACGTCCACAGCACTTGACCTTCGCCGTCGTAGTGACGAGATAAGGAGTCCCGGGCATAAGACTACAACATCTGCGGTCTACAATAAGAATGTAACTCCCATTATAGAGTCTTTGAAAGAATGGTTCTATTTCAGTTGCAGATGCGCCTTGCTGGTGACATGAAAGGTTGTATGAATTCCCTTCACAGGCTCCGTGCAAACTAATACCGTTACACAGAAGCGTGCCGCTCAGTGACATAGCACAATTGTTGCCACTAAGAAACACTTTCTGTCCTTTGTTACTGACACATGCATGTGAATAGGGCAGGTTCCAAGTTGTTTTAAGGTACCCCTTTCCCAATTTCTCGTACATGCCAGCCTGTATATATTTTTGGCAGTATTGAAACCTGAAGGTTGAGATTGGAATATTTATGATTCCGTGTATTATCCATTCACTGACAGGTCGTTCTGACATTGTCATTGGTAATCTTTCTAGTTTTTCAATGCTCAAGATTGTATAATCAGCACCCTTCTGCGCCATACCGATTTGTCTATCAGTAAGGTTAAAGATTTGGAATAGTGACGTTGTGTTGATTAAACGCCAAGGCACATAGCCTGAACGCAGATTTTGTAACGTCCAGCCAAGCTGTACAATAGAGCGCAATTGTGACTGACCATGTTGTAATAACAGTAAGTCTTGCGATAATATATCGATTGCTGAAGACACAATGCTGTCCAATGAAAAAATTCTGGAGGACAGAGTCATTAACCCATTGTCCACTACAGAAAGTGATTTTTCCAAATTGATACGGTCAATTTCCCGTATTCTTTCTGCTGTCTCAATTTGAGTAACCTTCCAGGCCTCATTGTATGCTGCATATACAGAGGCTGCTATGAAACGCTTTTGACGCTGTTTGCGTGGTCCCAGTATGAAATCACGCAAGTCAGCACCATCAGTAAGTAAAGTTAGGTGTTGCTTAATTTCAGGCAGTGTGGAAGTTTGTAGCCATTGAAGGCATAATTTGCCCACACTCTAGGTTGTTATTATCCCTGGGTGATGTCTTTGGGGATATCTAGGGTCTGGCCTGTTCATTTTGAAACCCTGTGTTTTATTCAGGAATCTATCTTGACAGTTATTTGTATCTGTGGGCCAGATCAACCATTGTTTCCAATCAGGATGTGTTCTGTTTTGGTTAAGTATATGGTTTATGTCTATTTCTTCATCTGTATCAGAGTTATTGCTAAACATTGTTGGCTTTGGAATAGACAGGTTATTTAAATCTTTGATTTTTGCTAGGCCAAGACAGGTGGTTTGTTGGACGGTGTCATTTAAAAATATCATTTGTTCTGGGATCATGCAGGCTCTAAACAAAGCTTCTAAACCCTGTACTTGCCATTCTTTTGTACCCCAAACACTTTTCAAATCAACATGTTTGTCCCAATAATCAAATCCAAAAGTATTCATTTTTTCAAAGAAAGACTCTGAATATATCAATTTTGTGTTGGTTATCATGGTTTTCATCCCTGTCTTGTTTGACAATTTGTAATAAAATGTTTCAGCATTACTTATGTTAAAACCTGAAAAATATGAATATTTGTCATATACGGTTCTAGAGCTCCCTTTTGGAGGTGTAGCACAATGTTCCCATTGATTATAATTTAAAACATTTCTAGGTTGTGCAGATTTATGCAAGAAATGGTTACCATAGTGGTTATAGCAATACATACTATCATAATTTGTAGAACCCTGCAAATAATCATGTTTTGTAAATTTAGCAGACATTACTAAGTCAGACATCATATTGTTAATACTTTCAAAGTCCCAATCATCAGCAAATGAGTTTGGTTTTGCAAAGTCACTCAAAGAGATCTTGATTTGGTGTGGATATTTCAGGATCTCGACCGGACCATAAATTTCATAGTCAGTGTTGTCCCAGGCTACCCCACCAGGTATTGGAATTGCTGTGAAGTTGGCTGAAGAAAGTTCTGAAGAAAGTTCTCGTTTCTCGACGTGTGAAGATGTGTGTGGTTTGAGGACCAAGTTGATGTTCTGACTTGCTGTGTCCATTTTAGCATATTTTCCCTCAATGAAGCGTCCCAAAGTAAATACCATGATGAGCCAAAGTATGAGGATAAATGCACCAAAACCCACCCAAAATTCAATCCATGGAGAAACCAGATATGTTTCTTTCAGTTGTTTCAAAAGTTCCTTCGCTTTGTCTTTAAAGGATTTTGATGATGGCTGTGTCTTTGATTCACTGAAACCTTCAGAGGAATCATCGAAGTTGATGAAGTAACCAGATGCAGTTCTGTCAATTGTTCCAATTGCTTCAGGATTTTTGTTCCTTGCATTTTCACTTGGTACTTCAGTATAGATTGGTGTGTCTCTGCTAAATGTCTTTATTTGGGTTTTCAGAGGTCTTAGTTCTATTGCATTGTTGCATAGTCCTTGTTGTTCTTCTGTAGGCGTTTCGAATGTGATGAGCCTCTTTGTTAGGACCTCTGTACTGGTAGCAAACCTTGGTGTTCTGCTACTTATTGGGAGTCCACTTGGCCTACTGTTTGTTATCGGCCACATGTTGTGGTTTTACCAGGTCGATGGATACAACTCGGTTCTCCTTTTTTCCAGCAAGTGGCGGTAGTACAACTGATCTTGTCCCGTTGACAGACAAGACAGGAACTGCTTTTCTGTAAGAAGGCCCAAATTCCTTCTTTACCGCGATCTTTTCCCTGACTAGATCCCCGACTTTTGGAATCCAGACAGGTCTTGCTGGGACAGGTGGTGAATCTTCAGTGGTTGTTGGCTGTTGTTTCAACTGTATGTTGCTCAGGTCTTTTCTTGTTTTGTTTAAGTCCTGCAAAATAGCCAAACGGTCTTTGACATCAAAGGTTTTTTCTGTTACCACTGAAGTCTGACTATCAAGGTCAGAGATCAACATCCTAGTTCCGAATAATAATTCGTACGGACTGAATCCCTTCAGAGAATTTCTTGGCAAGTTATTTAGACTACGTTGGACACTTATTAGATGTTTGACCCACCCAGCTCCCGAACCTAATATCCTTTCTATTATAGATTGCTTTCTGTCTTGGTTTTTTCTTTACACCATCCCATACCCTCAGGAAGGAAGTGAGAAGATTCCCGCTGGGCTGTGCTCATTTGGCCATTCCTTCCCCCCCCCAGGCTGGATTGCCTGAGAAAAAGAAAAATTGGTCGAACGTAGCATGCTCTTAGCGTATATGCCATTTAGACTCGCAAATCTTGTATAACAGTCCGGACGTCAGCCGAGTGCTGTGGATCTACATTATAAGTGGAACTAGCCTGTGTATGTTAATCGCAAGCCATTCTTTTTGCTGGTAATATTATCTGCCTTGATACGACGAGGTATTAAACTGCTTCTCTCCCCACTGCGATCTCTGTTACAGTTTGGGCAGTTTTTTACAAACATGGTGTAGTGCAGGCTCATGCCTGGCCACCAGTACCGTGATTGTAATTCTTCCAGAGAATCTTTTAATTTAAGGTGTCTTTGACCCTCGCCCATGTGTGCGTCTGCGATTAACAAGTTTCTCCTGTCCATGTTTGGAATCACTCTATCCCCCACTCCAGGGATTCGAGCAAAAGGGACGGAGTTTGCATCGATTATGTATGTATAATTGAGTGGATAGTTGATCGGTAACGCTGAGCAGTCGCCTTTTGATGACGTTTTCACCGCCAGCATTGTTTCGCCGTCAATGTATTTTAATGTACGCTTTTTTCGATCTACGGGAGCCGATTTAGTGGCTGCCGCTGCGGCTGTCTCAGCCAATGAATTCCCCACAACGTGAACGCCATCACGTTGATGACTCAGTGAGTGAGTCACGTGAGTCTTTGGTAGTTCTTTCTTCAAAAGAGCTACTTGTTCCCAGAGAAGTCTCTGCTTTATTGGTGCACCTGTGTCATCTTTGTAACCGTTCTGAATCCATGTCTGCAAATCCTTGTTATATGTTTTGACGCAGAAATATGAATCTGACACTATAAGTGTCGGGAATTCGCGATCCGCATTATCTAGCGCCATTTTCAAAGCTAATATTTCAGTTTGTAGTTCTGAATTAGTTTCTACTGAGTGTGATTTTGTTAATAGAGGTCCTAGTTTACCTCCGTGCCACACTTCTTTTGTAATCTCACATGTGGGATTGTATGCATGTTCTCCCCAAACGGAGGGTTAAGCATGTCCGTCTGTATAGATTACACAGGCGTAATGTCTTAGAGGCAGAATGTCGATTGGCAGAGGATACGTTTTTTCATATTTTAGATTTTTTAATTCTTCTAGCTCTGGATCAAAGAAGTAGTATACTTTGTCCGTTGTGATTGAATTTACCCATTGCAACCAATCTGGATCCAATGTTGTTGTTGGTAAATTACACGGTGTTGTTAATGCCTCGAAGGCTGATTCAGCTGTTCTGACTGTGATATGTCTACCATCAGCTATGTCTTTTTCTCTAGCTATTGCGGTTTGAACTGCTTGAACCATTTTTCCTTTGTTGCTGAATCTCTGTTCAGCTTTTGTGTACAAATGTGATTTGAATGCAATTGGTACCTTTTCTCCCTCATTAGAGGTCAGGTATGTGTATCCGCATTTCCCTGGGATGACTCGGATCACAAGGTTGCGTGTATCATCACGGGTTTCTAATTTTGTTTTAATTAGCATGTCTGTTTGTAAGGATCTCAAAATTTCTGTGTGTGTTTGAGTCCAACTGGATCTTTTAAAGTCTGGTTTAATTAGATCGTAAAGGGGCTTGACCCTTTCTGCGTAATTAGCAATGTAAGTTCTTCCGAAATTTAGGAAGCCTAGAATTGACTGTAGGTTTTTTAGTGTTTTAGGAGCTTGGATTACGGCACATTTCTCTAGGAAATTGTCTGCCAGGCTTTTGCCTTCACTTGATAACTCATATCCTAAGAATAGGACCGTCAGATGGGCAATTCTGGACTTTTTGAAGTTGAATTTGTAACCCTCTGCAGCGAAACCAAGTATTATGGTGTTCACTCTTTTCAAGTGAGTCTCCAAGTCATCATCTGTTAAGTAAATGTCATCGACATAAGATAATGCTTCATCATCATATAGTTGTAGTAATTCTGTTACTCTCGCTGAGAATACCCCCGGGCTGTTCTTGTACCCCTGGGCTAACCGACAGAATTGTTTTTGAGTGCCATTTACTGAGAATGCAGTTAAATATCTGCTCTCTGGTGCTATATTTTGACAAAAGAATCCATTGGAGATGTCCAAGGTTGTTTTGTATTTTTTGCGCACTATGTTATTCATTAGTGCAGCACTGTGTGAGTTTTGCACTGCAAAGGTTTTGCAACATGTGTTAAGGTGTCGGTAATCCAAAACTAGACGATATGAATTTTCTGGTTTGGAGACCGGAAACAAAGGATTGTTCATTTGTGAGGTGCAAGTTTCAATCACCCCCTGGTATTCTAGCTGATCTAGTATTTCATTTACTTGTTTTTTAGCTTCTTGCTTAATTGGGTACTGCCTTTGTGCAGTTGGTTGTGATTTTAACTGGATTTTGTGAGGAGGAGAATCCTCATCCCATCCTACATGATTTTTATATAAAGCAGGTGCTAAGGCCACTGCCCACTTTCTAGCAAGTGTGTATTTTTTATGAATCGGTATTTGATTCGAGAAGGCAGGCATAATTACTTCTTCGCCATGAGGGCACTCCCTGACAAACTCTGGTGGCCAGTCTTTTTCAGCAAGAAGGATGTCATAGCCCTTGGAGAGGTTATCCCAAAATAGTCCCCTAATTTTCCTAGTCTTATCTCCCTCTATACGTAATGTTATCTCGTATACCTTGTGGGGCTTGCTAACTCTGGTGTCTGCAGTTTCCACTTGAAGGTATTCATTCGTGTCCACTGTCTCCAGATGATTCATAAGGACTTTGCGAGCTATGCTCACCTCTGCGGCGCTGTCTAGCATTGTCTGAGCCCATTCTCCGTTTTTCAGTTGTGTCCTCAGTATTCTCGGCATTGTTAACTACCTTGATACTGGCTACCTTCTTTTTTGGAAATTGTAATTTCTTTTTCAGTTGAGCAGGTTCCTTGTCTTTGGACTTGGCGTGCTCTTCTGATCGTCCTCTTCTTTCCGATTTCTGCGAGGAATTCTGAAAAGATTGAGAGGGACGTGTATCAATGTCTTGATATCTATCAGGTTTTTTAATATTATCCCTATTTCTAAGGTTATATCTATTCCCAGAGGGTTCACTCTGAGGTGACCTTTGTCTCGGGTTTGGAGATTTCTCTCTTCGCCTAGGAGACCTTCCTCTGGACTAGAATTTCTTTTCTTTTGGATTGGATTGTTTGTTTCCATCCCAGTTCTTTTTTGGTGAATTATTATTATTAAAAAATATTTTTTCTGGACTTGTAGTCAGTTGCGGTTTTACCGGTATTCCACCTAGACTATCTCTGCCTAGTTCTTCATAGGATTTTTCTATGATTCTGGCAATTTCAGCTGGTTGGTCTGCTATATCTGTCTCTTTTAACCTCTGGCGGATCGCCACGTTTGCTGCTTCACCTTTTATGTTGGCTAGTAATATAGCCGAGACCTGCTTGAAGTCTTTCAGTAATTTCATACCAAGAGTTAAAGCAGGTTCTGGACCGTATTCATCTTGAATTTGTTTTAGCACATCTGGTATCACCGAAATGGATGGGACACCGTGCGTTTTTGTGTAGATGGAAGCAAAGACTGTACCCCAAGTGTCACAGTCCTCAATGTGTGGTGCGATTCCCATTGGGAGACATATAGTCAGAATCCTGTGTTTTTCCAGCGGGGTGGTGTCGGGAAACACCGCCTCTATTTGGGTAATTTTCTGTGCCAACCAGAATGGTATTTGTTCCCGTTTAGCTGGAACTTTACCTAGGCAGGATTGGATGTTCTGTGGTGTAATTTTATTTGTGTTCCCCTGGTGAGGGGTCAGCTGTGGAAGTTTAATCGCTGGCTGAATTGTTGAAGTCCGCATTACATACTGAACTAATTGTCTATGAATTTTTAGTAGTTGTTTTAGCTGTATTAACAGCTCTGCTGTAGACATTCCTTTGATGTCTGGGTGTGGTGTGTATCCGGCTAAGACCGGCCACGTTGCTCCTGGTCTTCCTAAAGGACCGAGCCTTGTAATGTGATTGTTATGTATTAGGGCGCCATCAAATAAGAGCAAATGCTCTTGGAATTTGAGTGGTACTTCCACCTCCTCGAAAGGAGTGTACTCATTAGGAGGTTCCTCTACTTTGTAATAGTGGAAGTACTTTGTTACAGCATTTGCTGCTGGAAAATGTATCCATGTATAGTATACCTCTGTCTGCCGATGTTCGTGTGCCTCAATTACGAATATGACTGTACCACCTCTAGGTGTCAGTCCATTTTCTATAAGTTTTAAGGTTATATATCTCCTTTTAATGACCGGAATGAGTATTATATCCGCGTCTGCTGCTTGCATGGTAGCATCAGCATCTGCTATTTCAGTGGCTAATCTAATTGCCTCTCTTTCTCCATCACTGTCTCCCATTTTACTGACAGGATGGTATTATTTTTGTTTGCAGATCAGGTTTCTTTATGGAAACAGAGATTAGGTGCACAATATTTTGGAACTGTTTTATCCTTCAACGTTGACTATACCAAAAACCATACATAGGAGTTCCCTCCTGCGAGGTTTTGGAGGATTTATAACCTTTCACCCACTCCAGACGTCTTTGGAGTATTTGGGAAAAGGGGTCTGAGTGAGAAAGCACGACTGAGTTACTCTAAATGTCTTACGTTAGTTTTATCGCCCTTTCCAAACGCGTTGGGCGCCATGTATTGTAGTTCCTATTTTCCCAATAGGCTCTGCGCATTGGAATAGTACCTACAATAGTAAAGGCCTAGACCAGACGTTAACTAGGTCTACTACTGTCGATACTAGACTTAATTTTTGGGTTTGCCAGCTAAGCTCAGAGTTCGCTAGAAACTTTCTCGAATGTTCAAGGAAGGATTAACTCCCCTGATTAGACAAGAAGGGATTTAGTTTCTGACAACCATAGAACATGACAACTTTGCTCTCCCCTAATCAAGAGTCAATCTCAAGAGTCGTGTGAGCACAAGGCAATTATTTTACTCAGTCAGTACGTGCATTCTTAGTCTCATCAGAATGTAGAGAAAAGGAAGAGACGGGCGTGTTCAATAAAAGATGTTATTTATTGATCAGTCTCTTTTCTCGTACAAGAGAAATGGATCGATATTATGGCGATACTTATAGTTAAGTAAAGTGCATACATTAGAAGCAATAGTATAAAATAATACTGTAAAAACATTGATATGGTTTCTGAGCCATATGATGTTTGAAATGATTAAAATATATTTACATACACATATACATTTGACTAAACGTACTCAACTGGTGTTTCTAGATACGCCTACCCCGTGTACCTGACCTAAGTCTAATGCGTGGGCGGGAATAGAAAGTTACAGTTTAAGTTAAGTTTGTTTTTGCCAAGTGAATAACTAAAGAATTCTCTAGGAGGGGTTATTCAGTTCTGTACCTGGAATTTAGGATGAATGAGGAATGGTATCTCTTTCTCTGCTCTCGATATTCCAGGCTGCCTGCGAGGGCTGCCCAGAAGCGCCGGTGCTGGGTCTCTCGGCTTGAGATAGCAGCGCGTCTCTCAGCGCGTCAGGAAGGCGGGGCTGCTGCCTGCGGGGTCTGCTTCTGCTCTCTGCTTCGGCAAGTATGGCTGCTCCGTCTTGTCACCACGCGTGTGTTTTGCATAGGGCAAGATCGGCAATATTTATACCTTAAAGGTGCCGGGATTGACGTAAGGATGGACATAGGTACGTCAATAAAGATGTCATACGACTTGCTCGTTAGCACATTCTTTACTAAAGTTCTCTGTGAAATCAAAACAATGGCCGCACGGATTATCCAGGTTGTCATAGGTTTGATTTGTTATGAGAACGTCGTATGCCTTATCAGGGGCTGGAGGAATATCGCTTGTCTAATTAGATCTCAAGCGTTATGACCTAATCAGATAACACGTTCCTGTGCCGTAGTGTGACTGCGTCAGATAACGGTATCTGCATCATGGGGAATTTCTTGCCTCATGGGCTGACTGTTAGTTAACTAGCTAGGTAGTTTAACCAGAATAGGGTCAGGAATAGGGGGATCGATTCAGAACCTATAGAAATACACGACAGAATATTGTGGCGGTCTAGGTACGAGAGGATGTGCTGGCACTTGCGGGGGTCTCCCAGGCCACGGACATTCCAAGTCAGGAAGTTATGCCTAGGGGGCGTAGGGCAGTTTTCCATGTTGTTGGCATAATATGTAGATGTCAGAGTGTGGTTGCTGGTTATTCCAGTTCTGAAATGTGTTCATAGATTTGCGTGTCAATACAGTGGTGAGTGGCATTAAACAAAGCCCTGTTTCTTTCAAAAAACAATACAGGGTCCCCCCTCCCCATCTCACATCAGCAGCCCAATCCTGCTGTGGCCCGTGTCCCCCCCTCCCATCCTTCCCTTTGCGCCAAAAATACCAACTGGGTAAGGTAGCCTAACTGTTAACATAATCGTAAAGTGCAATAAGTAGGGTTCACCTGTCAGGTGGAGTCCAGAGGACGACCAGAGACTCCTCGTCTGAGCGAGGGTGCTCGGGTAGTGTAATGCATCTTCATCTCCTCACAGCGTCTGATTCAAAGATTGATGTTGTGGAGTCCATCCAGTATAGGAGTGCGGAGCCTCCGAAGCGATTCTAGTGGCAGGGTTTAGCTCCGAGTCACATATTCACATTCGCCATTGTAGAGGTTGAATGCTAAATTATGTTCCAAGTCGGGTGCCAGCGAAGAAAAGCGTGAAGTCCCTGCAGAGTGGCGCCGATATTAATGTTCAGTGAAATATGTTCCTGTACTGATGTGTGAAGGCCATCATGATGATTGAAACGCCTCTGTAAACGGCATGTTTTCGATTATGCTTGCTTTATATTACCTATAGCATGGATAAAAGTGTGTGGGAGCTGTTCAACTTCCAATGCTGTATTAGGAGGTTGCGCATGCTTGCAGGGGCTTTAGACGAGGTCTAACAGTTCCTAAATATCACTCAAGGAGTGTTTGTTTGGAATACAAACATATTCCAGAGCCATTCCCCTCGGGTTATTCTATGTCGGAGGCACCACCATTCCTCTCCAAATGGTGATCAGGGGATAGCCGGCCTGCAGCTTGTTTAGGCTGGGTCCTAATAAAGTCCTGTGCATGTTGTGGATTGGTGAAAAAGTGCTGTTTCCCTTGATGTATTACCTTAAATCGGACCAGGAGCAGCATAGCATAGGGTAGATTAAGTTGCTGCAGTTTTTTCTTGACCTGGAGGAACTTTCGTCTCTGCTCCTGATCTGCCATGGTTAAAGTTGGAATAGATTGAAATCTCCGTTCCCTCGTACCGGAGCTGGCCTTTTTCTCTAGAAAGACAGAGGGCGGTGTCTCGTCCCGATAATTAAGTATTTTGGCAATTATGGGCCGGAAAGGGGTACCAGGAGCGGGTCGGTTCGACAGAGAGAGATGCTCCCGTTCAACAACGAGGACCGGTGAAAAAACCTCTCTGCCAAACAGTGTTATGAGGAGGCGCTCGACGTATTCTTCCATCTTTCCAGTGTCTGTCGATTCGAGCACCCCAAGAATGCGAAGGTTATTTCTCCTCGAGCAAGATTCTAAATCTGTTTTTGGCAGCTATCACCTTCAGGACCTTTTCCATCTCAAGCGCGTGGTGTGTATTAGCGCTCGAGGCGTCCTCCAGGTCAGATATTTGTCGCTCCGCTTCGGTCAATCTATCGTCATGTTTTTCCACCCTATGCGTAAGGCCGTCCAGCCTAGCATTCATGGTGTCCATTTTTTATTGGATGGACGTCAGGCTCGACTGCATCACCAACAACAGTACTTTGAGGTCTGCGGTAGAAGTGGTCAGGGCATCGGCCTTATCGTCATCGGGCTCAGTGTGCGATCGAGCAGATTTGCGGGCGTCAAATTTAAGTTTCGGTTGCCTCCCATCCGGCTTCCCCATGATGCTGTAGCAGAAGGTGCGGCGATATGTACTTGGTCGGAAGGTGTCCTCCTCGTGACTCCGCCAGCCACGTCTGGTGTCCTGTTTCGGGGGCCTCAGGGTCCTGTGCGTGACGAGGTGGTGACGGTGGCGCCGGGTGTCGGTCGCGGAGATCTCTCCCAGTCCGGGGCAGTCTTGATGGCTTTCTAGGGGTGACCCTTGTATGACCGGGTATTATGTGTGAATCCGATGGCCCGGTTGCGCCTCCTGATTTTTAGGACGCTCAGAGGATGGTGCAAGTCAGCAGGAGACCGGAGGCAGGACCAGAAGCTAAACCAAGGCTATGCAGGCGATAATGACAAGAGCCCGGGCTCAAGACCGGCTCCGCCCAGGAACACTGTCCTGTAATCCCAATCTGGTCAATCGCAGGACCCCGCACCCAAAGGGATCTGGGTGTAACGAGCTCTAGGCAGCAGGCCGCAATGGCTAAAGGAGGGCGGCAATTGGGCCACCGGCCGTGAGGCCCAGCACAAGCCGTCCAGTCTGAGGACACTCACCCCCCAAGCTCCACAGTCCTCAGCACCCGAGGGGAACCAGCACAGCCAGAAATGCAGCGCCGTTCTGCAGGTTATGGTCTCTTTCTGTGGGGTGTTGGCAGGGTACCCAGCGAGGGCACGCATTCAAGCTCCGAACTAGGGCCCCTCCAGGTCAGCGTGCTCTGCTCCCAGCTTGTCTAGTGTTCCATAGAGGGGGAAGCCAGCTGCAATGGGCCGTGAATCTGCTCCCGGTGTGACACTAAGCGGTTGGCTGTTGGCTCGGCACCTCTAGGCCTCCAGCAGACCCAGCCAGGTCCACAACGAAGTTCGTCCCCCGTGCAGTGCAAGCGCCAGTACGCAGGGTGCCCCAAACTCTGGCCCAGAGCCGTCCGTCCCAGGCCCAGTAGGGGGAAACGCGTCAGTGTTCAGCCGCGGGTGCGGCGCGTCAGGGGCTGGAGACATCAGGCGGGCCGGGGCTCAGCACCAATCACCTAGCAGCTCAGGCTCCACTCAGTCAGCACAAGCCTCCGCAGGCCGACGTACAACTGGAATCTGCCTGCCTATTCGGATTGGCCAGGCCGCGGCGGCTCTCCCCAAGGGGACCAGGCCCAGAACGCCCCATGGAGGTAGGCGAGCCCGCCGGCTCTGCAAGGCTACAGCCCCACATGGACCGCAGCGGTCCGGTTAACTCGTGCGCTCAGCCCCCACCGCCGGATTGTCCAGACCGCCGCGGCCCTCTCCGTCTCTCCCAAGGGGGCGCGGGTCTCACGCCAGTGTCAGCGGCCGGAGTAATCACAGGCCCGCACTGGCACAGCCACAACAGTACCCTCATCGGTCCAGGGGCAGCGTCAGCTCTCCCGACCCCGGGAACGCAGGCGGTCGAGCCTCTTCTTTACCTACCTTAGTGCCTCTCTCCGCTCACCGAGAGGTTGCAGTTGCCATTTTGTGCCCTCCGCCTGCGGGAGTCGGAGCCCGGATCTGGCAATCTCCAGGTAATATCATAGGTCTCAGAAGGGCTCCCTGCGTGCTCCGTGATCACAGCAGGCGAGTGATGTCGTTCATATGTGCAATACTTGGGAGATGAAGAGGATCTTTACCGGATAGGTAGCCGAGCAGCAAGAGCCTCACGCAAGTGCGGCCATCTTGCTTGGCGCCCTCTAGCGCCCCTGGGTGGTATTACATTTTCTTTTTCCCTTTTAGAGTGTCCTATGTTGGAGATTAGTTGCTCTCCATTTGGGGAAGCTGAGATGAAACTTTCATAGGCAAAATATTACATTTTATTTCTGCCACAGAGGAGGAAGGGTCGGAGACATTTTTGGCTTCCAGGAAGAAGAAAACTATTTTGCACAGACTGGGTCCTGGAGAGTTGAGAGTTTTTTACCAAAGGGAGAAAAAGGCTAGAATGGGATTGAGCAAGATATTTTTCAAAATGCATTGGAGGACCTTGAGGGGTACTAGCAGCCTGCGGTTTGTGCTGCAATCAATAGGTTCAATATCTTCCAGAGGAAACAAGGGAAATCCGAACCTGTGGAAGATAATATGTCGGCTCCTAAAAAGTTGGCTATTGCTTGTAAGTTTGGCACCTTGCATGATGACTTCATACGTGACCAGATTATTATGCACATTAACGATTCTAATTTAGGTGGATTAGTGGTGATTTCTCTCTTAAGGATAAAATAACTGTCAGGAACTGTGGTGCCTCTCCCTCTGCTGCGCCAATGTGGGCAGTATCAAGATGATGCTTTTGCGGAAAGAGCCATGTATTAGGAGACAGTCAATGGTGGAAATGCTGTAATAGACATGGACAGAAGTCCATTGCAAGATAACCGTCACAGTTATAGGGAATATGGGCGGGCTGTTCTCAGGAGATATTATGTGTGGAGTAGGAATATTTGAAACACCTGTAAGACGCCAAGCCGGTGTCTACTACTGTGAATTGAATTTGGCGTTTGGTTCATGAATGGTGTACGAGGAGTTTAGTCTTCAGCTTGGTGGAGGTTCTGCGCACACGCCAGAAGATTACTTGGTATTTCTCTCCTGTATTAGTGTCAGCTAAGTTCAGATGGGGTTTGTTTTCATTTTCTCTATAGCACATTTCCGTGCAACATTTGGAGTACGTATTGCAACATACTAGTGTTCTGAAAGTGTCTTTGGATGCCATTAAGTTGGGAGTCCAGTTTTTACTTTCTTTGTATGGCTATTTTATGTTGAATAGTGGAGGTTTTGAGTCGCTGCTCCGTATCCTCTTTTTCGGTGTTGGTGTACAGTTGTATCATCTCAAGAGTTATGAGTGTGAAGCAGTCAGGCCATCCCCCATTACATTTGCTTATGATATGCTTTGTTAGTGATTGAAACATTTTCAAATATTCTGTTTTGGGCAATCGCAGAAGTGAATAGGTGTGCAGAAACATGCATTCTTGATTACCAACAATGATAACTTTATCATGATGTAACGTCGTAAGCATGGGCGTAAAATCAGTTCCGCTTGCGGAATTTGCGAATTTTTGACAAATTTGTGTTCCGCGACTCGCGTGAATTTGTCAAAAAATTCGCAATTCGCAAGCTTGCAGATTTTTTTGCTTGGTCGCGAGACTTTTTGTCCGTTAGCACGCAAAAACGGACGCGAACACGCAATTGCACAACGCAAGCATGCAACTAGCCCATGTTCGACCGCTTGGGTAACCAAGCGGTAGCCGCGCTGAAAAAGTCCAGCGAACACGAAAAAAGCCCCGCAAACATGCAAAAAGCCCTGAGAACACGCAAAAAAAATTGGTGTTGGTGTACAGTTGTATCATCCCAAGAGTTATGAGTGTGAAGCAGTCAGGACATCCCCCATTACATTTGCTTATTTATTTTTTTTGTTTGAATCTATTTTATTGGTTCATATGAACAATTTGTCGATACATGGATGTACATTGCCAAAATATAACGGTAAGCATCTTTTCAAATACCGTTGCATAAAATAAATTGCAGCGCAGGTAAGTAATGCAGTTACATTGTATGCTAGATAATTTCTATGGTTATCAAACCCTGTAGCAATGAGGCTAGAGCAGTTCTGTTCAATAATATAGCTGCATTGTACTTGATGTTACTTCAGTTGTAGGGCATTGTATTCTTTAGGACGTTGTGGGTTGGTGTCCTATAGGAGGTGGCATGGGTGTGTAACTCTTGTCTGGCTGACAGTGTGGGACATCGTCAGGTGTATCGTATCGTCAGGGATATCGAACAATGAGTGTGTCTAGACCTCCAAATCAATACATTCAATAGTTTAACAGGTATGACAGTTGAACCTGCCATATGAACTCCCAAACTAGTCCCAATCGGAGACAAGGGGCCCAACAGCCCATTACATTTGCTTATGATATGCTTTGTTAGTGATTGAAACATTTTCAAATATTCTGTTTTTGGGCAATCGCAGAAGTGAATAGGTGTGCAGAAACATGCATTCTTGATTACCAACAATGATAACTTTATCATGATGTAACGTCGTAAGCATGGGCGTAAAATCCGTTCGGCTCGCGGAATTTGCGAATTTTTGACAAATTTGCGTTCTGCGGATCGCGCAAATTTGTCAAAAATTTCGCAATTCGCAAGCTTGCGGATATTTTTGCTTGGTCGCGAGACTTTTTGTCCTGAGCACGCAAAGACGGACGTGAACACGCAATTGCCCAACGCGAGCATCCAACTAGCCCATGTACGACCGCTTGGGTAACCTCGCAGTAGCCGTGCTGAAAAAGTCCCGCGAACACGCAAAAAGCCCCGTGAACACGCAAAAAGGCCTGCGAACACTCAAAAAAAATTAGCAAATTCGTGGAATTCGCGGACCGCAAATTCGCTTTCGCGCGAATTCAGCAAATTTCGCCCAAACCCGTGTATGGTGCCTGTGTGAATTTTAACATGGACATATGCTAAACATATTTACATTGTGTTATCCCTGGGAACACATCTCTCAAAGAATCAATTTATATCTGACATCATTGTTTTTTTCAACTACACAGATTGGGCATAAATATTTAGTCAAAGTTAAGTAATTTTTGTTTGTGCTGTTTATTGATGAGTGTCTTGTGCTACAACCCCTGCGCGGTATGGGCTTAGAAGGATGGGGCTGTCAGGACCTGTGGTGCCTGTGCCCCTACCGCGCCAACATGGACAGTACCAAGATGATGCACATGTGGAAAGAGCCATCTATTAGGAGACAGTTAATTCAATTCAATAATAATCTTTATTCGGTTTCAGATATTAAAACCATAAAGGCACACAATAAATATAAGTATAAAATACTATAATAAATATAGTAAAAATGAAACAGGCCACACAAGGATTAGTCAGCGGGTTAAAATTACTTGTACCAATGGAAATGCATTAGGGCCACTGGATACAAGTTCAATATTGCTACATCAATAAAAACGAGTCACCGGGGTCTTTGCAGGGATTACGATTAGGGAGAAGGGACAAGTTAGTCACATTTGGACCTAAGTCTGATGGAGGATTTTAAAAAGTCAAGTACATAAAACACAGCACTACGTGTCATAATTTGCAGATGAATAAATGCTGGACGTACTTGCCTAATATTAGCCTTTTTCAAGATTGGAATTATAAAAGACTTTCTAGGAGTTTCATAAAAGCTACAAAACATCGAAAAATGGGTCATGTGCTGTTGAGATTGGCCATCGCAGCCACAAGACAGCAAGGTTTGGCCCTTGGTACAGCCCCTAGAATGAGCAAGAAGGAAGTGGAAAAGGTTGAGCCGGAACCTCATGAGCAGGAATCTGTCCTGCAAATTTATAAGTCCAAGTAAGTAAGGTTCCGCCGACTTTGGAGTTTTTAACATGATAAAATGGAATACACAAGGCTTTAGGAGCTCTTTCTCTCCCATTGCCATACCCCTCTGCTCCATGAGGCTCGTCTTTATAGGGTTCAGATCTCTCTTAGTTATCCGGGATAGTTAAAGGATCTTGTCTCCCCACCCCTGTTAGGGGCTCTTCAATATACTTCAGTCACAATATTCATGTGGTATGATCAAGGGCCAGACAATTGTTCAGAATGAGTTTGTTTAGTCTTGTCCCAAAGAGGAAGATTATAGAAGCTATTAGAGATGTACTTGCTCCTACATGCAAGGATGAGGTAAGATCTTTTGTAGGTCTTACTGAAATGTATGCAAAATGTGTAAAACGTTTTGCCACTAAGGCTTAAAACATTCATCAATTATTGACAGCTTGGCAGGGTTTTGTGTGGAATGACACGATGCAGACATAATTTGAAGGAATTAAGAATGACATTTGTGATGCTCTACCTTATCGTTGGTTCAGTTCAAAGTTTCATACTATTTTGACAATGGATACTAGTGGGAAAGGATTAGATGTTGTTTTGACCTAGACTCCAAGTGAGGGAGTTGAGAGCACTAAACATTTTGCGTCCCAAGCACTTACCTCACCTGAAGAAAGGTATTCTGTTATAGTGGTATAGAACTGGAGATGCTGTACTGTGCGACTGGTTATGGGGCAGAAATGTTGCCCCTTTCACTTTGATGTACTATCCATGTGCTACGAGGGCAAGCACAATTCCAGTAAGCACGCACTCTTGGAGGATGTTAGGATTAACGAAAATTATCATTGAAAAGCAGGTGTGTATTCCAGTACCCCTTTGAACATTTGTATTGTGTGTGGGCCATGACAAAATGTAGGCAATTCCTACAGGGCATGGGATTCACTTTATGCACTGATGACAAACAAATTGCTTAAGGTTCTAACCACAGAGGGTTAGGCTAACGCGATGTACTGCATTACCTGGATGTCGTTGTCATTATGTATGTGGGACTGTGCATACAAGGTGGAATATTTGCCAGGAAGGAAGAACAAAGTGGTAGAATATCCTAGTAGGTCACAGCTTCATGGAGTGACTGAGGAAGCAAGTGAATGGGAGGATTAGAGTGCAGCCAGTGTGGATTGTGAAACGGTAGTCATTTCTGAGGTTGAATGGAACGCTGGGTATAAGAAAGACATGGATTTGGAAAAAATAATTGGTTATCTGTTACAAGGCTGGCCAGAAAAAGGGAAAGTTTCTGAGGAATCTAAAAAACGTTGGGAACTTCAAGATGAGTTGTTATTTTCAGATTCTGGGGACATTTTTGGGGTGGCTAAGTTGTTTCTCCACATCAAAGGATTATGGGGTTGATGCATGAAGGGCATTTGGGGATTGTGAAGTCCAAACTGAGATTTAAAAGTTCCTACTGGTGGCCTAGAATTGATGCAGGCACAGAGAAGTTTGTTAGGGATTGCGAACATTGTGCAAATGCTGACAAGACTCAGACTGTATTGAGACCATCACAGGGCCTTAGTGAGATTACAGCAAACCCTTGGGAGGTTTTAAACATTGATATTTTGAGGCCAATTCTGGATAAGTAAGGTATTCCCAAATATGTGATAGTGCTAATTTACACACATTTTAAGTAGCCAGAGTTGAATGATTGTGAAAGTGTGTATGCAGCATGTGTAGCCGCTTTCTTGGAGGATGTTTTCCATGGGGAAGGTATTCCTAGTTCACTTTTGAGTGATAATGGGCCACAATTCATGGGTGAAAAGTTCATAAGTTTTCTTGCTAGGAATGGCATCATTGAGAGATTCACCAGAGTGATCATGGGTTATATTCATCGGTTTTAAACAATGGGAAAAACTGGGAGTTGAAAATGGACAAATCAGTGTGTATATACCGTGTCACTCCTACTGTTACAGGATATAGTCCATTTAAGATCTTAAGGAGATGGGATCCGTTTACCAAAAATAATGTTGTGTGGATGTCTAATAGAGGTCTGAGTAAGTGGTCAAGGAGAATTTAGAAGATGCTCGCCTGACTTACACATTTTTTTATGAGAAAAAACATAATATGAAGGATGTCACTCTGAGGGAGGGTGGGAGGGTGTGGGTTAAGCTTGATAAATGCATGAAAAAGGGTGGAAGTCACTTTTCTGAACCATTACAAGTGAGTAAGGCATGCACATGCTCAGCCAGGCTCAGCAATGGTAAGGTCTGGAATTTTAGCAAATCCTCTGAATGTAATAGAATTCTATGCTGGAATGATGGGGAGGTGGGAGCATCTGGAGCCTCTTTGTGGGAAGACGAAGGGAATGTTGAGCCCAGCAATTCTGAAGCTGGTGTTCAGCAAAGGGAGACTACAGTTCGTTTTCTGACTCAATCTTAGGCAGCAATGGCTGAGTCTTTTGCAGGTGGTGGAGCATGCAACCTAGTGATGGGAAGAATCAAGGGCATATCCCAGGGTCGCAAGCTGATGGGGTCAAAGTTACAAGTTCTGATAGCAACATCACACTGCCAAAATTATAAGATTTTGTAGTTGGTTGGGTGTAGGTTCTACTCTTGAACTCTTGTTCACTGTATAACATATATCTCTATCCTTTGTTCTGTGTACTGCTTGCAATTTAGAGTTTTCAGGTCATTATTATGTTACCTGCAGTATGTGTGCCACTATTTTGTTAATTGTTTGATGCAGCGCTACTCAAGAAATGTTTTCTAAAACCATATCACCTTTCCCTGAAGTACCAAATCATACATTACTCATCAGTGGGGCCCATAACACTGCGAGTTACTCACAAACACTTTTCATCCTTCTTCATGGATCGGTGTGATTCCGCTGGATCATAGCTGAGTGTCTAAATCAAAACTAAATATTTATACTATATACACCTGCAGTTGAAAGGAATTTTACCATGGTTTTATTATTTAGACAATTTATTCAGACACACCACCATTATGGTCAATGGATCTGCTAGTAAAAAGTTAGGCCAAGAAAAATACAAGACCAGCTTAATTCTCCATTTATCTAATTTTTATTAAAAACAAAGTTTAGCATGTCTAACAGTTTATTCGCTTTATTTATTTCTTTATTAACAAAAAATAACCTTAAAAGAGTAAAAGATTTATTTCAAACAGTTATATTCATTTATTTCAATGATTCAGAAATAGACATTATTATGTAGGTTTCAGGACATAAGTCTTAGCAAAAGACAAATAGTTCCCAAAGTTAATTTTTCTCCTAACTTCCTAACTAACATCCTCATCTAAAACTCATTTCTCATTCAAAGAAAATAGAAAATGTATTCAAAGTCTTACATCTCAGGAAAATCAGCATTCCGACAGCATCTCAGGAGGAAATCGAAAAGAGAGTTTTTTTCTTAAGAAAAGTCACGTCTTTTTATACCCTATTTCACTAACTTTATCTATCTACAAAAGTAACTATCAGTACAAACTCAAGTCCTGATTGGACAATTTGAGGGTGGATGAGCATCACCTCATCATTCTAAAATTCAATTTCTGTAGCATCAGTGGAAATTAAAGAGTTCATTGTGTCCAGCTTGGTCACATCCTCAACTTGTTATATGAGGTTCCTTTCCCACGTTTTGAAATTCAGATGTTCACATTTTGTTGGCAGTCATCTGGACTTACAGGGCAAGCCGACCTTGAACCACTCTTGCTCAGAAACAGGCAGCTCACATTCAATCTCGGCTCTAGCTGCGCGTGTGCAGTATCTTTCACTGTCACAGTAATCGAAAACCTCCATTTTTAAGTAGGCCTCGCGAGCCAGAATGGGAACTATCATAGAAACAAACACAAATAAATGTTAATTATTGAAATATAGCCCTTCTGTTTACCTCCCCAATACTAAGGTTTTCCCTGTTAGTTGTTACCTAGCAAATAAGCAACACATATGCATGGTATACTCGCCTGTCTCCATGTTTTTGCCACGAAATACATAAACAGAAAGCACATTTATGCCTCTTTTGATTAATTTAAAGCTTTGCATTAATAAACACCATGACAACATTACTAAATTAGTCATTTATAGTTTTCCATGCAAGCAGATTAATATTCCCAGGTGTATTTGTGTGTGCATTCTATACTACGTTGATTAGTATTTCAAACCACACAATTACTAAAAGTTACAGTTATGAGGAAATTACTTCACGAGTGGTATACAAAATGTTGTTTCTTCACCTCGCTCTATCATGTTAAAAGAGAAATGTGTGTCGGGTTGCTAAGTTGTTGTCGTGGGGAGCAATGGTCATTGTAGTCATAGTAGATGATGTGTTCATTCTGTTTGAGAATGTTATGATGGAGGGAGACAGATGGAGCTAACTTCTTGAATGGTGAAGGACTCACTAGCCTGCTCTCCCCTCATTTTTGGAATAAACTACTTATAAAAACCAATTACGATTCCTAGAGTATCACTACAACCACTTGTGGTCTTTTTTTTAGAAACATGGGCTCTTCACATGTAGCTGTTATAGTTTGAAGTTAAGTGAACTGTGAGCTGTGACTGTAAAGAGGGCTGTCTTAGCTTCTAGAAATGAATCTACTGGATAGATAATGATTAGGTTGGAGGCAATCAAAATACAGCATTGTGGTGCTGTGCAGCTGTTTGATTTACATTGGAATGATCAAATTACTCTTCAAACTTTGTTTTTTATAATTGCCCCTTCCCCAGTTTGAGAGTCCCTGGATTGCAATAATAATGTGACATTTATTCCATTAGGCTTTAGACAACTTGAAGGAAGGGAAACACAATTTGCGTGTACGACAGACTGCTGATGTTCCAGTGGCTGAAAGGGCATCTATGAACTATTGGAAAACACGTAAATGTAAGAACAGACCATCAGAGTTTCCCATTAAAAGTCCAGCATATACAGGTACTGCACATATTAGCTCAAATATACTAGTGACATATTTATTTTTATATGCATATCCATCGCATTTCTGAATCCTTCAGTTCTGACATAACAAACAAATAAAGCTTTTCATGAACGTGTACTTTGTGAAAAATATATCCCCTTCATCTCTATACTTTAGCTTCTATTCAGAACGTACAATTCCATTTGTGATACTTTAAAATGTTAATATAACTTTATGTATGTTTGTTTTTTAAATTAATGGTCTAAGCTTGAGTGTGTGTGTGTGTGAATATCTATATAAATATATATCCTCCAACGTTACAATTTGTAAAGTATCAGGTTGCACTCACGGGTGGGTTATGACCCTTTATTATCATTTTATGATTCGTTCAGACAATCGAATCCTTGCGATGCCCCAACACGTTTCGGTCTCACAGAGAGCTTGGTAACAGGTATGTGATCATCAGCTTCAGCGCCTAATAAAAGCTTCATAGATGTTATTCACTTCCTGTTTTAGTCTCTAGGCATTCTGGGAGATATAGTGTATAAGTGTTAATAGTGCAATTTTAATGCGTTCAATTCTTAAAAACACTTCAGTGAATCAACAGTGAATACAAACTCGGTATGATTCAATGGACAAATTAGAGAAATTCATTTGTTAGCAAATATTATTTTAAGTCTTCACACAATCAATCAATAGGTGAATTTTGCGACTAGATCCCTCTGGTGGGTTTAGGTTTTTATGTCTTTATGAACATCGGTAACGCAGTGTATACAGACTGCCCATTTAAAATTGAGTGTTCATTTTGTTCAATTAATTATTCAGTTGCCCAGACATTAGTGTCATATCTTTATTAACGGGACAGATCTTGGGATTATCTACATTTTACCCTCTGATGGGTTGTGGATTACATTTTGAGCTATCTACATACTACCCTCTAGTGCAGTGGTTCCCAATCTGTGCGCCATGGCGCCCTGGTGCGCCATCAAAACTACCCAGGGGCGCCATGTACACAGTTTGGGAACCATTGTCAAGGCCTTTGACCTCTTCGAGAGATAATGACTTCAAGAGAAACAGAAACACTCCATAAATAACTTTTCCATGCAACGCCAAAATGCACACCACGGGCTGCAAAGAGTTATTTCTACAAGGGGAAAACAATTAAAGCTGCGCACACAAAGGCAGGTGATGAGTCCTAACCCTGCCACGTTCACCCCTGCGTCAGAACTGAGCAGACAGGAACATTTGGAAACCCTCTGTTCATCTTTCTGCATTATTTTTCTCTCTCCACGAACAAGAGGCTGAATAGGTCGGACTGCCTGAGACGTGCATTTTGCAGGCAAAAAAGGTGTTACAATGCAGACTTTTTTCCCCCCAATTCTTTAACTAACTTCTTGGGTGCAACAATTGATTTGAACCAATATTTGCACTATTTCGTCCCAAAAAGTAAATTGTTTTTCCACTCAAAGTACAGGCCTGTCATAAACATGTTTTTTTAATAAACAATACCAGTTTGTAGGTATGTTTTTGGCAGCGCCCCCGCTTTCTGTCACAACGGCGAAGATCAGGTATTTCAAGTTGCTGCTGCAGCCAAGCAATTTAGCGAGTCAGAAAGACGATCTTGCAGGTCAAATAGGAAATGTTCCACATCGGGCTCGAAAACTACGTTATAATAACTTAAAATGAGTCTAAACTTTGTCAATTAACCACATTTACAGGGAGCGATTTAAAGATAGGATATCAAAAGAAGCAGAAATACATTTGCACTTATAATGGCAAGATTCATATCTGTTTAAAAACAACCACAATTCTGATATTTAGGCCAGTGGTTACTAAACTTTAATTTTAGGCAATTATTCCTATTTTCGTGCTTATTCTGATTCGGGTGTAAACTCCCCAGCGCCTAAATCTAGTGTAAAAATGGTGTGATATAAGTGCATGCAGGTGGTGATGGAAAGTTTAATCTAAAAGTTGCAAGTGGGGTCCAGAAGTATTGTGGAAGATTTTCAGATCTTTTTCTCTTTTTTACCTTCAATATTTAGGCAATTTTGAGGAATGGCATGTATAGCGGATAATATAATCTTTGACACTAGAATGCAGTACAATTTTAAGAGGTCATTGACATAACTTTCCTCAATATTTTGGCCTCTTGATTGATGGACTCAGACAATAAATTCAATAACTAAATTATCTATTACACTGTCGTGATATCCACCAATTTGTTTTTTGGCGCGACCAAATTAGAATCCTTGGTGTCTCACATATCAATATAAGTGTACGTGTGAATGTGCAGTTAGTGATTAAAATTGATACACCCGCAGAGGATGAGGAAGAGGATAGAGTCAAGGAAGAGGAACCAGACAAGAAGAGGAAAAAGAAACAACAGAATAAGAGAAATTGGGATCAGCAACCAGGAATATGAAACTGAAGAAAATCTAGATGAGGCACAACAAGCTCTGATTGTCATTAATGTATTAAAAAGACAAATGAAAGACTCTGAGGTCTCACTTTTGAGAGTGGACACAATTTCTGCTCAGTTAGTCATATGGATCTGGCACAAACAAGAATCAACCTATATAAGTATGTCAGTAAAATAAAATTAACTAAAACAATTGCGGAAACAGTCAAAGGAAAGAACATTAAAAAATAGTGGAAAACCCAACAATGGACATACTTGTAGAGGATATAGCTGGCCTACAGACACTGATCGATTTAGAAGATGAAGGAGTGAATCAGGAAATTTCCAAATTTAACAGTTGACGTCCACAAATTGGGGCAGATATTGGTGGAAAGAAACAAAAGTCATATTACTATCCACAATTACCACCTGTGAATAAAATTGTTGTCTTTCACAAGGCAGTAATACAAGATCTTTACAAATTGAAAAAGAAAAACATGTCAACAATCTAACATCTCAAGAAAATAAATCTCTTCAAGAATTACAACACAAGCAGGAGAAAGATCCTTCTCCTACATCGCGTCCAAGACCTGGAACGAGTTCCGGATAGACATCAGAAGCGCCCCCTCCCTAAATACCTTCAAGAAGGCTCACAAGACCTGGGCCTTTGGCTAAACAGCACTGCTGACCCCCCCCCCCCCCCCCTGCCCCCCAGTGCCTTGAGACCCTCACAGGTGAGTAGCACGCTTACAATTGATTGATTGATTGATTGAGCAAGATGAGTCAATACACATTAAAATGGCAGACAAGGGTGGATATATATAAATCATGGATAAAGACGAATATGTGAAAGAAGCTCATTCTCAATTAAAGAACAGTCAATTATATGAGAAAATAAAAGACAATCCAATACCAAACTATAAATTGGATCTAGATGATAAACTTAAAACTTGAACGAAGATGAATTTAATAGATGAAGAGGAACAAAAATACCTAACAGTAAGCCATCCAGTAGCAGCAATAATGTACTTCCTACCAAAAATTCATAAGCATGGGGGGGCTCGGCCTGACAAAATGGTTGAGTTGTTGCATTTTGCCGAAGCTCCCATCAACTATAATAAACCAACATCATCCTACATATCCTGGAAGAGATAACCCCAACAAAAACACGAAGGCAACTATCCTGTAATTCCCTGACGGTGGCAAATTGAAAAACCTCGGTGTCAGTGAGAAACACTTGCCTGGATGTGGTGCTTCATGTGGGGATATCTGCCATTTTCCCCAGAGACTTTCCAGTCTGGAGCAAAGTGGTTGTGTGCCGGGGAGGCGGAGTGGCCAAAGGGACACACACAGGAGCATCTTCTGAGGGGCGTCCTTACCCGGTGGACGATCAGAGGCTTTGTGTGTGCGGCAAGCCCTGTAGGCCACTGGGGGGCAGACAAGGCTGAGGTGGAAAGCAGCACAATGTGGCCATGCCTTTGCGCACAGCGCCATGTGATGAGTCAATGTCCATAAATTGGGGCAGATATTAGTGGAAAGAAACAAAAGTCATATTACTATCCACAATTACCACCTGTGAATAAAATCGTTGTCTTTCACAAGGCAGTAATACAAGATCTTTACAAATTGAAAAAAGTAAAACATGTCAACAATCTAACATCTCAGGAAAATAAATCTCTTCAAGAATTACAGCAAGATGAGTCAATAGAGATTAAAACGGCGGACAAGGGTGGAAATATATTAATCATGGATAAAGAGGAATATGTGAAAGAAGCTCATTCCAATTAAAGAACAGTAAATACTATGAGAAAATAAAAGACAATTCAATACCAAACTATAAATTGGTTCTAGAGGATAAACTCAAAACTTGGATAAAGCTGAATTTAATAGATGAAGAGGAACAAAAATACCTACCAGTAAGCCATCCAGTAACAGCAACAATTTACTTCCTACCAAAAATTCACAAGCATGGGGGGTGTGGCCTGGCAAAATGGCTGAGTAGTTGCATTTTGCTGAAGATCCCATCAACTATAATAAACCGGCATCATCCTGTATATCCTGGAAGAGATCACCCAAGCAAAAACACGAAGGCAACTATCCTGTAATTCCCTGATGGCAACCAAGTTGAAAAACCTTGCGGTCGGTGAGAAACACTTGCCTGGAGGTGGTGCCCCGCGTGGGGGATATCTGCCATTTTCCCCAGAGACTTCCTGATTCAGAGCATTGCGGTTGTGTGCCGGGGAGGTGGAGTGGCCAAACGGACACACACAGGAGCATCTTCCAAGGGGCGTCCTTCCCCGGTGGGCGATCTGTGGCCGAGTGTGCTCGGCGAGCCCCGGTAGGCTGCTTGAGGGCTGACAAGGCTGCAGTGGAAAGCAGTGGCATGAGGAAAGGGGGGGCCGCTCGGCTCCCTCGCACGTATGGCGTGGCACTGGCTCCCTTCTCCCCCGTATCCTCGATGGTGGGGCGTGCCCCCCTTTTTGCCACGTCTTGATGACACGGCGGGGGGCGCCCCACCACCGATTGGTGCAGGCTCACCGTTGACCCGGAAGCAATAGGAGTGCTTCCGGGTAAAGGGCAGGGGCCAGGGGGAGGCGGGCCAGCTAGAACTGGTCAGCCCCCCATTTCTCAAGAGGATAAAAGGCCTGGAGAGCGCGGGAGGCGCCCTCTTGCCCCCACGCTCTCCACGCCCGCTCCGTGCCCCTCAGCTAGGAGCTGAATAATGTTTGTCTTTTTCTTATCTGCAGGATCAGCGAGGGAGCACGCGGGACAAGAAGTCAGCGGTGGCCCAGCTGCGGAGGTACAGAGCAGTAGGAATCTGCAAGCGCGGCAGACGGGGCAGAGTTAATTGCAGTAATCTGCGAGTGCGGAGAGGCGCTCCAGGGCGGGTTGCTCTTTTGGGCCGTGAGGTACCGGGCTGAGGTCCACTGACACCCGGTAAGGCAGCAAGGGAGGGGAGAGCGAGCTAGGGGCCAAGGCCGAGTGCAGTAGTGTTGCGGGGCAGGAGAGGGTGCTAAAGTGTTTGCGCTCATTTGTTTTTGGCCTTGGGGAATAAGGTTACCCCTCTTTTCAAAGTCGGACGGGCTATTAAAGCGAAAGGGAACGTTTGGGTGTGTTACACGTGTTGGTACGCAGCAGTAACGCGGATTAGCATCGCCGTAAGGCGGATTAGCGTCGCCGAGCCATTGTGCTGCAAGGTAGCGATCAGCAAGCGAAGCAGGGTCGGCCCGGGTTAGTACGTGGATGGGAGACCAGTTTTGAACACCCCCTGTTTGTTCCATATACTAAGCAGTAGGGGATTACAGTGGGTTATTCTATGCTCAGCTAGGGTTGTATGGCAACCATTTGAATTCTAGCAAGTAATTTAAGACTGTCAGGAGTGGTTTAGACAAGCGAAGGAGGGTCGGACCTGGGTAGTTCAAGGATGGGAGACCAGTTTTGAACGCTCCCTGTTTGTTTGATTTACAAAGCGCTAGGGGATAACATTGTGAATAACTCTACGCTCAGCTAGGGGTTTTTATTTCAAAACTTTAATTCCCAGGGTGCTAGTGAAATAAGGACAGGGTAAGGTAATGGTAATTTAATATTGCGCTGGCCCTGTAACAGTGTGCAGGACAAAGGCTTGGGGTTTTCTTAACTAGGAGGTCCATTGTCTCTAGGAGCCATTACTGTGTTGTAACTTTCCTTTTCATCGTAGGCCTGCATATGGGTGGGAGGGGGCGGGGGGAGCAGATTTAGGGCTGACCAGGACCAGGCCGACGAGCAAGCACCCGAGGGCAGCAGGCCAACGGGAAGGGGGGCGAGAAGAGGGAGCAGAGCACAAAGCAGAAACTGGAGGAACCCAAACTGAGGCTAAGGCAGCTGTAGGGGGCGCCAAGTCACAGCCCAGACAGGTGACTTTGCACTGGGCCAGGCAGCTGGGGCGAAGGCGAGCCGGGTAGAGGACAGTACAGGGGACAATCGGGGGCAAAACAAGGGTCACGGTTTTGGCTAGGACCTCAGCGCAGAGTAGAAAGGGCAAAGTCTAACAGGGCGCTGACTGACAGAGAGCAAAAGTGCAGCGCGATTCAAGTGCACTGGGTCCGTAATCCGAATCCTAAATTGACTTGAGACTCGGGACTCACCTTGGCTCCCTGAACTGCAACAGCCACCCCTCGGATACTCGAATACTCAACTGCCGCTTTCTCGCCCCCACCGTCACCTGCCTTCGCTGCCTCTTCTGACCTCACCGCCGCCGCCGCAGCTACCTCCGTAGCCCACAGCCGCCTGTGCTCTGCCTGTGCTCCGCTTCGCTCTACTCCACCCACAGCCTGCGTCCTCGTCACTACCTGCGTGCAGGCCCACTCAGCAGCTCTGGCTTCCGTAATTCGCGGCCTCTCAATCCACTGTATTTTTCATTAATTATCGAGGAGTTGTAGAATAATGTACAGTACAGAACTTACCAATAATATGCAAAAATATTTTACAACAAAACATAATAGTGGTGGGGATAGCCTACTAGACAGAGTTACAAACTATAGTTGTGTCGAGTCACTTGACTAGGCCTACAGCGTAACAGTCAGTTAATGCTGTGTATGAGGATGACAACAAATCTAATCAATGCCGGCAATTAATGCAGAGGTATATGTTCCTTTGTTAAATAAAAATCACCTCTAAAATATACTGTTCGTGGGTGGGTACGCAGAAGAAGATCATTGGTCTGCCTTGAAATTGTAGTACTGTTGCTTTTGCCACATCCGCCCCAGCAAGCGTGTAAATAATTATTGGTGTACATTTAATTTAGTCACACCTCAATAAGTCACACAGCCCGGGGGAAGAGGGTTAGCGTTTGTTAAATGGATGGGAAGGGGGGTTAGGGGAAAGGTTTGAAAATTAAAAACAGACAGTATGCATGGACAAACACCAAACAACAAACTCTGTAGACTACCATATCCATATAAATATGTTAAGGGAGAAAAAGGAAATGCATGCATGATGATGATCGATAAAGAGACCCGGATTCCATACACTTCTTGTAAAGATTGTAGACAAAAACATTTATCCAAATATTTAAAAGTTGATGAAAGATGATACTGTTACTGTGTTATCCTGGTCAAAAATGTGGACTGGATTTGCATCGTGGCATTCCTCTTGGTCCTCTCGTCCATCAATCTTGGGTGTCGCCAGTCGCCACTGCCCGCCTGGAAAATGTATATTTATTGGTAAGGTAAGTGTGCATTGTAATGTTTTCCCAAGTATAGGGCTAGGCCCGGCCTGTAATTGTAGATGGAAAAACAAAAGGGATATTGAGAAACAAAGTTGAAAGAAATGCACAAGTTATGGTGTAGTGCAACAAGAATACTTTCCGAGGCGGCATGTATGCATCATTTCTACTCTAGTCTGTTTCGAGCATTGACCTTCAACAACAACAGGACAGAGTAGGCCCACAGTGACGGGCCGGCACGTCGCTTAGCACATCCTCCGTTTTTTTAGAGTACTTTTTTAAAAAAGTTGGACAAAGCACATATCCAGCTACATAGCATTTTACAATTTAAGTGAGTAAATCAATGCACCGCAGTCATCCCACCGCTACACTCGACTCCACTTTTACACAGACATTTGGCCCTGCTGTGGTTGTTGTTGACGTGTTTACCTTTTATGCCACTCATGAAACGTCCTCCTGACTTGTTATCATTCTATCAATCATCTCCGATACTTGTACTGACTGACTGTGAAGATCGGCCTGCAGTAGAAGTACAATTTTGTTATTACACAACAAGAGTAGAAATATTGTTGACTTGAGTCACTCTTTAGTGGGTACAGTAAGACTACTAGTACACTTTGACTTCACTTCATGCACAACAAACAACAAAAACACAAACACCAATCGCTCAGTGTCAGGTGTCCAATGCATGACATTTATTTTCATTACCTGTTCCTTCTCATCTTAAGTTAACGGGCCGTCTTTTTCGCCATCATCATCATGGACAGTGCTGTTGTCATAATCAGTGTGCAGATTGAGTCCCCTTCCTGTATTCAATCAAAAGCAATGTATCAAGCTGCAGTAGAAGTACACATTTCTTATTAAAAATAGTTGCAAGAAGGGGAAAATTGCCTTGAGTTACATTTAGTGTGTACTGTAGAAAGATGATTAGTGCACAATGAAATAACTTCATGCACAACAAAAAACAGCAAAATCACTCAGTCTGCGTCCAATGCAGGCATCAATCATTACCTGTTCAATCTCATTTTCAGTTAATGGGCAGTCTCTCTTGGCTCTGAAAGGAGGATAGCTATAGTAGTCATCATGTTCCACTTCTTTTGGCGGGACTAGGAAAGTTTTTATTTTTCTTCCATTGTCCATCATCCAATCATCATGACGGCAATGAATTTAGGGAGATTCAGTATGATGGAGCGGAGGAGCTGGATTCTGAGGACTGTACTGTGAAATGTAGACACCTGAAACTTGTATATTGAAATAAGTAGAGTAGAAGACGGTGGAAATGGATTTGTTGTGATTCAAAGTTTGTAACCGGAACGTCAGACACACAAATAAAGGAAAATAAAGGAGGAAGACAGTAAGTGCAAGCCTAATTGTCAGGGAAGTATAGCTCGTCCTCAAACTCTGGGGGTTCAGCCAGTAGTAGGTAATCATGTGACACACTACTTCCATCACCAGAGCCGATGTCCTCATCTTCCTCCCTTGTTCATGTATTGTGTATTTCGGTGGTATGAAGGGTTGATTCATTTTGAACATTGTTAACCTCTCCACGTTTTTTGGCGAGAGACTGGTCCATCTCATTGTTACAACAGAACCAGCAGCACTGAAAACACGTTCTGAAGAGACACTTGCGACAGGGCAAGCCAGATAGCTTATCGCCAGCCTGCTGAGCAGTGGCCATTCAGCCCTTTTCCTATACCAATACTGCAATGGGTTTTGATCAATGTACACCTCTGTTTTGTCATCCAGATAGGCGTGGACCATCCGCTCAATGTTCAGGGGTGCTGCTGCTAACTTCTCAGGCTCTTTTCTCTGTGCATTAGCACTGTGCTTATTAATGCCTAACTGTAAATACCAATCGTGTAATGATTTTACTGGGCCTAATTTTCCAGTTATTGTTGCTGTTGTAGATAGTGATGGTGAGTGTTGTGAGCCAAACGCACTGCCCTCAGCCTCCGAAGTTGCACTTGATTCCACATGCCCTGTTGCAGTACTTCTTGTGGGTTGATCTAGTGGGCTTTTAATTAGCTGCCGTTCATTTTCCAACTTACTCGCTGCCTCAGCTAGCCAAGTTTTATAGCGGGAAACATCCATTTCTGAAAAAGGAATGAATGTCTTTAGTCCCAATTTTGCAAGTGGATCCAGAATTGTGGCAGAAACGTAATGTTCTTGTGAAAAAATCTTATGTGCACCCTTGTATTTTCAGCTAAGCGATGGGCTAAGCTCTCCACCAAGTCAAAGGCTTCCTTTTTTTCCTCTACACCTTTGTAGGATTCAGACACCTTCTTCAGCTGATGCTCTAGCATTTGTAATAATGGGATAGCTTGGCCCATTGTACAGTCCTCCTTGCTGACATCACGTGTGAAGACCTCAAAAGGACGAAGCATCTCAGTCAAGCATATAACCCCTTCGATGCTTATGACGGAACGGTTCCGTCATCAGCGTCGGTTGGCCTGTGCTGATGACAGAACCGTTCCGTCACGGCCACACCCGTTTTTTGAATCTTCAGCACAGCGCGAAAATTCGCGCCGCGCTGAAGCGGTTAACTAGGCACCATTGGTCCATCTGAAGGGTCATGCCTTTCACAGTAGCATCCAGTCTTTGCATGACATATTCATTGAGTTGTCTGTACTGCTCAAGCAGACGATCAAGCGTGTAATACGTTGAGTTCCAACGTGTTGCCACCTCCTGGATGAGTGCTTTGACTGGCATGTTATATTCACGTTGGATGATCCTCAGCTGCTTCCGAGCTTTAAAAGCATGGCTGAAATGAGTGCATATGCTTCAGCAGATGGTCAGTAAGTTGCTGACTATGGGTTCTTTTTTCAGAAAGTCTTGAACTATAATGTTTATGCAGTGCGCCAAAGACGGAACCCTCAAATAGGAACCAAGGTCCATGGCCTTAAGTACATTACTGACGTTATCTGTGGCAACACAACCAATACTAAGCCCTCTTGGGTGCAGCCATTAAAAAAAACCTTGCTGCAAAACTCTGCCAAAATGTTTACAGCAGTATGAGATTTCTCCTTGGCGAACATGGCTACAGTTGCATATTTCCGAGTAGCTTTAAAAATCTCAGGGGAAAAGCGGGGGCAAAACAAGGGTCACGGTTTTGGCTAGGACCTCAGCGCAGAGTGGAAAGGGCAAGGTCTAACACAGCGCTGACTGACAGAGAGCCAAAGTGCAGCGCGATTCAATTGCACCGGGTCCGTAATCCGAATCCTAAATCGACTTGAGACTCGGGACTCACCTTGGCTCCCTGAACTGCAACAGCCGTCCCTCGGATACTCGAATACTCAACTGCCGCTTTCTCGCCCCCGCCGTCACCTGCCTTTGCTGCCTCTTCTGACCTCACCGTCGCCGCAGCTACCTCCGTAGCCCACAGCCGCCTGTGCTCTGCCAGTGCTCCGCTTCGCTCTACTCCGCTCACAGCCCGCGTCCTCGTCACTACCTGCGTGTAGGCCCACTCTGCAGCTCTGGCTTGCGTAATTCGCGGCCTCTCAATCCACTGTATTTTTCATTAATTATCGAGGAGTTGTAGAATGATGTACAGTACAGAACTTACCAATAATATGCAAAAATATTTTACAACAAAACATAATGGTGGTGGGGATAGCCTACTAGACAGAGTTACAAACTATAGTTGTGTCGAGTCACTTGACTAGGCCTACAGCGTAACAGTCAGTTAATGCTGTGTATGAGGATGACAACAAATCTAATCAATGCCGGCAATTAATGCGGAGGTATATGTTCCTTTGTTAAATAAAAATCACCTCTAAAATATACTGCTCGTGGGTGGGTACGCAGAAGAAGATCATTGCTCTGCCTTGAAATTGAAGTACTGTTGCTTTCGCCACATCCGCCCCAGCAAGCGTGTGATTAATTATTGGTGTACATTTAATTTAGTCACACCTCAATAAGTCACACAGCCGGAGGAAGAGGGTTAGTGTTTGTTAAATGAATGGGAAGTAGGGTTTGGGGAAAGGTTTGAAAATTAAAAACAGACTGTATGCATGGACAAACACCAAACAACAAACTCTGTCGACTACCATATCAATATGTTAAGGGAGTAAAAGGAAATGCATGCATGATGATGATTGATAAGGAGACCCGGATTACATACACTTCTTGCTCAGTTGTTCCGGGCTTAATACTTTTTCAGATACCAAATAAAATGTTTAAATATTGGTAGGGATGAATCATAAACAAAGAGCAAACCTAATGATAATAACAACAACAAGAAGAACACACTGTTGTAAAGATTGTAGACAAAAAAATCAATCAAATTATTTAAAAGATGATGAAAGTTGATACTGTTACTGTGTTATCCTGGTCAAAAATGTGGACTGGATTTGCATCTTGGCATTCCTCTTGGTCCTCTTGTCCATCAATCTTGGGTGTCGCCAGTCGCCACTGCCCGCCTGGAAAATGTAGATTTATTGGTAAGGTAAGTGTGCATTGTAATGTTTTCCCAAGTATAGGGCAAGGCCCGGCCTGTAATTGCAGATGGAAAAACAGAAGGGATATTGAGAAACAAAGTTGAAAGAAATGCACAAGTTATGGTGTAGTTCCACAAGAATACTTGCCGAGGCGGCATGAATGCATCATTTCTACTCCAGTCTGTTTCGAGCATTGACCTTCAACAACAACAAGACAGAGTAGGCCCACAGTGACGGGCCGGCACGTCGCTTAGCACATCCTCCGTTTTTTTAGAGTACTTTTTTAAAAAAGTTGGACAAAGCACATATCCAGCTACATAGCATTTTATAATTTAAGTGAGTAAATCAATGCACCGCAGTCATCCCATCGCTACACTCAACTCCACTTCTACACAGACGTTTGGGTCTGCTGTGGTTGTTGTTGACGTGTTTACCTTTTGTGCCACTCATGAAACGTCCTCCTGACTTGTTATTATTCTATCAATCATCTCCGATACGTGTACTGACTGACTGTGAAGATCGGCCTGCAGTAGAAGTACAATTTTGTTATTACACAAGAGTAGAAATATTGTTGACTTGAGTCACTCTTTAGTGCGTACAGTAAGACTACTAGTACACTTTGACTTCACTTCATGCACAACAAACAACAAAAACACAAACACCAAACGCTCAGAGTCAGGTGTCCAATGCATGACATTCATTTTCATTACCTGTTCCTTCTCATCTTAAGTTAACGGGCCATCTTTTTTGCCATCATCATCATGGACGGTGCTGTTGTCATACTCAGTGTGCAGATTGAGTCCCCTTCCTGTATTCAATCAAAAGCAATGTATCAAGCTGCAGCAGAAGTACACATTTCTTATTAAAAATAGTTGCAAGAAGGGGAAAATTGCCTTGAGTTACATTTAGTGTGTACTGTAGAAAGATGATTAGTGCACAATGAAATAACTTCATGCACAACAAACAACAACAAAATCACTTAGTCTGCGTCCAATGCATGGCATCAATCATATCCTGTTCCATCTCATTTTCAGTTAATGGGCAGTCTCTCTTGGCTCTAAAAGGAGGATAGCTATAGTAGTCATCATGTTCCACTTCTTTTGGCGGGACTAGGAAAGTTTTTATTTTTCTTCTATTTTCCATCATCCAATCATCATGTGGGCAATGAATTTAGGGAGATTCAGTATGATGGAGCGGAGAGCTGGATTCGGAGGACTGTACTGTGAAATGCAGACACCTGAAACTTGTATATTGAAATAAGAAGAGTAGAAGACGGTGGAAATGATTTTGTTGTGATTCAAAGTTAGTAACCGGAATGTCAGACACACAAATAAAGGAAAATAAAGGAGGAAGACAGTAAGTGCAAGCCTAATTGTCAGGGAAGTATAGCTCGTCCTCAAACTCTGGGGGTTCAGCCAGTAGTAGGTAATCATGTGACACACTACTTCCGTCACCTGAGCCGCTGTCCTCATCTTCCTCCCTTGTTTCATGTATTGTGTAATTCGGTGTTATGAAGAACTGATTCATTTTGATCATTGTTAACCTCTCCACGTTTTTGGGCAAGAGACTGGTCCATCTCACTGTTACAATGGAACCAGCAGCACTGAAAACACGTTCTGAAGAGACACTTGGGACAGGGCAAGCCAGATAGCTTATCGCCAGCCTGCTGAGCAGTGGCCATTCAGCCCTTTTCCTATACCAATACTGCAATGGGTTTTGATCAATGTATACCTCTGTTGGGTCATCCAGATAGGCGTGGACCATCCGCTCAATGTTCAGGGGTGCTGCTGCTAACCTCTCAGGCTCTTTTCTCTGTGCATCAGCACTGTGCTTATTAATGCCTAACTGTAAATACCAATCATGTAACAATTCTACTGGGCCTAATTTTCCAGTTTTTGTTGCTGTTGTCGATATTGATGGTGAGTGTTGTGAGCCAAACGCACTGCCCTGAGCCTCCGAAGTTGCACTTGATTCCACATGCCCTGCTGCAGTACTTCTTGTGGGTTGATCTAGTGGGCTTTTAATTAGCAGTCGTTCAATTTCCAACGTACTCGCTGGCTCAGCTATCCAAGTTTTGTAGCGGGCAACATCCATTTCTGAAAAAGGAATGAATGTCTTCAGTCCCAATTTTGCCAGTGGATCCAGAATTGTGGCAGAAACGTAATGTTCTTGTGAAAAAATCTTATGTGCGCCCTTGTATTTTCAGCTAAGCGATGGGCTAAGCTCTCCACCAAGTCATAGGCTTCCTTTTTTTCCTCTACATCTTTGTATGATTCGGACACCTTCTTCAGCTGATGCTCTAGCATTTGCAATAATGGGATAGCTTGGCCCATTGTACAGTCCTCCTTGCTGACTTCACATGTGAAGACCTCAAAAGGACGAAGCATCTCAGTCAGGCATTTAACTAGGCACCATTGGTCCATCTGAAGGGTCATGCCTTTCACAGTAGCATCCAGTCTTTGCATGACATATTCATTGAGTGGTCTGTACTGCTCAAACAGACGATCAATCATGTAATACATTGAGTTCCAACGTGTTGCCACCTCCTGGATGAGTGCTTTGACTGGCATGTTATATTCACGTTGAATGATCCTCAGCTGCTTCCGAGCTTTAAAAGAATGGCTGAAATTAGTGCATGTGCTTCAGCAGATGGTCAGTAAGTTGCTGACTATGGTTTTTTTTTTCAGAAAGTCTTGAACTATAATGTTTATGCAGTGCGCCAAACACGGAACCCTCTAATAGGAACCAAGGTCCATGGCCTTAAGTACATTACTGACATTATCTGTGGCAACACAACCAATACTAAGCCCTCTTGGGCGCAGCCATTCAAAAACCTTGCTGCAAAACTCTTCCAAAATGTTTACAGCAGTATGAGATTTCTCCATGGCGAACATGGCTATAGTTGCATATTTCCGAGTAGCTTTAAAAATCTCAGATTTGTCAACAACACCTCGTTCAGATAGCTTATCTCTAACCCCCACAAAAGAGACCCGGTGTGCAGTAATGCACATGTAATCTGTGGCTTGGCAACTGGTCCACATGTCTGTTGTCAGGTGGATATTGTGAACAGAACTCTGCTGCAAAGCTTGTCCAACCAATTCCAGCACATCATGATGTAGTGCCGGAACAGCAATTCTTGCGAAATAGGACCGGCTGGGAACCTTCCATTTAGGGCAGATGGCTGATCAAGGAAACCCACCCCTACCACAAATAAAAAAGGGAGACGGTCCAGTGCTAACATTTTAGCCAGCTTCGCATTGTACAACCATGCCGTTGGGTGGTTGCGGTGGAACTGCCCCTCCAACCTAAGCATGCTCTCAATGGTAGGCTGGATTACTTTCCTTTGTGGTGCTGTTGTTTTCATTAACCCACTTAGGCTTAACGACACTCAGATGTTACTGAGGAGGATGTGAGCGGTACCTCTGGGACAGGGCTAGAAATGCCTCCCTCTTCTTCACCTTTCACCGCAATAATATCGTCACCTGATTCTTCATGCCCAACTTCAACGGGTTGAGTTTTTTTACTTTGTTTTAAGTGAAGTAGGTGATTCTCCCACACGATAGTGTGGTGTATTCTGAGATGACTTGCTTGGCCTCCGGTACCATAGTTTGTACCAAGCTTACCGCGCCGAACACCTGTGCGACAAATTGAGCATGTAGCAACGTTCTCCTCCTTGGTGCTAACAGAAAAGAAGTCCCAAACTGGGGAGGAGAACTTTCTGGCACTGCTGGATGTGCCACTTTCAATACAAGATGAACTGGAGGGTGTGCTTGGAATGTGACTCTGTGCAGCTACACTGTGACTTTTACTACCACTACCTACTGAGATGGTTGAGATGGATGTAGTAGGTCCCTGCCGAGCCTTTTAAAATATGGCAGCTGGAGGTCATGGTTGTGGAACCTGTTTTGGTGGTATCCGTGCTACATCCCGCTCAGTAGCAGCCTTTCTGGATAGGGTGAGAATGTTGGTCTCCATCCCATTTGGGGCCGGAGTGATGTGCGTGATGACTGGCTCATCTTCATCAACATCATCCCCCTCTTCTACATCTACCTCCATAACTCTAAGTTTTTCTGGAACCTTCCTTTTCAGAAGCATTGTCTTGTGGCGTGCATCACTCTCAGACTGAGCTGGTGGCTGCCAAGTGGCATCATGATCATCAGAAGTGGGGCTTGAAGAAGAAGATGATGGACTAAGCCTCCTTTTACTTGCTGGTGGTCTGTAAGACAATAGATCTTACGAAACAGTGGTTTGCTCTACTTTGTCTGCAGGAAGCTCGATTTCCTGAAATGCCCCTACTTCAGGAGCAACAACTACTATTGTGGGCTGTTCTTGCGGCTGATGCTGTTCTTGCGGCTGCACACTTATCTGCCGAGTTTCCGCCTGCGTTGATTGTGTACTACTTTGGATTAATGACATTTCAACATCGCTGCTCGTCAGAAAGCCCACCCCAAAAAAACACATTTCCCAACTCAATCCAATGCCATCCATGCCCTAAATGATGTCTAAATTCAACAGACCACATAGAAACACTTGATTAATAAAGCTGTGGCTACCTGCTCTGAGCCTACTGGATGAAGCAGACCTGTTGGCAGACAAGGCCAGACAAGCTTGCAGGCCTAGGCTTCAAAATGGCCACCAGCCACATGGCCAGGCCCAACATCAGAAAGCCCACCCCAAAAAAACACACTTCCCAACTCAATCCAATGCCACCCATGGCTTAAATGATGTCTAATTCAACAGACCACACAGAAACACTTGATTAATAAAGCTGTGGTCACCTGCTCTGAGCCTACTGGATGAAAGCAGGCCTGTTGGCGATCTTCGTTTTGACCGGCATCGGATACACGCGGTCCATTGAGCCTTCAAGTCGCAGGCTTTATTATGTTATGACTGTGACATTATTTCTATCAGAAATGTCTATCGTCCATTGAAAATTTTACTACTACCAGCCATCTCAGCTTAGAGTACGCCTTGGAGCTACTATCAGTTTACATATCTCACAGGACGCCTTGGAGAGACCTTTATGCATTTAAGATAAAGTCAGGACGCTACACTTTGCTGTAGCATTGTGTTCATTCGCACCAGAAGAACCAGCTATCGCTTTTGCTTTAGCCAACTATCGGTCGATGTATATTATTTGGATTTGCCTATACACTCCTTTGGATTGAGGCTAAATCAATAGGTGCCAGAATTAAAGAATTACATCCAGAACATATAAGGAGCATACGATCAGTGCCAGAGTCAGAGTCAAAAACACTTTATTCGATTAAATTAAAATCATAAAAGTATGCTATACATTCAAAGTTGATCACTGGGATATACAAAAGAATTTTTATATAAACAACATTAAAACAAGAGACATTATGTGCAAATTTCCAATAGTACCAAGATATATTTACAAGGATTTTACAAAGAATTTACATCATATTTACACTGTCTATAGTTTCCTACAAAATTTCACTTCATTTACACAGGTTGTACTAAGGGGTTTGCTGGATGATCTATTTATAGTAATATTTACAAGCCTATAATACAATCATTTTACAGTGCTACCCTGACAGGGCGTACAGTTTTTTACAAAAACTAAATCAGGTAGTCGGTGATTGAAGTCTTTTTCGTCTGGACCTAATAGACGTTGTAAGAAAATTTGCTACCCCATACATAATTAAAGGTGTTTCCATTAGCTGTAAGAACAGAAAAGCCGGTTTGACTTGGGTAAACATTTGATCTTTTAGGATAGGCTTAATATATTTCTCTCTAGCATTTCTGAATAATGGACAAAAAAAGAAAAAATGCACAGAATCCTGGTCTGAGAAGTCGTCACACTTGCAGGGGGCGTTCTCATGGGGCTTACACCATTTACTATATTCACCCAGCAAAAGGTGAGCCTGATTGAAGCGAAATTTAGTGAGAAGCCACCGGTGGAAAGGTTTATTTACTATCGCCAAATATGGTTCGATAGCTAAAGATGTAATTGTCAGGAAATGTGATCTCACGGTTGGCTTCATAATTTCGCATGATTCTCTTTCAGCTTCTCTTTTCTTTGTATATTCCAATTTTACCCAACTAATGTCATCTTTTTTTAGGCCTTCAGGGTTAGTATATAGATCAGGGCGGCCCAGATATCCTGCTATTTTTTTAATGTATGAAAGCCACTCAATCTCTGCCACACGATCCCGCCCCATGCAGTCTTTGATAATCTTGTGATTGTGTTAAGTTGGGATTAAGCCAAGTTTTAATCCATGCCCTTAATGGTGCCAGGGACAACATATCTTCAATATAACCCATCCCTAGTTCCATATGGATTGAAAAAGCAGGTGTGGATTTTGATAAGCCCAGAACGGATCGCAGGAATATATTCTCTGCTCTTTGAATGTGGGTTGTGTTCTTATAACCCCAAATAGAGGCTCCATATCTGGCTATTGCCAGGGTTTTAGCTTTATATATGGATAGTATAGCCTCTGGAGGTTTGCCGCCAAGGCGTTTTGCGAACCCCAGTATAGCAGCAGATGATCGTTTTACTGCAGCGGTCTTGTTCTGGATTTGTGGTGCCCATGTCCCTTTCTCGTCGAACACCACTCCTAGGTATGTAAAGGCTTTAACTTTGGTAAGTGCGGAACCATTACAGGACAGGGTTCTGGAATTACTCTTGCAATTACCCACAGCCATAACATGTGATTTCCCTGCATTAATCACTAATTCCAGATCTTGCATGAAAGCCCCAAATGTATTTAATAGATGTTGAAGACCCCTAGGGGTCCTTGACATCAGTACCGTGTCGTCGGCATATAAAAGTACTGGCATCACGGAACCACCCATGCGAGGCACATCTGTAGAGGCAATTTTTAGGGACTCACCCAGTGAATTAATATAAAGGGAGAAGAGCATAGGTGCCAAAATGCACCCTTGGCGCACTCCCCTTCCCGATTTAAAAAAAGCGGTGCAGTTCCCTTCTTGAGACATGCGGATAGTTGCCCTTAGATCACTGTGGAGACGCGCCAAAAAATCCACAAGTGCACGGTCCAGTCCCTTTTCAAGGAGTATTGTCCACAGCCTTGACCTATTGACTAGGTCAAAAGCTGTGGACAGGTCCATGAAGGCCAAATACATCATCCCCCTTGATGCTACAGTATATTTGCTCAGTATAAGGTGTAAATTAAGGCATTGATCTTCTGTACCTCTGGCAGATCTGAAGCCATACTGAGCTTCACACAAGATGTTTTTATTAGTAGCCCAAGCTGAGATTCTTTCTAGTATTATTTTACCAAGGATTTTAAATGAGGAATCTAGCAGAGATATGGGTCTGTAGCATCTAGGGTCCCCCCTTTGACCCTTCTTAAATATGGGGATGATGACTGACTGTGACCAGGTAGTTGGAGGTCTTATCTTGTCTATACCAACTACATTGAAAACGTTAGTAAGTACAACTGACCACATTTCTGAGTTTGTTTTAAACATATCGGCGGGTACGCCATCTGGACCGGGAGCCTTCTGTGATGACATATCCTCAATTGCACTCTGTACTTCTTTAATGGTAAAACTTGGGAGGGGGTCTTGTGTGTCAATCGATGTTAGGTATGATTGTCCTAAATCGAGGTTGCTGCCATAGATTTTTTGAAAATGGTCCAGCCATTCCTTCTCAGGGATATTTACCTCCAGTGGTGCGTTTTCTTTCCCATTGAACAGAGGGGTATTAACAATGGTCCAGAATTTTGCGCTATCCCTCAGGGTTGCTTTCTCATACAGATCCTCCCAGGCCTGTTTCTTAATTTCCCTTTTCCTCATTAGAATATCCAAATTATACTGTTTCCTAAGCCTAGCCACCTCCAATCTATCACGGGGTACCTTTTTCAGTGCTTTATGTAATTCTCGATGTGATTTGGAGCATGCGTTGTTAAACCACCCCTCTACCTTTTTCTCTCTCTTTGTAGATTTACATTTTAGGTCATCTGTCACCTGACGACAGATGGCTTCAAAGGACCCAATAATATTCCCTTTGAACTTCAGTGGCTCCCTGCAGACATTAATGTCACTGCCCACTTTCTCATTAAGGGAGTAAAGGAAATCCTCAGGAATAATTTTACTCCATTTCACACGTCTCCCTTGATCCTTTAAGGTTATATCTACGGCGATGTCTACTTCAGAGTTTTTATTAAATAAAAATAAAATATTATCCTCCATGTTCAACACAACTGGGTTGTGATCACTGTGTGTGGTGTGTATAGCATTATAAAAAATAACATTCTGCAACATAACCGGTGAGATAAATATGTAATCAATGATAGTGTTGCAATCCCTAGCTCTGTAGGTTGGGACCCTTTCATTGCTATCAAAGAACTCTGGTTCATAAAGATCGTTCTGAAGGAGAAGATCTTCTAAAGCTGTCCCTTTACCAGAATGTTCAAAATGTGGGGTTTGAAACATATCTAAATTCAGAGTATCTTTTAACTGACAGTTTTGTTGACATAAATGTACATTAAAATCTCCCAACAGTATAAAATATATCGGCGTGGTTTGACTCTCTTTAAGATTATACATAAACTCATTCAGGGAATTGAGATTTTCGATATCACCAGTACTTTGGGTGGCATTATAAAAATTAATATAAACACATTTGGATTTATTAATCAATGTGACTTCCAAAACAAGAAAGTTTTGGGATAGTGTATTTAATACCTTCGCAGATCCATTCATTTTGACTGATAATAAGAACTGCAACCCTCCTTTGTTACGACCAGAGTTTGAAGGTTGTGCTGCTAAGAAATAGGATGTATACCCATCTAACCAAAAATCACAAGCCATATCCCATGTCTCCTGCAGGGCTATTACATCATAGTTTTTCAATAGATTCAACCATTTTGTATCATCCCTTTTCGAGCGGAGTCCTGCAATATTCCAGCTCATTAGGTTAGCAGTAATACCTCTTTCGTTTCTAATGTTAGTTGTGAGCAATGGGTCACTGATGCTATCACAAGTAGCTAGTCAATCAGTTTCCTCTAAATTAGAAAATGCCGAGAACCTGTTTGTTAGCTCCAGACCATTTCTTATTTCGCCTCCCTGTATTACATGGGTTTTAGGTAACATACCAGTTGTTTGGGTCGCCCAAGGGCTAATAGAGTGTGTTTTAGTTAGTAAAACATTGCGAGTAGCCCTTTCAGGGAGCTTTTTCGGAGGTGCTGGTGGGGGGTAGAAGAAACCTAAGGGGACTGCTCTTATCCCATCCTCTCTGACCTCTGTTGCATCCCAGAATAGACGGGAGGCCTCATGGGGTCTATTAAAGTTAACAATCAGACAATCCCCAGAGAATTTCTTCTTAGAATACCCCACCAAATCCACACGTCTACCTGTGTGGATATATTCAGAGATATTATTAGGGCCAGTACAGTTAGCATCACACCATGTTTTTATATTGGCCAACTGTGAGTCATTAGACTCAGTTTCCCCCGGTTTTAATACTGGTATATTCACCAAAATCGCAACAAAAGGTGTAGCTTCTGGTGGAAGGTGAACTGGCGGTCTCGGGCGATGTCTTCTGGGCCCTGCTGGGTTAAGCCCATCTTGGGTGGGTACCATAAGTGCCATGGGCACCGCCAGCGGTGGACAAGATTTAGGTGCCAAAGGTAGCTTAGTGATAAGTGTGCTGTCCCCTTGCCCAGAGCCACGACCATTTGACACTTGTGGTGGTGCAGGTGGAATCTGGAGGTAGGTTAATACAGTATTCCCCTGCTCCATAGGGGATTGGGGTTGTCCCTGAGCGTTAGAAAGAGACTGTGGGGTGATTTTGGGTAGTGGGCACCGAGGATCCTTCTCGAAGGATGTTATAAATTTATTTATCCTATCACATTTCTTTAGAATATCGGAAACACATTCCCTTAGAGTGTCTATAATGTCTGTGGAGATTTGTATGAGTACCCCTTCAAGCTTGTCAACAAGGACCTTCTCCACCATGTCCTTGATGGAGATTTCCAGGGCACTCAATGAGATATTTTGTTGCTTACAACACGGTGCACCATATATCTTTTGTTTGTTAGTGCGCTTGTTAATCTGGGGTTCAGGCTCAGGCTCCTGGGTGCAATCATGAGAAGAGTGTTGTAGAACTTGGTTATTGTTCACTTGTCCCTCTTGGCCCTCTTGTACCAGTGCATTATCTGTATCTGGTTGCCTAGTAATGGGTGCTTTTTCAATCAAAATTACCGGGTCCAAAGGGATTGGTTGTCTGGTCAGTGTGGGCAAAGTTTGACTATCCGCCGATATAGGGTCCAAGCCTAGTTCACGTTCTTTATCAGCAATTTCCTGGTTTAACTTGCCGACAGCTGAGGTCAGGAAAGTCATTATGTTAGATGAAGCTGGAGTTTTTCGCGCAATTTTAGCCTTAGATATGCCCCCATTGACAGATGTTTGAAGTTTGCGCTTACCCATTATCCGGCGTGCAGATCGAAGGGGGAGTGCCCGTCCTGTCCCCTGTAGTCCCCTGACGGCCACAGACGGCCCGCCCTCTGCCCGGGCTCCGCCCGGCGCCGCCCGGCGCCGCCCGCGCGCGTCCGCGAGGCGGAGGGTGCTGTCGCCTTTTGTTGCGCCTCCTGGCGCTTGTGCAGGAAGTGGGCGGTGGGTTTAGCAAGGCACGCTGGGAGTTGTGGTCCGCTCCGCTCCGCGGCCGTGCGATGGCGTTGCACAGCGGCGGGGGCGGCCACAACGTCAGGGACCCAGTGGCGCTGAGCAGTGCTGGTGGTGAAGAACGACCCCTCCTGGAGCCGGTAAGTGGCAGAAATGACCCATACGATCAGTGGTTAATCCATTTACCACGGGATTTAGACATCTGGACAGTCTTATAAACCGCATGGCCTTTGAATTTGAAGGCATAATACAAGGGTAGCAATTATAAATGTCATACTTGTCTGTATGCCACTGGTAGATTCAACCTGAGGAAGGTTCAACACCGAAACCCGTTGGCGATAATTGTGTTTAACAAAAGTGTTTCTCTCAAAATATTTAAAATTGACATTTAATTGTAGTGTTGTATTACTTTATTTATTTGCACTGTACAAAATGATGTTATCTTTGTCAATCTCCCAGAGTGGTCATATTTATATGGTGATGGATTTATGAACAAAATATATATAATTATTTATTTCGCAGACGTACGACATCAACTTTGTATATATAAGAATCTTTTTAATACTAGTTGATATCAATCTCAGATTATGTGAAAAGAAAAATATCAACCGTAAATTTTGTAATAAGAAAAATAAAAAAGATATATTTTTTGATAAAACATATGTGTGAATCACAATCACTTGCATAGATATCTATGAATTAGCTGCAGCACATAGGTATAAGTAGCACTTCTGCCCAGTGCTAACTCCTTTTTCCCAATATAACTATTGGCAGACAAGGCCTGACAAGCTTGCAGGCCTAGGCTTCAAAATGGCCACAAGCCACATGGCCAGGCCCAACATCAGAAAGCCCACCCCAAAAAAACACATTTCCCAACTCAATCCAATGCCATCCATGCCCTAAAGGATGTCTAAATTCAACAGACCACACAGAAACACTTGATTAATAAAGCTGTGGCTACCTGCTCTGAGCCTACTGGATGAAAGCAGGCCTGTTGGCAGACAAGGCCAGACAAGCTTGCAGGCCCAGGCTTCAAATTGGCCACCAGCCACATGGCCAGGCCTAACACCAGAAAGCCCACCCCAAAAAACACACTTCCCAACTTAATCCAATGCCACCCATGCCCTAAATTATGTCTAAATTCAACAGACCACACAGAAACACTTGATTAATAAATCTGTGTCTTCCTTCTCTGAGTCTACTGGATGAAAGCAGGCCTGTTGGCAGACAGAGCCAGACAAGCTTGCAGGTCTAGGCTTAACAATGGCCACCAGCTACATGGCCAGGCCCAAAATCAGAAAGCCCACCCCAAAAAACACATTTCCCAACTCAATCCAATGCCATCCATGCCCTAAATGATGTCTAAATTCAACAGACCACATAGAAACACTTGATTAATAAAGCTGTGGCTACCTGCTCTGAGCCTACTGGATGAAAGCAGACCTGTTGGCAGATAAGGCCAGACAAGCTTGCAGGCCTAGGCTTCAAAATGGCCACCAGCCACATGGCCAGGCCCAACATCAGAAAGCTAAGTATGGGCGAAATTTTCGAATTCGCGTATCGCGAATACGCGCGAAATCGAATTTGCAATCCGCAAAAGCCACGAATTTGTGCGAATTTGCGGATTCTTTTTTTTGCGTGTTCGCGGGTTTTTTTGCGTGTTTGCGGGTTTTTTGCGTGTTCGCGGGGCTTTTTGCATGTTCGCGGGTCGCTTGCATGGCGAAGTTACCCATGCGGTCGTGTATGGGCACAGCACCCTCTGGTTCACCACTGCCACCCTCTGGTTCATCACTGCCACCCTCTGGTTCACCACTGCCACCCTCTGGTTCACCCCTGCCACCCTCTGGTTTACCACTGCCACCCTCTGGTTCACCCCTGCCACCCTCTGGTTCACCCCTGCCACCCTCTGGTTCACCACTGCCACCCTCTGGTTCAGCACTGTCACCCTCTGGTTTACCACTGCCACCCTCTGGTTCACCCCTGCCACCATCTGGTTCATCACTGCCACCCTCTGGTTCACCCCTGCCACCCTCTGGTTCACCCCTGCCACCCTCTCGTTCAGCACTGCCACCCTCTGGTTCAGCACTGTCACCCTCTGGTTCACCCCTGCCACCCTCTGGTTCATCACTGTCACCATCTGGTTCATCACTGCCACCCTCTGGTTCACCACTGCCACCCTCTACCGAGACCTTTTGTGACGCAGCGGTAGCACAAAAGATGCGCCATGGTGCTGGGTATTAACAACGTGACGCATCTGAGAGATGCGTCACGTTGTAAAGCCCTGCGCCATCAGGAGGCGTTCCGGCGCAGGGGAGGGCGTTCCGGCGCAGGGGAGGGCGTTCCTGCGCAGGAACGCCTCCTAAAAGTGGCTGAGGGAAATCTACAAGATTTCACTCAGTCACTTTTAGGCCAATGCTGCGTCAAAACCCTGCGCCTGCTTGAAGCAGGCGCAAGGCTTGATGCAGCATTGGGGAGATAGGGCCCCCCAGAGCATTGCTGGTGCTGCGTCGCAAGTGCGACGCAGCTCCAGCAATGCGCTGCTTTTACGGCACAGATTTGTGGCGCATCTGTGCCATTTTTGCCACATGGTGCGCCGCATTGTAAATGCGGCGCACCATGGGTGGCGGAGCTGCGGCGCACAATAACTGGCGCATCCCTAGGGATGCGCCAGTTATTGTAAATCTGCCCCTATACATTTAGCCAACGAGGGAACAGTTACTGATTAGACAGTAGAAATTACTCCAGTTGAGTAGAGGTATTGCACAAAAAGGTGGCATCATCCTGCCCCCTGTTAGACTCGTTTTTTGTGCCCTTATGCCCTCTGTTAGACTCATTTTCCCCTGGTTTTGTGCCCTTCTGCCCTCTGTTAGACTCGTTTTTTGTGCCCTTCTGCCCTCTGTTAGACTCGTTTTTTGTGCCCTTCTGCGTTCTGTTAGACTCGTTTTTGTGCCTTTCTGCCCCGTTAGACTCGTTTGTTGTGCCCTTCTGCCCTCTGTTAGACTCGTTTTTCCCTTGTTTTTCTGCCCTCTGTCCTCTGTTAGACTGTTTTTTTGTGCCCTTCTGCCCTCTGTTAGACTCGTTTTTCCCTTGTTTTTCTGCCCTTCTGCCCTTTGTTAGAATGCTTTTTGTGCCTTTATGCCCTCTGCATCACCCCATCATCACTCAGCGCTACCCTAGCATCACTCAGCACCACCAGATTATCACTCAGCACCACCACATTATCACACAGCACCACCACAGCACCACTCAGCACCACCACAGCATCACTCAGCACCACCACAGCATCACTCAGCACCACCACAGCACCACTCAGCACCACCACAGCATCACTCAGCACCACCACAGCACCACTCAGCACCACCACAGCACCACTCAGTGCCACCACAGCATCACTCTTCAAAAGGGGGTGGTGATGGACAGAGTATCTGAATTAAGCAGAACACTCCTACCCAGTCAAAAGATCAGGGCTTGATCCATCACCGTTTTTTAGCTCACTGCCCCATCCCAGTTCAGAACCTGGCTGCATGCAAATTAGTCTGACCCTGGCCCAGTGCATCATGGGAACAGGGCAGACCAAACTACCAAGCCAATTCTTTACTGGAAACGAAACAAGCTTCCGGGGACCGGTTTCTGGCATTACAGCCGTCTTCGGCCCGGCTTGCTTGAATCCTGATGGTGCAGTGAGCAAGGGACTCACATCTGAGCATACCCTTCCACACTTGTGGTAGCCAAAACGATTCAAAAGGGGGTGGTGATGGACAGAGTATCTGAATTAAGCAGAACACTCCTACCCAGTCAAAAGATCAGGGCTTGATCCATCACCGTTTTTTAGCTCACTGCACCATCCCAGTTCAGAACCTGGCTACATGCAAATTAGTCTGACCTTGGCCCAGTGCATCATGGGAACAGGGCAGACCAAACTACCAAGCCAATTCTTTAAATATCAACTGTAAATTTTGTAATAAGAAAAATAAAAAAGATATATTTTTTGATAATACATATGTGTGAATCACAATCACTTGCATAGATATCTATGATATAGCTGCAGCACATAGGTATAAGTAGCACTTCTGCCCAGTGCTAACTCCTTTTTCCCAATATAACTATTGGCAGACAAGGCCAGACAAGCTTGCAGGCCTAGGCTTCAAAATGGCCACAAGCCACATGGCCAGGCCCAACATCAGAAAGCCCACCCCAAAAAAAACACATTTCCCAACTCAATCCAATGCCATCCATGCCCTAAATGATGTCTAAATTCAACAGACCACACAGAAACACTTGTTTAATGCAGCTGAGGCTACCTGCTCTGAGAATACTGGATGAAAGCAGGCATGTTGGCAGACAAGGCCAGACAAGCTTGCAGGCCTAGGCTTCTAAATGGCGACCTGCTACGAGGCCAGGCCCAACAACAGAAAGCCCACCCCAAAAAAACACATTTCCCAACTCAATCCAATGCCATCCAGGCCCTAAATGATGCTTGAAAATGAAATACATTAAAAAAACACCTAAGGAACAGTTGCTTCATCATGCACACACCCATGAGGCCATGACTAGCTCGGGGCCTACTACTGACTACTACTACCCAAAACATTTCAAAAAAAGGAATGATAGTTACCAAAATTAAATTGTGGTTGCAACAACTGCAATGCCCACAGTCAAACAGACACAACAACCACTTACTTGTAAAATATCCAATTCAAAAATCCTCAAATCCAATTGCAATGATGCAGCAGACAAAAAGAGTGATCTTTCCAGCTCAAAATTCAAAGGCAGAATGAGCAGGAGTTGGACAAAGCACTGGGAGGAGCCTGCTGGGCAGGAACGGGAAGTTGGAGATTCTGTGGCACTTCCTCCCTCTCTCCCCATTTTAAACAAGCATTTGCAATGCAATAGGTCTTGCATTAGGAAAATTTGAGCTATTGGTATTGTAAATGACACATTTTTTATTTATGTGTTGCTTTTGAAAATAGCGAAATTATTAGTTTTGTCACTTACAATGCCAATAGTTTTAACTTTCGCAAATGTGACACCTATAGCATTTGTAATGCAATATGTGTTGTATTTACGTGACTTAAATGTATTGATATTACAAATAACAATGGCTTTACATTTTTTTTAATAATTAATACTTAAATAAAAGCTATTGTAATTTATAATGGCAATAGCTTAAACTTTTGTAAATAACTTTTGTGAAGATTATGTTCAGTGTATTTTATTGTGACGAAAATCCAAGAACAGAAGTGAAATATTAACATCTTTCTGTGACATTTGTAATAAAGCTTGAAACATTGAGAGAACATATTTGAACCAGTTGTTGTTGAATGGTTGCACAGATTGATGCTGTGGTGGCGCTGAGTGATGTTGTGGTGGCGACGAGTGATGCTGTGGCGTTCAATGATGCTGTGGTAGTGCATAGTGATGTTGTGGGGCCCCTGAGTGATGCTGTGGTGGTGATGAGTGATGCTGTGGTGATGCGATAGAGCGAGTGCGATAGATAGATAGAGTGAGGGCGATAGATAGATAGAGGGAGGGCGATAGATAGAGGGAGGACGATAGATAGATAGAGGGAGGGCGATAGATAGATAGATAGATAGATAGATAGATAGATAGATAGATAGATAGATAGATAGATAGATAGATAGATAGATAGATAGATAGATAGATAGATATATAGATAGATAGATAGATAGATAGATAGATAGATAGATAGATAGATAGATAGATAGATAGATAGATAGATAGATAGATAGATAGATAGATAGATAGATAGATAGAGTGAGGGCGATGGATAGATAGATAGATAGATAGATTGATAGATAGATAGATAGATAGATAGATAGATAGATAGATAGATAGATAGATAGATAGATAGACTGAGGGCGATAGATAGATAGACAGATAGATAGAGTGATGGCGATAGATAGAGTGAGTGCGATAGATAGATAGAGTGAGGGCGATAGAGTGAGGGTGATAGATAGATAGAGTGAGGGCAATAGATAGAGTGAGGGCGATGGATAGATAGAGTGAGGGCGATAGATAGATAGGTAGATAGATAGATAGATAGATAGATAGATAGATAGATAGATAGATAGATAGATAATAGAGTGAGGGCGATAGATAGCTAGAGTGAGGGCGATAGATAGATAGAGTGAGGGCGATAGATAGATAGAGTGAGGGCAATAGGCAGATAGAGTGAGGGCAATAGAGTGAGGGCGATATATAGATAGAGTGAGGGCGATAGATGGATAGATAGATAGAGTGAGGGAAATAGATAGCTAGAGTGAGGGCGATAGATAGATAGAGTGAGGGCGATAGATAGATAGAGTGAGGGCAATAGGCAGATAGAGTGAGGGCAATAGAGTGAGGGCGATAGATAGATAGAATGAGGGCAATAGATAGCTAGAGTGAGGGCGATAGATACATAGAGTGAGGGTGATAGATAGATAGAGTGAGGGCAATAGGCAGATAGAGTGAGGGCAATAGAGTGAGGGCGATAGATAGAATGAGGGCGATGGATAGATAGAGTGAGGGGGATAGATAGATAGATAGATAGATAGATAGATAGATAGATAGATAGATAGATACATAGATAGATACATAGATAGATACATAGATAGATACATAGATAGATACATAGATAGATAGATAGAGTGAGGGCAATAGATAGCTAGAGTGAGGGCGATAGATAGAGTGAGGGCGATAGATAGATAGAGTGAGGGTGATAGATAGATAGAGTGAGGGCAATAGGCAGATAAAGTGAGGGCAATAGAGTGAGGGCGATAGATAGATAGAGTGAGGACAAGAGATGGATAGATAGATAGAGTGAGGGCGATAGAGTGAGGTGGTCTCATGGTGGACGTGGTGGTGGCCGTGGTGGTGGTGGTGGACATGGTGATGGTGGACGTAGTGGTGGATGTGGTGGACATGGTGGTGGTGGACATGGTGGTGGTGGACGTAGTGGTGGTGGATGTGGTGAACGTGGTGGTGGTGGTGGATGTGGTGGTGGTGGATGTGGTGGTGGTGGACATGGTGGTGGTGGATGTCGTGGTGGTGGATGTAGTGGTGGTGGATGTGGTGATAGACGTGGTGGTCGTGGATGTGGTGGTGGTGGATGTGGTGGTGGTGGTAGTGGTGGTGGACATGGTGGAGGTGGGAGTGATGGTGGTGGACATGGTGGTGGTGGATGTCGTGGTGGTGGATGTAGTGGTGGTGGATGTGGTGATAGACGTGGTGGTCGTGGATGTGGTGGTGGTGGATGTGGTGGTGGTGGTAGTGGTGGTGGACATGGTGGAGGTGGGAGTGATGGTGGTGGACGTGATGGTGGTGGACATGGCGGTGGTGGACATAGTGGTGGTGGATGTAGTGGTGGTGGATATGGTGGTGGATGTGGTGGTGGGTGTGGTGGTGGTGGTGGACGTGGTGGTGGGGGAGATGGTGGTGGTAGACGTGGTGGACATGGTGGTGGTGGATGTGGTGGATGTGGTGGTGGTGGATGTGGTGATGGTGGTGGTAGTGGTGGTGGTGGTGGACATGGTGGTGGTGGGTGGTGAACGTGGTAGTGGTGGAGGTGGGCGTGGTGGTAGTGGACATGGTGGTGGTGGATGTCGTTGTGGTGAATGTAGTGGTGGTGGATGTGGTGGTGGACGTGGTGCTCGTGAACGTGGTGGTGGTGGATGTGGTGGTGGATGTGGTGGTGGTGGTAGTGGTGGTGGACATGGTGGAGGTGGGTGTGGTGGTGGTGGACGTGGTAGTGATGGACATGGTGGTGGTGGACTTAGTGGTGGTGAATGTGGTGGTGGATATGGTGGTGGTGGTGATGGACGTGGTGGTGGTGGACATGGTGGACATGGTGGTTGTGGTCATGGTGGTGATGGACGTGGTGGACATGGTGGACATGGTGGCGGTGGACATGGTGGTTGACGTGGTGGTGATGGACATGGTGGTGGTGGACGTGGTGGACATGGTGGTGGTGGTGGATGTGGTGGTAGTGGTGGTGGACGTGGTGGTGGTGGTGGGTGTGGTGGTGGTGGACTTGGTGGTGGTGAAGGTGGAGGTGGGTGTGGTGGTGGTGGACGTAGTGGTCGTGAATGTGGAGGACATAGTGGTGGTGGACATGGTGGTGGATGTGGTGGTGGTGGATGTGGTGGTGGTGGTAGTGGTGGTGGTGGAGGACATGGTGGTGGTGGATTTCGTGGTGGTGAATGTAGTGGTGGTGGATGTGGTGAATGTAGTGGATGTGGTAGTGGTGGACGTGGTGGTGGTGGACGTGGTGGTGGTGGATGTGGTGGTGGTGGATGTGGTGGTGGTGATAGTGGTGGTGGTGGAGGTGAGTGTGGTGGTGGTGGACATGGTGGTGGTGGATGTCGTGGTGGTGAATGTAGTGGTGGCAGATGTGGTGGATGTGGTGGTGGATGTGGTGGTGGTGGTCGTGGACGTGGTGGTGGAGGATGTAGTGGTGGATGTGGTGGTGGTGGTAGTGGTGGTGGATGTTGTGGTGGTGGATGTGGTGGACATGGTGATGGTGGATGTAGTGGTGGTGGATGTGGTGGTGGATGTGGTGGTGGATGTGGTGGTGATGGTGGGTGTGGTAGTGGTGGACGTGGTGGTGGTGGATGTGGTGGATGTGGTCATTGTGGACATGGTGGTGATGGACATGGTGGTGGTGGATGTGGTGGTGGTGGACATGGTGGTGGACATGGTGGTGGTGGACGTGGTGGTGGTGGACATGGTGGTGGTGGACATGGTGGTGGTGGAAGTGGTGGACATGGTGGTGGATGTGGTAGTTGTGGATGTGGTGGTAGTGGTGGTGGACATGGTGGTGATGGTGGGTGTGGTGGTGGTGGTAGTGGTGGAGGTGGAGGTGGGTGTGGTGGATTTGGTGGTGGTGGACATGGTGGTGGACGTAGTGGTGGTGGATGTGGTGGACGTAGTGGTGGTGGACGTGGTGGTGGATGTGGTGGTGGTGATAGTGGTGGTGGTGGAGGTGAGTGTGGTGGTGGTGGACATGGTGGTGGTGGATGTCGTGGTGGTGAATGTAGTGGTGGCGGATGTGGTGGATGTGGTGGTGGATGTGGTGGTGGTGGTCGTGGATGTGGTGGTGGTGGATGTGGTGGTGGAGGATGTGGTGGTGGATGTGGTGGTGGTGGATGTGGTGATGGTGGTGGTAGTTGTGGTGGTGGTGGACATGGTGGTGGTGGGTGGTGGACGTGGTAGTGGTGGAGGTGGGTGTGGTGGTGGTGGACATGGTGGTGGTGGATGTCGTGGTGGTGGATGTAGTGGTGGTGGATGTGGTGATAGACGTGGTGGTCGTGGACGTGGTGATGGTGGATGTGGTGGTGGTGGTAGTGGTGGTGGACATGGTGGAGGTGGGAGTGATGGTGGTGGACATGGCGGTGGTGGACATAGTGGTGGTGGATGTGGTGGTGGTGGATATGGTGGTGGATGTGGTGGTGGGTGTGGTGGTGGTGGTGGACGTGGTGGTGGTGGACATGGTGGTGGTGGTTGTGGTGGACATGGTGGTGGTGGACGTGGTGGTGGTGGTGGATGTGGTGGTGGTGGATGTGGTGATGGTGGTGGTAGTGGTGGTGGTGGTGGACATGGTGGTGGTGGGTGGTGGACGTGGTAGTGGTGGAGGTAGGTGTGGTGGTAGTGGACATGGTGGTGGTGGATGTCGCGGTGGTGGATGTAGTGGTGGTGGATGTGGTGGTGGACGTGGTGGTCGTGAACGTGGTGGTGGTGGATGTGGTGGTGGATGTGGTGGTGGTGGTAGTGGTGGTGGACATGGTGGAGGTGGGTGTGGTGGTGGTGGACTTGGTAGTGATGGACATGGTGGTGGTGAACTTAGTGGTGGTGGATGTGGTGGTGGATATGGTGGTGGTGGTGGTGATGGACGTGGTGGTGGTGGACATGGTGGTTGTGGAAATGGTGGTGATGGACGTGGTGGACATGGTGGCGGTGGACATGGTGGTTGACGTGGTGGTGATGGACATGGTGGTGGTGGACGTGGTGGACATGGTGGTGGTGGTGGTGGTAGTGGTGGTGGACGTGGTGGTGGTGGTGGGTGTGGTGGTGGTGGACTTGGTGGTGGTGAAGGTGGAGGTGGGTGTGGTGGTGGTGGACGTAGTGGTCGTGAATGTGGAGGACATAGTGGTGGTGGACATGGTGGTGGTGGATGTGGTGGTGGTGGTAGTGGTGGTGGTGGAGGACATGGTGGTGGTGGATGTCGTGGTGGTGAATGTAGTGGTGGTGGATGTGGTGAATGTGGTGGATGTGGTAGTGGTGGACGTGGTGGTGGTGGATGTGGTGGTGGTGGATGTGGTGGTGGTGGATGTGGTGGTGGTGATAGTGGTGGTGGTGGAGGTGAGTGTGGTGGTGGTGGACATGGTGGTGGTGGATGTCGTGGTGGTGAATGTAGTGGTGGCAGATGTGGTGGATGTGGTGGTGGATGTGGTGGTGGTGGTCGTTGACGTGGTGGTGGTAGATGTGGTGGTGGAGGATGTAGTGGTGGATGTGGTGGTGGTGGTAGTGGTGGTGGACGTTGTGGTGGTGGATGTGGTAGACATGGTGATGGTGGATGTAGTGGTGGTGGATGTGGTGGTGGATGTGGTGGTGGATGTGGTGGTGATGGTGGGTGTGGTAGTGGTGGACGTGGTGGTGGTGGAAGTGGTGGACGTGGTCATTGTGGACATGGTGGTGATGGACATGGTGGTGGTGGATGTGGTGGTGGTGGACATGGTGGTGGACATGGTGGTGCTGGACGTGGTGGTGGTGGACATGGTGGTGGTGGAAGTGGTGGACATGGTGGTGGATGTGGTAGTTGTGGATGTGGTGGTAGTGGTGGTGGACATGGTGGTGGTGGTGGGTGTGGTGGTGGTGGTAGTGGTGGAGGTGGAGGTGGGTGTGGTGGTGGTGGATTTGGTGGTGGTGGACATGGTGGTGGATGTAGTGGTGATGGATGTGGTGGACGTAGTGGTGGTGGACGTGGTGGTGGATGTGGTGGTGGTGATAGTGGTGGTGGTGGAGGTGAGTGTGGTGGTGGTGGACATGGTGGTGGTGGATGTCGTGGTGGCGAATGTAGTGGTGGCGGATGTGGTGGATGTGGTGGTGGATGTGGTGGTGGTGGTCGTGGATGTGGTGGTGGTGGATATGGTGGTGGAGGATGTGGTGGTGGATGTGGTGGTGGTGGATGTGGTGATGGTGGTGGTAGTTGTGGTGGTGGTGGACATGGTGGTGGTGGGTGGTGGACGTGGTAGTGGTGGAGGTGGGTGTGGTGGTGGTGGACATGGTGGTGGTGGATGTCGTGGTGGTGGATGTAGTGGTGGTGGATGTGGTGATAGACGTGGTGGTCGTGGACGTGGTGATGGTGGATGTGGTGGTGGTGGTAGTGGTGGTGGACATGGTGGAGGTAGGAGTGATGTTGGTGGACATGGCGGTGGTGGACATAGTGGTGGTGGATGTGGTGGTGGTGGATATGGTGGTGGATGTGGTGGTGGGTGTGGTGGTGGTGGTGGACATGGTGGTGGTGGACATGGTGGTGGTGGACGTGGTGGACATGGTGGTGGTGGACGTGGTGGTGGTGGTGGATGTGGTGGTGGTGGATGTGGTGATGGTGGTGGTAGTGGTGGTGGTGGTGGACATGGTGGTGGTGGGTGGTGGACGTGGTAGTGGTGGAGGTGGGTGTGGTGGTAGTGGACATGGTGGTGGTGGATGTCGTGGTGGTGGATGTAGTGGTGGTGGATGTGGTGGTGGACGTGGTGGTCGTGAACGTGGTGGTGGTGGATGTGGTGGTGGAAGTGGTGGTGGTGGTAGTGGTGGTGGACATGGTGGAGGTGGGTGTGGTCGTGGTGGACGTGGTAGTGATGGACATGGTGGTGGTGGACTTAGTGGTGGTGGATGTGGTGGTGGATATGGTGGTGATGGACGTGGTGGTGGTGGACATGGTGGACATGGTGGTTGTGGACATGGTGGTGATGGACGTGGTGGACGTGGTGGACTTGGTGGCGGTGGACATGGTGGTTGACGTGGTGGTGATGGACATGGTGGTGGTGGACGTGGTGGACATGGTGGTGGTGGTGGTGGTGGTAGTGGTGGTGGACGTGGTGGTGGTGGTGGACGTGGTGGTGGTGGACTTGGTGGTGGTGAAGGTGGAGGTGGGTGTGGTGGTGGTGGACGTAGTGGTCGTGAATGTGGAGGACATAGTGGTGGTGGACATGGTGGTGGTGGATGTGGTGGTGGTGGTAGTGGTGGTGGTGGAGGACATGGTGGTGGTGGATGTCGTGGTGGTGAATGTAGTGGTGGTGGATGTGATGAATGTGGTGGATGTGGTAGTGGTGGACGTGGTGGTGGTGGACGTGGTGGTGGTGGTGGATGTGGTGGTGGTGGATGTGGTGGTGGTGATAGTGGTGGTGGTGGAGGTGAGTGTGGTGGTGGTGGACATGGTGGTGGTGGATGTCGTGGTGGTGAATGTAGTGGTGGCAGATGTGGTGGATGTGGTGGTGGATGTGGTGGTGGTGGTCGTGGACGTGGTGGTGGTGGTGGGTGTGGTAGTGGTGGACATGGTGGTGGTGGACGTGGTGGACGTGGTCATTGTGGACATGGTGGTGATGGGCATGGTGGTGGTGGACGTGGTGGTGGTGGACTTGGTGGTGGTGGACGTGGTGGTGGTGGACATGGTGGACATGGTAGTGGTGGAAGTGGTGGACATGGTGGATGTGGTAGTTGTGGATGTGGTGGTAGTGGTGGTGGACATGGTGGTGGTGGTGGGTGTGGTGGTGGTGGTAGTGGTGGAGGTGGAGGTGGGTGTGGTGGTGGTGGATTTGGTGGTGGTGGACATGGTGGTGGACGTAGTGGTGGTGGATGTGGTGGACGTAGTGGTGGTGGACGTGGTGGTGGATGTGGTGGTGGTGGATGTGGTGGTGGTGATAGTGGTGGTGGTGGACATGGTGGTGGTGGATGTCGTGGTGGTGAATGTAGTGGTGGCGGATGTGGTGGATGTGGTGGTGGATGTGGTGGTGGTGGTCGTGGATGTGGTGGTGGTGGATATGGTGGTGGAGGATGTAGTGGTGGATGCGGTGGTGGTGGTAGTGGTGGAGGTGGACATGATGGTGGTAGATGTAGTGGTGGTGGATGTGGTGGTGGTGGATGTGGTGGTGGTGGTGGGTGTGGTAGTGGTGGACATGGTGGTGGACATTGGTCATTGTGGACATGGTGGTGATGGACATGGTGGTGGTGGATGTGGTGGTGGTGGACATGGTGGTGGACATGGTGGTGGTGGACGTGGTGGTGGTGGACATGGTGGACATGGTGGTGATGGAAGTGGTGGACGTGGTGGTGGATGTGGTAGTCGTGGATGTGGTGGTAGTGGTGGTGGACATGGTGGTGGTGGTGGGTGTGGTGGTGGTGGTAGTGGTGGAGGTGGAGGTGGGTGTGGTGGTGGTGGATTTGGTGGTGGTGGACATGGTGGTGGACGTAGTGGTGGTGGATGTGGTGGACCTAGTGGTGGTGGATGTGGTGGATGTGGTGGTGGTGGATGTGGTGGTGGTGATAGTGGTGGTGGTGGAGGTGAGTGTGGTGGTGGTGGACATGGTGGTGGTGGATGTCGTGGTGGTGAATGTAGTGGTGGCGGATGTGGTGGATGTGGTGGTGGATGTGGTGGTGGTGGTCGTGGACGTGGTGGTGGTGGATGTGGTGGTGGAGGATGTAGTGGTGGATACGGTGGTGGTGGTAGTGGTGGTGGACGTTGTGGTGGTGGATGTGGTGGTGGTGGACATGGTGGTGGTGGATGTAGTGGTGGTGGTGGATGTGGTGGTGGTGGTGGGTGTGGTAGTGGTGGACGTGGTGGTGGACATTGGTCATTGTGGACATGGTGGTGATGGACATGGTGGTGGTGGATGTGGTGGTGGTGGACATGGTGGTGGACATGGTGGTGGTGGACGTGGTGGTGGTGGACATGGTGGACATGGTGGTGATGGAAGTGGTGGACATGGTGGTGGATGTGGTAGTCGTGGATGTGGTGGTAGTGGTGGTGGACATGGTGGTGGTGGTGGGTGTGGTGGTGGTGGTAGTGGTGGAGGTGGAGGTGGGTGTGGTGGTGGTGGATTTGGTGGTGGTGGACATGGTGGTGGTGGACGTAGTGGTGGTGGATGTGGTGGAAGTGGTGGTGGTGGACGTGGTGATGGTGGTGGATGTGGTGGTGGTAGTGGTGGTGGTGGTGGACATGGTGGTGGTGAACGTGGTGGTGGTGGAGGTGGGTGTGGTGGTGGTGGACATTGTGGTGATGGATGTTGTGGTGGTGAATGTAGTGGTGGTGGGTGTGGTGGATGGTGTGGTGGTGGATGTGGTGGTGGTCGTGGACGTGGTGGTGGTGGATGTGGTGATGGTGAATGTGGTGGTGGTAGTGGTGGTGGACATGGTGGTGGTGGTGGTGGAGGTGGGTGTGGTGGTGGTGGATGTGGTGGTGGTGGATATGGTCATGGACATAGTGGTGGTGGTCGTAGTGGTGGACATGGTGGTGGTGGACGTAGTGGTCGTGGATGTGGTGGACATAGTGGTGGTGGACGTAGTGGTGGTAGATGTGGTAGTGGTGGATGTGGTGGTGGTGGTAGTGGTGGTGGTGGAGGTGGGTGTTGTGGTGGTGGACATGGTGGTGGTGGATGTCGTGGTGGTGAATGTAGTGGTGGTGGATGTGGTGGACGTAGTGGTGGTGGATGTGGTGGACGTAGTGGTGGTGGACATGGTGGTGGTGGATGTGGTGGTGGTGGATGTGGTGGTGGTGGTAGTGTTGGTGGTGGAGGTGAGTGTGGTGGTGGTGGATGTCGTGGTGGTGGTGGTGGTGGATGTGGGGGTGGTGGTCGTGGACGTGGTGGTGGTGGATGTGGTGGTGGAGGATGTAGTGGTGGATGTGGTGGTGGTGGTAGTGGTGGTGGACGTGGTAGTGAATGTGGTGGTGGATATGGTGGTGGTGGATGTGGTGGTGGTGGTGGGTGTGGTAGTGGTGGACGTGGTGGTGGTGGTGGACGTGGTGGATGTGGTCGTTGTGGACATGGTGGTGATGGACATGGTGGTGGTGGACATGGTGGTGGTGGATGTGGTAGTGGTGTATGTGTTGGTAGTGGTGGTGGACGTGGTGGTGGTGGTGGGTGTGGTGGTGGTGGACGTGGTGGTGGTAGTGGTGGAGGTGGAGGTGGGTGTGGTGGTGGTAGATTTGGCGGTGGTGGACTTAGTGGTGGTGGATGTAGTGGTGGTGGACATGGTGGTAGTGGACGTAGTGGTGGTGGATGTGGTGGAAGTGGTGGTGGTGGACGTGGTGATGGTGGTGGATGTGGTGGTGGTAGTGGTGGTGTTGGTGGACATGGTGGTGGTGGGCGTGGTGGTGATGGAGGTGGGTGTGGTGGTGGTGGGCATGGTGGTGATGGATGTCGTGGTGGTGAATGTAGTGGTGGTGGATGTGGTGGTGGTCGTGGACGTGGTGATGGTGGATGTGGTGGTGGATGTGGTGGTGGTGGTAGTGGTGGTGGTGGGTGGTGGACATGGTGGTGGTGGAGGTGGGTGTGGTGGTGGTGGACGTGGTGGTGGTGGACATGGTGGTGGTGGACATAGTGGTGGTGGATGTAGTGGTGATAGTGGTTGAGGTGGTGGTGGTAGACGTGGTGGTGGTAGACTTGGTGGTGGAGGTGGTGGTGGGTGTGGTGGTGGATGTGGTGGTGGATGTGGTGGTGGGTGTGGTGGTGGATGTGGTGGTAGACATGGTGGTGGTGGTGGACATGGTGGATGTGGTGGTGGTGGATGCGGTGGTGGTGGATGCGGTGGTGCCCAATGTTCAGAGGGGACAGGCCCCTTTACACAACAGAGCTGCCGGTTGCTCCGTCAGTTGTTGTCAAGGATTGTTTGGGTTTAGAAACCAGTTCTGCTGCACTTCAAACAAGCTGCAGGGAGATTTGAAAAAGGTGTTGTGCAGCTAAAACTGCATTAAAGTTCAATTTTACCCAGTTTGTGGGGTGTAAAGCACAATAGCAGTGAGAGCTGCTCCCCTGCCTGGAAAAGCCTTCAGCTATTTAAATGCAAATTCCGGGGAAGGGGAAATGTCTTTGGGGCGACTCCGGGAGATTAAGTAAAGTGTAAGCAGTGCCCTGAGCTGCTGCGAAAAGACACCCAATACTTAGAGGTTACTCCATTCACTAACACAACAAATCTAACATGTTGCTTTCCCATCTGGACTGCACACGATAGGCATAAACTGCAGAATAATGTATTGCGCACAATGGAAGTCTGTACTATCTCTGAGACATGGAAAATCATGCTCCATAAAAGTTTGGAATCCAAAGCAATAACAAATAACCCACTTCCTATCACTTTTGCTGCAACATTAATTTGATGCTTGGTGGAAAAGAAACTTTTGTACCAATAAAAATCATTCTCTCCCAGACTATGTACAAGAAAGTTAAAGCTTTGCTTACACAAACAAACAGTCAGACCAACGGAACCACTGGAGGCATGTGGAGTGTAGTTGTGGGTTTCTCAGTGGCCCTGGAGCTTCCTTGGAGTTAAGAGCAGTCTCCATGGTTTCTGGTGGCACAACCTCTAGGTTAGAGGAGCCTCTGTAGTCTTGGTGGTGGCCCCCTGCTGGAGCTCTAGACTTAAGCTACCGCCATGTTGCTCTGAAGGTGCCTTGTATGGAGAGCAGGATATCGGCTGGGGGTGCGGGCCTTGGTTAAGGTAAAAATAGATCGTCTGCTGTAAGGATAATTAAGAACAGCTCAGTGAAATCAGGTTTCTCGAGCCCTTTTTGTAAATATAAATCGTGACCTAAGCAGTTGTAGCCAAGGCGTGGAATGGGGGAGCAAGCGCCCGCTGCCATTGGTAAAGTTAATGCAGGACATTGCGCTGTGGTGAAAATAAAAAGAATGATTTAAAAGTTAATTTAAGCAAACCGGGCAGCACAAAACAAAGGAAGGGCACGAATCTCATGCACAGCTCGGTATAAATCTATTGATTCAGTTTTGCTGTAACTGGCATCTGGAAATATTTGTACACGCCAGAAAGTGCTATACACTTCCATCACCGGAATTTGCTGCTCAAAATCTGACAAAAAGCTACTGAGGCGTTTTGAGAAAAATTTCCTGTAGGCTGGTCAAACGTGAACATCTTAGCTTTACCTGCATTATGAAGCTTGAGAATCAAGTACAGCGGTCTGTGTTATTGCTTGCATTTGTGCTTAAAATGCAGGCACCGAACACGTTCAATTATGTACCTCTGCTGCACGACGAGCCCTGAAGTTAAAGTTTGGACCCTTCAAAAGGCGGATGAGAACCGGTTTGCGCGCTCTGTGCTCGGGGAGGGGGAGGGCCATTAGCCTGTGAGAACTTGCGGCCGGAGATCAAAGGAAGGGTGGGAGGGACATTGGCGAGCGAGGGGTGAGGGGGTGTGCAGCCTGGTGAGCTGAAGTGGCAGAAGAGGGGGAGCACGGCGCAAGTGCACAAAGTGTCTTGTAGCAAATGACAGCTGTTCACAATGTGCGTGGTTGTGCTCACATGCACTGTACCCGATCCGCAATTTGGGTTTACTTTTGAAAGCCTTACTATAATCTCGCCAAGCATCCCTAACGGGATGGCTTAGGCGAGACCTAAAAAGGACTCCTTGCACAAAAAAGGACAGCCAAATGTCAATCTGAGGAGTTTTTTCATCCAAATCATCATTTGCAGAAGGTTTTATGCTGCTAGAGCTGACATTCTTCTCCAAATTGAAAATTTTACATGTTCGAGTTCTCGAGCTTCACATTACTTCCGCTGGAAGTCGATGGCACGTCCAAAAATGATGTGTCCGCCTTCTCGTGCTCCCTGTCACGTTTGATATGACGTGTTCGCGTCCTTGCGCTCTCGCTCGTGGTGGAGAATGACTTGTTTGGGTTCTCTCGCTCCTTGTCGCGTTCGATATGACGTGATCGCGTCCTCACGCACTCACTCGTGGTGGAGAATGACGTGTTCGAGATCTCATACTCTTGTGGTGCATGATCATGAGACGAATGACGCGAGATAGCGCAAAATGGCTACCAACAATCCAACATCTCGTGGAGCATGCAAATGGATCGGGAAAACTTGTCGACGAACACTGGGATCCAGGTAAGGCGATCACGCACGTGAGAACTTATTTTTACAGCGCGAGCATGAAAAAAAATTCCGGTACGCTGTGGAATGTGGAAATTTTGGAATTTTCGCGCTCTCCGCGGAGAGCAAAAATGTCAAATTATCACAATTCCCGCGAGCGGAACGGAATTTGATGCCCAGACCTATTGCAGAGCTTGTGTTCAGTAGGATGCATCGGAGGTGGTTGGGGTCTTTCTTGGCAGGTTGTTCGGCGGCTCTGATGCTGGTGTAGCTTGAGTTCCGGCAGGTGAAGGGACAGTGTGTGCGTTTCAGGGCGGCCTTGAAGCAGGTGTGGGTCCTACTGGGGATGAGAGCGTGGAGTGTACTGGCATCATAGCGGTGGTGGTCGTCGTGGCGGGTGCGGGGACCAGGGGTTCTGGCGATGGTAATGATACTAACATAAAAAGATTAATTCAAAGATATCGGACAAACAAAAAAACATGCAGATGACAAGCAGGCTGTAAATGTGTGTAAGCTGGGATGCGGCACCAGGTGCAGACGACACCAAATAAAAGAAGTTCCAGTGAAACTTAGGCCTTGGGACACTGATAAGAGAAACACAGAAGTAGTAACAGGAAACAGCATTCTACAACCAATATAAATGGAGGGAAAGTAAGTAGCAAGCATACAAACCAATGAAAAGTGAAGGCGGGTTGTAAGCCCCTTTTAAGATTTATATTAAATACAATAGATTTCACACGCACAGCGCAATCGCTGTGCATGTGAAACCTAAAAAGTAACTGGTGCTAATGTAAAGTGCTCCGATACCTTTGCGTGGTGTAGGCACTATATGAAACTTCACAAAAAAGAGTAACGGGTGCTTATGTAAAGAGTTACAATACATTCAGGTGGTGTTGGTGCTACATAAAACTACACAAGAAAATTTGAAAAACAGAATCAGTGGAGAAAGGGATCCGTGCAGTGGAGTTCAGTGGGGGCAAGCAACGACGAGCGGGAGGTAGACAGGCAACCAACATTAAATGCGGGCAGCCACAGGGAGTTAAAGTGATTTGCCAGTAATCACAAAATGTGGAACTGAGGCAGAGGCTAGAGAGACAATGTGAAGTCCTTTTGGGAGAGGATGTGGCATAAGGGCCAGAGCTGCAGACTATTGAGCTGGGAAACCAGGTTTGAGTTTTGGCTTTGGCTTAACATCCTTGATTCGGGGCAAATCACGTAATCTCTCCGTGCCTACAAAAATGAATGTGTCCTTGTGTAAAGTAACTGGTGCTAATGTCATGCACTCCATTACTGTCGGGTGGTGTTTGGTGCTATATAAAACTGTACAAAAAAAGTAACTGGTGCTTATGTAAAGCATTCCAATACCTTCGGGTGGTGTTGGCTCTACTTAAAACTGCACAGAAAAAAAACAATGTGAAAAGCTGAGTCAGGGAGGAGGGGATCTGGGGGAAGAGGGGATCTGTGCAATGCTATTTCAGCTTGTGCAAGCAGCAACGGGCGGGAGATTGATGGTCAACCAACAGCAAATCCGGGCTGGCACAGAGAGATTAAGTGATTTGCCTAAGTGTACAGTGGTTTCATTAAAGGTAACTAGTGTTAAAGTAAAGCGCTCCAAAACCTCTGGGTGGTGTAAGTGCTATATAAAAATGCACAAAACCAATAACTGGTGCTAATGTAAAGTGTTCCAATACCTTTGGGCGGTGTTGGCGCTATATAAAACTGCTCAAAATAAATGTGAAAAGCAGAGTCTAGGGAGGAGGGAATCTAAGCAACAAATTTCAGCAGGGCAAGCAGTAATGGCTGGTAGGTAGATGGGCAACCAACATCAAATGCGATTGATTAAGATTAGGTGAATTGTTCGTAATCACAAAATATGGAACTGAGGCAGAGGCTATGGAGACGATGTAGCATCCTCTTGGTAGAGGATGTGATGTAAGGGCCACAGCTGCCAACTATGGAGATGGGAAACCGGGTTTGAGTTTTGGCATCGGCTTAACATCCTTGATTCTGGGCAAGTCACTTAATCTAATAATCCAAAACAAAAATGAATGTGTCCTTATGTAAAGGAACTGGTGCTAATGTAATGTAAAGGGCTCCAATACCTTCGGGTGGTGTTGTTGCTATATATAACTGCTCAAAAAAGTAACTGGTGCTAATGTAAAGTGCTCCACTATCTTTGGGTGAGGTTGGCACTATATAAAACTGTTCAAAAAACCAGAACGAATCACAGTGTTAGGCTGGTTTACAGTAGTGAACATGAGGAAATACATTGCATGAGCAACCCCATTAAAAGGAATACTTTTGGGGGCGTGGCCAAGATGGCGGAGTGAACGGACGTGTTCTTCCCGAGCTCCTGCGCCCGCCTAGGCCCTGAGCCCTGAATTTCCGCTTTTCTCCCCCCCAATCGGCCCGGAAGGCCGGGTGTGGTCAGGAGAGCATAGGGACGCGGCGCGGTTGAGCTCCGGTTCCCCGTCGATCGCAGTGTCGGGCGTGGTGAGCCTGGCGGCGGGAACCCCGAACAGTGGTGGTGGAGCTCAGCCGACCGGAGGCCCGGCTGTCGATAGCGCGGCCTCTGGGGGTTGTGAGAAAAGATCTGCTGAGCTGCACCCACCGGTAGCTGATCCAGCGGTGCCGACGGTCGCGGACCGGAGAGAGCTGATCGGTCCGTGAACGAAGCGGTGAGCCCGAGTCTGCCCCCGAGACTAATCGAGGCCGCGGCTGCGGCCGGGCCGGGAGAAGACGCAGGCCGGGACCGCTAACGAGGCTGCCCTGGTGCTGTTCCGGGCACTAGCGGAAGGTCCAGAGAGGTGCAGAGGAGCGTTGGGGACCCGCCGGCACAGTGAGCCTGGCCCGGAGGACCGCGGGCCGGTTTCCCGGTGGAGAGAGGGGCTCGGCCCCGGCCTGGGGACTACGCGAGGCCGCGGCTGCGGCCTACCTGGACAGTGCAGAAGGCTGAGAGCGCCAGAGAGGCGGCGCCAGTGGGGTGGCGAGTCCTGCCGGGTTGAGAGACGACGATCGGCAGCCTGCACCAGGGAGCTCAAGCGGCACTGGTCAAGACCGGAGTGAGAAGGAACCAGGCCCTGGGCACACCTCCCCCCCGCGACCCGGCAGAGGCGGTGAGGGGCGCCTTGGGGTGACGAAGAGCGAGCGGGGCACCCAGGGGCATTGCGGACTGACCTTGTGAAGGGTGGGAGTTTACGGAGCACAACACCAGAGAGGGACTGGCACTGCGGCGGCACTGGGCCTTTGAAGCTGAGTCAGGTGGGGGACGCTGCCCCGGAGAGCAGGGGTGGGACCGGGAAAGACTCCCCTTGAGTGGCCAGTCGCGCAAGTGAGGATCCTTGGCGCCCTACGGATCGCACTTGGGGGTCGGAGTGGTGTCGGCTGGAACGTTGGAGGCGGACGGCCTGGGCCGGGCCCCGGACGGCGCCTTCCCCTTCCCCCACAACTTCAGCAGAGGAGGTGAGACGCGGGCTGGGTGTGTGTCTTTGGCTGCGGAGCCCCCGGAGGGGTTACAGACTGCCCGGAGCAGAGCGAGGGCTTGCGACATATTGCACCGGGGTGGATTGAGAAACGCGACAGCACCGGGTACCTTGTGCGCGACCGGGAAGGGAAGCAGATTGGGAGCAGTGACTGAGTGGCGCAGAGCTCCCCCTGGGTGCGCAGACATTGGAGGTGAGGGGGGGACCCCTCGAATGGTGTAACGCATATTGAGACTGTGGTGTGCTGGTCCTGAGCGGCTGAGGCCTTGAGGCGCCTGCGACAGGGGTGTCCCGCATACTCTGGGTGGAGGAAACACTCACTGTGGGCCCAGGCCTGGCCACTACGCGCATCTGCAGCCGACGAAGACCACGCAGTTGAGACCGGCTCCCACCTGACACGTGGCCGGGCTGGGCCTTTCGTGGGCTTGGCCTTGTGTCGTGGTGACCATCTGGGGCAGGGACACACACCGGAGACTCCCGAAGACTCGCGCCGGAGGTCCGGGCCTGGACGGGTGACAAATTGGCTGGGGCAGGCTGTGGATAGCACACGAGCTGCGGTGCAGTAAGAAAGATGGCCGGGCAGAGGGGCGGCAAAGGAACTAACCGCACGCTCCCCGAAATGCTCAACAAGCCACCTGGTAAAGGAGACAAGACCTCACCACAGTCAGGTGGCGCAAGCGGGTCTCACGAGGGAAGCAGCGGAGAGCCCCCGGTCACCAGATCCTTTTTGGAATCACTTTTCGGGACACTGCGGGAAGACTTTCAAGAGTTAAAAAAGGAAGTGGCCGGTGAAATACGGGAACTACGCCGTGAGGTGGATGGCATCGGGGAGAGGGTAGAAGCGGTTGAGAGCTCCACGCAAAGGCAGGACGAAGAGATTACGCACTTACAGCAAGAGGTACTCCGCCTCAGGGACCAACACATAGATCTTCAACAGCATAATGAGGATCTGGAAAACAGGTCAAGACGGAACAACATTAGGGTCCGGGGAGTGCCGTCCACAGAAGAGACCTCCGGCATAGTGGCTTATCTGCAGGAACTGTTCCGCACCGTCATTAGCGAACCTACAGATTTCCCCATTAAGATAGATCGGGCTCATAGAGTGGGGCCGCAGCGGCGTGCAACAGGGCCCCCGCCTGATGTATTGGCTTTCCTTCCCGATTTTTCGCTGAAGGAGCGGATTATGTCTGAAGCACGGAAGAAACAGTCAATAACATTCAAAGGTCACCAAGTGGCGCTGTATCAGGACCTGGCTGCGACCACGATCCAAAAGCGCAGAGCATTTAAGATTGCGACAGACTTCCTGAGACAACACGACACCCCCTACTCATGGGGGCATCCTTTTCGCCTCATATTCCGATGGAATGGAGTGCAGCACCAGCTGCGGTCTCTACAAGACGTCTGTGAAGTGTTAGGGATCCCGGCAGAGGAGAAGGAATCGTCCACGCCGCGGAGAAGGAACTCAACTAATGGAGGTTGGTGGAGGATCTCGAGACGCAGGACACAGAGTGCCTCACAGAGACCGAGTTCGCCCACGATCAGAGCTGGGATGGCGGACGCACTTCGAACAGCGACAGAGACTTCGGTGGTTGAGGAAGGCGTAGCTTTAACCGCATAATGTGGCTCCGGGGGGAGAATGACATTGCATTACTGATGGAGCTGGCTTTGGGGGGGGGGGGGGGCGGTCGCGGGACGGCGAGGGAGGAGTACTTGTGGTAAGTCGCCCACGAAGGTATTTCACCACAGACTTGTCCGGTGAGGGCAGGCCTGGGACTAATTGGACTACGAAAGGTGGGGAGGAATGGGTTGGGGGGGTCTGTTTGGGATCCGAGTTGGGGTGAGGGGGGAGGGGGGGAGGGGGTTGGGGAGTTGGGGGTTGGTGTTCTTGGGATCCGGGAGGGGGGTGTTCGGGGAAGCTCTGTCCGGTGTTTCTGTCATGTTCCCTCAGATTGGCCAGGGCTCGCAGATAGATCCGGGAGTAGGCTTGCCACTTGCTGCTTTTGATCGACAGTTGCTGGTGGGTCACGTTAACCTGGTATGGCGGGTTTGAAAGTAGTAACTTTGAATGTGAAAGGGCTAAACAATCCCACAAAACGTAGGGCAATTCTTTCCTTGTTGGAGGCCTCACAGGCGGACATCTGTCTGCTACAAGAAACGCACTTGCTGGCTAGTGATTGTCATAGGTTACGGTCCCGCTCCTTCCCTACACAGTTCTTCTCCTCCAATACCACTAAAACAGCAGGAGTGGCGATCTTGGTCTCTAAATCCTTTAAAGGTGAAGTGCTACACAAATTGGCAGAGCATAAAGGGCGGATGCTGGCATACAGATTTAAGTTGGGACCCCTGTTATTCACGGTGGGGTCGGTTTACTGCCCAAATGAACGTCAGGACCACTTCCTCCATGCCACACTGATAGATGTCACAGCATCTCCTGACAGGCATCTCATTCTGGCGGGGGACCTGAACCTGGTGTTTGATTCCTCATTAGATAGATCAGCGCAGCGCTTTCCACAGACCGGGGAACTGTCACACGCTATGAAAACACAACTAGCTGACTTCGGTATGCACGATCTTTGGAGGGGATTGCACCCTGCAGATAGGGACTACTCCTATTTCTCGCACGCACACAAAACATATGCTCGGCTGGACTACCTGTTGGTCTCTGGCCCGGTGCGGGACATGGCCACTGCCTCCGAGGTAGGGGTCATCTCCCTATCAGACCACGCACCGGTCTCGGGGACCTTCCTGCCCCCGTCGGCCCCAGTTCGGCGTGGGGTCTGGCGTCTTCGAGACACTCTTTTACACAAAAAAGTTGTGGTGCAACGTATCACCGAGGCGGTGGCTGACTTTCAACTACATAACTCTAACCCCGACACTACGTTGGCGACTCAATGGGGGGCGCTTAAGGTAGTTTTACGGGGAGAATTCATAAAGATATCGGCGACCGAAAATAGAGAGAGGAAGGTAAAACGGGAAGAACTCACGCAAAAGGTCAGGGAATTAGAACAGGTGCATCGGAGAACGGGGGCTCCTAGAATTTGGAAACAACTCAAGGCAGCAAGAAAACTCTTGTCGTCTCTGGACCTAGACAGAGCTGAATATGCGGCTCTCCGTTTGAAGCACGCATATTATACAGGAGGGGATCGTTGTGGCCGGTTGCTAGCGGCTAAGCTCAGAATCGCACATCAATGCCGCCGAGTCAAAGAACCTACGGTAACAGGAGGGCGCACGGTTACAGAAGATGTCGAAATAGCTGAGGCCTTTCGACAGTTCTACTCCGAGCTCTATGCGGAGGACGGCTCGACGACTGGGGTCCCTGATGAATATCTTGATTCAGTGACTCTCCCGTCCCTAGCTCCAATGCAGACCGATCACTTGGACCGAGAGATTAGGATAGAAGAGGTTATTGCAGCGATCGCTAGGCTGCAACTCGGGAAAGCCCCGGGACCAGATGGATACACCACCCTTTTCTATAGGACTTTTTGCACTACTTTAGCTCCTATTTTGACCAAGCTGTTTAACTCTTTCGACTGCCCCGGTGCTATCCCACCGGATCTCCTGCAAGCCACTGTGTCGGTGATACCTAAACCAGGGAAGGACAGGGCCCAGTGTGGCTCGTATAGACCGATTTCCCTCCTAAACGTGGATCTTAAAATCTACACAGGGATCCTTGCGGCGAGATTGGCGCAGTATCTCCCCGGACTGATTGAACCGGACCAATCCGGCTTTGTCCCTGGCAGGCAAACAGTGGATAATACCAAGCGGTTGGTACACATACTGGAAAAGGCTTCGCGAATCCCCGGGGAAAGGATGCTCCTTTCGGTCGACGCCGAAAAAGCGTTTGACCGGGTGCACTGGCCGTATCTTGAGCAGGTGATGACTCGCATGGGAGTAGGGGAGAGATTTAGATGCATGGTCTTTAATTGTTATAAGTTCCCGTCGGCTACGGTGCGTGTCAATGGCTGTGGATCAAAGCGCTTCTATATTGAGCGCGGCACGCGACAGGGATGCCCACTGTCCCCTCTCCTTTTCGCCCTCTACATGGAGCCTTTTGCCCAGAGGGTGAGACAAAACCCAGACGCTCTTGGTGTGCGGATGGGGGGTTATACCCATACGGTCAGCCTATACGCGGACGATGTTATTTTTACACTGGAGGATCCGCAGCGGGCTTTACCCGCATGTATGGCGGAGCTCGAAGCTTTCGCGAGAGCGGCTGGGTTTAAGATGAACTTGGGGAAATCCACGGCGTTGGATGTTTCCCTGACGTTTGGGACGAGACGAGAGTTGCAGAGGCGGTTCCCGCTCAAGTGGTCGCGGAACCATGTGCCGTATTTAGGTATCCTGCTGGCTCCCACGCTGCCGGCGATGGTGGCGGTTAATTACGAGATGCTTGGCAAGAAAGTGAAGGAGGAACTGGGGAGGTGGAGCAAGGGGACGATATCGTGGCTAGGCAGGATAGCGGCGCTGAAGATGACGGTGCTTCCACAGATCCTGTATCTCTTCCGGGCACTTCCGCTGCAGCCCCCCAAAGGCTGGATCCGGATGATGCAGACTGCACTGTCCCAATTCGTCTGGCAGGGCCGTAAACCCCGAATGAAGAGAGCATTGACGACTTTAGCGCCGGAGGCGGGAGGACTGGGTGTCCCTGACCTTCACAAATATTTCCAGGCGTCGCAGTTGAGGTACCTGGTGGAATGGAGCAGGTGGGAGTCGGATAAGCATTGGCTCTTCCAGGACCAGGCAGTGGCGGGTCGGCCCTTGCAGGAAATACCGTTCCTGCGTAGGCAACACAGACCCCCGAATCTCTACGCTTCCTATGTTACGAGGGTTCCGCTGAGGGTATGGGATGCCACTAGTGTCCGCTTCGAGCTCACCTCGTTCCCCTCTCCGTTCACGCCTATTGTGGACAACCCAGACTTCACACCTGGGACAGAACCGGGAGCCTTTCCGCTTTGGCGAGAGAATGGGTGCAGGACACTTTTTCATGTGTACGGTGGGGATGGAGTCCTCTCCTTTGACGACCTTAAAGGGAGCTACCAGCTGACCGAGGCGGATAGGATGAGATACTGGCAAGTCAGACATTGGGCGCTACAACCACAGGTGCGGGAGGCTGCGGACAGGAACTTGCTCCCTTTTGAAAGATGGATGGCGACGCGTACCTCGGACGCCAAACTCATATCTGATTTGTATAAAATGCTTCAGCCGCTGCCCACACACATCTATAATCCTGGTAGAGAGAGATGGAACAGGGAACTGGGGAGAACACTTAGCCACAAGGAATGGGAGCAAATTTCATACAGAGCGCGGCATTCTGCTTATCATGTGGGGCTGACTGAAACCTTCACCAAGGTGTCAACGTACTGGTACCACACTCCCGAGCGCCTGCACGAGATGAATAGACTCATAGACACTGCATGTTGGCGCACTTGCGGGCACACTGGGACACTGACACATATTTTATGGGACTGCCCATTGCTACAGGGTTACTGGAAGGAGGTGATTGATGAAATAGATAAATGTTTTGACATAGAGTTGCCCCGCTTCCCTGCCTATACCCTGCTGGGCCTCCCTAACGCCTTAATGTACCCGTTGAAATCCCGGAGAGGGAGACACATCGCCATCGCTTTGGGCTCGGCTGTACAGAACATTCTAATACGCTGGCGCACCTCCACCATTCCCTCAATCACAGGTTGGCTACACCGGCTGTGGCATGTACTGGGTATGGAAAAAATGTTGCTTACACTGGCTGGGGAGGTCGATCAATTCACGGAGCTGTGGCAACCATTCCATGCATTACTGGCTACTGAATTCAGGGAGCTTACGTGCCCCAGATACCTGAGGCTCCTTAGGCTTACACCACCGATCACTTGAATGTCCAACAGGAAGGAGGAGGCACCCTATACTCATCAGGAGTAGAGAGAACAGGATGGGATCTGTGCGTTTCTGAGATGTTCTTCGCGCAACACCGGACAAGGGGCGGGGGGGTGGGAAAGGGGGTGGGCGTGGGTGGCTGTTGGGGTAGTTTGTTAAGTTGAATGTGAAGTACAGCGGGGTAGTTATTTGCTTTCTGATCCACGTTCAGACTCAATGCTCGAGGAAGCCGCCTACGGAGGTTCTCGCCTAGCCGGGACTGTTGAACTTTGCAGGTGGCGGGGTGCTCAGGAGGCAGCCTTAATTTCTCACGCTGTACACTGCCTTTTAATGCCCGGTTTCTTTCCTATTTTTCACTGCTGTATCGCTGTGCTTCACTGATAAATACTTTAATAAAATACTTTAAACCTAAAAGGAATACTTTTGCCATGGACATAGAGGGTCAGGCAGACTTGATGACATCAAGACTCAGCCTGACTCCTTTGAAGAGAATTCAAGTTAACAATGGTGCACAAACATCACTTCTCCGGTGAATGAGGAAAAAGTAAGAAAGTGTGCAGACAGGAAAGATTTGAAGAAATAAAATCCCACGCTATGAAATGAGAAGCAACAAATCTGATTTTCCAGCTATAAACACCATTGCTGAATGACCACACATGGTGTAAACACAGACACACATCTAGTAATTACACACACAGAATAAACAGAGATTACACATCTGGCACGTAATAGCAGCCATGCACACATGCTCCAATCAGCACACCTGCCATACACTGACAAAACATGAAAAGCAGAACACCAACACTCACTAGAATGAAACAGATTACATTGGTGGATTAAAGCAGTGATGGGGAGGGGGTGATTTGTGGACGAGGCAAGCAACAGGAGTTGTGAGGGAGCAACCAGAGAGAAGAGGTAGGAGGTGGGGCAAACAGAAAACAGTAATAAAGGGAAAAACAGTGACGGGGAAGGAGTGGTCTGTGGACAGGGCATGAGGGTGGATGGGAAGAGACAGAGCTGGTAAAAGCATGACCACTGTGTAGAGTGCTAAAAAAGAAAAAAGTAGGTCCTAAAATGATCATATTAAAGGGAACAGTAGATGTTTACAAATACTTGGTCCATGCTCTGAGGGGATCGAGGGCTAAACACAAGAAGAGGCACGACCATGTATGCCAGGGACAAATGGTGACAAAGAATATGAGACAGAAGATGAAGCGAGCAAATGGGAAGTGTGCGGGTAAGCTGAAGCCCACAGATTAAACACAATGGCCCTAATTAGGTTGTCGGTTGTAGTTGCCTCCAACTGACATCCCTGCAGTTCGGGAATCGACCAACATTGGACCAGCTGTCCGAAATCGGAATTACGATGGGTCCACACATGGTGCAGTCTCAGACTTCCATTTCCCTATGGGAGCTTTTGCAGCAGTTGGAAACCGGATGTAGCACAAGCTCTCATTGAGAAATGGGAGTCACTGTAAATTCCTGCACCATGTGACGGGCACCTCATTGTTCTTGGCACGCTGTGCAGGGATTTACAAGGCTAGGCCCCCAACCGGAGGCAGCGGAAAAGGGGATCCCTTCTAGAGGCCCCCAAAGTCACTTTCTGACAGGTTTTCCATGTGACATTGAAAACCTGTCAGAAAGCAACATCATAATCCTGACAGGGGGATTATGTTTGGTTTTCAACTGGACGATGGGCTCCTTGAGCCCGTTGGAAGGCAGCCAGATTGACCGGCTGATTTGAATTCCGACCGCCATAATGGTAATATGAAGGTCAAAATTCAAACCAAGGATGCCGGTCGGTAAGCCTCCAAATAGCGGTAGGAGGCTTAACCACTGACATCTTAATTAGGGCCAATCTTTTTCTTCAAGACAGCACATGCCCTGACTAGCCGAGACCTAAAAAGGACTAGAATGTGAAGTGCCTGTCTGGCAGCGGGACATCTTCAGCATGTTAGGCCTGGGATGAGTGGGACCCTAATTGGGGTAATGACGTTTACCGGTATGTAATAATCTTATTCTTGATAGTTCAATCAATCAATCAATCAATCAATTACATTTGTAAAGCGCGCTACTCACCCGTGAGGGTCTCAAGGCGCTGGGGGGAGGGAGGGGGGTGCTGCTACTGCTCAAAGAGCAATGTCTTGAGTTGCTTCCTGAAGGAGATATGGTCCTGGGTCAGCCGTAGGTGGGTGGGGAGGGAGTTCCATGTCTTGGCCGCCAGATAGGAGAAAGATCTTCCCCCGGTTGTGGTTCTGCGAATCTGTGGGACGGTGGCGAGGGCGAGGCTAGCGGATCGGAGCTGGCAGGTGGGTGTGTAGAACGTGAGGCGGTTGTTGAGGTATTTGGGGCCCATGTCATGGAGAGCCTTGTGTGCGTGGGTGAGGAGCCTGAACGTGATTCTCTTGCTGACGGGGAGCCAGCGCAGGTATCTCAGGTGGGCAGAGATGTGGCTGTGACGGGGGATGTCCAGGATGAGTCGTGCAGAAGCGTTCTGTATGCGTTGAAGTCTTTTCTGTAGTTTGGCTGTGGTTCCCGCGTAGAGGGCATTCCCGTAGTCCAGTCGGCTGGTGACAAGGGCCTGGGTGACCGTCTTTCTGGTTTTGGTGGGGATCCACCAGAAGATCTTTCGGAGCATGCGTAGGGTGTTAAAGCATGATGACGAGACGGCGTTGACTTGCTTGGTCATTGTGAAGAAGGAGTCCAGGATGAAGCGTGGGTTGCGTGCGTGGTCCGTGGGAATGGGGGCGGTGCCCAGTGCAGGGAGCCACCAGGAGTCGTACCAGGCGGAGGGGGATGGTCCGAGGATGAGGACTTCCATCTTGTCCGAGTTCAGCTTCAGACGGCTGAGCTTCATCCATTCCGCGACGTCTTTCATTCCTTCCAGGAAGCTGGCTCTGGCGGTACCGGTGTTGTTGGTGAGAGAGATGATCAGCTGGGTGTCGTCAGCGTAGGAGATGAGGTTTAGGTTGTGTTGGCGTGCGATAGCTGCAAGGGGGCTCATGTAGACGTTGAAGAGGGTGGGGCTGAGCGAGGAGCCTTGAGGAACGCCGCAGATGATCTTGGTGGCCGCAGAGCGAAAGGGAGGGAGGCGGACTCTCTGAGTTCTGTCTGAGAGGAAGGAGGTGATCCATTCCAGAGCTTTTCCTTGGATCCCTGCGTGGAGAAGGCGGGCAGTCAGGGTGCGGTGGCAGACTGTGTCGAATGCTGCCGATAGGCCGAGGAGGATGAGGGCGGCAGTTTCCCTGTTGTCGAGCAGGGACCTGATGTCATCGGTGGCTGCGATGAGGGCGGTCTCAGTGCTGTGGTTTGCTCGGAAGCCGGACTGCGATGAGTCGAGGGAGCCGTTTGTCTCGAGGAAGGCGGTCAGTTGTTTGTTGACTGTTTTCTCGATGACTTTAGCGGGAAAAGGGAGAAGCGAGATGGGGCGGAAGTTTTTGAGGTCCGTGGGGTCCGCGGTGGGTTTCTTCAGGAGGGCGCTGATCTCCACATGCTTCCAGGTCTCTGGAAAGGTGGCAAATGCAAAGGAGTTGTTAATGATGTTCCGGAGTTGGGGTGCGATGATGGAGCCAGCTTTGTTGAAAATGTGGTGTGGACAGGGGTCGGCTGGGGATCCGGAGTGGATGGTGTTCATCACGAGGGTGGTGTCTTTGGTGCTGACGGGGGTCCAGGTGTAGAGGGTGGTGGTGGGGGGCGTTGGTTCTGCTGTTGGGTGCGTGGTTGGGTGCGTGGTCTAGGCGCCGAAGCTGTTGTGTATGTCGACGATCTTGTGGTGGAAGAACGAGGCGAGTGAGTCGCAGAGGTCCTGCGAGGGCGTGATGTCGTTGTTGCTGGCGCTGGGGTTGGAGAGCTCTTTGACGATGCTGAAGAGTTCCTTGCTGTTGTGGGTGTTGTTGTCCAGTCGTTCTCTGAATGCTGTCCTTTTGGTGGTGCGGATCAGCTGGTGGTGTTTGCGGATACCGTTCTTGAGGGCTGTCATGTTTTCTGTTGACTGGTCGTGGCACGAGGCTTTCTCGAGGGTACGGCTTGATATCTTGGAGTTTTTTATGTCGTTGGTGTACCACGAGGCTTGCTTGCTGCCGGGTCTGTTGGGAGGATTCTTCAGTGGTGCGAGGGTATCAGCACAGTTGGTGAGACACTGTGTGAGGTTGCTGGCTGCTTCGTTGGGGTCCGTAGTGTTGGTGGGAGGGTTCTGTCTTAGCGAGATGGTGAGCTGGTCGGTGGTGATCTTGCTCCAGCATCTTCGTGGACCTTGTTGCGGGTGGTGGTGAGTCGTGGTTTTCCTGAAGTTGAAGTGGACGCAGCTGTGATCTGTCCAGTGTAGCCCGGTGGAGTGGCTGAAGGAGATGTGGTCGCTGGAGGAGAAGACTGGGTCAAGCGTGTGGCCGGCGTAGTGGGTGGTGGTGTTCACCAGTTGCTTGAGTCCGAGGTTGGCGAGGTGGTCAAGCAGGGTGGTGTTGTTGGCGTCATTGTTGTTTTCTAGGTGGAAGTTGAGGTCCCCTAGGAGGATGTAGTCTGATGAGGTGAGTGTGAGCGGGCTGATGAAGTCTGCGATGGCTTCGCTGAATTGTGTGCATGGTCCCGGGGGTCTGTAGATGAGGGTGCCTCTGAGGGTGGTCTTTGGGTCAGTGTGTATCTGGAAGTGAAGGTGCTCGGCGGCGGTGAGGCTGTCGTCAGAGTTGGTTGTGATGCGGATAGTGTTTCTGTGGACGATGGCGATGCCTCCTCCGGTTTGGTTGGTGCGGTCCTACCGGGTGATCTTGTAGCCATCCGGGATGGCTATGGCGATGTCGGGGGCTGAGGAGGCATTCATCCAGGTTTCTGTGAGGAAGGCGACGTCTGGCGCTGTTGTGTCAAGGAGGTTCCAGAGTTCGACGGCGTGCCTGTGGACGGAGCGGGTGTTGAGCAGGATGCACTTGAGGTGGTTGTTGCTGGTGCCTGGTCTGGTGGGTATGGTGCAGGTCCGGAGGCAAGTGAATTTGGAGGCTTGGCAAGTGAAGGGTCCGTAGGTGCGTTTCGGGGTGGCTCGGTAGCAGGTGGGGTTCCGGCTGGTGTTGAGTGCGTGGAGGGTGGCGTTGTCGTAATTTAGTTGGGTGGGCTGGCATCATCGAGGGCCAGAGGTCCTGGCGCTGGGTGCGGTCCAGGCGCGGACGGGCGCAGATGGGCTTGCCTTAGGTACGCCTTTGGCGCGCTGCGCGGTGCGTCCGCTGCGCGGCCTCCATATGAGGGGGAGAGGGAGGGAGGAGCAGCTGGGAGGCGGGAGCCTGGCGGCCGCAGGGGAGCGAGGGGGCGGGGCCGCAGGGGAGCGAGCGGCGGGAAAACAAGGGTCACAGAAGGCAAGAGGGGGTGGGGGGAGACCGGCACAGTGGCACAACTGACAATAGCAAAGAAGAAATAAACACGGGGTACAGAAAGAAATGAGGTGGGAAATTCAAGGAAAATACAGCAGGGAGCAGTCACAAGAAACGAGAACAGACCAGTCAGTCAGGGAGCTGCACAATAATGTAGATATGGGGATTTAGAGATAACGGATGCTAGTTTTACAAGGATTGCTCTGTGCCTCTGAGGCCCTAAGTACCTTCAAATTTGCCTCATAATTTCATTTGTTCTTATGATGGTTTATGTTGCATTTATTATTTTCATGTGATACACTCTTACTCATTCGTCTTCGGTTCTCTGTCTAACTCCTCCACAACCTTCATTCATCTGATGTCATATGTCATATTTCCTCGGGTTATGTAAATGTATCTGTAAAAGTTCCTGAATGAATTACATGTACTGCACTTGCAATTAAAAGTGCTCTCCATCCCCGTGAGGATCCCTATCCAACATAAAAATACCTTAAAAATAAAATGTCATACTGCCCCTTGGAATTGAAGCAAATTGCTATCATTGCAAATAAAAACAATACTGAATGTATGTGTTATCTAGTACAATAAATATTAAAGGGACAGGAACCCATTGCTAAATTATTATATATAATTTTTCTGAAAAAATGTATTTTTAAAATTAGTACTCTAAATGACATTTCTCATCTAAAACTTTCTAGGAGTCTTTACATCTTCAATACTAATTTACTGCCTTGGTTTACTATTTTGGATCTTTTTAAATTTGATTTTCCTGTTCAGAACTTGTATACTCGAAAAATGTTAAAAACTTAGCACAGCCGCATTATTGTTCTTTAACGTTTTGTTTTATTTTAGGTTTACATGATAAGGCTCCTTTAGGATTGATTGACACACCATTACTAGATACGGAAGAAGAGGTCCATTACTGCTTCATCTCAGTCGATGTGCTGGGCAAATATCCTGTGTTAATCAATGATGATAATTTGCTTTGGCTTGCTGAAGATTTTGCACTGATAGAAACTGGATGCAGTGAATTCCGTTTCATAGGTAATGCTGTATGCATTTGGACAATTCACTATTATGAAGAAATGTGTAATGCTGAGAAACAATATAGTCACACTGTTAGCTTAACTGATATTGCCCGCAAATTAAGTTTATTACTTCAGATAATGTCTGACTAGATAGCGATAACAAATTACTTGACCTCACTCCAGAGATTTTGAATAAAAGAGAGACAGTTCCTAAATGTTTTCAAGAACAGCTCTTGATCAATGAAATAAACACACTAGACTACTACAAACCACCACATTGAGACCGACATGGAAAGAACGGGTGTAGGTCCTGAATATTGAGTATGGAATATCGTATATATTAATATCCTAGCCATAATATTGAGGACAATATCAACAGGCAAGTATTTATAGATTTCCATACCTAGCTCCACAAACATGTACATTGACTACATATATATATATATATATATATATATATATATATATATATATATATATATATATATATATATATAAATTCGAAAAGGTTGCCCCCAGTGGGTGGATGTGAGACCCCTTCCACCCACTGGGGAAACAATTTTGAACTATTTGCTGGTGTTCCATTCACTCACTAAGAGGTTTAACTGTCATGCACTACAAGTCCCAAGATGCCAGGAGCCACGCCCATACAGGGCAGGACGTTAATAAATATAGTGCGAAGAAGCTTGAAAGAACTCGCAGCAGTCAGCACACCACCATTGATAAAGAGGACAGGGGTCCTTGAAACGCGTCTGGAGTTTGTGCTAAAGAACTTTGTATGAAGTGGTTATCACGCTGCAATTTGCCAGCAGGCGGAGTCCAATAAATGGGAGTAAGAAGATTTGCGTGAGGGTTCTTTCACAGGGGCAACCTTTTCGAATTTATATTTGCGGCTGGTCCGGCCGCGAAAGGATCCCGCTGCCTGAAAGGCAGACCAGTGCTGTTCTAAGGAGACTAAGCACGAAATGGATGCAAATATCCTTGGGCTTCGTCGGAAAGCAAGGTAAAAGGCTGAGATGTGAGACCCCTTCCACCCACTGGGGAAACAATTTTGAACTATTTGCTGGTGTTCCATTCACTCACTAAGAGGTTTAACTGTCATGCACTACAAGTCCCAAGATGCCAGGAGCCACGCCCATACAGGGCAGGACGTTAATAAATATAGTGCGAAGAAGCTTGAAAGAACTAGCAGCAGTCAGCACACCACCATTGATAAAGAGGACAGGGGTCCTTGAAACGCGTCTGGAGTTTGCGCTAAAGAACTTTGTATGAAGTGGTTATCACGCTGCAATTTGCCAGCAGGCGGAGTCCAATAAATGGGAGTAAGAAGATTTGCGTGAGGGTTCTTTCACAGGGGCAACCTTTTCGAATTTATATTTGCGGCTGGTCCGGCCGCGAAAGGATCCCGCTGCCTGAAAGGCAGACCAGTGCTGTTCTAAGGAGACTAAGCACGAAATGGATGCAAATATCCTTGGGCTTCGTCGGAAAGCAAGGTAAAAGGCTGAGATGTGAGACCCCTTCCACCCACTGGGGAAACAATTTTGAACTATTTGCTGGTGTTCCATTCACTCACTAAGAGGTTTAACTGTCATGCACTACAAGTCCCAAGGTGCCAGGAGCCACGCCCATACAGGGCAGGACGTTAATAAATATAGTGCGAAGAAGCTTGAAAGAACTAGCAGCAGTCAGCACACCACCATTGATAAAGAGGACAGGGGTCCTTGAAACACGTCTGGAGTTTGTGCTAAAGAACTTTGTATGAAGTGGTTATCACGCTGCAATTTGCCAGCAGGCGGAGTCCAATAAATGGAAGTAAGAAGATTTGCGTGAGGGTTCTTTCACAGGGGCAACCTTTTCGAATTTATATTTGCGGCTGGTCCGGCCGCGAAAGGATCCCGGTGCCTGAAAGGCAGACCAGTGCTGTTCTAAGGAGATTAAGCACGAAATGGATGCAAATATCCTTGGGCTTCGTCGGAAAGCAAGGTAAAAGGCTGAGATGTGAGACCCCTTCCACCCACTGGGGAAACAATTTTGAACTATTTGCTGGTGTTCCATTCACTCACTAAGAGGTTTAACTGTCATGCACTACAAGTCCCAAGGTGCCAGGAGCCACGCGCATACAGGGCAGGACGTTAATAAATATAGTGCGAAGAAGCTTGAAAGAACTAGCAGCAGTCAGCACACCACCATTGATAAAGAGGACAGGGGTCCTTGAAACGCGTCTGGAGTTTGTGCTAAAGAACTTTGTATGAAGTGGTTATCACGCTGCAATTTGCCAGCAGGCGGAGTCCAATAAATGGAAGTAAGAAGATTTGCGTGAGGGTTCTTTCACAGGGGCAACCTTTTCGAATTTATATTTGCGGCTGGTCCGGCCGCGAAAGGATCCCGCTGCCTGAAAGGCAGACCAGTGCTGTTCTAAGGAGATTAAGCACGAAATGGATGCAAATATCCTTGGGCTTCGTCGGAAAGCAAGGTAAAAGGCTGAGATGTGAGACCCCTTCCACCCACTGGGGAAACAATTTTGAACTATTTTCTGGTGTTCCATTCACTCACTAAGAGGTTTAACTGTCATGCACTACAAGTCCCAAGATGCCAGGAGCCACGCCTACACAGGGCAGGACGTTAATAAATATAGTGCGAAGAAGCTTGAAAGAACTAGCAGCAGTCAGCACACCACCATTGATAAAGAGGACAGGGGTCCTTGAAACGCGTCTGGAGTTTGTGCTAAAAAACTTTGTATGAAGTGGTTATCACGCTGCAATTTGCCAGCAGGCGGAGTCCAATAAATGGGAGTAAGAAGAGTTGCGTGAGGGTTCTTTCAAAGGGGCAACCTTTTCGAATATATATATATATATATATATATATATATATTTCGCAATTTCACCCTGGATTCCAAACACACAGCGGGTGCTTCTGCAGATGGGGGTTGAGACCCGTTTTTGTTACACAACATCTAAACACAAATCAGAGCACTCACGGAGTGAATAAAATGAATTTTTCCTGCAGACACATTTAGGCCTGATGCATTCCTAAATGCAATACAATCAATTTGTTTCAAGCATAGTGTGTGGTTCATTTAAACGTCCAGCTATTGCTACTATTGGTGGGGCTGTAACTAATAGGTGGATGGTAACTTCTTTGTCAATATCCTATTGCCACCAGGCGTCAAACCAACTGCGTATGCATTTCAATGGTTCGTAGTTCACTTATGGGTCTTAATGCCCCATAAACCATTTTGCTCCAGGGAGCCGGGAAATATTATTTGTAGTCGCCTCTCCAGATGGTAGCCTTGTGGTGTTGCTAATCCTTAATTGACACTTGACTGTTCTAATTCTGCTTGATTTTAATAGTATCTGTTCCTATGCCCTAGCTCGGGGAAACCCAATGGGTAGCTGTACGCTTTATGAATGAAATTAACATAACATAACATAACTTGCAGCCACATTTCCACTGTGCACATATTCTTCGCCTGCCCCTGGTTATAATACACAGGATTCCTGCGGGTAACCCAAGGCCTAAATGGTCGACAGGCTCTGATAGCAGCAGTTGTGGCACTCCCAACAAATTCATACAATACAAAAAAAGAATAATAATAATCTTTATTTGGATTTAAAAAGAAGATATCCTTAAAAGCGCATCTCGGTAATTCCCACAACTCGACATGTTATTAAATGAGATAAAGAAACACAGTTTAACAACAATTAATAAACGAGGATCATCTGGATAGCGCCTTTCAATTTCTGTTACATATTAAAGATTAAAACATTGTGTGCAAGGTGATAAAAACACATAACATGAGGACAAAAGGGGTTTGTTGCGCTAACAGTTAACAACATTCAACTTGTAAAAAACAATCCATATTCGGGAAATCACTACTAGTTATGATAAAATGCAGGCGAATTAGAACAAAACGAACTAGTCAGTAACAGGAATTATGATAAGATACTTGTGAACAGTTTTAAAAACTTAAATGTAAAGTATGTTTTAATGTAAACAGTTAGATAAGGGAGGGAAGCATTAGCTGATCCTTCCGGCATTTGCGTAAAATTACTGTGCGCGTGCTGTATATAGGTTATAAGGCCTATGTTTAAAACTGTGTTTTCAGGGCTCAAAGCTGTGATAATTGCCTGTCTGCAGGTCCGAACACCCAGCCTATTCCACTCCGTTTTAAGTTTGCGTCTGCGTTGGAACATAAGAGCGGGGCATAGGCAGACCACGTGCTCCAATGTTTCCGCTGTTTTACCGCACCCTCTCCACGTTAAGTCTTCCGTGGTGCGCCGCCAAGGGAGCAGATCTTTTAGGATCGCCAGTCACCCATTCTAATAGCCATAAAGCTGCGTTTTAAATACAGTGAGTACGTGCAAGAGAGATAGGTAGCGGGAGATATCCGCCCATAGGAATTCATAACTGCCCATGCATGACTGTGTTTAGAAAAATGAGCTTTGTCGATAATGAGGGAGCTCATTCTGACGCATTTTTTAATACTGGTTTTAAATGCTGTCAAGCTAGGGTTAAGGGCCCATAGGTCACCCGCCGACATTTCGCGGATAGAATCCTTAAAAAGGCGACCATACGAGCCCCCTGGGTTTTTCTGGGTGATATCTAACCAAACTAAAGACTCTAATGTGCCTATATCTGCTTGTCTGAGTTTATGGCAGAGATTTAAGTATGTGCCGATGTTGGAGGCCTCATAATTTAATAAGCCCAGTTCTAGTCTGATCTGGGCAGCAGAGGCAGTTTTAGGCAAATAGAGGACTTTTTTGTAGATTTTGGTCACAAAATGATTTAAGTTGGTGTTTAGTTTACCCCTAAATATCTCGATGCCATACGCCAGGGTGGGCCCAATTTTGGCTCTCAAAACTTCCAATAAGAATGATAAGGTTGGACCAGATAGGTTTTTTGAGAGCTTGAAGAGGGTCACCTGTAAGGTCGTGGCTTTTACTGAGATCTCATTGCGCTGTTTGGCGAAATTGCCCCTAGAGTCAAAATGGACCCCTAAGTATTTATATGTACTTCCTGTTGCTAGGCTTGTATTGTTGTATGACCACCCACCACCGACGTTGCGTTTCCTTCCAAAGGTTACCACTTGGGTTTTCTTTAAGTTAACCTCAAGTTGGTTCATAGTGGTGTAGCTGTGTAGCTTGTCCAAAAGCCTTTGCAACCCAACCCGTGTAAAGCTAAAAAGAACCAAATCACGGCGTATAGAAGATTACTTATTGCCGAATCTCCTACCTTAGGGTGGTGACTGTTTGTTTCATCCAGTGTAACTGACAAATCAGCTATAAACAGGTTAAAGCCCAGCCCTGATCGTTGACCAGGATCCCAGTACGTAAAGAGCACAGAGAGCGGAGTGCCACTGAGGACGGGGGACTGGCACCGGCTCCCTCACCTGTGCTCCAGTGATCTTACAACCTCTTGTAGCCGCGTTTAGATTTCTGCTCCTAACCCCCCTCCATAAAAGTTGCGGCGCACGGCGTAGTGCGGCAGGGGGGGCCTCCAAACCGAAGGAGGGAACAGCACCAACTCCAGCAAAAGCCTCAGTCGCGCGCCCAACGGCCTAAAGTAGAGCAAGAGCCCCCCGAGCCCTGAGAATTAAGAAAGAGAAAACAGAGTGTTTTCACAGAGAGCATCAGTAGCATCAGCAGCACCAGCAGCACCGGCATACTAGGACAGCGGCACCAGACTGCTAGAGCAAGGGAACTAAACAACATCATCGGATTGCAGGGCATCTGGGCTTCAGGGCTGCACACCTAATAGCCCAAGGTGCAGTAATAGCCCCCCATTTATCTCACCCCATCCCGTTACTCCATCTCACGAAGTAATCCGCAGGTCAAAGGAGAAAGGAGAAAGGCGAAGAGACAGTGGCTCATCGGGGCAGCAGGAGTTATCCACACTTCAATCTCTGCCGGAGAGAGCACAATCCATCCACCTCCAAAGCAGGGCTGGCTTCCCCAAGCCGTTACCACTTCTCAATTATCAACCACCAATCAACGACATACCCCTGCTACCTATCATCTTTATTCACGAGCTCAAGAGTCACCCGCACCAGTCAGCTCAAGAGTGCGGTACGGAAGGCGGAAGTACGGAAGGCGGAGTGGCCGAAGGGAGTAAAGAAAAGGAAGGGAAGTGGGCTCTCCCAAAGAAACATCCGTACCTCCTCACCATCATGAGATCTGGGAAAATTAGAACAGATCCCACAAACAAGAAAAGAAATCAATCACACTCCAGAAAAAAGAGCGAAGAAACCCACGATTCCTCCGATGAAGACCCAGTAGAAGCACAAGACATAATAGCCAACAACACACTCATAGAAAACATACCACAACCAACCTCACATCTAAAAAATTCCAAGATCACAGACTTCTTAATCCTTTCCTCGTTGCCATCCGTGCTGCAGAAGCCCTCACTCATCTCAGTCAGTGGGTTTGATGCCGTCAGTCTCGCAGCCTCTGAGCAACACCCCCTCGAAAGGTCAGCTACAACCCTTGGAAAACACCTAACAAACTCACAGTCAAAGCACAAATAAACCTAACGGAAGCAGCAACCCACACAAATGTTCACGCGGCGGTATAAACGGTAAAACACCAAATTTGCCATTGAAGCGTCGCTCAACAAGTCTGGGCTCCTACTTCTGTACGACAGAGACTGACCCTGGGACCGCAAACCCAGCTTTAAGTACAGATATTAGTAATATACTAGACAAGGACGCAACAGGCACAGGAACAGTTGAAAGGCATCAAGGCGACCAGGACCATCGGGACGAACACAGAAAAGGCAATGTGCCCCCAAAACTGGAAGGAGTGACTGCACGGCAGGGACGACAACACACAGTTGGCCTCGATGGCCAACCGAAGGAAAAAAAATTATATAAATCCCAATCCCCCCACATCCAGAAACTCGGGAAGCCAATAATTCCACTCGTTCTGGGAGCCTAATAATTCACCAAGAGGCAAACTGTCAAACACCGAACGGTCCGTCGGGATTATTCCCCCTTCATTACTCGATCTGCTCACCGACCAAAACAACCCCTCCGATAGGACCTGAGCCCAGAAAAACAAGGGAACAAGGAACACTTACCCCAGGCACAGGTCAGGGTGGAGATCCCCGAGTGCTGGTTCAGAATAAGCCAGGGGTCAAAGTTAGGACCAGTTCACAATCCACCAGCAACCAAACTGACAATCAGCCACTAGCGCAGGCACCGCTGTGGCCGCCATTCATTAGTATTATGGAAACCATTTCCTCAGCACTACTTCGACACTCTGAAAAATTGGAGCTACAGATAGACCTCCTACAAATTTTGGCATCTCACGTAGTTGGTATAGACAGCAAGATACTAGAGCTCAATTCCCTCATAGAGCGGGTACAGAAAGACCCACACACAATGTATCACGAATGTCAATGTTCGGAAACAATGAACCAACTAAAAGTCTCACCGACCATTCTAACAGACAATCTATGGGAAGTCCAAAACAAACCAAAAGAGCACCAAGACACCATGGAAACTCACCCTACCGATACTCTCTCCGCCAACTTGACAAGTATAATCAGCGCCGACATCTCAATTGGTGAGGACTATGGGCCAGACGCAATGGAAGGACCCCCAACGATAAATCATTTAACAACAGCATACATTGCACTTCCAGAAGACCCTACTCCCCAAGACAACCGCACTCTGGATCCAACTAACCTAGGGAGTGAGGATCTTGGCCCTATACCCCATGGGCAACAAAAACAATTCCCCTCCTTGACTAAACGAGAACGCAAGAGATTAAGGAAATCTAGGCAAAAGAAGTTGCAAAGAAAACAAAGAACACCACAGCCCACCAGGTCCCAGGGCCAAGATCCCCTGGGGGCCCGCAATCAAACAACGAATTTGACCTCAGAAACAATTCCGCAAGAACCAAAGTTCAGAGATGAAAGCTGAAGGAGCAAGGGGAAACCTGGCAGGGATCCTTACCACCAAGTGTGCCCCACACAGTCATATCAACAAAATCGGCCAGCTGTCAAAGCGTACATACTCCCACACAAGACCTTCTAAAAACGCAACCGGAGTGTGGCCCTTCAGTTCAGAAACCCGAGGCAGACCAAAAAAGCATCATGCACTACTTCCCGAAAATGACAAAAGCACAAAACGAAAATCCTCGCCCTAACGTGCAGCATCAAAGACCCTCTACCGTAAGCCGAGACCATCTTAGATCCCTTCACTATGATCCCGCCCCTGAACTAGCAGCCCAGTCCATTATTCCATTCCAGGGTAACTCAGTTATGATAGCCAAAACAACCACTGAAAAAAGGAACAAGGAGCAAGAAGAAGATCCAGACTCACTGTACCCAGCAGGTTGATTTATACATGAAATTATACCGCATTATAGCTCAAGGGGGAAGCACGATATTCTTAATCGGAGCGCCATCCTAAAACTAACCAATCTGATAGAACCTCTGAGTCATCTGAACACCAACCAGATCGAAAGCATTGAATTTCATCCAATTGCAAACATCAACGGGAGAGAAATGACAGTGGCAACATGGAAGGATCCAAGGATAGCCAAGGAATTTTGGCAAAACAGAGACATATTCGCAAAATGGGGAATAGAAATCAGATCGGTTCCACTGGGGAGATATCCGGGTCCGTTATCCTCGCAGGCCGAGGAAAGTTCACGTCTAGGCTGTGGAGTACTTCGGGGGGCAGTCGGCTGCTCAGGGTGTACCAAGGGAGGATGGTCCAACCTCCGAATCATCCACCACGGCATGACAGGTGGACCAACTGAGAGACGCAAAATCTTGCCCCCAACAGCTAGTCCAGCAGCCCATATGACGAATGAAGCGTGAACACAAAATCTGAAATTATGTTCATGGAATATAAACGGGTTGGGAGGCAAAACAAAAGACGCTGACTTACTAGCATTCCTAAATAAATTTGACATCATCCTACTCCAGGAGACTTGGTCAATCACTGCGGAACAAATTGATGGCTTTAAAGAAATCCAACTACATACCACCAGAAGAGGCAACACAGGCAAGGCCGCAGGAGGCCTATCGATTTACCTTAACACTAGTATTCCCTGGTCTCACGCTACCATTGACACAGGACAAACATGGATCCAGTGTATTAAAATCAAGTTACTTCCCGATCCGTTTTCAAGCACTTCTGGCCCTCAAGAGTCTCGGCAATTGGTAATTTGTAACACCTACATACACCCGGATGTAAAGAAGCAACCAGAGAAAATCCTGACCTTAAAGGCGCTAATTAAATCATTGCAATCCACTTAACCACAGGCGGGGCTGGTGGTGTCAGGAAATCTGAATATGCTCCTTCTATTTAAGGACTACGCCCTCAACAGCATCCAAAACAAACGGAAAGACAAATCCATCCCTCCAATGGTATCAAACCATCATAAAAAGGATAAGCACGGCCAGCAGTGCGCGCAAATGCTCACCGACGTCGGACTTATTGTTCTGAATGGCCGCTTTCCCCAAGATCAACCGGCGTCCCTAACCAGAATAACCAAACAGGCTCAAGCTGTTTTGGATTATACCATAGTGGACTCAGAGGTCTTACAAACAATAGTTTCCTTCAGCATAACTCACCGGTTGGAGAGCGACCACAGCCCACAATCAATCGAACTCAGTCACCAATACATTAGGGCATCAGCATGCAATGATTTGACCGAACCTTCGTGTCTATACGATCTCAAGCGATTTGTATGGAACGGAAAGAACGCTGAAGAAATCACGGCACATGCGAAAAGAGTGCATGGGGAGGCTACCGGAAACAGTCAAATGTCTCTTCAGGACAACTGGGTAAAGATCATCATCACCCTAATGGAAAGATTTGGCCACCAAATACACACAATCAAAAGGAAACCATGTAAGGCTTTCCAGGCGCCCTCAGGCTCAATACTGAGCAAAAAAAGGATTCTAAATCAAGAAATAATAAAGTTATCAAGAAAAGACAAGATAAAGGGTGACGACACCAAACGTCAAATCTACAATCTACGGCAAAAATACAAAAAAGACGTGTGGTTTGAAAAGTCAAAACAACAAATAGAAATTTGGCAACAACTATTAGAATCTAGTAAATCAAATAACAACAGGAAATTCTGGGCAGACATCAACTAAGTAGCAAACGGAGCCGCCCAGACCATCAACTCAAACATTCTACAGGAAGATTGGATCCAGCATTTGGAGCAAACACAACAGACCAAACCTCAATCATGGGATTCAAATCATTTTGCGCTCCAACAATATGAAAATAATGAAGCGGCCCGAAACTGTGAAGAACATCGGATTACGCCATCTCAAGTCCATATGGTCATCAAAAAACTAAGGTCAAAAGGTGCGCCAGGCCCAAACGGTTTGCCAAATGACCTCTTTAAATCTGACCAATCCTTCTGGGCGGAATACCTTACTCCCTTGTTCAACAATGTCTTCCAAACAGGAAATATTCCTACACAATGGAGAGGGAGCATTTAGCACCCAATATTTAAAGCAGGTGCAAGAACAGACCCAGCCAACTACAGGCTGATCTCCCTAATTGACGTTGAGGCAAAAATGTATGCATCTAATCTAAGATCTGGAAGAGTGGGTTAGTTCCAAACATATCCTCCCTATTACCCAGACGGGGTTTAGGCCCGGAACCAACACCACGTGTTATCTTCTAGCACTAAATCTCCTTGTCGAAAGAGCAAAGGAAAGGTCTACAAAATTGTACACCTGTTTCGTAGACCTGAAGGCGGCGTTCGACACTGTCCCAAGGGAGATTCTATGGCAAAAGATGGACAATTGGGGCACTCCTCCGAACCTGTTACGAGCAATAATAGAATTATACACATCCACCTGGGTCAAGATCAAATTAGGCAATGGAGATAGAACAACAACAAAAATCCCCACCCTAATTGGCCTGAAGCAGGAATGTGTATTAGCCCCAACTCTTTTCAACATCTTTACCGCCGACCTTGACAAGTGCATCGCGGAGACACAAAGTGACCCGCCAAAGCTAGCTCAATACAAAATAAGGAGCTTACAGTATGCCGACGACATTGTTCTCTGCAGCCAGACCCCATTGGGTCTTCAACGCTCCATCACAAGACTGCATGATTACATCTCAGCGAATGGCTTGCAAATTAACTACAATAAAACAAAGATTGTGTGCTTCTCATCTCGGCAAGGGCAACAACCCTTCAAATGGCACATCGCTGGCAATACCATAGAGTCAAGTAACTCGTACAAGTATCTGGGGGTAGTGGTCGACTCAAGTTGGTCACTTAAAACTCACCAACTGCATAGAACAGCGCAGTCAAATAAACTACGGTTTGCTCTAAAGTTACTGAAAACAAAACTGAAATGCCCATCCAACCTGTACCTCCTGAAAGTGATTGAGGCAAAGTTTCTACCTTCCCTTACGTACGGTTCGGAGCTATACAGAGGCCAAGATGCAAACTTCTTGAACTTGCAACAGTCAAATCTGTTCAAATACATCTTTCACATACCAAGGTTTGTATCACAAGCGCAAATACGCCTGGAATTCGGGCTTTCAAACCAGCATCAAGTTAGGCAAGCCGGGATACTAAAAATGTGCTGGAAATTAAGAGCAGCAAGTGAGGACACGCTGATGGGCCATTGCGGGCGCGAAATTAATAACCGAACAAATGCAAAAAACGTATGGAAAACATCCTTGGAAGACGCACTAAGACGCACTAACACAACTCAACATGCGAGAGGCATGGAATACAAACCTCCCCTTCACGGCCTTCAAAAAAATAGCCAACAGTATAGCAAAACAAAAATCCAGGATTGTTGACAAAGCTGCCCTCGCAAAGAAAAAACATGGCTGGACGGTACTAGCCACGTATTAGAGAAGTGCCCCACAACATACCTAGTCAATTATATAACACCGTCCACACAACAAATGCTCCTAAGCATACGCCTGGGCACCTACATCACAAAGTATCAGACCCCAGCATGGAAGCAAACATGGCCAACATCGCTATGCAGACTATGTGGCCGTTCTGAAGAAACACTGATTCACATCCTGTGCATTTGTCCATCATTGGCTAGTCTGAGACGTTACTATCTATTACAAATATTCCGTTTCTATCAAATCAGAACATGCAGGCCTGCCGTTATGTTAGCACTGAACAGTTTCCAGTTGCAAACGGCCTGTAGGGCCTCCAAATTCTTAAAGAAGGCGAGCCTCCTAATCCAGAAAACTGAGTAAATGGTGCGGACTTAGTCTGAAGGACTGACATGTTAGGAGAGGCTCAGGCCGCAGACGACGTAACACTGTTTTTTTAAAAAAGAACTTGTTTTTTAAAGAGCGCAAATGCATTTTAACCAAGGCTAGTTCGTATACTCTTTTGTACTCAATTTTGTAAAGGTTTTAATTAACCATATGCAATAAATATTTACTTACTTAAAAAAAAAAAAAAAGGTTAAAGAGAAGTGGGGCCAGCACGCATCCCTGTTTGACACCTCTGGTTGTCATGATTTTCCGAGAGAGATGCGTGCCAGACCCCAACTTCACTTGTATCCATGTGTGTGAATACAGTTGGATAATCGCCTCCAGGAGTTTCATTTTTGCAAGAAACGGGGGGTGAGACGTGATTTTGTTACACAACAACTAAACACAGGTTGGATCACTTGCAGGGTAGTTAAAATGATTTATTCCTGCAGATGCGTTTCTGCATGATGTCTTCCTCATTGCAATAAAATCATTCTGTTTCAAGCATAGTGTGTGGTTTATTTAAATGTCCAGCTATTGCTACTATTGATGGGGCTGCAACCAATATGCAGACTGCAACTTTCTTTTTCAATATCCATTCAAAAAGCGTTTTTGCTTTTGCCAATATCTTTGGCGCCTTTTGACGAATGTTCGCAACATTTTCTAAACTAATGGCCTGATCCGGTCAGCTCCTGTCTTAAACGTTTCGGTGTGATTCGTCAAGATGGGGGCCGAGAAAAAAGGTGGGTCCCAAAACGCATTTTCCCCAGGTTAATTTCCATAGGAAAAATTGGAACAAGCTACAGCCTGAATTGCTGAACGGAATTACACCAAATTTGGCAAAAAAGTAGCTCTTGGTTCAGAAAGAGACCTTTTTTTAAAATGGTGTAAATCCGTTCAGTAGTTGCTGAGAAATTCAAGAAATAAAAATATAGATATCTGACCACTGAGGAGGGTTCACGAACCCTTCCCAGGCAAGAGCTTCACTCTGATTAGCTGCCAACACTGATGAAATCATCCAGTGACTGTGTGTTTCTGTAAGGTTAAAATATGTTTTGTACATATATGCCAAGGTGTATTGAAGTATGAGTGGGTGTATGAGTGTCTGAATGGATGATTTAGTTGGTGCGTGACTGATGAATTTAGAAGCACATGTAAACACAATTCTGCATCTCCCACTGGAAGCAACACCCTATGTACTCATACTGAGAAATGTCCCTAAATGAATTCCTAGTGTAGCAGAGACATGGTTCGAACTTAAAAACAAGTTGATACATTGGCTGGCCAAGCGGTTTTGGAGCACAAATTGTGTTTTCCCAGAGGTAATAATGGTCAGAAGAGTTGATTGGCTAGGTCTCTCTAGAAAAATTGGCCAAGGCAACTGCATAGTTGTGAATATTTGATCTCCTAAGATGGTAAAGACCTTACTCTTTGGTTTAAGTTGTAAGCTACATTCTGAGAATGCCTGAGGGAACATTTTATCTGAACCCCTTGGGTTTTTCTACAGGCCAGATATGTTCCTTGACATAGGTAGTACTTCTGCCCAAACAGGGTTACCAGCAAATCAGATTACCCACCAACAGCAGGTAAAATCGAATCACAGACTGCTAATAACTGTCCCAATTATAAATAGGTTTTCCACCCTCTCCAACTGCGAAAAACAAGATTGACAACTGGGTGGGGAGGGGAGTAAGGGTAGTATTTCAACTGACACACATAACATAGATTACGAATCACAGAAGATAGATAGAGGTATATCATGAAAGCACTAACCTTACAATTGGGACTTGTATTGTTGTGGGAGTAAACCCGACGATTTTTACATGGAGGGCTTTACATTGTTTCTAACCCAGTCAGTCGCATCAGAGGGAGGGCGGGCTAAGTGGGGTCTGGCCTTATTATTATCTATACCCATATCACTGAAAATGATAAGATCTTGTATGCGTTCTACCTACTTCCAACTATTCCACCTTCAAATGGAGGAAGAGCTAAATCTGGTTTTAGTAAATTTTTAGGTCTCGCCTATGCAGTGCGCATGCGCTGTAAAGGCAAAAAGACCTTTTCTGATCGCTTTGGCTTTTCAGCCACACACGTGCACGCGTTCCATTGCCTTCAATGGCAACGTGTGGAGATTCACTTGCGGGAGCGCGCGCCGCCAAATGGCAGCACTTATCGCTCCCGCAAGTGAATCGCGCAGCCCCCCTCCTCCTCTCCCCTGCTGCAGAGCGAGCGCTTGTTCTAATTAGCGAGGTTTCTCTTTAAACACACCCTCAAAGGGGTTGTTAGGGTGTCAGAAGGTACCTGAAGATTCCGGCTCCGCTGGAGTATCTGACCCAAGGAGATGCTAAACTCCCAATTCCCCTTCACCACTGTGCCGGATTTCTCTTGCAACAGTGATAGCGGGGAAAGGGGAAGTGGATAACAAACAGAGAGACTGCTCACACATATATCTTCTCCCGCTCAAGGAATGGTGTAAGGTTATTCTGTAAAACATAAGGACAACATTACTAAGTTCTGACTTCTCTATACTCTAGTTCCTAAAAACTCTCTCCAAGGAAACCTGACCTCAATTACCTGTGTGAGTGTGAGCTTTAGCTGCTCTCTTATAGGTCTTTATTACTCAACTGTGTAGATGATGATAGATGAACTGACCAGTTGAACAGGAGAAGTTGAAGGTAGTAGAACTGCCCAGTGCACAAGAGAAGTTGGTGGTACACAAGAATATATATATATATTTTTATCTACATGAAGTAACAATCCTTGAATTGAGTTAGTAGCTCCTGATATATATATATGTTTCACCAAAAGTTCCAAGAAGGCAATGAAAGTTTATCGCTGTCAACTTAGTGCAAGTCTTTAAATACGCTCAATGAACTCTGTGAATCAGCAACAGGAATACAGTTCTGAAATTAATAAACTGGTTCGAGCTCACCGACTTGAGGCTGCTAGCCGCTTTTGTAGGCTCACAGAGAAACGGGTCACAGGAATACTCAGCGCTCGAGGAACAGCTGACTGAAGATGAAGAAGCCGCTCCAGACGACCCAAAGTGAAGACTCGAAAATCTATGAGTGTGAACAAAGGGACGGGGAGTTGCGAACTAGGCTGAGGGAATAGGAGAAGCCTCGTTAGAGTCCGAGAGGCTCGAGGGAAAATAACGGGAGAAACTGGTGCAGCCGGAAAAACCGCCGGGCTCTATGAAATTCCTCAGCAAGGAGAATGGACCTATGGAAACTCCTAACCTGACTGAACAAATACTCTTTAGCTATGAATAATAACTTTGAGAGAGCGCGAAAGAATACGTTCGCCTCTCAGGGATAATACCGTTGAAGTGCGCCGTTTTTCGAACGCTCGCGCTCCAAGTCAAAGGGACCGCGTTCTAAGCAAACACTAGAATGCCCAATTCTGGCAACAGGGAAGTGAATGTTCCAAGGCGAAACGATAATTCGCCACTAGCATTGTCCAGTTGAGGGAAGGGGGTGAGTGCTTGATGATGGAGGAAATCTGCGAAGAACTGCCTGCCCTGGGTCCAATCCTGACAGTACCCCCCACCAAAACCCCCTTCCTAGGCTTGTGTGGATAAGTGTTGTGAAACTCCCTAACTAATCTGGTGGCATGAACATTAGAGCTGGGTTCCCAAGATTGTTCTTCAGGACCAAAACCTTTCCAGTCCACTAAATAGAAAAGTTGTCCCTTCCTGATCTTAGAGTCTAGAATTCTCTTAACTTCATATTCCTCCACAGAGTCTACCTGAACTGGAACGGGTGGAAGAACCTTACGAAGGTTTGGTGGACTTTTCCGAATCAAAGATACATGGAATGTAGGATGAATTTTCAATGTTTTTGGCAAATGGAGTCTCACACTAACAGGATTTATCATTCTGTCCACTGAATATGGTCCCACAAACCTGGGTTGAAACTTCCGATTTCCCCGCAAGCGCATATGGCGCGTGGAAACCCAAACCTTCTCCCCAGGAAGATAAACTGGATTAGCCTTGCGACCCTTATCAGCTTGCTGCTTAAAAGCTGCCTTAGCCTTGACCAAATTTGCAGTTGCTGACTGCAGGGCAATCTGTAACTTATGGATAACTTCCTCAGCAGCTGGAACATCCCCTACAACTCTGCCCACCAACATGTTGGGATGTCTACCAGAATTCAAGAAAAAGGGAGAAAACCCCGTGGCGGTATGCACTGAGTTATTATAGGCAAATTCAGCTGGAGCTAGTAAAGATGGCCAATCTCCTTCCTGGTCCAGCAGATACAGACGCAGGTACTGTTCTAAATCTTGATTTACTCTCTCCGTCTGTCCATCGGTCTCGGGATGATAACCAGTGGATAAACGAGAATCCACCCCCAGACCTCTTAGGAAAGATCTCCAAAATCGGGACACAAACTGGGACCCCCTATCTGAAATCACTACTTTCGGGATTCCATGCAATTTGACTATGTGTTGAACAAACAGGGTGGCCAATTCAGTAGCATTAGGGAGACCCTTGAGAGGAATGAAATGACTCATTTTAGAAAATTGGTCTACCACCACCCAAATGACAGACATCCCCTGACTAGATGGTAACTCAACAATAAAGTCCATAGAGACTGTGTGCCAAGGATAAGGTGGTACTGGTAAAGGCATTAAAAGGCCTTGTGGGGATTGCCTGAGACTTTTCCCTTTCAGACACAGTTCACAAGTGGCTACATACTGTCGAACCTGAGCTTCCAAGCCTGGCCAAAGAAAATTTCGTTTTACCAGCTCCAATGTCTTCAAAACTCCCTTGTGGCCCGCCAAGGGCTGATCATGGAACTTTCGAATGGTCTCCTCTTGTAGTTTCTCTCCAGGGACAAACATTTTCCCTTGAAAATAAGGTTTCCCATTTTCCACTAGCCGATCTGGACCCTTATTCTCCCAATTCGTGTATTCATCTTTTTTGAATTCCAAGACTATCTTCTCTTCCAACTCGTCCTCTACAGTTACTGCAACGATCTTTTCCGCAGGGATGAGGAATTTCTCAATTTTCTCCTCAGAATTCTCTCCCACATTTAGTCGAGAGAGGGCATCAGCCTTTCCGTTGGTTACACCTGGCTTGTACGTGAGAACAAAATCATAATCAGCAAAGAATAAAGACCATCGAAGCTGCCTCGGGGTCAAGGTTCGCGCAGACTTAAGGAACTGCAAATTCCTATGGTCTGTAAACACAGTTACCACATGCCTGGCTCCCAACAAATAATGTCGCCACTCAAGAAACGCCACCTTTACTGCCAGCAACTCCTTGCCAGCTATAGCATAGTTTATTTCGGCTGCAGTAAGTTTTCGAGAGTAAAAGGCGACTGGATGAAGTTGCCCCGTCTTCTTATGGCGTTGAGACAAAACTCCCCCAATGGCCAGATTGGAGGCATCTGCCTCTACAAAAAATGGTTCCAACGGATCCGGGTGTTGCAAGATGGGCGCCGAGACAAAGGATTCTTTGAGGAATTGAAAAGCGCTTTCTGCCTCTGTTCCCCATAAAAACTTTTCGTTCTTCCGCAGCAAGCGAGTAATGGGGCTCACCTTTTCTGAAAAATTCTGGATGAATCGCCGATAAAAATTGGCGAACCCTAAAAAACTCTGGATTTCTTTCACAGAACTTGGAGCTGGCCAATCTCGGATCGCCTTGAGTTTGGATTCATCCATGGAAACTCCCTCTGGGGAGAGTATGTATCCCAAAAACTCCACCTTGGTTGCATGAAACACACATTTCTCCAACTTCACAAAGAGTTGATTCTCCAACAGACATTCCAAAATGGCACGTACATGCTGGATATGTTCCTCGGTACTTTTCGAAAAAATAAGAATATCGTCAATATACACCACTGCGAAGCGGTCCAAAAATTCACGAAGGATGTCATTCACAAAATTTTGAAATGCCGCTGGCGCATTGCACAACCCAAAAGGCATGACCTGGTATTCGAAAAGCCCATAACGAGTTCTGAAAGCCGTTTTCCACTCGTCTCCTTCTGCCATCCGGACCAAGTGGTAAGCCCCCCTCAAATCCAATTTAGTGTAGATCTGGGCCTCCTTCACCTGATCCAAAAGTTCTGAGATAAGTGGCAACGGGTATCGATTCTTTTTGGTCACCAGATTCAAGGCCCTATAGTCTATACAAGTCCTCAGACTTTTGTCTTTCTTCGGAATAAAGAAAAGAGGAGAGGAAACTGGGGATTGAGAGGGCCTAATGAATCCGTTAGCCAAGTTTTCGTCTAGGTATTCTTTCAAATGCTGATTTTCAGATTCCGAAAGAGCATATATGCGACTACAAGGGAGCGAGGCTCCTGGTTCCAACTCAATTTTGCAGTCATATTCCCGATGGGGAGGAAGCCTCTGCGCCCCTCGTTCATCAAAAACGGCTTTTAAATCTTGATACTGTGCAGGAATTTCGGGGAGTTCCACCAAACAGATTACTTGTGGTTGATTGGCCAAACAGTACGTTTCGCTCGACTCCGTCTTCACAGGATGGGAGTGGAAACAATGCTCCCGACAGAAATCGGAGGTCAAATCTACAGTTCTCCTAGTCCAGTCAATCTTCGGATTATGCTCAGTTAACCAAGGCAGACCCAAAATCAGTTGGAATTGAGGAGCATCAATTAAACTGAATCGAAGATAACTCTTATGCTCTCCAGGGCCAATCACTGAGATGGTTTCTGTATCGAAGGCTATCGGACCGGAAGATAAAGGGGTTCCATCCACAGCTCGCACTGGTTCCGGCTTTTCCTTCCTAACAAAGTTAATGCCCAATCTTTTTGCAAACAGAATATCGCAAAAGTTTCCGGTAGCTCCAGAATCAATCATGATTGCTACATTTGCACTTTGTTCTTTTCCAAAAATTATTTGACAAGATAGGATGAGATGAGGTGCCGATAACTGCATGGTGTTTGACAATGACTGAATTAAAGGAGTTGTCTTACATTCGGCTTCCACCAGGGCAACCCCGTCTACTGGTGAAGCTTGTCTTTTACCCATGTCGATGTCTTGGGTCTGCGTGGACACTCCTTGACGAAATGCCCAGAACCTCCACAGTACATACATAACTTGCCTTGTCTTCTCTTTTCCCGTTCCTCTGTACTAAGCGGTCCCCGGACGGTTCCAATTTGCATTGGTTCCTCTACTGTAACTTCTTCCTTGGACTTAACACTCTCAGGCCGCATGCGATCAAATCTTGGAGGAAAGGTTCGAGTTTCTTTTCGTCGCTCCTGACGCCTCTCCGATTGCCTCTGGTCTATTTGAAGTACTAAGTCTATTAGTTCTGAGACGTCGGTGGGTCTCTTAGGAATCTGGGAGAGTCCATCCTTCAGTTCGTCACGTAGACCTCTGTAAAAAATTGCTGCTCTTTTTTCTGAAGGCCAATTTGTCTCCACAATAAGCTTATTGTACTGCGCTAAGTATGCCACCAACTCTCGATTTCCTTGCTTTAAATCCAGTAGCTCATTGTCTGTGGTTTGAGAGATTGCTCTCCTATCAAATATTCGTAAGAATTCTGTCTTGAATTCCTGAAAATTGTACAACACTGGATCATTTGTAGACACCAAAGGCAATGACCAAGAAGCGGCATCTCCACTCAGGTACGACAGCATGAACGCCACCTTGGATTGATCTTCTTTGAAAATTATTGGCTTGCAGAGATAGTGCAAAGAACACTGAGTGACAAAAACCTGTGCCTTATTTGGGTCACCCAGAAATCTTTCGGGAGGGGCTAGTGGAATAGTGGGGGACATGGCATGCACTACCTGTGTGGAAAACTCACTAGTGGAAGGCGAAGGGTTAAAGGTTTGTGACTTAGAACCCCCAAAATCAGGACTTGGACTAACCGTGAGTTCATTTATCTTCTGACGAAGAAAACTAGTCTCCCGATTAGATTTCCTAACCTCCTCTCTGGTTTCTATCAACTGTTTTTGTAAGTCTTCTAAAATGGATCCCAAGGCTTTTAGGTCGAGTCCTTCGGCCATGACACCCAAGCGGAAAATTCAGCTGGCACTTCAATCTGTCAGAAGGTACCTGAAGATTCCGGCTCCGCTGGAGTATCTGACCCAAGGAGATGCTAAACTCCCAATTCCCCTTCACCACTGTGCCGGATTTCTCTTGCAACAGTGATAGCGGGGAAAGGGGAAGTGGATAACAAACAGAGAGACTGCTCACACATATATCTTCTCCCGCTCAAGGAATGGTGTAAGGTTATTCTGTAAAACATAAGGACAACATTACTAAGTTCTGACTTCTCTATACTCTAGTTCCTAAAAACTCTCTCCAAGGAAACCTGACCTCAATTACCTGTGTGAGTGTGAGCTTTAGCTGCTCTCTTATAGGTCTTTATTACTCAACTGTGTAGATGATGATAGATGAACTGACCAGTTGAACAGGAGAAGTTGAAGGTAGTAGAACTGCCCAGTGCACAAGAGAAGTTGGTGGTACACAAGAATATATATATATATTTTTATCTACATGAAGTAACAATCCTTGAATTGAGTTAGTAGCTCCTGATATATATATATGTTTCACCAAAAGTTCCAAGAAGGCAATGAAAGTTTATCGCTGTCAACTTAGTGCAAGTCTTTAAATACGCTCAATGAACTCTGTGAATCAGCAACAGGAATACAGTTCTGAAATTAATAAACTGGTTCGAGCTCACCGACTTGAGGCTGCTAGCCGCTTTTGTAGGCTCACAGAGAAACGGGTCACAGGAATACTCAGCGCTCGAGGAACAGCTGACTGAAGATGAAGAAGCCGCTCCAGACGACCCAAAGTGAAGACTCGAAAATCTATGAGTGTGAACAAAGGGACGGGGAGTTGCGAACTAGGCTGAGGGAATAGGAGAAGCCTCGTTAGAGTCCGAGAGGCTCGAGGGAAAATAACGGGAGAAACTGGTGCAGCCGGAAAAACCGCCGGGCTCTATGAAATTCCTCAGGAAGGAGAATGGACCTATGGAAACTCCTAACCTGACTGAACAAATACTCTTTAGCTATGAATAATAACTTTGAGAGAGCGCGAAAGAATACGTTCGCCTCTCAGGGATAATACCGTTGAAGTGCGCCATTTTTCGAACGCTCGCGCTCCAAGTCAAAGGGACCGCGTTCTAAGCAAACACTAGAACGCTAACTGGTCCCCCAATTCTGGCAACAGGGAAGTGAATGTTCCAAGGCGAAACGATAATTCGCCACTAGCATTGTCCAGTTGAGGGAAGGGGGTGAGTGCTTGATGATGGAGGAAATCTGCGAAGAACTGCCTGCCCTGGGTCCAATCCTGACATAGGGATGGAGATGAGAGTGGAGCTGGGCGCTGCCCTGTCATTGAACATGCTGGTGCAATGGGTCGTTCAGGGAGGGGAAGAGAGCGAGCCAGGTTGGTTGGCCTCTGAGGCGAGGTACGTTTAGGTTTCCTCGTAGAAGGTTGCAGCTGCCATGCTCACTATGAAAGGGCCCGTTGTTTGCGTTAAGCTGGAGCTAGCACAAAGCTGACACGCTCTGCTCAGGACTGAGTTAGAGCTGTTTGCCGGGCGGAGCTCCGCCCAATTTACCTGGCACCAGGCTTCGGTCTCCTGGTTCCTGTGAGGCGGCTCCCGGAGGCCACCTGTAAACTGCTCCTTCCCGTCCACCTGACGGGGCCTGCACTGCCCCAGTATGCTGCAGGCAGCGCCGCCATGTTGATTGAGCTCAGCCGCTCCGGAGTCTCGGGCATGGCTGGCAGTGTACGTGGCGAGGAGTGGGTCGCCCCCCGGGAAGAGGCTGCGGAGAGCCCCAGAGAGGAGGAGAGCCCCAGCGAGGCGCTGAGCCTCCGGGACATCTTGCGGGTCTACAACCAGTCGATCAACAAGGAGCAGGCATGGGCCATGAGCTACCAGAGCTGCGCCGCTCTGCTCCCCATGAAACCAAAGATATCCAGCAAAAGATGCATTTCCCTCACATCCCCACCCCAGCCCCTCTGCCGCTACCCGAGGGCCTTAGGTAGGCATGCACATATTAATCAATGTATTTCAAGAATTTACAGTTTCACCTCATTCACAAGAAAGACAGCGTGTTCGATCTGCTTTGACATTCCTCAGGCATCAATGTTAATTGGCAACCACCCACAATAAGCTGTCAGGTGACCCCAGTCCAGGGTTTACACTTTCAGACAACCTGTTTTTTTTCTTCTTTTTTACTAAAAGCACTTTGCATGCTAGGCCAAACAGCCACACACACACAGGTTTTTTTTCTTCTAAACTAGAATTCCCAGAATGCAATGTGTTGAAGGCTGGACATGCAGGGCTAGGTAGCGGTGTACGCAGGGCTTTAAGTGGGCCGGGTCTGTCCGGGTCTGAGCACCGGCAGTTATTTTTAGGGGCCCTCGAAACGGGTCTCTATCGGGCTCTCTTTTCAGGGCATGCAGAGGTAGTCCGTTTTCTTTTTCTTTTTTTCCTCGACTATTGTTACACACTTATATAAGTATCAAGGTGCTTGCGGATCGGCAGGCCTGAGCACTTCAAGGTTAACCACTTAGGAACAAATATGCTTTGAGTTACTCCTTAAATTGATTGACAACTAATAGGAGGAATTATACTTCATTATTTTGCACCTAAAGCTAGCAAAGACTCGCATTCTTTTCTTTGGCACAGCAACATCTTTTAAAGTTGCTGCCGAGTGGGAGAAAAATGATCTGTGACCTGTGTATGATCCTGAACCCTAGCCTAAATACCATGGTGGGCGAGGCTGTAACCTCATTGCAGCAGCAACGTGTATCTAATCAGGGACTTTGCAACAACTGTTAGTGATCGTTTGTGTATTTTTATTTTAAGCGATTACATTTTTGGGGGCTAATTATGACTCGGAGAGTGATTATTTCATTTTCTCCGTTTTCACTCTTTCACTTGCAGGTTTCATGGCCCCAGAAAATGACTAAACTTGGAATTCCCTCTCGACCCTCCTACCTGACGTAGTCTCTCTGTCCCTCCCGCAACCCCCATCTTTTGATGGTGCTTCAAAGCGGGAGAGAGATGACCTCGGATTGATTCTTGAACCACATGCTGACCCCTTGATTGTGTGAGGCTCCACCTATTTACTGGCAGTCCCTTTCATGGGTGTAGGTACTTTGCAACAAATATGTATTGGCGCTCAGTGGTGCATAATTATTTTTAGGGATTGAATTTGTTGTCTTTGATTTCTGGCACAGAAGCTCATTTGGTTTTACACTGCTCTTTTTTTCCCATTAGCAGTCTTTGCCCCTTCCGACCTCTAAATGTATATCCTGTTGCTGACCTGTGCAATTCATGTAAGAAGGGGTGAAATAACGACAATGAATCATTAACATGCACAGGGTATTTTAAAGAACTGTGAAGTACTCGGGGGCGGCTGTGTGTGCGCCAGGGAAACTGTCTTAGCCCCGGCTGAGACACGCGGGGGGGGGGGGGGGGGGGATGGGGGGGGCGGAGGGGGGGGGCGGTTTTAGACCAGCCCCTCCTTAGATGGCCACACCCCTTTGAGGTTTGCCCCGCCCCTTTTAGAGCACCCCCAGTTTTTATTTCCCACTTAAAGCCCTGGGTGTACGGAGTGACTTAAAGCTACTTCACATTCGAATACCACCATGAGAACCACATTACGTTTGCGACACTACTAGCGCTATTGTGGAATTGTGACGCCAGCAATGGAAGGGTAACTTTTTTCTTCACTCTGCTCTTTGAGGTTTGTGACTGAACAGCAAGCATCCTTGCGGTAGTCCCGAAGCTCTAATGCTTTCAGATTCCATGTCAGATTAGATCAGCGTATTCATTGTTTTTTCTCTGCACTCTGGAATCGGCAGTCATTAATAGGACTACAAGTATCAGAATGCACAGCGAAAAAAGTAACCCGTACGGCCTACATTTGAATGGAGATGGGAGACTAAAACTGCACACAAGCGATAAGCAACGGGCTGACCCAGGCCCCCCGCAAGCACTCGTAAACAAAAGGCATTGTTAACAGCTAGTTTTAAGTCAGGCATAAAATCAGGCGCAGTATGTGCTAAGGGGCCATCATGTTGGAAGTTGTTTCACACTTAATCTGTCATGTTGTCTTTTCGAAGATCGGTTAAGAAATGTCACTTTAATTGAGCTTTTACAGAATATTTGACATTGTAAGTTTTCACTTATACTTGTTATATTTGTATGCATGTCACTTTGTAAATATTTTGCGAGTTTTGCTCCCTCGCCACCTTTACCACGCGGCAAGACCCCTTGAGGCAGCAGCGCACTTAAAACCATCTCACATTTGCGTTTTACGCTCAGATCTATCAACGCCTAGACCCTTCTTCTAAAACACCAGCGTATGTCGGACCCCAAATCTTCAGCTTTTCCCACGTGATGTTTATTGTTTTGAACAGGTTATTTCAAGTTTCTGTATGTCCTGATAGGTACTGCTATCTTTAGTTTTAAAATGCTTGCTTCAAAGTGAAGGAAAAAACTCTTCCTAAAGCATTGAAAACTTATATACGGAGATCTTTAATTTGGAATTTTTATTTCCAACTGAGAATTTTCAGGGGGTTGTGCCCATAACCAGGGGAATAACACAGGCCCCGGCAGCCCCCGCGGCGTGGGGGGCCCCAAAGCTCCAGGGAGCCCCTCTTCAGCCGGAGAGCTCCTGTCCGGTGCTGGCCGAGGTAGTGCTGTGCCCAATACCGTCCGAGACACCCGGGCGGGGTCTGCCCTGCCCCTTAGTGGTTGCATAATTACTGGCTGTGGCGCCGCGGGGCGGGGGAGATGTGACTTCACCTCACGTCCTGGAAGGAAGTGATTGGATTGAAGAAGCGGGGACTCAGAGCTGTGCTGCGCGCCGCGTGCAGTCACTGTGTCCTGTCCACGTCACAGCGGCCGGCGCGCATAACATAAGTCAGTCAGTGGCAGTGCGCTGCTCTCTAGAATTCTGAATTCTGAATTCCGTCATCGGCAGCATCAGCATGGCACCTGAGAGGCCTTGGGCGCTGCGGAAGTGCGACGGTGGTGGACACCAGGGCATATCCTCAGAGGTTGAGGGATTCAAGGCTGGTTTCTTTTCAGCTGCCTTTTAACAGCAAGGATGGAGCTCCGTTCAGCCCTGCAGTACAGGTACACTTTTGAACAAGCACAACATAAACGTCTGTTAACCAAGCCACACACAATGAGAATGACAGTCAGATAGTCTGCAACATTTGACAAATAACCATGTGGCTTACTGGAACTCACATGTGTTGTAGTGCATGCCTAGAGCTCTCCATTACAGTCGTGAGCACTTGAATACCTAAGATCTGCTCAGTAAGCCCGGGATGAAGCCAGGAACTGAATGGATATGGGGTTTAAAACCAACTCTCTCCCCTGAGCTTATTGGATGCGCTGGTGATCGGCCTTATGGCTGCATCACCATTAACGTGCTAATAATCCACACTGGTGCATCCACGTTATTCAGTGCACAACTTAAGCTATAAAATAGCCCCTCCTATCTCATTAATGTATAGTCTGCTGGGTAGTCAGACAAAATATCGAAATTAAAATATCGATATACAATAATATCGATGTTTTAATATCGATGGTATAGTATATCGATGTGCCATAATATCGACAGACAGAATATCGAGATTAAGGTATGTATGTTAGTAATATCGAAATTTTGTTGTTTAGTGTTAAGTATTTTATTATGTTGTTTATATGTTTGCTAAATATGTTTAGAAATGTATGTTTGAAAATTTGTAAATATGTTAACATTTTGCATTTTAGTATTAGAGCGGGTTGAGGGTTTATAGGGGAATAGGGTGGGAAGTAATTTAATAATAATTAAATAATTAATATATATTTTTAAATATTTTTTAATTAATAATTAATTTGTAATTAATTAAGACTAATTAGTTAATTACATTAATTAGATTTAATGTGGTAATATATATATATATATTTAATTTAGTGTTATTGTTAATGAATAATTAATTGGTAATTAATTAATATTAATTAGTTAATTAAATTAATTAGATTTAATGTGCTAAGATATATGATTTATTGTTATTGTTAATTAATATTAATTGGTAATTAATTAATGTTAATTAGTTAATTACATTAATTAGATTTATTGTGCTAATATATTTAATTTAGTGTAATTGTTAATTAATAATTAATTTGTAATTAAATAATATTAAGTAGTAAATTGAAATAATTAGAGTTAATGTGTTAATATTTTTAATTTATTAATTTTTGATATTGTTAATTAATAATGAATTGGTAAATAATTATTAAGTGATTAAATGATTTCATTTATTTATGTGTAGTGGGTTGTGTGTTTATAGGGAAGTAGGGTGTTATATAATTACATGTAATTAATTAAAGAGATTGTATTTATTTATTGGTATTTATTGTTAATTAATTGGTAATTAATAAGTGTTAAATAGTTCATTTATAATTACATTAATTTAATAATATTTATTGTTATTAATTGATTAATTGAAACTTTTATTAATTGTGTTTTTTTATAATGTGTAGTGTGTTGTGTGTTACAGGGGGAGTAGTGTGGGAAGTAATTTAAACCCTACGCAATCCAACGCTTTCCCTACTGTTGCACCCTCTGGAGTGGGAATAGTCATTTTTACCCCTACGCTATCCAACGCTTTCCCTACTGTTGCACCCTCTGGAGTGGGAATAGTAATTTTTACCCCTACGCTATCCTACGCTTTCCCTACTGTTGCACCGTCTGGAGTGGGAATAGTAATTTTGACCCCTACGCTATCCAACGCTTTCCCTACTGTTGCACCCTCTGGAGTAGGAATAGTAATTTGTAACCCTACGCTATCCAACGTTTTCCCTACTGTTGCACTCTCTGGAGTGGGAATAGTAATTTAAACCCCTATGCTATCCAACGCTTTCCCTACTGTTGCACCCTCTGGAGTGGGAATAGTAATTTTTACCCCTACGCTATCCAACGCTTTCCCTACTGTTGCACTCTCTGGAGTGGGAATAGTAATTTTTACCCCTACGCTATCCAACGCTTTCCCTACTGTTGCACCCTCTGGAGTGGGAATAGTAATTGTTACCCCTACGCTATCCAACGCTTTCCCTACTGTTGCACCCTCTGGAGTGGGAATAGTAATTTTTACCCCTACGCTATCCAACGCTTTCCCTACTGTTGCACTCTCTGGAGTGGGAATAGTAATTTTTACCCCTACGCTATCCAACGCTTTCCCTACTGTTGCACCCTCTGGAGTGGGAATAGTAATTGTTACCCCTACGCTATCCAACACTTTCCCTACTGTTGCACTCTCTGGAGTTGGAATAGTACTTGTTACCCCTACGCTATCCAACACTTTCCCTACTGTTGCACTCTCTGGAGTGGGAATAGTAATTGTTACCCCTACGCTATCCAACACTTTCCCTACTGTTGCACTCTCTGGAGTGGGAATAGTAATTGTTACCCCTACGCTATCCAACACTTTCCCTACTGTTGCACTCTCTGGAGTTGGAATAGTAATTGTTACCCCTACGCTATCCAACACTTTCCCTACTGTTGCACTCTCTGGAGTTGGAATAGTAATTGTTACCCCTACGCTATCCAACACTTTCCCTACTGTTGCACTCTCTGGAGTGGGAATAGTAATTTTTACTCGTACACTATCTAAAATGTATTTAGCTTTTTTATTAGTATTATGTTGTTATTAATTGTTATTTATGTGATTATTTTATGTATATAAATGTATTAGTAATTTATTATATTTTTATTTTTTTATAAGTTATGAAAATAATTAATTTAGAGTTAATATTAATAAAAAATATATTATGTATTATATATTTATTAATATTAATTTATATTACATTATGAATTAATTTTAAATATTATAGTACATTTTTAAATATGTTTATTACATTTATAAGTATTATTTTGTTAATATTAGATTTTTATTTAATTAAAAAAAACGATATTTTACAAAAAACGATATTTTTGTCATTCTATATTTTTTTTTCGATATATGTGCACTTACCTTGTTAGGGATAGGATTCTTATATTTTTGATTTCGATAATTTTGTTCCGATATTTTTGTATATCGATATTTGTGATATCGATATTTTGTCAGACATTCGTCTGCAGAGGTGTCCGGAACAGGGGCCCTTTTTTTTAATATAATTCTTTTTATTAAACAAACTGTCAGCAAAAATCACAGTACAGAGGTGGTGTCACATTGCCAATAGCGTATCAGGGGGAAAGAAGGATACATAAATACATGATTAGGGACATCATGGAGAAGAGGGTATATCAAGTTCAGCAGTTCTGGGTGGCACACAAATCTCTCCTCTGTAATGATTCCAGGGTCCCCATACCAATGACCATTTCTTAGGGCGTCCCCTCGCAAGGTACACTGTTTTTTCCCCTGAACATACACCAGTCTAAGTTGGTTTCCCATGTTTCCAAGGTGGGAGGTTGTGCAGATCCCCATAGTTGGGCAATATTTATTTTCGCTATCATGAAGCCCAGTGTAGCCCACTGTGTCTGTGCAGTGTTTAGGTCGGTAGGCTCCCATATATTTAGGAGGTACCTCCTTGCCTCAGGCATCAAAGAGACACCCAACACCCTATGTATGTATTTGTATTTATTTATTTGTAAAGCGCTAACATTCATCCTTGGAAGGACATCACGGCGCTGAGGAGAGGTGGCAAGTGATTCGATAGCAGCTCTGGTTGAGGATTATTGATCTGATCTGGGGAAGAGAACTGTCTTTAGTTGTTTCCTAAATGAGAGGAAGCAGTCATTTGTTCTAAGGTTAGAAGGTAACTCATTCCATTTTGTTGCGGCAATGTGAGAGAAGGCCCGTTCTCCCATCCTGACAGTCCGTGCTCGGGTGGTGGAAGCTCTACCTGACGTTATGGATCGTAGGTTCCTTGAGGGTTTATGGAATCTAATCTTGTCATGTAGGATGTTGGGGCCTGTGTCGTGAAGTACTTTGTGTGAAATACATAGTAGTTTAAAAGTGGCTCGTTGTCGCATTGGGAGCCAATGAAGCTCACGCATGCAGTTTTTGGCTGAGTCGTATTTTCTTTTATTACAGATGGCTTTGGCCGCGGCATTCTGAACCATCTGCAATTTAGAGAAAAGGTAATCTGCCATTCCCACAAACAGGGAGTTACCATAGTCCAGCCTACTCATCAATAGTGACTGGACTAGTGTTTTCCTGCACTCTGTCGGAACCCAGGGGAAGACTCGTCTAAGCATCTTCAATAGCCTGAAGCCTCTGCCGCAAACTATGGAGACATGGGATTTCATGGATAAGTCCCTATCCAGTGTTATGCCTAGATTTTTGGCTTTTGCAGTAGGGTTGGGAGGCGAGCCCAGGTCACTCGGCCACCAGCTGTTGTCCCAAGCCTGTGTGCCTCTGCCGAACAGTAAGATTTCAGACTTGTCGGCATTTAGTCTAAGACAATGGTCCTGCATCCAAATTGCCAACTCTGTCAGGCAGTTTGTCAGTCGAGATTTTGAATCATCTTTTTCATCAATGGTGACCATCAACTGGGTGTCATCCGCATAAGAGCACATTTCGACACCCCACTTTTTGCCAATGGTTGCCAATGAGGAGACGAACACATTGAACAGGGTTGGGCTCAACGAAGCCCCCTGGGGAACCCCGTATTTTATAGGTCGCGGAGGGGATGTGTAGTCACCCAAGCGAACTGATTGGGTTCGATCCGCTAGGAACGATTGTAGCCATCCTAATGCTTTATCTTGAATTCCTTTCTCTGCCAGGATGTTCAATAATTGATCGTGGGGTACGGTATCAAAAGCCGCTGATAAATCGAGAAGTATCAGAACGACTGTTTTACCTTGATCCACCTTAGTTCTAATGCTGTCTATCACTGCTAGGAGTGTAGTTTCAGTGCTATTGTTTGTCCGGAACCCTGTCTGTTAGGCATCCAGTAGGTCATTAACTTCCAAAAATATGGAAAGTCGTCTATTGACCAACTTCTCCAGAACCTTTAATAAATAGGGTGACTGGGATATTGGTCTGTAATTGGCCGGATTGTTTACGTCTGCTCCAGCCTTTTTTACTAAAGGAGTGACTAGGGCCTGTTTCCATGATTTTGGGAATTCGGCAGAACTAAGAGAAAGATTAAGTGCTCTAGTGACTACTGGGCATATTACAGGGGTTAGCTGGGAGAAAATGTGATGTGGGCATGGGTCAAGTGGTGACCCAGATTTGACCTCAAGCATGACTTTTTCTACCTCCTCTTCCGAAAAAAGGCCAAAACTGTGACAGATGGTATGTGCAGCAGTTGGTGTGGTGTCATGAATTTTGCGCCAGTACTCGGTGATATGCGTACATTCCCAAATGATGTGGAGAAAGGAACCAGTCAAACCACACCGACGTCTACACAGACCAGAATCCGATAGACCCATATGCACCAGTCGGGGTCCTGTGACATAGACCCTATGCAGGACCTTTAGTTGAACTAGCCTCAGTCGAGCCGGAATAGCAACCTCTCATGGGGTGGACACTGCTATCTGCCAGTCCCCATCGTCTAATTCTATCTCATCTTGGACCCATTTAGCTCTCAAAACTTCAAGGGGAGCAGCTCTATGATTGATTCATTTCTTATAAATTAGGGAAATCGTTTTTTCGGGGAGATGGCCATGTAGGATCCTATCTTCGAGCGGTGAAGCCTCTGGGGGCTGTACATCCCTGGGCTAAACAGTCTGGAGCGAATGACGGACTTGCGCATAGCGAAAATATTCAGAGTTGGACAATTTGTATTCCGCCTGCATTTCTACGAACAATTTGATCCTCTCTTTACTCCAAACATCCCCAATGGTGGAGATCCCAATTAGGTCCAATTTGTCAAATCCTTTTGTCCTCCAAAGCTTCCCCAGTCTTTCGGAGTCGAAGAGTGGGGTAGCCAATGTTAATTTATCTCTCCATCCTAAGGAACTAGTGGCAACGTGCCAGATCCGAACAGTATGGTTAGTTGGCCCCGTCAATTTCAGCTTCACCGGTTTGGAATACAACGCCCTACTATATCCCCCGCCAGGGAGAAGCCATTTATCCATGGCATATGCAGGATCAGCCGCCGGACTGTACTTGCAATGGTTAATAGCAGCCAGCTGCGAAGCCCAGTAGTTTCTCCTGATATCCGGCAGAGCAATACCTTCATCGTACCAGGAAAGAGTTATCTTATTTAATGCAATACGGGGTCTACCCTCTCATAATAGCCAACGTTGTAGTCCCATGACCTCGCGAAAATAGCTGGCTGGCACGGCATCTAAGGTGTTCTGAAGGGCATAAAGGAAGCGAGGCAGAGCCATCATTTTGAAGAGGGCCGCTCGACCCAAAAGGGAAAGAGGGAGTCTCCTCCAGTTAGCCACATCGCTCCCAAGCCTCTGCAAAGGAGGAAGAAGATTTCAAGCATACCTAGCCGCAGGGTCCAGGGAAATGAAAATTCCCAAATATTTGAACCCATCGGAGTTAATTTGTATAGGACAGTTCCGAAGGGGAACCGGCGGGTCACCCTTTAACACATAGAGTAGGGACTTCCCCCAATGAATGGAGAGTCCAGAGTTTCTACCAAAAGAGGCCAAGACATCAAAGACAACAATAAGGGACTTCCGGGGCGTGGTCAGATAGAGCAATATATCATCTGCGTATAAGGATATTCGATTCTCCCATTCCGGGGACCATCGCAGACCCCGAATAGACGTTTCCCAGCGCAGCCAGGCCGCAAGTGGCTCCAATGCCAGCGCGAAGAGAAGGGGGGATAGGGGGCACCCTGACGGCTGCCCGGACCGAGCAGGAATGGGGCCGAGACTCTGTTGGTCACAACTATTTGGGCCATTGGTTTAGAATACATCAGACGCACCCATCTGATAAATTCAGGACCAAACCCGAACTTCGCCAGAACCGCCCAAAGATAGGGCCATTCGATAGTGTCGAAGGCCATGGTCGCGTCAAGTGAGGCGATCTCGGCCGGCTCACCCAATGTGTGTGCTCTAGCTATTACTCCATGTAGCCTGCGCAAATTTAGGGCTGTATTTCTGTGGGGCATGAAGCCCGACTGATTAAGGTGAATCAAGCATTTGACCACCTTAACCAATCTGTTTGACAAAATCTTGGCCAAAATCTTCAGCTCTGCATTAAGTAGGGAGATAGGCCTATATGATGCTCAATTGGTTTTGACCTTACCCTCTTTATGAATGACCACTACTGATGCCACCCTTTGGTCCCTAGGCAAGATCCCCTTGTCACGTGACTCAACATACATGTTTTTCAAATAGGGGGCTAGTTTATCCGGTTTAAGCTTGTAGAGTTAAATAGGGAGCCCATTAGGGCCTTGTGACTTCCCGGAGTTAAGGGACCGAAAAGCTTGTGCAATCTCGTCAGAGTTGAGGGCACTGTCCATGAAGTCCCGATCCTCCGAGGAGAGACATGGGAGCTGAATATCCCAGTGTAACAGATGGAAGTCATCCTCTGACCGATCAGAGATAGCAGTGTAGACTGTCTGAAAATGGGCCGCAAACCTATCAACTATATCCTGTGGGTCTGTAAGTATGGTTCCCTCCTCCGTGCGGAGTTCAGGGACAAGGCGGTTAGCCCAGTCCTTTTTGTCCAATCACGCGATGAGTTTCCCCGCCTTATCACCCAGGTCGTAAAGTCTGCCCTGCTTTTCCCTACCTAGTGCCTTGGCCCTGTCTATTGCAAGTGATTTGTAGTCGTGCTGCTTAAGATTCAGGAGATGTAGTGTAGCCTGCGTCACCCCCTGCTCCAATTCCTTTTCAAGCATACCAATCTCAGTCTCTAGACCTACCAGTTCCTTGTTCCTTTCTTTCTTCGAGCCCGCTATAAGTGAGAGGGCCTGGCCCCTGATAACGGTTTTAAAGGCCTCCCAGAGAGATACTGAAGAGGATACCAAGCCCTCATTAATGAGGAAGTAGTCATCTAATGCTTTAATGAGGTCCTTACGAATTTTGGGATTGTGCAAGTGCCAAGGATTAATGGGGGCAACCTTGCCAGCCGTGCCCCGACTGATAGTCATGTGGATCCACAATGGAGAGTGATCCAAGATGCCCCTAGCGAGGTGTAAGGCCTCAGTCATGTAGGATGAACAGGAGCCCTTTTAATGATGTTTTATTTTTCTTTAACTTGTATCTTGGGATTGTGCATGAACAAACAAACTAATTGAAGGCCAACCCTTAAAAATCATTTAGTATTTAAAGCTGATATTAATATTTTCTAAATGACTCCTCCTATTTTGCATTTCTAGTAAAGGGGCATAGAGTGTTGTGCCATAAAGTGGAATCAAGGGGCGTAGAGTGAAAGGCATAGAGTGGTATTGCCTGGAGTGAAGTAGAGTGCCGTAGAGAGGAGTGTTGTGGAGTGGAGTTGGGTAGAGTGATGTGGCATGGAAGGTTGTGGAGTGGAGTGTCCTAGAGTTGAGGGTCTTAGAGTAGGGGATCATAGTGTCATGGCGTGGCGTAGTGTGTAGGGATGTACAGTGGCGTAGCAAAGAGTGGTGTGGAGTAAAGTGGAATAGACTGGAGTGGCATAGAGTGTTATAAAGCAGACTGTCAGAGTGGAGAAAACTGTTGTGTCATAGAGTGAGCTGTCATAGAGAGGAGTGCCGTAGAGAGTGGAGTAATATGTCAGAGTGGCATGGCATTGCGTGAAGTGGCATAGCATTGAGTGGTGCGCAGTGAAGTGGGGTAGAGTGGCAAAGATTGTCATGGAGAGGAGTAGAGTAGCATAAAGTAGAGTGGAATGGAGTGTTGTAGAGTAGAGGGGCCTAGAGTGAAGTGGCATAGAGTGGTGTAGTGTGTCATTGTGTGTCGTAGATTGGAGTATTAGAGTGAAGTGGCATAGAGTGGTGTAGTGTGTATTAGTGTGTTGTAGATTGGAGTATCATAGAGTGGGGTGTCGTAGAGTGGAGTAGCATGGAATGTAGTAATGTAGGGGCCGATTCACAGAACTAACTTAAGACAAAATCCTAAACTTACTACTTTTGGTATTCACAAAAGTTAGGATTTTGTCTTAAGTTTGTCTTAAGACAGACTTAAGACAAAATCCTAACTTAAATCTGTCTTAAGTTTGTCTTAAGACAAACTTAAGACAAAATCCTAACTTTTGTGAATACCAAAAGTAGTAAGTTTAGGATTTTGTCTTAAGTTAGTTCTGTGAATCGGCCCCCTTGAGTGGAGTATCATAGAATGTTGTGATGTGTCATGGAGTAGAGTAGGGTGTTGGTTGTAGAGTGGAGTGAATAAAGGGGAGTATGCATGATATGCTAGCATAGTATCATTACGGACAACACATTTTCAATTGTAATAACCAGTAAATGCACAGACATAGTTTTACTGATAAAACTATACAGAGCACAAACAATAATGTGTGGAAATGTCATTACCTAGTGTACTTGTTTGTTTTGATTAGTATTAAAATATTTGTTTCCACTACACTTCAGAATTCTACTCCACTGAATCCCACTCACCTCTGACAATCTACTCAACTCTACGAAACTCCCTCTATGCCACTCCACACGGCTTTACTCCACTCTAAGCCCTTCCACTCTACTCCCTCCACAACACTCCACCACACTATGCCACTTAATTCTATAAACTCCACTCTACACTACTTCACTCTATAACAATCTACTCTAGGGGTGTAACACAAGCCCCCGCAGTGCGGGGGAGCAAGCTCCAGGGGGCTCCCTCAGCACAGTACTTCTGACGGAGAGCTCTTGATAGAGTCCGGGGGGCCCCCTCCACATACCTTGCAGGGGGGCCCACTCAATTTTTGTTACGCCACTGCCCGTAACAAATATACTTTTTATCCATATTTGAGGACTTGCCACCAATATCCCTCCTGTTTGAGTTAAAAGGAAATCAAGACGCCTCCCGAAGTTCGCTCCACACTCCTTTGGCACTTGTGATCCTGTGGAAGCAGGAGTGAAAATACTTACGTTTTTCGGGTTGTGCCGCATAAATAAGCCGTTTCAATGCCGGGGAGTGGCGGCTGAAGCCGGCTTGTGTGGCAAATGAGGTGAAAACATGTGTTTTTCCAGCACTGTGAAAGGTCAGCAGATGACAGCTCCAGGTTAAAGCTTTGCCAGTTTAGCATCTAACCCAAAACGCCAGTTTTGCGTTAATCGGTGCTAAAGTGGCGTTACCGACCGCCTAATGGGCCTGCGGCGATTTGAGGCCTTCGGGCCCTGAAAGCCTCGGCCTCGCAGTAGTATCCGCCTGACCCGCCCATTTCCTCAGTGGGGCTTCTAAAATGAGATTAGTATGTCTGCGGGTGGGGGAAAACCATTAGGTTTTATGAAGGCCCTCACCCACCAACCTAGTTGGTGGCATGCTTCATCTTCGGGCCCCACCCGAGGTACCGAGTGTACCTCAGGTGGGCTTCGATGCCAGATTACTACGGAGCGGGTTTTTTGGTTCGTGAGGGTGCTTTGAGTGTGCTCTGAGTGAGGTTTAAAATACTGTTCTGGGTGTCCCAAAGACTGTTTTAATGGTGGGCCCCAGGCAGTCAATAAAAAGAAATGCTTTCGGACATGCACGGTAGGCTTATGGCCTCCGACGTCCTGTGCGGTCAACTAGTTTCAGCCAGGCCTTTTCTTCTACTGGTTTTCGTCAGGACCTTATATGTGTAGGGTGTTACAGGGGTTTGTATGAGTTTGTCAGTGCCCTGTGTGTGTAAAGCACCCGCTACGGTGCTTATATGTGCAAGAGGTGTTTCCTCTCGAGTTGTACACCTGATTACTTAGCATGGAGCTCAGCCGGGGACCAGGACCATGTGCACTTGCGCGAAGTCGATGGGCCCGCAATGAACCTGTTGTCCGGGCAGACAACAGGTTCATTGTTCACTAAAATCAGGTGTACAACTCGAGAGGAAACACCTCTTGCACATATAAGCACCGTAGCGTGTGCTTTACACACAGGGCACTGACAAACTCATACAAACCCCTGTACCACCCTACACATATAAGGTCCTGACGAAAGCCAGTAGAAGAAAAGGCCTGGCTGAAACTAGTTGACCGCACAGGACGTCGGAGGCCATAAGCCTACCGTGCACGTCCGAAAGCCTTTGTTTTTATTGACTGCCTGGGGCCCACCATTAAAACAGTCTTTGGGACACCCAGAACAGTATTTTAAACCTCACTCAGAGCACACTCAAAGCACCCTCACAAACCAAAAAACCCGCTCCACAGTAATCTGGCGTCGAAGCACACCTGAGGTACACTTGGTACCTCGGGTGGAGCCCGATGATGAAGCATGCCACCAACTAGGTTGGTGGGTTAGGGCCTTCATAAAACGTATTGGTTTTCCCCCACCCGCAGACATACCAACAATTTAAACCAGAGCTAGTTCTCATTGATTGCTAACATATAAACTGGGGAAATGGACTAGCCTCTCTAGTTCTCCTCTCTCTTTTTGATTACAACACAAAATGAGATTAGTGCAAGCCTCGGGCCTGTGGATTAAACAACAAGCATTGGCATAGCCAATAGGTCTCGCCTTTGGGACCTTATAAATTTTTAGATATACAGCACAATATCTTTGGTGCAACAACATTAACTGTCACATGGTTAACCGCATGCGTGCGGGCGGAATTCCGCTCGCACGCTGAGATTTTTCAAACCGCACTTTACATGACGAGCTGGGCTCGTCATGAGCGTGCGAGGAGGCTACCTCATGACGAGCCCAGCTCGTCATGAGCGTGGAAGGGGTTAAACACATATACTGTCCCAAAGGCGAGACCTATTGGCTATGCCAATGCTTGTTACAATAATGTCTTTGACAACAATAGAGCTTCTATAATTGTGGATTTAAATAGGGAGATTTAATTATTTACAAATAGCATTAAGGACGATCACATACTATTATGGTTAGGGGATTTTGCCATAAGTAAATGCAACAGGATGGGATCGAAAACCTGTGGCTATTTAAAAACCAATGGGGAGGGAATGCTGCACTTCTTACACAATCCATACAGAGAGGCAATAAACAAATTCTTTTTAAATATAATATGGAACTATTAGAATAGCACAAAGAGCCTAGACCACAACAAGTACCCAGATATTATGGGAATTGCCGAAACTCCACTATTGACCATATACTGGTCACTGAAAATGGGTTTGATTAATAGACTCCTATAATATTACTCCAAGTATTTTCAGTTATCACTCCCTTTTGACAGTTGTCTTTTATAAAAATCTACAGCCAAATGGCCCAAAAACCATAAACCAAATTGAATCGCAGGGCAGAAACAGCCTCAGACTAAAATGGGCAAATAGAAATGATACCGCCATCAAAGGTCAAATTACAGCAGAAAATCTTAGTGATTTTAAAAAATGTACAGATCTGAGGTCCCCACCATCATGTATAATGCTAGCCTTCTGCAAAATAATGAAAGAAATATCAGAGAAGCTAAGATATATCACTAGAAGTAAGGGAAATAAGAGGCAGGGATAGTTTGATTAGGACTGTTCCCAGGCAAACAGAAGTCTGAGAAAAGCCCTACGTGACATCCGAGAGATAAGAATAAAATTATCAGGCTAAGAGCTATGTACAAATCTGCCCTGAATAAAAGGAAAAGAGAGATGAAAGTCAGGATTTGGGCCAATCTATTCCAGGCTGCAGAGCTACTCAATAATATCCTTTTTTGGAAGACAATAAATCTGCCCTCCCTGAAAGTTATAGAGGATCCTAGGGTAGACGTTTTTGTACAAGAGGGGGACTGGACAGAACATTTGGGACTATTTTTAATCCTGACAACTATGCCATAGAACTGCCGATCTCAATTGAATATTTCACTCATGCTGTGGACATTCCACCAATAAGCCTAGAAGAGGTCATTAAAGCCTTAAATAAAGCTGTTGACGGAAAGGCTCCGGGCCCCGACGGGGTGCCGATAGATAGTTTTAAGGCACGTTATTTTGTGGGCCCCATTGCTAACACAAGTGTGCAATGCTATAGGTAAAGGTTTTCTCCATGCTACTTGGACGGTGAGTACAATTGTTCCGATATTCAAAAAAGGAGACAGTGGGTACCCAAGATGCTATCGCCCAATATCGCTCCTGGATTCTAGTGCCAAGTTAATGGGTAGAATTCTCTTGGATAGGCTAGAACAGTGGGTAGATGAGAAACATGTCCTCGACGATACCCAGTATGGGTTCAGGAGCGATGTTGATACAATAGATCAATACGTTAACATACATTTGCTTATCAATAAATATAGAGTTGCAAAAGGAGTACATGTTTAACAATGCTTTGCAGACTTAAGCATTGCCTTTGAATTGGTAAATCATGAAAAGCTATGGAAAACCCTCATGGACACGGGCGCCGGATGGGTATTATCAGCTGCCGGTCACAATTGTATCCCCATCTGACTGCACAGGTATGTTTCGGCCCGAAAGGGGATTGCACCCAATGATTAAAGGTGAGCCGGGGGATCCAACAGGGGTATGTCCGAGCTCCCCTGCTCTTCTCACTATATATAAATGGGGTGGATGAGATGTTACAGAAAGTGAAGGCCCCCATGGTTGGATCCTGCCCAGTTCCAATCCTATTATATGCAGATGGCGCTGTTCTATTATCAGAAAATGATGGGCTACAGCTCCTGATTGATAACTTCACCACATTGATAGAAGATAAAGACATAAAAGTAAACCTACAGAAAAAAAGTTATCATGGGGAGTGGGAAAGGAAGGGCAAAAAAGAGGGCACACCATATTAGGGGAGTACGATAAGCCGAGACCCTTTAGTTCTCATATCTAGGAGTCCAAATTACAGCATCAGGTTGATGGGAAACTCAATTGAAGACATCAAAAATGAATTTCCTGAGAGCCATGGAATCTGTTTTTAGATTTGCGAACAAAGTAGGCTATACACTGATTAGGTAAATACTGGTGGTATGTAATGCCTGCCATGTGCTAGTTACGGTGTCGCACTGTGGGGGTGGGCAAATTGTGCCCCTGTGCAAACCTTAGAGAACTTTTGTTTTTTACCTGACTGCTGGCTGTTCCAAAAAACAGCTCATCCTACATTACTCATAAGGAAGTGGCAGTTCCTTTTTTAGAGGATGATCTACATGCCGGCCCCGTTGTTTTTGTGGTATAACATATGGAGCAAAGTAGCAACAAAGCTTACCAATGATATAATATACGATTGCCTAAACTTAGACTCATGGAGAAATATAAGATGGATGACTTATAAAAACAGCCACCTAAGAAAAGTGGATAATAGTATTGAAGCTAAGGACACAGTTAAAATCTTAGGCTATAGTAGGTTAAACCTATACTTAGGGGAGTGAGAGAGAAAGATACTCCCAAGTGCAAAAAATCGATGGTGTGTAGCTACCTGTCAGTGTCTTGGTTCTGGTCCATATGGCTATGATGTGCATGATCCGCTTCCGTGCGGAAGTTGTGTGAGGGAAATCTGCAGAGTTACCGGTTAGTAGTCCAGCTTCCCCTAAACAGGAAGTAGTCCTGGAGGTCACTGTGAGGGCGCTTCTAGGTGAGACATAAGAACCTGCGGTGCTCAACCCCGCTTTGCTTCGGATACTGACTATCATCCCAGCTGGAGTCGGAGTTTATTCTGGGGAGCCTCGTGCTCGTCGAGGTTCTGGATGTCGAAAGACAAAGTGAAAGAAGAAAGATCCCCTTGGGTAAATTTCTTAACAGAATAGAACCTATCTTCAAGTAACATTCACCCTACTGCACTCTTATTCTCATTCATCACTGTCCACACATTTCAAGATTAGACCATATGTAATAGGGAAACCACTGTAACACTTTGTCTTAAATAATTTTTTTTATCACATATATTTATCGTTCACATTGCAAAATTTCTCAATAAAAACACAGGAATGACCGGTCAATCAATACATTTGATATCACAAAAGTTCATAAAAACACAATACATTTAAAATATTTATCACAATATGCATGAAAGTATAAAAAGAGTAAACAAACAAGAGCTAGACAGAAAAACTCAGTCTAAACGATTTACACATCCGTCATAATGTCATATTAAAGGCATGGAGTTAAGCAATCTATAATTAGCTTTTTTGCACCAATGCCCAATGGGTGGATTGTGTATCAAGATCTAGCGTTGACGCGTTTCGATGGAAAAAGCCTTATAGATCCATCTTTCTCAAGACTCGGGTATAAGCACTCTGTGGGCCCGATTCACAGAATGAACTTAAGACTCAATCCTAAACTTACTACTATTTTGGTATTCACAGAATGCACTTACTACTTTTGGCATTCACAGAATGAATTTACTACTTTTGGTATTCACAGAAGTTAGGATTTTGTCTTAAGTTTGTCTTAAGACAAACTTAAGACAGACTTAAGACAGACTTAAGTTAGGATTTTGTCTTAAGTCTGTCTTAAGTCTGTCTTAAGTTTGTCTTAAGACAGACTTAAGACAAAATCCTAACTTTTGTGAATACCAAAAGTAGTAGGTTCATTCTGTGAATGCCAAAAGTAGTAAGTGCATTATGTGAATACCAAAATAGTAGTAAGTTTAGGATTAAGTCTTAAGTTCATTCTGTGAATCGGGCCCTAAATCTTTTTAAATGTTTTCATGCAGACACCTGCTTCAATAACAGAAACTCCCTTAGTTGTACTCTTTCAAAATCTTTACGTTGGGAATATCAATAGAGACCCAGATTTTGACTGGAACGCTTTTTCCTAAAAACTTCCTGTTAGATATAGCGGGGGTCGCAATGGGCACAATATGCTTCTATTTCAAGACTGATTGTATCTCATGTATGGATCTTCTCTATATTTTTCCTTTAACAGAGAACCGGAAGCGTAGTTTAATGACCGCTTGATTCTATTGATAGTTCACCCTCGGACTGATTTTTATCTCGTTGGGCGGTATTGTCGCTATCGGTCCCTTTAATAATTAGGTATCTGCACTTGTATGTTACTCGGGTATACGGTCCTCTTCCTCGGATCAGGGATGTGTGTTATCACAAAGAGACACTAGGAGGGGCCGGTTGCATCCCGTGGCCTACTCTTCCCAGAAATTACAGCCAGCAGAACGCAACTACACGATTTCAGTCCGAGAACTCCTAGCCATTAAAGCAGCATTTGAGGAATGGCGTCATTACCTAAAGGACGCCCTGCACCCAGTAGCCGTCTACACAGACTATCAGAACCTGTAATTCCTCCACTCAGCTAGGGCCCTTACTTCCAGGCAGCTAAGATGGACCCTGTTCTTCAACGAATATGATTTCTTGATCACGTATCGACCCGGAAGGGAAAATGCCAAAGCAGACGCCCTATCCAGAATAGAAGAAAGCGAAGAAGAGACAACCAAAGCAGAACCTGTGTCCATCCTTCCTGAACACTGTTTTCAAGGTGTAGTCCTTTCATCCTCCTTTTTATCCCAGCTACACAATGACATCGAACAAAAGGAACCGGAGGAATGGATTGGAGACCTCATTGAGATTACATTGCGAGATGGGTTCTTGTACAAAGGAAATAGCGACTCCCTTCCCTTGATAGAACATCAGCAACAAGCCCTGTATACATGCCACGACCACCTCTTGTCTATTCGCCCTGAAAACCACAAAACCATGGACTTGCTACATAGACGCTTCAGGTGAGCATCCATGGATTCTGACGCACACGCTTACATAGCCTGTTGTTCCATCTATGGCCAAGGAAGGGCCTGTCCCAACCCACAGTTGGTTTATTGATCCCTATTCTAGTACCCCCATATCCATAGAACACCATATCAATGGATTTCGCTGTCGAACTGCCCAGGACCAGGACGGGATGAACCACCATTCTCACCATTGTGGACCATCTAACCAAAATGGTGCACTTCATCCGCTAAGAAAACTACAGTCCGCTATCGAACTGGCAGTAATCTTCATGAACAACGTGGTGCGGTTGTATGGGGAGCTGTCTGTGCTGATCACTGACAGGGGTTCTCAGTTCATATCCCGGTTCTGGGGAGCAGTATTCAACGCTATAGGGATGAAGGTACATCTGTTCTTTGCGCATCACCCGCAAACTGATAGACAGGCGGAAAGGACTAACCAAACCATGGAACAATACCCCCATTGTTTACTGCTTTCCATAGAGAAAGAAAGGTCAGAGGTGCTATGGATGGTGGAATACGCCTACAATAACAAAAAACACATCTCTATTGGAATGTCGCCTTTTTATTGCCTACAAGGTTGGCATCCATTAGCAGTGCCCTGGGAAGGATCACAGACCAGTCATCTGCCCACAGTGCAGGGGTACCACACCCTGCTACACAATCTATGGCAGAAAGCCCAATTCGAGCTGGCTAAAGGTAAAGCAATATACAAACAAAACACCGATAAACGCAGGCAGGCAGAACCAGGCTACAAAACCGGGGATAAAGTGTGGGTATCCATTAAAAAACTCAATGTGCACAGCCCTAAAAAACTTGTGCCACTTTATGTAGGCCCCTATGCCATTTCTCAGATCATCAACTGGGTGTCCATGAGACTAGCCTTGCCACCGCATATGAAGATACATCCTGGGTTCTGGTGTCCCTCCTGAGGCGAGCTCATCCTGAGGGCCAAACCGCTTCTCCTTCACCTCCTGTACTCAGGGATGACTACGTGGAATATGAGATGTGTGCCATACTTCCTTCCTGTAGAAACAGGGGGAGGCTTTTCTATCTGGTAGACTGGAAAGGGTATGGTCCAGAGGAAAGATCCTGGGAGCCCTTGTTCCACATACATCACGCCCCTCGGATGGTTTTTATCCTCCACGCTCATCACCCCCTTAAGCCACATCCTGCCACCCCTGTTTAGGGGGAGGGGTTCTGGATCAGGAGGGGGTACTGTCATGGTTCCGGTCCGTGTGGCTGTGGTGTACATGATTGGCTTCCTTGTGGAAGTTGCGTGAGGGAAAACTGCAGAGTTACCGGTAGGGGTCCAGCTTTCCCTGAACACAAAGTAGTCCTGGAGGTCACTGTGAGAGCACTTCTAGGTGAGACCGCATAAGAACCAGCTGTGCTCAGTAGCAAAATGGTACCTGAGTAGTTTCCGCACCACCGTCTCCCGTGCCGTGAGCTGATTTTCGGCCATCGACTATGCCCCCTGGACTACAGACGCTGCTTCACAAACTCCTGCTTCTCACTGGATGACACCGTCACTTCACTCATGGGTCCGGAGCTGCTACAAGCATTTTTCATATACTCACACTGGACTGACTTTGGTGTGCCGCCACACTTTTCCTGCTGTATGCTGCAGCTCTCTCGTAGCCCCAGAAGGCTCTTTTGAGGGAGAAAGGCACCGAACACCTGCTGAACATGGTGGCCCGTGGCGTGAGGGGGTTCAAGGCAAAGACTGCCCCTGTTAATACCGGAGCAGCGCCGCATAGCTATGACGGCCCTAGCCCGGGACCTTAACACATAAGGTAAACGGGAGGCCGGGGGCAGCAAGAAAGTGATGGTGAAAGCTGCAGGGGGCGCTAAAAGATGGCATGGGCTCCCAACCCTCTATAGCAAATTTATTTTCCACCTTCGGCTCCCCGGGTCCCTAGTCAACTTAGAGGATCAGTCTGACCCGGTCCCCCCATTCTATTATCGAGGACTGTCATAGTCTGCCTCTAGTCATGGTGCAATAGAGGCAGGGGGCTTCTCCTGGTGGTATCATGAACTCTCTGGCTCCAAGTAACCTGGAGGTAGCTCCGGACTCTACGATTCCTTCAGCTACCACTGTAGTGGGCTCTGATGTCCAGGACGGGGCAACCTTGGATCTTATCGAGCAGGGAGTATGTACTCCTAATGTTGCCATTACTAAAAAAGGAGCAGCGGCTAGCGGACAGTCTATTCAGGCAGTTCTGTCCCCCGAACTGGCAGGGGAGCACTTCTTCTTGGTTTCCGATGGCCCAGAACCTACAGCTAGGGGGAGCTCCCTCTCATCTAGCGATGCGGACTAATCAGACTCTAACTGCGGCCACTTTGTTAAGGAAACAGCCACTGTGCAGCGCTAGAACACTACCTCCAACAAGCAGAAAGGGAGGCGACACAAAAACCACAGCCAGCTGAAATGGGATTACTCTGGTTTACAGCTTACCTTTCCCGATGGCAAAGATTCTAGTAGGGTCCCCGGATCAGAAGGAGCCAGGGTAACAACAGAGCTAGCTGAAGAACCCTCTTTGACGGCCATCTTATTATCTATCAAGTAATTTCAAGAGGAAGTGCGGACAGACAATAGGTAAGCAAAAGGTGCGGCCAAAAAACTTCAAGGGTGACTCAGACAGCTGAACAAGACCTGCTCAGACATTTTAGAACAGGTCACGATGATTGAAAGCCGTACCGAATTCCTGGTAGCCGAAGTTGCCTCCCTGAAAGAACAGAGTACCACTCGTGGCGCTTGCATGACTGATGTCATGTAAAAATTGGAGGACCAGGAGAACAGGCAGCGCCAAAACAATCTTTGCCTGCTGAGGATTCCAGTAGGAGTAAAAGGAGAAGATCCCCGTCGATATATAGTGAAACTTTTGAAAGGTGAGAACAATGGAGCTGTGCACTCCCAAATGAATATGACAGCAATAATGAAGCTCGATTAGTGTCTTCGTTGCAAAAATACATAAATCTTTATTTCAAAAGATCCATAGGATTTGAACAATACATCAGCCAACGCGTTTCGTTCAAAGGTTGAACTTCGTCAGGGCGAATGTAGTAAAAGGTGAATACAGCAAATAATGTGCTTCTATTTGAGAGGGTCCCTGGGCCTGGTCTGGTCTGGTCCAGACCCCGGTCTGGAATTATGACAGATGTGGTAGATCTTTAGACTGCTTGGCGATGTGTGGGCCTCCTTGATAAGGGCCTAAGAAATATATCTGCAGTCCAATCGCACTGCGTCTCAGCTGAGCTTGACAGTAGTCTCTGTTGGGCTATATTTCAGGCTATGCATTTTTCCACCATATAATGCCTTCTGGTATGACCCTGATATCTATCCATCCTATATGCAGGATCGGTTACAGGCCAGTGTACCCATTGATTCGTGACCACCAACTGAGAGGCCCAGTAATAACTTTTGAGTGCTGGAAGGGCAATTACCCCTCAAACCAGCTTTTAGTGAGTTTTGGTAATGAGATGCGTGGAGGGCCATTATTCCAAAGAAGGGACCGGACCTCTGAGTCCACCGCCTGACAGTATTGGTTTGAGACAAGGTATGCTGCATTCTGTAGAGCATAGACCAATCTGGGCAGGGCCATCATTTTGTACAGTGCAGCTCTTCCCAGCAGCATCAGTGTCAGGGTTTTCCAATTCTTCACATCGTCTTGCAAGCGACAGAGTTGGGGAGCCAATTTGTGCTCATAAAATGCTACCGGGTCAGGCATGACAAAAATCCCCAAGTATCGAAAGCCGTCAGTGGCCACTCTGGCTTCACAATTTGGAGGCAGTACAAAACCTTTTCCCACAAGTATATATATATGAGTGATTTATCCCAAGTTATGGATTATCCAGAATATTTTTGGAAAAGGGGAAATATATGTAAAATTCTATGAATAGAGTAGCGGGTTTAGCCAAATGAAGTAAAATATCATCTGAATATAGGGAAATTCTATCCTCCCAATCCGGTGTCCAATTCAGTCCGGTATAAGAGGAACACCCCTAATCCAAATTGCCAAGGGTTCCAGGATCAGAGCAAATATCAACGGAGAAAGTGGACAGCCCTGTCTCATTCCCTCTCGTAGGGTGAAGGTAGTCGACCGAGCCCCATTTACTGTGACTCTTGCTAGGGGTTCCAAATAAAGGAGGCGCACCCATGCCAAGAACTTCGGTCCAAAGCCATAAAGTTCAAGCGTTACAAACAGATAGGGCCATTCGATCATGTCAAATGCCATTTTGGGATCAAGAGTCATGATGACTGCCTCCTCCCCTATAGTACAAGCCCTACCCAGCACTCCATTGAGATGCCTCAGATTCAATGCTGTGTTCCTGCCGGGCATGAATCCAGACTGGTCCGGATTAATCAATTAGTGGAGTAAAGGTGACAGCCTTGCGGCCAAGAGTTTTGCCAGTATTTTCATCTCCAGATTAAGCAACGATATCGGCCAGTATGAGCTGCATTGCTCAGCAGGATTTCCCTGTTTATGAATGACTAGCAGCCCATCCCGACGTTGTCCGGGTATGAAATAGAATGTGTGTAATGTGTGTATTTGGCAAGGGCAATTTATTTTAAAATTTCGCGGTAGACAACATTTTTTGTTTCATTAGAATATGGAAGTAGAAGGGCCATCTGCAGACCTGGTTGATGTTAGCAGGCGCGTTTAATTGGTGTAGTGATCCGCTGCCTGAGCCCGGCTACAGCCCTGGTTGATGTTAGCAGGCGCGTGTAATGTCGTTGAATGAGAGAGTTATCAGCTGCGGGTAAATCCGTTTAATGAGAGAGTTCAGTAGCAGCGAGTAGGAGAGGCTGCAGTAATTGTCGCCGCAGACACGCTCATTTGCTTGTTCCCCCGCTTGAGGCCCAGATGCAGGCCTGTTTGATGTTAGCAGGCGCGTGTTCCCCCGCTCAGGCGCGTGTAATTAGTGTACTGATCCGCCGCCTGAGCCCGGCTAGAGCCCTGGTTGATGGTAGCAGGCGCGTCTAATTTCGTTGAATGAGAGAGTTCAGTAACAGCGCGCAGGAGAGGCTGCAGTAATGTTACTTACGAGGCATCCAGCTGAACGCGTTTGTCATGCCTCCAGCACACGGCCACAGCAGACGATCTTCTGATTAATGTACAACCCACATAGCATGAAGGGCGGAACGTAGCACACGCCCCCAGCATTTCTCATGCCCCCAGCATGCCCCTTGATGCGGCGTAATTGCGTTCACATGGCATGAAGGCCGGACACACGCCCCCAGCATATCTCACGCCCCCAGCGTGCCCCTTGATGCTACGCAGCAACGTAATTGGCGCTTGTATGTACGACTCACATGGCATTAAGGGCGGACACACACCCCCAGCGTTTGTCACGCCCCAGCACACGCCCACAGCCCACGATGTGATGGCCGTACCACACGCCCCCAGCGTTAGTCATGCCCCCAGCCCACGCCCACAGCACAACGCAGACACGCCCACAATGGACTACTTTGCTGGCACGGTTCTTTTACCTTTTAAATGTATATGGTGTCCTACGGTACAAATGTATGTCTTGCACGGTATAATTGTGATGAACACCACTGTTTCTTGAAAAGTTAATAAAAACAATAAAAAAGTATATGGTGGCCGTCTGCATAGCCTATGTCCTTCTGCTGCAACTGCCCTTTCCAACGCTGTATTGTGTGTTGTGATTGGTGCTGTGGTTACTGAGATAACCCGCCTTAAAGGTTTGGGCTCTCTCTTTATAATATTAGTATGGACTACCACATTGGCTAATCTTTGTGTCTCTGGGACAATCCCCTTATCCACACATTCCTCATATATTCCTATCAGGTGGGTGGCAATAGTAGATGCATTCTTCTTAAAGAGTTTGATGGGAAGACCTCTCGGACCCATTGCTTTACCCGATCGTAATGCTCCGATTGCCTTTACCACTTTCTCCTTAATAAGATCTAACTCTACTATTTCAGACTCATCTAGCACTAGAAGCTTAAGGAAAGCCATCAATTCTCGTGCTTCTGCATAGTTGGACGTACCAGCAGACTCGTATATCAATTTTAGATGCGTAGCAAAGGCCTCAGTTATACTATTCCTATTAGTGAATGGTACTCCATCTTCAGTCACAATTTCAAATAACCATCTGGAGGCCTGCTCCCGTTTATCCAACCACGGTAGTAACTTGCTCGCTTTGTCCCCAATTTTATAGACCCTACACTGTGATGCCCGGAAATGGGTCCTAGCTGCCTCTTCCGCCATATCCCTAAAGTCTTTTTGTTTTAAGAGCAATCTATGTTTGATGTCAGGGGTCGAACGACTTTCCAACTCACGTTCCAATTGGGAGATTTCTTCCTCAATCTCTCATATCTGCTTATGTTTTTCTTTCCTGCATCCAACAATCACGATACACCCTGTCCTCTAATCACTATTTTGTACGCCTCCCAAAGTGTGGAGGCTGAATCCACCGACCCCCCCATTTTCATTAAAATAATGCTCAGTTGCCTCAGCAAGCCCCTCTCATATAGCTGGTACCCGCATTATACCAGGGGTCAAGTTTCATCTTGTATCTCTTGGACGAAGGGATGCCCCATAAGTGTTTGTAACATGTGAGTGATCAGAAATACCTCTGGGGAGATGTTTCACCTCTCTAAACAGCGAGCTGTTCTGCTCTTCCAAAAATATAATCTATTATATTGAAGGGGTGTAGGGTTATAGGTTCTCCAGATATCAATGAGCCCCAACGCCTCCAGGAACTCCCCTAACGTCTTCCCAGCCACCTCTCCTTTCCTCGGGGGGATCTGTCTAAACCACCGTTCAAAGTTGCATTACAATCTCCCCCAAGCAATAACTCTCAGGAAGTTGGAGCAAATGTGTTCCCAGATCAGCCAGGGCTGACGAATGTAATTGGGGCAGGACATAGAGTAGTAATATTGACTAACGTGCCCTCCCAAATGCCCATCAGGGTTACAAATCTACACATTATATCATGCATTACTGCATGCACCTTGAAGGGTAAAGAATTATGGAGGAGGATCCCTACTCCTCTCGATCCTCTTGTGTATCCTGCGTTGGCCACCAATTTATACCCCCATCTATTCAAAGCAAAATACGAAGTTCCCTTTATGTGCGTCTCTTGGAGAAGCACCACATTGGGGGCTTGTCTTTTTACATATTGCAATACGATTACCCTCTTGATTCTATCCCCCAATCCATTTACATTCCAGGAAAGAAGTTCAACACAACTCAAACTTGAACTCTCCCCAAAATCCCTAACAATTTGAATAGTATGGTCCACCTTGGGGATTCCTCAAAGGATTGTAGCCACAGAACCACCCCCTGTCTTCTCAGAGTGTGTATGACGATAGGACAGCCAGCTGACCAGTTTGTAGAAACGTCTGACTATCGGCTAGTAAGTCACATTTTCCCCATGCGCTGCCAACCAACAACAAAAGGAAACGTAATAAACAAGAAACTGTCCCATAACAATCCCTAAGGGACCACCCCGACCCTCCCCCCTCACTGCCTCCCTGCAACGTGGACTCCAAACTGCCCACCCCCCAACTTTGCAGAGCACCTGTAGACCCATACCCGTAAAACCTTACTTAGGGGAGTGCGGCATGGCCGGCGCCAACATTCTAAGCACTTATTATATCACATACAATGATAATATACTCATGTACAGAGTCTACACCAGGAGACTTTCACAGGTCCTATTGTGATATGATCACCACTGATTCATGTGGGGGGGGAAGGGGGCAGGTTCTCGGTTGTGGTCATCATCGTTCTTCAACCAACACCTCCTTCATCCCAAATTACCCCGGGCACAATTATCCCATTACAGTCTAAGTGTTCCAATAGTTAGCACGCCCCCACATGTAAGTAATCCTAGTATCCATCTCATTAGTAATCGCTGGGCCAATCAAGACCTTCCTTCAACTTGTTGGTCCCCGGTGTTTTGGATTGAGTTGTGTTATTGTTGCTGATTGCTCCTGCGTATCTCCTGACAATTTAAACTTTTTTTGGGTCCGACTTGTCGCCATCCTTCCAGCCAGTCCCGGGTTTCTTACTTTCTTCCAGATCGACAAAAACCCAGTTTTCCCCTTAGCTTCCACACGCAGTTTCGCCAGGAAGAACATGGCGTAGTTGACCCTCCGTGCCCTAAGAGCTTTTTTGACTTCCAAAATTGAGCGTCTCTGTTTCTGCACTTTGGCCGTAAAATCCGGCAAAAAGGATATAGTACTATTTTCATATTTAAGAGGGGTGGGGGGCATTTCGATCTGTCTGAAGAATAAGGTCCTGGTCTAGAAAGTTAAACACCCTTGCAAGGATGGGTTGCGTGTAGCCACCGGTTTAGGTCTACCTTCTGGTATGCAGAGGGCACACTCGATAGTGAAATAATTTGATAGACGCTTAGGTTGCAGGTAGTTCAATATTAAATCTTCAACAAACAGGTCTGTGGATGGACGTTCCGAACGTTCCAGCACTCCTAAGATGCGAACATTGTTCCGTCTAGAGCGCCCCTCATAATCATCAAGTTGCAATGAAAGTAATTGAGTACGGCTTTGTAGGTCTGAGACCTGTTTCTTCAGTTCCAACGTGTCAGTCACCAGGCCTTTAGTGCAGTCTTCCACCTCCAGCACTCTAGAATACATTTTATGGAGGTCTGCTCTGAGCAGGGAGATATCAGTGGCTACCGAGTCTATACGCCCTTCGAGCGAGGTGCTAACTCCATTAATTGCCGCCATAATATCTTGCAACGTAGAGGGTTCCTGGTCCTTCGGGTCCGCTTGGCCGTCTTGATCAGTATTTGCACCCAAGGATCCCCCCTCTCGTGACTTGAGGAAGACATACTTGTCTATCTTCGGCTGTTGTGAGCCACAGCCCACTTTACTAGACGCCATTGTCAGGTAGGGCCCCCTAATTCAATATGGAAGAGTGCTCCTCGGCTACCAACACAAAATGGTGCACCTGGTCTGTTGACTTTCCCCCCTTGCCAAGTACAGTAAGTTGATGTTGAGATCTGTTTATTGGCCCTGGTCCGGGCCGACCTTATGCCAAAATACTGCTATTTAATGCCCTAACAATGTGGGTTTCCGAGGGAGCACAGCGTGGGTCGCAAATCCCAAGTGGCTTTACTCCACCGAGTCCAACAGTACAAACCGGTAACTATAGGCTGCAATGGGCACGAGAGAGGGCCGGAGCCATGAATTGCGGCCCCATGGAGGAACCGGGGAAGATTTGGATGAGCAGCAAGAAAGACACTGCCCAGGGCGACCCAACGGATCTCACGTGTCGGCCATAATACACATGGCTTGCAGAATAATGTTTCACCTTGACACATTCACCTTGGCCCTTGCATCTGAAGTTATTTCATGCCCTGGGTTACAACACTACCGCCCTTGGGGATGCAGGGTCAGCAGCCATCACATCATTGTAGAACCTGAGCCAACCGGGGGCCCAACATTGTAGTCTCACAGCCATTAGCTGAAGTTCAACTCCTGAAGGCTCCCGGCCAACCAAAGTCTCAGAGCATGTGCCCTCCACCACCAGCACCGTCCCTCAGCACGTCTAAAGTTCTCTTGATGGCTGACAATAATGTAGTAGCAGCCATCAAGAGACTCTGGGGTGCAGTATTAAGTGTCACAGTGCGCCGCCTTGAGAATCAATTTGTGTGTCATTGAGCTCTTTCAATGTCTGGGCTTGTCCCAGCACATACCTGTCCACTGCACAGCCCCATGGAACAGCTCTTTTCCCCTCCGATGAGCTACCTCCTGCGTTCACACTGCTGTGTAGGACCTCCATTTTGCATCAGGTTACACCACGTCTAGAAAACCACTCAACGGGGGCCTCCCTCAATTCTGGCACAGTCGCGGCCACTCGTGGGCGGTGTTGTCAGCGCACGCAATGCCGCTGCTTTCCAGGCGGAGGCGGACGCCAACTTCGAAGCCCCTGAGAGTCAGCCTGGAGTCACCCAAAAATGTCCAGATGCAGCCTCCTGGTGCTCGTCACCTTCCCCTCACACTGGGTAATGTAGCGGGCCGGATATTTAACAGGATAAATAACAGATTAGGCCGGGCAATGCCGGATCCGCGCTAGTGTGTGGCCATTATTCTCGGCTGTTGGCCACGCCCCCCCAGGATATCAATATTGATCTTATTCCTCAGTTCATGTCAGATCACAATCGCCTAATTCTAGGTTTTAAGGGAACATCCTTTTGCAAGGAAGTTCCAACCTGGAGCTTTGAGAGGGCAACACTGTTTACCAGAGGTTATCAAGATCATATGAAAAGTTGTATACAGGAATTTCTTGATAGAAACATCTGCTCCGCTCCAACCGGGGTGGTCTGGGATGCCCTAAAGGCATGTATTTGGGTGGAAACTTTACTCTTAGAAAGAACAAACAGGAAAAACTGCAGATCTTGAAGCTCCCCAAAACATTAGCATCGGCAGAGGAAACACTCATTGGGGCCGTCAAGGAGGGAGAGGAAATTGAACCGGTACATTTAGAAGCTGCAGCAGTAAGAGCAGAAATCAGCATAATTTTGGCCAAGAAAGTCGCCGCAAAGTGGGCTGCTGCGTGTAAAAATGTTTACGAATTTAGCGCGCAAATAGGTGACCAGCTAGCTCTGAGAACTAGGCAACATCACACGAAAAATGGCATACATTCTATCAGAGTCCCGTCTGTCGGATTAACTGCTGAGCCGGACAAAATTCAAACAGCTTTCCGTCTGTTTTTATCAAGATCTGTATACTGAGGAAGATGCCGGGTCTCCAGCTGCCAGACAAAAAGCCATAGATAATTCCTTAGAGCCAATTTTGATATTGCGCCTCAGCTCGGAGGATCGTGAACGACTAGAGGACCTCCTTCTTGGGAGGAGATTGCCACGGCGATATCTGGTTTGACTGACAGCAAGGCGTCAGGCACTGATTGCATCTGCATCCCGGTAGAATTCTATAAAGTTTCTTTCAAGATTAAAGAAATGGTCAAATCCCTCTTTGTTCAAATTTTTTATGGTACGACCTCACCTTCATCTTGGTCGTCACCTAAAATGATCATCTTTTCCAGGAAGGATAAACCTCCACCGGAAATGTGCTCTTATCGCCTAATTGTCAGGGACTGGCCAGGAATATGTACTGAACACAGTCAGGGACTTGGGCAAGGACTGGGAACTGGTTAGTACACGTACAATGCACCGAATGAGTAGTACAGCACTGCGCAGGATCACACAGGGAGTCAGAAGAGAAAAAGGGATCCAAAGGGAAAGCCTGTACAAGTGAACAAAATGGTTAAGACTCATAAAGGAAGGACACTCACGAGGCAATTTAGCATTCAGACTAACTACGCCTAGGACGAACGTGCAAGACATATATGTTACAACATTAACTCCACATGGTAAGACTGAAGCTCAGTAAGTTCCTCACCCACAATTGCTGTTACAGATACTGACTGAAAATACCCACATATAGGATATGTATGCAAAGGCAGGGTCGGTGGAGCTTATACCTATGGTGATGTTATAACTGTAACTCAAAGACAATACTCACAGAAAACAAGAAACACCACTTAGGTAGTCAGCTGTGCCAACGGATCCTGGTGATCAAATAGGAACACGTAAGGCAGTAACAGCAAAGGGGTAGAACTAAACACAAGCACAATGGTCAAGGAGCTAGCAAGGAGGAGTGCTTAACAGGAAAGGAAAACAATCCCAGGGCACACTTGCCAGAAAACAGGTAACAAACATACAAGGTAACAGAAGCAAGACAGCAGAATAGAAAGTCAGCAAACTAGGAACTGGAACTAAGGAAATTTGGAAGAAATGCAGGGACTGGAAAATGATATACAGAAGGGGAGGCTACAGGGGTAAGCTAGAATAGTGCAGGTTCAGGTATCAAGACATCAAAGTAGCATAGAAGGCAGTGCTGGGGCAGGAACAAGAATTGAGCTAAGGCTCAGGAGTCAAGGTAGCACTGCAGGTAGTGCTGGTTAAGAAACTGGGAATTACTAAAGCTTTAGGAGTCAAGGTAGCCCTAGAGGCTGTGCTAGTTCAGGAACAGGGAAGCAGTTCAAATCAGTAACAAGAAATAGCTGGAGCCCAGGAATAAAGAATAATTATTGCTCAGGAACTCGGGAAACAAGGTAGCACTGCAGGCAGTGCTAATTCAGGCACAAGGAATAGCTGTAGCTCAGGAACTCAGGCAACAAGGTAGCACTGCAGGCAGTGCTAATTCAGGTACAAGGAATAGCTATAGCTCAGGAATCAAAGAACAAGGCTTAACTATAGTTCATTAATCAAGGAATACCAAAAGCTCAGGAAACAGTGATTGGTCTAGCTGGAAAACAGCTACAATGACCAACCTTGGCCTGAATGGAGCCGGGGCTTAAAAGAGCTCACAGTAATCACATGCATCAGGTGTGAGCAGGCTAGCAGCAGCTAGCCACATGTGAGCTGAATTCCTCCACTCATCCTTGGACTGCAGTTGTGGAGATAAAGCAGTGAGCATGGAATTCTCAGTAATCGAGTTTCAGGCATGAGCAGGAGGGCTTCCACAAACCCGGCATGGATTGGGAATGATTGTCAATTCCCAAATAGTGTCCAAATGGCTGGAAGTCAGTATATACATGAAGGGGAGGGTCTGGTAGCTTATTAGAACACTGAAAAGTCCTACAGTTCAGCCCCTTGGTGGTGGACATGGGAACGCAGAGAGCAAGTCATGACACCAATAACAATAATCAATGGAGATTCCAAAACCTATTCCAAGATCCTTGCTTCTCGGTTAACGGCTGTCATAGAAAAGGGTGTTTCTAAATGGCAACATGGATTTATTCCCAAAAAAAACACAACAGATCATATTAGGAGGTCCATCACTCTGTTTGATGCGACACAGTCCACAGGAGACACAATGGCGCTAATACTCCTTAATGCTGAAAAAGCCTTTGATAGGGTCTCCTGGGTGTTTTTGTGGAGCATCATGCAAAGAATGGGATTTGGGCCCGGGGTCATTCAGGCTGTTAAGGCCCTCTATATAAATCCTAAGGCTAGGGTTACGATCAATGGGTTACTGACAGAGCAATTTGCAACAACACGGGGGACACTCCAGGGCTGTCCCTGACCCCCATTGCTCCTCGCAATGTATATTGACACTTTATTAAGAAACTTGAAAACAACCAAGGGATTCCTGCTATATACAGGTTGAAACCAAAATCATGGCTTACTCTGGCGATCTGGCAGTGGCATTTGTGACCTCAGACCCTGGCAAGGCTATAGAAGTAATAGACCTCGAGGGGAGTTCTCCAGATATGCATTAAATAAGGGAAAACCCCAGATAATTGTCAATGATAAAATTAACTGGATAGACAATAGAGTCGTCATCAAAGCGAGATATCTTGGGGTGAACAGCATGGCCAATAATGATCTGATAGTCGGAAAAAATCTGGGGCCATATTATCAAGAAAGGGCGATACATTATCGCCGCTTTTATCGGCAGGAAACTGTCGCTAAAGCAGTGATAATGGGCTTGATAATAGGCCCTTGTGAATTCCCATAGAAGCCGAGGTTAACACCAGAACCTTGGCTTCTATGGGAATTCACAAGGGCATATTATCAAGCCCATTATCGCCGCTTTAGCGGCAGTTTCCTGCCGATAAAAGCGGCGATAATGTATCGCCCTTTCTTGATAATATGGCCCCCCATCCCCTTAGTTTCAGAGACAAAGAAGGCATTGCATCGGCTAAATCACCTGTCCTTAGTTGGCCAGTGCAGCGTTCTCAAAATGATTATTTTCCTGAAAATCTTAAACTTCTTTAGAGCTATTCCTCTCAAATTCATTAATTCAATGCTAAAGGAATTCAATAGTCTTTTCTCGCGGTTTATATGGGCTTATTCGCTGCCAAGAAGGTCCCTTAAGTATTTGTCTCTTGCTCAGGATAGAGGTGGCTGGGCGCATCCAAACCTAAAAATATATTATTGGGCCACCATCATGCAGATATGTCCTGTATTGCTACAAGACCGTCCTCCAGCACTAACAACGGATGTCCCCTCTCCGTTTGAGCTGTTACCTGGTTCAGAAGCTTGGGGATGTTTATGGCACCATCGAATATGGGTATTATAAGAAAGACCCTTATGGGAACCTATAAGGCCTTCATCGCTGTCTGTAAGTTATGAGGGCTTGGGAGAATGAACCATTATACACCCACAAGCAGCAACGAGAACCTGCCACATATATTTGGGGGTTCTTACTTTGTAACTTGGCTTAACGCCGGCATCAACAAACTGGGGGTCCTGTATTGTCCTGAAAGGGTCTTAGCATTTGAAGATTTTAAAACAATTTATCACAGAAGGCAGGCGGGCCCTCTGGGTTTACCAAATGTGAATTTATTGAAAGCCTGATAGTTCCTAATACCCCCGAACCTATACCATCTATGGCATTCTTAACAGTTTAATGCTGGACAATTTGATTAGGATTTCCTGGAAATGGCAACTGAAATTAAATGTCACGATACGGCACCGGGAACCGGCAGAGCCACTAAATGCCCCTGGTGCTCTGAATGGAGCACAGCTCTATACACGTTTGCCACGTGTGAGAAATTTGGCTATTTGTTGGCAGAGATTCAAGGCTTTCTCAAGGTAGTTCTATCTCGAGATGTTCTGCTAACCCCCACCACCATTTTAATGGGAGTGCAAGAAACCATTGACAGGAAAAGTGGAGGGGTCCTAATCTTCATCTCCATGGCAATATATAGGCTAGGTATTGCATTGGTTTGGTTGGATCCCAATCCCCCCTCATTTCAGCAGTGGATGGCTTGTCTATATTCAACACACAATCTTGAAAAAGTCATTTACACTAAGAAGAGCATTCCCACTAAATGGAAGGGTTTAGTAAATTGGGAACCATTGTCTAGCTGGCTTTGTCTGACAAACTCACAATAAATAAAGGGAGGTGGGAAATATTATTTATCCCCGAGGTTTGTCTCGCAAATTGTAAGAGGAATTTTTAAATGCTCTACTGTATCTATTCATCTGTGTATTATGGACAGCTTACTCACGCGAGATCCGAAGAAAGCTTTCTCCTACTATGATGCCTTTCTGCACCTTTTGCACCTACTCAACGCACCTTGCACTAGCATGGGTCACTTTTAAATGTGTTTCTGAAATTGATTATCTACACTTTGCACTTTTGTGGCCGTGTGGCGCCCGAGGAGTTGTGTTAGGACATAAGCTTTGTTAGTGCTTTATTTGAACTTGATGGCTTTAATATGGTGGATCATTTTAATGCAAAATGGATTATTCTCTGATTGTTGACCTTTACTGCTCAATATGGTAGGACTAGGGAGGGTTAGGGAGGAAAGGGAGGACCTTGATGCTCTGTGTATTTCTTATATGTTTGTATATTCAAAAATGACAACAACAAAAAATTAAAAAAATAAGAACCAGCGGTGCTCAACTCGGTTTTGCTTCGGATACTGACTATCGTCCCAGGGGGAGTCAGAGTTGATTCTGCGGAGCCTCTGCTCTGCACACCGTGGTGTTCGCTGAGGTTCTGGACGTTGAAAGACAAGCTCGTATTACCCCGTTGTCACCAGTGCAGGAGCGCTCGTGCACTTTGTGGTTGTACGCTCAAGAGCGCGCTGCCACAAGATAAGCTTCATAGCCATAAGCGCAGGGGCGCCTAGGATATTTCTGTGTTGCGGCGCGTGCAGGACTGCGGTGCTGTTGGGCACACCTCATTGCCTTGGTGCAGGAGCGCTTAAGACAACGCTGTGTTGGGGCATGTGCAGGAGCGCATTGCCCTGAGACACACTTTATGGCCATAGCGCAAGAACACTTGTGAGCATATTGTTGTATTCTACTTATTGCACATTTCTATGTATACCATTACCCACTTAATGCCCTTCTAGTGGAATGCTTCTGCACTGTGATGTACTACAGAATGTTGGTTGCTGGTTGAAGATAAGCCACAGTTATGATGGGGCTGAGCTGCCTGCTGGCTGCTCCTGGTGGGGCTTGTTCCAGGCTTCTTAACAACTTACAATAAATCTTCATGAAATACCTCAACCAGTCTGGAGTCCAATATTACATTTTTATGGCGACGAGTATGGGATCCGAACCTACCCGTGTGGGTTGCCAATATACACTTTCGGAGAACCGACGTGCCGTGAGGCCTCCGGCGAGACGGAGGAAGCATGCCGCCATCTTTGGATTGGAAGTTTCTGTCAGATTATTGACTGCAGTGTGTTCTATCTCCTGCTTTCCGCCAACCACGTTATGTTCATTATAAAGAATTTGCTTTTTCAAAGTCAGCACCAGCGTCTGGGAATATTGACTGCTCCTCGTTCTGGATAGTTTTTACTGCTACTCCTTTCAACTAAGCTGAGGTTGTCCTGGGGAGAATCATGTCCATGACACTTCCCACGGTTGGGGGTTTGTTTGAGTTGTCAATGGTTTGGACACACCTAGGACACAGGACTTTGCCAGCAGTTGCTGTGGTGAGTCCTTCTTTCCTTGCAAGTCCTTTTATCCTTCGATATTCAATCGGTGTCTTCTGTGCATCGTGGGACTTGTTTGCTTCATGTTCGAGGAGCCATTCTTTTTGCTGATCGTTTCTATGCTTGCACGCCTGCCTCATATGTTGGCAGTGACAAGCTCAGCATTAATTTTCTGGAGATCCAAAGTGGAGCTGCACATTTATTTCACTTGTATTTCAAATAAAGTATGTGCTATACATTCTACTTTAGTTGTGAGCCAGCATTGTGGGAGTTTCATTCAATGCCAGGTCATGGTGTGTGTGTGTGTCGCATGTGTACGGTGACATGTACACCCATTGTTTCACATCTTTGTGTTACAGTTTCCTCAAGTACGGATGGTGTATTTCAATTGTTCTATTTGCTGTTTTACCTCTGCTCCACTCAGCGTGTGAAGTTTGCCTTGTAGTTCCATTACTGTGGACATCTAGTGACTTCTACACGAGGTTGTCCAAGTTGCATGTTCTCAAAAGTTCAATTATTCAATGTTTCTCTACTTTTCAATTTGTGCATGTCATGTTACCTCTGCTTAGGTTTGCCCAGTTGACACTTGCATGTTTGCAGTATTCTCTGTAAGGATTGCACATATCTATCAACTTATTTCTATTTTAGAACTATTTCAATTATTCAAATATATCAACGTACCTGCATGTGTGCAGTATTCCGTTGTAGGGAATGCGTACCTCAACTCTCTTATCAATTTGCTTGCATTCAGTTGTATTCTCTTGTTGGGATTACATTGTGTTGTACTTGTTACTGTACTAACGGTTTCAAATGTTCACGCTCAATAGATCAATTACTCAATTTTTCAATGTTTTTCAATGTTTTGCCTTTTATAATATCCACATTTGTAAAGCGCACAATCACCCGTTAGGGTCTCTAGGCGCTGGGGGCCGTCGGGAAGATTAAGCAAGCTATTGCCCAGAGTCACATGGTGCTGGGCTAATCTGCCGCCGGTGCCGGGGATCAAACTGTGATCCCCAGATTCCGGAGTCAGTCGCCCTGGCCGCGGCGCCACACCTCTACCTGGTATGAGGTTGTCAATTTTTGTTACTGCCTCTCAACATTTCAATGTTTGACCTTTTAGGTTGTCGATATGGGGGTTTATCCCTCTCAATTTTTCAATAGTACTTATGTATAACCTTCACTATTTTGTGGGGTTATTCTTCTCAATTTTTCAATGTGTGACCCTAAACGAGGTTGTCTCTATATGGGTTTTTACCTCTCTCAATTACTCAGTCATTCCTGCTGAATTGTATTGCTCTATACTCAAGTTGTCTACATTATATTGTTTATTGCTGTGTTAACAGGGCAACATGAAGGATCTTTTGTTGTTCTTTCCTCTGCTTCTTTGTTTACTATTTCTATTTTCTCTATACCAGTCTCCTTTCATACCTTTCCTGCTAGTGGGTGTGTCTGGAGTAGTTCTTGGGTTTGTCTGTGTATTTTCTTTCTCGTTGTTGTATGGAGAAGGGAAGAGGAGTACCTACTTTTGCATTTGTACCTTTCGGTGGTTTCCTCCCAGTCCTTCTACCTTCCTGTTCCTTTTATTTGCTCGTACCTTTCGGTTTTACTACTCAAGTCTTATTGTTTTACTTTCTGCATTTTGCATTGCCTTGTGTTTACAGAGAAGGAGTTATCTGATCTTTTTTCATTCATTCCTTTTCTGTTTCTCTACTCCTTATGCTGTGCAGTGCCTCCTGTCACATCTGCTGGCCAGTGGTTGTGTCAGCAGGTAATGATCGATACGCTTTTTCTTTCTTTTATGTTCTATGCTCCTTTGTTCATTGTTCTGCTGTGGAAGAAAACGAGGTATGTTGTATTCTACTTATTGCACATTTCTATGTATGCCTTTACCCACTTAAAGCCCTTCTAGTGGAATGCTTCTGCACTGTGATGTACTACGGAATGGTGGGTGCTGGTTGAAGATAAGCCACAGTTATGATGGGGCTGAGCTGCCTGCTGGCTACTCCTGGTGGGGCTTGTTCCAGGCTACTTAACAACTTACAATAAATCTTCATGAAATACCTCAAACAGTCTGGAGTCCATTACTACACATATGTTCTGATCTCCAACACGCACAGGAACGCGTGGTCACAAGACTATCTTGGTACAGGTGCAGGAGCACTCGTACAATTACCGAGCAGTGATCAGCACTAGGGCACGCTATCAGTCACCTTATTTTGATACCAGCGCAGAAGCGCATATTATTTCATTTGGATTAAGGTGGAAGCCACAAGCATTGCCACTTCCTTTTCATATGCACAGGAGCACCTACAGTTTCAGTTCCGTGTTCCTTTTGGTGTGTGAGGACACACATCACAGCCAATTGCAGTACAACATCCCAGGTGACTATAGATGTTCCCCTGGACTGTGTTTTCTAATTGCATAAATCCCTGTGTGATTGTGATCCAGGAGGCAGTATTGATTTAACTTATGGTTTGTCCTTAAAGGCAGTAGTTCCTAAAGGGGTTCTCTCGTCTTCATTGGGCGTACCCAACCAGGTCTACACACCAAAGGACAACAGTCCACACATTAGGATCCCTTCCCCCGGCCCCATTTACACCCTGGTTGGATTATATTCTAGGACAAGGGAGAGGTGGGAGACAGTAGAGGTTGTTCATGCCATTCCTGCGAGAACACTCCGCAAGCAGAAGGTAAGACGTGTGGGGTCCTGTACAAGCCCACCTGCAAAACCATGATAATGGTGAAGAACATCCAGCATATGTTGTACCTCACTAGGCTACAACTAGGAACAGTACACCTGTGGGTCGCCTTCCCAAAAATGGGTGAGTGGGCTGATACATTACCAAAATGACCATATGAAGGTAGATTCAGCTAAAGCACAACGCACTTTGTCTTGTTCTGTAGCTTTTATAAGGATCTCAAAAACAATACCTAGCGCCAATTTTTAAAACTGGTAAATACATTGATTATCAGGATGCTTTTAATCATTTACGTGCATTAGACAATGGGGACAGTTGTCTTGTTGTTATCTCATTTATTATATCTGCTCTTGGCAGAAAGAAAAATCTTGCACATTTGGATGCCTTATCGTATGAGGCTGCACTATGAATTTTTTGAAGATGCCTATAGCTATATTCAATATATGCATCCTGACAGACTGATTTGGTGGAGCCTTTTCAATTCTATTATACTGTAGTGTTTTTATCTAGGAACCTGAATCGATATTCCTATTTTATGCCCTTGTCCGGTTATAATCAATAATATCCATACAACGGCATAGTAATCATATCCATAATTCAGTCGTAGCACATGCTGTCACATTAAGCAAGGCTACTTCTCCGGCCCCCTAGAAAGCACACCGAGTTCTCTAAACAAAACCAAGCCTCCAGCAACCTGGGAAATCCCCCTTGCTTTTGTTTTGATTTCGTCCTAGAACTCCTGTAAAGCACTGTAAGAACGGCCAGTTCTTAAGTGACATCTTTATTGACGTCTTATGTCCAACCTTACGTCAAACTCGGCACCTTTCAGGTATAAATATACCAACGTTGCCTTAAGCAAACACACAGTGGTGATTTTGGAGCAGAACAGCTATCTACTTGCCCGAGAGCCCAGCTGATGCGAGAGCCCACGGACGCTGCCCCTCCTCTTTGACGCACTGAGAGAGACGCAGACTTTTCTCCTGCCGAGAAATCCAGCTCCCGTGTTTCCAGATACCTTCGCAGGTTACTGGGATATCGAGTCCTGAGAGAGAGATACCAGACCTCCTGCTTTCTATTACCCAGGTACAGAGCTGACTAAACCCTTAAAGAGAATTCTTGAGTCAGATTCTTGGCAAAACAAACTTAACTTAAACTGCTACTTACTTACTCCTTCCCACGTATTAGGCTTAGGTCAGGTACACCGGCGTAGGCATATTTAGAAGCACCAGTTGAGTACGATTAGTCAATGTATATATGTATGTATATATTTTATCTACTTTAAAGTATCATATAGCTAAGAAATCATATCAATGCTTTTACAGTATTATTTTATAATCCTCCTTTTACTGTACGCACTTTACTTTACCATGAGTATTGCAATCGTGGCAATTCATTTCTCTTGTACGAGGAAGAAGACTGCTCAATAAATAACACCTTTTGTTGAAAACGCCCGTGTCTCTTTTCTCTGCATTCTGGTGAAACTAAGTACTCACATTTGACTGAGTGAAATAGCTGTCTATTGTTTTCACACGACTCTAGAGATACACTCTTATTCAGGGAGAGCAAAGTTCTCATTTTTTATGGTTGTCAGAAGCTAATCCCTTCTTGTCTATCCAGGGAGGTTAAACTCCTCCTTGTTTATTCGAGAAAGTTTCTAGTGACCTCTGAGCTAGCTGGCAAACCTTAAGTCTAATATAGTCAGTAGAGACCTAGATAACCTCAGTCCTACGTCTACACTGCTGAATATATTATTCCAATGCGCAGAACCTATTGGGAATATAGGAACTACACTACATGGCGCGCAACGTTTGGTAAGGCGATAAATCTAAAGCAAGACGTTAGAGTAACTCAGTCGTGCTCTTTCACACAGACCCTTTTTCCCGTAAATACTCCAAAAGACGTCTGGAGTGGGTAAAAGGTTAAAATCCGCCGAAACTTAGTAGGAAGAGATTTCTATGTATAGTTTTTGGTTTAGTCAACGTTGAAGGATACAGTGTTCCAAAATATTGTGCACCTAATCTTTGTTTCCTTGAAACTTGATCTGAAACAAAAACCTTTCTGCCATTAGGTTTTCTCCGAGGCAAGATGGCCGCGGGTGGGTTGTGGTGAGCGGTCGCACCAAACCTCTCTCCCAAATGTATGCAGTAGTTGTACGCTATAATGATAGCACGAGACCCCTCTGATGGCTGCTGACCTTGCCCTCATTGAAGCCGGATTCGGAGGGGAGTGTGTGTTTCTCAATTCATCACAGTCAAGTACTGGCCGGCTTAAAGTCACCGTGGTTGCTGAGTTTGACCGGCTTAGAAGGAAATTAAGAGCCCTCGCAAGCAGCCTGCTACCACAAGTCAAGAATATACCTGACCGACGAGGAATAAAAGTCTTAGTCTACTCGTTGCTTATAAAAATGTCTTTTAGGTCTGCAAAGGCCGATAAAGCAAAGACTAACGGGATGGAGGTTATTAAAACGACCCTTATTGAGCCGGAGGCACCCGTGGCACAGAAGATCCCGATCCCGATGAAGAATCCGGGTGCAATCAGGAAGGTGATTGCACCCCCGGCAAGAAAGAAAATGGAACAGAAGGGAAAATTAGTAAGCAGCGACGAGAGCGCTGCGATGAGAGGGCGCCCCAAAGTACCAGAAAACCCAGCGATTATGAAAACACGAAACAGAGGAACCCCCCTTAGGCAGCCCACCTTACCGGAGTCATTTACCCGACCAAGCATATCAGAGTCGGCAGGATCGGCAGCGGGAGCCCCCGGTGATCTAGAAACCGATTCTAGAGTCAAACAGCAGAGCGTCCTCGAGGACGCAGCGGCAGCAGCAGGATCGGGAGAAGGAGACGTGCCAGACGCTGATCCGGCTGTTGCTAGGCAACCACTCTCGGTGAGCGCCGAGCAGAACGCAGGCAGAAGCGCTGAGGAAACTGCAGGGCAGAGGGCTATGAAATGCGCTGAAGAGAATGGAGAAAAGAAGACTCCGCAGCAGACGGTGCCCACGGTGCCCACGGTGCCCACAGCAGGGATTACTGAAGTCGACGATGTCGGTAAGGGGGAGCCAAGGGGGCAAGAAAATGTTGATATGCTGCTGGCAATTATGCAGGTTGAAGCAGAACTATTAGCTAAATCCCCTAAACCCACATGGGGAAGCTCTGTAAGCTTGGTGGCAGCAAGTGCAGAAGGCGGACATCCAAGGGAAAAGGAGGATTTATGCTCTTTGGAGGGGGAACACTTCTTCTCATTGAATGAGGATTCTGACTCCATACAACAGGAGGAGGTAATAACAGATGAGGAGGAGGAGGAGGTGGAAAAGGAGGAAGACGAAGATGATGAGGATTTATGGTCAGCCTCTACCTCCTCGGGAACTGACATAGGCGAAGACACTACACAAAAGAGGAAGCAGATAAGGCTGTGTAGACATGGAGGGTCGTCCACAACAGGAGCTGAGAGGAGATTGGACTGGGATTATTCAGCAACATCGCAGACGTACCATGAAGAACAAGAAGCAGGCCCAAGGCAAGAGGATGCATTTGGAGTGGTGTTCAACATGTTGAAGCAAATACAATCGGAAGCAAGATCAACAAGCCGAAAAACAAGGCAAGACTTTAAGAAGATTCAAACGACACTTCAGAAAACAAACAAACTCTATGAAGGCTTGGCTGGAAGAGTGGCTGAGGTGGAGGAAAGAACTGGCAAGATGGAGGATGACTTTGGTAGCTTTCGGGAGTTTAAAACACAACAGGAAAAGAAGGCAGACGATTTCCTCTGGAAGATGGAGGAGTTTGAAAATCGTCAAAGACGTAACAATGTTCGCATTTTGGGGGTGGCAGAAGGGCTTGAAGGGCAGGATCCTAGGGGATTCGTGATTAACCTACTAAAGGGTGCATTTCCTGAGTCCCAGTGGCAGTGGGAGACAGAGATTCAGAGGGCACATAGGTTCCCCTTTGTTCAGCGTAAGACATATGGAGCTGAAGGAGGTTCTAAAACAACATTCCCCAGAGCAATATTAGTCTATGTCGGAAACTTTCTGCTCCGAGAAGAAATTATTCAGAAAGCTAGACCTGACAGCAAAAGAACTGTGGAGGGTGTCACTTTTTTCTCTAGGCCGGACTTTTGCCATGTGACGGTTGAGAGGAGGTGGAGGCTCAGGAAACTTATTTCACAGTTTCAGGCCTTAGGGTCAGAGGCATACCTATTGTTCCCGGCTAGACTGAAAGTTATTACAAAGGGCAGAGTTAGGATGTTTATATCGGAAATGAAAGCCCAGGAGTTCATCCAGGAGCTGGAGGGGGGGAAGAAATAGTAGGTTGTAATTTTTTAAGATTGCTGTAGGTCTTAAATTCAATACTATGAATCATTGAAGAGAGCTTTTGAGTGGTAAAAAAGGGGGGGACACTGGAGAGGGTGGGAGAGGGGTGCGACTAACACAACCAAGAAGCGGCCACACATAGGTCATTGCTGACCTATTTGCCTGCAAAGGGAGGGGGGGGGCAGGGAGGGGAGGGGAGGGGAGGGGTGGGGAAGGGGGGGGTCCAAAAATCAGTGTCAGTTTGTAGACTGGTTAAGTTTCTTAGCACACATTGTTTACATATATATTTTGTTGTTTATCTCTTTGAACAGAAAAGAGAGGAGAAAGTTTGGAAATGGGGAAAGCACAGCTAAAGAAATAGTGGGGATACGAAGAAAAGCTCCTTATGATAATTTCCAATGTCTTGTAAGTTAGCCTCAATAAATGTATGTGGCCTAAATGATCCAAGGAAAAGGGCAAATGTAGCAGCTTATATTAGAACTTTACAAGTTGACTTAGTATGCTTGCAGGAAACGCACATAGAAGAAAAACAGATATATTTAATGAATCATTTGGGGTTTGATGTGCTAGCAGCTAGTAGGCAAGGATCCAGGACAAGAGGGGTTGTAATTTTGGGGAGAAGAAGAGATGTGGTAGTTAAAAGGAAGAAAGAAGACCAGTGGGGGAGATGGGCTATGGTGGAATTATGTTTTAAAAGTCTCAGGTTAACATTAGTAACTATGTATGGATCCACTGAGGATGATCCTGAGATATGTCAATTTATGGATACAGAATTAGCTCAGTGGCCTGAACCAGTAATATGTTGTGGTGATTTCAATCTGCACGACCCTACAAGTTCATTTTTGAATATAGGAGGGGTGTATAGTGGAAGAAAAAGAAAGGTATATAGGGCTATTGCCAGTATGGTCAATCATAATTCATTGGTAGATCCCTGGGTGATGCAACACCCTCTGCTAGATAGTAGTACCTTTTTTGCGGCACCACACCAGGTTTTGGTAAGGCTGGACTATTTTCTAATCTCAAGGACTCTGGCTTCTGAGACATTGATTGTAAAACAACCAAGGACTATTTCTGACCATAGCCCGTTATTATTGACAGTGAGGATTCCGCAATCGCAGAGTAAGAGGTCAACATGGACCTTTGAGCGGAGCCTCCTTCAAGATATCGAATATCAGAGGTACATGGAAGGTTGGATTAGGTCTTTTTGGGAAATCAATTATGGCACGGCTTCTATAGGACAAACCTGGGATTGCTTCAAGGCAGGGGTTAGAGGAGAAACATTGAGCTATGTATTAACAAGGCGTAAGAAGGAGAGGATGAAGGTTGAAGCTATTCGGCAAAAGTTGATTATAGAGGAAGGAAAACTAGTCGCTGCAGTAAAATCTAAATCTAGTCTGGAGCATTTACTACTAAAATTGGTAGCATTAAAGGCAGAAGCTGTAGAAAGCTTTTCTAGAAAGGTGGCAGAGAAATATCTGGCTAAAAAGGAGGAGGCCTACGAGTGCAGTGAAAAAGTGGGTCATATCCTTGCGGTTAAAATTAGACAGCAGAAAGCGGCTGCAAAGATAAAAGAGATACTGGATCCACAGGGGAATACTGTCACAGACCCGGACAGGATAAGAGAGGTTTTTAGAGTATTTTATGAAAAACTGTATGCACGGGAAGATACAGGGGGAACTGTAGAAATTAGTAACTATCTTAAGGATATAGTCCCCTCATCTCTCTCAAAGGAAGAAGGAGAAATATTAGAATCTACCTTGCGCTTGGAGGAATTTATTGATGCACTGGGTAGTTTACCATCAGGAAAGGCTTCTGGTCCTGATCAAATTCCGGTTGAGTTCTACAAAGTATTTCGCGAATGTTTGTTGATCTATATGTATGAGATTATGTTATATGTACAACAGGGGGGGCAACCACCGGAATCATGGGGAGGGGCCGATATAATTGTCATTGCTAAAAAAGGGAAGCCTCCATCTCTCCCTGGCTCTTATAGGCCAATCACACTGATGAATTCAGATGTTAAGATATATTCAAAGATGTTGGCAAAGAGGTTAGCAGGTTGTATTGAACATTTGGTGAGCCCATCACAACATGGCTTTATACCTGGGAAGGGTACTACCCAGCATATTAGGACAGCGATAACCATGATTGATGCAGCAGAGGTTACAGGCGACCCTATTTCAGCACTCTTCCTAGATGCCGAAAAAGCTTTTGACAGGGTCGCCTGGGAATATTTATGGGAGGTTATGAAGTGGTGTGGTATAGGGTCAGGGTATATACTGGCCATTCAAGCACTATATAAAGATCCGGCTGCAAGAATTAGAGTCAATGGAGGGCATTCAGATCTAGTTTATATACAAAGAGGGACTCGGCAGGGTTGTCCGTCTTCCCCACTGCTTTTTGCTCTATATATCGAGCCACTACTTCGCAAACTGGAGGGAAATCCGGAAATACAGCCTATGTCATTGAATGGCTGCATTGTAAAAACTCTCGCTTATGCTGATGACGTGGCTATACTGACCCCGAATCCGGATATAGCTATGGTGGGAGTAGAAGCAGAGTCGCATGTCTTTGGGCAGGTCTCAGGATATAGCCTAAACAAAACAAAAACCCAGATAATTTTGAATAGCTTTGCAACTAGCATGGATAACAGGGTGGTTAACACTGCAACTTATTTAGGAATTGAGATTTCTGCAAATTTGGAGGAGGTAATTGAGCTCAATATGTCTCCACTGCTGGCAAAGGTTAAAAGTGATTTGGAAAGAATAAATAACTTGCACTTATCATTGGTTGGATGCACTAATGTGTTGAAAATGATGGTCTTGCCTAAATTTTTGTATTTATTTAGATCAATTCCTTTAATTTTTGAGAATAAATGGTTCAACATGTTGGAGGGTCTAGCTAATAGGTTTATATGGGCCCATGGAAAAACCCGTAGGGCTTATAAATTTATTACTCTACCAAGGGATAGAGGGGGATGGGGTGCACCAGATTTTAGATTATATTATCTTGCTGCGGCTCTCCAGTATATGCAGGGGCTGATAGGAGGAGGCGGTGGGTTATCAAAAACCACTATCATGTTAATTGAAGTCTACGCAGCTGTATTAGGTCAAGATGCAGAAAACTGCTTCCTGTACCATACGGATCTGGGTTATCTTACAAGACAGGCATATAAGACTCTCAGGGCGGCGCTTAAAATCTGGAGTTCCTTTCTAAAAAAGACAGGTATGGGAAGATTTAATAGATATACTAAAGTCTATAAAAATAAATCCTTCCCTGAAGAGATCTTCGCTGATTCAGTAATGGCGGGCTGGGAAGATAAAGGGATACATCAAATTGGGGATTTAAGAAATTCAGTGACGATTGTTCAATTTGAGGATTTGGTAAACATATATAAAATAAATAGAAGGGATTTTTTTAAATACCTTCAGGTTAGGAGTTTTCTACGAAACAATCAAGGGGGACCGGTGGGTTTTGAACCTAATGACTTGATGGAAGGGATAACCACGGGGGAGGAACACTCCATTAGGTCGATATATGCTTTTTTGTCAAAAAATAGACCGGACGATCTGGATAAGCATAGGGATAAATGGGGAGAGAGATTAGAGATTACTTCTGAATCCTTTAATGAATCTCTGGAATTAGGCCGGTCTATGCTCTGCTCTGCTCCCTTGCAATCCCAACACTATAAAACCTTATTCTCATTGTACTACACACCAGCCAGGATTGCGAAATGGGGGGGGCACTGAGGGTATTACTTGTCCCAGATGTAACTCCACTGAGGCAGATATTGTCCACATGTTTTCTACATGTCCTCAGCTATATACATTAATTAAGGATATTGAGTACTTTTTGGATAACTCACTAAGGATAAAAATAACTCTTACACCGAGCTTAATTATGTTAGGAGTTGAAGCGGAAAATGCTCTAATGTATCCAAATGATGCAATGTTTTTGTTTATGGTGTCTGCCGTTTTTAGATTAATGTTAGCTAGAGTATGGCTAGACAAGAGTCCCCCATCCATGCAAACATGGTTATCAAATCTTATTTCTATACACAATTTAGAAAAACACATATATGCAAGAAAACGTAGAATTGGGAGAGCGCGAGGTATTAAAATCTGGGGGCCCCTGGAGAAGTGGAGAGCAGGAATAGGTTGACATGATTTTGTGCTTACTTTCTGATTCTATGGAAATGTTACTATACTTTACATTCTTGCAATGGCTTCCCTCTTTCTAGTCTACTTTTGACTTTTTATTGCTTGTATTTTGTTTTCCTTTCATATTGTAAGATGAACAAATGTAAGAGAGAAATGTGCATATTCTTTCAAAATGTGTGCTCTGATTTTGAAGTATAAAATAAAAATATATTAAAAAACAAAAACAAACCTTTCTGCCAGTAAAATGGGGGAAAGTGAAGACGAAAGGAAGGCAGCTAGAATAGCAGCTCGACTCCTAGAGGATGACACAAGTCTCCTACAGAATGACCTGAATGCTATACTCATTCCGGTCAACATAAGAAAAACTATAACTCTTAAACTTATAGAAAATGGACTAACATCGAGAGGTGGTACAGTCATATTCGTAATTGAGGCACATGAATATCGGCAGACAGAGGTATTCTATTCATGGATAAACTTTCCTGCAGCAAACGCTGTCACACATGAATTCCACTATTACAAAATAGAGGAACCTCCGGATGAATACACTCCTTTCGAGGAGGTTGAAATCCCATTAAAATACCAAGAGCACCTGCTCTGGTTTAAAGGCGCCCTAAAACATAATAATCACATCACCAGGCTCGGTCCACGAGGTAGACCAGGAGCAACGTGGCCGGTTCTAGCCAGCTACACACCACATCCAGACATTGATAAAATGTCAAGCGAAGAACTCTTAGTTAAAATAAAAGAATTAACAAAGGCATATAGAGAGTTGGTTCAATTGGCAACGGAGGATATAACATTCCTCCAGAAATTGAAAGAAACAGATATAGCAGAACAACCATTTGAACTTGCCAGAATCATAGAGAAATCGTATGAAGAACTAGGAAGAGATAGTTTGGGTGGGAAACCAGTAAAACCCCAACTAACTGAAAATCCTGAAAAAATATTTATTAAAAATAATATAAACACTCCAAAAAAGAGCTGGGATGGAAATAAACAATCCACTCCCAAAGAAAAAAGATTCCAGTCCAGAGGAAGGTCTCCTCGGCGGAGAGAAAGAACTCCGGACCAAGGACACAAGTCTCCCCAGAGGGAGCCCCCTGAGAAAAGATACAACCTTAGAAATAGGGATAATTTGAAAAAACCTGATAGATATCAAGATATTGATACACGTCCCTCTCGATCTTTTCAGACTTTCTCGCAGAAATCGGAAAGAAGAGGACGGTCAGAACACAGGGAAGAGCACGTCAAGTCCAAAGACAAGGAACCTGCTCATCAAAGTAAAAAATTACAATTTCCAAGAAAGAAGGTAGCCAGCATTAAAATAGTCAAACATGCCGAGGATACTGAGGACACAACTGAAAAACGGAGAGTGGGCCCAGACAGTGCTAGACAGCGCAGCAGAAGTGACCATAGCTCGCAAGATGCTGATGAATCATCTGGAGACAGTGGACACGAATGAATACATTCAAGTGGAAACTGCAGACAGCAGAATTAGCAAACCTCATAAAATATACGAGATAACTTTACGTATAGAGGGAGATAAGACTAGGAAAGTAAGAGGTCTATTTTGGGATAACCTTTCCAAAGGCTATGACATCCTTTTAGCTGAGAAAGACTGGCCGCCGGAGTTTGTCAGGGAGTGCCCTCATGGGGAAGAAATGATTATGCCTGCCTTCTCAAATCACATTCCAATTCATAAAAAATATACACTTGCAAGAAAATGGGCAGTAGCCCAAGCTCCTGCATTATATAAAAATCATGTAGGATGGGATGAGGACTCTCCTCCTCACAAAATCCAGTTAAAATGTCAACCAGCTGCACAAAGACAGTACCCAATTAAGCAAGAGGCTAAAAAAACAAGTCAGGGAGATCTTAGATCAACTTGAATACCAGGGGGTGATTGAAACATGCACCTCACAAATGAACAATCCTTTGTTTCCTGTTTCCAAGCCAGATGATTCATATCGTCTAGTTTTGGACTACAGACACCTTAACTCATGATGCAAAACTTTTGCAGTACAAAACTCACACAGTGCAGCACTAATGAATAACATCGTGCGCAAAAATATAAAACAACATTAGATATCTCTAATGGATTCTGTTGTCAAAACATTGCACCTGAAAGCAGGTATTTGACCGCTTTCTCAATAATGGGTTCGCAGAAAAATTTCTGTCGACTCCCACAGGGGTTCAAGAATAGCCCAGGATTATTCTCAGCAAGAGTAACAGAGTTACTACAAATGTATGATGATGAGGCATTATCTTATGTCGATGACATCTATCTAACAGATGATGACTTGGATACTCACTTGAAAAGAGTGAACACCATAATACTTGGGTTCGCAGCAGAGGGTTACAAATTCAACTTTAAAAAGTCACGAATTGCCCATCTAACAGTCCTGTTTTTAGGATATGAATTATCAAGTGAAGGCAAAAGCCTAGCAGACAATTTCTTAGAGAAATGCGCTGTACTCCAAGCACCAAAAACGCTGAGGAACTTACAATCAATACTAGGTTTCCTGAATTTTGGAAGAACTTATATTCTAAATTATGCAGAGAGGGTGAAACCTCTCTATGAATTAATAAAACCTGATTTTAAACCAATCAATTGGACTCAAACACACACAGAAATTTTGAGATCATTGCAAACAGACATGTTAGCTAAAACAAAATTGCAAACTCGCGATAATACACGCAACCTTGTAATCCGAGTCATCCCAGGAAGATATGGATTCATGTACCTGACCTCTAATGAGGGAGAAAAGGTACCAATAGCATACAAATCACATTTGTACACAGAAGCTGAAAAAACATTCAGTCTTGCAGAAAACATTGTAAATGCGGTTCAAACAGCTGTAGCAAGCGAAAGAGACCAAGCCCAAGGCAAAAGGATAACTGTTTTAACAGCAGAATCAGCCTTCGAGGCATTAACAAGCCCACGCAATTTAACGAGCGTGGCTTTAGATCCAAAGGGGATACAATGGGAAAATTCACTTGCTACAGAAAAAGTGAAATACTATTTTGACCCGGAAATGAAAACATTGAAATATCTAACATATGAAAGAGAATATCCTCTGCCAATCGATAGTCTGCCCCTACGACAATACACCTGTGTAATATATACAGACGGATATGCACAACCCTCAGTTTGGGAAAAACAAGCTTATAACGCTACGTGCGAGGTTGTCAAATGCCGGTGGCGCGGAGGTAAATTGAGACCACTGGTAACAATGTCACAATCTGTAAAAGACAATTCAGGTCAACAAACTGAATTAATAGCTTTAAAAATGGCGCTCGACATTGCCGATCGCGAATTCCCGACACTAATAGAGTGCGATTCGCATTCCTGCGTCAAATCATACAATAATGACTTGCAGAAATGGGTTCAAAACGGTTACAAGGATGACACAGGTGCCACAATCAAGCAAAAAACGCTTTGGGAACAAGTAGTTCGTTTGCAGAAAGAACTACAAAAGACTCACGTGATACATACACTGAGTCATCAGCGTGATGGCGTTCACGCTGCAGGGAATTCATTGGCTGATACAGCCACAGCGGAAGCAACTAAATCGGCTTCCGTAGCCACAAAAAAGCGTACATAGACCGGGTAACTATGCTGGCAGTAAAAACATCTTCAAAAGGCGACCGTGCAGCATTACCCGTGAACTATCCACTCAATTATACATAAATAATCGATGCAAACTCCGTTCCTTTTGCTCGAATCCCTGGAGTGGGGGATAGAGTAATTCCAAACACGAACAGGAGAATCTTCTTAATACAAGAAGCACATATGGGATTAGGTCTAAGGCACCAGATGATCAAAGAATCTCTGACAGAATTACAATCAGAATACTGGTGGCCGGGAATGAGCTTCCATAATTACAAATTTGCAATAAACTGTGAAAACTGCAACAGAGATTGCAGTGGGAACCGGCCGAAATAGTGCCAGAACACCTAATAGAAAGCATAAGGCCATCTATACGCATGATTAAACAGGAAAAATGCGTCCCAATGTATATTATTTAAGACTAGATTCACTTAAAATGTAGACACCAGCACTCGGCTGACGCCAGAACTGTTATAAAAGATTTGCGAGTCTATATCGGCACATACGCAATTGGCATGCTACATTCTGACCAGGGTCCTGCTTTTAGCTCTCGAGCTTATAAGGAGGCCATGACCAGCATGGGCATTGCATTGCGGTACTCTAGTCCCTTCCATCCTGAGGGAAACGGGATTGTGGAAAGAAAAAACTGAGACATAAGGCAATCTATAACGGCGAGGGTATTAGGTTCGGGTGATGGGTGGGTCCAACATTTAACAAGTGTCCAACGTAGTCTTAACAATCTGCCAAGAAAATCTCTAAAAGGTTTCAGTCCGTACGAACTATTGTTTGGTACTAGAATGCATATTCAGGACTTAGATAGTCAGACTTCAGTGGTAGAAGAGAAATGCTTTGATATCAAAGATCGTTTGGCTATTTTACAGGACTTAAATGAAACAAGAAAAGACCTGAGCAACATAAAGCTAAAACAGCAGCCAACAACCACTGAAGATAAACCACCGGTCCCAGCAAGGCCTGTCTGGATTCCAAAAATTGGGGATCTGGTCAGAGAGAAGATCGCGGTGAAGAAGGAATTTGGGCCTTCTTACAGAAAAGCAATACCTGTCTTAGCTGTCAGCGGAACAAGATCAGTTGTACTACCGCCCCTTGCTGGTAAAAAGGAGAACCGAGTTGTATCAATCGACCTGGTAAAACCACAATCATGTGGCCAATAATAAGTAGTAGGCCCAGTGGACTCCCAAAAAATAGCAGAACACCAAAGTTTGCTACAATACAAGAAGTTCAAACTGAGAGACTAATCACATTTGATAAAGCTGCAGTGAATAAAAAAGGACTATGCAACAATGCCATGGAACTTATGCCTCTTGAAACCCAAATTGCAACAGTTCGTCAAGAAACACCTGTCTACAACGATGTAGCCACAGACTATGCTAATGAGACAAAGAAAATTCCAAAAGCAAATTAAAATCCGGAAGCAATTCCAACAATTGACAGAACTGCATCAGGCTACTTCATCAATTTCGATGACTTTTCTGAGGATCGAATCGAACCTGATGAACAACCAACAACAAAAACTTAGACAAAGTAACAGAACTCTTTCATCAACTCAAAGAAACCTATCTCATTTTTCCTTGGATTGAATTTTGGATTGTGTTAGGTGTACTTTTCCTCCTGCTTTGGCTCATCATGGTTCTTTGTTTGGGAAAATTCATTGAGGGAAAATACAGTACAATGGACACAGCAAGTCAGAACATCAACTTGGTCCTAAAGCCACACAAGTCATCTCACATCGAGAGAAGAGAACTATCGTCAGTGAATGTCACAGCCAATCCAATACCCGGTGGGGTAGCTTGGGACAAAACAGATAACGAAATCTATGGCCCGGTCGAGCTCTTGAAATATCCACATCAGTTCAAGGTTTCATTAAGTGACTTTGTAAAACCGAGCACATTCTCTGATGATTGGAACTTTGAAAGTATTAATGATATGATGTCAGATTTAGTAATGTCAGCAAAATTTACAGAACATGATTACTTGCAGGGTTCATCTAACTATGAAGAAATGTACTGCTACAACCACTTTGCACATCATTATTTGCATAAATCTGCTCAGCCAAAAATGTTTTTAATTATAATCAATGGGAACATTGTGCAACTCCACCAAAAGGCAGTTCAAAAACATTTTATGAGAAATTCCCATACTTCTCAGGGTTTAACACAAGTGAAGCAGAAGCCTTTTATTTCAAAATGTTAAATAAGACAGGAATGAAAACAATGCTGACAAACACTAAATTAATATATATTCAGAAGCATTTTATGAAAAAATGACTATATTTGGTTTTGATTTTTGGAAAAACAATATTAAAACAAAAACCATCTGGAGTACCAAAGATTGGCAGGTCCAAGGTATAGAATCATTATTTAGAGCCTGCATGATCCCAGAACAAATTATATTCTTGAATGACACCATTCAACAGACAACCTGTCTTGGCCTAGCCAAGATAAAAGATTTAAACAAAACGTCTATTCCAAAGCCAACACCTGACAGTAATAGCACTACAGATGTTGAGATAGACGTATCCCATATATTTAACCAAAACAGAACACATCCTGATTGGAAAAAATGGTTGATCTGGCCCAAAGACACAAATAACTGTCAAGACAGATTCCTGAACAAAATACAGGGGTTCAAATTGACCAGGCCAGACCCTAGATACTCCCAGAGACAACATCCAGGGATAGTTACAACATACAGTGTAGGAAAACTCTGCCTCGAATGGCTACAGAAATCTACACTGGCAGAAATCAAGCAACACTTGACTTTACTTAAAGACGGTGCTGACTTGCGTGATTTCATAATGGGACCACGCAAACAGCGTCAGAAACGTTTCATAGCGGCCGGTATATACGCAGCTTACAACGAAGCTTGGAAAGAAACGCAAATTAACACAGCAGAGAAAATACGGGAAATTGACCGCATTCATTTGGAAAAATCACTTTCTGTTGTGGACAATGGGTTAATGACTCTGTCTTCCAGAATATATTCACTGGACAGTATTGTATCATCTGCTATAGATATAATAGAGCAGGACTTACTAATGTTACAACAAGGTCAGTCCCAATTACGTTCTATTGTACAGCTTGGCTGGACGTTACAAAATATGCGTTCAGGCTACGTGCCGTGGCGTTTAATCAACACAACGTCATTATTCTCTATCTTTAACCTTACTGATACACAAATCAGCTTGGCACAGAAGGGAGCGGAATATACAATTCTGAGCATTGAAAAACTTGAGAGATTGCCATTGACAATGTCAGAACGACCTGTCATTGAATGGATAATACACGGAATAATAACTATTCCGATAACAACTTTTTAATTTAAATACTGTCAAGAGTATATACCAGCAGGCCAGTATGAAAGGTTGGGTAAAGGGTACATTAAGTCATCATGGAAATTACCTTACACACACACATGTTATAGTGAAAAGGAACAGAATATATTTCTTAGTGGTAATAATTGTAAAAGATCACTAAGTGGTATACTTCTGTGTCAAGGTATTAACCTGCATGGGGCCTGTGAGGGGACTTCAAATAACCTTTCATGTCACCAGCATGGCATACCTGCAACTCGAATAGAGCCATTCTTTAGACAGCTTTCTAAAGGGAGCTATATTCTAATAGTGGACCACAGATGTTGTGGCATGGTGCCAGGAAAAGCTTATCTCGTGAGCGTTAGTTCCATGGTCACTTGCTGTATGCAAGTATTGTATCCAAACAGCGCTCCAGACATGGAGGCAAAAATGTGGCCCTTTTTGAATATCTCTTCTATTCGAATTGATACTTTAAGCAGAATGAAGTCTGTTCTTTTACAGACAACTGTGCCCTTGACGTCATCAAAAGAAACGTATGATCTGCAAGTTGCAAGGACAACGACAGAGATACATTCACTTTTATCAACAAATTGCCCCCTGAATTTCGCAGAAATGTTAAGCCAAATCCTAAATATGTCTGATACCAGTGGTATCCCACATGTATTTAAGACAATTTTTTTGGGACTGTTAACACCCTTCAAAACAGTTCTGGGCATTTTTCCTAATTTTGTCCATTCTGTCTTTGGCGGTCTACCACTTCTGTTGGGACTCATAGCAGGCATTTTATTTTTGATTCTCCTGCTTCGTTATGGCAAGCCAAATCGCAGACAAGACTCCAGCAACAATGGAAGAAACTATCCTAGGTATACGCTATCGGGACCGCATAACTAAAGTCCTTGGATTAGCACGGCTCAGAGATCTGAATATGACCTGGTTTCTTTCATTCAGACCCATCTGGCAGAATTGTATCTTACCTGTGCTTCGATGTATGCTATGCGGAGAAGAATGCGTGTTGGACGTCTGTCTTACACTACAATCATCAGTACCATTGGATACAGATACTTTGCTACGTCCTGTAACGGCTCATGCATCGTGTTGTCCCAAGCGGTTACCAATCCTGATGACGGCATTCGTTGAGACTTCACCACTGCGATTAGAGGGTAGTGAAGTACGAGATGAAAGCAACATCACCCAGGTACAACCTTCTGTGAGCATTGCTGATCCTGACATCGATGATAGCAATCATTCTCACGACTGCACAGTTGCGGCATTTTCCAACTTGGTCGAACTTTCACCTGAAGCGGTAAACCACTTTTTTGAAAGTCTGTCTGAAATGATGTTCTCCCCTGAACAGAAAGAATAACTTTTAAGCAAATAAGCACACAGCGTTCCATGAACTCTGAATTCGGCCTTCAGCTTTGATAAACAAAAGCTACAGAAAATATTTGGAACTATTTTTGCCCTGAAAGCGAAAAAAATAAATTCTCCATCTCCCCTTCCAAAATATTTACTTTTTTTTTGGCACTTGTACTCTGCTTAAAGTAGAACTATTCTTAGAGAACAGAGCTTCTATTTTTAGGAACTCTAGAGACAATATATTACCTCAGCCTCTAGCATATTTACAAATAACTGTATTTATATGTGATGTAATGGCTTCGCACTTCTTTTCTGTATTTAGAGCCATTTCATGTGTAATTTTCGCATTATCATTCAGCTGATAAATATATACAATCCTTTTTAATGAATGATTACGCTGCTTGAAAAGCGTACAGTACCTATAATCATTTTCATGTTTTTCGCATACACCATTTCAAATGCAAAAATGTATTTTGGGGTGGGTTGGTATACACATGCACCTTTTACATGTTTACTATTGCTTAAGTTTTAGTAATGATGGACATTAATTTGTGGAGTGGGTGTAGTGTTTTTATCTAGGAACCTGAATCGATATTCCTATTTTATGCCCTTGTCCGGTTATAATCCATAATATCCATACAACGGCATAGTAATCATATCCATAATTCAGTCGTAGCACATGCTGTCACATTAAGCAAGGTTACTTCTCCGGCCCCCTAGAAAGCACACCGAGTTCTCTAAACAAAACCAAGCCTCCAGCAACCTGGGAAATCCCCCTTGCTTTTGTTTTGATTTCATCCTAGAACTCCTGTAAAGCACTGTAAGAACGGCCAGTTCTTAAGTGACATCTTTATTGACGTCTTATGTCCAACCTTACGTCAAACCCGGCACCTTTCAGGTATAAATATACCAACGTTGCCTTAAGCAAACACACGGTGGTGATTTTGGAGCAGAGCAGCTATCTACTTGCCCGAGAGCCCAGCTGATGCGAGAGCCCATGGACGCTGCCCCTCCTCTTTGACGCACTGAGAGAGACGCTGTCTTTTCTCCTGCCGAGAAATCCAGCTCCGGTGTTTCCAGATACCTTCGCGGGTTACTGGGATATCGAGTCCTAAGAGAGAGATACCAGACCTCCTGCTTTCTATTACCCATGTACGGAGCTGACTAAACCCTTAAAGAGAATTCTTGAGTCAGATTCTTGGCAAAACAAACTTAACTTAAACTGCTACTTACTTACTCCTTCCCACGTATTAGGCTTAGGTCAGGTACACCGGGGTAGGCGTATTTAGAAGCACCAGTTGAGTACGAATAGTCAATGTATATATGTTTGTATATATTTTATCTATTTTAAAGTATCATATGGCCAAGAAACCATATCAATGCTTTTACAGTATTATTTTATAATCCTCCTTTTACTGTACGCACGTTACTTTAACATGAGTATTGCAATCGTGGCAATTCATTTCTCTTGTATGAGGAAGAAGACTGCTCTATAAAAACACCTTTTATTGAAAACGCCCATCTCTCTTTTCTCTGCATTCTGGTGAAACTAAGTACGCACATTTGACTGAGTGAAATAGCTGTCTATTGTTTTCACACGACTCTAGAGATACACTCTTATTCAGGGAGAGCAAAGTTGTCATGTTTTATGGTTGTCAGAAGCTAATCCCTTCTTGTCTATCCAGGGAGGTTAAATTCCTCCTCGTTTATTCGAGAAAGTTTCTAGTGACCTCTGAGCTAGCTGGCAAACCTTAAGTCTAATATAGTCAGTAGAGACCTAGATAACCTCAGTCCTACGTCTACACTGCTGAATATATTATTCCAATGCGCAGAGCCTATTGGGAATATAGGAACTACACTACAATACAGTCTTAAAAACATTGTATTATTTGTCTTTTTATTAAGGGCCATATGTATCAAGCCCAAATGCGTTCGCAAACGCCGAAATTCACAGAATTTCAGCGTTTGCGAACGCCGAAATTTGCAGAATTTCGGCATTTGGGAACACATTTTTGGTAAATGGTATGTATCACACAAATCTTCATGCAAACTAAGGAATCGCAAAATTTGCGATTCCTTATTTTGCAATTCCATTTGAGGAATCGCAAGTTTTGCGATTCCTTAAATGCAATGTATGAAGCCCAAAAAATTTGCAAAATGCCCTTAAGGAATCGCTAATTACCACCAACTACTATGCCATGTGATGCACATACATGCCCTTAGGGCATGTATTTGCACTAGATGTGTACCCATGCTTATTTCAGGGGTGCAACAGGGTGTGCTTTGGACACCCCTGCACCCTTGAAATTATTCTCAATTTGCGATTAGCAAATTGCGAATCGCAAATTGAGAATAATTTCACATTCATTCCTATGGGCCTCCTGGCCCATAGAAATGAATGGGAAATAATTCCTTAATTGCGATCAGCAATTTGCTAATCGCAATTAAGGAATTTTAAGAAATCGCTAAAAAAAGCGAATTTCTACATACATACCATTTTGCGATTTCTAAATAGCGATTCCTTAAAAATCGCTATTAAGAAATCGCAAAAGGGTATGTTGATACATATGGCCCTAAGAACGGTCCTAGTTCTTCGGCGAACTGGACCAGTACGGGGCTAGATCAGGATATCAAATTAATTGGCACAAGTCGACACTTTACGATCCCCAGGGACGGATGGAGGGGCCTCAGTTACCAGAAAGATTGCAGACGGCAGGGAAGGGATTTCAATACCTAGGGGTATTTATACCAACAGACAGGAACATCTCCTATGACCGCAACATTCACCGCATTGTTAGTAATTTTAAAATGGATTCAAGCAGATGGCAATTGCTTCCTCTGACACTTCTTGGAAGGGCGGCCATGTTCAAAATGGTCTCACTACCGAGATTCCTGTACGCCTTTCAAAATAATTACTTCCTAGTGCCGCCCAAGACTTTTCGAGAAATTCATGCGGAACTGCGGTCCTATTTGTGGTTAGGGAAGCATCCCAGGGTTGCATTGGCGAGCCTACAGAGACACCAATACGATGGGGGGATCTCGCTCCCCGACCTGGAGGCCTATTACTGGGCGGAACATCTGGCACCCGTCAATGAATGGGTGCATGCACCGGCCACACACCCCACTTATGCATTAGAAAGGCACACCATGGGCACGCACAATTGCTTACACTACATATATGAGGGGAAGGGACAGGCCAGGCTGTTACCGGCCACTAGACTTACACTGGGAGCATGGAAGAGGGCCTCGGCAGCTACAGGATGGACACACAGACCCTCGAGGCAGACCCCGCTTTGGGACTGCTCTTGGTTGAAAGAACTTGGTAAGTTAAGAGGCTTCTGCAGCTGGGACGACATAGGTATTTCCTCCTTAGGGGATGTAGTCAAGGGCGGGACTTTGAAGTCATTTCGGTCACTACAGGCGGAATTTGGGCTACACCGCTCACAGTTTTTCAAATATATACAATTTAGACATGCTTGGCGGGCGGAAAAGACACTACAGGAGGTGCACTCTGAATATGGCCCTCTGAAAGGACGCCTGTTGCAGGAAAAGATCCCCGAGAAGGCTGTCTCCCTGACGTATAAGTCAATCATGAATAATAAACCGGATAGGCTGCAGGGCCTTCGGGCCGTTTGGGAGACAGAAGTGGGGAGATGGATGATGTAGACTGGGGGGTAGTCTTGATGCACCCTAGGGAGGTAGCGATTAAGTCGCGACTCCGCTTGATACAATTTAAGATCCTACACAGGGTATACTATGACAGAGTACGGCTCTTTAAGATGGGGAGAGTGTCTGACCCTAGCTGCCTGCGCTGTGGAATTGCAACGGGAAATTTCTTACATATAATATGGTCGTGCCCACATATACAAACCTATTGGGGGGAGGTCACCGCTGAACTGGGTGAGGTACTAGAGATGGATATCCCACTGGACCCGAAACTCATCCTCCTAGGGATGACCAATGATGTGGACCTGGCCCGTCCACTGCTGATCTTTTTAGCCCTAGCACTGGTGGTAGCCAAGAGGGACATAGCCAGGAAATGGGGGGCACCGGATACTCCCAAGTTAGGAGAATGGAGAAGGGGAATGGATTTATATATGGCGGCCGAAAGGGTCTGAAGAAGTTTCGTAAAGTATGGGGCAAATGGAGATGTTACCATGGTCTGGATGGAGGATTATGAGGGATGCCGTTTGTATAAAACTACGATGCATACGCAAGAGAGAGCCGTTTGGGTTCAAGGGAATGTACATTATGGAACTGATGAACTGCCATTAATACATGTGAATTTGACCATTACTGGGAGGGACCTAAATTTTGTTGGAATATGTGGGGGGGGTGTGATGAGGGTGCGGGGCCTTTGGCTTGACAATGACATGCCTGCTATGTACTGGTTTCTTTTGTGCTGAAAATAATAAAAAAATTTCCAAAAAAAAAAGAACGGTCCTAGTTAAAGCAAAGAAATGGCTACCTATTGTTGCCCTTGACACAAATATAGCTTGCCTATAAAGAATTCATTGGCTTTTTGACTAATGAAATGAGAAAGAGAGTGAAATATTTTTAAGATGAAACAAACGTAAAGTTTTTAAAGACTTAATTATGGACATTGTTGTTCTTGGCTATAATGACATTCGATTGATTGACTGAATTGATTTGAACATGTGAGGGTAGCGCAAGGTGATGATTACTAATAACATCGCAGACCATTTAGTGGGTTTTTGTTCTTTAGGTATGAAGAGCCTGGGCTGCTCCTTACTAATGTCATAGATTTTTGTCATTGGGCGCTAACATTGAAGCATGAGCCCAGTTTCATATTTTTAATTTATTGATTGTCTCTCTTTTTATTGTTTTCTTTTATGGTTTTGTAAACCGAATAAAGAAATGAAATGACTTGCCTATAACTTTGGTGCTGTTTGGATAATCTTCATGAAACGATCCCAAAATAGTGTCAAGTTTGGTATCATTGTGCATGTAAAGCTTTGCAGTTATTCATCAAAAACGTTGCAACCTGAGCAGAAAGTTGCAGCTGCCATTTTAGTTTATCAGTACAGTCCCTGAGGCTACGAAGAAATGACAGAAACTGAGTTAAGGGGGCAAGTTGGATGTACCTTGACCCCATGGGTGGGATATAGGGGTGTTTTTGGGATAAAGTATGGGCAGAAAACATTGTAAACAATTTTTTTCTGTGCCACGTCCAATATTTGTGAATTCGCCACTTAGCATGGCCCGTGTACCTTCCCGATGAATTCACAAATATTAGTGGAAAAAATAAAAATATACATATTCACACACTCTAACTCAGTATCACTCAGACAAATACATACACACTCATGCACTGAGATACCTACTAAGACATTCATGCACCAACTCAGAGACTGACTTAGACACTTTACAGCCCCACGGGAACACTGACATGCCCACCTACAAATCCACTCAGACATTTGCACACCCACTTATTGACTGGGTCAGACACTCACGCATCCATTTACAGATGTACTCAGACACTCACGTACATACTCACAGAGCTACTCAGAGACTTATGCACCTATCCACAGACCCACTCAGACACTCACAAACACACACAGAGACCCACTCAGACACTCTGACATCCACTCCTAGACTCATGCAGGTACTCATGTACCCAATCACAGATCTACTCAGACACTCATGTACCCGCTCACAGACTCACCTAGAGACTTGTACACTCACTTGGAAACCCAATGAGGCACTCATGTACCCACTTACACACCCACTCAGAGACTAATGCACACACTCACAGATTCACTCAGACACTCATGCATACACTTACAGACCCACTTAAATACTCATTCACCTACTCACAGACTTACTCATATACTTATGTACCCATTCACAACTCACTAAGAGACTCCCACATCCACTCAGACCTACTCAAACACTGGTGCAGCCACTCACAGACCCACTCTAACACTCATGCACCCATTGACAGATCCATTCAGATACCCATGCACACATTCACAGACCCACTCAGACTCTCACGCACCCACTCACGGACCTACTCAGACACATGTACCCACTCATAGACATACTCAGATACTCTCACACCCACACAGGGACCCACTCAGATGCTCTTACATGCACTCACAGATGTACTCAGAGACTCATACACCCACTCATAGATCCAGTAAGACTCTGATACACCCACTCACAGATGCACACAGACCCTTACACACCCACTCACAGACCCAGTCAGATACTCAGGCAACTATTCACAGACATACTCATACACTTATGCATCCACTCACAGACCCACTCAGACACTCATGCATCCACTCACAAACCCACTTAGACTCTCATGCATCTTCTCATGGACCCACTCAGGCACTCATGTATCCACTCACAGACACAGTCAGACACCCTCACACTCACACAGAGACCCACTGAGACACTCTTACACACTCTCACAAATATACTCAGAAACTCCCACACCCACTCACAGACCCACTCAGACACTCATTGACCTACTCACAGACCTACTCAGACACTCATGCACCCACTCACACACCCACACATATACTCATGCAGCCATTCACTAACTCACAAACTCACTCAGACACTCACACTCACTCACAGACTCAATCAGATATTAATGCACATACTCACAGACCCACTCAGCCTCTCATGCACCCACTCATGGACCTACTCTGACACTCTCACACCCACACAGGGACCCACTCAGATGCTCTTACATTCGCACACAGATGTACTCAGAGACTCACACACCCACTCATAGACCCAGTAAGACTCTGATACACCCCTCACAGATGCACATAGACACGTACACACCCACTCACAGACCCAGTCGGATACTCAGGCAACTATTCATAGACTTACTCATACACTTATGCATCCAATCATAGACTCACTCAGACAGTCATGCACCTACTCACAGAAACACTCAGATACTCTCCTTTCCACACAAAGACCCACCCAAACACTCTTACATGCACTCATAGACTGACTCATACACTCATGCACTCGTTCATAGGCCTACTCAGAGACTCATGCACCCACTCACAGACCCACCGTGAGGCTCACACACCCACTCACATATCCACTCAGAGATTTATGCACCCACTCATACACCCATTCACACTTACTTAGAGACTCACACACTCATAGACTCTCTGACAGGGCCAGTGAGACACTTATGCACCCACTGACAGTCTCACTCAAACACTCATAGACCTACTCAAAGACACACAGACACGCTCATACCAAGTCAGGCACTCTTACATGTACTCACAGATGCACTCAGAGACTCGCCCACCCACTCACAGACCTACTCAGACACAGATGTGCCCACTGACAGACCCATTCATACACTTATGCACCCACTCACAGACCCACACAGACACACACTCACTCACAGACCTAGTTAGACACTAATACTCCCACTCATAGACCCACTTAGACACTCATGCACCCACTCACAAGCTCACTCAGACACTCTGACACTCACTAAGGCCTAGTCAGAGACTCGTGTACTCACTCTCAGACTAACTCAAACACACATGTGTCCACTCAAAAACTCACTCAGATACTCACACTCACTGATAGACCTACTCAGACACTCATGCACCCAATCACAGACCCAGTCAGACACTCATGCATCCACTCACAGAGCTACTTAGACAGTCATACCCTAATCAAAAATTCACTCAGACATTCATGCACCCCCTCAAAGATGGCTTACAGACTCGCCCACTCATAGACTCTCTGATAGACCCATGAAGACACTTACTTATACACCCCCTGACTGACCCACTCAAACACTCAGAGACCCACTCACAGACACACTCAGAGACTCATACATGTACTAATAGAGTGCTTTAGATACTGATGTGCCCAGTGTAATGCCCAGAATCACTTATATGCACCCACTCACCCACTCACAAGCTCACTCAGACACTCTGACACTTACTCAGACCCAGTCAGAGGCTCATGTACTCACTCACAGACCAACTCAGACACTTACGTGTCCACTCACAAACTCACTCAGTCACTCACACTCACTGATAGACCTACTCAGACACTCATGCACCCACTCACAGACCCAGTCAGACACTCATGTATCCACTCACAGAGCTACTTAGACAGTCATGCCCTAATCACAAACTAACTCAGATATTCATACACCCACTCACAGACTGCTTACAGTCTCACACACTTCTAGACTCTCTGACAGACTTCTAGACTCTCTGACAGACCCATGGGGACACTTATACACCCCTGACAGACCCACTCACAGACACACTCAGAGACTCATACATGTACTTATAGAATACTTTAGATACTGATGTACCCTGTGTAATGCACAGAATCACTTATATAGTTATGCATTTTGAATGCGCTAGTGTCTTATGAATGTTAATTTTTGTATTGCGTATTTGCGAATTTTGAAAACATGAAAAACAATTTTTTTTAAAGAAAATGGACACAATTTTGGAGAATCAGGGTGGCTCTGAAAAGAGACTTTATGTTGATTGTGTATATAAGACAGCTACATATAAGACAGGATACAGAGCTTCAAGTTGCTGAGAAACACCCTGTTGCCTGAACTCCATACCTTTTATAGATTACATGCATATCAAATCGCAGCTATGCAGAAACTGTTTTATTAACATGTTTCCTGGCTTGATAATCTGTGATAGAACTGATTAAACCATATCTTTTGTAATACTTTATTCGATAAATATATATCATAAAAGTACAGACATAAAAAATACATAAGACAATTTACCAAGTATTTCTACAATTTCATTAAAATCATCACTACAAACAATTTGAGATAAAATAAAGGGGGTCTTCATAGAGTTAAAAACATTCTTGGAGTGGATCTGATCAGACATTGGGAGGCAGCCTTGACCGGATAAGCCAAGCACTAGCCAAATATTTAGAAACCCCACAAACAATATACATTGAGGTAGTATTGGTTAAAATAATGCGCAGAGCTGATCCATGATCCCTAACTCCCAACTCCCTACACACTGGTGTCAACCATTTTGCTCTAACCTGCTTATAGGCATTACATGCAAACAAAAAGTGGCCAAGGGATTCTTCCAGACATGGACAACCTGGGCAATTTAAATCTTGCACCCTCCTAACCTTCCACCCTTCCATACATTTTTTGAGGGGGAGGGTACCATATCTTAGTTTCAGGAACAAAGTTCTATCTCAAGGAGTCTGAATGAAGTCCAGGAATGGTTCTAACTTTCTGGAAGGTTTATGTTCAAGAAAGTTATTCGTCAAGGGTCCCCAGCTTGTGTTATTGAGGTCCTTAGCCTCTACCCAATCCAAGTATAATTTTTTAACAATTTGTTTGGTGGGAGGGGACTGTGAGGCCCAAGACTCAGCCAAACCTATAGACTCCACCATCTTCTTTAGATTATTAAGTCACTTTATTTTGTTAGATACATTCAAAATAATTAACTCATCTAACACTAGAGCATATTTTGCTATTTCAGGGGTCCTTCTTAGGCGCACCCAGGATAGCAAAGGGCGGAGTTGAACTATTTCTGAAATTGATCTTTTACCCATATCAAGGAATAGTGGTTGCAAAGGGGTCGAAGGAGGAACTGAAACTATGTCTCTCATAAATTTGTTCTCTGCAATTACTAATGCCTTTGTGTTCTCTGCACCCCACAGTTCGGAGCCATAAACTGCCGAGGCTAAAGCTTTCCCCTCGTAAACTGCCAAGGTAGGGGCTACTGGTCTACTGATAGAGAGGCGCTGATTCTTTAATATGGCTCCAGAGACCCTTTTAAGATTTAGGACCATTTTTGATATATGGGAGTCCCATCTCATGTTATTACAGAGCCTAACCCCAAGGATTAAACCATATCATTTTCTGCTTTTGGCATATGATGGAATACACCAAGGCAGTGTGAAAGAAAAGTGTAATTAATTGTGCAAAGATATTCTTCATTAGGCCTAGGTCATTGCCACCACAGTGCACAGTCATAAGATCAGGGTGTTGGCAGTCCATAATGCTTTCAACCAAATGTAGCATGTGAAGCCACTTTGACCCTCTCTGGCCAATTCACACAATGTTCACATTGGCCAACCCCAAATCTCTGTCAATGCCGCTCTTTCTAGCAGGCTCCCTAGCTCAAAAGACATAGCTATGGCCAACAATCCATACTCTAACCATTTTAAAGTGCAGGAATAGCAGACAGGAGAAGACTGAAGCTGAATGAGACAGTTTTCAAAAGGAAAAGCAGCTAAAATGGAGGTGTGCTCCTGGTTTAACAAACCTAACTTGATTGTTCTCTGATTTTTGTACATTTGAAATGTGTGGCTTCATTTTTGTAGAATAAAGGTTTGTGTCTGTCTGAAGGCTGTCTTATAAAGTGTTGTATAGTTTAAAGTCATAAGACTACCCAGCTAAATAGGTTTTTGGACTCACATTATTTTTTGCGAATTCATCATGACAAACACAAATAATTTGCAAATATGCACAAATACCCTTCCATATTGGGCTTCTTTATAAAGGTGGTTGAAAGGCTAAATACATACTAACCATTCAGAAGTGAAGTTACAAAAGTAAATTATAAAAGGCATGCTGACTTCCATTATATCAGAGGGTGCAAACTTGAAAAGGTTGCCATTAAAGTGGTGTGCTATTCCTATGCATCGTTTTTGCATTTTCTGAGAGTTTCGAATCTATGTAATATGAGCCAAAAAACCTATTTGACCACAAATTCTTTTTTTCCACTGTCTTTATTGGATCTCAACACAAAGATCCTAAAAGATGCACACAATAAAAGTAATCCCATAGCTTTTATTCAAAGAAATGTATACAGAAACACATACACATACTAAACATTGCAACATTGAAAGCGTACCCTAAAATTATGCCTTCCTTAAAATACATCACCATTAGGAATTACAGTATTTTGTTTAGAATGAGAGGCAGAGGAAAATAGTGAAAAAGGGACATATATCGCAAATAACAAACAACAATTCATGAATTTGGATAGCATGCTCTTTCTCAATACTAAAGTGTATTTTAAGAAATGCAACCAGATAAGTTAAGAATATCATAATCGTTTTACAACCAACATGATATCTTGTTGAAACATCATACTCTTCTCTGTGCTAGAATGCCAACCTGATAACATGTATCATAATCGTTTAGTTGCTGAAGATAGAGCTGGGCAGCTTTACATTTAAAAAAAGGAATACCTACATGACAGGGGCAATACAACATTTCCTAGTGTAAGGTAGGCAATTACTACAGAAAATGATGAAGTGTAATAAGGACTGAGGCGATATCCTATTGCAAGGACAAATACATATATCAGAAGAGAAGTATTGAGCTAGCGGAAAACATAACAACCAACTAATCGTGCACTGTCTAAATCTAATCAGTATTGTTTGTTCTTAGACATTCTGTACCAAAAGTAAACACGGCGCTGTCCCATCTTTCATCTGGATTACACAGTAATCTCTCACAGCTGGTTTTACCACTTGAACCACTTTCCTAGAGGCCTGTCTACTTTCGAAAACAATCCTGGATGCAGATGTTGTCTTTTTTTGCTATTTCATTTGAGTTCTCAAGCTTGGGTACACAACCCACAGACAAAAAAGTGTCCCTAATGTACTTTAACCACAGAATTTTCATTCCATGTTAACAGGATATGCAGTCTCTTACAACTGCCCGATTAAGCTCAGCTTCACAATTCAACCATATCGATCACCAGAGAATCAGGGGGGTTTGATTAGTAAGGTCTTAGACATCGTCCAACTCTTAGTCTTGGTGCAAGCAAAAATGTGACCAACAAATTCAGATTTCAGCTATGAGAATAATAGTAAAGTATGAAGAAAATCATCTGATTGAAAAAGGTATGTGTGTGCGTGAGGTTGATAAAAGCCAGTATGATATATAGAAAATAATTGTAACTTTATGAGATGATGAAGGTGTGGTTGTGTTACTGTTTTTATATCAGTATTAGTGGGAGAGTGAGTCTGTTGCTAGGTGTGTGAATATGTGACTGCCAGAGGTGCAGACTAGTTGCGTGACAAGTTGCTTAACAATGTGAACTGTTTATTGCACATGTGTTGTTTTACAGCATGGTCTAGTTGGTATTAAAACTGCTTGATTCGCTTTAAGCTTATACTTAACAGTGTGCCACAAGATCTGCAACGCTTTACAGATTCATATATAATATACTGCTCAAAAAGAATATTTACCTTTGAACTGTAAGACTTGCAGTGTTTATTTATTCCATTTTAAAAGAGCACTGCAAGTCACAGAATTCATAAAGGGAAAACCTGCACTGGAGCCATACAGAATGCATGACCCTGTGAAACTCGACACTTACCTTTTAGAGTACCCTTTGGTATGATTGTTGGTAAGTTATAGGGCAGGTTTGTATGTGCTTAGATAGTAAGACCCTCTTATATAATAGTGCCCACTTACTTAATACTGAGTTATGTATGTAGTTTGAAACTTCTAGGCGAAGTTAAATATGCAGTGTTACCCATATAGCACAAGTTTTGAGCATATGTAAGGATTACTATTCATTTACCCTCTGAGAAAGAGTCAGAGGTATATAGATATTCAGTGACATACCAATACAGAACTAATGTATGCAGCAGTTATTGCATATAACGGATTCGTATGGTAGAGTGTAGGTAGGCTAAAGGGCATACTGCTTTCTACTTGCATGTAGTTTTAATTAACTAAGTCATATTTGTAGTTATAGACCTTTATGAGCAGGTATATATGCAGTATCCAATCCATGCTTCAACTCACCCATTACGATAGAGCTACTCACACACCCAGCCAAAGAGAGCTAAAAGCACTTACACATTCAGTATCAAAGGCAGTTGCAGACACACGTACATACCCCTCTATTCACCAACACAGGCACTAAGGGAGTTGTTGAGCCAATTACATCCACATTTACAGAGCCATAGACTTATTAAAACAAACAGTTATATACTGCACATTTACTATCACATATCATGACACTGCTAGATGCGGATACCTACATTGATTCAGATATGTAGCCAAGTACTGACACAACCTACTCATCCATTCAGACAAATACTCTTAAAATATGGGCCAGGCTTAAGTACAGAGCCTGTCTCTGCACTCTTTCTGCCAGTTCGACTTGGCATGTAAAGGTTCTTCATCAAGAAGAATGTTTCAACTCACTTTCCTAATAAGATAAAGATAGAGTTCAGACACCCCGTCAGAGAGAGCAAGAAGCATGTACACATTCAGTATGTCATGCGGTTGCAGACACACATACATACCCTTGTATCACAACACAGGTACAAATCAATTTCTTCCGCCATTTACATACACATTTAGAGAGTCATAGACTTATTGAAACAGACAATCATATACCGGCACACATACTTAAATAACTGATGGCTCTACTAAAGGTGGATTCCTACAGTCACTCAGATATGTAGGCAAGTACTGACACAACCTAGTCATCCATCCAGACAAATAATCAATTAAACAGGGCTCAGGCCTATTAGTGCAGAACCTGCGTGTGCATTGACACTGTCAGTTTGACTTGGAATGAAAAGCCTTTTGCCAAGTCTTAAACGCAACTTTCAGTACACATAACTCATGTATGAGATAGGGTGCAGGTGTGCCATAAAGCACAGTGCTTTGTACTTAAAAGCTAAGAGATGTCTTTTTCAGGTTTACTAAGTTATTCATGCACTTGGGGACCCATATGCCAAGTACTACATAGAGTATAACATCTACAATGCAGGTGACATAAATGCTTCCAAAGCATAGACTCTGTCTAACCCAGTGAGACATTGCAGAGGCACTTATACATTCACTCACATGCTCAAAAACTAGTCATGAATACAGCACTATCAAAAGCAGATGCTGACACACTTACGTACCCTTTATTCACTAACACAGGTACCCAGCTATTTCTTCAGCCTTTAGCTACTTATTTAGTGAGCCATAGAGTTAGTTAAACAGACAGTCATGTATTAGTATACCTACTCAAACATCCGATGTCCCTCCTACAGGTGTACTCCTACAGTTATCACATATTCCACAAATTACTGACACAAGATAGTCACCCATCTAGACAAGTATTCTTTTAAACGTGGCTCAGGCCTAGTACTACAGAGGGTATCTCTGCATTTTCAGGTGAGGCCTACTACTGAAAATGACATGTTCAGTTTTAGTGGCAGCTTGACTTGACATAAATCAGCCAAGTCTTAAACCCACCATTTGGTACACATAACTCACCTCTGAGATAGGCTGTATGTATGCCATATGTCACTGTAGTTTGTGTTTGAACGCTAAGCTATGTCCTTTTCAGTTTCAGTAATTTATGTGTGCACTTGCAAGCCTCTATGCCAACTACTACATAGATTATACCACCCATAATGTAACTGACATACATGTTTTCAAAACCATTGAGCCTCTGTCTCACCCAGTCAGCCAATGACAGAGGGACCTACATGTTCACTCACACACCCACATAGCACTTATCTATTTATCACTAACAGAGTTAGTTGCAGAACCAGTTGCATACACCAACACTGACTAAGACAACCAGTAAGCAATCCATACAGCTACTTACATACTTACATACATATTTACAAACCCATAGAGTAACTAAGGGAGCCAGTCAAATAGCGACATATTTGCTTACTCAGCCAGTGAGACACCCATAGAGGATCTGAAACAGACACTCCAATATGTGCTCAAGGACTGACTCTCCTATTCACCCATCCAGACAAGTACTCCTTGAAACATGGGTAGATAGAAAGGAACACTGTAACGGATATGGTAGAATACCTAGTGAGATTCCAATGTATACACTGACTCAAACAGAGATACTGAAACATAAATATACAATTTAATAGAGTAATATTAGCTATATTATAATAAGACAACTGTTTATGTTGGTAGTTAAATACTTAATATATGTAATCTGACATTACTTAATCAAAAGGTAAATTTACTTATTTTTTTTATTGTCAAGCATCAATTACTAGTTAAGTACAGACAGCTGCAATGCCATCAAAACATGAGAGAAGAAAGAAACAGTAAAAACGATACTATCTCCTCATAACTAACAAACAAAATAGGCGAAATATTGAATAACTGGTAAGAGAAAAGTGCTGCTGGTAAGAGACTGACTGACTGACTGATATACTTATAAAGCGCTCGATTGCCGAGGTGTCTTGGTGCTAAGGTGAGTTGGTAATGATCCACAGGCTTGCCAATCTAAGAGCTTAGGGGAAAAGCCAGTGTCCTAAAGAGAGACCTATTCGGTTGTAGTCTGATCATGGTCGGGAGAGAATTCCACAGTCTGGCTGCTCGTTGGGAGAAACTCTTGCCACCCCATCTGGCTTTTTTTTTATCTTAGGGAACAGTAGCAGTCCTGTATTGGCTGACCTAAGACTACGTCGCGGCGAGTGCCAGGAAAATAATTTTTTAATATTCATGGCTCCCCCTCCATATAGAGCCTTATGTGCAAGACAGAGGGCTTTGAATTATACTCGCTGAAGGACTGGGAGCCAATGAAGCTGTTTGATACTGGCAGATGTGGGGTGATGTTTAAGGAGATTTAGCAGCACATGAGCTGCCACATTCTGCAAGGACTGCAGTTTGGCAGTCTGGCCTTTGTCCGCTCCCAGGTATAAGGTGTTGCCATAGTCGATTCTTGAAACGAGAAGAGCTCCTATGACCGTTTTCCTAAGAGGTAGTGGAATAAACGGCAGAGTTTTTGCAAAACGTTCAAAGTATAGAAACAAGCAGAAGATAGCTGATTGATTTGTTTTACAAACTTTAGTTCATTGTTGAACATAAATCCGAGGTTCCTGGCCTTAGTTACAGGAACAGGACTGTTCCCAGCCTAAGAGGGCCACCGTCATTGGTTCCATACAGAAGGACTCCGCCCAAACTCGATAACCTCAGTCTTTTCAGTGTTAAGTTTTAGAAAATTTGAGTTCATCCAGGCCATAACTGATTTAAGACAATTACAAAAACTGACAGCTGGGGTGTCCACCCTTTGTGTAACCAATACCACTCTCTGGGTAACGTCAGCATATGAGACTAAGGTAAGACCATGATATTTGATTAATCTTGCCAGAGGGGTGACATAGAGAGCCAAGACATTTCTTAAATTAGTATGTGGACAAGTAGAAAGTCAGCAAAATCAAGTAAGAAAAAACTAAATTTGAGATCAACTAAGAAAGAAGAAATGGTACATGATGCGAAGAGTAAAAATCGTACAAAAAAGCAGAGAGTTTAACCAGAAGACATAGGCAGTTCAAGGAAATCAGAATTAGAATGTTCCATAGTAGAGTAATTCTGAATCTGATAAGAACTATGAAAATGTGTAAAGAAAGAAGAAAAGCAGTCAGACAAAAGGAACGTGTTGAGGCTGTAGTCAATAAGTCCTTTGCTCTCTAGAGGAAGCAATTTATTTTGATTCTAAACAGAATGAAAACACTAGATACAATTGTGTTGTCTATGAGGAAAAGAAGCCAAAAGAAAGACTTGCTAATAAAAGTAACTTCTGCAAAGTTATCAGTGGTGAATGGAGACATACGTTATGTTATGTTATGTTAAATGTATTTTTGAGCGCACAGCTGCCCCAGCTAAGGGGCGTCCTGGCGCTATATCTGAAAAGGAACATAACAAACAACAAGATAGGAAGCTAGTAGGGCAATGGGAAAAGATGAGTTTTCATAGCTTTCCTAAAAACGAAAAGGTTTTCTAATGAGCGAATCTGGACTGGAAGTGCATTCCACAGTTTGGCAGCCAGCACCATAAACGATCGACCACCCAATCTGCATTTGCGAAATCGGGGAATAGATGCCAGACTTTGGCCAGCAGAGCGCAGACTGCGGGAAGGAGTATAGGGAGTCAGGAGATGCTGAAGGATGGCAGGAGTATCAGACTTCAAAATTTTAAAAGCAAAGCATAATGCTTTAAATTCAATGCGTCTGATGACTGGCAGCCAATGTAATTTGGCAATTGTACTGCGGGCTGAGCAAAACCGTGGAAGGCCTACCAAGGCCCTAGCTTGGAGAAGTGTGGCTCACTGGTTAGAGGAGGCAGACCTGGAAGCAGAGGTCAGCCCGGGACCAGGGTTCAATTCCCGGCTCGGCCCGGTCTTGAGTCCTAAAAATGTCCATGGACTCGACAATTCTCGCTCCGGTGCCTACTCGATTCATGGGTTCACACTCTGCGACTCTGGGCAATAGCTTGCTTAATCTCCACAACGGCCCCTCGCGGGGGGATGCCTGGCTTTCACCTTGCGGATACCCTGCCGGGGTTATCTCACAGGGGAATACCAGGACGGGTTCCCTAAGCAAGCGCTTAGAAACCGCTCGGTGATTTGCGCTATATAAATTCCTGTACATTTTGCAAGAGAACACATTAGTGAATACAGTTGAAGAATCTGGACGATGTTATGAGATAAAGGATGGTAGTTGTATTCCAAAAAAGGTATTTGTACCTAGAAATATAGAGGAAGTGATAGCTGAAGAGGTACAGGGAAGGCATAGACAGGCTTTTGTTTTTAAATGGAACCGTAGCAGTATGTGCAGTGTTAACCAGGAATCTATTACCATATTGAGACATTTCCTACCTATGTTTCCCTGCTGGAGTCCGAAGCAGGAAATAGGTATGTTGCAAGGATTAGATCCACGTAAAGTAAGGAGGTATACTAATTTATGGGGACACTCACTAGCATGTCTTTCCAAAAACATGTGCCAAAGCATGTTTCATCATTTCAGAATGTTAGCTCTAAACCACTCAAATATGCATACTTTAGTTAGGAGGCTTTACTATGACAAAACTCCTGCACTATGTTTAGGGAAAATGAATAGAGTTCTTAGCTGTTCTGCTTGGTACATTAGTAGAGGAAGAAAACATTTGTGATGATGTTCAGTTTCGATTTCTTTGGTCATGAACAAAAGTACAGGGAGATTGTGGACTTGGTATCTGCAAGTGCAGCAGAACAGGACACAAGTATTACTTTTGATATCTGTCGAGAAGAGATTATAAAGATTAACACAGTTTGTTCAGATAAACCAAACTGTGTTTGTATATGTTGTCGATACACTCACTACAAAACTCAAACTCGCTCTCTTGTTGTTGCTTCAAAAACTGATTGTTCCATTTGACAAATTAAATGTAATCACTGTTATGATAAGTTGGAGGATAATAAAATGACAGGTAGAGCAGTTCCCAACAAGTTAGAATTAGTTCCCATCCCACAAGAACTTCAATATTTAAATGTTTATGAATCAATTCTAACATAAGTTCGCATCCATTCATAGCTATAGTTTGTATTGAGCAAAGGACAGGGAAGTTAACTCCAACATAGTTACAGAAATGGCTTAAAGGTAGAGTATGTACGTGCTCTTAGATTTCAAGCAGAATATTGCAACTGTACGGGTTAAGTGAGAATTGGAAAAAAAAACTATTATTCTAGTGAATGGTGTCCCTACCAAGAGCAAAAAAGTATGGGAAGAGTTAGTGGATCATAATATACTAAAAAAGCTACATTATATCAGGTACAAAATGCTATTTTTTTAAAGATTTAGATGTTCCTCAAAATATGGAGGTTGACGCATTATCATCAAGAGGCCAGATTGAAAAGGTGGATCAATTGAGATCAGAAGAAATGTATGAACACTACAGTATTCATCCTCTGCATTATAAAGAGATTATTGGTGATGCTATTGATCTCTTTCATACAAAAGAAGGCAAAGGAACTCCCTTGAGTTTGTGGGAGAAATGTTTAGAAGGCTGCTGTTTTCCACATCTGTTTCCTACTGGAGTAGGTGGTAGATATAATGACTGGCCCGTACAGATACCAGCTGCTGAGTACCGATCAACTGGACTATATTCAGAGAATCCTAGATTTTGCCAGTGTATTCCCTATGTAATCCATCTATTATTTGAGAGTGGCTTGTCAGGACTATATTATTCAGAAAGCCGCATTTTCAAAATAGGAGTGAATCTGCAACACCTCACAGCAAGAGAATTTGTTGACAAAGTTCAAGGAAACAATGAAAACCTGGAATATAATTTGATTCATTTGATGGTGCGCTAAAATGGCATATAATATTGGTGTCGTCGACATGGTGAGCTAAAATGCATGCTGAGAAACCTAGGAGCACCTACTTGGTTTCAAACACTCAGTTGTGCTGAGTATGTGAGGGATGACCTGCTTGAATTCTTGCGAGAAGTAAACTAAAATATAAAGGATATCAAAGTAAAGACAGCTGGAGAACTTTGCTCTTTGGATCCTGCAAATGTTTGCAGATATTTCAACCACAGATTTCAAACCATGATATCTTTCATGTGCAACAAAAGAAACCCTCCTCTTGGTGAAGTAACACATTTCTTTTGGCATAAAAATCACCAAGCTGGAGATTCTCCACATATTCACATGTTGTTATGAGTTAAAGATGCACTGAAATTCGGAACAGACAGTGATCAGTCCGTCTTGAGTTTCATGGAACAGTGGGGCATATTATCAAGGGGGTTTATCTCCGCTTTTTTGGCTTTAAAAGCCAAGAAAGCGGAGATAAAATTATCTCCGTATTACCTAGCTGTCGCTAACACCAGTTAGCGACAGCTAGTAGGAGATAGCGACCATCTTCGGCCCCGCTTTGCATGTCAGTGATATTTATCACTAATGACATGCAAAGTGGGCATGCCAAGATGTTAGCGACTGGAAACAGTCGCTAACATCGCTATCTCCTATTACCAACTTTTGGAGATATTCGCGCTAAGCGCGAATATCTCCAAAAGCTAACACCTGCCCCTGAGCAGTTCTTAGCCATGTTATCCAATGGTAGGTGGATAACATGGCTAAGAGCATTAGCTCGGTAATGCATGATTATCGCTGACTTTTCAGCGATATTCATGCATTTCAGCCGATTTTTATCGCTTAGGAGATAAACCTTGATAATATTTAGGCTCCTAAGCAATAAAAATCGCCGCAGCTCGGCGATAAAAATATCGCCGCTAAACCAACATAGCGATAATTATCGCTAGTCGTTGGTAATATGCCCCAGTATGTGACATCCCAAAAATGGTGGGGAAAAGAGGTTGAGACAACAAGTTCTAGGGTTTCAAACTCAGAGATGTGGGTTGTACTGTATATGAAAATACAGATGTGAAGTAAACTTTTACACAAGATGTTGTTTTGGATTTCCACGACCTGATATTTCTAAAGGAAGAGTGAACATTATTTTCTCTGCAGCAGACCTACACTGACACGGTAATCACTGGAAAATACATCCAATTTCAAAAGAGCAGAGGCTTCAAAGTATATTAACGACTACAACCCTGTTATTCTGAAGATGTGGAATACAAATATGGATCTACAATGTCTTGCAGACTAATCCATCACTGATGCAAGCTATGTGACTTCATATATTAAAAAATCAGAGAAAACAGAAATGAAAGAAATCTGGGAGGAGATTTTTTCAGAAAAGAGACTTACCAAGAAATTGTACAGTTTCAGCTTGAAAATGGTTTCCCACAGAGAAATAGGTTCCTATGAGTGCTTGGACCGGTTGAGCACAGCTAATTTCTTCTTAAAGTCAGGGGGAATGGTATGCGTTAGTCTAGGCCTTGCAACCCCTCGAAATAGAGTATTATAGTCTTTCCCAGAAATTCTGTATCTAATAGAATGTGTTCCAGTAAGTTGAGACATTCCTAAAGCTAATATGTTGGATGCATACTACCCAGGAAGGAGTCCACATCTTCAAAACATGTGTCTACGAAGTACTTCAATATTACACATATAGAAGTAATGTAACTGAAAACATAGAAGAAGGGAAATATGCAATACTTGAATGTGTTTGAATTTCATTAAGAGACAAAAGTGATGGTGATTGGTCTTTAGACAAAGAGGGGTTTTCATTTTCTGCTGTGTGCTTTGGTTAAAATGAAAGTGCATTTCATAGTAGGTTTTATTAATGGTATTAACCATTGCATATTGAAAGTCTATAATTATTTTTGTGTTAAGTACTTGGGTACATATTTATTAAGGTTTTGTGTCGCCCTTGCGCCACACAACAGGGCGCATGGGCAACGCAAAACCTAAATGAGATTTTTCAAGCCACACAAGGCCACCTTGCGTTGCCCTGCATTGCTTGATACATCCAGAGTAAGGCATGGCAGTGCAAATTGCTGCATTGCCTTACTCTGCCCCACTGAGGTGTTCCATGGGTGCAACCTGGGTGTTCCCATGCATCCACCCATGGATGGACCTAGGAATGATAATAATGCAATGCCTCCCCAGGTGAGGCGTAACGAGGGGAAATATCTTTATTCCTACTCGTTTTTTTTTTCCTTTTTCTACATGTTCTGCATTCTCCAGCACTCATAAAAAGAGGGAAATGCCTCCCTGGAATGTTTTGTGCAGAAAGTGCCACTTCCTGCTCAAAAACAATCCTAGTTACAAAGCAGGCACCACTGCAACATGACCCAAGGGTGCCTGTGTTGGCACTAGGAAGTCAAAAGTGTGCCAGTGCTAAGAAAGGACAGGAATGCACCTATAAAAGATTGTGAAAAGATTGATAAATCTGCCCTTTGGCTTTTTGATTTATAACTCTTCCTAATTCATTTTCTTTTGAAAATCCTCCAGCATTGGAGCTTTTATATATATTTACATGCGCTGTCACCTTTGTCCTTGTTTCCAATTTCTTTTTTTTTTTTAAATAAATGTATAGTTGACTGTTAGACTCTACTTTTAAGCTCCACCCCTCATGACTCACCTCTCTCCTCTACCACACCGTCACCCTCAATTTGTGGGTTTCTGTAATAATTGTTTTCCAATTCCAGCAATGGTGATAATTAAGCCTGAGCGAAGTTTGCGGAGTTTTGCTACACGGAACTCCGCAAAGTGCAAAAAAACCTTTGCCACGCTACGCGAAGCTCCGCATGCGGCGGAGTGCATTAGATAAATGCTGTTTGAGACAATTTTCAGTACCTGATGCTTGACTGTACTGTCCATTCATCGCAAACGGCACCATGCACAGTGCAAGCAGGCGCTGCTTCCTTTCTGCTGCTTGAGTAGATTTTTACTTGAGCTGCAGCTTTCTCAACATGAACGGATAGTTTTTAAACGCGAGCGGTCACTCGCAATGAGAAATCTGACTGCCCGTGTTGAGAAATCTCTCCGGTAGGTTGATTTTCCACGCTCGCGATCACCAACTTGATGTTGACGATCGCGAACGAGGAAAAATCTCACTGGGAGGTGGATTTTCCTCCCTCGCGCTCACCAACTTGACGTTGACGAACGCAAGCGAGGAAAAAAACTCCACTCTGCTACACGAAGCGGAGTTTTGGGGAAGTCTGCGAGCTCCGCGTAATGTGGACTGCAGAAAACTCTGCGAGCGGTAATTGAGTTTACCGCCCAAACTTAATGAGCATCCACACAGTTTATATTTTTTATAATAAAAAGAAACATATACGATATACTAAGGGTGTATTGTATTTATTTGTCCATCTTGGACCACAGACCAAGAGCACCATACACTTCCTTGCAGAAGAGAAGGCTGATATGAGAAAAGAAAATTACAATGTTTGGGAGTCGAGGTAAACAAGGTGCACAGGGAGTCAAAGTGCTGAGCAAATGCTGAGCAAATGCTCAAGTGTATACCATTATCGAAGGATAAATATACTACCAGTACCAGAACAACAAACAACTAGCCCCATCTACTCAGAATAGCTGATCACTCCAATATAAACTTGAATTGCCCTTCCAATTAGCTGCAACATAGCTGCAGAGAGCTTCCAGGTCAAGCGGATTAAGCTATGCAGTTGTCTCCTTACTTATATTTTGTTATGACAAGACTCCAACTGCCACCTGTTAAAGTCTGCTTTAACGATGAAAGGTTATTCAGTGTGTTGGTGGTCTAACACTGGGGCTGTGGTCATTTTTCCTTTTCTCCTTTCTCGCTTGTGGCTATCAAAATGGTGTGTCAACAAAATATCAGAAATAAAATATCATGATACAAGAATATCATGTCAAGAATATCAGGATGATGAAAATATTGTCGACCGGAATATTAAAGGTAAAAATACAGTTTTAGGTTTTGTTTTAAATATCGTAAAAAATATTGTTCTATGTAATTTCATTTATAAGTGTTATTTTATTAGTAATTTATTGGTGTGTTTTATTCTATGTTTATTCTGTTTTTTAATTAGTGTTTTAGTAAGATAATTTATGGACAACGACATTGTTGAAATTTGTGTTTTAGTTGTATTAATGTATAAACATTATGGATTTATAATTTCTTTTTTTAGCAGTGGGAAATTGGGTTTATAGGGGATTAGAGAGGAGATTTTTCAAAACGGGACATTTGAAATTACATTTAGGGCCTCATTTGGATGTTGGCAGGAAAGCCTCTGACCACAGGACATCCCTGGTTTGACTTCCGACCGCCTAATAACAATGTAGGCTGTCGGAAGTCAAACCGGCAGGTCATTCCGGCTGGCTTCTGATGGGCTCTAGGAGCCTGTCAACCTGCTGGAAACTCCAACATGATCCCTACGTACAGCGTTTCTGCCATCCGGATTATGATATCGGTGTCGGACAGGCTTTTCATGTTGGGCATTCAACATGAAAAGTCTGTCGGAAAGCGACTTTGGAGGCACATAGCATGGCCCTCTTCTCCCTGCGGCCTCTGGTTGTGGGCCGAGTGCTCTCCTGTAAATCTCTGCACCACGTGGCAGGCACCAATGGGTCCCTGTCCTGGGGTGGGTACACCCCCTAGCCTGCTCCTCTCCTGTGGGAGGGGGGCCGGAGCCTAGCTGTGATTGGGCAGGTCGTGCTTCACCTCGGCTCTCCCACCTGAGGGGTGGAGTTGGCACAGGCGTAGGGTTTCCTGCCAGTCTTCCCGCCAGAGTGGGGGTCAGAACTGCTGGGGGACAGTTGCTGAGTACAGCAAGTGGTCTGGAGAAGCTCACAAAGGCAGAGTGCCTTTGAAGCTTCCCCTGCCTATCCTGGGGGAGGAGGCCTGGCACCTCATCCCAGGATGTGCATTGTTGCCGGCACAGGAGAGTGGGGGCTCTCCACCCAGGGGTCCAGCAACATGTCTGCTGTGTGGCAGCCTAGACAGCCTCTCAGACAAGACGTGGATTGTAGGTTAGGTTTCAGAGGGCACCTCAAAGAGGCCCTCTGTAGTGCATTTTACATTAAATCCCGCACTGGCATCAGTGTGGGTTTAATGTGCTGAGAAGTTTGAGATCAAACTTGTCAGTCTTCAGTGTAGCCATTAAGGTGTTGTGGAGTTTGTGATGACAACCTCCCAGCACCATATACTCTTAATGGCATCACTGCACTTACAGTGCCCAGGAATGGCCCTGGGTACTGTAGGGGCACAAGGCTCATGCACCTGTGCCCACACCACTGGAATAGGGCACCCAGCTAGAGGGGTGGCTGATGTATGCCAGGGCAGTGGGTTTGTGGGCATGGCACACAGGGATGTGTGCTATGTTGACTCTTAGTTTAGATCTGCTCCAGGACACTCAGCCTGCAAAGGCAGTTTGTGTGTTGTCAGGGTACAGGGCCCCTAAGGGTGGCACAATAAGTGCTGCAGCCCTGAGGGTCTTCTCTGGTCACAATGCCCTGGGTACCTAGGGTACCATTTACTAGGGGCTGAAATGTGGCCAGAGATGCCAATTAGGTTTAGGCTCTAGTACAGTTTTTAGGGAAGGAACACAGGCCCTGGGTACCTGATTGGCAGGGACCCAGGGCACACCAAGGAAAAGTGCATCAGGTAAAAAGTAGGGGGGTACTGCAACAGAAACTCACTTTCTTACAGTGACCTAAATAGGTGACCTCCTGTCGACAATAAAGACATTTTGAAAATGACACCTTGTGTCCATGGTGTGCCAGATGGAACAGTAATTTAACCGTGGCCTCTTTACAACCATCTGCAGTGTCCGAAGCCACAAGGAGGTCGTCAATGTACTGAAACAGCACATTACCAGGGGGAAGTTCCAAAGAATCCAATTGAGCTTTCAAAGCTTGGCTATAGATACTAGGACTTCCTGTATAGCCTAGTAGAGCATGGCAGAATCTAAAACTCCTTCCGGCTATTCCAAATCCAAACAGAAGTCTGCTATCTGCATTGGCGGTGTTTCCCTGCTGGCTAGACACTTGATAAAGGCACAAGCTGATTGAACACTGCCTGCCTAAACTTTGCACTTTAAATCAAATATTGTACTGTCTCTGTTGTTCCTGATTCTTTTAAAAACGATGTTAGGTTTTTAAAGAAACTTTTATCTTTTATTGATTTTCTGCTGCTAGTTCTTGCCTATTTTTGCACATTTACCTGTTTGGCTTAAGAGTCTTTCCCGGTCCGCCGTGGCTTTTGGCGATTGTTGCGGAGGGAAGACCTCTATTAATTCCACTTCCGGCTGACTTCCTCCACCCGGGTTAGGGCGCTAGTGGCCAGGCGTGCCTATTTAGAGCCACGCTTGACCGGAAGCGCAGTGGACGCGCGCAGCGGGCGCGCCGCTGGCGCGCCAAAGGCACGGGCCCAGGGCCAGCCAGCTGCTAGTTCTGACCCAGGGGGCGAGGGACGGCATGCTTACAACCAAGTAGAACTGCTATCCCTGGATCAGGGCACCCGGGTAGGTCATCAATGCTGCAACACCTTCTTTGACTCTGCCTGGAGATGCCCTAGATGTAACTTCCACTTTGCCACCAATTTCGTTAGTGGGGGCACAACAGTTGTGAAGGAACCTGCCGTTTTGGCAGCCCTCATCAATGCTCGCTCAATGGTTAAACATGCGGCTAACATTTATGAGCTAATTATGGATTACAAACTTGAACCATGGCTCAGGGAGTCGTGCGAGCCGGTGGTGGAGCTCGCTGTCCCCCGGGGGTATCACTTAGCACTTGCAGATTGCACGACTGGGAGAGGGGGGTACTGCTGTGGTGCTCAGGGAAACATGGGCCTTTGCTTGCGAAGCCTCTGTGGATGTGCTGGAGGGCGAGGCTCTTGATTTCTCCTTCACTCTATCGCCACACTTCACGCTTGGGGGCGCGCTTGTTTATCGCCCCCCTGGCCAATTTGGGGCCTTCCTATAGACCCTGGGGGAGACCATTGCCATGCGAGTTTTGCGCTTTCCCAAATTCCTCCTTTTGGGGGATTTTAACATCCACTTAGAAACCCGGAGGCCCCAGACTCCACTGCTCTGTTGGACCTTCTGGTCTTGACTCAGCTGACGCAGTGGGTCTCCAAGCCCACCCGCTCAAGGGGTCAACTAATTGATCTGGTGTGTTCCAATTTCGAACTGCATGTCAAAGAATCCTTGCCTGTGACTTGGTCGGACCATGCCCTGATCATATTCTCCTGGGATTTAGGAAAATTCTCTTGCAGACCATCTCTGCCACTGGACCTTTCTATCCGCAAGATTAACATCCCCAGGCTAATTGAGACCCTGAACAACCCGCAGGTAGTTCCTGCTGCCGATCTTGAGGGCTCGGTTGACCAATTTAACATTTGGGTGAGCCGGGGTGTCGAATCTTCACGCAAACTATTGCCTAGTAAGGTTCCCCGACTGTCCTACTCCCAACCCTGGTATTCCCCGTTGTTAAGGGAGTTCAAACTGGGCTGCAAGAAATGGGAACGCCAATGGAGGGTGGCGTACTGCTTAACAGCTTTAACCGAGCTGCGTTCGGCCCAGAGAATTTATTACACAGCTGTCAAAAAAGCAAAAAGCTAGTACTATGCTGATAGAATAATGAAAGCGAATAATAACAGCAAAAAGATTTTTACTATTGTAAAAAGCTTTATGTCTCTCGATGCAGAACATAAGGCCATCCTCGCCTCCTCTTGATGGTGTGAGGAGCTTTCAACATTTTTTATTTAAAAAATTCAACTGATTCAAGAAAGCCTTGCCTCAGCAGGAATTCCGCATAGCCCTCCCCTAGCATCCCCCCTCTGCTACCCGCGAACTCAATATTTTCTCAGGTTACTATTCTTAAATCACTTAAGTCAGGCTCTCCTTCAGACCCGTGCCCGGCCAGAGTTCTGGCTGGGATGGCCGACACTGTGTGCACTGAAGTTACATCCATTATCAACTGGTCGCTTCAGTCGGCGTCAGTACCAAGATAATGGAAGCAAGCTAAGCTTCTCCCGCTTTAAAAAAACCAACAGCGGATCCTATGGTACCAGCCAACTACCGCCCCATTTCCTTACTACCAGCCTTGGCCAAGGTTTGCGAAAAGGTGGTCTTTCACCAACTGGACGCTTTTGTGGAGTCCTAGGGGGCTCTGCATCCGGCCCAGTCAGGCTTTAGATCTTCCTATAGCACGGAGACGGCACTGGTGGAGATGACGGAGGCAATTAGGGAATGTCTGGATGGGGGCGGCAGAGCGGCTCTGATTTTATTGGACCTCTCTGCCACCTTCGATATGGTTCCCCATCAGCTTCTTCTCTCCCGCCTCTCTGCCATCGGCCTATCGGGCGCAGTGTGGGCCTGGCTGGAATCTTTCTTGGCTAATCGTACCCAGCAGGTTTGGATGCCTCCTTTTTCATCCTCGGCCAGGGAGGTTTTGACTGGAGTCCCTCAGGGTTCGACTCTGAGCCCTCTGCTCTTTAATATCTATTTGACTCCCTTGATCTCCCTGGCGGAAGAGCTGGGTGCCGAAATCATGGCTTATGCTGACGACACCCAGCTTCTATTTACCTGGAATGGCCCTGTCTTGGGTACGGGGACTGCCCAGAGGTGCCTGGCCGCTGTGTTTACCTGGCTCGCACAGGCCAAACTCAAGTGCAACGAGGGGAAATCAGAAATACTGCTCTACGGCCAATTTCCCCCACTCTTCACGGAAGCCTTGTGGCCCCCTGAGTTCCCCCGCCTACTCTCAGAGGGTAGCCCGGCCAAGAATCTGGGAATCTGGTTTGGGGAGGATCTCAGGTTCTCGGAACATATCAAGAGACTCACGGGTGCCTGCTTTGGTATGCTAAAATCACTGGGCAGATTTTTCCCTTTGCTTCCCCAAGCGACCAAGGAAATGGTGGCTCGGGCACTTATCCTCACCCGCTTGGATTACGCGAATGCGCTTTTTCTTGGCATCCCTGGATATCTGGTGAACAAACTGCAATTGATCCAGAATGCGGCAGCTAGACTCTTATTTAACATCTCGAAGAGATCTAGTATTAAATCGCATTTGTGCGACCTTCACTGGCTGCCCGTGGTGCAGCGGGTGCAATTCAAGGCCCTAACTTTAGCTCACAGAGCTTTGCACGATGTAGGACCCCCCTACATTAAGAAATGGGTATGTTTTTATACCCCACGCCGTTCCTTACGATCTGCTTCTCATTGTCTGATGACCACCCCCTGTTTTCGGCGCTCTAGGATGGGGGGTCAGTCCCTTTCTGTCAAAGTAGCAATACTGTGGAACAGTCTTCCTGTCTCGCTGCGCCACATACAGGACCTTCGCTGTTTTAAGAAACTTCTTAAAACTCACCTTTTCAAACAGGCTTTTTAGTCCTCTCCATCTGCATGTCTGTAGCCCATTCCGCGCCAGGGTACTCTTGAGTAATTGTGCGCGCTACAAATCCCCATATAATATAACATAACATAACATTGGAATGCTGAAGAAAGCATTCTTCAAATCAATCACAGCAAAGAAATTTGCTGACGGGGGAATCATTGTCAAGATGGTGGTAATATCTGGAACCACAGGTTACTATGGAACCACTATTTTGTTAACCTCTCTAAGGCCAATTACGAAGCGGCAAAGATCAGGGCGAGCATCTGAAGAATCCATGGGTGTCTTTTTAAGAATAGGAAGAATAGGGCTATTACACACATTCGCCTCTGTCTCCTCGACCACACCAGTAATAAGGCCTTTACTCCTGCCTTGGATATCTGGTACTGGGGAATACGTGGCAATATAGCATTGTCTTTGATCAGTATAGAGACTGGTGGGATCTGGATTAACCCAACATCAGTGTCTCCCATAGCCCATAATGTGCGTGGCACATCATTAAACTCGCCAAGGAGGGGGACATCGTTTGCAAGGCATTGTTTAGCAATCAATCAATCAATCAGTCATTTGTAGAGCCCACTACTCACCCGTGAAGGTCTCAAGGCGCTGGGGGGGTGCAGCTACTGCTCGAACAGGCAGGTTTTGAGGAGTCTCCTGAAGGTCAGCAGCTCCTGGGTTTGTGGCAGCTATATGGGTAGCGTGTTCCATGTCTTGGCAGCGAGGTAGGAGAAGGATCTGCTGCTGGTGGACGGTGGCGAGGACGAGGTCGGTGGAATTAAGCTGGCCGATCGGGGAGTAGAAGGTGAGGCGTTTGTTGAGGTATGCTGGTCTGGTGTTGTGGAGTGCTTTGTGAGCGTGGGTGAGGAGCTTGAAGGTGATCCTCTTGTTGACTGGAAGCCAGTGCAGTTCTTTCAGGTAGGGAGTGATGTGGGTGTAGCAGGGTATGTCAAGGATGAGCAATGCGGAGGCGTTTTGTATGCATTGGAGTCTTTTCTGGAGTTTGGCCGTGGTTCCTGTGTAGAGGGTGTTGCCGTAGTCCAGTCTGCTGCTGACGAGGGCCCGGGTGACCGTCCTTTTGGTTCCAGTGGGGATCCATCTGTAGATCTTGCAGAGCATGCGGCGGGTGTTGAAGCAGGAGGAGACGGCGTTGACTTGCTGGGTCATTGAGAGAGATGAATCCAGGATGAACCCCAGGTTGCGTGTGTGGTTGGTGGATGTAGGTGCAGTTCCCAGGGCGGCTGGCCACCAGGAGTCATCCCAGGTGGAGGGGGTGGAGCCCAGGATGAGGACCTCTGTCTTGTCTGAGTTAAGTTTTAGGAGGCTGTTCTGCATCCAGTAGGTGACGGCCTTCATTCCTTCTTGGATGTTGGTTTTGGCACTGGTTGGGTTCTTGGTGAGTGGGAGGATCAGCTGAGTGTCGTCGGTGTAGGAGACGATGTTGAGGTTGTGTGAGCGGACGATGTTGGCGAGCGGTGTCATGTAGACGTTGAAAAGGGTAGGGCTGAGGGATGATCCTTGGGGCACACCACAGATGATCTTGGTGGCTTCAGAACGGAATGGGGGAGGTGAACCCTCTGGGTTCTCTCGATGAGGAAGGAGGTGGTCCAGTCCGGGGCTTTGTCGCGTATTCCTGCGTCATGTAGGCGTGTATGTAGGGTGTGATGGCAGACAGTGTCGAAAGTGGCAGAGAGGTCCAGGAGGATGAGGGCAGCGGTTTCGCCGTTGTCCAGTAGGGTCCTGATGTTGTCTGTGGCAGCGATGAGGGAAGTTTATGTGATGTGATTGCTGCGGAATCTAGAGTGGGACGGGTCCAAGATGTTGTTCTCCTCAAGGAAGTGGGTCAGTTGCCTGTTGAGGATCTTTTCGATGACTTTCGCCAGAAACGGAAGCAGGGAGATGGGCCGGAAGTTCTTGAGGTCCTTTGGGTACGCTATGTGTTTTTTGAGTAGGGTATTGATTTAGGCATGCTTCCAGCTTTCCAGGAAGGTGGGGGTCTCGAAGGAGCTGTTGATGATCTTCCGGAGTTGGGGTGCGATGATGCAGTTTGCTTTGTTGTAGATGTGGTGCGGGCAGGGGTCGGATGGTGATCCGGAGTGCATGGTGTTCATGGTCTTGATGGTGTTGTCGTCGTTGATGTGGGTCCAGAAGACCAGGCGGTTGATGAGGCTAGGGGGTGATAAGTCTACGGTATCGGTGGCTGTAGGGAGGGTCTGGGCATTGAAGCTGTCGTGGATGTCTGCAATCTTGCGGTGCAAGAAGGTGGCTAAGGAGTCACATAGGTCTTGCGACAGCTGGATGTCGTTGGAGCTGGAGCTGGGGTTGGAGAGTTCCTTCACGATGTTGAAGAGCTCTTTGCTGTTGTGTGTGTTGTTGTTGATGCTTTCCTTGAAGGAGGTCCTTTTGGTGGCTCCAATGAGTTGGTGGTGCTTGCGGCTGGCGTTCTTTAGGGCTCTGTGGTTGTCCGGAGTCTGTTCGAGGCACTACTTTTTCTTGAGTCTTCGGCAGGTCCGCTTGGATTCTTGGAGGTTGGTGGTGAGCCAGCTGGCCTTTCTGTCAGTGCGTCTGTTTGAGGGTTTTTTGATCAGGCGTGAGTGTTGGCGCAGTCATCGATCCATTGCCTGAAGTTGCGGGCGGCTGTGTCGGTGGTGGTGGTGTCTGTTGATGGGTCTCTGGCGAGGGTGGTGAAGAGCTGGACTTCGGTCACCTTGTTCCAGCTGCGCTAGGAAAACTGTTGCAGGTGGTGGTGTGAGGTGGGTTTCTTGAAGGTAAAGTGGAGGCAGCGATGGTTGGTTTAGTGGAGTTCGGTGGTGTGGCTGAGGGAGACGTTGTTGCTGGCGGAGAGGATAGGGTCGAGCGTGTGTCCGGTGGTGTGGGTAAGGGTTGTGACAAGCTGTTTGAGTCTGATATTGACAAGGTTATCGAGCAGAGCGAGTTGCTTTCGTCGGCCTTCTCGAGGTGGAAATTCAGGTCTCCGAAAAGGATGTAGTCTGTGGAAGCAAGACCGTGCGTGCTGACGATGTCGGAAAAGGCGTTGATGATTTGTGGTGGGGGAAAGGGGGCCTGTAAATGAGTGTTCCTCTGAGGGTGGTGTTGGGGTCTGTGTGGAGCTGGAATTCCAGGTGTTCAGTGGTGCTGTAGGTGTCTGCTGTGCAGGTTGAGACTCTGAGGGTGTTTCTGTAGACAATGGCAATTCCTCCTCCTTGTCTGTTGGTGCGGTCCCTTCTGGTGATCTTATAGCCATCTGAGATGGCTATGGCAATGTCGGGTGCTGAAGAGGGGTTCATGCATCTCTCTGTTAGGAAGGCGACCTCCGGGGAGGCTGAGTCGAGTAGGTCCCAGAGTTCGATGCCGTGCTTGTGGACGGAGCGGGTGTTGAGTAGTATGCATCTGAGGTGGTTCCGTTCTGCTCTGACGGGTGGGGTAGGAAGGGCAGGCGTTCGGCGGATGGTGAAGCTGCAGCTTCGGCAGTTGAAGGGGATCTGGGGGAGTTTTGGGCTGGCCTGGAAGCAGTTTGATGGTCGGCCGGTATTGAGTTTGCGGTTGGTGTTGGCGTCGTAGCGGAGTCGGGCAACGTGGGGGTCATGGGGGCCAGGGGGTCTGGTGCTGGGCACGGTCGGCGCAGACGGGCTTGCTTTAGGTGGGCTGCTGCCAGTTACCACGCACCAGTCACCATATGTAGGGGAGGGGGCGGGAGCAGAGGCAGGGGGGCGGGAGCGGCTGGGTTGAGTCAGGGCCACAGGGACAGCAGCGGCGGGAACAGGGGAGAAGCAGAGAAACAACTAAGGGCACAATAAGCAGACAATACTAAAATGCAACGAAATAACAGTGAGCAAGCTGGAATCTGGGGAAGCAGAACAGCAACTGAGGGCACAATAAGCAGACAATACTAAAACGAAAACGAATAGCAGTGAGTAATTTTTAATTGGGGAAAAAACCAGGAGAACCTACAACGCAGGAACGGGCTGCTGGTTCGAACTCTGCTCAGTGGAGGGCTCACATGTTGGCGTGGTCATCAGCCAGGCGGAGCTGCTGGGGAGACTGCTGGCCTTGGCCCAGAGGCTGGAGCACAGGCCACTTGCGGTCCAATAGTCATGTAAACGCCATTGTGAGAACAAAAGGTTGTCGCATGAAACCTCTTTAACAAATCCAATCCCAACAGATTCTCCCCACATTTTGACGTTAATAAAAATGGTGAATGAACCATGAAGGGCCCAATAGTCAAAGCAAGAGGTTTGGAAATGGGGCTAACAACTGGCATGCCTGAAAAACATACCAACATATTATTTTGGCCAGACAGAGCTGCCCCCGGGACCGGCGAACGAAAAACAGAGCTATTAATAGCACCTGTGTCAATCAAAAATGTCTTAGCCGTGCCTTGCAGATCTGCAGTGACATGTGGTCCGTGTTGATCTACAGACACTGGAACTGGTCCCTAGCCCTGTCCCTGGCTATCCTAGCTGTGAGACATCCCTGTCACTTCGTCCATGTCATAGTCATCATGATAGTACTTCCTCCCTCGGGGTCGTCAAAATAGTTCCCGCTCTGTCGGTTAGACGATGCATTCTCTGACTATATCTCCCCCGGCCTCCTCCTCCTCTTCCACATCCTCTATACCCGGGACCTCTCGGGCCTCACCTTTCTGCAATAACTACGGACACTGATTCCACCAATCTCCCTGCAGCTTGCAATATGCACATTGGTTGAGCCCAATGGGTGCACTCGAAGTAGCACCCCTGTTAGACTGGGGCAGCCACTGGGCCGAACCCAAACCTCTTCCTCTTGCACTTCCCCTTACAACTTGCTGCATCAACACCTTTGTTTTCAACTCTTTTGACTTTTTCCTCACTTTCTCCTTCTCTTCAGTCTCTCTGTGCTCCTAGTACTGTACCATAGTCAGTTTTACTGATGGGGAGGAGGTGCTCCAGGTACTTTCTGAAGCCTGCAACCTAGTCGCAATCTCAGGAAGCAAGTTATTAACAAACCTGCTGACAAACAACCGGACACCACCTTCCAACGACAGGTCCTGACCACTAAAGTCGAGGAACACCCCTCCAAACCTAGTAACGAAATCAGACACACTCTCGTCCTTCTTCTGACAATATGCAGTAAACGGGACCCAATCCATCCGTCACGGCGGTATAAGGGAATGATATAGGTGATAATGGGACCCGGTAAAGCCAATAATTCCGCCTTCAGCTTCTTGCCAGGATTGTGTTCCTTATCCCATGCCCTGATCTGATCCCATGTTCCTCCCGATTTCACTACATGATCCTGTGTATGTACTTGCCTCCATGTAGCCACCGGTAACAACAGGCCAAAGAACATCTCAATATCCGCTAACGTCATCACCTTGGAGGAGGCCGCCTCTAATAACTCTTTGTAGTAAGCAGTCAGATTTTTTCAAAGGTCCGGCAATTAACCTTTAAGAGATATTACCTCACTCCTCTTCCAAGGAGTATAGATCTACTGTTACTGAAACCAAACGTTGACTCGTGGTCTTATTACAGTATTCGTGGAGTCGCGCAGTTCTGGTATTTCAGGATGGTAAATGGGATGGACCTCCCTCATGGGGCACTGGGTCACCATCGTCGGAACCTTTATGAGAAATCTGCCCTGGTAACCCAAAAATGTCATTACATTGCTAAAAACCTCAGTGGGAGCCATGCCTGTAGCATAAACTCTGTCCCATATGTCATAGATGATCTGCGGTGCAACACCCTGAAAACACTTCTCCCGCAGTCCTATTAGCGTGGCCGATATGTGCTTAAGAGCATGCAGCTGTATGAAGGGCTCATAATCTTTCATCACACTCCACATATTTTCCACACTATTGATCGCATTCCGGGCCCACTGAGCTGCTTGATTCGCCCCTATCTGCTTTTCCTCATCACCCACAGCAGAACGCACCAATACTTTCTCCATATGGTCTTATGCTGCCGCCCAATTCCCTTCATGTATCCCACATACAGGGGTCTTGCCGTGCTTGGGGAGTCATACTTGAGGGAGTCAAAGCAGACAAAGAGAAAGGTATCCTCAAGAAGGGATACAGTGTTGTAGGAGTGAAAGAGGGCGTAGCGGCAGAAACAAAGTCAGTAGACAGAACAGGAGAGCTAACGGCTCCTGCCCCTGGTACTTACGTGAACGGAGAGGAAGCAGTCAGGCTGAGTCCGAGCAGTTTGACTGGAGGCAGAAATACTAGGTAGAGCGGCACCTGGGGCTGGGGGCTGAGATGTTGGAACCTTTGGGTATATCCGCTCAAGAGCATAAGGTGGAGGAGGGTGAGAATCCAATAGCTCTTCAACAAAAACATCACCTTCCTCTCTAGTAACTTAACATTTATCCGTCTGCAATTGAAACTTTCTATCTGCACATTCTATACCTTTCTCTATCTTTTCCCTTTCATAGGCCACTGCTTTCTGCGTTATGGTTTGTGTCTGTCTCTTCCGGGCCTCTTTCTCTGCTCTCATATGCCATTGCTTTGCTTCCTTCTGCCATACTCTTAGAGAATCAAACATCGACTGCCTGCTCTTTTTGGCAAACAATTAGTCCTACAAGAAATTAAATTTTTGTTCATGAAACGAGCCAGCGAGTGGCCATTGTAACTCAGCATTGTCCCTCGTATATTTATTCCACAATGTGCTCAACATAACAGGGTCAATACCGTGCTTGACGTATACATATAAATTTGGGATACCCTCCGAAGGCGCAGGCTGGCTCTCTTCCAGTCGAGCCTCAGTAGAACAACACCGACATCCAAAACACCCCAGTTTACTTAGACAAGGCATCTTAATATAAGACACATGGGCTGTCCCCAATGGACAAGTATAACACCAACAAAAATAAGAAAAGACAAAGTAAATAATAAAAAAATTGTTTAAGAACCAAACCAAAACGGTCCGAAGACCGCTCCCTACAGTTCGGAGACTGTACCAAGTTCAAAAAGACAGTCGGAGAGTGTACCAAGTTCAAGAAGACAGGCTTTAGACGCAGACCTTTTCAAGAGTGGACCAAATTTCCAGTTGGCCTGGCAGATTGTTCGCAAACAATCCCAGACCTTTTCAAGAGTAGACCAAATTTCCAGCTGGCCTGGTAGACAGTTCACAAACACTCTGTGTCTTTTAAAGGGTCCGCATACCCACCAAGTTCAAACCAAGACAGCCCGAAGACTGTACCAAGACACAGCCTGTCGGCTTGTGCCATTCAAGCATGGCTCCATTTTTCCAAGAATCAAATCACTCACCTGGTGCACTCAGGTCTAGTCAAGTTATTCTCCATTGCCGGGTCTTCAGACCAAATGGTCAACTCCAAGGTTTCGCCTTCTCAGGACCCCAGCCGTTGACCACTAGACGAGGAGTCACCCGATCAGATGGGTAGAGCAGCTGCGAGAACCAAGTTCAATCGTGTGGGGTACCCCAATTCGTCCAACCGATCGGACGCAACCCCGACCCTGCAACCCGATTGCAGGTGAGTCGGGTCACCTTTCAGGGTCCCTGTTTGGGTGACAACTGAAAGAAGTGGCCCTTAGGGGCCAATCGGGTTATTTACAACCACCTGCTAGGCGTTCCCAAGTAATGAAGAGTCAGTCAGACAGTAGAGAATACAAACAGGCTTTTATTAGCAATACACTGCAGAGGAGTCCAATCTGACCTGCACCCTAAGATGTCTGCTGAGAGACTGACCCCCCCAACAGCCCACAACACATAATAATTCCTCCCATAAGCCTCCAACCATGCCCACAGTAGAAAGTTACCAGCCTGGGCCGAACATGAACAAAGGAGGCACAGAAGGATGGGCTATAACCTGCCATATGCTTACATGTAACTCAAGGTTACGGCGCTGAGTCTCAGCGTCTCCTAACGAGCGACCAGAACTACGCACTCAGGTAGGTATGCGAGGGCAGAATAGCCTATTCATTAGTAAGTCGGGCAGCAGCCTTGAACAGAAGAGAAAATAATAACGAAATACAGTGTTCTGCTGAGGCATGCAATACAAATAATGAGGCCTAGTTCAGGCACAGCCTAAGCAACCTAATAGGGATTACGAAATAAAAAATGGAGTCACACTCGCTAACTAAAGTTTGCACATTACAGGGATAACTCAGCGTGTTGCATAACGTGAATACAAATGGTGCCAAATTTAGCCACACTATGTTAACCTAATATAACATGAAACAAGTGCATAGCCGGAATGGGGTTTCCAAACCTAACAACAGCCAGCTCTATGGGACCCAAGAGCAACAGGTACATGTCTGAATGGAAAATGTTTGACTAAATTATTTATTTCATTTTTTGGCCACGTCCTAATTTGTACCATTTTCCTCATGGACGAAGTGTTGTAATTGAAGTGGACTGGAGTGGACTGTTTGACACTGTTAGGAGTGTCTGTGCATGGAAATGTAAAGTCACCTGCAATAAGAAGCTGTAATATCTGTCCATGTAACTCACAATTACAGTTTCATCAGACAAACTACAGGCCCCTTACTACCAGTGACCAGTTGACAGTGTACCAGTGGTGTGAGTGACAACATACAGACATATCAAAATGCTAGTGATGGTAAGTGGCAGAAAATGTTTTAAAGAAATGGAGCTGTCTGATGCTGTACTGTCAAGTGAGATTACAATTCATATTGTGCAATAGGATGTTCTGTATGGTTTCAACACATGTCGTGGTGCCACACATAGAGAAACACATTTTATGGGCTGCAATTTCAAATGCCACAGGTTCTCAATCATCCAAACAAGTATGTCCCATTCTTACACACACTTGTTCAAACATCGCCCCAATACCTGCTCTAACTTACACATAGCTGCCCTTCCATACTGCCCTTAGTCAATGTATGCAAACCATGGGTACTGACTCTTAGGAGTTTAGGCCTTAAGACAATATAGATGTGTGTGGGCCTAGATGATGTTTTGTGCCTGCAATGGTAAAATGAGGAGATAGACAGTGTTGAGGGTGCTCAAATGAACAATGCAAATCAAGATTTCATAGGAACCTCTAAATCGTCTAATGGAAAGATGGAGTTACTGTTTGGTGAATGCATGTGAGCAATGCTATGCATTTGAGTCCTAGGATGCTTGTTTCCAGTCCAGGGAGGACCTGGCCTGGCAGTTCGGGCTAGACTGTTCCCATTGGGCGCAGGGTCAAGACTGATTTGCATATGGCTGGGTCCAAACTGGAATGGCATGGTGAGCAAAAAAACAATGGATTTATGCCCAGATCTCTGTACTGGGGTAAATGTATGACATTGTTCTGCATTCTGTCCATCAATTGTTGTTTTTGCATGAAATTGAGTCACAGCACTGCAGACAAAACAAATCACTCAAAATGTCTATTCTTGTTCTTCTCTATCATCCACACAGGTCAATGCTCATTAAAAGCTGGAAATTTGTAAGGCCATCGCCAAGAAGGTGTGGACCCCGAGGGTCCATAAATGGCACAGACTGCATTGTTGGAAGTGGTGGGAAGACCTTCGGTGCTCAAAACTGAAGTCTGCTGGAGGCTGTCTCGGGCAGTCTTCCCAGCAATCAAAGTGGGTGCACCTCACCCTCACCCCTAATGACCCGCATCCTAGTAGTGGCCTGCCCGTACCTCGATGGGTAGTTGAGGGACCAACATCAGCATAAAGGGGGCAATTTATTGTCTGAAGATATTTTTGTTGTCTAAACTTTTTAAGTTCCAGCAATGTTGTATGGCATCAATGTGACTGTTGACACACATCCAACACACATGAGGATTTCTAGAAGTGTAAGCTAATCTGTGTCTGATGCTATGTCTGGTGTATTGCTTTGTGCTGAAGGTTGCCACTATATTCCTCATCTCAAGCCAAGTTGTTTTGAGCAGACTCATGACTGAATGAGAACAAAGGGGTACCTGCATTTTCTCTGTGTCATGAGGGACAGTTGAACCAAAGATGCCCCATTTAATGATTGGGTCAGGTGGGATGCTCCATCACCAAATTGATTAGGTCATGTAGGCCCTGTTACTGGGGACATGGCAAACTGCACACTTATATGATGTAGTTGAGGTATCAGACTTGACTTTGGTCAGTTGGTGCTATGACACAATGATAAAGATCATCTGCTACTTAAGGATTGGAAACGTGTACAGTTGCATCATTCATAATCTGGAACCTGTTTAAAACTAAGCCAACCAGTTTGTACAGCCAATTTCTACTCAGTTCATGCGTACAGTAGCAGGTTGGCATGATGCCTTAGTCCTTCACAAATGTGCACGTAAGGCAGTGTGTGTGAAACAAAGTGGAATTGTATGCCAAACTGTTTTAATTCAACAGACAGGAATGTGTCTACATTGGTGAGAGAGTTACATGTCCCTCAAACAACATTTTGGTGTCCTCAATTCTGTCCAGATGAGAAAGCAATGATGGTGAGAAATGTGATATTTAAAGAGACATTTGCAGATGGAAGGTTACATAACATAGATGTTGTGGGATACCATCTTGAGAAGTCGATTTGAAGCCCAACTCATGGCTCTTTTGTAAATGGAAATTTAGTTTCAGCTCTGTCCTACAGTGGGTTAGAAATATCTCATGGGCTATGTGTTTACTCCTGCTGTTGAAGACCTTTGTCATGGAGATGACAACAGGCGTATAAGGGACAATGGCATACATCATATCTGAGCTGGCATGGGGAATTTCCAGACTTTGAGCAAATGTTGTTTGATCAAATTGATGTCCAACTGTATTTGCACAGATACTCTCAAACTGTTCTATCCGTTTTTTCAGCATGGTCTGTCCAAGGCGAAGGTGACAGCGGCCATGTCAGTGTGGAGGAAGCTGGGCACTGTGGCTCCGGTGTGGACACCACAGATACTGAGGAAGCTAGTGTCACCAAGGGTGAGGCAACCTGTGACTCAACATCTTCTTCGGAGGCCTCCATGAAGACTAGCCCCTGGTGGTGGTAGACCGTGGAGCACCTGTTAAACCTGCATTGTTGTTCTCTATCCATGTTCCTATCTCCACCCTCCATCTTGCTCCCCACCAGTAGGCCATAGCTGCCCCCCTAACAGGGGTGGCATCGCCTTCATTACAGGCACCGCCCCCCTGTCCTGGTGTCCCAGGCTGAGTCTTGACAGAACAACAAGTGGAATGGTGCACCTGTAATTAAATCAATCAATAAGTCCTTAGATCCATTAGAACAATTCCTGCTTTATTCAAATTCAATAATCAACGTTGTAAAGTCCAATCAATAAAAGCATCCAGCCGACATGTTTCGTTCAAGCAATCTTGAACTTTGTCAGGGCTCATATTTGTATGTCGTTGAATATCATTTTTGATTTGTATGTAATCCATCAGCTGTTTTCTATAGTTGTCATTCACTGTCGTAGACGTATGTCAAAGTTACTAATAATTTTCTATGGGGATAATTATCATTGCCCTAGTCCAATACCCGAATCAGTATTGCGGTTCAAAAACACCGTGCTTCGTCCCACAAGCTTTCAATCAGGAGGTTGTTCATCTTTTAAGGATGATCACTCAAGGACAGACTGAATTTACAGAATGCCATCCAGGGGTTGGCCGGCCAGAACACTCACATGCTGGCTTACCTGGATGGCATTCACATTACCCTGTCTGGCCTACAGTGGTCATACCAGGATCTGGCCTCCTCTTTGAGCACAGCCGCCAACCCACCCCAATCTTGTTACCAGACTCCTACCCCCTTCCCAATCCCAAATTCCCCCACCCAACCCTTTCCCAAGTACACTCAAACATTTGCTCACACAATCTACAATGACCAGAAGCAGCACATCTTCACACTGACATGGCAATAAAGGAACAAAACACACATTCAGGCATCACACCCCCACCACCACAAGTATCCAAACAAGCAGCATGCCCACCACAACACCAACACCCACACACCACCAGCACACCCAGTCAGCACACCCACCACAACACCAACACCACACCCACACCTACACACACCACCAGCACATGCAATCAGCACACCTAGCACAATACCTACACCCACCACCAGCAAAACCCATGGTCAGCACACCCATGATACCAACACCCAGACACACCACCAGCACATCCAGTCAGCACACCCACCATGACATCAACACCCAGAGACACCACCAGCACACCCACAGTCAGCTGAACCACTACTACACAACACCAATACACACCACCAGCACACCCAGATGCCACAACATACACACACCATCCACAACAGACACACCCACTGTAGTGGAGATGAGCCGTACATTCACACAGTGTTAAGTTGGCATGGGCTTATTAGAAGTTTAAATGCCATTTGAACTTTCCTACTCTGCTTTGCACACAACACGCACTTGCGCTATTGTTTAGAGAAAGCTGTGTATTTTGCTTCACATGAGAATAACTTGTTTTGCTACATTTCTAAGCTGCTTCGTTAGTTTAGTCTGTGCAATGGGTGCCGAGACCGTTAAGGTTATCTTAGACACTGTGGCTGTTGTTCTAACTGATCAGCGCACGTTCTAGCCATAACACATATGCAGCTGTGGCCACCTCTGATTTTGGCGTGCTTAATAATGCACTGCGTAGGCATGATCACACACACTTGGAGAACATTCGTATGCTAAGAGCTTGTGCAGAATTTGATGTGATCCACTTCTGCTAATACCAGAGGTATGGGGGCGCCTATGTAAGCCTAAGAGACCTTCTGTAGTTATAAAATAACCTACTAGCAAGGGAGGGGGAAATATAGGTATATTTTAAACCTGTTTCCATTTAGCATTATAACATGCTTTCTCCCTTTGTATTTTATGGAATAGTAACTATGCTGACAATCTTGTTTCTGATAATATGTCTGCTTGTTTTAGCTAAGGTGCTTTCGCCTGAGATCACGGCGTTAGAAATTAATATTTCAAACTTGCTTGTGTCTTCTTTTACTCCATGTTTTGTCCTGGTATGAGAGAATAACAAAAGAGTGTTCTTGTTTTCCACATTGCCTGAAGTAACCTAAGTCGCATGTTCTGGGTTGTCTAATCATTGGTTTCTCTGCTATAGGACAGAGAGCTAATGAGACACTGATGCAAGTCTGGTAGGGGATGTTGGGTACTAAGGTGAGTTTTGGTACACCCTAATTCACTAACACCTAGATTCATCATCGGCATGTTTTGCGAGTCTGTAATAGCGATTATTAAGGAATCGCTATTACGGACTCGCAAAACGGGATTCAAGTAGAAATCGCAATATTTATTGCGATTCCTACAGCTTCCTTATTTGCGATTAGCTAATTGCTAATTGCAAATAAGGAATAACTTCCCATTCATTCCTATGGGCCTAAAGGCCCATAGGAATGAATGGGAACACATATCAATGTGTGAATCGCTATTAGCGATTCGCATTTTGAGTTTGCGATTTCAAGGGTGCAGGGGTGTCCAAAGGACACCCTGTTGCACCCCTGAAATGATATTGGATGCTGGTGTTACGCACACACGTGTCCCAAGGACATGTGTGTGTGTGACATACAACTTAGAAAAATGCACTTAAGTGCATTTTTCTAAGTTTCCGCTATTTACCGCGAGGTTTGACTTCGCGGTAAATAGCGGCCCAAAAGTGCGAATTCGCAATTTTTAAATGTTTCATGAATTGCATTTAAGGAATCTCAAATAGACGGCATACATTTTGCCCTGGACCTGACCCCTTCCAAATCCAAGGCCCCCCTCCCAAACATCTTTCCAACCCTTCCACCTCTCTAACAAGCCCCTTCCACATCCCAAAACACCTCTTCCACATGCCACCCCTACCAAGCACACCCCTACTATACCCAAGGACCCCCCTTCTCGTGACATAAGTGAGGTGCCTGCACTCTGCCCCATGGATGTCCCATCCAGGTGAGCTTTTTTTTGTCAGTGACATTAGGAGGCATGTTATGGGCATACACCCATACTCTGGACTCCAGGCCTAGTTTCTTCTTTTCTCATGTACATTAGTTATGAGAAAGTTATCTCATGTTAATAATACAATTTTCTTTTGGGACAACCTTTGTCCTGGCATTATTTAATTAATGTTACTGATTGTTTTCTGACAATGTCATTTCTGCTATTGTGTGTGCCATGCACTTCCTCTCATTTGTGACAATGACCAGCACAGTTTGTGAATTGTAGTTAGTTTTTTTAATTTGCATTTATTAGTGATGGGCATTTTAATTTTGGTGCAAGCATGGAGATTGTTACTGGACACTAACACCAACATTATTTGCGTTTCTGTGACTGGAGAATGTATATTTGTTTATTTGGAACAAAACCTGTTGCACCCTCACGCCCCAGATTCAAGCTGCACTGTCAGTTTAGGCAGAAGCCCGTGGTGTCAAACCACAGATTACAAAAGGAAATAATGAGAACACAAATCATACTCAAATGTAAACTGACATGTAACATCAAAGAGAAAACAGTAGAGTTAAATGAATATATTTGTGCAAAAATGTATCATAAATGAAGTGAACCGTCTCAAGGAGTCACACTGTCAGTTTGTTAGCGGACCTTCTTCGCCGAGTGGAACTGGACCACCATTGCACCTTTCTTCAACGGGGGAGACCTGAGCCTGACCTGAACCGGATTGTGTTTGTGGGCGCTGGACTGCGAGTCCCAGCAGGCAGAGCGCACTAACCATCATGCGCACCTGCGACGCTTCCTGCCCCGCTCCTCCCCTGCAGCTCAAAACGGCTCGCAGCCCCCGCTTCGCGGGAGCCGCTCGCAGCCGTCTGAAGGAGTCACACTGTCAGTTTGTTAGCGGACCTTCTTCGCCGAGTGGAACTGGACCACCATTGCACCTTTCTTCAACGGGGGAGACCTGAGCCTGACCTGAACCGGATTGTGTTTGTGGGCGCGGGACTGCGAGTCCCAGCAGGCAGAGCGCACTAACCATCACGTGCACCTCGACTCTTCCCGCCCCGCTCCTCCCCTGCAGCTCATAATGGCTCGCGGCCCCCGCTTCGCGGGAGCCGCTCGCAGCCGTCTCAAGGAGTCAAACTGTCAGTTTGTTAGCGGACCTTCTTCGCCGAATGGAACTGGACCACCATTGCACCTTTCTTCAACGGGGGAGACCTGAGCCTGACCTGAACCGGATTGTGTTTGTGGGCGCGGGACTGCGAGTCCCAGCAGGCAGAGCACACTAACCATCACGCGCACCTGCCACTCTTCCCGTCCCGCTCCTCCCCTGCTTATAGGCCAGCCCATTACCGCGCACGTGTGACGTGCGCGGGACAGAGCCCGGGGCGAAGCCCGGGCCAAGGGCGGGCCCGTTTGGGCCCGTGCGTGACCGGTCTGGACCGGACCGGGCTACCCCCCTTATTCCGGCTATCGAATTATTACTTGTTAACTCCGTAAATCATGGCTGGACGTGAAACCAGGAGTAAGTCATCGTTGACAGCTGGAGGGTCTACAGTGGGAGGTATGGAAACATTTCTGATAAGAGCTAACTCTATTATTGATACCGAAATTACTGTTCTGGAGAAACGTTTGTCCCAGGAAATATCGGCTATGAAAAGATCTTCCCTGGGAACTATTGCTCATGCTAAAACGCCTGAGAGGCTCCCGGATACTGCTACTGTTGTTTCCTGTGTGGCAGGTCAAGCTATTATTCCCGAGGGGGATGAACAAGCTACACAGGACTTGGACATTTTAGTTAATGAGATATTGCCTGAAGTTAATCACATACTTGATAACCATGTATCTAATACACCTGTTTCTGATGTTACTATTAATAATACACTGTCACAGGGGGCCAGAGAAGGAGCTATCTTTAAAAGAAAGAGGGCTTATAACAAGAAAGATGGAAGTAAGACAAAATCAGCTAGGCTACTTCATGATACCAATTCCCCCTCAACCCCAATTGAGGGGCAAATAGTACCTACAAAGGGTTTAGTTGTCCCAACCCAATCCCCCTGCTTTAATTTGCCTAGCAAAGATTTATCCATCGAGAGTTTGGGTGCTTTATTTAAATCTATTTTATTTCCTTTAGAAGCCAAAATGGAGCAAATTGAACTCAGATTGTCAAATATAGAGAAGGTTACATCTGCCATATTAGCGAACTCTAATAAGTCCTGTAAGCCGAGTGCCACTCCAGCCCCTGTACCCCAAACCGGGGGGCCTGCAGCTCAAACTGATAGTGGGGCCCAAATACTTAATTGTATACCCCCAGGTTTCCTAGGCCCTAACCCGGTGAATCACGTTCCCTCTAAGCAGGCATCTGCTCCTTTACCAGGGAACGGTAAAGCCCATGGGAAAACTAATGATGGTCAAGTAGGCCTGCCATCACTAAAAAAAGGCGCATAGAGCCGCTAGACCACGCTTACCAGATCTTCCCTCTGAGGCAAATCGCTTCCTGGTAGTTTTGGCGGGAGCACCCACATTAGAAGAAGGGGAAGAAGAAACCTTTAGCTCCTTAAAAAGTAAGGTAGTCAGGTGGCTTAACTATAACAGACCTCTGCCGGCCCACCTTCATAATGAAATTATTATGGTAAGAAGGGTGCCCTGGTTGGGCAAAACAGTTAAGACCATAAACGGGGACTGTATAACTGTTAATTTTAGAGACCCCAGAACTGTTTCCCATATTTGTGCTGGTTATAATAGATCATTTGATTCCACTATCCAGACCCTTCCCCTGTCCTTTTTCTTTCCACCCAATAGTATGCCCCATGGAACAGGAAGGGATGACTGGACCAGGGTTGAGCGGAGGGGTAGAACTAGAAGATATGAAGAAAGAATGGTCCACTTGCCCCCGAGCGCTCACTTCTTTGATTATAACAGGTTCAGTTGCCTGGATGCAGTCGACTGACTACCCCCAGTTGTTCAGCCTTTAACACTGCCATGTTCTTCTGCTCCTGCCAGGAGTAAAGTACTAACGGATGGAGTTGTTGAACCCCATGGAAATACCCCTTTGGAGTGCATGCCAACGGTCGTAGCTTCCTCGGGGATACATCATCTATTGCCCCTTACTACCACTTACTCCTTAGATCATTTACAGGATGCTGATCGATCGGATATAGTTCTCTCGTTGGCTTCCACCACCAATTATGAGGAGTCACCATTAAACCCAATACCCTTAAGGGGATTTTGTGATCCCAGATGTTGCCCCCTGTTGTCTTGGTTATAAAATAGCAAGCTGGAATATCGCCGGTTGGCGCCAGAAGGAGTTGTCTCTTGGTTGGAGGGAGACTATTTCAAACTATGACATCCTCTGCTTACAAGAGACGTGGTCTACGGAAGAGATCCATTATGATGGTTTTGTGTCTTTTAACTGTCTAGCGCAAGAATCCACCATGGGCAGGGCAAAAGGCGGGCTGGTGATCTTACTGTCCGTCAACTTCCCAATACGAGTGAAGTCCCATTCCATCATTGGATTTCATTTGCAAGTTCTATGGCTGGAGCAAAGTGGGGGCCGAGATATTCTGTTAATTAATCATTATAACAATACGTTCGACCCCACGAGTACCTGTGTTGTTAATGATCTCGAAACTGCTGTCATGAAAATTGGTAGGGCTATTCATAATCCTTATGATATTATATGGAGAGGGGATTTTAATATTTGCACATGACCTCGCTCTTTTACAAATGTATGTGGTTTCGATGGGGCAAATGGGGATGGCCGGGCCCACTTTGTCCATACAATCTATGGTGATTCCTTGAATACTTTCATGCTTAATTTTGACTTGTTAATTCTTCAGCCAGCTGATGATATTGAAGGTAATATTGTTCCAACTTTTGTTGGGAAGAATTCAGCCTCTGTTATAGATTATTTGTTGGTCCCAGCTAACATTACCCCGTACTGTGACATGCCAGAAATTGTTGATCTAGGCCTTAGTGATCATAATGCCATTATCATGTCGACATCTATTTGGGGGTCAAAGTCTACAGCTAAGCGTGGGATTGTTGACGAAATAATGCCCTGTAGGCAGAATGGTATCAGGATTAAATGGTGCGGGGACAACTCTGATAAGTTGTTGCGAAAAATATTGGTAGCTAGCTCTGAAGAGCTGCTTCGTTGTCTAGATGACGATGCAGACCCATCATGTACCATTGTCGTATTTGAAGAACTTAACGGTATTATTAAAAGGACCCCCACTATAACCAATGTTAACACTAAGAGGGCTACCGTAGGATGGTTTGACAGAGCCTGTACGAAATCTCTTCAAGAACTGAAGAAGGCTCTCTCAAACCATCCTAGGGACAGGGAAGCTGTAAAACTCCTTAGGGCAACCTATAAACACCATTTGAACCTTAGAAAACAGGAGCTAAGGGAACAGGCGTGGGACAATTTGACCAAAGCGGCGGAGCTGCGAGACAGTAAGCTATTTTGGAACACCGTTAACAGCCCTTTCCTCCAAAAAGAGGAATTTCCTGTTCTAACGGCTTGCGTCAGTGAGGATAGTTGGGTCCAATATTTTACCGGAATCTTTGATCCGGCTGGGGAGGATCATGTAAGTCCTAGTGCTGACATTATTGGGTCGAAGCTACCTCTCGAGATTACATTATTAGAGGTTGATAACGCCATTCGTAATAGCAAGGGAGGGAAGGCCCCAGGACCGGACGGCGTTCCGGTTGACTTATATAAGACGGATCTATCGTTATGGAGCCCCCTCCTGACTCATGTTTTTAATGCATATGTTATAGAAAGCACCCCATCTACATGGGGTGAATCCATTATTTTGTCGATTTACAAGAAGGGAGATAGAGGAGAGTCTAAGAACTACCGCCCTATCTCCCTTCTTGATTCTTCACTTAAAATAATGAGCAGGATCCTATTGTTACGTTTGGAGGAGTGGGCCGAAGCTAACGGTATCCTTGCGGATTTACAATTTGGATTCCGCAAGGGCCTCAGCACTATTGAGCAGTGCATCAATTTAGAATTAATCATTGGTAAATACACGAAAGCTAAGCAGGGTTCTTTATTTCTCTGCTTCGCAGATCTTACCAGTGCTTTTGACCTGGTGGATCATGCCTTATTATGGTCCACATTGCTTGAAATCGGAGCCCCTGCTGCAATTATATACTTTCTGGTCAGACTATATAACAAGTTGTCAGCCCAGATTTGTTTTGGCCCAGCGGGGAAATGTACCAAGAAGATTAAGGTCAAATCCGGAATCAGGCAAGGTTGTGTTTTAGCCCCGTTACTTTTCTCCCTTTTTATAAACGCTATGGACTCTGATCTGAAGAAGGTTCAAGCTGATGCCCCCCAAGTATAGGGCCAAGCAATTCCGGTACTGCTCTATGCAGACGACACTGTCTTGCTTTCCAGAACTCCTGTCGGTCTCCAGAGATTAATGAATTGCTTATTTGATTTTATAAAGGGGAGGAAACTTAAAATTAATAATTCTAAAACTTTTATTATGGCATGCGGGAAAAAGGTGAATAAGCTTAGACCTTTCCAGTTCAGGGACCATACAATTGAAGTGGTGGACAAATTCTGCTATTTAGGAATTACTTTTAGCAACATGGGCACGTGGGCCCCTGAGATTCTTAATGTTAAGGCCAAGATGGGTAAGGGGTCCTCAGGGGTTTTTAGATTTGTTTTTAAATTAGGCAGTCGTCGTCTATCCGACATACTAACTGTTTACCGACATAGATGCGCTTCAGTGGCACTCTATGGTTCAGGTGTCTGGGGATATTGCCAACAAGGGGATCTGCAAGTTGCTGAAAATGTGTTTTTAAAGAGGCATCTTTGTCTCCCAACGTCGGCTTCTAACGTGCTGGTTCACAAAGAAGTGGGGCTGGAATATTTGACTGACTTAACAGGTTTGAGGCCCCTTTTGGCCTGGAGGTCAATCTGGGCCAAGGATGAAACTGGCTTTACTCAGGGTATAATACAAGACTGTCTCCGTTTGGATAAATTTAATCAGATCCCTTGGCTCAAATATGTTTTGACTTCTTATAAAGACGTGTTTGATTTGGATGTTTTTAGGGATCCTGTAAGTGCCACTAACATCTCCAAACAGGAGCTCAAATGTGTCTTCTTGGGGGTCAAATCTAAACTGCGTGGAGAAGCTTGTAGCCAGTTTACCTCCCATTTATTCTATAATTCTAATATTCTGGTTGGTCCTGGCTTTTCAAAGTATCTAATTTTTAATTATAAACAATCTCACCAGTTTGTTCTTACCAGGCTGAGACTTGGTATTGTCCATAATTTAGTAGCATTCCCCCAGATGAAAAAACATACGTCAAATCCCTGCCCATGTGACGGAACCTCTAAACAGAGCACGCTGCACTTTTTGTTAATATGCCCCTTGTATTTGCATCTTCGTATAACTTATCTCAAACCCCTTTTTAAGAAATATTCTGTGACCACTGTTACAAATGCTATGAGATTCTTATTTGCACTCGATGTCCCGGATGTCTGCTTTTACACTGCGACTTTTATCCTAAAAGCAGTGTCCAACAGAAAAAGCTTGGAACTCTAATCTTGCCCTTTTCCTGTATTAACTGCTGTTAAGCCATTTATATTCCTCCCCTTGTGTATTGTATTGAATCATGCATTTTATCTTAACTCTTGTACAAATTTTACTGGATCTGTATGTAATATATTGTGCGCTTTTATGATTGTTTATTGAATAATCGAATGAAGCTTTCAAATCGAATCGAATTGTTTTTCATTGAAAATGATTCATTTATGATTATGTTATTTTAATTTACAGTTTAATTGCTGAGTTTATTTTCATGGTGCATTTTCATTTATTAAGTTTTTTTTTATCATGAGCAGATTTGAGTTTTCTGCATGAATACGAGATGCACGAAGGGTTTATAAATTTGGGCTGCAGTATCTCTTTTATGTTACCTTAAATGATAGTTTTTCCACAGTCACGGGTTTCTGTTTGAATTAACGGCGTGTTTAAATGGATAAGTCACACCTGTGTGGTGCATAACGGTCTATCAAGGACTCGCTCCGTTTCTGCACAACACTGTTGGTTACAAGAACGTCAGTCCAAGCGGCCACATTGCTGTTCACGACGCTGCTTCACTCGAGATTGGGATCATTTTGCTGCAATGTGAGCCTCTTCCTTCTTTTCATTGCTTCAGTTTATCACATCATCTATGATTCAGTTTTACACAAATATATTCCTTTAACTTCCTAATTTTCTCTTTTGATGTTACATGTCAGTTTAAATTTGAGTATGGTTTGTGTTCACGTTTTTTCTTCTTGTCATTCATACCAGTTTAAATTGGAAATAGGTTTGTGTTGAATTGCAGCTAATTTCTTTATATTTCATTTCATGGTGAATTCATACTTACATTTAAGAAGATGAAATTACGCAAGGCGGACGAGCTTCCCTTTTCTATCACAGCTACCCCTGATGAAGGGCTTTCAGCCCGAAATGCATTGGGTGAATGTTTGCATGGTTACTCCGGAATAAAAGTGAATTGTGACGTGTTCCAGAGAAAGCCTGGCTGGGTATTTCTTCAACATTAAAGTGTGGCATGACTTTGCCTCTGTGGATTTTGAATAAATAGGTTAACAGTGGATTACTGTATGTTTACTGGGTTTACAGCCTGACAAACCGGCTTCAGCCTAAACTGACAGCGAAGCTTGAATCTGGGGTGCGACGGCACAACAGTTTTTTCAGTATCATACATGTGCTATTGGGGCTCTGCACTTTTCAAGCTTCCACGTCAAATTATTGTCATTGAGCATTGTTCAGCTATTGATGAGAGCAATAAACTGGGAGTGCATTCAACCATTTCTTCGACATTGTTGTTTATTTTGTCATGATGTGTCAATGATATGCACAAATGCATTACACAGAGAATCTGGCACTTAAGTGATATCTAATGTTTGTGATATATTGCACACACCAAGGGGACACGTGACCTTCATACATCTCTGTCATGTTTACAATTTATCAGTAAGATTGGTGGTACATTCGGTGTACACCCACCAGTAGCATGTTGTAGTGGAATTTCTACATTATCATGGGATTTTTTGAGTTAGATTGGGTATACTGTTTCAGTTAACGATTACAAAAATTATGGGGAATGATTGCACACACCTGTGCAGATAGATTCCTCCAAGTGATTGCTGTGACGTTTTGTGTAGGTATCCGTTGTCATGAAGGGCATTCTACCAGATTGATGGTTGCTACTTATATCTCAAGGGGCCATATGTAGGTAGCCCAATACGGGTCGGTAACAGTGAAATTCGTTAAATTTCACCGTTACCAACCGGTATTTAGGCATTTGTGATGTAGGGAGGATTCGCTATTAAGGAATCAGTAAATACCGATTCCTTAATACCGATTCTTATGGCCTTGCATTTAAGGAATCGGTAATACTGATTCTTTAAATGCAATGTAGGTAGCACTTAAAACAGTGCACCTCAGCCTTAAGGAATCGCTATTTACCACCAACTCCAAGTTGGTGGTAACTAGCGATTTCCTTTCAAAAAGCACTTTTTAGCTTTTTGAAATGTGCCATGTGGCACACATCCATGCCCTTAGGCAACGCGGTTTTATGGCTCCAATGTGGGAGGGCAGGAAGAGGCACCCACCGTCCACCGGCAAGGGCTGCTGGTCCTCGCAGTCCCGCCTTCTGCAGCTCTACCCCAAAGCTTCACCTCCTCCTCAGCAACACTGGAGAGTAATTTTTAAACACAATGTTGTAAATAACGTTTTTCTATCATTCATATTTAATGTGTATGTCTATTACAGACATTTTGCAGACAAAATGTGTTATACAAGGAAGCCATAGTTGATGCTTTTGTTCATGTTATGCAACTAACATCCATTGACCAAGCCTATTTTCATGTATTATTGTAGGTCTAATGTCACTGGATGCAATGATAGAAACAGCAAAATACCAGTCGCTGCACATTATGCTCAGTACATATTTTTAGCTTCAGTGTTTTAAGACACACCCTTAATTACATCAGAAAGGCCCCTTGGAGAGACCGTCAGTTTTTTCATCCCACTTAAAGCCTTGAAAACAACACCATGTAACAGTCACCTGAGGTCCTGGCACTGTGCATCATGCATGACTCATGACTTCCAAGTTTTCAGATTGCCTATGTACAGGGGCATAGTGAACCCTCCCCCCACCTCACCCCACCCCTTGCTTTAGGAAATACAGCAGGGGCTAAGTTCTTGATGGGCCTCTTTTGTCTGCAACTCTGCAGACAAAGGCTTAGCTCATAATTAATGTGAAAAGGGGGGTGAGTGAATAAGTGAAGGAATGGGTGAATGGCTGGATGGATTACTGAAAGTATGAATGGATGAGTGGAGGGGTGAATGGAAGGATGAGAGAAAGGATGGATAGATGAGTGAATGAGTGGAAGGATGGATGAGAGAAATGGTAAATAAATAGATGTATGGGTGGAATGGTGGATGTATGGGTGAAATGGTGGATGTATGGGTAAAAGGGTGGATGGATGAGTGAAAGGATGGATAGATGAGTGAAAGGGTGGATGGATAATGCGTGAAAGGGTGGATGGATAATGAGAGAAAGGATGGATGGATGCATGAGTGGAAGGATGGATGAGGGTAAATAGATGTATGTATGGTGGAAGGGTAGATGGATGGGTAAAAGGGTGGATGGTTCAGTGAAATGGTGGATGGATCAATGAAAGGGTGGATGATGGACGAGTCAATGGTGGATGGATGAGAGAAATGATGGATGGATTGATGTTTTGATAAGTAAAAGGGTGAATGAATGAATGCATAGATAGATGGATGGATGAGTGAAAGGGTGAATGTAAGGATGGATGAGTGAGTGAGTGGAGGGTAGATGGACAAAAGGATGGAAGAGTGAAAGGGTGGATGAGTGGTCAATGGATGGATTCATGAGTGGATGGATGGGTGAAGGGTGGATAGAAGGATGGGTGGCTAAGTGAAAGGGGAATGGGGAGAGAAAGGGAGGATGGATAGATGGATGAGTGAAAACATGGATGAATGATTGGCAGAATGGATGGGCAAATGTGTGCATGGATGAGTGAAAAGAAGAACATAAAGATGGATAAGTCAACGAATGCATACAGGAGTGAAAGGGAGGGTGGAGAGCAGGAAGAAAGGATGGATGGATGGATGGATGAGTGAAAGGTTAAATGGGTGGACCGATGAGTGACTGGGTGGATGGATGAGTAAGTGAAAGGATGGCTGGATGGGTGAAAGGGTAAATGATTGGATGGATGAGTGAATGGATGGATGAAAGAGTGGATGTATGAGTGAAAGGATAGCTTGGGTGAAAGGGTAAATGGTTGGATGGATGAGTGAATGGATGGATGGGTGGAAGAGTGGATGGATTAGTGAAAGGATGGATTGTGTGAAAGGATGGATGGATGGATGGATGGATGATGGATGGATGAGTGAAAGGGTGGATAGAGGGATGGATGAGTGAAATGATGGATGGAAGGATAGATGATGGATAGGTTTGCAAACGATTGAAAAGGTTTGGATATGGATGGTACACAGATGGAAGGACAGACGGAATGGTGAAAGACTGAATGATGGATGAAAGAATTAATAGATGACAGAATGTACATGATAAATGGGGAGGGTTGTGATGACTTACTTTGCTTTCTTGGTGCCATAAGAGCTGTAGTTCAGAGTGGGAGGTATTTAAATTGTCTGGCTACTCACTTGCCTATGTGTTACTATTCTGTATTCTATGTGTGCTCATGTGTGAGATCTATACATCATGCATATGACATTTTACGTGACATCCAACTGCTACTTGAATGCAAAGCCCCCATAAGCAAAGTCAGGTTCCATATTGTAAGTTCCACTTAATGAAACACCCATAATGTGTTCCCTATAGTGGGTTCATCACAGCAATCCTCCCTTTAGTTCACTTATGCATGGTGCTTTACATCTTACAATGTATTTATTTATTTATGAAGGAGTTTGTGAGATTGGGTTCTCAGCACTTGCGATATTAAAGACTAAGTGCCGTTCAAGACTGGATGTGGAGCACAACCTGAGGATGGCAGTAGCAAAAATCCACCCACAGAATGATAGTCTAAATATGGCTAAACACCGGCACACCCCTCACATTCATGTTGGTGGTGTTATTATTAATCTATGTCCTGTGTAAAACAAAGCATCCTAGTAAAAAGAATTTGTGCACATTTTATCTTGGAAAATTATGTATTGAGCTGTGTATTACGCCTCTGTCATTTCACCACACCCGCTCACAAACCTGCAGTTTACTAAACACTCTTATTGTGTTGAACATTATTTGCCGGATATGGCCCGTAATATGCGCGTGGCAGTCGGTCATGTAGTGTACCAGATTGCAGAAATTTCTGTCAGGTGGTGGGGGGGCCCAACAAGTAAAAAAATTCAGCTGGGGGGCTCAACCTAAAAAGTTTGAAGACCTCTGCGTTAGAGGAACATCAAAGTGACTTGGGATGCCATTCCACATGCTGAGGAGTCGAGTGATGGAGTTTAGAGAACAGTGAGTAGTCGGAAAATAGGAGGAGAAGGCTGTCGCCCTGTCTTTTTGAAAAGTAAAGCCTGTTCATAAGCCTGTCAAAACTATTGAGATTGTCCTAGGGGCTGTTCCCCAGGTGAGACACGACGAGCCTTGCCTAACATACCATTTCCATACCTTTGCCTGCACTGGGAGCCATCTCATCGGCATTGCTGCTACGGCTGCTGTTTCTACCTCCATCACTGTACCCGGCTCACCTGTTGAGGTGGGTGGGTACAGGTGTACGGCAGGGCGGTAGGTCAGCAGGCGGGCAGCAGGTGTAGGTGCTGTGCTATATCGTGACTGGACAGCTCTGATTTTACCAGTACTCGTTTGGCATTTTCCTCGACTCGGTGTGGGTGAAAGTGGCGGCGAACCTAGGGGAGGTAAGTGGACTGCCTTTGTTTGCAGTGTTTCATATTGGTGTGTAGCTCTCTCAGAATACTGCTTTTGCAATCCAGGAGTACAATGCAATCTTGCTAGTAAGGAGAGTGGGAAGGATCGGTCCCTTTCCAAAATCAAAAATGGGAAACTGTATTTGGATAATTTGCAGGAACCCTGATCTTGCACATCGTTTGGTGGAAACTGGCCCCAGGTTTGACAGTGGAGGCATAATTGTAACCCCAAGTATTGTTCCATTGGGATGCGTTTACCGTCCCCGTACCCAGGGGCAGCTGGTGACATTTGAAAGTGGTAGGGCGTAAAAGTTCGGGATGGAGGTCTTATGGCGAGGGAGCGTAACGAGCAAGGCAAAAATTATAGCAGGCAAGGTGTTTGCAAACACCCCATATCAGTCAAAGGGTTTTAACTAGATTCACTAACAGGGGGCACAGCAGCAGACAAAACACCAACAGCAAGGAACTGCGCAAGCAGATGCGGTAGTGCAAGCCTCTCTCGCTCTCTCTCTCACACACACAAATATACAACAGCTATATCATAGTCTTCCCAAACACATAGAAATGGGATACACAAATCTATGTAGGTACAATTTTGGAAAGGAAGTTTGGTCGTTTACACCATTCACCCTGAACACAGACATCTCTCACATATTTATTCACTCGAAGAGTTTTCTTCTAAGTTATTCAAGGTATCTTCCAAAAGATATCATCTCACCTGTGCTGTAATTCCATGTGGTTGGGACGAATTTATAATTTACAGAGGTCAAAACTGTCTCTCGATAGAAGCAAAACGTCACAGAAATGGGTGCCTCCTCACAAGCCAGAGTCTGAGCCCAATGCAGCCTGTGAATACAGCATGGATGGAGGGACGACACGAATAGGGGGCTATGGCAGAAACAGGAGAGTGAACTGCATACCGGCGTGTCGATAACAAATGCTGCTGCTCACGCCCTCTGATTGACAGAAAGGGAAACCAAGCCCACTGCTGTCTATGAATAAAATAGAAAACCTGATCTGGCCTTGAGAACCTCACAACTACGGAGGGTCACTGAAGTAGAGGATTTATGGTCTACCTTGCCATTTTTAACTCTCTCCTAAGAGCAAATTAAAGGTTTCGGAGGCCGCATGCCAATGCTAGGTATATTTAAAAATCCATAATGAAAAAGTGCAGAGCATCCACTTGCAAGCCGTAAAGTAGGGCTGAGTGAAATTTAGAACGGTCACTCTCCCTGAAAGATCTTTTGACCCGAGGGCTTCATGAGTCACGCAGCTTATTACCGACATCAAGGAGTTAAGCAAAGTTCAGCGGTCTCGGAGAATTAAAGCTGACTGCATTCCAAGTTTAATGACGTGCTGTCAGGGCCAATATCTAAATATACCTTTTCACTTTTGATGCTACGGGGTCTCGTTGCTTATGCTTCACCTTTTTCCGTCCCATTCTATTCTAACCACACATTGACTTAGCTAATAATAAAAGTCATCATCACTATCAAAATTATATATAGTATTAGTAACACAATAATATCAACAATGAAATATATACTTACTCGTCTAAATGGAAGGCACGAAAACCTGGAAAGCCTGAAACGATGTGAGTGACTGTGAGGAACGATTTCTCATGAATCATTAGGGACATTCGCAGAGGCACACAATGTGCGCAGTATAAATTTAGGGCGAAGCGCAGCCTTGTGTATTAACCGGCGCGAGCCCTATATATTCTCCTGCATCTCCAGGTCATCTGCAAGGGGCCTGCCGTTATTCTTTGACCCAATGTTTGGTAACCTCTTCATTTAATGATGCATTGTTTGAAGCTGTCCAGCGAGTCGTTCAGTCCCACCTAGATTCCATCAGCTCACGAGGGGGCAACAGCGAGACTGCTGAGGAGGACCCCAAAAGCCTCGATGAGGACAAGGAGCCCCCAGACAGGGACCCTGAGCCGCTAAACGAGGAACCCGAGCCAGAGGACTATGACACGTCGAAGGGTGACACACTGCTGGAGACACCCGGTGAGTCTGAAGACGGAGGTAGTGCCTTGATTCAAAGGGCCTGTTCGAGGGCGCTGCGCTGCTTCTGGACACAATGCTGTACAGCGTTTTTACGCGAGTCATTTGAGATAGACAAACCACATACAGTAAATAATTTCCCCCATTTAAAAGTGATTTCAGTTTTACCACCCTCAGGTGGGTGAAAGGAGGAGTCAGTCGCGGTTCGCAGTACTCACAGGGGGGGTTGCGCAGGGGTGGGGGTCCGAGGGAGAATACAATTTTGAAAACTTACCTGACCGCCTCTGCTCCTGGTCCGCGTTGGCACCTCTTCAAACAGGCACAGCAGCAGTGGAGTGGCAACCCCTCAGCCAATCTTGGCTTAGGGCACGAGTTACTCCTTGCCTGCCACACGCCCATTTGGAGACCGAGGGGCTCCTAATGGGCATGCGCGGGCATGCGCAAACCAGTTCAAACACAAGTGCGCATGAGTGGGCACGGGCAAAAAATTTGCCCTCCGTCCCCACTCATGCGCACTTGTGTTTTGCTGCTGTCTGCTGCCCCATGTCTGACAATGCATGTCAGTTAACATGACGCCGGACCGCCCACCCCCTTCAGTCTCTGAAGGGGGTGGGCGGTCCGACGTCATGCTGACTGACATCATTTCCAGTTCTCTCGCCTTGGCGTCTTTGAACTTAAGTAAACTGGTTCAGTTTACTTAAGTTCAGAAATGACGAGGGAGCTGCGGGCGGCTGTGGGCGGGGGGGCTACGCCCCCAAGCCCCAATGGACGCACCGCGCCTGCCCGTACCTGACCTCCCAGACTTCACGACCAGGTGGGTCAGGGGAGGTCCTCCTCGCTAACAGGCAGTCTCATTGGGGTTACCCCTGATCCTGACTTACAATAGATCAATGCCACTCTCAGGCGTGTGATCCAAAATGTGGGGACAGATGTCGCGAACACTTGCTCGAGCAAGCAGGTTCACTATTCAACACGTGATGTACAAGCTCTCCCGGAACCTGCAGACACTCCACAAGATCTCAACCAATCTCTCCCTGTAGAGCTTATTCCACTAAATAGGCCTGCTCCTGGGGGTCTACTTGACTTACTGGTCCCAGAAGTGACGCTAGCCCTTCATTATTGCCTGGACCATTCTAGATTTAACCAAGAGGACCTGATATTAGGAATTAAAAAGTTAACAGTACAGGGAGCAAGGAATTTACAGTTCCTTTCATGGAACGTGGCAGGGCTAGGTTCTAAAAAAAATAACAATGACTGGTTATCCTTTATCGTAAATTTTGATGTTACTTGTTGTCAGGAGACTTGGGCCTTTGATTGTATTTCGACTGATGGTTTTCAATCCTTTTGCTCTCCTAGTGTGGGTCTGGATAAGCTTGACAGGTTTTCTTTTTCCATGGAGAAAATTCCAATGCAAGGTTTGCAGAATAAAAGTTTTTTTAATTTTATCAGTGTGTGTAACTCGTTTTCAAAGATCAGAGTCAATTTGTAAGAGAAGAGTGACAGCCAACACGTGTTTCGCCCCCTTTACATGGCCATCCGGCCTGCGGCTTCCTCAGGGCTGTACATTCGGGGGCAGATCGGTTTCTTTTTTTGGCCTTTCTGCCCCCAGGGGAGGGCAGAATACTCCAGGGAATGTTTTAAATTTGAAATGGAATGCGACCCCTTGGGCAAGGGTCACTTCCTTATTGGCCTTATTAATTTATTAGTCTTTTCTGCCCCCCCCCCTTGGGGATAGATTACCTATATTTTGGGCATTTCTGGGGGGGGGGGGGCAGAAAAGCCCACTAGTGCCAGGGAAGTAAAAATAAATAATGTGCTTGCTTCCAGGGGACATATATTTGTTTAGGTGTATTCAGCCCTTTCTGCCCCCATTTGTGTAGTGACATAGCCTGTTATAATGTGTGTTGTTTTTATTTCTTGTGAATTGTAATGTTTTATTTCCCCCTTTTTTGTTCTTGTTCAAGGCTTTTGCTCTTTAGACTGTTGCAGGTTGGGGTTTCGTTACTGGTGGTTCTGCTGTTTGTGTAGTTGCATGTGTTTGGTAAGAGACCTTTTTTGTACAATTTCAATGTAAATGTGTTTTTTGCAAAGTGTGTAATAATACCAGTATGTTTGGTTTCTGTTTGTTGTGAGTGTAAAAAATGTTTTGCATTTGTGCTTGATGTATTTTGTTTTCTGTAGATTTATGTTTTTTTTCTTCTTTCTAGTGGGATATCGTTGACTATTTGCTGTGTCTTTGCAGAGTAGGTGCTGGTGAGTGTAGCTGTCCCTTGTAAGCGAATTGTATAGTTTTTCAGTATATAGATCTTTGTGATAAAGGGACACATTATTTTACTTACTTTGCACAGTGTTGGTTGTTGACTTGTTTGTGCAGTCTTCTTTCTTAGTAAGGATAATGGCTAGCCGCCGGATTACTGCTCAGCAAGTTGTTGGAATGCTTTTTGATTCTTCCTCTGACCATGATCCAGAGACTAACTCTGATTCTGAGGCAGAGGTGGGCGGGGAAGATTCAGGTAGTGAGTTTTCTCTTCACATGGCATCATCTGATGATGAAGATACTCTGAGTTCTGATGAAGCTACTTTTGGTGTGGATGAAGTGCCTGTGTTAGAGGAGGACATTGCTGTGCCGATAGTGCGGCAAGAGGCATCTGGGCTGCAGCCTGGGGCTGCAAGACTTCCGGTTGATATAGTGAGTCAAGAGGCAGCTGGGCGGCAGCCTGGGGCTGCAGGGCTTCCCGTTGAAAGTGCTGACCTCTGGGTTGCCCCAGGCATGGTGCAGCCGGCATTGCCAGACTTTAATGGTGTTCCAGGGTGTAGGGTGAACACTGAAAAGTTTTTGCCGATTGATTTTTTCAGTTGTTTATGGATGATGTGTTTCTGGCAGAGATTGTTGAGCAGACTAATTTGTATGCCGAACAGTTTTTGAGGGATAACAGTGCCAGCCTTAAGCCCCACGCTAGAGCTACCCGGTGGACGCAAATCTGGAAGAGATGAAGAAGTTCTTGGGTTTAACTTTTTTGATGGGCTTGCTTAGGTAGCCATCAATGGCTTCATATTGGTCTACTAGTCCCTTGATGGCAACTGCTATATTTCCGGCAGTCATGAGTTGTGATAGGTATTTGCCTATGCTTCGGATGATGCATTTTGTCGATAATGGTTTAGCTTTGCCACGAGATCACCCTGATTGTGACCGTCTTTTCAAGATTCGGCCTGTTATTGATCACTTTGTTGATCGATTTTCTGAGATCTATGCTCCTGGGAAAGAAATTGCAGTGGATGAGTCTTTGGTGTTGTTCAAGGGCCGCTTGGTTTTTAAGCAATACATTCCAGTAAGAGGGCATGTTATGGAATTAAGCTGTATATGCTGTGTGACAGTCGGACTGGATATGTCTCTAATTTCAGGGTGTACACCGGTAAGGAATTCAGGATTAACCCCACTAGTTGTCCGTCCACTTTTGGAGTGACTGGGAAAATTGTGTGGGAACTTGGTAGAGGATTATTTAACAAAGGCCATCATTTATATGCAGATAACTTCTACACTGGTGAGCGGTTGTTCAGGGAATTGGCCAAAGTGGACACTGTTGCTTGTGGCACAATCCGCTCTAACCGTAAAGGTTTCCCAAAATAACTTGTTTGTCAAAAGCTTGTCTGGGGACAGTGCAGTGCATTGCATTGTGAGGAGCTTCTAGCTGTGAATATTTCAGACAGGAGAGATTTCTACATGTTGACTACCATCCATGATGAAAGCACTGAACCGGTGACTGTTTGGGGTGAGTTTGCTGAAGCGCGCAAACCTGTGTGCATTTTAGACTATAATAGGCACATGGGTGGTGTTGACAGAGTAGATCAGATGTTGGAACCGTATGCTGCTCTTCGTAAGACTTACATTTGGTACAAGAAGCTGGCTATCCATCTTTTCCACTTGGCAACCTTTAATGCTTTTGTTGTGTTCCAGGAATCTTGTCCTCAGTCAAAGATGACTTTTGTAAAGTTTCAGGAGTCTGTAATAGGCAGCCTTGTTTTAGTGGAACAGGCAAGTGTTCCTAGAGTTGGAGTGGTGGATGATGTTGCCAGATTGAAAGATCACCACTTTCCTGATCAAATTCCTCCTACATCCTCAAAAGACTTTCCCAGTCGGAGATGTAGAGTCTGTTGGCGAAGAGGTTTGCGGAAGGAGGTGCGTATGTACTGCCCCGACTGTCCTAACTCTGGGCTTTGCATGCCTGCTTGTTTTAGAATGTACCACACGCAAAATAATTTTTGGGAGCATCCATGAGTGGTAAAGTGAACTGCCTGGCCTCTGTTGTTTAATAATTTTTGTTCAGTTTCAATGTTGGCATTTGTGTAGTGTATTTAGTTTTAGTTGTTGTGTTAGTAGATTTGTATCAATTTGCAATTCGTTTGTGTTTTCTTTTTTATATTAAAGAAATTCTTAAATATGATGCTGGTTTGCATGGAGTGGCGATTGTCTGGCGGTGTGCGTGGTCTGGCGCTTGGCTGGTGGTGTGCGTGGTCTGGCGCTTGGCTGGCGGTGTGTGTGGACTGGTGCTTGGCTGGCGGTGTGTGTGGACTTGTGCTTGGCTGGCGGTGTGCGTGGTCTGGCGCTTGCCTGGCGGTGTGTTTGGATTGGTGCTTGGCTGGTGGTGTGCCTGGACTGGTGCTTGGCTAGTGGTGTGCCTGGACTGGTGCTTGGCTGGCGGTGTGCGTGGAGTGGCGCTTGGCTGGCGGAGTGCATGGACTGGTGTTTGGCTGGTGGTGTGCGTGGACTGGCGTTTGGCTGGCGGTGTGTGTGGACTGGTGCCTGGCTGGCGGTGTGCGTGGCCTGGCGTTTGCCTGGCGGTGTGCTTGGCCTGGCGCTTGCCTGGCGGTGTGCATAGACTGGCATTTGGCTGGTGGTGTGTGTGGACTGGTGCTTGGCTGGTGGTGTGTGTGGACTGGTGCCTGGCTGGCGGTGTGCGTGGACTGGTGCTTGGCTGGCGGTGTGCGTGGAGTCGCGCTTGGTTGGTGGTGTGCGTGGACTGGTGTTTGGCTGGCGGTGTGTGTGGACTGGTGATTGGCTGGTGGTGTGCGTAGACTGGCGCTTGGCTGACGGTGTGTGAGTAGTGACTTGATGACTGCTAGCTGAGCGCCACTCCATGCAATCCATCAGTTTGTGCAGTTGCTGTGTCAGGAATGTGGGCGTGTGAAAGTGATGGGCCCTTGAATGGCGCTGTCTGCTGGTGAAAGTGTTGTAATGTTATGGGTCCGCTGCTGGCGGTGTGAATGTTTTGTGTGTGTCACACGTATGAAAGGTGTATGAATGGCCTGTAAAGAGGTTGGTGCCTTGTCGTGGCTTTACATCTCACGAGCTGTGAGTCAATGGTTCAGTTTCTCGTCCTTTCAATTATTAACAGTGCATTTCATTTTTGTGAAATCACTTGCTAATACAATTGTATATACTGAACCATCACTCACCCTCGTGCCAAATACAACCAGTATGTGTGTGTGTTTGAGGAATCAATGGCTGTGGAGTAATTTTTTTTGTTGTATTATTGAAGCAGGATGCCCCTTGTCCCTTTTTTGTGAATGTTGTGATGTGTTGCTTTCGTGCCTGGTGGTGTGAATGGTCTTCTGTGTATCAAGTATGAAAGGTGTGTGAATGGCCTGTAAAGCGGTTGGTGCCTTGAAGTGGCTTTACAGCTCAGGAGCTGCGAGTCATTGGTTCAGTTTTTTGTCCATGTAATTGACAGTGCATTTCATTTTTGTGAAATCTCTTGTTAATAAAATTGTATATACTGAACCATCACTCACCCTCGTGCCAAATCCAACCAGTATGTGTGTGTGTTTGAGGAATAGATGGCTGTGCAGGAATCTTGCTTTTTAGTCTCTCTGCCAAGGTGTACATTCCACCTAAGAATAACCTACCAATTATAGATATTGTTGAAAACCCATGGGAGTACATGGTGATGTCGCTCTGGTGAATTCTAACAAGTTATTTTATCCACAATATCCTGCAAAACTCACAATGTCTGTCACATTTTCCTTGCAATATTGTGCCAAAATTGTCACGCTGCAGAACTAAAGAACTAATTTTGTCAAAACGATCTGGTTTTGCTAGGGAGGGTCTCCTGGGTTTTTTACCCCGTGCTCATTGGCAATTTAGGGAACCTACAAAACCCACACATTCCTGAAAAGTAGACACCCGGGGGCTTCCAAGGAGGTATGGCTTGCATGGATCCCCCAACGTCCCCTTACCCAGAATCCCTTGCAACCCTCAATTTTAGTTGAAAAAATAATTTTTTTCACCCATTTTTGTGTGGGATAGTGTGGCATCACCGGGCTCAGACAAATTTCCTACCACCCAGCGTTCCCCCAGGTCTCCCGATAAAAATGGTGCCTCGCTTGTGTGGGAGGCGCAAGTACCCGCGACAGGCAAGGGCCCAAAACGTAGTGAGGCGACATCAAAATTGCCTATCTTAAAACCACCTGCTTTTGCAAGGGAGTCACCTGGGTTTTTGCCCCGTGCTCGACGGGCATCTAGGGAAACCTACCAAACCCACACATTTATGGAAAGTAGACACCCGGGGACTAGCCGAGCAGTGGACGCGAGGAGTAGGTCGACCATGATCTTCCCTGCCTGCAACTAATATGTTGCGCTACAGGCATTGACCCTACGCCCTGCCCGTTGAAGCGCTGAGTACTCTTATTCGAGTCTCTTTTTTGCTTATTCGCCTGCCCACTTATTTTATTGAGCAGCACCTACCACTGGCTATTTTTGCCAGTAGGCACACAGGGGATCAAGGACGGGTGTGCTTTTTAGGGAGCACGCACCCCCTGTCCACCTGTTTTTTCTGGTCCTGACGAATACCGGGCAATAGCCCTTATGGTAGAAACATGTTGACCACTCAACACATACAGAGATCCCTTTGGTCGTAACCCCCCCTACCAGGATCTCGCCCGTATATATTTTTTAAAACATTGTTCAGTTGCTCTATAATTAAAACTACATTTTCTGAGTACAACCAGGACAATTTTTAACATTTATTTTTTTGCACCCACAGCCACAACCCGCTCCACTGTAGTCCAGGTGTCGCAGCACACCTTGGTGTCGCTAGGACGCCAAGGTGGACCCCGATGATGAAGCATGTCACCACTAGGTGGTGAGTGAGGGGTTTCTATCAAAAGGATGAATTTCCTCCTTTTTGCCAAGAACCGGTCCTCCAGATACGTCTGTTCTTCAACTTCATAGGGGATACTCCTCTCTTTGGGTTTGATAGGTTTCCCTAGGTGCCGGCAGAGCTAGGGTTAAAAAACTACAGCTAGGCACTTTGCCAAAAAAGGGTCATTTTTTACTGCGAAATTGAGGTGTGACCATGTCGCGTTTTGCGCCGTTTCCTGTCGCAGGCAGCAGGCCGTACCACACAAGTGGGGTACCATTTTTCTTGGAAGACTTTGGGGAACACAGGGGGGAAGGAAATTTGTGGATCCACGCAGATTCCAGAACTTTCCACCACAGAAATGTGGTGAAAATGTTTTTTTTGTCAATTTGTTTAGGTTTGCAAGGGTTTCTGGGTAACAGAACCTAGAGAGAGGCAGTCAAGTCACCCCATCCTGGATTCCCCTGGGTGTCTACTTTTCAAAAATGTATAGGCCTGCTAGGTTTCCCTAGGTGCCGGCACAGCTAGGGTTCAAAAACTACAGCTAGGCACTTCGCCAAAAAAGGGTCATTTTTTACTGTGAAATTGAGGTGTGACCACATTGAGTTTTGCGCCGTTTGATGTCTCAGGCACTAGGCCGACCCACACAAGTCGGGTACCATTTTTCTCTTGAAGACTTTGGGGAACGCAGGGTGAAAGGAAATTTGTTGATCAATGCAGATTCCAGAACTTTCCACCACAGAAATGTGGTAAAAATGTGTTTTTTTAGTCAATTTTTTTTAGGTTTGCAAGGGTTTCTGGGTAACAGAACCTGGTGGGAGGCAGTCAGGTCACCCCATCCTGTATTTACCTGGGTGTCTACTTCTAAAAAATGTATAGGTTTGCTAGGTTTCCCTAGGTGCCGCCAGAGCTAGGGTTCTAAAACTACAGCTAGGCACTTTGCCAAAAAAGGGTCATTTTTCACTGCGAAATTGAGGTGTGACCACGTTGCGTTTTGCGCCGTTTCCTGTCGCAGGCACTAGGCCGACCCACACAAGTGGGGCACCATTTTTCTCGGGAGACTTTGGGAAATGCAGGGTGGAAGGAAATTTGTGGATCCATGCAGATTACAGAACTTCCCACCACAGCAATGTGGAGAAAATGTGTATTTTTAATCAATTTTTTAGGTTTGCAAGGGTTTCTGGGTAACTGAACCTGGTGGAAGGCAGCCAAGTCATCCCATCCTGGATTCCCCTGGGTGTCTAGTTGTCAGAAATGTATAGGTTTGCTAGGTTTCCCTAGGTGCCAGCAGAGCTAGCGTTAAAAAACTACAGCTAGGCACTTTGCCAAAAAAGTGTCATTTTTCACTGAGAAATTGAAATGCGACCACGTTGTGTTTTGCACCGTTTCGTGTCGTAGGCACTAGGCCGACCCACACAAGTGGGGTAGCATTTTTCTCGGGGGAACGCAGGGTGGAAGTAAATTTGTGGATCCACGCAGATTCCAGAATTTCCCACCACAGAAATGTGGAGATAATGTTTTGTAATCAATTGTTTAGGTTTGCAAGGGTTTCTGGGTAACAGAACCTGGTGGAAGGCAGCCAAGTCACCCCATCCTGGATTTCCCTGGGTGTCTAGTTTTCACAAATGTATAGGTTTGCTAGGTTTCCCTAGGTGCCGGTAGAGCTAGGGTTCAAAAACTACAGCTAGACACTTTGCCAAAAAAGGGTAATTTTTCACTGTGAAATTGAGGTTTGACCATGTTGCGCTATGCGCCGTTTCCAGTCACAGGCATTAGGCCGCCCCACACATTTTTCTCAGAAGACTTTGGGGAACGCTGGGTGAAAGGAAATTTGTGGATACACGCAGATTCCAGAACTTTCCACCACAGAAATGTGAGGAAATGTGTTTTTTTTACATTTTGTTAGGTTTGCAATGGTTTCTGGGCAACAGAACAAACATGGTTGGAGGCAGTCAAGTCACCCCATTCTTGATTCCCCTGGGTGTCTAGTGTTCAAAATGTATAGGTTTGCTAGGTTTCCCTAGGTTCCGGCAGAGCTAAGGTTAAAAAACTACAGCTAGGCACTTTGCAAAACAAAAGTTGAGGTGCGACCACATTGCGTTTTGCGCCGTTTTCTGTCGCAGAGAGTAGGTCAACCCACACAAGTGAGGTACCATTTTTCTCAGAAGACTTTGAGGAACATGGGGTGGGTGGAAATTTGTGGATCTTAGGTGCCTAGGTGCCGGCAAAGCTAGGGTACCAAAACTACAGCTAGGCAATCTGCTAAAAAAGGGTCCTTTTTCACTGAGAGATTGAGGTGTGCGTTTTGCGACGTTTCCTCTCGCGGACACAAGGCCGAGCCACACAAGTGAGGAACCATTTTTATCGGGAGACTTAGGGTAATCCAGATTTGTACATCAACTGTTATTAACTATTGAGTTTTTATGCATTTCTCCCTTCCAAATGAAAGACATTGTGTAAAATAGAGGTCATTTTGAAAAATGACCAATAATTCTCATGTTAGTATAAGTACTCCCAATTCTGAAAATGTGCAAATATGTACTGTTTCTAAACTCTATGATTTGTAGCCATTTCAGAAATACATAGGTGTCTTTCATACCGATTTTTTCATGTATACATTTTCCAAGAATAATTGCACTATACCCGGTACATAATAAAATACCTTTGCAAGTTGCTGCACAGTTTTTGACTCTGGGTTCGTAGGGTTCTTTGTGAACCTACAAGTCCTACATATCCCCACAACCAGGAAGGTCCAGCGGATGTAACGGTATATTGCTTTCAAAGAGCAGTCATAATTACAAAAAGTTACAGGTGAAAACGTTGACACAAAAGGCTGGTTTTTTCAACTATTTTTCAATGTTTCCTTAATTTAACTGTTAGTTTCTATAAATAAACCTTCATGGATTTAGACAAATGACCCCTTTCTGAATTCAGGATTTCGTCTTCTTTTCTAAAATGTATAGCTTTCCAAGATCCATTATTGCTTTCATACTCATTTTTACCATTAACTGGAAGGAGGTTGAAAGCACTAAAAATAGCTAAAATAGGCTATGTCCCAGAAAAATTCCAAAACTGTGTGAGCAATGTTGGTTCTCTGAGAAAAGACTGCCATTTCCTAAAATCTGGGAAAATGGTGATTTCAGCCCCACAAACCCTTTTTTGATAACATTTGCAGGGAAAAACCCAGAGGCTTTCATTTGCAGCCCTTTTTCCCCATTTTTCTGAAAAAAAACTGTATTTTGCTTAATTTCTGGGACCCCTCCAAGGGAATCCACAAACCCTGGGTATCTTTAGATTCCCTATGATGTTGGACGAAAAGGACGCAAAATTGGCGTGGATACCTTATGTGGTCAAAAAGTTACAGAGGGCTAAGCGCGCACTACCCCAAATAGCCAAAAAAAGGCTTAGCACAGGAGGGGAAAAGGCCTTGCAGCGAAGGGGTTAGATTAAACAAGTTTTCAATTTACACCTAAATACTCCCGACAATTGCCAAATGCCAACTAGATACAACATGTAAAAACTAGTAAATCAGATTGCTTATACCTGTGCTAGTCTTATGCATCCAGACAAGACACACACACCCTATCCATTCAGGTGTGCGTTAGTGATATATCATTAGAGGGACTCGCAACAGAGACAGCGATATCCCTGCTTGAGTATAATTGCATAAGTTATATCTGTAATAGTGATGACATATTAAGGAACAAATATGCCATTGAGCGCATGGGTCATGCACAAAGAATACCTTAAAAATGTGAATATTAATCTCCAAAGGATATCTCAGTTGTCTTCAGGAAAAGCAAATACACCCATCCAGTATTAAGACTGGGTGTTAATGTCCTGAAAAAAGGGGGAAAATGTGAGTTGTCTTAGGTCAAACACCTTGCATATCGAGTTGAACATTAATTAGCGTCACTGTAAGATCACACAAACTTAAGCCCCAGTGTGAACCTTACCTCAGGAGGATGAAATCCTAGTTCATCTCCTTTCTGGTTAACTCAACAAATAAATTAACAATAGGGAACCCTGACAATTTTCTCTCCTGCAGGGAAACAGTGCCCGCAATTACTCTCTTATTCTGAGTATTATAGTTCATATTTGACAAGGTTCCCATGAATTCTAAGACATAATTGCTTGCTGAGAATGTAATTGTGACTTTCTTTTTTATGAATTCGTTTTGTATATTCTTGGGACTTTTCTTATACTATATTATCATAGTCACCATTAAGGTTCCATTTCATCATTCTATCCGGGACTATAGGTATGAGATCAGCGCTCTAGTTGTGGGCTTGATCTCTCTACCTGTATCATAGAGCATGTACTGTACTTGTACCATTCCTCTCGGCTTGTGGTTAGCGCTCTAGTGGTAGATCCGATCTTTCTACCTCTACTATTGAGCTACTTTCTCTTCAACTAAGTATACCATTGTTCTATTCCTATGACAACTATCTCTAGCAACTGTATTGAGACCACATCGATTTAAAGGTATTATCTTCTTAGCCTTCTCAGTTTTAGTCCAGCATTGTTTATTTGATACTAAGGGTTATCACAGTGTTTTATTATTTCTCTTAGACACTCGTTTAATGAGTCTTTCTCCCGAAGGTCAGTTGGTCTGGTGACTTGGGCTCAAGTTTCACCACAGTACCTTTTTTCATCTGCACTCGATTTTGTGCATCATCCTCAGGTAAATTATGGAACTACAACATAGTTCTTAGTGCCTTTTCTTTTTCATACTACGTTCTGACCTCTTCATTCACTTGTTTGTGTTCCTCAGATTGATCCTTCAGTTTCATTTTACCCATTATCTACAAGTTGTCTACACATCACGTAGAACTAGCATCTTTTGCAGGTAATTATCCATATACCTGTTTTGTATGTTCTCCATTATTCTGATTTTTCTATGTCCATCATCTTTATGGGTTGGTCTTTATTGCAGAATTGTCCACTTGCGTTTATCCATACTTAATGTTCAGCTTCTGCTCTTTTTTCAATTGGGTACGTTTTATCTCTCCATCTATTAAGGCTCTTGGATATAGATCTCACCTTACATTATTATTTTCGCTAGTGCATGTCTTATCACCAGATTGGGTGTAGAAATGTGGTTATTTCATTCATTCTCATATTCTCTGCACGTTCAGTACTCCACATTTTCACATTCTTTCTCTACTTTTTCATTCGTTCCTTATTCTAAAAATGTTTTTCTTTACCTGGAGTTCACCTCCTTGCATGTAATTGCACAGCCAACATCCCTACATAGCCTCAGTGTACTTTGTTGTCTTATATGTGACTCATGTTTTTTCATTGTACAGAGATCTTTGTGGCTCTTCCTGATGAATGCGTCCTGTACGCCGAAACACGCGTAGAGAAAATTATAAACATCTACTACATCTCAGCCATGTGGTTTATACCACTTAAATATATGTTTTGTCTTTGAAAAACTTAGATTATTTGTTTCATGGTTGTGTCTAAACTGATTACTGTAGTGTATATATTGTTGTATTGTATGTCATGTTATTTATGTTTTTATCATGGATCTTCATGTCAGACTTTTAAATTTAATATGAATAAAATGAGATATTTTTAACTGATTTTTGTAGTACGCTGAGCTTATGTAGATACTATCTCCCCATGTATAGGACTTGATTTTCACATGGTCCCTAGTTGCTTAGGAATGTTACTTCAGTCAGTATTATAGCAACAATTCCATGATCAAAGACACAAAGGTCCGTCTGCCCATCTTAAAAGGGGGGACCCAGGGAGAGCCGTGCGTGAGCCGGTCTCTCCCTGGGTAGGTTCGCGCAAGGGGCTGGCCAGAGACATGTGGCAATTAGGTGGCAAGGGAAAGAGGCTATAATTAGGGCCAGCGTAGTGCGGGAATAGGGCGTAGGCAGCGGGAGGCGGGCGCCAAGCTTGTTTTTCCCCACCCACCCTTCCCTCTTTTTTCACTTTAGGCTCCCTTTTTTATTTTCAGAGTCTTAGGTTCTGTTTTCTTTTTGTAGACTTGCCATGTTAAGACAAGTTAACTTCTTTTTGTAGGCAGGTTTTTAGTGGGGGGTGGGCAGCCTGGAGCGGGTTGGTCCATCCTCAAAGGGCAGTTAAAGGAAAGGAAGGGGTATCTACAGGAAATAGTTGCTTCTGGGTTTATTAGGTTTAACTTGGTGGGGGGTTTACTCTTGGTAAGGATACTTAGTTGAGCTGAAAGAATTTTGGTTTAATAAATAAATAAATAAATATGTTGATCAGATGTTTTGTTTCACACCTGTCTTAATAAAGTGGCCTTTCTTGCTTACTAAGAAGTTGTGGACAGTGAGTTCTTGCGCGAAACGAGGGCTCACCGCAGTACAATCGCAGAATCTCCTCCAACCAGTTCTCGTTCTCCTTGTTGTGGCGTGTTAGAGAACGCAGCAGCCATTACCTAATTAAATACCGGCCATGATGTATGCGCGTAACAAACGTAAAGACCAGATGACTAGCACATGATCTGGTTGGCCAGCAATACAAACATCGGGTGTTAGTTGTAAAGCAGTCGCCATATTGGAAATGTAAAATCATATATCAACAAATCAGGAAACCTGTGTTTAAATGCAAAAAGTAATAGCTTAGTGAATGAAGATTAATCATTACACAAACCAAACTGTTGTGTTTGAAAAAGTTGCGGCCATTGCCTAATTAAATACTGGCTATAATGTAATCGCGTAACAAACGTAAAGACCAGATGACTATCACATTATCTGGTTGGCAATACAAACATCGGGTGTTGGTTGTAAAGTAATCGTCATATTGGAAACGTAAAATCATGCGAATACTAATGCACGGTAACTCGTACTGACTCACTATTCCCTCTTACCATCTGGCCCTGCTCCTGGACTTCATCTGCATCATCGCCTTTTACTCTCCTCCCAGAGCTGTATCTTTGTGGCAAATAGGAAAATAAAGAAAAATAATATGTGAGAGTCTATCTCAGTGGTGGTACTATGTTTTTCAGCTCATATCAGACCTTAACTGCACTGTTTATGTCACTGACTAAGTTTCCCATAATACACCAACTGTGACATATAGATGGAGCAGCTAGATGTATTTGAGTGTGGGTGTGTGGCATGCATTTGGAGAGCAGGCTTTTGGCTGAAATGCTGATATGGTACACATTTCACACATACCAGGGGGTGGTGGAAGTGTTGATGGTCCGGAATCCAACCACTGCCTCTCTCCAGGGTACTCTCCTCCATAGTCTTGGCTGTAGATGGTTCTGAGACATTGCTTAGCCTCCTCCTCCTCCTGTTCCTTGGACTTCACACAGCCGTGCTGCCACTCTCTCCTTGGCCCTGGAGCGCAGGTCGTACCAACTTTTCTTCAGATAATCCAGGGACCTGTCGGCCACACCCAGGGTATTTAGGCACAGCTGCATCTTTCTCCAGATTTTTCTTTTGTCCAACTCTAGGACAGTATGAGATGCCCTCCCAAACACCTGTTTGTGGTTGTTTCAGCATTCTTCTTAGTTTGTCCAGTTCTTTTACTGAGAATTTAGGTTTGCGCAGATGATCTCTTCCTGCCTTCTCACTGTGCTTGCTGGACATTTTGGGTTCTCTATTGGAGCCTTCCTGCAGTGTTGGTCTGTTCTGCTGCACCTTACCAGGTGCTATCAATTCTGATCAGGATCCTTCAGTGACACCATTTCCTGTTTTGAGGTCCTTCTGCTCTTCCAGGAGGTTTTTCTGCTATTTGTTTACCGCCGTAGCTATTTGCATGCCCAAAATGGGCTTTTATTCTGCTTTCGGTTTTTGCTAATGCAAAACAGGATTTTCAGCCGCGGACACTTTTTGCAGGCGCTTTCCGACTTGCAAATAGCCTCCTCGCTAAATTGCAATGCAAGTCCTTTGCGACTCGCAATTTGGCACCCAGTTTAGTACGTACATTGAATTTATCCCACATTGGGAGTCGTACATCTGACCCTTAGACTCTTCAATCACAGAAGTAATGAATAAATACCCGACTGGTACTTCGCTTATTCGGGTGGGAGATTTTAATATTGTTAAATGTATGTATAGTGAGAAACAGGTGTGTGATGTTAAAGAAGGCCGAAGAGAGAATGTTAGCCATTTTAACCATTCAGCATACTGTGAAGCATTGACAAGAATTCTTCAAATGAACAATTTGTCTTTTGCGTCAGATGTAAGTGGCGTTAGCCGCATGAATAATCTGACTGTTGTGAGAGGAAAAGGCAGTATTATTGACCACATTCTTCTCTCTAATGACCTGGTGCCTTTATTAAAAAAATATTAGGTCTACCTGTCGCCATTTAGTGACCACTACCCAATTATCATTAACCACTCTTTCCCACAGCATGCTTCTCCCATTCCTACAACTAATTCCCTTTCAAATTCAAATTACATGCCCAACAGGGGAGTACGAAGAAATGGAAATATGTGGACCCTAACAAAGTGTTTTCAAATTTACAAAACTATGAATCAGACTGAGATCTCATGCTGTCTTACTGATGCAATGGAACCAGTTTTACCAAGCTATGCAAAACGGTCTCTGAAAAACTAATAATGGATAAACTCTGGAAGGATCGCCCCGCCCAATAATGGTTCACCCCAAATGCAAAAATGCTTACAAAACCTTCAAAAAGGTTACAAATGTAAAACCACCAGACCCAGTAGTAGTTACAGCAGCAAGAAGAGATCATAAGAAAGCCATCAAGACTAGAAAGGCCGACATTGGAAAAAAAGCTTGGGACGATTTGCAGTGTGCGGCTGGTCTAAAAGACAAAAGGGCCTTTTCAGAAATACTGAATTAGCCCTTTTTTCTGACAAAACCTCATCATCGATAAAATGCCATATATTTGAACAAGAACGGGTTCAGCACGTTATGCAAATTTTCAATCCAAACAGCAGTGAAATAACTATCCTGAGACCAGCTGTTCCCCTGTTCCAACTTCGGCCCTCTTAGAGTTTAGTGAGTCAATCACAGTTGGTTAAGTGCATAGGGCCATCCTGCGATTTGTGACAGGTAGGGCCCCGAGACCAGACTAGGTCCTATCTGAGCTTTTTAAATCCAATTGAAACTTTTAGGCTCCCTTTGTCACGAACATCTTCAGAGCTGCAGTCAATGGGGGCTTGGTAGAGACATGGAAGAACTCCGTAATATTTCCCATCTTTAAAAAAGGAGCGAGAAACTCCCCCTTAACTCCTTCACTGCGAGGGTAATTCCCCCACTGTGTTGGGGGGCGCGCACAGTACCCCGGTGCTCGTGACAAGCTCAGCTCATCACGCAGCACAGTGGCACTATGCTCATGACGAGCTGGGCTCGTCACGGCCACACCCGTTTCCTCGGAACACTAAGCACAACGGGGGAATTAGCCCTACGTGCGAGCATTGCGGCCGATATGACAAGCTCAGCTTGTTATGACAAGCTCAGCTCGTCATGAGCACACGGCCACCGTGCCTCATGACGAGCTCAGCACACATGAGGTTAAATTACAGGCCCACTTCAGTGCTTGATGCCTCAGGCAAAATATTCAGAAGGGTAATTCTGGCAAAGTTGGAAGCCTTGGCAGAAGAAGAATCTTTTTTCTCAGAAGCCCTACATGGGTTCCATCCGAGCTTGGGCACCACGGAGCAAGCCCTAACGGCCACATGCATCATTGTAGGATTTTGCATTTCCTAAATTGCGAAAATTAAGGAATCGCAATTTAGGAATTGCAAAATCCTATGCATCAAGAAATCCTAAAAGTTTTTAGGATTTCTTAATTTTCGGTATTTGCGATTCCTTAATTGCGAATCGCAATTAAGGAATGGCATTACATTGATTCGGAATCAATGCCTTTTTGCACTTTTTTATTTTGTGAATCCCATTTTTTTGATGCATTGCAAGGGTGCTGAGGGGGGTCCAAAGGACCCCCCATGCACCCTTGAAATGTATTTTATAGTGCAAGTTTCACACACACATGTCCAAAGGACATGTGTGTGTGTAACATGTCACTTTCAAAAATGCATTTTTGAGCTTTTTTCCAAAATTTCGCAAATTAACACGAGGGTCAACCTCGTGTTAATTTGCACTTCCTATTTCCTAATTTGCATTTTTTTTTTAATTCATGCATTGCATTTAAGGAATCGCACAAATGCGATTCCTTAAATGCAATCGCATTTTTAAGAAATGCAAAAAATAGCGAGTTTTCCTAAATGATTTCATGCATCCCAAAAAGTGATTTTGGAATCGCAAACGGCCGATTTTTCCAAATAGCACCGTTTGCGACTCCAAAACCACTTGATGCATGTGGGTGTAAATCTGTCCCTGATCTTAGGTAAATATGTTTAGGCCAGGAGAGGAGTCATACTTATAGCCTTTATGGACCTCTCCTGGGCCTTCGATCTAGTGGACAGATATACCCTATGGGTTATCAAGGGAAGAGCAGAGTTAGACCTGGTCATATTGCATGTTTTAAAAAGCCTTCACAGCAATACTTACATGCAGGTATGTTGTACCCAAAAAGGAGATCTCACGCCCTCTATTCCAGTCAGGTGGGGTATCAAACAGGGTTATATATTGGCCTTTCTTATTTTGATTTTATATTGATGCCCTGAATAGTTTTCTAACTTTGTGAACACTAAATGTCCCCAAAATTGGTTCATGCCTAGTCCCTGTGCTTTTGTACCCAGACAACGCAGTTTTAATATCCCCCACAGCTTATGAGCACTTTAGATGGTTTTATTAACTTTATGCAGGAACTGAAGCTGAAGGTTAACCATTCTAAATCCTATATTATGGTCTCTAGCTCAATTAATACCAGGTCGAAAACATTTTTATTTGGGAGACTGCAATATTAGATACAGAAAATGTTAGTTCGCTGGGTATTTTATTCACTGACATCATAAAGTGGGAAAGATTATTAACCTAGAGGGCTCAGTCCATGGAGCTATTGTACAAATCAGTTTTTAGGTTTGCAAAGAAACCAGGACATAAGCCCCCAAAGGAAATGACCATGGTTTTTAAAAGTAAAGCCTCACTATCGGCACATATGAGGTTGGCGTTTGGGGTTACTCCGCAGCTAAATGATGGTGGGGAATAAAGTTTTAAATAGGCTACTGGGAATTCCAAATTCTACTCCAAGCTTCCTAGCACTCAATGAATTGGGGGTAAGCTAAATTTGGCCCACTCCTGTGTTGGATTTTTCATGCAGAATAGTGGAGGACTGTCTAGTGCAAAATAAGTGGACAGCTATGTCATGGCTTACAAATGTTAAAAACTATTTTCAAGAGATGGGATTGAGTAATCTTTTTGCAAATCCGGGTATTAAAAATGCACACTAAAAGGTCCTGATCAAGAAACCGTTTCTTATTAAAAAAAAGAGGTTGCTAGGATCATGCAAGTACTTGATATGGTGACCATTCAACATATGCCCCGCTCTCAACCACCCAAGACACAGAGCCAAACTTAACATGGATAAACTCCGGTTTTATCTCACATGATTAAGAGTGAACATAGTTAATTATTTAGTGACCTTCCCTATTGTTGGTACCTGGTTTGCGTCATTACTGGGTTGTCTATGCGATGGGAGGTCACTTCAGTCAAACTAAGCATTTTATGCAATTTTGCACCTTGTACACCTTTTTCAGAAAAATGTTTGCCCTGCCCCATACTCAGCAGAGGATCTTTTAATACTCATTATGAGGGTTTGCAATATTCAAAGTGTCTTGAGTCTCCTTTGATATGTTTTGAGTTCTGAATTATATTACTCAAGCAATGAAATCAAAGAAGAAATATCCATTGTGATCTATGTTTTTGACTTTGATGCAGGTTCCTTTTAATTGCTTAGTATATATTTGGTTGGCATGAAGGGATTTCTATAGATAATGTGAAATTTTTGTACGATCAACTCTGTAGGGCTATTTGTATTAATTCAACCTACGATTTCAATGAGTAAACATTTTAGCTTAAATTTGATTCCATTGCGTTTTATATTGAAATGTGAAATCTCTGTCCATGTTTTTTATTGTGCTTTTATGGTCAAGATTAACAGAATAAAGATACATATGATATTATGGCCTACTTCCATTACTATCTCATGCTACTCAATATCTTTGAATGCCTGGTACAGTTAGGTATATTAATGTATGTGAGAAATGCATACTAGGGCATTGAACTGTCAAGAATTTCTCTAACCCACCTAAATAATTTTTTGATGAATTTACGATGGAGATTCTGTTCATGCAAAATATTTCTTGAACTTCTATAAGTTGGGAAATTCATACACACTATTAAGTAAGTACTGATTAAGAAAATACTGACACAAATTTCATCAATCATAAACCACAAGACATTATCATTTCTAGAATATGTTGTGACTAAATAGAGAAAGTTACTAAACTTTTCATATTTCTTTGTTTGATTTTTTCAAGCTAATTTTCTTAATTCTGGGAAGATATTACTACCAGACGACTTCTCTGGTATGGACATGTTGGAATTAGAAACAGAGCTTCTCCAAATTCCAGAGCTTACAGAAGTGGTAAAATACCAAAGGAATATACTAGGTAAGACTGACATATGAAGGCCATGCAGTTTGTGAGATAAGTTTGCACAAACTTATGTCGACCAATTTTGATATATGTTTATATTTGTTTTACTCATTAAAAACACGACAACTCAAAATGTTGTTCTTTGGGTAGTCTCTGAATAGTTGTCTTTCTGTGCATGCTTTATCCTTGTGTTTCCCTTTTTCATAAGTGCCCACAATTTTTTTTACATGCTGCAAGTAAGGTCATGCATATATTGTAATATATACATAATGACACTCTTAGATAAAGCTTCCAGTCTGCCCTCTTCAGTATGTGGGTGTGAGGTGGAGGGAAGAAAGACTGTTGGTATGACCTGTGCCTATTTGAATTTCTGCCCTCGCCTCTCAAGGAGAGGGAAAAACTCATGGTAAACCCCTCTTCTGTCCTCCAGGGCCAGCAGAAACACTGTTGGGGCATTTATTGGGTTGGGATATGGCCCAAAGCCTCAACCGCCATCCCCACCCCATTGCATCAAAAACAAATCCTTGGTGGCTAGGGGGTTACTGACTCAACACCCCGCCCCATTTGGCTCCTATGTACTGACAGACTGTTGGGGCTTAAGGGGAAACCTATTTTGTTTAAAATAATAAGGCCCTGCGCTCCCAAATAACCAACTTTATTACTGGGCGGCGCAATTAAAAGTAATCAACCAGTGGTTGCATGCTCCGCAGTCCGACCCAGCACTTAAGGCAGACAGGGAATTGCTGGGCACAAAAGGAATGCTATCTCCCCTCTACGATAAAAGACTGACCGCAGCCCTCATCAGACCTTTACAGCACACCATGATCATTTGGCACGCCGCCCAGGCCAAACTGGGCTGGCGTGGGACTCTAACCCAGTTTACGCCATTGTGTCTGAACTTGGGTGGCAGAGTGGGCTAAAGAACGGTGATGGATCAAACCCAGATCTTTTGACTGGGTGTGAGTGTTTGATTGGTTCAGATGCTCCTTCCATCACCACCCCCTTTTGTACTGTTGTGGGATATAAAGCGCTTAGGTAGTCTCAGAAATAGTAAGGGCTTTGATAAATGGGACGATATTGGTATTTGTAACAAAAGCGTAGACACTTTCCAAACACAGCATGTGCTAACACGCTGTGTTTGGAAACTGTCTACGCTGTCTAGGCTTTTGTTACTAAAGCGCGGGGCAGACTCTGGCCTTTTGCTTAAGTATTGCTGTTAATTGGAGCCCGTGAAGGGGCTCTGATTAACAGCAATACTTAAACAAAAGGCCAGAGTCAGCCCCGCGCTCCCACATAGCCGCAAGCGCCACAAGCCCTCCCCCGCCTCCTTACCTGCACTCCTCACACCCGCTCCGCCGCATTCCAGCCGCTCGCATCTTTCAAAGCGGCCGGCGGTGCGACGTCCTGCCTATGTGCGCGCTCCACGCGAGGTGGTGCGCGCTGAGGTCAGGAGCGGTGCACGCGTGCGCGTGCCCTAGAGGGAACGGTGCTCATGATATAGGCGAGTTTGAGGACTCGGAATGGCAAGAAGCGCTGGCCTCTTCGCAAGAGGTAGGCATATCCTCACGGCTCCGACTGTTGCAGCTTCGAATTCGAATAGACTGAGGCGGATGCCCTGACTACTTGCCGCTTGGTTCATAGACAGACTGCTGGTGGTGCTGTCTTCAACTGCGAGCATAACCACGGAGCATCCCGTGATGGTTTAACCATTGGGAGCGTGTTTCGAATATACGAGTATAAGATCGATTGATCTCAAATCCGGAGACTTATTGCTGTCGGTTTCCTTGACCCAGGGCGACTATCGTCTATTCACGACATAATTTGGAAGAAGACGGTTGGTTTTATAACCTTTATTAAGATAACGATACAGTGAAATCGTAGTGAATACTTGGACCTTGGAGGTTAGCTTAAACCCCAGATGAGATTTTGGGTGTTCATGTGGGATTCAAAATAGTATATCCTGAAGAAAGTGTTGGCTTTTTAATCATCAGCCCACCAAAACGCATTGATGCTTACTTGAGAGGGAATACGTTAAGTTTGTGAAGCAACAACTCTGATTGTAAAAATAACTAGTTCTACAAAAGCAATAAATGTGTTAGAGTCTGATTGCTGTTAGGCTTTTGTATTTTCCTCATTTCAATAGGAATTATTTATTCCTTATCGTTGTTTCCCATTTGTGTTTCCTATTGTTTTTTATTGTATACAAGTGCAATTTTTATATGTATTATCTTTATTGATCTATTGTGTACTGAGGTTTTTAATATCTGCTTAAATAAAAAAAAAATTATGGTTACTTTTACATTTCCTCTTTGTTCAATGGTTTGATCTAATGGTGTAGATGTGAGTGCATGTGCTCTTCACAAACTGAGCTCATTCGCTTTGGGGACACGCTCACCTTTCCCTTCCTGCTCTCCAGACCTTCGTTGGCTGCCCTGTTCTCCCTCCCACCGCCGCAACACACCATCTTGCGGCCGCCGGGTGGAGGGAGAACACTACAACTCCCGGGGTCCTCTGCGGCCGCTGCCGCCAATCCTGCGCCCGGAGGCGCTTTAAAACCACGAGAGCCCCGGTGGAGCGGGTGCTCTTCACAAACTGAGCTCATTCGCTTTGGGGACACGCTCACCTTTCCCTTCCTGCTCTCCAGACCTTCGTTGACTGCCCTGTTCTCCCTCCCGCCACCGCAGCACACCATCTTGCGGCCGCAGGGTGGAGGGAGAACACTACAACTCCCGGAGTCCTCCGCGGCCGCTGTCGCCAATCCTGCGCACGGAGGCGCTTTAAAACCACGAGTGCCCACGCGTCGTGGAAACACGTCGCGGGAACGCGCCGGGCGAAGCGCGGGCCAATGGCGGGCCCGTTTAAGCCCGTTCAAGACCGGCCAAGGACGGGACGGGCCACCCATCTAACATCTACACCTGGACATAAAGGTTAGTGTTGCCTATTAAGATGTCTAACTCTCCGGAAGTCAGCCACAGTAGCAGGAAATCAGCGGGAGGCTCTTTATTGGGAACTCTAGATAATTTCCTTATTAGGGTATCAACTGCACTTGCCAAGGATATAGAACTTTCTGAGAAAAGACTATCCTTGGACATATCCTTTGATAAAAGATCATCCCTGGGTCCCTTGGCAGGAGCCAGATCACCGATACATATTCCAACTGACCTACTGGGCACGCTTCCTCCGTCTGGAGTGGAGGCATCCACTTTGTCGCCTCAGTCAGTAACCATCTTAAATATAAGTGATACCTCTCTAATAGAGGGAGTTCCTGCCAGTGATGTAGGGAGAGCCCCATCCCCTAACATTAAAACTCGTTCTGCTGGCCAAGTAAAAGCAGGCCTGGTCCAGCAGAAGGGGGGGATGCAAGTAAAAAGGAAGCGTCCTGGGCCTCAAACACTTGCTGGGGGAAAAAAGCTAAGTCCGGTAAAAATATCACTCCTGCTGACGATCCAGTAGTGACGCCATCATCTTGCCCCACGCAACATGAACAGTTGGATAAAAACGGACAGGGACGTCACCCGGACAATAAGGGGGAGGAGTTACATCTGGACTTGGGCCCTTCCTTTTGGAAAAGACTGGAAGGCACTTTTAAGAAGTTATGTGAACCACTACATGAGCGATTGGACTCTATTGAAAATAGATTGGTGTGTCTCGAACTTTTACTGGTAACATCTCAGAAAAATGCTGGTTCAAGGCACAATGCCCATAATGGTCAGGCAAAAAGTCCTGTAGTCCAGGGTTCTACTTGCCCTAGTAGTGGTGCCGGGAAGGGGCAGGGCGGTAGACCGATCTTAGTTGCTGATAAGGTGCACATTGGTAATCCCCAATCGCCTAAACTGATAGAGGTGGGAAACACAGTACAGCCAAATGGGGTGCCCCAAATTACTCCGGCCCGCACAGTCGCACCCCCATCTAATACTCAAGCAGGGGTTAGAGCGACACCATTGAGCAAAGGGAGTAATCAGGGATATGCACCAAGACGGATGCCAGAAAACAAAACTTTATTAATTTACCCAGGGCTCACAGTGAGGTTCCTTTACCCTACATTGACCTCCCTCCCCAATCAGCCCCTTTCTTGGTAGTTTTGGCAGGGGTCCCACCGGTAGCTCAGGGGAAACGTGAATCACTCCTAGACCTCAAGCATAAGTGTATTTTCTGGCTTAATAAACACCGTCCATTGCCAGCAAATATGCAAGCTAATATCCTGGGAGCTAGGAGAGTTAACTGGATAGGTAGGGGTTGTAAGACGGTGGCAGGGGACTGTATCATTATTAATTTTAAAGACCAGGTATGTGTTAATTACATCTGTAACTGGCCTCATAATGATCAGTCTAATGAGATACAAGCACTACCCTTAGCTTATTTCTATGAACCCCCAACTCCGGTTTCCTTTGAGAGGGATATGTTTTCACAGAGGCTATACCAAATTTCTGCCCATTGGGGAACATAAGGTTGTTCAATAGATTCCAGCCCTTGTCGGGACTGGAGGATTGCGACTGACAGTTTGAACCCCAAAGGCTTATCCCGGACAGTAGAGCTGGGGGCACAAGGGAAGGGGCAGAGATATGGAGAGGGAACGAAGGGAAGGAGGAGGGTGGCCAAAGCTTCATGTGTGATGGTTATATCGAAGACTTTAACCTAGATCGGCCACTGGGAAGGCAGACACATGCATATTTAGGTCCAAGGGATCTCTCTCCACGGGATGGGTTGGCCGTATCATCTGATGGTCCATTATGTCAGACATCTTTTATCTCATGGAACGTGGTGGGACTGGGGTCAAAATTTAACTCGCATGCTTGGGTACAATTTATTGATCACTTTGACATTTGCTTGTTTCAAGAGGTTTGGGCGGTTGAACCAATGTTCAGAGTAGGCTATTTGAATTTTTTTGTTCCCGCTGTCAAAAAATGCCAGGGGCGACCTATGGGGGGATTAGTGATATGGGTTAGACAGTCCTTAAAATGTAACACCAAGCTCCTCCCAGTTGTAAGCAATGATATTCTCGGGGTTAGGTTTAGTTTCCCTGCAAATTTGGAAATTGACATTTATAATGTATATTCTAGAGGGCTTCAAGGTGGCAAGAAATCTGATGTTGTGGCAGAGTTGGATATACTACTGCAGGCTACCTCTCCAAACATATTGCCATTGATTGCAGGGGACTTTAACACCACGTTTGAGCCCCTTGGCTTGGATGATACACATCTAACAGAGGACGAGGATGCTAGGTGGGGAGTTCCTCAACTCAGTACCAAACCCATAAGAAAATGGACTGAGGCCGCAATTCAGTTAAAGAGCCTCTGCATGGGAAACCAGCTGAGGGCTGCCAACGGGCGCACATTGTCTGATAAAATGGGAAAGGAAACTTTCGACAATGGTGCCAGGGCAAGCAACATTGACTATTTACTTGTCCCCCATCGGATGTGGTCTACCCTTTTGGACATGGAGGTGGTGACTCGTATTGAGAGTGACCATAATCCCCTGACTGCATTGTTCTCGGTCTACATAATGGGGATGAGGATTATGGGGGTCTTACCCTTCCAAGTGTGCCCTTGGCTAATGACGAGCGCCACCTTAAGTGGCGTCAAGTGGTAGACCACCAGGAAATCATTGGTAAGATTGAAGGGGACCTGGAATGGGGTACTAGAGGCGATGGAGGAAGTCACTTTGAAAGGGATTTCCCTCAACCTTTTGCTAGAGGCACATAATAGGTTTTTCACTAAATTAAAAACATATTTTTGTAAACTGAGTTCAGGAAATAGAAGAGTTCAAATTAAAAAAGAGCTGGTAGAATGGCTCCTGCCGCCAAGCTAGGGGAGAATTGGGCCAAGCCCTAAAGACCAAAGACATGGGCCTTATAAAATTGGCCCGTAAAAATTATAGGCTTAAGCAACATATAGCTAAAAGGGACTGGGAAGAGTGCATGTGGCACGCAAAGAATCCTAAACTATTTTGGGATATTTTTAAATGGGATAGAGGAGGGCATCATGAAAGCCCCCAAAACAATGTCGACCGAAACTTATGGGTTGACTATTTCCAGCCCCAATTTGACAACAGGGCGATTGGAATCAGTGTGGGAGCATTTGATTATACTTTTTATAAGGAGGCTGCCTTTACACTAGGAGAAGTGGACAGTGCTTTGGACCTAGTCACCGAGGGACGTGCTACTGGCATGGATTGTGCCCCCGCAGATCTATTTCTAAATAATAGAGGGCGATGGTGGTTCTATATTTTATATGTGGCGAACGCCTAAGCCCAAGGGATGGAAGTCCCTAAATTATGGAAGGGGCAGAAATTGTGCCAGTGTACAAAAAAGGGGACAAGTCATTAGCAGGAAATTATAGGCCAATAAGTCTGATTGACTGTATACAAAAGATCATGGGGCGTTTAGTTCTAGGTAGAATCCAGTCCTGGATGGATAATGATAATATCTTGAGTCACCTCCAGGCTGGTTTTCGCCCAAAAACAAGTACCATAAACCAGGTTTTCCGGTTTATTATGTGATATTGGCGCACCGTAATCCTGGAAAAAGGTACCCTGTATGCTGTCTTTGTTGACTTAAGGGCGGCTTTTGACTTGGTCCCACGCAACATATTATGGAAAGTCCTTGCGGGGTTGGGGATGGCACCTGAACTGCTGAGTTTGATTGTCCGCTTACATGAGGGTACGTTCGCTTGGGTTCGATGGGGTTGCCAGGGAGAGGTTACAGGCAAACAGATCCTCATGTTTGCGGACGACACCCTCATCATTTCGAAAACACCTAGCGGGCTCCAGCTCGCACTGAAACGCTTTGAAGACTTTTGCCTGGATAGGGGTTTAGAAATAAATACGACAAAAACTAAGTTTATGGTTCTTACTGGCCGTAAAAACCATGGGTCTGCCAGACCTTTTAGAGGGTCAATATATATGAATGGTTCCCCGCTGGAGAGGATAGATGCCTTTACATACCTGGGGGTTACCCTCCAGAGAGATCTGGGGTGGTCTATCCAATTAGATATCGTAGTGCTAAAACACCGCCAGCAGGCATTCTTTTAAAAAAAAATTCCTCTTCGATAACAAAGCCCATCAGCCCATTGTTGGAGGTATACGGGATGAAGGTGTTAGGTTCGGCACTTTATGGTGCTGAAATTTGGGGATTCGAGGATTTAAGAAAACTGACGCTGGCATAAAATGAATTCCTGCGGAAAGCTACTAGCGTTCCCATAAGTACCCCGTTAATACCATTAATGTGGGATCTTGGAAAAAAGGGGGTGCAAGATCTTGCCTATCTACGGCCATTATTATACTGGTGCCGTTTATGGTCCACTGAAGAATTACGGCACTATGCCCAGGGGCTGAGGGAGATAATGATTATGGATTCAGGCCAGAAAATTCATTGGCTGAAGGCCATTCGGTCTTTACTTTTCAAATTGGGATTGAGGGAACTCTGGGATGACCCGGAACCCGCCATATTCCCCTCCAAACAAATTGTAAAAGAAAAGTATTGGCAGATGGTGATCACAGAAGCAAGGACAAAGGGACTCTCCTCGCACTTAATAGGCCGATTCATGGAAATCAAAGCCCGACCGAAGCTGGAATTATATTGGGACATCATTGGGAAACAGCAAGACCGTAAGCTCTATTTCCAACTGAGAGTAGGTTCCCTTCCAGTAAGGTCTTTTACAGCTAAATGGACAGGTGAAAATGGAAATGATAGATGTCCTAAGTGTGGGGAGGAACAAGAGTCACTAAGTCACTTTCTCTTCTTCTGTCCTTTATAAATGTAATGTAAATGTAAATGTAAATGTAGTATACTTGTAAAGCGCACAGCTGCCCCAGCAACGGGGCGTCCCGGCGCTGTATAACTCTGGGGAACCCGTCCTGGCTTTCCCTGTGGGATGGTCCCTGCTGGGAGTCCCCAAGGGGGAGCCAGGCATCCCCGGAATTGGTGGGGCCGTTGTGGAGATTAGGCAAGCTAATGCCCAGAGTTGCCGAGTGTGATCCCTGATTAGAGTAAGCACCGAAGCGAGAATTATCGAGTCCGCTGACCAAGGTCCACAACCCTGCCGCGTCGGGAATCGAACCCTGGTCCCGGGCCGACTTCTGCTCTCGGGTCTGCTGTCTCTAACCAGTGAGCCACACTACTCCACTTTGTATTCGGCCCCTAGATCGATGTGGATTAAGCCTATATGTAAATCGTTGGGTATCTATAGATACCAAGAGGCTCTAAGAATCCTATGTACTGACCCGACGCCCCTAATTGCTGTTGCAGTGGCTACGTTTTTTAAATGGCTTGGGTAATCCGTATAAAACAAATAGCAGCAGGCATGTGAATATTAAGCTGTTTTTACTTGAAAAGTTTTTGGGGGCTGATTTTATTCCTCCGGACCAAATGTATATTGATGAGTTTGTTTTTAGGATCTATGAAATAATGTAAGAAGATATTCGGCAATAGTCCAATGTAGTTTAATATTTTTTTAAAATAATTATTGTATAACTTTTAATGGAATTTTAATCTAAAATTGTGTATTTTATGTATACTTTTATGACTTAATTGTCGAATAAAGTTTAAGAATTTGGAGTGTATGTGATACATAATCTTACCCAAAGGGGAACTTCTGTCTTGACATTTGTCGTTGTTGGTATCCCTTTTGGCTGTTGGGTCCCTCTCTTTTATTAGAGCAGCTTCGAATTCAACACCATTCATATTACACCAGGCACACCTTACACAGAATAGGTAGAGTGCCACACCCCTTCTGTCTCCGCTGCTGCTGGGATGAGGGTACCTTTTTCCATACACTATGGGAATGCCCCAAAATCAAGGAATAAATGGGCTCGGGTGATGAGAACAATGTCACAGTCGACGGGTGTATCACTAGTGCCAGAGCCCAGACGCTGCCTGTTAAATGTATGGGAACCGAATGACTTAACTCGTCAAGCACAGAGCTGGGCCACACTAGGGATCATGGTTGCTAAGCGGAATGTGGCCCAGAAACGCGGTGGCGGTGGAGGTGCCAACGCTTACCACGTGAGGGAGGGACATGGAGGCGGCTATGTTTACTGAAAGAACGGTGTTCATTAATCGGGGGTGCCCCCAAAAGTGGAGTAAAATCTGGGGAGCATGGAATAGCTTCAGAGGGGACTATGCGAGACACCACTCGAGCAAGACGATGAGAATTCGGACTCGGAAGGATGATGATACACACATAAACTGCAAGTGGGGCGTTGATCATAAGAAAGTTATTCTGGCGAGATGTGATATAAATCTATTGCTTGTGCTTTTATGTACTGTGATACTGTCTTGTGCTGAAATATTAAGTGTACGGTTTAAATACTGCATGATGATTGGAAACAATAACATTTTTCCCCCCAAAAAAATATTAATAATAAGGCCCTTATTTATGAAGAGCTTGCATCGCCAATCCATAAAACATTTTGATGCATTGGTGGCGCAAACATGACTCCATGTTTATAAGCTGACTTATCCGTGAGGATGCATCACTTTTCCTACCCCTGCACCAGTGTCACGAGGAAACTGCTTCGGAATGGACTGCGTCACGTAAGTATTAAAATATGCAATGTAGGTGTCCGTCGTAAATTGCTGCGCAAAAGTGACTCTTGATATTTATGACATTTCACAAAAGTGACGCAGCTGCAGCTTAAGTGGCACAGCTGTGCGGTTACGACAAAATCACTGCACCTGCAAAGCGCATGCGTAGGGAATGACGCATCCATGCAGATATATGAAGAGAGGGGCTTATTTACAAGCCCCTAACCGCTGGTACAACACTTTTTATATTCGAAGAAGTGATGCATCGGTGGCACGAGGGGCTTGTAAATAAGCCCCAGAAGCTGGACAGGACAGTTCTGCAACTTGCACTACAGTATCCAGGTAGTCATTTTGCAGCTGGGAGCCAAACAGATTGCCACCACCATCCACCCCACCACAAACACCCCCCAATTCCCCCCACAAAGGCAAATATTTCTCCAAAGGGGTACTCTGTAAGACCTCAGGGGATAGGAGGTCATCACTCTTTTATCGCCTGAAGGAGCAGTCCATAGTAAACTTGCTAAACCTGATTGTTCCATGGCTAGAAATCACAGCTAACAGGCCTATCAACATACCTCCACAGGCTAAGAGCATGGCGGTGTTACATATGCTGGTGTCGGGCTCATTCTAAACAACAGTTGCCAGAGTGGCTGGAATATCTCAGCCATTCTTCTGCTAATTCCTTCATCATTCAGCTGACACCCCTCTACCTCCTTTCCCCCAGCACCAAGGAACTTCAGATGGAGATAAATCAAGGTTTTTATGATATAGCTGGGTTCTCTTCCAGGGGATGCTCATCAATAGTCATAAGCACTGAATTATCTCCGCCCATAAGCAGGAACCTGGAACATATAGCCTAATACATACATATGTGTAAAATATATAAAAAGAGTACATAGTACTAAATAATTATGCACATATACATGTATAAACTAATAATATGCAGCCCTTACCATATCCAATAGGCTAATAAAGCCATAATTAACTGTCTTCTGCAGAATGAAAATAACTAATAACATATAATGCAAGAAAAGGACCTGAACCTTAGATGCATTCCACAGAAAACAACCTTTTATTTTCACCAAAGAGCAGGTAATAAAAGGCAATTAGCCTAAACAGGCTGCATAAATAAATAACATCCCTGTACAGAAAAGGAGACTGGCACCTCGCCTTTAAGGTCTCAGAGAATCTAAGCACTTTGCCTTTAAGGCCTCCAGGAGAACCCTGCTCCCATCATGACCCACAAGTCACAGTTAGGTCAGTTCTTTTTTCCGGCTCTTTCTGAGAGGAACCTGGAACTTGAGCTCGACTGAATTTGATTGTTTTCAGTCAGTATTTGGTTATTTCTTACTTTTTTCAACAGTTTTGATTGTTGGTGGTATTTTTCAATCTTTTCTGACTAATTGATAGCTATTCTTTAGTCAGTTATGACACCTTTATTTTACACTGTCCTTCCTGTGGGAGGATGATGTCCAAAACAGACCCTCATTCTGTTTGTGTGGTTTGTTTGCCTTCCTCGCATGACATAGAAAAATGTTACCACTGCCTTAAACTTTCCGGAAGGACTCTGAAGGAAAGAGAGAAGATTCGACTTCCGGGGCTTATGGAGAGGGAGAAACGTCATGAAAAGGGCCCAGGAAGTGAGGTTCCTGTGGAAGAAGCAAGTAGACCGACGTCTAGATCTCCACAGTCTATAAGGAGTTCTTTGTCGTCTTCAATGGGGATACAGATTGTTCAAGTAACATCGGAGGGCTCTCCGGTGCGCAAGTCACCTCCTGTTGGCATGTCCCCTAGATGGCTGGAAAGCATCCGTCATTGGATAATGCAGCCCAGAACTGGTGAAAGGCCTCTTGCCCTGGAATGTTCAAGACCATCTGCTAGTAGGTTCTGGATCTCCAGTGAAACAACGTTCACGCTCGAGGGATCGCAGTAAATCTCATTGGTCTCCTACACCAAGGAGGAGACAGAGGTCTCCTACCACAACCACATCAACGAGGTCATCTTACAGAGACTATTCTCCCACGATTTCCTCAACGCCACCTTCCAGGGTATCACCCGTTGATGATCTAGGGACTTTCAGTGAGGTGTTCTGTCAGGGGCCCAAAAAGTTTAATATAACTATGTCTGTACCTCCAGTTACTTTCTCTGTTATATTTGAGACATTACATCATAAGTCTTCGGCGAGACCACTTCTACTTAGGATTAATAGAACCGGCAATGAAGACATTCTTAACACCTGCTACAGTGGGTTCGGGGCCCTAGAGAATTGCAAAGAAATATAAGGCTCCAGATCAGGATCCTTTATTCCTAGGTACTGACCTACCACTGGATTCACTCAAAGTTGCCGCTGCCAGGAAGGCACATTCTGCTACGTCCATTTCATCTCCTCCACCAGAAAAGGACCGCAAGAACATGGACTCCTTGGGACGGAGAATGTGTAATACGGCTGGTTCTGTAATAAGGGTGGCGAGTGTGGCTGATCTGCTGGGTCGCTACGACCGTCATTTATGGGACTCCTTGACGAGATTTGTTGAGAAATTGCCCAAGGAAGATCAGAAAGATTTCTTGGAAATAGTGCAAGAAGGAGGTTTGGTGGCCAATCAGATTATTAGTACGGCTGCTGACTGCGGATTTAGCAGCTCATGGTTATGCCCATGGCATCTGTTCCAGACAGATTCGCCTGGCTCCGCCTCACGGGCCTTAAGCCCGATGCCCAAAGGAAAAATGTCAATTTGCCTTTCAATGGAACAACGCTGTTTGGGTCTCATGCAGACGATGAGATGGCTAAAATGAAGACTGAACTAGATACTCTAAAGGCCGTTGGCTTAGAGAAAAAGAAGGAGTTTCGTCGTCGCTTTCGTCCCTACAACAAGAGGTCTTTTCAACAGTGTGGGCAAACATCGAACTGGTCTTCGCAAAACCAGGGCCAATCTCAACAGAGGTCGCAGTTTCAACAACGCAGGCCTGGGCGTGGCAGAGGTGGTAACAGAGAGCAGTCTACAGTTTCAAAACAGCCTCAGAAACAATGAGACGGAACTTTCTCCAAGGCCGTTGTCCACTCTGGTAGGAGGAAGCATTGCATTATATCTGGACGACTGGAGGCAATTAACAGAAGACAGGTGGGTCATCGACATCGTTCTGAACGGATATCCACTCAAATTCAAAAAACCTCCACCTTCCATAAGTCCAAAAGGTATTTGTCATCAAAACCACAGTCTACTACAAAAGGAAGTGAAACCCCTATTAAACAAAAAAGCCATAGAGAGAGTTCCACTTCCACAGAGAAATAAAGGGTTATACTCTCACTTCTTCCTTGTGCGAAAGAAAGGTCCCAGAGCAGAGTACAGACCTATACTGGATTTGAGATTGTTGAACAGATTCATTCGAAGAGAGAAATTTCAAATGTTAGCACTTCATCAAATCTTCCCTCAACTCCACCAAGGGGACTGGATGTGTTCCATCGATCTAAAGGTTGCATACTTTCATGTTCCAATTTTAAAGAGACATCGCAAGTTTCTAAGATTTCGAGTGTCTGTTCATCATTACCAATATGCAGTGCTTCCGTTCGGGCTGAAGTCAGCTCCCCGAACATTCTCCAAGTGTACGGCGGTGATAGCCACTTTTCTTCAGAAGCAGAGGATTTTCATTTACCCTTACTTGGACGACTAGCTCCTGAAAAGTTCGTCTCCATCTCTGCTGGAGGATCATCTCGCAAGATGTCTTCAACTCCTGCAAAAGTTGGGACTTCAGGTCACTTTCAAGAAGTCCATACTAAACCCAACTCAAAAGATTCACTATCTGGGTTCCTTCCTGGACACAGAAAAAGTAAACGTGTGTCCTTCGGAGGAGAGGTGGTTATCAATTCGAGCAAAATGTTAGTTTCTTCTTCATACAAGTTTCCCGACAGTTCGTCAAGTGTCCTCCCTACTGGGGTCAATGGCGTTGTGCATCTTTATTGTACCAAACGCAAGGTTGCACATACGTCCACTGCAGCAATGTTTAGAAGATCAATGGATGCAGCTGTCTGGGTGCTAGGAGGATCAGATAATCCTTCATCAGGCAGCCAAGGATTCCATCCGATGGTGAATGAAGAGGTCGCACATAATGAAAGGAGTGCCATTTCATCAAGATCCTCCAACTCAGTCTTTGATCACAGATGCCTCTCTCCAGGGTTGGAGTGCTCATATGGGCCCTCTGCAAGTACAAGGTCTATGGTCAGAATCCGAGAGGGGCTACCACATCAATCTGCTAGAACTAAGAGCGGTACATCTAGCTCTCAAGCCCCTGTTTCCATCGTTCAGGTCTCGATCCCTTCTGATTCAAACAGACAATACAACAACAATGTATAATTTAAACAAACAGGGGGGTTCCCGGTCAAGGACTCTCTCCATGGAGGCTCTGACCATATGGCACTGGTTGCTGGCAAGGGACTTGTCGATAGTGGCTGTTCATCTGCCGGGCTCCCTCAATTCTCAGGCGGATTTCCTCAGCAGGGACTTTGTCGAGGCTCACGATTGGGTCCTCAACGACGGAGTCGCAGACAATATTTTTCAGGCATGGGGAACTCCAGACATCGACCTGTTTGCAGACGCGAGAAACGCAAAATGCCCCGTCTTCGCATTCAGGTTTCCCCAGGAGGGATCTCAAGGGAATGGCCTTTTGATAGATTGGTGTCAGAATTTACTGTACACTTTTCCTCCGATCCCATTAATACCAGCAGTGATCAACAAGATGTACAGGACCAACTCCAGGATGATTCTCATTGCCCCGGAGTGGCCTCGCCAGTGGTGGTTTCCAGACCTTCTTCAGTTGTCAGAAGTGCCACACAGGAGATTGCCATGTCGCCCGGATCTTCTGACCAAGCAGGCGGGGAGAGTGTTCCACCCCAACTTGTTCTCCCTTCGGTTGGCAGCATGGCTCCTGAAGTCATCCAGTATGGTCACTTGCAATTAAATCCAGACTGTATGCATATCTTTAAAGAGGCGAAACGTCCTTCTACAAGGAAGTCATATGCTTTCAAATGGAAATGATTCTTACTGTGGTGTGTGGACAATGGACATGATCCCATCCAAGGTCAAGAGCAGGTGATTTTGCCTTATTTGCTGCATTTGGCGAAGGTTGGCCTTCAGATTAACTCTATTAAAGTTTTTTACTTTACCGACTTTTTTTCCAAATCCTGCGAATCCTCCAGAAAGATCTCTACATTCTTTAGATCTTAAGAGGGTTCTCAAGTTTTATTTGGACAGAACAAAGGCATTGAGAAATTCAGACCGTTTGTTTGTTAACTATGGTCCTATTAACACGGGGCCTGCAGCGTCCAAAAGATCCATATCAAGGTGGATTGTTTCTTGCATTGTCCTAGCCTACCAATTAGCCAACAGATCTTTGTCAGGAAGGCCTAAGGGTCATTCTACGAGGGGAAAGGCTTCTACTACAGCTCTCCTAAGGAATGTTCCTATGGCGTAGATTTGTAAAGCAGCTACATGGCGTTCAGTCCATACTTTTACTCGCCATTACTGTCTTGATTCAGACACACAGGCAGATGCTCAGGTTGGGCAAGCCTCATTAAGAAACTTGTTTGCTAATACTAGCTAAAATGTATGTGTCAGACTGATTTAATCTCTATTTTCTGTTCGCCGCTTGGAAGTGGGTATGAGCTTGCTACTCTATTCAGTGCTTATGACTATTGATGAGTATCCCCTGGAAGGGAAGAATTAGTTACTTACCTGTAATCCTACTTCTCTTCCAGGGGTATACTCCTCAAAGTCATAAGCACCCTCCCGCCTCCCCGGGCGAGCAGTAGCATTGTTTTTGATATGTTATTATTGCATTTTGTATACAGGTTCCTGCAGGTATTTCCTATACCGTACAACAGAACTGACCTAACTGTCACCTGTGGGGCATGATGGGAGCAGGGTTCTCCTGGAGGCCTTAAAGGCAAAGTGCTCAGATTCTCTGAGACCTTAAAGGTGAGGTGCCAGTCTCCTTTTCTGTACAGGGATGTTATTTATTTATGCAGCCTGTTTAGGCGAATTGCCTTTTATTACCTGCTCTTTGATGAAAATAAAAGGTTGTTTTCTGTGGAATGCATCTAAGGTTCAGGTCCTTTTCTTGCATTATATGTTATGAGTTATTTTCATTCTGCAGAAGACATGTAATTATGGCTTTATTAGCCTATTGGATATGGTTAGGGCTGCATATTATTAGTTTATACATGTATATGTGTATATTTTTTTAGTACTATGTACTCTTTTTATATATTTTACACATATATATGTATTAGGCTATATGTTCCGCTTATGGGCGGAGATAATTCAGTGCTTATGACTTTGATGAGTATACCCCTGGAAGAGAACTAGGATTACAGGTAAGTAACTAATCCTTCTCGCACATGCTGGGTGCCATGGACTGCACGCATGTGCAATGTGTACCTCCTGCAGCCACATCACATATGTATAGGAGCCGTAAGCACACCCACTCCATCCAGGTACAGGCCATTGTGGACCGTCGGGGACTCTTCCCCAAAATGCTGGCCAAATACCCTGGCAGTGTGCATGATGCTTTTATATTCCAGCACTTCATCAACAATGACTGCTTTAAGAATGGCCATTATGACAATGTCCTACTTGTAGGTAAGCTAAAATGTAATACCCAACACAACCCCTAACATGTATGAATGGGTCACAAAATGCCCATGATAGTGTCAGTTGAGGCAGATAGAAACTGAAGTAAGAGAGGTGTGGTACTTTTATGCACCATGTATCATGGTACATGTGCCAGGTAAACCAACTAAATGACAATGTTAAGACACATAAAGGTGCTTTGGTGAAATTACTGTTGTGGAAGGGTATAGAGCATTGTATGTTTTGGACAAATGTGTTGTAGCATCCATGTGTGTAAGTAATAGTATCCAGGGGGATGTGTGTGTGACAACATGGAACCTCCATGGTTCAACAGGCATTTCATGTATCCCAACACACACACATGTGTATCTATTCATGGACATGTACATTTGTCTTTGGGACACAGGTCTCCCATGTCAACAGGTACCTATGACAGAACAACAACCCAAGTATCTAGCATATCCAGCTGGTTGAATATTGTTGGGTGAGCACATACCATGTAGTGCACATGAGGTAGTCTAATTAGACATTTGCGCAATATGTAACATTTACATCACAGTCATGACAGAAATATGTAGGATCTACCAGCTCATGCTCATCACTTACCATAACATAGAGTAATGGATGAGAAAAGTGCCAATGCGTCAACAACTGAATGCCTGACACATCGGAGCTCAACAAGCACCCTGCCCCTCTGGTGTGTCACTTCTTTCATAGGAAAAAGTGATGCACTAGTGCTGCAAGGGGCTTGTAATGGAGCCCATATGGGCCTCATTTATGAGATACCTTGTGGCACTTTTACACCTCCGGAACATCCCGTTTTTGACATTCTTGTGGTGCAATGTGCAGAATCATATTTACAAGGCCACGTAAAGCCACTAAATGTGGATTTTCATAGCCTTATAAATATGTGCCCTTTCACGCAGAACACTGCGTGAAAGGGGCGTTCCATGAGTGTTGCTTTGGGTGTTCCCACACAACACCCATGGAATCTGAAGCATTCCCAGATTTATGCGAAATCATAAACCTAAGAATGCGTCAGAATCTAAAGCCACCCCAGGGGTGGCACTAGGGAGTTGAAGAGGAGAAATGTTTTCATTTCTCCTAATTTTTCCTTTTTCTTTGTGTGCTGCATTCAGCAGCACACATAGAAAGGGGAAGTTGCCTGAATGTATTGATTTTGTGCAGGAAGGTGTACCTTCCTGTACAAAATCAATCCCCCCAACACAGGCACCCTTGGACCATGGTGCAAGGGTGCCTGTGTTGGTGCATTGCAGTACATAAACATACTTTACCCAGCATTCCCTCTGAACTCCCAAGCCATAGATGAAGGCTGGCATGTTCGAGCCCCCAGACAGCCGTGCACTCGGGCCTGCTCACATAGACTGCAAATTCACCCGAGCATCAAACACCAGGAGTGACTGTGAGAAGTTAGCCTGGCATACGATGTCCACTAGTTTTAGTGGGCACCTTGCACTAGTCTAATCAATCCTTATTGATGGTGGTTGTAAAGTCAACCTTATAGAGAAGCTATCCTAGTGGTAGCATGGACCAGCAGTCAATAGGCTAAGACTTCAGAGAGCATGTGAAGCTAGTTGTTTTACCAATTATAATCCCTTGAATACCAAATGAAAGGATACCACACAAGGTATATATCAAATATATATGTATTTATTCTAAACACAACCCCTCTGCATTCTTTATGAGGTCAGAGGTAAAAGTACATCACAAGTTACTCAATTAGCATACAATAAGTTGCAAATATACAGTTTTGCCCTAGGGGCCTAATGAACCGTATACTAAGAAAGTGGTATAAGAACCACTTCTGAAATAGAGAGTAGGCCTAGGACCTAGGGAATCGCTGGGGCTACACTAAACAACCAAAGGTTAGGAAGTAGGAGGCCCACGGGAGACGTGTGCAGTGTCTAAACACAGTTGCGAGTTACCATTGACTTATAATGGGAAACGAAGAAGTTACAAAGTTACTGTTTAAGGGCACTTCCGGATGGACTACGACAAAACCTCTTTAGACTAGGACACTTCAAGAGTCAAGACCCACGGGAGCACCGGAGTACTTGTGTTACCTCACTCAGGGAAGCCGGGTGCATAGGTGCCTTTTGGTGTCCGGTTTCGTCGTCGTTTTCTATGGAGATCTGCAAAGAAGTGCTGCAGGCGACCAGAGGAAAAGTGTCCGGGTGGATCAAAGATTTGAAGAACCTGAACACTCAGAAACATACCTGCTCTGCTGTATTCAGGCGTCGCAGCACACCCGGGACACGCTCGGTGTCACTGGGTGGGCCCGATGATGAAGCATGCCACCAACCAGGTTGGTGGGTGAGGGCTTCATGAACAAACAAAAGGGTTTGTACCTTGTCTTACAGTCTTGAGTCTATGTAAATTCACAAATAGGCTAGTCCTTATTGATTTCACATATAAAACTCTGGGGATACGGACTAGCTACCTAGTCCTCTCTCTCTCCTTTGATAGTGATATATCATAAAACAGCTATAAGGAGATGGTTCCGAAAGCTGCAGAGGGGCTCAGCTCATGCTAGGGCACCCTCTCACATAAAACCAAGCACTCTGCCTCCAGGATTGTCGAGTCCTACCATAGGAGTGACTTGTAGGTGCATATGTGTCTATATATATAGGTAGATATAGGTATACTATATCTAAGTAAGGGGTGATTATACCACCTTACCCAGGCTGTGTGAACAGACCTGTGGTATCAGTTTGGAAAGCCAGCCAGGGGTGGCATAATACATACTGCAGCCCCTGGTAGGCCTTGAATGCACCTATGCCCTGGGTACCTATGGTACACTATACAGGGACTCACAAAGGTGACCCAATACCCAATCTAGTATGTACCTAAAGTACATGGTATCAATTTAGAGAGAGAACAGCTGGGCTGTGGGTCTGATTAGCAGGCCCACCGCCACATCACAGCAAAAAGTGGGGGTGACCATAGGAAGCAGACCCTACTCTCCTACACAACCCCCCCCCCCAACGCAGGGACATTAAACTAACCTTGACCAGTTGAGTCATCATGTTCTAAGTGGAAATATCTGGAGAGTCCATCTGCATTGGCATGGTCATTCCCAGGTCTATGTTCTACTGTAAAGTCCATCCCCTGTAGGGAAACGGACCACCTAAGCAGTTTGGGATTTTCACCCTTCATCCGATTTAGCCACAAGAGGGGCTTATGGTCTGTCTGAATCCTGAAGTGAGTACCAAGCAAGTATAGCCTCAGCTTCTTCAGTGCCCAAACCACATAAAAGGCCTCCCTCTCAATAGCTGACTAACGTTTCTCTCCAGGGGTCAACCTTCTGCTAATAAAAGCTACTGGCTGGTCTTGACCATCTTTATTCAGTTGTGAAAGAACAGCACCTACCCCAACTCAGAAGCATCTGTTTGAACAATGAATTATTTGGAGTAGTCTGGACTTTGCAGAATAGGAGCAGTGCACATGGCCTGCTTCAGGTCATCAAATGCCTTTTGACAGCTTACTGTCCACTGAACTTTCTTTGGCATTTTCTTGGAAGTTAAGTCATTAAGGGGTGTCACTATGGAACCATACCCCTTGACAAATTTCCTGTAGTACCCAGTCAGGCCCAAGAAAGGTCTGACCTGTGTCTGGGTGGTGGGAGCAGTCCAGTCCTTTATGGTCGGGATCTTGCTCACCAATGGTTGAACCTGACCTCCACCTACAAGGTGGCCCAGGTATACAACCTTACTCTGCCCTATCTGGCACTTGGTAGCCTTGATAGTTAGGCCTGCCTTTTGCAGGGCCTCCAAAACATTCTTCAGGTGGATCAGGTGATCTTCCCAAGTCAAGCTAAAGACAGCAATATCATCTAGATAAGCTGCACAGTAGTCATCCATACATGAGAGGACTTACAGATAGATTCATGAAGCTAATTTGCGATCGCAATTGCTGCGATTTAGCAATTGCGACCGCAAATAGAGTAAAAGCAATTCATGAAATTGAAAGTCGCAAAATTGCGGAAGCGCTAAAATAAAATAGCGAATTCGCTAATAAATTCGCAGAATCCTGAAACCTGCCCATTTGCAAACAAAAAATAGCGAGAATCCAAGGATTCTGCGAAATCATTAGCGAAAGCGCTAAATATTCGCTATTGCCATTCATGAAAAATCGCAGATTGCGAAAAACACGAAAATCGCAAATAGCGGCGCGCAATTTAAGGAGAACCCAAACCAAGTGGTAACCAGCAAAGAAAAAAAAGAAAAAGAAAAAGTTGATTAATGTTAACTGCATACAGGTGCTGGCCTGAGCAAACACACTAAAGGACATGCAGCTGGAGACTGAGGACTCTCACAATGCCAGGACTCTACATGGTGGTCAGGCGGCGTAGGCTGCAGCGAGCAGCACAGAACAGGCGTAGGATCCAGGAGTGGATATTCCGGCAGCGGGTCACCCTTCTGGGCCAAACCAGGGAGCAAATCTATGCCAAGTACCGCCTAAGTGGCCCAATGATCATCAAGCTGATCCAGGACCTAGACCCCCTGCTGCAGCATCCAACAAGGAGAACCAATGCCGTTCCCACCCATGTACAGGTATTGTGCAGCCTGCACCTACTGGCCTCCGGAAGCTTCCAGGGGATAGTTGCTGCCGCTGGGGGTATATCCCAGCCCACCATGTCCCGCTGCCTAAGGAGTTTCCTGGATGCAATGCTGACCCAGCTACACCACTACATTTCATTCCCCACCACCCAACAGGACCTAAATGACACCAAGCTCAAATTCAACAACATTGCACATTTTCCGCATGTTATTGGATGCATTGACTGTACCCATATCCACATCTGCCCACCAGCACAAACGGAATACATGTACCGCAACCGCAAGTCCTACCACTCCCTCAATATCCAGATGGTGTGCAACGCAAAGAATTACATCACGGACATAGTGGCCCAATATCGGGGCAGCACACATGACTCCTTCATCTTCCGGCACTGCGGCATTCACACACGACTGGCAAGGGGAGACTTTGGCGAAGGACACCTACTGGGTAAGTACACATGTCCCCAAATACTACACTTTGAGCATGTATCTGTGCAGAATAGGCACTCACCCTCTGCTCATTACCCGTAGGTGACAGCGCCCACGGTCTACGTGAGTACCTCCTCACCCCATACCTCAACCCTGCCACACCACAGCAACGGCGTTAAAATGCTGCACACATACAGACAAGAAATTGCATAGAGAGGACATTTGGCCTATTGAAGAGCCGTTTCCGCATACTGCACAAGACTGGTGGGGCCATCAAATACACACCTGAGGTCTGCTGCCGCATTGTGGCCGTGTGTGCAATACTCCACAACATTGCTACCAAGCGCAGGATACCAGTGGAGATATCTGGCAGTGAGTCAGAAGGTGACAACCGGCCGCCTCCACATGTACGTCATGCACGCGGAGAAGATCCTGCTGAGGGACACAGGCGCCGCAACCACATCACTATTAACTGTTTCTAGTGCACCCATTCCCCTATCACAAAACTGCACCCATGCATGACTAATGTAATAATGACATGAGTGTGAATCATCTTTGACCATTATTCTTTATTGTTTATGCACAATAAATTGGCCTTTAATCATTGAACTGTCTGATGGAGAGAGTATTGCTCCATACCTCCCCATGCTGGGGTAGTGGGTTAGCAGGGGTTGACTGCATGGCCTCCCTCAGAGTGTGTGAGTCCTTACGGTCGGTGACGACGAGACGCCCCAAGTCGTCTCTCTGCATCCTGAGGGACGGTGTTGGCCCCAGTTGCTGATGTTGCCCTGCTGCTGCGGCGACGTGCATCCATCATTGGCAAGGATGCACTGCTGTTGGTTGACGCAGCCTCACTTGCGTCGTCAGCCCCCTCTGCTTCTTCATGGGCAGTGGCCTGGCGGCCGAGCACTGCTGCGGTGAGTGGGTCTAGTGACCTCGCCACATCCTGGCAACACTGCACCATCTGGGCCTGCATGGCGAGTGACCTTCGTGCCAGCTGTGATGTAGCATTACCTACTACATGATTGGACCTAGTGTAGGCCGATAGGCAGGACAGTAGTTGGCGGTGGCGTCGGCGGGTCATGTCCTGCTGGGCTACAAGCAGCTGGTTGTTTTCACGGACTGCAGCGGTCATCTGGGCTATGTGTTGGCCGTTCACCTGCATCTGTGTGAGCATTGCGGCCATGTGACGCGCCTGTGTGCGATGCACCGCCAGCATGCGGCGTTCGATGACCATGCCTGAATCTGGTGTTTCAAGTGCCCTGCCGGTGCCTGCTGGGCCCTGGCGCTGCTGGCGCCTCAGTGCGCTGGTGTGTGACCTGGCACCAGCTGTGCACCTCGTCTGCCTCCGGGGTGGTGGTGGTGGAGCCTGTACCACTGCTGTGGCTGTTTTCTGGGGTCTTGGCTGCACGGCTGTAGCTGCAGGGGTGGCCCTGTCCGCACGGGGTGGTGGTGGTGGTGGTGGGAGCACTGCTGGTGGCTGTGATGGGCCGGGTAGTTGGAAGGACTGGCCCTCACCCTCAGTGTCCTCCTGGCTCTCGGCGATGCGCAGCGCATCGCTGTCTGTGCTGGCTTGCTCACCTGCACCTGTAATGTGAAAGGGTGCATGATTAAAGTCATGTATCTTGCGCATGCAATGTTGATACATACATGCAGCCTTGCTTTCCCTGACTGGCTTTTGGATTTACTTTGCATTGACTGCTCTGGCAGTGTTGGGCTAACTGCGGGTACATGATTACACTACAACTTCCACAATGCAATGGGGCTTTTTTGGTGTGCATGGGCTGCATTGTTGGGGATGTCATGTTGCTAGCTCAGGACTTAAGGGCATTGTTGGGGGACTGGGTCGCAGTCGCATGGCACTTACCTTCAGGTTGTTGGCTGGGTCGAGATGAGTCCAGCTGAAGGACCCCCACGCAGGCTTCAGGCGCAATGGTGTCCTCAATCAGGTCCTCCAATGGGGTGTTCGGTGTGGCTACAGGATCCCCTCCACCGGTGGCCAGTCGCTCCCCAAGCCTCTCAGCAATCCGCTCCTTAGAACGACCTCTCAGGTCGTACCAGCGCTTTTTTAGTTTGTCAATTGTGCGCTGGGTCACACCAACAGAATTGACCTTCGCGCGGATGCGCTGCCAGATCCTGCGCTTCTCTGCCTCTGGCAACCTCCGGGAGTCTTTTCCAAAGAGCCGGGCATAATCCTTGCAGACCCCCTCAATTAGGTGCTCCAGTTCTAATTCGGAAAACTTAATTTTCCTCTTTCTCTCCTGCCCACTGCTCCCTGCTGCATCCTGGGACATCTTGGCAAACTTTTTCTGGCTGGGGTGCTGCACAGTGTTGGTTTTGGTGCTTCTCAGTTTCCTGCTGCCACTCCCTGGCTCTGTGTTGTTTGTGGGTGTGGTGAGCCTACTTCCTGGTTGTGATGTCATCAATGGGCTCGAAATGCGACTTCCCGTTTTTGCGATCTCGCAGTTAGCGAGGTCGCAAATAGCGATATCGCAATTTCAACATAAAAAATTACAGATTCTGCGATTATTTTGCGATTGCGGCAAGATCGCAATCGGCAATTGCGATCTTTTGCGAATCGCATTTTTTGCTCGCATTTGTACATGAATTGCATTCTGCGATTATCAAACTGCGAATCGCTAATTTTCGCAATTTGCTAATCGCAGAATGGTTCCTTCATGAATCTATCTGTTAGTTCACCAACCTTTGGAGTGTGGCAGGTGCATTTTTCAGACCAAAGGGCATTACCACAAATTGATAATGTCCTCCTGGGGTTAAAAATGCTGTCTTGGCTTTTGCATCATCAGCTAGTCTGATCTGCCAGTAGCCAGCTGTCAAGTCAAATGTCCTCACAAACTTGGCAGATGCCAATCTGTCAATGAGTTCATCTGCCCTTGGTATGGGATGGGCATCTGTCCTCGTGACAGCACTGAGGCATCTGTAATCCACGCAAAACCTCATCTCCCTCTTACCATCTTGAGTGTGAGGTTTAGGCACCAGGACTACTGAACTGGCCCAAGGGTTCTCTGAGGGCTCAATGACTCCAAATTCCAACATCTTTTGTTTGGACCTCTGTCCTGATACAGTCCCTGACATGATCAGGTTGCCTGTAAATCTTACTTTTAACAGACAGACTGTCCCCAGTGTCCACTTCATGAGTGCACCAGGTAGTCTGACTTGGAGTCAGAGAAAACATATGTCTCTAGGACTGTAGAACTTGTCTGCAGTCCTGCTGCTGTTGATCAGTGAGGCTGCATGCCAAGGCTACACCATCAACTGAACCATTATCAGGGTTCTGAGAAAGCAGGTCTGGGAGAGGGTCACTCTCTTCCTCCTGTCCCTCATCTGTAGCCATGAACAAGCCCATGTCTGCCCTGTCCACATATGGATTCAATCTGTTGACATGAAGCACCCAGTGGGGGTTCCTGGGAGTTCCAAGGTCAACCAAATAGGTGAATTCTCCCTTCTGCTAAACAATAGTGTGGGGTCCACTCCATTTGTCTTGGAGAGATGCTGGGGCAACTGGATCCAACACCCACACTTTCTGTCCTGGCTGGTAAACAGTCAGCACAGCCTTTTGGTCATGCCGGGCCTTTTGCAATTCCTGACTAGTCTCAAGGTTTTTGGATGCCTTTTTCATGTACTCAGCCATCCTGGAGCGGAGACTAAGTACATAGTCCACAATGTCTTGTTTGGGAGGTTTGAGAGGTAACTCCCATCCCTCCTTTACCAGACAAAGGGGTCTTCTTACAGGATGCCCAAACAGAATTTCAAAAGGGCTGTAGCCAACCCCCTTCTGTGGGATCTCTCTGTAAGCAAACAAAAGGCAGGGCAGCAGGATGTCCCATCTCCGCCTAAGCTTTTCAGGGAGACCCTTAATAATGCCCTTTAAGGTCTTGTTGAATCTCTCAACTAGGCCATTGCATTGTGGATGATAGGGTATGGTGAACTTGTAGTTCACTCCACACTCCTTCCACATAGCAGTCAGATATCCAGACATAAAGTTTGCACCTCTGTCTGAGACAACCTCCTTCGGAAAGCCCACTCTTGAGAATCCTCCCAGGAGGGTTCTTGCCACAACAGGTGCTGTTGTGGTCCTTAGGGGAATAGCTTCTGGGTATCTGGTGGCATGATCCACTACCACCAGAATAAACCTGTGCCCAGAGGCTTTTTGGGGATCCATTGGTCCAACAAAGTCAATCCCTACTCTTTCAAAGAAAACCCCCACCACAGGTAGTGGTATTAGGGTGGCCTTTGTGGTGCCACCTGGATAGGGAAATCACAAATAGATTATTTCATTCTCATTTGCAATATACCCAAAGAGGGCATACACTATTTGCTCATTCCTTTTGTGCTTTATTTTACCTGCTGTAAATCACAGCAGCAAATGTCTCAGATTTGTGCTACCACTGTAATTTACTTTTGGGCCCACACTGGAATGTTTGACCAAAAGGGATTACTTGCTAGATTTTTATCTGTACCCAAATCTGTAATTACCTTCATACATGCTGACTTCGTCAGAATGTGGAAGGGTTCATCACTTGATTACCAGTGGCGTAACAAAACTTGAGGGGGGCCGTCTGCAAGTTACATGGAAGGGTTCCCCTACACTCTGGACCCATTTAAGACTGCTGTCCATGCACAGTGCACAGGGCCAAAGGGCCCCTAGCACTGTGGGGGCTGCAAGGACTATCATTACGCCACTGTTGATTACTATGACTCTTGATACATGGTCCACTAATTAGATCATTTTGATACATACCTGTATTATGCTGGGTCTCTTTTACTATTAAGAGTAATGGGGTGACCCTGTAACCCTCAGAACCTGGGCGGGTAATTAAACAAACAATAATGGTTCTGTCAGGAGGAAATACCTATCAACAAGGTATTTCAACCTGTAATCTCAATAGTGTGTCCCTGGCGGGGTACAGACTTAGTGACACAAATCAATAAACACTGACTCAAGTGGTTGAGAAAGTCAATCTTTAGTATTCAGCTTTCTCCATATTTTTTACTTATATCAAGCATTACTTATGCTGTCCAAGAAACAAGAAGACATATACAATACAATACAACGTGATATGTGAGTGACTAATACAGGTTACAAAAGAAAACATAAAGGTTGCATTTGTTCACGGTTGTCAACTGTAAACACAATAGTCATAAGGCAAAATAATTTCTTTTGTACCTATCCGACTTTGTACAGTTAGTTCTATAACATGGAGCATCGACGTTTCGACCCTAGAAGTGATGCGCTGACTACATGCATCTGGGGCGGGTTTTCATCAAGACTGGGACAAAAGGTGGACAGCCTATGGGTAAGAATAACAAAGTGTCAGGGCTTCCAACGGTCAGTGAGGGATCAGTTTGGTATACGGGGCATCTATTATTGTGCTCACCTTGAAAGTCTTTCTTCCTTTCAGTATCTTCAGGTGTCTGTCAGCCGACAAGGCACGCTGGATGGGGATGGATCACTGTTCCTAAGGGTAATGCAGTGAATCTTAGTATCTATCTGGTGGATGGTAGTGTGGTAGTACTGACATGGTATAATATTGTCCACATACCTTGAAAGTTTCTTTAAGGCCAACCGGTAAGAATTAATACTGGTCAACAAACGTCTCGGCTGCTTGCCTGAAATGATAGTAAGCTGGGTCTCAGGTTCAATATGTATATTGAATTTCCAGAGTGAACACGCTGTCATTAGTCTCCTACTGACCCCGACGTGTGACGGTTAAATCAAAACGAGTGCAATCTAAGCGTCGTATTTCTAGGCCGGAGTGTGTGTCTATGAGTGACAATACCGGAGCCTAACGACGAAACTCGGGAGGCAATTTTACAAGTGATAGGTTCCCTGTGAACTAACCAACAGGACCGAGTATCTTAATGAGCCAAATTTCGGCGGGCGGGCGTGAATAGTTACTTAATGAGCGAGGTTTGGGCGGGCGGCGTTAGTGGGTTTTAGAGTGACAAACGGGTAAATATTATCCCCCGATTACTAGTTGTCTTACGTGAATGTTCCCAAGTGATAATAACCAGGAGTTAAACACACTTATCCGAGCAGCGTGAATAATGAAAAACCACAAGGTGAAAATCTCAAAACTGAATCCATGTTCGACGGAATAACGAGTAAGATGCCCATCCTACTGTGTTTGCCAGGGCGGCGTGATTTCTTAAAACGATGTATATTACACAGAGTGTGATGTAGACCTAAGTTGAACTTTAAAACTGTGACTGCGTGATAATTAACAAAGAACAAGGCGATTCCATTCATAACTGAAAATCGATGTGTACACAGAATGTGTAGCCGAACCTAGGCTGAAAGCCAGTGACTGCGTGATTTTTAAAAAAACAAGGCGAATGTTTCCTTACATCTAAAACGATGTAATAACACGGGTGTGATGCCGGACCTAAGTTAAAGATTGAAAGGTTACTGCGTTACACAGGATATTTAACTTACTCGAGTGAGTGAGACTGTGTGATTATTTACAAAATACAAACGATATCATATTTAAATGTAAGTCGATGTGCCCACCGAATGTGTAGCCGAACCTTAAGCTAGAAACCAGTGACTTTTTAAAAAAACAACCAAGGCGAATATGCCTTTACATCTAAACGATGTAATACAACGGGTGTGATGCCAGACCTAAGTTAAAGTTTCAAAGATGACCGCGTTACACAGGATATTTAACTTACTCGAGCATGAGAGAAAGAAGGAAGCGACCGTCTCCTGCTGCTTCTCTGCCGTGAATGCCGGCACGGATGCCTCTGATCGTGCTATTTGACCTGCGCTGATTAAGTGATGAGGCTCGACACGTTTACTGTAACTGATTGGGTAATTCTTTGCGAGTGGACTCCAGCTTTCTATTATTGCAAAGAACTCCATTTTGGGCCTGCTCAGTGTGTTTATAAACAATGTCGTGTACAGTATTCTACCTATTCAGTTCTAATAATAGGCGAATGCGAAAGAGTCTGGTTATCGTCTTAATATTAAGGTGATACTGTTGGGCAGATGGTCTTGGAGACGAATGAGCTACCATATACATTTTGTATTTCTACAGATGCAACTGATGTATGATTTACAATATTATTTTTACCGAAATGGATTCCATACAAATACAATTGCTGTTACAAGTATATTGACATATACATAGTACTTACACTGGCATACATACTTAATTTACATCAGTGCTCACAAGGTATTACATATAGTATCCTTTATTAATACATATTACCAGTATAGATAGTGAAGGGTTGTTATGCCCATGTTTCAGTGTGTCTGAGTGTAACGTGTTGTCCTAACACTTGGGTTGTATTAAGTGTACCTGCTTATCACAACTTGGTACTGTAGATGAGTATGACCTATGCTGTCAGGTCTGCGGATGTATGTGTAGTGTTTAATACTCTTCGTGTTTAAAGTCTGCTCATTTGAACATATGTCTCTTCCTGTTCATTAAGCCCATGCGTTGTAGCTTCCATATTATGAATCCACCTGCATTCCTTGAAATTCAGTTGGGTCATGATGTTTCCTCCTCTTTGATGTAGGGTGACTTTTTCCAACACTGTCCATTCAATTTCATCTGGCGTGTGCCCAAGTGAGGTGTAATGTTCCACCAATGGCGCTCCTTGCACTTTGCATTTTATTCTACTTTGGTGCTGGAGGACTCTACTCTTTACCTTCTGGTTAGTTTGGCCTATGAAGACGAGTTGGCATGGGCATCTTATTGCATAAATGACGTTTTGACTGCTGCAATTAGTGAACTGGTTCAAGGTGTAGGTTTTTCCTCCGTGGTTGATTTTGTTTCCTGTTATAGCATATTTACAGGCTTTGCAATTGCCACATCTTTGATGTCCTGTAATTGGTGGAAGACCCAACTGTGATCGTATGTCTCGGGAAGGCAGAGTGTCCAGGAATGAGGAGACTACGTAATACTTTATGTTTTGCGCTCTTTTAAAGGCAAACATGTGTGTCTCTGTTATTCCAATCTCTGGACCTACCAAATCCCAGTATTTCTTGATGATATTGCTGATTTCATGGCTTTTGATATTGAACGTGGTCACACAGATCAGTCTGTCTATTTTATTGTCTCTTGGTTGTGTTTCCAGTAGTGTTTCTCTTGGTCTATACCAAGTAGTCCTTTGGGGTGACCTCTCCCTCTCAGCTTGTTGATAAGCTGGTCACTCTCAATGAAATAGTCTTTTCTTCTTGTGCAGTTTCTTCACACTCGCAAAAATTGTCCATATGGAAGGTTGTCTTTCAGGTTTCTGGGGTGGTGTGAGTTGTATTTTAAAAGTGTGTTTCGATCAGTGTTTTTTTTATAGATTCATAATGATTCTTCCATCTTCTGTTTCCAACGTGAGATCCAGGAAAGGGATGGACTCATTGCTGTGTGCCATGGTGAACTGAATGTCAGTGGAGAGTGAGTTCAGCCATGTTAGGAATTGTTGGAGTTTTTCTTCCGTTGCACTCCAGATCATTATGACATCATCTATATATCGATTCCACAATGTGACATTCTCTTTGTACGGGTTGTGGCCAGGGTACATGTATCGGTTTTCAAAGTCGTTCAAGTATAGATTAGCCAGACTGGGAGCAAAGCCCGCACCATGGCCACTCCCTTGCACTGGTAGTAGAAGGCATTTTGAAATATAAAGTAATTTCTTGTCATGGCTATCCTGAGTAATTGAATTAGAAAATCAGTGGGGATCCACTGTGGTGTTGGGCGGTATCAGGACTTTCTTTATCACTTTAATAACTTCTTCTTGAGGTATGCTCGTGTACAATGAACATACATCCAATGTCACAAACAGTTGTTTGGATTTATCAAAGGGTTGATTTTCCAGGATGTTAAATGTGTGCATTGTGTCCCGCAGAAATGATTCCGTTTACCATACAAATGGTTGTAGGAAGTTGTCCAGGAATTGATTGACTGGTTCTAGGGTAGAACCGCACCCCGAGACTATGGGTCTCCCGGGTGGTTTTTGCAGATTCTTATGTACCTTTTGGATCGTATATATTGTGGGAATCCTTGGTGCTTCGTTGTTCAGGAATTTAGATTCAGACTCTGAGAGGAATCCTTCTTCTAATCCTTGCATTGTTAGATTCAAGATTCAAGATTCAAAGATAGCTTTATTCGGTATTTGACAAACACCATAAAAGCAAGCATAGATGCAAAATACAGTCAAAACGCACATTAAAAACTTAGTGGTTTAAAATTCATTATAAAAATATACACTTCATTACACTGACAATTAATCAAGTCTTAAAAACCATTAAAATCTTTTCATAAAATTCATTTGGTAGGAAGGTAAATTCATTAAGTTAATAAATCAGTTGAGGTAAATATTACATATTTATGTATTATTTGGTGTTATTAGGCACAGGATAATACTCATACAAAACCTCACACTCCTTATCATTTCGCATGGTTCCTCTACATTTTATGATGAACGACAAAAATTTTATCACCGCTACAATAGTAAGCTCATCTTGGAGCAAGTACAATCTATGCAGGGCAGATTTACAGCTTCTCAAACCCCATAACTTTAACAGTGGTAGCAGGTATTTTTTCCTCCCCCACTGATAATACTGGCAGAAAAGGATGCAATGTATATTAGACTGGGTGGCTAAGCCATCACACGGGCATTTTATCAGCTTCCCAGACCAATCATTTGAAACGGAACGTTATTAGCCTAAAAAAAGATTCCGTCCTCATTCGTGCTAAAAGCATTCTGTGATAACATGAAAATTTTGGCGCCAGATAAGGATGAAGGCCTTGATCATGGAGGATCTGACGATGGGCTACGATGGTGGACTTATTCCCATCTAAGTAATATCTCCTCTCCTCCAGTAGACCAAGGCATGCCTCTTTTAATGCTTTTTTTGACATTTGGGCGCATGATGTTGGGTTTGAAAAGAAATCTGGTTGGCCAATGGAGTTCAGAAATTTCTTAACATAGGCCAGCCATGGCTGCTTAAAGCCCGCGGCTTGGTCCAGGCAATCATGAATTACTTCCCTGTTGAAGGTCGTGTCCTCGCATGTCCAAATCTTGTACCACAGCATAACTGGCGCTATCTTTATCAGATCACTGATATGGGATCTGTCAAGTTCGTTGTGGCATATGGTAGTAGATGTGGAACGCGGGACTGCTAAAAGATACCTCAAGAAGGCATTTTCCACCCTTTGTATTTGAGAGCTATCTGCAAGTCCCCAGATCCCAGCCCCATAGACAGCTGTAGACACACATTTTGCTGCATAAATCTTAAGTAGTGTGTCTACCGGTTTCCCGCCGAGTCTTTTAGCGAATTGTTTAACCGCCCCAATCGAGCGGGCAAAGGCCAAGTTCCGGGAGGTGATCGCTGAGGACCATGTGCCCCTATTATTAAAAATGATACCCAAATAAGAAAACGTTTTGGACATAGCTATCTTTGTATCGTTAACAAAGGTTTTGCAGTCTGGAACTTTTTTACTGGTGGTGCATGGCATCGTAAAAGTTTTCCCCACATTTATTTTTAGGCCTCTAGAACTCATGAAGGTTGCAAAACCCGTTAGCGCCTTCTGGAGTCCCCGCTGTGTGCGGGCCATAATCACCGCATCATCGGCGTATAACAATAGTGGGACTGAGAGACCATTTATTTTAGGGTAATCCACTTCCAGATCATTTAAAAAAGCTGCTACCTCGTTGATATATAAATTAAATAGGAATGGCGCAAGTATGCAGCCTTGGCGAACACCCTTTGCTATGGGAAATGTTCTGGTTTGCTCGCCATTTTTGCCAAATCTCACCGTGGCACCTGCATCTCTGTACAATTCCTGGATAAAACTTAAAATATTTTTGTCTATCCCCATTGTGGCCAGGGTTTTCCACAGCATTCTATGATCTAGGCAATCAAACGCCGAGGTTAGATCAACGAATGTTAGGAAGAGATCCCCTTTTTTTGCTCCAATATATTTGTTCATTATGAGGGCCAGGTTTAGACCCTGCTCTACGGTTCCCAAACCGGACTTAAATCCATATTGGAATTTCGAGAGTATCCCATTACTCTTGGACCAGGTTTGTAATTTGGTTAACAACACCCTACCTGCTACTTTCATTGAGTTGTCTAGCAGGGAGATGGGACGATAGCATTTTGGGTCTTGTCTGTCCCCTTTTTTAAATATTGGGATGACTATTGCTTCATGCCATGTATTGGGAAAACCTAATTTAGTATAAGCATTCATTACATTTGCTAGTAGGGGGGCCCAAAGATCTACGTTCCCCTTGAACAAATCAATGGGAACTCCATCAGGTCCAGGGGCCTTTAAACTAGCACTCTGGCAAATCGCTTGTTCCACATCTGCAGGGGTAAACATTACTTTTAGTGGGAAATTTCCATGAAACGGTGGAAGAACCATTCGCCCCGCATCCATCTCATCTTGTGGGATCGATGCAAGTAAATCTTTCTTATAGAGGGAGGTGAAATAGTTTACCCAAACATCTTCTGATATGCCTATTTCCAAGGAGTCTACCTTCCTATCCGAAAAGAAGGGAGCATTGATTTCTTTCCAGAACGATGTGTTGTCCCTTAAGGCGCTTGCCTTTATCAGGGCTTCCCAGGCTGCGTTTTTAAGATCTATCTGTCTACTTCGTAGGGTCTGCTTGTATGCTTGTCTAGCCTCCTTGACTCGGCCACTATCCCTTGGGACAGTCTTTAAGGCCTGTAAAAGAACTTTGTGTGCTTTAGTACAGGCTCGATTGAACCAGCCATGTAATCTTGTGTCTTCCCCTAACTTTTGTTTTTTGATTAGCTTGGCGTTTATTGTGGCGGTGATCCCGTCATACGCCTGTATTATTAACTCGGGGTTAGTGCTTGGTTCTAAGCAGATGGCAAACTGTTTCGTTTCTTTCTGTACCAGGTCCTTCAGGAAATTTGTGGGATCAATTTTTGCCCATTTAATGGCGTAGCCGTTTTTTCTGGCCAGCGCCACTGAGCGACCATGAAGTGTACTCATAGTACTTGTTTTTTGGATCCCCGGCTTCCCTAGACTAAAGGAAGTACTGATAGGAAAATGGTCGCTTATTGCTAGATCTTCCGTATCAAAACCCCCCACCCAGCCTTGATTCCTGTTGGAAACTAAAATAAAGTCGATTACAGTGCCTGCCCCACGGCCAAAGAAAGTTGTCTGAAACGCTACAGGTGGCTCACAGAGTTCGTTGGCGAAGGCCAGGTCCCAGTCATGCATAAGTTGATTTAGCAAGTTGCCCCATATGGAGTGTTCGAAGTGCGTGGTGGGATCCCCTCTTAAGTCAAAAATGCCACAATTTTTTGTATGACTATAGGGGCATAAGTGACAATTAAAGTCTCCTGCTATGAGGAAGCAGTCTGCCCCCTGCCCACCTCTCTTTAGCAGTGAGTCCAGCTCCGCTATTAAGGCTTTAACCTCCACTTTTGGCGCATTATTATAAATGTTAATCAGGAAAAAAGAGCGCCCGTTTAATTTAATAAACAGACCTTGTAATAAACTCCCTACACCTGCCTTCGGTCCGCTTGCCTCATATGTACTCTTTTCTATATTACAGAGGTTAGAGGTAAAAATACACAGTCCCCCAGAGCCTCTGCCTCGGTTGCCCTGAATGGAGGGGATATAAAAAGTACTAAAACCCTCAATGTGGGTCTCATCTAGGTCCCAGCACTCCTGAAGGCAGATTATGTCCTGCCTTCCCATAAAAGTTAGGAATAACTGGTCCCGCGCTTTTTTGGCCAGCCCTGCAATATTCCAGGATGTTATTTTTAACGAACTTTTTCCCTCGTTTCGTGGGCGGGATTCTTCCTGACTAGTTGATGGAACAATACCCACGGGCAAGATTCCGATCTCATTTTGAATTTGAATCTTATCTGCTGTACTTTGGTGTGCATACATGCAGATAGTTTCAACTGGGGTCCCAAGTCCACTCTCCTTTGATAGCATACTAAGTTGTTCTGCTAAATGCTGGCCTGACAATTCTACACCACCCGTAGCATAATCTAGTGTACTCTCTATAGCCACGGGATTAGTGCTTTCTACCTGGGGAAGGACATCATGGATCTTATTTGGGGGGGCTAAGGTTACTGGTACCCCTGTAGTGACCTTTATTGGTCAATCGACCATATCTAAGCAGTCGTATCTGTTCCTTGTAGATCTTTTATGAGTTTGGCAATTTCCTTCGTTGGGTCCCCTGGTATGCGGACATAGCTATTCTCACATGTAAGCTGCTGGGTAATTTCTGTGATATAATCTTCTCTGTTCTGGATGACCACTGCTCCTCCCTTGTCCGCGTTCTTTATGACAATTGCTTTATTGTTTTTTAGTGAGAGTAACGCCTCTCTCTCTTCCTTCGTGATGTTGTGCTTGATGTAATATGTTTTTTGTAGGTTGTTCATGACTTCAGTCATCCCCACTTTTTCATATGCTAGTATCCTTTCACTCATTAAATAGTTTCCCGGGTTGAAGGTGGATGGGGGACGAAATTGTGTGGCTGTTGCTTTTCTAGTATATTCATCTTTTTTTGTAAATAAATATTTTAGCCTTATCTTCCTAAAGAACTGTTGCAGTTCTAATTTGATATTGAAGGAATTAGGAGGAACTGTCGGTATGAATGATTACCCTCTAGCTAGGATGTCTTGTTCAGCAGGACTAAGGGTGTGGTCTGAAATGTTTAATATGGGATTTTTGTCCATGTTGGTGTTGACAACATTGTTAGCGTGCAGGATGGTGGCCTTATTTGTTCTTTCCATTGAGTCGGAGGATATTAGCAGCGGAACTTGATTTTGCACTGGTTCTGTCGTGGTTGTGTTTCTCTCAATTATGTCCAAAGTTACCAGCGGTAAGTTTGTCGCCTGGTGCTGATTTCCCCATGGTTCTGTGGTGGTTGTGCTTGGAATCTGACTCTGGTGTTGCCTTGGCGCTTGCCACTTCCTTTGTTCCATCTCTGTGGGCGGCTCCAGTTGGGGTCTCGGTTGTTCCACGTAGGATCCCCTAAAACAGGCGTTGAATTCTGTTGAGGCTCAAATGAATCCTGGTATTGTTGTCCGCCACGTGGTGACACGTATTCAGTGTACTCTAACTTCTCTCTTATACATGTTGCACTGTCAGCAAAAGAGAATGTATGTTTGATTTTCCAATATACAATATAGCATCCTCCAACAGCTTCAACTCATGTGACACAGACAATGAGTAATAATACCACAGCATGCTGTGGTCCTCGAGACCAGTGTTTGATATTGACAGTATTTATTTTAGTAATGTTCAACATTAAAATATGGTGTCTTAATCCAGAAATGGTGAGGAAACATACATATTTCATTAATACACTCTATTCTCAACCATTTCTACAGTTGTTCACTGATTTATAGGTGGTAATTGCAGAAAATAATTACCTAGTATATATTTCTGCTTTTTACATACCTTTTGCAGCACACATAGCCCTATTTAGTCTTTTGCTTTGACATCTGTCTTCCTTTTCCTACTTCAATTTGTGAGTTGAGGGATTTTGTCAACTCTGTTTCTTTGTTGCACATCATGTTCAGCAATGAGAGTTTGATCACTCGTATAATCGGCATTGTGATATACAACAACCTCTCTTTCATACAATGTACAACCATTACAAAAACAGAACACATTTCCTTGGCAGTAAGTGCAGCATACCACAGGCCGAGTGGGCGCTATTCGTGCTGGAGGCCGGTCTGGGGGGCCTTTCTTCTGCCATTTGGTGTGCTTAGTGACCCGAATTGCACAATGACGAGAGACAAGGTGGGTGGAGGCTCTGCCAAACAGGGCACCCTCGATCGATTTCCTGGAACGGGAGCCCCAACAGCGGATCAGGAAAATTCGCAGGGTGGCCTTCCGGACAATGCAACGCTATTGGCTGCTATCACGCAATCCAGAGCTGCTCTAGAAGCAAAGATTGGAGAGGTAGGGTATGACGTTTCGCTCCTGCGGCAGGATCTACGGAATGATGTTGAGCACATCACCGAGGCTGAGACTAGGGTCTCGGGGGTAGAGGACTCAGTTGTCACCTTGCAAAAAGAGGTGCATCCTTAGAAACGATTACCAGGGGCCTGGCTTCTAGGGTGGAAGACGCAGAAGGCAGGGCCAGGAGGAACAACCTCTGCTTTGTTGGATTCCCTGAAAGATGTGAAGGTGTCGACATGGAGCAGTTCTTCGCTGTTTGGCCTACGAGCTGGCTCCCCGCAAGACTCATTGTCCAGCTACTTTGTAGTGGAAAGAGCACACCGTGCCCTAATGCAGAAGCGAGGAGCTCGACGGCGGCTTGTCATTGCGAAGATGTTAAATTACCATGACAGGGACACGATTCTGAAGCAAGCCAGAGTTAAGGAGCCCTTGCTGCTTGACAATACTTCTATCCTCATCTTCCCCGACTATACTAGACTGATCCAACAGAAGAGGCAGTAATTTCTAGCGGCCAAGGCCCGATTGCACGGTCTGAAACTCCCATTTGCATTGTTGTATCTAGGCCTGGGCGGTAAATTTCGTTCCGCTCGCGGAAATTGCGATAATTTGAAATTTTTGCATTCCGAGGAGAGCGCGAAAATGTCAAAACTTTCGCAATCTGCTGCGAAACGGAAGTTTTTTCTTGCTCACGCTTTAAATGCGTCAACGAGTTTGCCTGTGTTGGATTGTTGGTAGCCGGTTGCGCTATCCTGCGTGAGTTTGCGAGCGCGAACACGTCATTCGAGACCCCGAACGGGAAATAAGCATCACGAGCGGGCGGGACAAGTGAAAATAAGATGGCGACCGCATGGGCAAGTTGACGAGACATTTTTCAACGCGATCACGCAGAAAATATCGCGAAGAGGCGGGGGAAAAAAACTTCTGCGTCTTCGCGATATTGCCGCCTGTTTGCGGAGATTTTTGACATTTTCGCGATAATTTGCAAAAGTGAATTCCGCAAATTCCGCCCACTCCTAGTTGTATCCCGCCAAGTTGAGAGTGATATACGAATCCCGGACCCTATTTTTTGGAATCACCGAAGGAGGTTTTTCAGTGGATGGACGAAACCTTAAAGATTCGACAAGGCATTCCGCCTAGGTTGGAATCGGACTCCTCCTCAAGTGAGGCCTCCGGCAGGCCGCCCAAGATGAAATCCAAAGGGACTAGGAGGTCGAGATCCCGACGCCACTCCAAATCCTGCAGTGATCCCAGCAGGTCTACCTCAACCCCCCGGCAGGGGCCTTCGGCATCATTGGTACCCCACATTTCTTCGTGATGGGAGACGGACGGAGATATGATGCTGAATTGGTGAATAGTGAGCAGGGGCTAGTTCCTCTGTTTGACTCTTGGTAGCTCAGGGGCACACCTGTTGAAGATGGGCAAGTTGCTAGGGAACCATTGGGGGGAGCGGGTGGGGGGGCACCCGTTGGTGCCTGCTATCCACTTCCACTGTGACAGATACTTCAGTTGTTTTGAGGTATAGGGTGGGGGGAAGGGGGAAGTTGGGGCATTACTGTTATTTGTTTGCATTGCGTCACTGCCACGCCCGGACACGATTTGTATGCTGGTTCAGAGCTGTCCCACTTGCTACTACCCAGAGACTGTTAGATGGCAGCCCCAACGGATAGGGTGCAACCCCCGGTCAAGGACCTTCGGATAGTAAGTTCAAATTCCCGGGGAGCGCTAGATAAAATTAAGCGAGGGGCCCTACTCCAACAGGCCAAACAGTACCAAGCAGGAGTCCTGCTTCTTTAGGAGACGCACTTAATGGCTCGGGCCCTATTCACAGAACTAACTTAAGACAAAATCCTAAACTTACTACTTTTGGTATTCACAGAAGTTAGAATTTTGTCTTAAGTTTGTCTTAAGACAGACTTAATACAAACTTAAGACAGACTTAAGACAGACTTAAGACAGACTTAAGACAGACTTAGGACAGATTTAAGACAAACTCGTTAGGATTTTGTCTTAAGTCTGTCTTAAGTCTGTCTTAAGTCTGTCTTGTCTGTCTTAATGTTTTCTTAAGACAAACTTAAGACAAAATCCTAACTTCTGTGAATACCAAAAGTAGTAAGTTTAGGATTTTGTCTTAAGTTAGTTCTGTGAATCGCCCCCTCGGTGTCTCCTCGGCTATGTAAATATCCAAGGTTTCCACTCAGGTTTCACCAGGGAACTCCAGGGGGTTGTGATTCTGCTCCACTGTAGAGTCCCATACAAGCATATCAAGGCATAGACTGACACTCAGGGGAGATATGTACTTATCCAGGGTACCATACACGAGGTAAAAGTGGTTTTGAGGTGTATATATGCTCCCCCGCCGCTGCAATGGTCATTAGTACAGCGCCTTATGTCATTGTAGGGTGATATCCCAGAGGGGCTAGCGATCATAGTAGGTGACTGGAATGATGGTATGAATCCGACAAGAGAAAAAATGGAGGGCGGGAGGACCCCCCCACGGTCCCATCTGGAACCAAGTTGAGCGCATTGGTGACTGGACTGGGTTTGGTGGACACATGGAGGTGACTGCACTGCAAGGAATTGGACTATACATACCTTTCGACCACCCAAGATTCTTATTCACGCCTTGATTATATATTTGTGCCGCTCTGTGCTGTAGGACGGGTAAGGGCAGTAGAGATTCTTCCAAGGGGTTTGTCTGATCATTCCCCAGTAATATTGGCGATGGGGCTGGGCTCCGAGAAGCAGCCTTTTTGTTGGCGCTTTTCCCCCTGGCATCTGCAAGATGCACATTATCACGAGCACATGGAGCAGACAATAGAGCAATACCTCGATAAAAACATGGATACCGTAACAGAGGCGGCGACTCTCTGTGTGGACATCTCATACTGCGCCGCGGCCTATGGAAGTAAAGGGAATTGCACCTGCGGTAGCAGGCCTGCCTATTAGAATTGGAGCAGGACAGTAGAGGGGAGGGGGGGTGTTTGGTGCTCCGACAACTGGCATTAACACGACAATCCCATGCTGACACCCTGATGGTAGAGGCCCAACTCACGTGGCTGGCATCCCGAAGCAGAATCTACTAATGGGGCGACAGGTCGGGTAAATTATTGCATAGATTATCCAAGGAGCCTAACAACCACAAGTTCTCCTGAATACACCGGGGCCTGATGGTCGAGTCTTGAGTGACCCATCCCTCATCGCCGAAAGCTTTGCGTACTACTATGCAGAGTTATATGCACCTAGGGAGCTCCTGCAGGATGATGTGGTGCAGCACTTTTTATCTGATTTACCACCGGGTGCTGTCTCGGATGAGGCGCTCGCAAACCTTTAACTTCCACTTACGGATGAAGAGATAAATGCTGCTCTGGGAGACCATAACTCAGGCAAGGCGCCAGGCCCAAATGGGTTCCTGTGTGAATTCTTTCAGAAATACTCCTCCATATTACGGCCCCATTATCTTCAGGTTGTTGAGAAAGCTAGGGATCAGGGATACCTACCGCAAGACTGGAGACATGCAGAGGTAGTGGTGTTTCACAAACCAGGCCAACCCCCCAACCAGCAGGCATCGTATCGCCCCATATCCCTGCTAAACATTGAGGCCTAAATCATGGCGAAAGCGTTGGCTAACCGCCTCCAATCCAACATAACCATTCTGATACATCCCGACCAGGCTGGATTTATGCCCCAGAGGGCTACACGTCACAACATCAGACGAGCGTACACAGCCATAGGTGCGGTCTAGGGAAAGGGTGTGCGGGCTGCGCTCATGCTGCTCTGGGAGACCATAACTCAGGCAAGGCGCCAGGCCCAAATGGGTTCCTGTGTGAATTCTTTCAGAAATACTCCTCCATATTACGGCCCCATTATCTTCAGGTTGTTGAGAAAGCTAGGGATCAGGGATACCTACCGCAAGACTGGAGACATGCAGAGGTAGTGGTGTTTTACAAACCAGGCCAACCCCCCAACCAGCAGGCATCGTATCGCCCCATATCCCTGCTAAACATGGAGGCCTAAATCCTGGCGAAAGCGTTGGCTAACCGCCTCCAATCCCACATAACCACTCTGGTACATCCCGATCAGGCTGGATTTATGCCCCAGAGGGCTACACGTCACAACATCAGACAAGCGTACACAGCCATAGGTGCGGTCTAGGGAGAGGGTGTGCGGGCTGCGCTCATGTTGGCAGATATGGATAGGGCATTTGATTCCCTTTGTTGGGTCTATTTCTTTGCATTATTGGACCGGCTGAATATAGGTTCCCGCTTCCTGTCATTCCTAAAACTGCTATATACCTGTCTTACAGCATCAGTACGGGTTGCTGGCTCCACCTCCTTTATGTTTCCAATTGGTAGGGGCACCCACCAGGGGCGTCCGCTGTCCCTATACCTATTACCCTTGGCCATGGAACCCCTGGGGGTGTGGGTGAGAATGGATGCGCAGGTGGTGGGCTTCGAATGGGACCAAGGCTTTCCGACCGCATCGCATTATATGCAGACGATATCCTATTCTTCCTGACGTACATTAACAGGAGGGGACTAAGGTTGTTGCGCATCATGCAAATCTTTGGGGAAACGTCTGGGTTATTTATGAAACCATGTAAATATACACTGTGGACACTACGAGAGATCACAGATCTGGGGCCTTGGGCCTTGGCAGTCCAGGTTACCTCGGAGGCTTGAAATACCTGGGAGTTTTCTTATCAGAGTCAACGAAAGTGGGGTGGGACAGCAATATAGCACCAGTATGGACACCTGTAACCAAGGAGATGACAAACTGGTCACATATGCCCCTCTCCATCTTTGGCAGATCAACTCTCTTTAAGATGGTTTCGCTGCTGCGTCTGCTTTATCAGCTACAGAACTATCCCTACCCAGTATCTCCTATATGGTCCCGCCAAGTTAACGTGGCATTAGGGCAATTCCTGTGGGCAGGGGGGGCATCCAGGGGAGCGCTGCAGACCTGTTTTTCCTCTACTTATTGTGGGGGGGTTGACTACGTCCGATGTCCAATCGTACTACCTGTCCTCACATCTACTGGTGCTAAATGAATGGTGGTATGGGGATCAGAGGAACCCCACCTACGCAGTGGAACGACAGTGTATGGGGACTCCACTCTACATACTATCTTGTACTCTGCGACATTGCATAATTCTCTCCAGCCGGCTAAGAGGGTGGTCTTCTAGGTTTGGAAACAATCCCTCTGCAGAATGGGGTGGTGGAAGAAGCTGACCAGGGAAACCCCACTATGGTATAATGGTCATTTTCCATAGTTAGCGAAAATATTCGGGTTTCGGGGGTGGGACAGTATTGGGATTTCGACCCTGGGAGACATAATGCGAGGCGTGACATTGTAGTTGTTCCAAAGTTTGCAACATGAGTACCAGATGCCGAAAACCCAGTTTTATAAATACCTCCAATTTCGGCATGTCATTCATCCCAGCGTCTCAGGTCTGGAAACGCTCCCTGAATTTAGCCTGGTAGAGGCCAAGGTGTTCATGGGTTACCTGCAGGACCACAAAATATCAATGATTTACCAGTCCCTGGTGACTCATAGCGCTAACTCATTAGATAAACTCAGAGAAGCTTGGGCTAAGGATATTGGCCAGCTCGATGGGGATGACTGGATGGAGGCACTGGCATCCACTAGAGAGGCGGTAATAGCGATGCGTCTCAATCAATTCAAATACCTCCACCGGGTATACTATACCAGGCTTAGGCTAAGGAGGGCGAGTCTCATCCAATCCCCGATATGTATGCGCTGTGACCGAGAGGAGGGATCCCTGATGCACACCATCTGGCACTGTACAGCACTCACGAAATTCTGGAGGGGGTAATGGCCTGCCTGGCAGAAGTGTTGGGGTGGGAACTTCTCTTTTCCGCCAGACTAGAAATCCTACAAATTACAGAGGGTATAGGAGGTAACATCTACAAGCGACACCTATTGCTGCTGGGACTAATTTTAGCAAAACGGGACATAGCAAGGGGGTGGAAGGAGACAACTCTGCCCTCTCTCTAGGCCTGGAAGAATGGTCTAGACTTTTACATGGGGATAGAGATCCCAATATTTAAGGCCAGGTGTTGGCCACAAAAACATCTTAAAATTTGGAAGAGATGGACGGATTATCGAGGCCTAGACTTGGACCCAGCATCACAGATGGACGAATTGGCATCTATGGGATTGCGTGGGCCCTTGGGGTAGGCGACTTGAGGGGCAACGACGAACTATATAAGTGGGACTGGGGAATGTAGTGGTCAACACGACGTAGTAGCGAGTTCATGCAGCGGGGGGTTAATTTGTTTCTGTTCTCTTGTTTTACAATAGTGTGGATAAAAAAATGTATCTCTCAAATGTCATTGGAAATAATTCAGAATGTTTACCTTGGCAGATATGTCCTGGCTTAAGGAGCTCTGCAATGTATGTGATGTTGGATACAGTAAAAAATGTGTTAAAAAAGAGAACATATTCACCTCTATTAGTAGAGACCTATTATTGGGATGGAGGAAGGTCCCATGCCAGAGGCATAATGCAAAATGATGCCTCCCGCCCAGAATGTGATGAGGGCCCCTGAGTCTTCAATACCTCAAACATACTGATTGACCGTCACCTGAATGGGGCCCCCCGGATGAATTTAGGGCTCCTTGAAGGGGTGGGTGTCCCCCCTGTCCTGCAGGGCCGTAAGGGGCTTGGGTTAAACTAGTGTCCCATGCATGAGTCTGAAGAGTGTTGATCCTTCCCTTCAAGATCCCCCTAATAAACTGTAGTACTTTTTTACTCCTACCTCAAGATATATGATGATCATGCCATTGCACCAAATATTTTCCATGAAATGAGATCCAGAGATGGGCTCTGTCATCAGGAAGGTACAGCAAATGCACCAAGCACATTCTTAGGAGTGTTGTTATAGTACAGGGCAGGCCATTTTTCCTGTTACCTACTTTTGAAGAAAAGCTTACCATCCTGTCCTGCATTACAGACTGTTCTACCAGTCTCTTACCTGGGTACTTTATCCATCCATAAGTTGACTGGATATTGTGTGTACATGTACTACAAAAGTGTGGATGTCCCACATGTGCACCTTGTGTAGGTCTGTAGGCTGCGTGCTGAGAACAAGACAGTGCAAGTGGCTACATCCGCTGTTGTTTCCGTTTTGTATCAGGCATACGCTGTATGGTGCCTAAGATTATGGTTTGGACGGAGAGCCCATCCAACAAACTGATGAACGTCCCTTGAGAACATTCCAGGAATCATTGTTAGTAGGCCTGACAGTAGAGTGTGGCTGAGGTCAATAAAGGAGACAGATGGTCTCTAAGAAGCTAAGTCGTTCTCCCTGCCCCTTCCTGATCTATAAGAGGCTACCATCTGCAGGTTAAAATATAGTTATATGTGTTATATGGGGTGGCCTCCCTTGCCTTTGTGCTCTTTTTTTTGTACTTCTCTTGAGAAAAAACTGCCAACCCCCCCAACTTCCTGCTCACATTTGTCACAAAGACAAATTGGTGTAGAATTCACAAAACTGCTACAAACCAGTAACCGAAATGAACTGCGACTGTTTAGAACTTAAGTATAAAGATGAGGCAGAAACTTCCAGTCATTATTAGGCCTGCACAAAATTTCAATTGCTCAGGTGTAATTTGTATAATTTCCAATTTCGCGATTAGATGTACAAATTGCAGTGGACTCACAGGAACAACAGAACACATCCTCACATTTTGCACTACAATATAGCACTAAATGACAGATTTGTATTTCACATAACTATGCATAATTTTGACATAATGTTGTGCAATTATCTGAAAGAAAATGAACCAAATTTTACCCACCACTACCCATTATGCCAAGATGTCCTGACTAGAAGCCTGGGGACTCACACCAGTGGTGACAGGAAGATTCCTTTGAACCCAGGGTTGGGGTACTGACCACCAATTCCCCATTCCGAAATTATGTGCCATAACATGACGAAACCTCAAAGATTTTGCCACAAAGGGCTGCATGACTCACTGCTCAGAAAGGACACTTGAGGTATCCTTGCATGAAAAAGGCGCTACTTAGAAACAGCCGAGACTGTGAGGAGCTCATTTGAAACTATACAACACCAACAATATGACAGAGGGTGTGCCACGCATTGAGTGGAAGTGACCAAGGATCAGTAGTTTAGTCATGTCTCCCGGGTGGAGGTGGCATCAACCCCCGTGACTTACGGTGTCCCAGAATGTATCCCTAAGAGGATTCCATAACAAGTTATATCACCAAGAAAAATAAAGCTTTGTGACGATTGAAAACATCAACGTAGTCGGACTTCAAGAAAAACCCCAAGTGCCTATGAAGCCCCAGGACATCTGAGTAGTGTTTCTACTGTGAATAGGGTGGGTCATAGTGATAACACGGTATGACTTGTGCTTAACTTATGTTTATAGGTAGTGTGCCATTGTGAAGCGTGAACTCCGTCAACTGGTCTGGGACCGTGAACCGACAATTCTTGCTTAGATGAACTATGCCAAGCACACAACAATGGAGTTGGTACAGCCCCACCAACGGTGATGCTTACAGATGTCACCTGTGGAAGGACTTGACAAACATGAACAGTGACAAAGAGAAATGTGCTTGATAATGTACCAAGAGGAGAAGAGTGAGTGCAATTATTTTGTTGTCAGTCCATGTGACCCGAGTAACAGACACTATCCCTGTGATAGCGTGGAAATTTCACAGTAATCTCTTTGGGAAATCTAGTTAACTACCATTAACCTTTTTCCGCACAATTATATATTCTAAAGGTGATGAATCTTTGACCAATAGAGCTCCTTCATTAACACAGGCAAGTTATCAAATGCAAATAAACATTTTAGTTAATAATGAGAGTTGTGAGTAGTTTTAAGGGATTTATTTTCTAACTAATATTTAAGATTCTCTGACTCTTCATTCATTAGTCAAGTATCAATAAGGTTACAGAATTGACAATAGAAAAATAAAGTTAATACAGAGCATATTATAAATTTTCATACAGCGTGTTCCATAATGGAAAGAATCCCTATTCCACGAAAATGAGGCATTAATGATGTCAGTCAGAACTCATGAAGAGTTAAGAAAATAAAGCAATAGTGAGATTAGCATGAACCTAAATCAATAATTAATAATTGCAGAATCTCTCATTAAGAGAAATAAAGCATAGAGCAAATAAGCCTTGGCAAAGCCAGTTAGTCAAAACATAAAGCTTGATGATTTTAATAAAAGTCAGAATGGAACAGAGCCTGCTTCTAGGTTGCCTTCACCTGCATCTGTTCTGCTCTCCATCAAAGACAGCCTTCTCCCCCCCTGCATCTGCAAATCACATATGCGCTGCTCCATTCAGTTCTGCATCAAAGTTTGAAACTCCTCTTCAGGTCTCTAAATCTGAGTCTGTCTCTTGGCAATGGTTCTGAGGCAAAGGTCTGAAACTCCTAAACTGGAAACGCCTTTATAAGTCAGGTAAATGTTGCAACGCATGTGGCGTGATCTTCATTCTGCATCCAACTGGAATTCAGCATCCTTATCTCGACCTCTCTGCATACGTCATCCATCAGACAAGCAAAAATCCTTCCCAAGACATATTCTAAATTGTTTTAATATAACTTCATCGCCTAGCTTTCCTTTAAATAAACATTTTATTTTAACTAAACACATAATATTAGCTGCAAAATAAATATGGGCCCATTTTGTATAACGGTGGAACCGCCACTGACAGCCCGATGGTGGCAGTCTCACTGTCATCGGACCAATCATATCTGCCCACCACATTTCAATAGCGGACAGATGGGTGGCAGTTGGAAAGACCGACCGCCATGCATCCGACAGGATCCATGAGCCCGCCCGCACAGCCGAGGAGGCCGTATTCCCTAGAATGGCGGCGTGCCTACCAGGCACCCAACAGAAATTACAATGTCCCTTTCCGGCCGCCTGTTCATGGCAGTTAACCTGCCATGAACAGGCAGGTGGAAAGGGACTTTGGGGACCCGTAGCGGGACCCCTTACCCCTTGGCCCTTTGATGTGGGCACTGAGGTGCACCTATGGTGCCCCCCTACATATCCCTTAACCATGTAGCAGGCACCGCATGGTTTCTGCCACGTAGTGCAGGAATATGTACGGAATTTATATTTTACATTGCATAGGGTGCTGCAGCGCCGCATTGCAAAGAAAACATGTGCGGCCGCCTTGCAGGTGGTCGCATCGTAATCCCTATGGCAGAACCCCGACGGCTAGTCGGTTGGTTACGTCCGCCCGCCATCCTAATCAGGCCCCATGTTATTCAAGCAAGAATCATTAAAGTATAACATGGTAATGCATTTGTAAAGTGTGTGTGTTTTCTATTCTCTCGAAATCAAAGAATTAACGGAGGCTTTGTTTAACATTTCCAGCAACTAAGGAGATAGGACAGGTTATACAATGAAAAACAACATTCCCAGGCAGTGTGGAACATAGGCAATGTAAGGCAAGGAGTTCACAAAAAGATTATATTAAAAAACATGAGATTTTAATGATTACGACAATTATTAAAAACAAAATCAATAGCTTTCAATGGTACATTTAACAATCATTATATATTGAACAATAAAAGAATGAGAAAGATGGTAGCTTCGACGCGCGTTTCGACACAGGGGTGTTTTCGTCAGGAAAAACCATCAGGTTAAAAAGTCTAAAATTAAGTAAAACCACAGTTAAAACTCCTTTTTTACAGTACATTGCTAAATTGATGATCATACATATATTTGTATGTGAATACAAAGTGCTGCTCACATGATTTTACTTTATACAAAAATATAGTACACAGTTCCTATCAAGAAAAATATATATAGCATCTATGCTTACATATAGATAAAATCTTACAAAAATGAAACAATAAATGTAATTGTAAGAGCATATACATATGAATATGTCCTATTAGCTATAACAATCAATTCTCAAATATGTCGGTTTCACAAATTAGTAAGCAACATGATTGGCAGAAGTGAAAATCAAATAGAAGAAAAAGAAGAAAATGAAGACAAGAGAAGAAAAAGGGAGGAGAGAAAGAATTGTCTGGCATGATTGTAGGCAGCTATAGTCTAAATAGATTGCATGATGGACTACAACGTGGGCTTACTTAAGCCCTATATTAAAAGAAGACATGAAAATTAAACCTACTTATGAAATTCAAATGGATATGGTCAGCCTTGTTTAATAGGAATGTTGGCAGTGGATTTAGTCAGCTGAAAAAGACAGAAGTTGCTAGTTTAACAATAATAGGAGCTGCTTCCCAGGCACTTCGAAAGCAGCCTATTTAATAAACAGTTAGGTGTAACATAATGTAATGCAGCCGCTCCATGTTATTAGATAATAACCAGTGTGATTGAAAAACTCTCTAAAGATAGAGGACTGCACGGTTTATCGGTGTATACAGGTATAACCCTAGCAATGATTGTCAAATCTCCTTTTTAAACAAAAACTGCGAAAAGTCTGCCTCAGTAGTAGCCAGGCATGTCTGGAAATTAACTGTAAATTCAATTTTAGTTTATGAACCAGCAGTTTTGTATCATTGAGGACACAAAGGTTTTTTTCACACATTCGACTTACGTGTAGATTGAGGCACGACTTGACTTACTGACGGTGCTTTGGAATGAATTGCCTAGCATTTACAGATTAACAAATAGCTTTGATTCTATTGGACCCCCCCTTATTACCAGATGCCCCATTTACAACTGATGGAACAGCAAGAGAGGAATGGGACAAGCTGAGCAACCTTAAAAAACGCCAAATACGGGTTGCCCTACACGGGGCCCTTATGACCGAGTATTTACGTGCAGGTGCTTCCCCTCCGGGTTTAATAGTGAGACTGAAACCTAAGATCTTCCTTGAAGATAAACAATTCCGTGTCGATTGGAGCTTTATAGTGACCAAATGCACCAGAGATTGGTTAATTATGATTATCAATACTGCTAAACGATTGAGCGAGGCATTATTGAGGGAGATTTTGGAATTAGAGGACACTCTGAAGAATGACACTGCACTTACAGACGCTAAAGAACAGCTAGCTCGCATTCAAGAAGATCTTTCAGAGTATAAGACCTACATGGTCAACCAGAAAATCAAGGGTTTGAAGAAAAATTTGGACCGTTATTCTCATTCCTGGGCATTTCCCTACACTGAGGATGAATACTATGACACGCCAGTAGAACAGCAACGTGTCCAAAACTTTCAGAGAAGGGGTCAGAGTTTCCAGAGAAGGGGTCAGAGAGGTAATAGGCGGACTCCCAACAATTGGCGGTTTGATAACACAAGCAGTGAAGACGAGGAGGTGCCTGACCGCCAATCAGTATCCAATCAGAACAGGGTAAATTTGGCGCCTGAGAATAGATCTGATGAGGATCTGGGGGTTCTTTTGAGAGCGTTTTTAGGTCAAAGCCAGAGAGGCGCCTGAGGGGGCGGTGGGCAGGCACAAAGGGGACAAGGCAGAGGCAGAGCTCAATCAACATGGCAGACACACTCGCCCCGCATCACACGGAGCCGAGGCAGATCTTTCCAGAATTAAGCAATGGAAATACGTCACAGTCCAATAGAAGTAACGATATAGTGGTAAATCTTTCCTCTTATGAATTGACATCTACTGGACGGAGGGTACTAAACAAGGGACTAGGGTTTGTCCCTACTCCTAGACATGACACCTTCGAATGCAGAATTGAGTTATCGGAGATGATGAGGAAGATAAGGCTGCACAAGTTCTTTGTAGACAAAGAAAAATCGCCACCTTCTATTTTTGGCACTAACCTGCACCGCCCTTCCACATTTTGCCCCCCCAATTGCACACTGGGCCCCGAAGTAGCAGTATTCGAACAGAGGATCTTGCAAGAGATAGAATTGCTTGAACAGACTCAGGAGCAACGACAGGCAAACAATATGAGCAAGGAAGACTGGCTTGCCGTCAGATCATTACAACAGAACAATGCTATTACCATCAAGCAAGCCGATAAGGGCGGGGCAGTTGTTGTGCTTAACACCTGTGATTATGACACAGAGATATTAAGGTTGTTGGAGGTCCACACCAATTACCATCCGTTAATGCGTGACCCCACTCCCGAACTCTTAGATACCATCAAGAACATGGTGGTGGACGCTGTAGCAAAAAAATGGATTACCACGAAGGAGGCAGATTTCATCATTAACACTAAACCACGGGTGCCGGCATTTTACATCTTGCCCAAAATCCATAAGCCGCAGCGTCCGCCCCCTGGACGCCCAATTGTTTCAGGCATCCAGTCGGTCCTAGAACCTTTATCTCAGTTTTATGACTTTTTCTTGAGAGAAGCGGTGGTAACGCAAAAATCTTATGTACAGGATACGACCAATATCCTTAACATTCTTAAAGACATTGATTTTGTACCTAAAAATCAACTACTGGTTACCATCGACATAGAGTCGTTATATACCAGTATCCCCCAGGATGCTACGCTGGTGGCAGCAGCACAGGCCCTGGGGGAACTGGAATGGTTTTACGACACGCCCCAGACTTTTGTGATGCAGTGAGTTGAGTTGGCACTCACAAGGAATTTCTTTGAGTATAAAGGCCAACTATGCTTCCAGACATCAGGGACATCCATGGGGGCCACATTCACTCCAATTCTGGCCTGCATTTATGTAGGCCAGTTCGAGGAGAATGTGGTCCTCCACCCCTCCAATCCATACTTGAGTAATATTTCTTTGTGGAAGAGATTTATTGACAATGTCCTCTGATTTTGGACAGGTACAGAGGACGTTCTGTTGACATTCTTGCAATGGTTGAACCAAGTGGACGCCAGCCTGCGGTTCACCTGGACTATCAGTAATGTATCGGCAGTGTATTTGGATGTGGACATTTCTGTGGTGGATCATAAACTTGCCACCAATGTACACCACAAGAACACCGATAGAAACTCGCTCCTACACTATCGATCTTTTCATCCCAGGTCGCTCAGGGATAATCTCCCGGTAGGTTAATTTTTGAGGTACCGGCATAACTGTTCTACCACCGAGGTATTCCTGGAACAATCAGAGGAGCTTGTGACGAAACTCAAGGAAAGAGAATATCCCATGAAGGTGATCAAACAGGCACGCAAGCGCGCATTGAACACCCCACGGGAAGCTCTCCTCGAGAGAAATGTCAAGGATAGGAAAGCTTGTCTCCCCATTGTGACCACATTTGATCCTCTGCCCACCAAAATGAGACAGATTATTAGGAAACACTGGTCCTTCCTGGACACAGCCACTAGCAAGATGCCTGTTCCTAGATTCGCGTTCAAAAGGGCGCCAAACCTAAGAGACAAACTAGTGCACACCCATTGCCCTACTGTGACACAGACGAGTACTCTCCCCACTGAACACTATCCATGTGGTGGCTGCTCGGTGTGTGGCCTCACTGAGGCAACCAAAAGTGTTGTTTTACATGACAGGAGAACATGTTTTTTAAACTGTTTTAGTAACTGCAACACATCACATGTGATTTACAGACTTGTGTGCAGCTGTGGGCTATATTACATTGGTCTAACCTCCCGCAAAGTTAAGATCCGTATACAGGAACATCTTAGTACAATCAGAGCCAAGAAACTTACCACACGCTTGGTGCAACATTTTATTGAGAAAGGCCACGATCATAGAGATTTGAGATGGACTGTCCTTGAAAAGGTAGTGGGTGATACACACAACCTAGATACCATCTTAGCGAGAAAAGAGGCTAAATGGATTTTCTCAGAAAAGGCAGATCGTGAGGGACTCAATGAAAATATTGAATGGAATAAAGTTAGCAGAAACTGAATATGTGTGGAGGTATATCAGGACATATTAGACACTCACTGCCTTGGTAATTACATCTGAACACCAGCTCCTACCCCGCAGATGGACGGCGAGATGTTTTTATGTTTTACACTTATCGTACTTGACATATGGGCTTGGGAGTGATTAGGAGGTAGCGTCCCCCGTGTGTCTTTATTATACTAGACAAGAGGGTCCTCCTCCGATGAGTAGATGACCAGCCCTGTCCCCTTCCTCTCGTCCTGACTTATTTGATCAGTATTACCACCTTGGGACTTGTACTATGGTGATGACAGATTTAGCTGCAGTATCATGGCGGGAGTTGTTATAAGGGTACTGTTTGCTGGCCCCACCAACATGACGGGCTTGGATACCCCTAGTAGCTGTTACAGATCTTCAGGATGGCGGAGGTTGTGATACTCAGGTTTGCAGTTAGTTATACATCACTGCAGAGAGAATTTGTTACTATGAGTGTGTGACATGGGGCTATGTGAGCAGTTCAGCAGCACAAAGGCTTTTTAATATGTCCTTGGATGTCTGTTTCTCACTTGCCTGCAATTTGACTTAAAACGAGGCAGACTCTCTTTAAGCTTGTGAAAAACCTTCCTGCTTTTGTAATTTTTAAATCTGCAATTTTAATCGTATTGTGGAGGGTTGAATCGGGCTCGATTGCGGCATTGACAAACATCCTCACCTATGATGGCCACCGCACACAGCGTGAACTTCACATGCTACGCAGCGTCAGTTGCGTTCCCGGTGACTGGATGAATATCCGGATTCCACCACTGGCAAACGCGAAGGAGCTGCAGAAGCGCCGGAGGGACGCGGCTACCGTAAGATTTCTTGTATGCCCCGCGGGGACACATGTATTGAGTGTGGAAGGGGTCGCATTACTATATAACAACATAATTGAATGCCGCATTTTAGAGTGAATGTTTAAAGAATTGGTTGTGGTCGAGTACAACTTTGGATATGTATTCCGACTGGTGGCATAGATGAATCGGTACGGTATGATGGACTCTAAGAATAGCAGTCCGATGGTTGCGGGACTAATATTACTGCATGTACCGCATGTATGGCATGGTGTTCTGATCCATTCTTCTTGTCATATAGGGGGCTTGAGATTGACCGAGCCACTGACTGACACGTGATCGTGAGACACGGGGTCCGTTTTTATCGCATGGTTGTCGGTAGACATTAACGTGGCAACCATCAGGTAAACAATTTTGACTGTTTCAGTCGATGTGTTGTGTTAGTGTGCTCTGAATGAACACCCCAGGATGAAGGGGTGCTGTCAATTCACTGCTGTGTTTTTAATGTTATCACAGGTCCTTTGATCGATTCAGTGTGAAGATCGATATTAGTGAACCCCACATTGCCCATACGAAGTTGCTGGAATGTTGAGCAATGAAACATTTTGGCATTGAGCAAATGAGTATGGTATACAGTTAACCATCTTTTAATTGGGAGGTTTGCAGCACCAGAATAAAATTGAATAGCTAGCAAACCTTACCAGATTTTTATTTTTATTTTATTTTCGTGAACCGAATGCTCTGGTTCTCTTTGGGGTTCTAGGTGTGTATATATATGGAATTTCTTGAATAGTGCACATATTGGTTTTTGTACACTATTAACGCACCTCACAAATTATGTATTATTTATGATCACAGCAATTTTTGTTTTTCTTTTTTCACACACTACACAGAGAGAGAGTGACCGATGATGAGAAGTGGGTATACTGGTAATTGTTAGCCAGGAACCCCCTCGGGTGTTGCTACCGTGAGGCACTCTCTCTCAACTCACAAATTTTTTTTTTACAAAAAATATTTTTTACAATTATTTTTGGCCTGTTGAGACGTTTTTACATATAGAATATACACCTTGACCTAAGGGATTAGTGTTAATTCACACAGCCATGGGCTTTGAAAAATTATGGTATATCAAATCCCCCTAGTAGGTCCTGTATATAGGTGTTGCAAATAGGTAAGGCTTCACATTGTTGTTGTTGGACATTAACTGTCCCAATTTAAAGAGAGACAAGAAAAAATATGTTTTACAGACAATTAAAGAAAAGAGGCAGGAGCTTGCCAGGTGAATTAATAAGCTCTGGGTTATACGAATATATTGCCTAAATTACAATGTATCTAGGCCAGCGCAAGACTAAAGATAACTATACCTTAGAATCGTTACGTGTTTTTACAGGTGGGCTTGAGGATATAAACAAACATCGTAAACCTGAAATTGTGTCAGGCTTGCAGCTACAAACAAAAATGGCAAACCTGGGGAGTAGACTTCTCGTTTCAAACAATGTGCTGCAAATGATGCATGAAGGGTGGACAGGCAGCTAAAAGCAGCGTTTGGGAAGATTCTTCGCACGTGGTGCTGTCTACGGCTTGTTCCGGTATTTGAAAATGCACCGGGCGTGCACTAAATAAGGGCAGAAAAAGAGGAGGGCTAGGAATGCTTTGCTGGTAAATAGTGCTTCACACGAAATACAAATGCAACCATCAAGCTATCTGCTCCAAAACCGGTGAGTCAGAAGTTACCTGAGGATTAATTAGGGCATTGCTGCCACAATGGGGCCCAGGGGGATTCCGGTGTCAACCGGTGTCCCCCTGGGATTGTTCGCGCGATTGGAACAATCCACGCGCAAGGGATTGTGGGCCAGGTTGGGCTCGCGGGCGGGGGCAATCAGCGCGGCGTGTGTCTGGCTGAGGAGAGCGGGCGCTGTGAGGGCTCGCGCGCCGCTTTGCTTTTTCGTGTGACGACTCCCGAGTGCTTTTTGGCGCAATAAGTGTGTTTTTGCCGACATACCAGCGTGAATTTGCCTGTTTCAGCCGGATGACGGCGGAAGGTGTGCAGGTAGAGGACCGGTGAAATTTACACGGGCCTGAGGCGTCTGTCGCAGTTACGCCAGGTGCTCAGAGGCCGAAGAGGTTGGCGTCAGACGGTGTCCTGGACGCGGTGGCAGCATGCAGACCATTCCGGGGACGTCAGGCCAGCTAATCGGTCCCACCTCATACAGGCAAGTCTAGTGTGCGCAGGGGAAGGGCAGCAAGGAGGAGCTCAGCTGGTAGGCTGGTGTCCAGGAGTTGCCCAGCTTTATCTGCAGCTGCTAGGAGGCGACTGGGGGGGGGGCACCAGTTTTACGAGAGAGCAGGCCTTTGAGGCAGACAAAGGGAAAGGGGGCTGCACGTGGCATCTCTTTTGCTCCTCAAAAGGTTTGTGGGCCCCGTCAACAGAGTCAGCCGTTGTTGGGCGTTGGTGCCTTGTGGCCGCAAGCCTTGTCAAAGGGTGTTCTGCCCCCTGTGGATTTAGCCCCTGCGGTACCTGCAGCAGTTTTTTCAGCCCCCCTTGTGGATTATGCTGTCGATAGCGAGGAGGAGGATGAGTTGGAGGTGGTAGACTTTGCATGCAGTAATCAGCCCGCACTTGGGGAATTTTTTGAGGAGGAATGCGAGGATGGCCAGGTGTTGGAGTTTCCTACAGCGGTTTATTGCACTCAGAGAGCTACACAGAGAGCTGGCAGCCTGGCAAGGCGCACGCAGATGCGGCAATATGCTTTGTGTGACTTAACTGAATCTGACAAGGTCCCGGTTTCGTCAAGGCACAAGCCTTCGGGGAATGGTTCTGGGGTTGCCATGGTACCGGATTCTGAGGAACAGTTGCATGGGTCAGCAGATGTAGCACCTGTCTTTCCTTTGTCTCGCACATCTTTTTCCCATCCACAGGTCCCATTTGAATCGGCTTTGGGTCCGCAGAAAGGTCAGTGGGTACGGGTGGAGCACTCTGCCCCTATGATGCCTGGAGTGGGTATTCGTGGACAAGTTCCGGCTGCTTCTTCTGGTAAGTTCACGGCTTCTGTCACGAGCGGACGGAGGTTGACTCAGCGTTCGCGAGCCACGGCAGCACCTAGCACCTCGGGAGGTTTGCGGGCAGAACAGGTACTTGTTCCTGAAGGGCTACCTTTTCCGGGTGAATCAGGTGCGGATTTTGGTGACACGGCCAGGTTGACAGAACTGTTACCTGTGTCCAATTGGGAGACATATGATGGGGGAATTGGGGATGGAGTGAGACCGGGTACCAGCAAAGACATTTTTCAGTTCAATGTGGCAAAGGATCATCAAGAAGATGCTTTAGACTATGCTGATGATGATATGGTGGTGGGAAATGTCTTGGAAGGAGATGATGCTTCTCTTTTGCAGATTCGTGGACGCCCAGCAAAGGGCGGGGTTCAAATAATTGTTCTAGTTTGTTGCAGGAGTCAAGAACGGACTCCTCTGTGGTTCCTGAGCGGAATCCAAGCTTTCAGCGACGGGATGAACTTCCAGATTTTTCCAAGCGGGCGGCCCAGTTAACTTCAGGTGAGCCTCGATGGTGGGCTGCTTGGTCTGAGCCGTCTGTGGATCCACAGGTGGGTGGGGGGGTGAGTCGGTGGGTAATGACACGTTATGCATTGCCAGAAGGGAGACTGGTTTGGATTTTCCACAGGTATCTGTTCCTTCAGGATCAGCAAGTAGTCGTGTCATTTCGGGTGGAAGGGATTCTATCATACTGCCTTCTCGGAGCGGCAACGTTGTCTCATTTAATGTGTCTGTCTCTAGTGATAGACATAAGAAGCTGCCTTATATGGGTTTGGCCATGCCGCTTGGTATACACCTTTGAGGGCCCCCGTTGAACTGCGTAGTGGGGGGCGCGTGGCATCTCTTTTGCTCCTCAAAAGGTTTGTGGGCCCCGTCAACAGAGTCAGCCGTTGTTGGGCGTTGGTGCCTTGTGGCCGCAAGCCTTGTCAAAGGGTGTTCTGCCCCCTGTGGATTTAGCCCCTGCGGTGCCTGAAGCAGTTTTTTCAGCCCCCCCTTGTGGATTATGCTGTCGATAGCGAGGAGGAGGATGAGTTGGAGGTGGTAGACTTTGCATGCAGTAATCAGCCCGCACTTGGGGAATTTTTTGAGGAGGAAGGCGAGGATGGCCAGGTGTTGGAGTTTCCTACAGCGGTTTATTGCACTAAGAGAGCTACACAGAGAGCTGGCAGCCTGGCAAGGCGCACGCAGATACGGCAATATGCTTTGTGTGACTTAACTGACTCTGACAATGTCCCGGTTTCGTCAAGGCACAAGCCTTCGGAGAATGGTTCTGGGGTTGCCATGGTACCGGATTCTGAGGAACAGTTGCATGGGTCAGCAGATGTAGCACCTGTCTTTCCTTTGTCTCGCACATCTTTTTCTCATCCACAGGTCCCATTTGAATCGGCTTTGGGTCCGCAGAAAGGTCAGTGGGTATGGGTGGAGCACTCTGCCCCTATGATGCCTGGGGCGGGTATTCGTGGACAAGTTCCGGCTGCTTCTTCTGGTAAGTTCACGGCTTCTGTCACGAGCGGACGGAGGTTGACTCAGCGTTCGCGAGCCACGGCAGCACCTGGCGCCTCAGGAGGTTTGCGGGCAGAACAGGTACTTTTTCCTGAAGGGCTACCTTTTCCGGGTGAATCAGGTGCGGATTTTGGTGACACGGCCAGGTTGACAGAACTGTTACCTGTGTCCAATTGGGAGACATATGATGGGGGAATTGGGGATGGAGTGAGACCGGGTACCAGCAAATACATTTTTCAGTTAAATGTGGCAAAGGATCATCAAGAGGATGCTTTAGACTATGCTGATGATGATATGGTGGTGGGAAATGTCTTGGAAGGAGATGATGCTTCTTTTTTGCAGGTTCGTGGACGCCCAACAAAGGGCGGGTGTTCAAATAATTGTTCTAGTTTGTTGCAGGAGTCAAGAACGGACTCCTCTGCGGTTCCTGAGCGGAATCCAAGTTTTCAGCGACGGGATGAACTTCCAGATTTTTCCAAGCGGGCGGCCCAGTTAACTTCAGGTAAACCTCGTTGGTGGGCTGCTCGGTCTGAGCCGTCTGTGGGTCCACAGGTGGGGGGGGAAGGAGTCGGTGGTTAATGACACGTTATGCATTGCCAGAAGGGAGACTGGTTTGGATTTTCCGCAGGTATCTGTTCCTTCAGGATCAGCAAGTAGTCGTGTCATTTCGGGTGGGAGGGATTCTATCATACTGCCTTCTCGGAGCGGCAACGTTGTCTCATCTAATGTGTCGGTCTCTAGTGATAGACATAAGAAGCTGCCTTATATGGGTTTGGCCATGCCGCTTGGTATACACCTTTCCGACATGACTAAACAGCGTATTTGGCGACATGAATTTGTGGATGTTTTTAAACTTTTGCATAGGGACATTCAAGCTAAAGAAGGTTCCAAGGAGGAGGAGTGGGAGATTGCTCGAAGGCCACGGGTTACTCGTTCCATAGAGAACTGGACTGCTGCATTTTTAATTTATGCTAGTGTGTATTGTGAAAAATATCAAGACAGGGCGGTGTCTTTATTTAAATATAAGGATACCATCCGCAAAGCTTATTTGCAGTTTGGGGGGTATGCATGGCTGAATTATGATGAGGAGTTTAGGGCGCGGGTGGGTTTGTTTCAGGATAAGCCATGGGGTGAGGTGGATCAGGAACTTTGGCTCCAGTGGATGTCGGCTTCACAGCCTAATGCTACCCTTCACACAGCAAGTGGTTTGCCTATTACTTATCGGCCCTTTCTGCAGCGTCCCGCCCACACAGGGGCGGGTTTGGTTGGGAGGGGACAACTGCCACCCTTAGGTGCCTGTTGGAATTTTAACAGAGGATCTTGCATTAGACATTTCTGTAGGTTTAAACATGAGTGCTCCCAATGTGGTGGAAAACATGCCGTTACTCAATGTTTTGCCCAACGACCTTATGGAGGACCAGGGAATGTCCAAAGAGGGGGAGGGGGTGCGTTTTCAGCAGTTATGCCAAAGGGCTCCTACACCCATTAGGTTACAGGCTTTGTTGCCATGGTTCGAGCTTTACCCGGATTATGAGGCAGCATCAAAAATATTTTGGGGTTTTCTGGAGGGTTTCAGAATTGGTTATCAAGGGCCGCGTTCTTTGCGATGGTCGGATACTTTGAAATCTGCCAAGGAGCTCCCTCATATTGTTCAGAAGAAGTTGCTAGGTGAATTACAAGCTGGTAGGATAGCAGGACCGTTTACACAATGTCCCTTGGCCAATTTGATCGTGTCACCTTTGGAGGTGGTGCCCAAAAAATTGGCTGGTGAGTACAGATTAATTCATCATTTATCATTGCCCGAGGGTCAATCTGTTAATGACTATATTTCTTCTTCTGATTCCAATGTTTCGTATGCGTCTGTTGATGATGCACTCCGTATGGTGAGAGTGGCTGGAGTTGGGGCTGAATTTGCTAAGTGCGATGTGCAGTCCGCTTTTCGTTTGATCCCGATACATCCCACAGATTTTGAGCTTTTGGGAATGTATTTTGATGGCGCCTTCTATGTTGATAGGGTACTCCCCATGGGTTGCTCGATTTCTTGTGCCCTGTTTGAGATATTCAGCACTTTTTTGCAATGGTGTTTTATGCAAGTTAGTGGACATCAGTCAGTTTGTCACTATTTGGATGATTTTTTCTTCATTGGCGAGGCACAGCCAGGTCAGTGTAGCAAGGCAATGCAGTCTTTTCAAGGTTTGGCAGAGGTTTTTGGTGTACCGCTGGCTCCTGACAAAACGAAAGGGCCTTGCACTCAACTCACATTTTTGGGGATTGAGATTGATACCACTGGCATGGGCCATCATTTCTTGAAATTCGTTCATTTTTGCTGGAAATTCTGGATAAGACAAAGATTGAGCTCAGGCAAATTCAACGTCTGCTGGGCTATCTCAATTTTGCTTGTCGGGTGGTGCGTGCAGGGAGGACTTTCTGTCAGAGGCTTGGCATGGCAATGTCTGGGGCCACCCTTCCGCATCATCGCGTTAGGCTTTCCAAGGCTGTCAAAGAAGATCTTAAGGTGTGGTTGAGATTTTTGGAGGATTTTAATGGAGTTTCTATCTTTTTTCTGGAAGACAACACGATTTGGCAGATACAAATTTTTTCTGAGGCTTCTGGTGAGAATGGTTTCGGCATTTTCTGGGAAGGACGTTGGTGTACGGAGCCTTGGCCGAGCAGTTGGTTACAGCAAGGCCGCAGTATTGCCTTTTTGGAACTGTTTCCTTTGGTGGTGGCTTTGTTGGTGTGGGGGAAGGAAATGCGTGACAGATGTTTGTTGTTTCACATAGACAATTTGGCTGTTGTTCACCTTATAAATAATCAAAGGGCGAAAGACCTGCGGGTGCTTCAGCTGTTACGGCATTTTATGCTTCAGAGTTTGAAGTACAATATTGTGTTCAGGGGCCGGCATATTCCAGGGATCGATAACTCAATTGCGGATGCTTTGTCTCGTTTTAATTGGCAGAAATTCCGGGAGTTGGCGCCAGGAGCGGATCTCTGCAAAACTGCCATTCCGCAAGACATCTGGGTCCTGGGGCACTCCGAATAACCGACCTGGTTGAGAACTCTATTGCGCCTTCCACCAGACGCAGTTATCGTCAAGCCTGGTTTGAATATTTATCTTTTGCTGAATCTCACAGAAGTTCAGGGCTGGTTCCAGGGAGCAGATCTTTTATTTTGCAGTTTGTATTGCATTTGATTAATAAAGGTTTGTCACACACTACGATTGCAGGGAAGATGGCTGGGGTTTCCTTTTATGGTCAGTTGTTTTTGGGGCAGGATTTAGTTACAGATGTTCTCTTGAGGCGAATGCTATAAGGTTTTAAGAAGGAGCGTTTTCACCCGGCGCGTTTGCGGGAACCAATTACCTTTGACCTTTTATGTGACTTATTGGGGCATTTGCCCGTTTGTTGCTATGATTCTTGGGTTGTTTCACGTTTTAGACTTTGCATGATTTGGTTGTTTTTTGGTGCTTTTAGGGTTTCGGAGTTGTTGGGGCTCAAAGGGCAACTGGGATACATTCCGGGGCCATTCAGATTCAGGAGGGCGTTTTAAGAATATGGTTACGTTGTTCCAAGACGGATCAAATGGGTAAAGGGACTTGGATTTCTTTGCACGCCAGTGGTTTGGAAGGGTGTTGTCCAATCGAGGAGTGGTTCTCTTTGCTTCGCTCGCCTGAATTTAGACATGGGCCTATTTTTATTCACCGGGCGGGTGATAACATTACCAGTTTTCAGTTTTTGTCGGTATTGCGAAAAGCATTGTCATTAGCTGGGAAGGACCCCTTACTTTTTGGGACGCATTCTTTTCGTATTGGGGCAGCGACCGAGGCTTACAACTTGGGCTTTGGTTGGGAGGGTATCAAGAGGATTGGTAGGTGGAAGTCGGGGTGCTGTGCTCGTTATGTTAGGTTGTAAGTTTATATGCTGTTTTAAGTGTCTGTTCTAACCTCCATTTTTCTGTCTAGGTCGAGTTTACTATTCCTTGTCCAGGGGAAAAAACACCACATGGCTGGTGGGACACTCTTTTATCAAATGGGCAGCGTTTTTTGCGGAAAAGCAGATCTGTGGCAGAGAGCTCGGTCTTCCTAGCAAAAGGCATGAACTTGTATGGAACGGACAAGGTGGGATGAAATGGTCCCATTTGTTTCCTTTGTTATCAAAGTTATCTTCAGTCAGAGGCCTTCCAAATCTCCTTATTATTCATTTAGGTGAAAATGACCTGGTACAACTCTCTGGTTTATCCATCTTGAAACAAATGCAACTTGAATTGGCAGTTATCAAAGAAAATTGGGCAGGCACTACTGTGGTGTGGACGGAGTTTATCTATCGGCACCATTGGGTGGGAGCGCGAAATCAGGCTGCAATAGAAAAGTCTCGTAGGAAATTAAACAGGGCGATGAAGTGCTATTGCAATACCTTGGGTATCAAGGTTTTGTGCCATGCAAACATCGCAGGTAAGGATATGGATCTGTTTCGTCAGGATGGGGTTCATCTTTCTGACTTGGGTCAAGCCTATTACTTGTTGGAGGTGCGGGAATTTTTGTCTGGTTTCTGGGGTGACAATCTTTGGTGCGCTGCTAAACGTGAGATTTAATTCCAATGTTCCTTTTACTATTTTAAGGGGAGGGGGGGTTGGGGACCAGGAAAACTCGTTGGTTTTCCTGGGTGGCGCTTTTTTGGGGGATGGGATGGTCAGGAGCGGGCTCATCCTCCCCAATGGGTTGGGGGGGGACGAGAAAATGGAAGGAGGAAATAAACCAGGGCATTGTTCTGTTCATTGGGGAAATTGCGGATGCAAGGTTTGTGGGGAAGTTTTAAATGCTGGTATTTAAAGGTTATGCATAAAGAATGTTTTTAATGTACAATGTTGTATGGCTATACTGTTTACCTGTCTTAAATAAAGTGACCTTTTATGCTAAGAAACCTTTCATGGTATGGATTGTTCTTGTTGCGCGATTGACTGTGTTCTTATTTTAGTGGCAGTCCTGTTAAAACTACAGATTTATCGCAGGGCATGTAGATGGCTTGATAGTAGCCGTGAAATTGGGTTGCTGGTACTATCAGAGTTCTGCAAAAGGAAAGAAAACAGGACGCGGAGTAACGGTAAGGCAGGCGGCTGGGATGGAAGGCCGGCTGATAAGCAGTGCGTTATACAATAATTACCTGCGAGGTAAAGAGTGCCTCCTAGTAATCTTGCATCGCGCAGCTGATGTGGGGCCGTAATATTTTTAAATGGCTGATAGTGCTGTGGTTCTGTGGGGATGAAAAGTACAGCGCACAGTTAACTACACACAGGCGGCTGGTGTGAATAACCGGCACAAGAGCGCTACATTGCAGGGTGATTACCTGAGGGGCAGTAAATGCCTCCTGATGATATCGCACTTTGTGGCGATATTGCGAAGCTGCAGTCTGCTCGATGAAAAAACGGAAGACCAAAGGGTCTGGCCAATTTACATATACTATCACGTAATTGGTCAAGAGCAGAAGGCTGGCTGATCTTAAAGGTGCAGCTGAAAGCTGCTCACATATTACAAAGGTGGAGCCGGGTGTGTCGGTATATTTAAAGACACAGTAAAGAGGTTGCTAACATTCTGTGTCTCCTGTTGGTGGTTAATAATACAGCAGTGATGAGAGCCAGAATGGGGCAGTTCTCTGTGGGGTCACTGGGACTATGTGGGGAGGTCCAAGTGAAGAATGAGATAGAATAAGATGAAATGATAAGACTCATATATATGAGACTAATATGAAAACGACAGAGTAATGGGCTAACTGAAATGCTGTAGGCGTTCCTCTTTCACATGAGAAACATTCTTCTGTTATCTGAAGTTCTCAGAACTCTAAATCATTAGCTGTTTCTGTGTTTCTACATTTTAAAATGTCGTGTTGATTCAGTACAAATTATATTCTACTACTACACACATTTAACATTTTTGCAAATTAAAATCACTTATGACAAAATCTCAACTAGTCAAATGAAAGCAAACTTTAAATTAATTGTGCAATGTTTCACATGATTTACTAAGTAGAAAGCGTCTGACTAAAGCCGGTGAATATCAAAGCCTCATGTTTTCATTTTGCAGCACCAAATTTCTGTGTGTCACTTTTTAAATGCAGTTTTATGTCTAAAGCCCAAGACAGGTTTGCCATCAGGAATGTTTAATTCTATAGGAAAAGTTTATGCTCTTTCACCTGCAAGTAGCCATAAGACTTCCCTACACCTGGCTAAGGGCCGACGTGACATAGCCTAGAAGACAGTCTCATAAAATATTAAACGTACTGCTCCCATTACTGGCTAATGTTGATTTGCATACAATGATCTATTTTTGAGTGTGGTAAAATTAAAGTACTTTTAATTTCGTCTAAAATTTAGGAGCATATTTACGAGCCCCTTGCGCTGCCGGAGCGCCACTTATTGTGACGCTCTGGCAGGGTAAATCACAAAATAATATCTATGATGCCACGCAAGCCACTATGCGGGTCTCTGAATGGCCTCATAGATATCGAGTAAGGCAAGCCAGTGCAAATTGCCACGTTGCCTTACTCTGCGCTCAGGAGTCGTTCCATGGGTGTTGCAGTGAGTTTTCTCATGCGAAACCCATGGATTTTGACACTTGTCCAGATTTATGAGAGCATGTAAACCTGCGAAAGTGCCAACACCTCACGCCTCCGGAGGTGAGGAGTAACAAGGAGAAATACATTTATTTTGCCTAGTTGTTTCCCCTTTTTATGTGTGCTGCATTCTGCAACACACATAGAAAAAGGAAAACACCTCTTAGGATTGTTTACGGGCAGGCAGGTGGCCCTCCCTGCACAAAAATTATCCTGACTACAACACAGGCACCCTTGCACCATGGTGCTTGCGTTGGTGCTAGGCCACTAAAAATGCAACAGCATGGTGGGAAAGAACAGGAAAGGACCGCATTACATATATATTCGGTGCATTCCTGCCCTTTCACTTTGGCGTAGGACAGTACAGCAAGCTGACTTGCTGCGCTACACCAAATCACCATAAACAAGGGCCTGAGATTACTGACTGGGCAGTTTATTTGTATCACTTAATTTCGGTTCAGTGCTGAGTTTCTAACCCCACTCCTCTTGGAATAAGCGTTGTGCTACTTGACTTTGCCACTCAGAAAGTCAAGTGCTAAAAGGGTATATTTGAGAATCAGTTTTGGACCCAACAGTAAGGCTAATACCGCGTTTTTTCTTTGTGTAAGTGAGAGTGGAGTGCATATTTGATGTTGGTCTCCTGTGCGAAGGCCTGATGGTTGCTTATGCAGGATTCACACTGTAGTGCAATATTGGTAACTTTGTATTTTTCTGAGTAATGTTAATTGCTATATGGTTCTTTTCTAACAATTTGGACTTTTATTTTGTGCAGGGTGCAGCAGTAGGGAGGGCTCCATAATGCATCAATTTGGACAGGGTGCACAGATTAAAAACATTGAAGTTCAGAAAGCAGCAAAGCCATTTTACATCATGACGCTGGGTCTATTGGTAAAATACCCCGATTCTGCTCTGGGGCAGCTCCATGTCGAAAGTACAATAGATGGAAATAAGTTGTTTATCTCTGGAAATGGTGTCCTCTTTCAGCATGTCAAGTAGGTTCACATTCATTCATGCAGTCCTACAATACATTGTGTGCATTTTCATTGGTATTCTCAGTTTTTAACTTTTTTTGTAATCATCATAATAGATTGAGATTTATGTCAGTCAATTGACAATATGTATTGCTATAATAGATTTTTGTAAATGATCAATAGTAGTATAATTCAGAGTATAGCTGAATAGCATTATTGTCACCACAAGTAACAATTGTTAAGGGGAAGGGCACTCCTGTTGCTGCTTCTCTGTTTATCCACGAATATAAAGAGAATCTACTCAATGCGTGCTACTGAGGTGAGTGCAATGTCCCAATTGCGCCTGAAACGTGAAATTATAACCAAGCTAGAACGCTTGTCCTCTGTGCACTGTTGCTTGTCCCAGCTGGGTATACCAAAAATTCGTCTTATTTAATTTTTAGAAAATTCACACTTAGTTCAATTTGAATTTTGATCAATATCTTTTACTGAACGTTGATAATCCATCAGGACATTATTACGATTCATAACATCCAATGTGCATATACACTTCATTCCTTTACGAATCCAATATATCTATGTTTCATAGAGACTCAAATGCCCAATGCATTTCGGGCCCCACGGCCCTTCGTCAGGGGCTGTACCTGAAAGAATATAGAGTAAAACATTCACTTAAATGGTCAAATCTCCAATGACAAGGGTTACAGTCTGTAGCAACCTCAATACATTAATAACACCTTCTCATGCTAGAAAATGTTATGTTGTCATAAATTCATGAACACATGATTTAAATGCATAATGATCAACAGAAATGACATCAAAATCAATAACGTTATGCTCAAAAAAGCTGTTAATGCTGTGAGAAACATTCGCATGTGTATTAAAGAAACATATGCAGTGCTCAGAAAAGAGGGAAGAAAGGGAAAAAAGTGAGAGAAAACGATATGGTTGCCTAGCTGCCACATGATAAAAAAGTTCCTGAACTATAGATACAGACGACCAAACTTGCTTCTCAGTAATTGCTACTAGAAAATGAAGAAAACGTGCTAGTGTAACGCAGGACTGACCTTTGATGCGAACGGTGCTCCATTTTCAAGTAAAAATGTGCTTCGGTGTTCGATATGCCCTGTGCCTGTAAAGCGCAGTTAAAAATGACTACCTGCTGTTTGGTAACAAACGTATCTTAAAGTATGCCTAAAAAAAACGAAAACGATAACACAAAAAAGACCAGAATCACACACCTGTTTTCCAACGGACTATCCAACGGGGCCAGTTTCACCTTAGAAAAATTTATTCCGTGCTACTCGAACGCGGCGTGTGCCACTGTTCTATCTAAACAAACAGAAATGGAAATCAATATAAATGAAAGTTCCGCGTTCGTAAGTAGGTTTAAAAAATAGAGGGCGAACCCACCCCAACATCCCCACACGGGTGAAACGATTATCACCAAACATAATGCAGACTGCAACACCATGAACGTAATTTACGCAATAAAATGCCCGTGCGGGCTATTGTATGTAGGAAAAACTGAACGTAAAGTCAAAACACGCATTTCTGAACATAAAAGTACAATTCGCAACAAGAACCCAAACAGTAATTTGGCAGTACACTGGGAGCTCAACAGACACACAATTGCTCAAGTCAAGTTCCAGGTTCTTGAAGTGGTGGCACCCAGACCCGGCAAAAACATTACCAAATGTTTACTTCAGAAGGAAGTTTTTTGGATTAAACGCTTAGACACTCAGGATCCCAAAGGGATCAATGACAGAGTTGATTTAGGATGTTACTTGTAAATACTGCACCAAAGCCGAGAGCATGTAAAGCCAAGTTCGGTCGTCTGTCAAACATGTTCACTGATTTGATCGTGATTCATTATTAATGATGACTGTCTGTTTATTTGTAAGATGAACAATGTGAGTTTTTTTCTCTTTTTTCTATTATCACCATTATTTTGATGTTTTCTTTCATTCATCATTCCTCCTGTTTATTTTTCTCATTGTGCCCTAGTAACTAGTTCAGTCTATCCACGACACGCTACAAGATGGCGTGTCATTTCAGTTCACTTAGAGCTACCGTCAATTGAACGAGTCCTGTTTCTATATCCATGCAACCCATTATATCACGTCATGTGAAAGATGGCCGTTTGCACCAGGCGTCCTCTTACATTCCGAGGGGTTCTATCCACGAATTACGGGAACTCTGTCGGCTTTCAGCAAGGTACGGCGGCCCACTTCCAGTGGGTGGGTGGGTTCGCCCTCTATTTTTTAAACCTACTTACGAACGCGGAACTTTCATTTATATTGATTTCCATTTCTGTTTGTTTAGATAGAACAGTGGCACACGCCGCGTTCGAGTAGCACGGAATACATTTTTCTAAGGTGAAACTGGCCCCGTTGGATAGTCCGTTGGAACACAGGTGTGTGATTCTGGTCTTTTTTGTGTTATCGTTTTCGTTTTTTTTAGGCATACTTTAAGATACGTTTGTTACCAAACAGCAGGTAGTCATTTTTAACTGCGCTTTACAGGCACAGGGCATATCGAACACCGAAGCACATTTTTACTTGAAAATGGAGCACCGTTCGCATCAAAGGTCAGTCCTGCGTTACACTAGCACGTTTTCTTCATTTTCTAGTAGCAATTACTGAGAAGCAAGTTTGGTCGTCTGTATCTATAGTTCAGGAACTTTTTTATCATGTGGTAGCTAGGCAACCATATCGTTTTCTCTCACTTTTTTCCCTTTCTTCCCCCTTTTCTGAGCACTGCATATGTTTCTTTAATACACATGCGAATGTTTCTCACAGCATTAACAGCTTTTTTGAGCATAACGTTATTGATTTTGATGTCATTTCTGTTGATCATTATGCATTTAAATCATGTGTTCATGAATTTTTGACAACATAACATTTTCTATTATGAGAAGGTGTTATTAATGTATTGAGGTTGCTACAGACTGTAACCCTTGTCATTGGAGATTTGACCATTTGAGTGAATGTTTTACTCTATATTCTTTCAGGTACAGCCCCTGACGGAGGGCCGTGGGGCCCGAAATGCATTGGGCATTTGAGTCTCTATGAAACATATATATATTGGATTCGTAAAGGAATGAAGTGTATAGGCACATTGGATGTTATGAATCGTAATAATGTCCTGATGGATTATCAACGTTCAGTAAAAGATATTGATCAAAATTCAAATTGAACTAAGTGTGAATTTTCTATAAATTAAATAAGACGAATTTTTGGTATACCCAGCTGGGACAAGCAACAGTGCACAGAGGACAAGCGGTCTCGCTTGGTTATAATTAGATGGTTACAAAGGCCACCAACCTCATTTGACTCCTGTTACACTTGAAAAATTGATGATGCATAAAACTATCTCCCTCACTTCAGCAAGACGTTTTGCAGGGTTCAATTATCTTTCCCGCTTCTTCAATGTATACATGTAAACTCTTGCTTTCATGCAAAACCACTCTAAAATCTCATATCACTAATGCTTCAAAGATACTTAGTCCTTTCTGGAAATGTTACCTACTAAAGATGGCCCAAGTCCTCAATAATATGCAGTCATGGATAGTATACCACATCTTAAGCTGAACCTGGTTAAAAGAGAGTTTCCCTTGATCTCCACTCCTAATTGCTCTATTTGAATTCAAACTTGAATCAATGCTCTCACAGTACTTAACTGCAGTCCTTATATTGTGAAACATGCTAAACGTCAAGGAGTTATCTTGGTCACATATCTTAACCTACAAGCACACATAAACTCAGTGGCCATTGGAGCACAAGTTCAACTCAAACTCCACCAAGGTTTACAAACTTTCAGATATGGATTTCAAACACATTGTTCAATTTCTTGTGTGCTTGATATTGGACTATAATAGTTTCTTACATTTAAAACTGCACCTTGTTCTAGCATCATCTACACATTTTCTGCTTATGTACCCCAATTGCGTTTCATATATTTATTACATTTCACAAAATTTGAGTGCACATTTTTATTTCTAAATGCACATTGCATTTAGTGTTGTTTGCACATGTATAACATTCATTTGTTTTACTATAGTATGAATAACAAGGTCTCGATGATTCATATTTATATATTCATGTGGTTTATAAGGGTTCATAGAATTATGTGAAGGTACAACACAATTAGTATGTTAATTATTGCATTTGATATAATTCAATATGAGACCTGATCTTTTCAAAATCATTCGAGAAGTGTATTTACACTGCCTACAGATAAGTAGAAGGCGGAGAGCAATCGTTGACTTACTGGGAGACTTGGATTGAGCAATCAGGAGCTGTTAATATCCCCTGAGGGGCACATGCAGGCACCTCGGAGGTAGCCTGGCCTTTTCGGCTTGTTGTGGATGACATTGATCTGAGCACAGAGATTGACATTGATCTACTTCATACAGAACAACAGATATATGGGTGAAAGGTCACCTAGGAAACTCGCACAGGCCTTTTTGGTGCTAAAACAGGTTTGCCAAAGGCAATATGTTGCGGGTTGGAGAAATGTACTCTAAACTTCTTTCAATAACAAAGTGTCAATGTGCCATGAAGTGCAGAAAGTGTTAATCACCCTTCTAGTGAAAGTCATTTCGAAAATATAAATAAAAACTATTTTAAAGTTTTTCAGTGCACACATAAGGGAAATTGTATTCACTCAAATTTTTCAATCCAATTGAAAAGACTTTGGGGAAACTGGTAATTTAATTTTCTTGTTCCTATTTATTGGGATTGTTCTGGGTGTTTCATGTACCCAAAGTGGGGGCATGCAAATTCTGTTCTAATGGTCTTTCTTGCCCTGAGGTGTTTTATAGCTCTTGGCCCTTCCTTTCTTGCCCATGCACAGTGGTGGCTGTGAACTTTTTAAGTCGTGGGGCGTACTGAATTTAGTTACACATCTGAGGGAAGGGAATTCACCAAAACGCTCGTGCGTGCACCGGGGCCCGACAGAGGGGACATGAGTAACTGCTTCAGATAATCCATAGTTTCCTAATCAGAGCAGAACCCTCTCTGGAACACGTGAATCATTCACGTGTTCCAGAGATGGTTCTGCTCTGATTGGAAACTATGGATTATCTGAAGCAGTTACTCATGCCCCCTCTGTCGAGCCCTGGCCCCATGGCCGGCTCCCATTACCTGAAAATAGCACTGCAGTGCCCCAAGCGGGGAATACCATGTGCCCACGCCTATCACGGCCAGCATGACGGGAGGGGGTCCCAGGAGGGGGGGGGGTTAATTTAATTTAAATCAATTTCAAAAAAGAAAAACTTACAGTGCCTCCGGGCCGGACTCTTGTGTTGTGCCTCACGCCTCCCGCTCTCTGAAAACAGCAAGCAGTAACAGGTAGCCTCCCTCCTTCCCCAAAGCCAATCACAATGCTGCAATGGCAGCGTTGTGATTGGATAGGCCGCCGTCTTTACAGGCGTCTTAGGGGAGGCCGTTTTTTTCATGCAGGCTGCGCTGCAGCCTACATGAAGAAAGTGGAGAGTGCTATGACTGGCTTGGCCGGCCCTGGGGCCGGCCAAAGAGTCAGCGCCCATAACATTGGGCTAGCCACTCCTCCCTGAACCTCTCACCTGCCCGCCCACAACCTGGCAATCAGGCATACCCTTCTGCTTTCTCGCAGTACGCAAAGCAGAAACGTAAAATGGTATTTATACCATTTCACGTTTCTGTTTCTCGCACTGCAAGAAAGCATTGGGCCAACGCTCCAACGCCCACGTGGTGGAACCACCACTGCCCATGCAGTCTTTGATGTGTTTCAACTCTATCTACACTTTTTCCCTCGAGCAGGTAGTAAATGTGAGTTAATATGTCTCCCAAAGCAGCAAATACCTGTGTGTTTTTTTGCATTCATTGTGCACCAAGCATGTTACCTCCCATTCCAGTAGTTTCAACTCAGAATGTACAGTTAGGAGTGGAGGTGCTAATCAGAATCCGCAATGCAGACCCCATTATCCCACCTCTTAATTCTGGGCAACTCATGATGAAGCCCACAGTGCAGCAGTCTCACACCCCTTACATCACATTCAAACTGTTCACCTACTAGCACATCAGATTTTTTTCAAATATTAAATATGTTTATCGAGACATTTGTCCATAAATCTCCAGATACAGATATACACAAAAAACAACAAACAATAGATTAAAAGTCATAAATAATCACATTTAAAAAACATTTTAAATACTTATACATTAAAAGATGCATTTACACAATTTTTAAACCGAGCAACACCAAGGACAACATCTTAAAAGTTCATATTTGCTAAACAAAAATACTAATTGCGAGCTGTCAAGAGTGAATCCCATGTTTTACCAATAAAGGTTTTAAGAACCTATGCCAACAACTGGAAAATCATTCATCATATGACAAAAAAGGCACGTTGTATTAAAATAACATAGACACAATCCATTTCTTTTCTCCACAATTGCACAGAACACTGGAACTGAAAGCACTGGAAGACAATTTGTATATGTATCTCAAATGACGGACTGCTGCAAATTCACCCCAGAAATAGAGCTTTATTTCCTGGAGAATAACTCGAATCATCGAGCCCATTGGAAGATTGACAACAAGTTTCCAACATAAACTTTGCAGTACTTGCCCACACATCAAAGCTGTCTAGATCTATTACCTTGGATCCATAAACAACTATTGGCAATATTTTCATTTCCATGGGCTTCATTAAAGAAAAAAAGGCAAATCCCTCAAACCAGCAATTAATTTTTACTAGAGAGCCCGTGGTTTGCAAAGCTCTGTTTTTTACAGGATTTTTATGATGTTTCTAATGTAATGTTCTACTAAATATTATGACCAAATACATTTAGGACCCAACTTCGTCTGCTTTACCATTGTTTAAAGCCCAGGAATGATTTAGTTATTTTAACCAAAAAGCATTTTTTATTTTTTTTTTAAATTTACAGCCATTAAATTAGTGCTACAATATTCAATTGAACAATTAAGTTTGTGTGGTAATCCCGCCCCTGTATACAAGGATTAGATTATCTAAATTAAGCAGCCACTCTACGTGGACCTTTTTAATTTTCGGTGAGTATGACTTAGTACAGCATAATATTTCAGGAAAATTAATTAAGTAAATCCCAAAAGACAGGTGGGCCAGCACACTTTCATGCCACAGACTACTATATATTTCAAGTCATTTGGACTGTCCACCAGATTAACCAAGCTCTATCTGGGCCCAATTTATGTATCTATGCCCTCAATTAAAGAGAGTAGACATGGAGTACTTTCCACAGCTCCAATTTATTTCACAGTCAGCCTCCGTCCACTAAATAAAAAGTTGTGCTGAAGTCAACAAAGTAAACACAACTGGCCAGAATTGTGAAGAGCTTTCACTGCGCTTGCATCACACAATTTGATGCAAGGCAATGCAAGCCCTTAAATCAGATTTACTATGTTATGTAGAGGCACCCTGCATGGCATAGTAAATCTGGAGTAACGCAAGGCAGCACAACTTGCGTTATTTTGCACTGGAAAGGCATTTCATGGGTGGAGCATGCGTGTTCCCAAGCTTCCACCCGTGGTTTAGGCGCATTCCCATATTTACTTACACTAGTTAATCTGGATGTATACAAATTCCACACCTTCCCAGGTAACATGTAAGGAGGAGAAATATCTTTACTTATCCTTGTTATTTCCTCAGTGCACATGGGCTGCATGCCCCAGAGGATTGTTTTTTTTGTTTGGTTTTTAGTTTGTCCTCATATAAGACAAGAGTCGTGGAGTGCCTCGTGACCTTCCAGCATGGATCATGTAGCAAAGGGTCAAACCATGCACACAGTCTGCAAAGTCTTGAGCCTGATTGTCTTGGTGTATTTTGAGTGACCAAACCTGAACAAACAGAACTCTCCTCCTCCCAGGAGTTTTTTAATGAATGCATGATAGAGAGGAGAGAGTTGTTAAAAGCCTCTCATTAGTAAAATTCTTACATTTTTCAATTGAAACATCCAACAGTATCATGGAAAGCTATCCTTTTATCAAGTATGCACTAACACAACTTTCTTCAGGCAATTCTTGCTTCTTTAGGACTCCAAATAAAGCTAGCCAATTACCCTGTATATTGCTAAACCATTCTGCCCTAAAGATCAAAGGTAATGTATTAAAAACTAAACTTCGGAAGAATCACCATTTTAATGAAGTTGTTTCTATCCAATATTGGGAGTGGGGGGTACACCCATGAATACAATAGTTTCTTAGGGCCAGATGTTCGACAGAAAATAGCATGGGCAAATGGGTTTGCGACCGGTTTGTGCATGCAATTTTCCTCTGGGACATATACTAACACTAGTTTGCGAGTCACAAGTAATTTGCGACACTCAATTTAGTGTTTTGCGACTCACTATTAGGAAGGGGCATTCCCTTTCTAATAGTGACTCACAAACCATGTACGAAGGTTTTGCGACCGCAATTGAGGTCACAAAACACTCACAATTCACCGCACTCTTCAGGAGGACCCCTTCCCCTGTGAAAATGCAGGGGAAATTTTTTTTAGGGGCCACTACCTGCCCTTAAAAAAATTAAACAAAAACATTTTTTTTTTTTAATGCAGCCCGTTTTCCTTTAAGGAAAATGGGATGCATTTTTTTAAACTGCTTTATTTAAATGCAGTCTCAGACCTGGAGGTCTGCTGAGCCCAGCAGGCCACCATCCCTGGGAGGCCCAGCCATTTCCGATAGGGTAGCAAATTGTGAGTGCTTCATTTATATTCATGAGGCTCGCATTTTGCAACCCCATTGGGAATCGCAATCAGTGTCTCAGACACTGTTGTACATTTTAAATTGCAACTCGCAAATTGCTACTTGCAATCAAGCACAATTTGCAAGTCGCTATTTCAAATGGTAGTACATCTGCCCCTTAGTTTCTAACAAGAGGCTGATAAAGTTTATTTGGGCACTTTACCTAAGTCTTTCACCACTTAGTATCTGATTTCTTTCTTCTCCAAGGGATTTTCTAGTGAGTCATTCCAGGTCATCAAGTACATTTTCTGTTGGTTAACTAAGTGACCAGAGACCTCCCCAGAGTCATTTAAAACATTTAGAATACCAGGAAAGGAGTTTTTAAAATCTTGCTTGTATATTAGCAGGTTATCCGCCTAGAGCGACACTTTTTTTACACAATCCTGATATTGGAATGGGGTGATCTCTCTTACCCTAATCCAACTTGCTAGGGGCTCGATATGATGGTTAAAGAGTAAATCAGACAGGGACAACCCTGTGGAGTACCTCTTCTTATCTGAAATTGCTTCATTATATTTCTGTTAGCTAATATCCTTGCCATTGAGGCTTTGTAAACAGCTCTAATTGCTCTCAGAAAGTTATCTCCTTGACCATGTTGTTTTAACTTCATATAAAAAGAGCCAACTACCCAGATTGCAAGTGTTATCAGCAGCAAAAGTCACAATGGTGAAAGGGAGGTTAGAATCCAGTGCTACATATATTGCACTCACCAGGTCATGGGTTAACTCAAATAGTTGTCTGCCTTTCATGAAGCCCTTTTGATCTTCATGCACAATTACCCCAATATCTTTCTCCAACCTTTTGCCAGAATTTGAGTATAAATCTTATCATTGTTATTCAGTAATGATATTGGCCTATTCAATTCACAGACTGTTGGATCTTTATATAGTTTAAATTATATTAATTGTCACCTCATCTTATAATCTTAGTTGGGTATGACCAGCAACATATATTTCATTTAATAATTTAGTCAAGAATGGAGTGAGTTCTTCTCTCAGTTCACTAAATACTTTGTATAGCAATAAATCGGTCCAAAATGCCTTTCCCCCTATTTGGAGCCTCTATGTGCTCTATCCACTTCCGCAACACTTATTTCCTGATTTAAACACCGTTTCTGGTCTGTCTGCAGCGCAGGTGGAGGGTCCTCTCTAAGCCAAGTAACTATTTGTTCGTCTGTAGCCTCGGAGTTTTTGTGATACAGATCCTAAGAGAATTTAACAAAAGCCTACTCTCTATCATGTTCTTCTGTCCACCCTGGTCTTCCAAACCAGCAATTTTCCACAGCCTTCCCCTTGCTCATGATGCACCAATTTGCTGGCCTCGGACTTTCTCCGTACTATATCTTGTAAATAATATGTTAGTTCTCGTTTCGCATCTTTAATTTAGTTAATTAGTGCTATCTGTGCCTGGGGATCGGTACCATAGATCAGATATTTTGGGTACCCCTCTATTTTCAACTCCAGTTCTCTCATTTTTTGTCTGTTTTCCCTCCTCTTCTATACCACATAGCTGAGAAGCCTCCCCCGAATAAAGGCTTTACACTTGTGCCATATAATATGTAAGGTGGTGGAACTGTTTTTTACTGCAAAGAACCCAACTGTGTTGTTTTATAGTTGTTTAATAACCAGAGGATCCCCTAGTAGAGACATGTCTAGTGTCCATCTGGACGGGGCTGGATTCTTGTTTATCAGAAAATCTATATTCACGGCAGAATGGTCTGATAAGTGTTCTGTTTGATGTACTATTGATTTTACTTTTGGTGCCAGCTTTGCATACACCAGAAAGTAGTGGATCCAAGAGTCATGCCCCTTCCTGCACAAAAACAATCCTACCTGTAGCTCAGGGTGCCTTGCCTGTATTGGCACTAGGCTGCACTCTGTGCATCAGAGGAGATGGAGAGCAGGAATTCACCATATCTTAGTAGCTATGGCACATTCCTGCCCCCTCCAATTGATGAGGTGCAAGAAAGCAAGTTGTCTTGCTGTGTTGCTCTGAGTTAAATCGTTGTAAATCTGCTCAAAGTCTTTGATGTAGCTCCACTAACTTCTTCACTAAGAGTCAGAGACCCACGTTTCTAGATGATGTAACAAAATCTTAGCAAAAACCTAAGAATTAGTATCCATTAGACCTATTAATCTATATTTCCTTACATTCATAGCATTCTCGTTTCTGAGGACTGGTTTGATTAGAGAACCATGCCATGAATCAGGGAAAAGCCATTTTTGACAAATCCATTGGAAGCATGAAGCCAGAGTTAGTGGCCGTTAAATTCACATTCATCTTTAAAATGATTGCAGGGATGTTGGCTGGATCTGCTGCACTAGATCATTTTAAAACTGTAATAGTATCTCGTGTTCTCTGTACAGTGAAAAGGTTCACCATGTCTGGATCATGGGAAACATCCTTTACAATGCAACTTTTACCACGCAGTGCTGTTACATCGCAACTTTTACAACACAAACCATTACAACGCATTGCGCTGGGGGGCGCTCTAGGATAGGGAATAGATTTTATTTATTATCCAACACCTTCCCTACTATCCACGGGGACTGGAGTTGGAATAGTAAATTAAACTATTCACTATCCAGCACCCCAAAGCGCTATGCGTTGTAATGGTATGCGTTGTAAAAATTGCAATGTAAAACCATGCATGGTAAAAGCATGCGTTGTAATGTCATACATCCCTGGATCATTACTCGAAAATACAGTGGTACCTTCACTTTAAGGGAACAATATAAATTATTCAAATGTAAAGCCTATTGGTACTCCAAATCAACAGAAACCAGAGAGCTTAGAAAAGACTTAAAAGAGGAGTTTACTAACTGCCAAAATGTTTTTATTACCCTTCCTATATGAATTGACACATTAAATCACATTAAGTATGAGAAAAACCAAGTGTTTTCCCTAAGAATATTCTTATATTTCATTTTCACTGTTTTGTAATGTAATCTGATGAGTGGGTATGGGATAACTCCTAAAAGCTTTCTATAGTTTCCGCTTGATTTCTTTTTAATTTTGACAAATTAAGTCAAACCAATTTCTCTGAGGTCTACATACTAAATCATACCCTTGACTATTTGTCACCTGGAGACATATTTGAACATTTTACAGTGTGGAGTTCTGGAACCTTTTATCATCTATCATTTCAAAGTTATTTACAAGATTTTCAGATGCCTGAAAGTCTTTTAATGTCTGCATATGAAAAGCGTCCAGCTGCATGTTGAGGCTTCTGACAAATTTGACTTTACAAGGCATAACTCAAGTCACTGTGCAGGACATCTCCAAGGAGAGAGTGGTTAAAATAGGCCAATGACCACTACCCTCCCATGACTGTGACTTTGAAGTTTTCTGAAGAAACAAATAGGTGTGCTGCATTGATCACAAAAACAATTGGGCTTAACTGATGACAGGTGTAGAATGTCTGCCTACCTGGAGAATTGGAAGCAAACCGTCCTTTCGGATAAACCATCCCAGTTCTTGCCGTCCAGCTGCAGATTTTCTCATCAGCCTTAGTGCTGAAGCAGAAGTAAAAGACAGATGACGGAATGCAGTATGCCTCCAAAAACTCTTCCAAATATTCATCACTCACATAAGGTACCAGTTTGAAATTAAAATAATTTTTTGCACATTAGAGTTGTCAGAAATTGGATTAATATTTGGGGTGGGTGATGACTCACTTGAAGGAATAATCACAACCCTTGTCAGGGTAAACATTAAAGTCAATAAATTACCCTGAACTCTACCCCCTGGTTGCTATGGCACAGAGCAGACAGGCTTAACGTAGAGCAATGTGTAAAGTATTTCTGCATCGTGGGATCTTCATTGATAGTCATAAACCATGAATAATTCTGTGCTTTTTCCTAATCTGTATAATGTTCAGGGTATAAACCCTGATTGATCCGCATGCACCAGCTGTGGGAGACATGGGAGCAGACTATTCGCAAGCACCTGGCTTATGATTTTGAGGTCTACCTTCAGTATAGAGATGGGTCTATCTGAATTAGGGATGAACAAGTCTTTTCCTGGTTTGGGAATCATCACTATCAATGCTTTGTGCATTGACCTCAGTCGTTCACCCCTCTCTCCAGCTTCCATAATAACTTCCAACAATCTAGGAACCATTACCCCTACGTATTCCTTTTAGAATTCAGCCGCAGGGCCATCCTTACTGGGAGATTTATCAGTTTTCAAGTGGGCTATCGCTGCTTTTATTTTGTCTCCCCCGAAAGGGGCCCCTAGGGTTTCTTGAATCTCGGGATCCAGGCAGGGCAATTCAACATCACTAAGGTAAGCTTCTATAGTTTGGGTGTGGGTGGAGCTCTGGGGCTCTGGGTATATCCTATTTAGGTGGGTTGCAAATGCCTTGTTCATCTCATGCTGCGTATAGACCATTTACCCTTGGTCTCTAATTGCCAGGATTGGTTGAGGTTACGTCTCCATACTAATTAGTCATGCCAGTAGGCGTCCAGCCTTGTCTCCTTCCATGTACCATCATCATCTACTCTTATTCCTCTTAATATATGCCTAATGTATCCCAAATGTCCCCTATTTGTTGTCTTTGTGCCGTTCATTTAGCTGGACCCTCTATATCTGTGGGGAGTGCTTTTTCTAAGATGGGCAGATGTTTTTCTTGGCGTTTCAAATCCTGCTCCAGCATTTTCCTGTCTCCTGCCTCTGTAGACATGCACCCTCCGCATCACTCCTTTCATTGCATCCCATTCCTGTGCTTTAGTGCTGGTGGTATTCAGTTTGTGTCAAAATACCTATGGAGTTCCTTTCCTAAAATGGCCCTATATACTGGATCAGTTAGGGCCTCCGTGTTTATTCTCCAGAGCGGTACTTTAGATCTCGACTGGCCCAGTGTGTATACTATAAGCAGTGGGGAGTGATCCGATAAATATCGAGCCAGGTATTGTGCCTCTTCTATTAGATTAGCTGCCCCTTTCTGTATGAAAAAAGAATCCAGTCTGCTACATGTATTAGTCGCAGGTGTGTGACATGAGTACACTCTTTGATAAGGGTTACGATGTCGCCAGATATCCATGAGGTTGGAGTTTGTTATCATCTGGTGCATGGCTTCTCTGGTTTTAGGCTTGGCCTCTAGCCTCTGGGGGTTTCTATCTAGTGCGCCATCTAGAGCACAGTTATGGTCCCCTGCAAAAATCAATTCTACCTATGGTGCAAGATTCATCATCACTGTTTGGGGCATATATGTTAATCAGGCATACATTTCGCCCGTCAAGTGTTCCTTTCACCACCACATACATCCCTGATGAATCTAGGCTAGATTTTACTGCCTTAAATGGGACTCCCGGTTCCATCCAGATCAACGCGCCTCTGGCATACCCGGAATAAGATGTCACAAAAAACTGATTCCTCCACCTACGTTGGACATATTTAAGGCAATCTCCCCACAGTTGCGTTTCTTGAAAGAAGGCTACTTTCACTCCATATCTTTTAAGATGCATTGCCATCCGGATCCTTTTGACCATATTATTTGGCCCCCTAACATTCCCTGTTATGAACTTGTAGTTCTGTCTATCGCCCGTCAGGACTTCAGTGTGTCATGGTACGGCTCCTCTCTATATGGTTGGGGAAAAGCCATGGATGTCAAACAGGGTAGACCCCCTTCTTATTCCTATAGTTTGTCTAACATATCGCCTCTGTGCAGTCCCAGTATTGAACTTTCTAACATAACTGTGTAGTCTCCAATGACCGCCTCCCCCCTCTCCCAGGCAGTAGTACCTCATTCCCATAGCACAACCGTGGTCCAAGGACTCGGAACTCTTCACACACCAGCCACCCAACCCCTCCCTAGATCCCTTCCCACAACTTTATAATCAACAAATATAGTCACTATGTCCCGAAATCCAGTCCCTTATATATGGCCAGACTGTCAGGCCACACACCACCTCTCCCAACCAGTGGTATAGCAAGACCGCATCTGTGCGCTACAGTTGGTGGATCCGCACTTTAGAGTGGCTGAACCATGTCCCATCGCAAAGGTGACAGTCTGTGTCTCTCAGGGGAACCCCCTTAATTATCCTATATCACATTCTCCCCCCCTTACTTCCAAGGTCTGTACTTTCGAATATGACTCATTACAACCAGAGTCATTACATCGCGTGCCATCACAATGACCGAGTTGTTACCACGCAAACCCATTACTAAGCAAGTCATTACATCGACTTGCAGTAGATGGCGCGCTGACATTAGAAATGTATAATTTACTCTTCCAACTCCAGCCTACGTAACAGTAGGGAAGGTGTTGGAATAGTAAACTATACTATTCCTAATGTTAGCGCGCCATCGCCTGCAAGTCGATTTAATGACTTGCGTAGTAATGGCTTTGCGTGGTAACAACGCGGTCGTTGTAACAACCACGTTGTAATGGCATTGCGGTGTGATGACTGCGATGTAAAGGTCGTCTCCCTTACTTACAGTTTCAGTGTTCATAACTTCCAACGGCTCAGTCCCACTACTGTGGCAATATACCTTAGGAGCATTCATCAGCTTGGCTGGGGTTACCTTCCAGCTGCGATTAGGTTTCTTGGACTAGACAGAGTGGAGAAAACTGGTTCTACATTGGTATCCCCTCCACTTCAGCCCGCAATGTACCATCTAGACCCACCAGGATACGTCCCACTTCTGATGAGTCATGCAGCCTGGATCTCTGTTCTCTGGTGTTACAACGCTGTCTCCGCTGCCGTCCACTTCTTCTCCGCTGTTCCTACCAGCCTTGGTTCTGGTCCTGTCTGGCCAGGCCTATCGAGTCCATCAAGTCTGTAGCCACTTGAGAGGTATTGAAAAAATGAACCCTGTCTCCATACTGTATTCGGAGCTGTTCCGGAAACATTAAACTGTATTTGATATTGAGGTCTCTAAGCCATTTCTTGACTCCCAAGAAGTCATTCTGTAGATCCTGTACTTTCCTGGTATAGTCAGGGTAAATATGAATTCCCCGGTCTTCAAATTGAGGTGGGCCATTTGCATGAACATACTGCAATTATATCTCTGTCTCTGAAGTTGAATAGGCGGGCTCTGGGCAGTGATCCCAGGCTTGGCGGGGGACCGAGAGAGCGATGGGCCCTTTCTATGGCAAACATTTTGGAAAGCTTAATGTTCAGAAAACCGACCCTATCCATTGTTCCAGGAAGAGGTCCACCGTCGGACCCTCTGACTTCTCCATAAATCCCAGAAACCGTAGATTATTCGTCCGTGACCTCCCTTCCGCCTCTTCTGCTCTGTCTTCGAGAAAGGTGGACTGTTTCTGGAGCAAGGTTACTGTTGTGTGGGAGTCTCTGGACTTCCTCTCGTCGTGTGCCCAATTCTCCTTCTATACTTGTGACTCGATCCACCACTTTTGGTAGATCTAGGTGGCGGTGATTAATATCCATTGCCATATTGTCCACTTTTGACTCTAGCGCCACCTGGGAATCTCTGACGGCCTTCAAAGTACCCGCTTTATCTCGCGCCATAGTTCCTTGGTGCGGTGGTCCTCCGGTTCTGGCCTGTTATGCTCGGATGTTGTTGGGCCTGGCATTGTATATTGCATTATTCTGTTGGCCTGTGTACCCCTTGTCGGTTTGTCTTTACCCATATTTTAGCTGTGTAGTGCTAGCTTCATGCGCCTCTTATTGTTCCTTGCCCCTGTCTCAGGTTCCGGTATGGGGTCAACTGAGGCCTCAGTAGGGTTATATCAAAAACCACCTCTCATTTATCTGTTACTACTCATGTCAGCGCACTTGTTGATATTCCTAAAGGGATCCTCCTGCAAGTCTGCACCCTTGGGATCGGCCCATCCTGTCACTTCTAGACTCCTCTTACTGACCTGCAACTCACCGGGGGATCTACTCACTGTTGTGCATCCCCTAAGTATTCACCTCTCTGTGATCTGCTGCCCCAAGCCAGGGCTTCTGGCCGTCGCCACCCTAGCTCCTGCACCAAAGCCGGGCTACCCTCACAATCCGTGTGGGGGATTCACGTTAAATATATCAGAGTTCCTCCATCTGAGGACACTGATGGATTGTAGCCGGAGCCGCAGTGTTCTCTCAATGCCCCGGGAGATGGTGTGTACGCACAGGGTGCCGTACCGAGGTCTCGAAGGGTCCAGCCTTAACCAGGAGCTTTGTGGTCCCGCAGTCCAGGTCCTTGCCTGCAGGTGCCGTGGACCCCCCCCCGGCACTCCGCCACAGGTGGTGCAGTTTAATTTTTAATCAGGTGCGGCCCGCGGGGTTGGGAGAACCATACCCACATTACCTCCGGGCCTCACGTAGATTGCGTGTCCGGGATGCAGGCAACAGTGAGACCAGGTGGCTGCCGGCAGCGTCGTGTCCTCTGCCAGTCGTCCTCCAAGCCCGCGGTGGAATCAGCGAGGGTGCCGGCACCAGCTCGGTTCTCAACCAAGGCCGACCACCGGACCACCCTGGGCTCAGCCCCCTCAAGCTCCTACGATCTCCTGGCAAAGATCAGGCACCACCATTTTCTAATCAGGCAGGCAGCTGTGACCCAGGATTCCCAGACAATGTTTTCGCCGCTTTTGATCACTCACGGCACTCGGTTTCTTGATTTTTCAGGTCAAGGGAGATTCTGATACCATTTTGGTCTGGGTATCTATGGTTCCGCCAGGATTACTGAAGGGTTGAAACATACGGAGCAGGAGCTTTGCAGAAGTGCGTCTAGCCGGCAATGATGTCAGACCACGCCCTCCTCCTTTTTTCATCTTTTTCGCCTTTTTAAAAATACACGAAGTGCTTTCAAAGCCTTTTTTTTTACATTTGACCATCCCTTCTTTGAATTTAATTACTTTTGCTGTTTTTTTCTGAGGAAAATTATGTCTAATATGCAAGCTCTCTTCACAATGTGCCCATCCTGTGGCAGAAAGAAAGCTTCCTCCGATGCCCACAAGTTTTTTGTGGTGTGACTATCTCCTCAACACCACACAAGAGTTTGTGACATTTGTAGTTAAAATGTCAAAACAGACACTTAAAGATAGAGAAGGCATCAGACTTTGTGGATGGATGGAGGATCCGACATCAGACAAAGACAAAGAAAGGAGAAATAAAAGAAGACTGGAGAGGTCACCCTCTTTTTATCCTTCTGAGAAAAGGTGCAAAATGGATAAAGACTCACCTAAGAGGAGATCTAAATCTGAAAAATCTCATTCTCAACACTGCCACTGTCATCGTCATGTGTTGACGTCAAAGCAATCGACTTTAGCGCTGAGAAGTCTTCTACTGTCATGCTCCCCTTTGAAGAACGGCTCAGCACCAATGGCACATCGCCATGGTTCAACGTCTTTATTGACTGCAAGACTGACTTCAACATCGAAAACAGGTACGACACCGCTGTCATGCTCCTTTTCAGTGTTACTAAATCAACCAACAATGCCAATACCTCAATTAGGTATTATTTTTGACAAACCATAGAAATAAATTAATGATAACCTGGAATACTCGTTGAACTCTACAATTTATTTTGAATTTGTTTTCTCTTTTTTTATCCTAATGAAACTTTTTTCTTTTTTTAGGACAAACTTTTACATAAATAAAACATCTAAATCAGCTTTCTATCCACAGACACCATACTCTCACTTTGTCATATATTTCTCACATTCACTCATCTGCATTCAAACTCATTTATAACACATACTCCATTACAACCATACAACAAAAACCCTTCCTGGTCAGCCTACCCTATTTAATATTTTTGAAAACCAGAGGGAACTACAAAACAACGGCACAAATCCTACATCAGTCTTTCTAGTGCACTAAAATACAACGTTTACCAAAAAAATTCACAAAGTGAAAAGATATTTACAGTGCACAAAAAAGCCAAATTATTGCGAAACGTTTGTTTGGCAAACAACGCAAGGTCGACGCGTTTCGAACCCCCTTCCTTATGAGGGTTCTCTTCAAGATCAAAAATAACATCCCATCAAAGCACCCCAAGCGTGCACCAGCTTACCTTTACTTATTTTAGAGTGGCCTACTGCTCTCAGTATCTTTAGGCACAAATAGTCTATGAAAAGTGTGGAAAAAAAATAAGAATGTCAAACGGCGCCCCAAACAAAATAGAACTATGTGGCTGTCGTCACTCAATTGTCAAATTGAACTTACAAGCAATGTGGTGTCCGGATCTTATAGCTGTCCTGTGCGAAATCTATGGGGCAGATTTATGTTAACTGGCGCATCCCCAGGGATGCGCCAGTTAACATGCGCCACAGTGCGCCACTGCTCCGCCACCCATGAGGGCCCCTGGTAAGAATAAGGTAGAGAGAACAGGGGAAATAAGCAATTGTAGTGTAGTTCCTATATTCCCAATAGGCTCTGCGCATTGGAATAATATATTCAGCAGTGTAGACGTAGGACTGAGGTTATCTAGGTCTCTACTGACTATATTAGACTTAAGGTTTGCCAGCTAGCTCAGAGGTCACTAGAAACTTTCTCGAATAAACGAGGAGGAGTTTAACCTCCCTGGATAGACAAGAAGGAATTAGCTTCTGACAACCATAAAACATGACAACTTTGCTCTCCCTGAATAAGAGTGTATCTCTAGAGTCGTGTGAAAACAATAGACAGCTATTTCACTCAGTCAAATGTGCGTACTTAGTTTCACCAGAATGCAGAGAAAAGAGAGACGGGCGTTTTCAATAAAAGGTGTGATTTATTGAGCAGTCTTCTTTCTCATACAAGAGAAATGAATTGCCACGATTGCAATACTCATGGTAAAGTAAAGTGCGTACAGTAAAAGGAGGATTATAAAATAATACTGTAAAAGCATTGATATGGTTTCTTAGCCATATGATATTTTAAAATAGATAAAATATATACATACTTATATACATTGACTAATCGTACTCAACTGGTGCTTCTAAATACGCCTACCCCGGTGTACCTGACCTAAGCCTAATACGTGGGAAGGAGTAAATAAGTAGCAGTTTAAGTTAAGTTTGTTTTGCCAAGAATCTGACTCAAGAATTCTCTGTAAGGGTTTAGTCAGTTCCGTACCTGGGTAATAGAAAGCAGGAGGTCTTGTATCTTTGTCTCAGGACTCGATATCCCAGTAACCCGCGAAGGTATCTGGAAACACCGGAGCTGGATTTCTCGGCAGGAGAAAAGACAGCATCTCTCTCAGTGCGTCAAAGAGGAGGGGCAGCGTCCATGGGCTCTCGCATCAGCTGGGCTCTCGGGCAAGTAGATAGCTGCTCTGCTTCAAAACCACCACCGTGTCTTTGCTTAAGGCAACGTTGGTATATTTATACCTGAAAGGTGCCTGGGTTTGACGTAAGGTTGGACATAAGACGTCAATAAAGATGTCAATAAGAACTGGTCGTTCTTACAGTGCTTTACAGGAGTTCTAGGACGAAATCAAAACAAAAGCAAGGGGGATTTCCCAGGTTGCTGGAGGCTTGGTTTTGTTTAGAGAACTCGGTGTGCTTTCTAGGGGGCCGGGGAAGTAGCCTTGCTTAATGTGACAGCATGTGCTACGACTGAATTATGGATATGATTACTATGCCGTTGTATGGATATTATTGATTATAACTGGACAAGGGCATAAAATAGGAATATCGATTCAGGTTCCTAGATAAAAACACTACACCCACTCCACGAATTAATGTCCATCATTACTAAAACTTAAGCAATAGTAAACATTTAAAAGGTGCATGTGTATACCAACCCACCCCAAAATAAATTTTTGCATTTGAAATGGTGTATGCGAAATACATGAAAATGATTATAGGTACTGTACGCTTTTCAAGCAGTGTAATCATTCATTAAAAAAGGATTGCATATATTTATCAGCTGAATGATAATGCGAAAATTACACATGAAATGGCTCTTAATACAGAAAAGAAGTGCGAGACCATTCCAACCACATAAAATTACCAGAAACCTCCGCTCCAACGATCTTAACCTGGCTCGAGTGAGCAGAATCAACAAGGCTTGTACGGGTGGCCGTCTCTTCTCCTACAACTCCTCAAAGTTGTGGAATTCTTTGCCCCTCCCTCTTCGTCAGGAGCCTAACCATCTTTCCTTTCGGAAAAAAATAAAAACCTGGCTCTTTTCTACAATCTAATCATTCCTGACTTCGCCCACCTCTGACTTCTTGTCAAGCTGTAAGCGCTGGGATGCCTCCGAGTAGCCATGCGCTATAAAATAATTATTTCATTTCATTTCATCCAAATAAAAAAAAAAACGACATAATCATGCTATATAATTACAAACAGAAACGAAGAACATAAGACAAAGGTTAGTGTAAGGTTGAATCAGAAATATCAAAAAATATGGCTTAGCTAAGGATCTTAACGATCAATATCTGCGGTCTCAATGACAGGAAAAAAAGACAAAGGGTGGCAATCGGCCTCAAGGCAATAGGTCCTAATATTATATGCATGCAGGAGACACATGTGGAAGGGTCGCAGCTACAACTTTTAAAAAACATGTGTTATAGACTGATCATATCAACTACGCAGGCAACAAAGATAAGGGGAGTAGCCATCCTGGCAATCGGTGGGGGGCTACAGTTCACCAGGTCTTCAGCCGATAAATTAGGTCGTTGGGAAATAACTGAATGCCAATATGGTCAGGGGAAGAAAGCGACAATATGTTCCATATATGGGACACTAACAGATGACCCAGACTTATTATTATTCATCTTAAATGAATTAGCTCACTGGTCTCCCCCATTTATCATGTGTTGCGATTTTAACCTGAATCTACCCTCGGACTGGCAATCAAGGCCAGACTTCACATATAAAGGAAGGAAGCCAAGAGTATTTAGCACAATCCAAGAAATATGTACCACACATGGCTTAGGGGACTGTTGGCAAGCAAAACATCCCACAGATCCGGGTTATACATTTTTTTCCCACCCACACAATAAATTGGCGAGGTTAGACTACATATTAATTTCCCATACAATCTTATCAAAATGCATAATAGAGAAACTTCCCCGAGTCTTATCTGACCACAATCCACTGATGCTCAGTATGGATATCAAAGGGTCGGACCATAGTCAGAATGTATGGACTTTGGAGAGGGCCTTACTTCTAAGCGAAAAGTATTGTTCATGTTTAAACAAATGGATCCCAGAGTTCCTAGAGGACAACATGGGGAGCGCACCAATCAAAATAGTCTGGGACGGAGGAGGAGCATCGCGAGCATCCGAGATGGCCGCGTGAGCACAGGGCTCCGGAGACCCTTGCCACCCTTTGCACATATCCTGAAAGATATCCTGATTTTGAACACGGGTTATTGAAGATGAACTTCGGCTGACACTTTTGCTTTTTCAAAAATTTAATTTGGACTTCGGGAACCGCAGCTACGTTGATCTGAACTTTTGGGGCCCACTCCATGGCGAAGCCGGGGGCTTGACAAGCTGGGACGCCGTGAAGTAGTTGAACAACAACGGCCAGAGGGGCTCCCCCCAGTAGCCTCGGACCAACTTTCAGTTTTGTTTTTGGGTCCTGGCACTATCAGATCGCAAGACGGCTCCGGTGTGCCCGAGGTCCGGCCTGGTTCTGCCTCTTCATTGTGTGCCAGCGGTCGTGAGTGCTTTGTATTGAGCTCCGTTGTTACCTAAGCCACTTTAGCCCACTTTTTAAGACTCTGGTGGTTTGCTCGCGAGTGGCCATTTTCTCCAGGTCTCACGGGCCCCTTCGGGGAACACTTTCCAAGATGGCTAACAGGGCTGACAACGAGAAGCGGCAAACCAAGACGCCTCTACGCGGGGGACCGATCCAAACTAACGTCATGGACCGTTATACCCAGCATAAGGGGTCCCCCGGTGCTACCAGCTGTACTTTGGGAGATGCTATGGAGGACCCGGCTGCGTCTACCGAATTGACTCTCCAGGATGTCATGGGCGCCATCGCCAGTATGAAGGCTTCCATTGGCCAGCAGTAAGAAGCTCTGTATGAAGCTCTCACTCTCAAAATCGACACGGTAGCCATCGATGTTACCCTGATCAGAGCTGACTTGTCTAAGACCAATGAAAAGGTCAAGTCGCTGGATGTAAAGACCTCTAGCCTTACGACCGATGTGTCAGACCTACAGACTGAAATCGGTAATCTGCGGTCCTCCAATGACCTCATGACGCACCGACTGGAGGACTTTGAAAACAGGGCCCGACGCAACAACATATGCATTATTGGTGTCCCTGAAACCCCCGAAAATTCTGCAACGGATCTCCTGGTGGAAGACCTTGTCCTAAATCACCTCGCCCCTACAGGTCTGAGCAAATTCTTCGCCGTCGAGCGTGCCCACCGAGTGCCGGGTGGGAAACCGAAGCCGGGTGCCCCACCGAGGCCTATCATTGCCAGGCTCTTTCACTTCAGAGACAGAGACGCTATCCTGCAGGCCTCGCGGGTGGGCGGCCCTGTAAGGTTCGAAAACACAACAGTGAGCTTTTATCCGGACTTCACCCAGCTTGTTCAAAGGCAAAGGATGGGATTTCAAGGAGTGAAGCGAAACTGCGAGACATGGGCCTGAAGTATGCGATGCTATTTCCAACTAGGCTTCGTGTCGAGTACGAGGACCGGACGTTTTTCTTTGACCGTCCCGAGAGTGTTAGTGACTGGCTGGATGCTCTACCTAAGCAGAACGATCTAACTGAACACCCTGGTGGTGCCGAGGGTGGTCAGCCAGAGCAGGATTGACACTGTGGTTCCCGACTTCCAGACATTTGCCTTATCCTGCAGTTGAGTTCGATGATTCTAATACTACTGTGTTTATTGATGCATGCCCGAGGGTGGCGGGGGGATTGGGTCTCTTTCCTCCTCCGGGTTTCTTTTCGTAGATTAGTTTAATGTCTGGGCGACAGGCACACTGCAAGTTGGGGTGGCTTTTGAGTCGTACGCAGGGGTGCAGGGTGGGGGGTGTTGTAACGGGTTCAAGTTGGGGGGTGGAGGGGGGAGTTTGTGTGTTTGTTATTTTCTATCAAGGCAACTTATTGTTTTCCTCTTTGATCCAGTCATTGTGTTCTTTATGGGGTGGATTCTGCATGCCTCACCAGGATGGGGGGTAGTGGGTTGAGGCTAATGTCTTGGAATGTCAATGGGTTGGGTGATAGGATAAAACGGGGAGTGGTGTTTCAGTTTCTGCGACGCCTTTCTCCCGATGTCGTTCTTCTATAGGAAACTCATTTGATTGGGAATGCGTGTCATGCTATGAACAGGCGAGGGTATCGTCTTGTTGCGCACTCTGGATTTACTTCTGGCTCTAGGGGCGTGGGCATCCTTGTCCGGTCCTCTCTCCCTTTGGAAATAGACGATGTAATCCTTGACGATAGGCGCTATGCCGCTCTCACTGGCAGATGGGAGGGGAGAACTGTTTCACTGATCACTATATATGTCCCGCCGGGTCTACAGACCTCTACTTTTGCGGATATCGGGTGTGTAGTGCTGGGGCTTCCTGATGGTGTCCTGATTTTGGGGGGAGACTTCAACTCGGTTGTTTCCGGAAGCGTTGATCGTTACCCCCCAGGGATCTTACCAAGTCTCAATCATGGCTGAGTGGGTTTTTGGAGACTTTTGGTCTGGTAGACAGTTGGAGATTGATGCACCCTGTGCAGTCACAATACACTTTCCATTCCGGGGCCCACGGCAGTCTCTCCAGACTTGATTATGTCCTGATGCCGGCGGCGCAATCATCCTCTGTTAGAGAAATTATGCACCTTGCACAAGGTATATCAGACCATTCCCCCTTGTGGCTTTGCATCGATGCTAAAGTGGGTAGCGAAGGACTGGTCGCTCCCATAAACCCATGGTATTTTCGCAATCCTAAGACCCGCTCCGAGTTGGTAAAGTCACTTGATCACTACTTTCTTGAAAATGTGGGGTCTGTGTCCTCATCTGTGTCATTGTGGGAGGCTTTCAAGACTGTTATCCGTGGGCAGGCTTTGTCACTAATCGCTGGTGCTAAGAAAACTAAATATGAAGAAATGGTTCGTATTGAGACAGATATAGCCGAGCTAGAAAGTGATCTCGAGGTTGGCGTGACTCGTGCTAAACTTTATTCCCTCAGCCTGAAGCAGCTAGATTACAGAGCCCTGGTGACTGACGCTGCCAAAGTGATGAATAGAGAGCAACAGGGCAGATTGTATGATGTTGGTGATAAGGCTGGTAAATTGATTGCGTGGCTTGATAAGAAAGAAAGAGCGAATTGTGTTGTTCCCGTGATTGAGAAACTTGATGGAGCGTGTGTGACGGACCCGGCTGAGATTGTTGAGTGTTTTTTGGAACATTTTCGAACGGTATATTCTCCGGTCTCTGGTAGGGCAGAGGAAGACTCATCTGCTGTTGCGCGACATTGCATTGCCGCGCCTATCGGATGTCGACAGAGACCTAATGGATGCACCACTTTCGGCGGACGAGATTGCTACCACTATTCGTTCTGTTCGCTCCGGCAAGGCTATGGGACCCAATGGCCTGCCCATTGAACTATACAAACTGCGTCCTGACAAAATGGCGGCGTATCTCCGGGATATGTTCCTGGAGTCGCGAGACTTTGGCTCCCTTCCTCGTGATCAGCGTCTCGCTACGATCATGGTTATCCACAAGGAGGGGAAGCCGCGGGATCGCTGTGCTTCCTATCGGCCCATTTCGCTCTTAAATGCCGAACCCAAAATTCTGGCCAAACTCTTAGCCAACCGACTGATCAACGTAATTAGTGACCTGATCCACCCGGATCAGTCTGGTTTTATCCCGCATCGTAGCACGGCGCTTAACCTGCGGCGCTTACATGGCGTCCTCGCGAGGGCCGCGTCTCTTCATGAGCCAGCCATTTTGGCTTCCTTGGACGCCACGATGGCCTTTGACACGATAGAATGGCCGTATCTCTGGGCCGCTCTCGCGAAATTTGGTTTCGTTTCCGGGTTCATCGGGTGGGTGAAACTTTTATATGAGAAGCCTCTGGCTCAGGTAGTCGTTAATGGCTGAGTATCAGATTCTTTTACCCTCGGGAGGGGCACACGGCAGGGCTGCCCGTTGTCTCCCCTACTTTTTGCCCTCGCTTTGGAACCACTGGCTGCTTGGCTGCGATGGGAGCCCTCGATAAAGGGTTTACGCGGATGATATCCTGTTGTATCTCACGTCCCCTCGAAAATCGCTGAACGTGTTGTTTGATGTGCTTACTTTGTTTGGAAAGAACTCAGGTCTCGTTATCAACTGGACCAAATCCTGAGTCTATGCGCTTTCGGGTGGTCTCCCTCCTTTGCTTCGTAGATTTCCTATCCAGGTCTCGCAGATGGGTTTTAAATATTTGGGGATCTACATATCCCTAGACCCCGCTGTTCGCTACGAGCGCAATCTGCTCCCCCCTCTTCAGAGGCTGAAACTGGATGTTATGCGCTGGCGTAGGTTGCCATTGTCACCGCTCGGGCGCACTGCCCTTTTCAAAATTATGTCACTGCCACGATTTTTGTACGCGCTCCAGAACACGTTCGATGTTATTCCGGCGAGCTATATTCGAGAGGTGGAGAGCCTACAGAGGCGGCTGGTCTGGGACGGACGTGCGCGTATCGCCCTTGCTAAGCTCACGCTCCCTTGGTATGATGGAGGTATAGCGCTTCCGGATATCAGGCGTTACTATTGGGCCTCTCAGCTGAGTGCGATTAACCACGCAACGTATGCACCCGGTCCCAACCCGGCGTTCGAGATGGACAAATATCTGTTGCCAGGCGGGAACTACAATAGGGCCCTCTATTCTAAGGTAGCAGGGAGGAAATTATCTGGACCCACCAAGATTGCTGTACGAGTCTGGCATGATGCGAATGCGGCTCTGGGATGGAAGGGTCGAATCACCCGTGCGACCCCGTTGTATGCGTCTGAGAGATTGGGAAGTCTCTGGAAAACGAAAGGTTTTGAGAAATGGGACACAATTGGCATTAGCAGGGTGGGCGACCTTTGGGCCAAGGGCAAAAATAAGACCTTTGGGGCACCAAAACTTGAATATGAGTTAAGTGACAGGGAATTTTTCAGGTATGCGCAGATTCACCATGCTTTGACCTCAGTTTTCACTACAGGCGCCGCTATCCCTAAGTCCTCCCCGCTCGAAGATCGGGTGCTTGATGGCCATGTGCCTGATAGCACGATTTCATTAATATACAAGAAGTTGATTAACAATCGGGCTGGTCTACTTGTGCGTCTCAGGGTGGTTTGGACGGGTGACGGTTTGGAGCTGGATGACGAGGACTGGCAATCTGCTTTATCTTCGCCCAAAGAGGTGGCTATACCTGCCCGTCTCCGCCTTGTCCAACTTAAGATCCTCCATCATGTGTATGTTACTGGTCCAAGTTTGGTTCGTATGGGTTATTCCCTTGATGGTTTATGTAAGCGTGGCTGTGGGATGGTTGGAACCTTCCTTCATATAATTTGGGAGTGTCCGGAGGTGGTTGTGTTCTGGAACCGTGTGCATGCAGTGATGGGAAGGGTCACTGGAGTGGTATTATTGCCTGAGGTCAGGCGTTGCCTGTTGAATGTGTGGAAACCAAATGATTATAATGTTGCTCAGACCCAGTGGGCGACCCTTGGGAACATGATTGCCAAGAGAGACATCGCGCAGTTGTGGGGCTCCCAGCGGCCGCCCACGATATCGGTATGGAAGGAAAACATGGATTGGTGTATGTTAGAGAGAAGACTGTGTATGTGGCAAGGGGTAGACCTAGGCTATGGAACAGGATCTGGAGTCAGTGGAACGCCTACCGTGGAAACATATGTACTTCCCCATTCATTGAGATTCCAGATGCATTTCTCTCCCCCTAAAACCGACATTCCATGTATTTTCATTTTTTGTCAACATTTACTTGCTTCCCCGCTGACCCCCCTATTCCCTATTTCCATTATATGCTTTATAACACTGTACTCAGAAGTCCTCCTTTGTGAACGCATGATCCATGAGTAATGCATTATTGCCTTGTGTATTGTTCCTTTCTTTTTCTTAATAAAAACTTTTTTTTAAAAAAAGAAAAGAAAAGAGTCTTAGTTTGGGAGTAAGTGACAGGTAAAACAGAATATTAAGTGCCTAAATATAAATTTCACCTTCATCATTACTTCCCAAATGTTGAAATCTAAAGACTATTATTGCATCAGAAATCCATTTCTTTCAACTGCAATTGGGAACTTTCAATTTCTGGAGAAGAATTGGCTGAAATAAAAAATGACACTGAAACGTGGACGCTTGATGCTTAATGACGAAATGTGAGTGTCTTTATCTAATATGCCACCAAATATTGACCAGCTGTGTTTATCCTATCAACCTCATTCATCTCAATAAAATAGTAAGTGCAGTTGTGTCTAAAAAAAAAAAAAAAAAAAATAGTCTGGGACACCTTAAAAGCAGGAATAAGGGGAGAGACCTTAAGATTCTCCCTTAACCTTAACCGTGCAGCAAAACAAGAAATGAAAACGCTACAGGAAAGATTAGTAAATGCAGAGGAAGATCTTATGAGGGCAGTACAAGAGGGGCACAAAATCGAAGAAACACTGGGTACTGTGGCTATCGTAAAAAACAAAGTTGCAGATATATTCACCAAAAAAGCAATCGAAAAAGCTATAGTGAATAAAGAACGAATATATGAACTCAGCGAAAAAGTAGGGCACCACTTGGCTGTACGAACAAGACAAGAAAATATGGCCAATACAATTAAAGAAATTAATGACCCCAAAAATGGTATTATACAAAATAAAATAGGAATAAGAAGGGCATTTCAAGTATACTATCAAAATCTGTACATGGAAACTGATAAAAATCAAAGGAAAAGTGAAGTGTATATTGAGCAGTCTATTAGTCCCCGACTATCTGTGGAAGACTGGGTTGAAATTTTGCCATCAATTAATAGTCTACCCCCTGGGAAAGCAGCCAGGCTGGACGGGATCCCTGACGAATTTTACGCTAAATTTCATAAACCATTGAAGGGGATCATAACAACATTAATGACACATATTTTCATGGGGGGGCAGCCACCAGGCTCATGGGCAAGGGCAAACATTGTAGTATTCCCGACAAAAAACAAAGACCCTGCACAACTGGGATCCTATCGCCCTATTACACTAATTAATTGTGATTCTAAAATATATTCGAAATTGCTGGCAACCAGATTGGCGCAACATATACATAAAATCACTTCTCCACGCCAACATGGCTTCATACTGGGCCGATTGACCACTGATCATGTCCAGAGGGTCATCACACTTTTCGACATTTCAGAAATGGCAGGAGACCCTATGGCCTTGATACTTTTAGACACAGAGAAGGTCTTCGATGGGGTCTCCTGGCAGTATCTTTGGACAGCAATGTCGAAGAGTGGTATCGGCGACCGATTCATTAAAGCTACCCATATGTTATACACAAATCCTGAAGCGGTAGTCACGATAAACGGGGAGATGTTTGGGATCATCAGTTACCAGAGGGACAAGACAGGGGTGTCTGTGCTCTCCGTTATTGTTCGCCATCTTTATTAACCTTTTCATTCTCAGACTAGAATCAAATCTGGCGATACAACCAATTAAAACTATTAACGGCAATACTAAGACCCTAGCCAATGCAGACGACATAGCAATAGTCACAGGAGATACCAGCGTAGCAGTGAAAGCAATGGAAGAAGAAGCCAAACAATTTGGGGAGGTTTCAGGATACAAACTTAACCAGAGCAAAACCCAGATAGTTGTTAATAGCAAGATCACATATCAGGATGACCGGGTAGTTACCAATGCCATGTATTTAGGAGTGAACATAACATCAGATCTAGACAATCTGGTCAAAATTAACCTGGAACCTCTCCTAAAACAAGCAGGTAAAAACCTCCGTAAAATGCATAACCTTCATCTGACCTTAGTGGGACGGTGCAATTCCATAAAAATGTTATATCTGTCAGAAGAGTACCTGAATTCCTTTGAATCCGTGGGAGCCGACAGCCGAAGGAACTTTCTAAGAAGAGAAGCTCCCAATTCCCAAACACCCCTGGACCCAGAGAACTCTAAGCCCAGGAACGAGGGGGAAAGGGGAAGTGGATAACAAAGAGAGACTGCCACACAAGGTCCTTCTTTTCTTCTTCAAACAGGAAGAGTTACGCCTGTAACAGTAAGCAAATCATTACTACAGTTCCAACACTTTTTTGGGTTCTCTACGCTCAACTACCTTTTCAATTAGGTACCTGTTTGTGTGTGGACATTGCCCCTCTCTGTGAATTGATTTAAAGTATTCTCGATATTTTCAATAAAGGATTCTGCATTCAGAGGAGCAGGGAATTCCACAAGTAGGTAAGTACTCCATGCACTGACGAATAAGGTGGTATAATATTGTATCATTCATATGCATATAAAGTATACCCTACTATACTTGACGTTTTCGATTCTCCAGAATACAGTCTCTTATCATTGTCCAAAAGTTCAAGGAGAATAACTAAGTACCTGAAGCGGACTCAAATCTTGCCACCTTTAATTCGCTGGGTACTGCAGCAAAAGACCAGCAACACTGTGACACCAATTTTGGGGGAAAAGTCTCTAGGACATGAAGCTGCTGAATTCAACGGCAACGGTTTAAGCAAGAGAGTCTCTTACCGTCTGCAAGAAGTTCAGCACCACAGATAATTGGTTCACCTCCTACCGGGATTTCATATTGGCAAGGAATCTTCTCGAAACCATTGGAACTCAGGAACATGAGGGAAACCCTCCTTGCCAAGAAGCACTGGGAGAAGGGAATTAACGCTGTGAATAAACCCTTGAGAGAATTCCGGTCCCGAAGGACACAAAACGAGAACAGAAGCGGTTCTAAGGACGCGCAATTTCAAACGCGTCCAACCGCCAGAGAATGACTGTTGAAGTGCGCCGCGTGAAACACGCGAGCGCACGAAATGGCCGCCAAGAGTTTTAAACTAGAACGTCCATGTTCTAGAACGGTGGCACAATCAGGAAGAGAATCAGTGGAATGACTTGCATCGGAATCGCGCTACCCTCTGTCTCCAATTGCAAGCAGAGAGCGAAAACGCGAACCCAGAACTAACCTTAAATATTGGATTTGAGACTGGGCTACCGATATTCAACTGAGATCTGACAATATCTCCCTAAATTTTTAAATTTTTTGAGGACCATATGTTTAGATTTCACCCCACAAATATTCAAGGACATAGATACCCTATGCTCTCAGTTTGTATGGAATTACAAAAAAACGCGTAGAGCACTCAAATACATTACACTCCCAAAAGAAAGAGGTGGCCTCGCACTACCTAATCTCAAAGTGTATTGGTGGGCCACGATCATACAGTATAGTAATATATTGCTTACCCCAAACAACTCCGTAGAATACGAGGGAGCGATCCCAACATCACAGGAATTAATTCTAGGCAACGAAGCTAAAGAACATCTCTGGCAACTAAAGTACAATTGTTACTACAAAAAAGTATGATTTAAAACACTTAGGGGTGTATACTCGCCATGGAACAATGTTCGAAAGCTCTTGGGCATAGGGAGGTTTTCCTACTAAACAACTTTAGTGGGAAATTCCAACCTCCCAGAAATATTTAGGGCCGCCTGCATGACAAGGTGGCAAAGGGCAGGGATCACCCAGTGTGGCAATTTTTACTCCAATACAGGATTTAAATTATTCGAGGAACTGAAATCAGAATTTGGACTAAACCAATCAGGCTTCTTCAAATTTTTACAAATTAGAGACTTCCTAATGAAGAAAGGGGGAGGTCCAACCAAATTTGGAAAAAACCCTTTAATTGAAACAATAAGTCTAACTTCCACTATAAAGATTGGTGGTATATACATTAATCTCATATCCGCACTACCAGATGACATCGAAAAATTCATAGCAAATTGGCACGAAAAACTAGATGTGGTGGAAGATACCTGTGAGAAGTCACTAAAGGCATCTCAACTATTGCTAATGTCGGCCAATCTTCAAGCCCAACATTATAAAACTTTTTTCAGCTATATTATACCCCAAACAAGATCGCTAAATGGGGGTCGGGTAGAGGTACAGAATGTCCTCGTTGTAAGCAGTATGAGGCAGGCATCGTGCACATATTTGCTACATGTGTTACACTGGGTACAGTCCGTAGGGAAATTTCCGCCTTTCTATCCAAAATGCTTAACATACAAAGCGAAATCACGACGGCAGAATTAATACTCGGTTTAGACGGAGATACGCGGCCAAAAGAAATTCAAGGGCTCATATTTATTGCTACGGCAGTATTCAGAATATGCTTGGCCACAGCATGGCTAGACCCCAACCCTCCTGCTTTTCAACAGTGGCGGGCCAGATTCTTGGCCACATATAACTTAGAAATGGCCATTTTTCAGAGGAAAGGTAGAAGGAGACAAAGGATGGGGCTGGAAATGTGGGACCCATTGACACGTTGGATACAGAATCCGGTTCGATAATATAATTTAATTTGTTTGCTATTGTATTAAGGGAATGCATAATATGATTGTTACAATTTGGATACAAAAATGTCATATATTATTTACTGTGTTTTATTTTGTCTATAATCAAGCTGGGGGGGAGGGAGGGGGGTGGAGGTCATAATTGCTTTATCTTTTTCATTTGGGATTTTATGTAAAACTAAGGGGGAACAAATGAAAATGCTTCAATAAAGAGCTATTTAAAAAAAAAACGTCCTTAAAAACAATGATGCACTTACGATCAAACTATGCAACAAGGGAAGTGGCATTGTGATCTTTGACGCCCAAAAATACAAAGACAAAATGACTGACCTTCTAAGCTCAACTAGGCACTACAAAAAGATTATGTCAAACCCAGAACCCAAACTCAAATTGAGGACTCTGGCTATTGTTGAAGCTGCAGTCGAAAGAGGAGAGATTTGTCAGAAAGAGGGTGAATACCTTACCCCTTCATTTACACGCATCCCTATCATCTACGGGGTTCCGAAAACCCACAAAAATTAATATGACCCTCCCTTAAGACCGATAGTTCCGACAATTGAGGCGGCTACTGAACCTCTGTCTAGGTATGTTGACCGTTTCCTGCAACCGCTCATAGCCGCCTTACCCTCCCACGTGAAGGACATGGGCCACTTTATATCCAAAATAGAGGGCCTAACGTACAATCAGGAAAAAGAAGCACATGTCACCATGGACTTTGAGTCCTTATATACTAACATCCCCCAGAAGGAAGCACTGAGGGTCATTGGGGAAATCCTGGAGACAGAACCCCTGTATACTAACTCTTTATTTACCCTGCAATGCCTTGCGATTGTATTGAAGGAGAATTTTTTTGAATTTGAAGGAAGTATCTTCCATCAAATCCAGGAAGTCAGTATGGGTGCGGTGTGTGCCCATAGTGTTTTTCTATATGGGACATTTTGAGAGTTTGAACATCTATAACAAGCTGGCTCCATTTTACGAGAACACAAACAACTGGTCGTGCTACATAGACAATATTTGTTTAGTCTGGAAAGGCGACCAGGCGATCTTGGATGAGTACATTAGGTGGATTAATGCGGCAGGTTGTAATCTTAAATTTACAGCACATAAGAGCAACAACATACTTGAATTTCTTGAGGTGTGCATTGAACATCTTAACTCCCAACTTATGGTGTCTTTATTAAGCATGGGCGGATTTTGCGGATTGGCAATCCGCGAACTTGCGTATTTACGGATTCGCAATCCGCAAAATCCGCGAACTCCCGCGAATTTGCGGATTTTTTTTTTTGTGTGTTCGCAAGGCTTTCTGCCAGTTCGCGAGGTTTGTGTACCAGTTCGCAATTGCGAACTTACTTGTCGGCTCGCAACGGCCGCAACTATGTTGTTTCTACGTCTGGTTCATCATCACAGGTTTGCGAAGTTACCCTAGCGGTCGTACATGGGCGCGGCCATCTTGCTTGCGTGACGTAATTCCGTTTCCGGGCGCTACGTGTAATCTCGCAAAGTGTGCGGCTTGCTAGTACAATTTCGCGTGTGATCGCGAGGAAAATCTCTTACCCACGCGTTCGTGAACGGGCGCGGCCATCCTGTTTCTCATTCATTGCTATGGTTCTGGGCATGCTTTCTGTATCCTCTCTGAATCTCTGCCATCCTTTGCTTGTTTGAAGTTTTTTTTAATCTATTTTACTTATTATCTATCCCTCTATTTTTCTAGCTCTATATTTTTGTGTTTTCTGCTACTTTTTGTTAATTTTAAACTACTTTTTTAAACTCTTTTCTTTTCTTCTTCCCTATTCTATTTCTTCTTTATTATTTAGCTTCCTTTCTGCCCAGACCATGGTAAAGGGAGTCGGAAGCAGCCCGCGAAGGGGAAGGGTCCCGCACCCCGTGCCCAGCTCCCGTGCAGGCGTTTGAGGGGGGAGAATGTCGCACCCCGGGAGATCTTCAGCGCAGAGGAGGTCGCCGCACTAGTTTTTTATGTTCAGCGCCGCCTCCCCAGGACCATCATGGCAGGCGGCAAGATCGCTAGCGGTTACGGGCTCCGGGAGCGCCGGAAGCGGTGGGAGAAGGTGTGCCGGTCCATGTACCAACAATCTCGGGTCCGGCGCACCTACAACCAATTCACCCACCGTTGGACGGATATCCTGGACCGGGAACGCGATCTGCTGGACCTGCTCGGCCTTGAGATCTCCGGGCTTGGTGAGTAGTAGTAGCTATTTCTTTACTACTCTGTTTTCTCCTGCTCTGTGTGTTATTATCTTGCAAATTTTTGTTTTTTACCAAGAGCAATAATGCTGCTGATTACATTGTAGGTAAATTATATTTCAAAATCTTCTGTGCATTTCAGGTGCACTGCTCTCCTTCTCAGTAGCGCTGCTACTATGCTTATTTGTTTTCGAATTTGTGTTCATTTCATTGGCCTGTGAAATTATGCATGAGTGTAGTTTAAAGAACTGTGTAATGCTAGACACTAAGGGTCAGATATTTAATTACCGGCGCATCCCTGCAAAGTAGCAGGGATGCCCCAGTAATTGTGCGCCACGCCACCACCACCCATGGTGCACCGTATTTAAAATGCGGCGCACCATGTGCCCAAAACGTCACCGAAGCGTTACGCTTCTGTGCCGTAAAGGCGGCGCATTGCTGGAGTTGCGTCGCAAAGATGGTGCAGCTCCAGCAATGCTCTGGGGTGCTCTATCTCCCCAATGCTGCGTCAAGCCGTACGTCTGCTTCAAGCAGGTGCAGGGTTTGAGTCACGCATCAGTGTCCTCAAAGTGACCGATTAAAATCTTGTAGATGTCACTCAGCCACTTTTAGGATGCGTTCCTGCGCAGGAACGCCCTCCCTTGCGCCGGAACGCCGCCTGATGGCGCAGGGCTTTACAACGTGATGCATCTCCCATATGCGTCACGTTGTTAATATACGCCGCACCATGGCGCCTCTTTTGTCCTGCCGCTGCGTCACAAAAGTCACGCAACAATGGAGCAAAAGAGCCGCAAGGGGCTTCTAAATCAGCCCCTACAGACTCAAGTCCAGTCCTTCCTTTGTACACATGGCGATAAGAAGAAATAGTGGTGGAGGATTGATAGTTTGAGTATTTTAATGACTGGTTAATGTAGTAGGAAACTTTGTAGTGTTGTCGCTGATCTGCAATCACGATGGACTTTGTCTGTCACTTTGCGTGCTGCGGACTGCTGCCTGCCAGTCCTAGGCGAACCTTTTTAGTAGTTTGTTTAGTGAGTTACATAAGAACTTTTCAAGTCGACGGTCCGCAAATCAAGCAATACTAATAATGTAGTTGACCACATGGGATCGGTCAATATATCCCGTGGAATAGTTGTCTATTTGCTATTTCGCCAAAATATTTTGTTATTGTTCTTTTGAAATGTTTGATTTGGTTGACAACAATCATCCATGTTTTCGTGTTTTTCTTTCTTTCATGTTGTACATCAGCTCCCCCCAGGGGCAAGAGGACAGAGGAGGAGGTGGTTGCTGCTGCTGCTGTAGAAGGCCAGGATCGGCCAGGCGAGGGCTCCTTTGCTGGCCCCAGTAAGTTTTCATTTTAATATAGAGTACCTATTTTTTCCTAGCGTTCCTCATTCGATTTTTTCTAAATCATCTTTGATCTTCTTGTAGACTGTATCTAAATTCTTATCCTGCCTCGACTATGACTCCCTGTGGTATTACTAGATTATTCTTATTAGTCTGTCTATGTAGCTAACTAAGATTGCACATTTGGCAATTCCACTGGACTCCCATTCTAGTCAGCAATAGCTCTATGCACTGAGCCTTCCCTGGAAAAAGGAACATTTTTACTTTAGATTAGACAGTCACAAATTATTACATTGTTTTCTGTTTTTTTTCACATTTCTTTATTCCTAGACCAAATATTATATAGTAGTGAGTGGTGTATTCTAACAATCTTAAATGTACTTTGTAGGTGGAACATCTGGTGGCGGGGCCAGCGCGGAGGTGGTGGTGCTGGATGATGATGAGGACAACACTTCTGGGGAGGAGGCGGTGCAAGTGCCGGACGACACCAATGTGCCTGTGAGGGTTCACACGGTTGTGGCGGGCAGAGGTAAGCTATATATTCCTTACTTATTGAGATTGAGGACTGCAGAGTGTGCTTTCTGCACGGGTGTATTATAAATCAACGAGGTAGTAGCCTCCTCTAAATGTACTTCGACTTAGCTGTGAAGTTTTTGGCGAGAAGAATGCCAATCAGATCTGAGATGAACTTGATGGATGGGATGAACGAAAAGCGAAAGAAGGGTGTAAGTAAGTGTGGAAGGACGAGAAATGTAATGATGACTGGCAAAGAAGAATGCTATGTGTTTGCTTGGTCCCCGAGGTGGATGGGAAGGAAAGAATATGGTATGGTGCATGGCTGGGTGAATGATGAAGCAAGGATGGGTGAAAGGAGAACAGCCTTGGTGGGTGAAACAGAAACTGTATGTGTGCATATACTTTGAATGGATGGATGCCTGGATCATGGTACTCTTAAATAGCATATGTGTATCTAGAGAGAGTAGACGGTCACTGGATGAACTAAGTGTTACTTTGAAGAGCATGTAACACCGCACCCGCACGTCCGTTCCAGTGTAGGAAAGGCAAGGAAAAGAAGTTGTAATTTTGTCCAAATACTACCATGAATAGTAGCAGTAGTTTGTATTGCAACTGCAAGCACAGCATATATCCGGTTATTACGGTGGACACTCCCTACCTCTCTTAATAATTTTAGTTTAGTAGTAGTACATCATTCATGTGTGGGTGTATCACTGTTCACTCAATAAAAAGCAAAGCACCTAAAGTCATCCCATATGTAATCAAATACATCCCATGTGAAGTGATAGATAATCAGATTATTTAGTTTCTTCTTTTTCCTTCTCTAGTACTCATTTGCACTGTAGGGTGAAAGTTAAATTAATTAAGCAGTAGCCCTTTTAACAGAGTATTCTCAGTGCCACCTGTAATAGAAAAATATGAGCTTCACCACCTGCATGTACTGTACCGGTACAGTAACGCAAGTCTGTCTCACTCATCATGGTATGCGTCTGTTTTTCTCGGGTGCAAGTTCACTGCGCTGGCATTATGCCGGCTTGCAGAAGATAACGTACCAATTTTCCTAAACAAGAGAGAAGAAGAAGAATAAGACTGGTGTACTGTCATAGTCGACTGTAATGGAAGTCCATAGTGCTCGTAGAATTTGTTCCTTAAACTCCCACTAATGTTAGAGCAAGGATGAAGAAGTGGGAGGTTAGATAGATACTGGCCTCAATAGTTATGTACTGTGCTTTCAAGTTGCTAGTTGTACGGTGACACAACTTTCTGCTCAATCATTTTGTGTTAATCTTAAGAGCATTGGTTACAGACTATGTCTTTCTTTCTTTATATAGTTGCTCCTTCCAAATCCAAAAAACCATCAAGGAAGGAGCAGGCTCGAATGGCCCGGCAACGGAGGCTGGATGCCACTGTCGCAGAATATCGGTGGCTGCTGGCCCTGGAGGAGGAGGACACGCAGTCTACTAGTACATCTACTGCGACAGCTGCGTCCTCCTCCGGGCCCACACGGGCTGCCAGCCAGCGCAGTGCTCCAGCGGTACAGAGCTGGGCTACCAAAGCCAACCGCCACCGCCGAGCAGCAAACACATCAGCTGCCCCCCACAGGAGTTGCAAGGCACGCCAGCGCCGCTTATGCCTCAGAGTGTCCTACCTGGAGCAGGAGGTCTTAACTTATAAGAACTTGGTGGAGGGCCTCCGCTCCGACCATGCCACCCTCCGCCAGGAGTATGATGCCCTGGCCGCTACAGTGAACAGCATCCTGCCGTAGTGTCCCTTGCCCCTTTTTTAGAGACTTTTGGGGGGTGGGAATTCGGAGTTGGGTTCTTTTTGGGACTTTTGAAGGACAATCGTTGGGGTTAGGGAGGGTATTGCGGGAGATTATTTTGTTAGGGCTACACAAATATACTTTTTGAAACTTTATCTGAGCATACCTGTTTTGTACTGCTTTTGAGTCTGGTGGGTGGGGGTTTAACAGTAAGTTTGTTTTCCTGAAACTTAAGTCTGTGTCATTTTCTTCCTTTAAGTGTAAATGGGTAAATGTTTTCAACACTAAGTGCCTCTCACAGAGTAAGTGATCCCCCCTTTCCCACCATGGATTTTCTTCAAATCACTTGCAACCAAAATTACACATTCCCACGAGTGCTCTAAGACCCCAGAACTCAGTTGCAAAAATCAAGAACACCCCGAAAAACATGCAATCCTGCTGCTAGGGCTAACCCTAACGAACCCTAAGTTACAAAAAGTGCCAAAAGGCTTTTCCGCATGGATTTTGTCCAAACCAGTTTTACCCGGTATTAGACCTTCCCAGCAATGGCCCCAGAGCCGTCAACCCAGGCGAAAACAAGTAGAAGACCCCCAAACAGCCAAAAAGCAAAAGTACAAAAATGTGGACTTTGTCACTTTCCTGAAAATTTCCAAAATCACTCAGTGCGCGCTCTGCAGCTAGGCCCTAACTCCCCTCTGCCTCCATGGATTTCCTTCAAACCTCTTGCAATAAAAAGTGTCCATACCCAGTGTTGCTCCCAGACCCCGAAACCCACCCACAAACACCAGGAAGCCCCCCAAACAGGCCCCCGAAAACGCTACATTGAGCGAAATGTCAGAAAATGCAAAAACTTTTTCCTCATGGATGTTGTCCAAACCAGTTTTATCCGGTATTAGACCTTCCCAGCAATGGCCCCAGAGCCGTCTACCAAGGCGAAAACAAGTAGAAGACCACCAAACAGCCAAAAAGCAAAAGTACAAAAATGTGGACTTTGTCACTTTCCTGAAAATTTCCAAAATCACTCAGTGCGCGCTCTGCAGCTAGGCCCTAACTCCCCTCTGCCTCCATGGATTTCCTTCAAACCTCTTGCAATGAAAAGTATCCATACCCAGCGTTGCTCCCAGACCCCGAAACCCACCCACAAACACCAGGAAGCCCCCCAAACAGGCCCCCGAAAACGCTACATTGAGCGAAATGTCAGAAAATGCAAAAACTTTTTCCTCATGGATGTTGTCCAAACCAGTTTTATCCGGTATTAGACCTTCCGAGCAATGGCCCCAGAGCCGTCAACCCAGGCGAAAACAAGTAGAAGACCCCCAAACAGCCAAAAACCAAAAGTACAGGTGATTAAAGTTTTAATTATATTAACTGTGCAAAACAAAGAAAGACAGACACACAGGAATAAAAGTGAATAAGTACGAAAAAGTAAGTTCTTGATTCATTGGCTCATTTTCAGGGCTCGGTGTCAGGGAAGAAGAGTTCGTCCTCATACTCTGCGAATTCAGGCAGGAGTAGGTCAGTGTCACCTAACACAGAAGAAATTCCCTCATCTAAGTTGCTGTCCTGCTCGTCTTCTTCCGTCGTGTAATCTGGTACTTTGTAATCTGGTGGTATGAGGTGCTGATTCATCTTGATCATTGTTAACCTCTCCACATTTTTGGCCGAGAGGCGGGTCCGTTTGCAAGTTACAATGCCACCAGCAGCACTGAAAACACGTTCAGAAGACACACTTGCGAGTGGGCAAGACAAGTAATTTATAGACAGGTTGGTGATCTCTGGCCACAATTCTTTTTTCCCATGCCAATACGCCAATGGGTCAGCATTAACATAGACCGCTGTTGAGTCATTCAGATAGCCCTGCACCATCGACTCAAGGTTCTCCACGGTTCCTCCACTTTGCTTACTTTTTGCTCGGACCTTTTGAGAACCAAACCCAAGCTCAGCTAGCCAATCCTCTTCACTATCATCACCCGATATTTCTGTTGTGTCTGGTGTAGATGATCCGGTTGCCGGTGTCTTTAACGGCTGAGAGGTCACTTCTGCCACAGGTGCAGAAGTGGAGTCTTTTGACGGGGGATGGCCTGCTGATGCACTGCCTTTTCCTTGAATTTGCTGCCGTTCTCTTTCAAACCTCATGGCTGACAAGGCTAGCCAATGTTTGTACTTTGTAACATCTTCATCACCGAAAGGAAATAATGTACTGCCTGCCAGCGCCTTTTTGTAGCGTGGATGCAGAATAGTAGCACAAATGTAATGCTGTTCTGAGTGGATCTTTTGAAGACGTTCATCTCCAAGTAGGCGCTCTAATAATTTCTGCGCCAAAACAAAAGCTTCTTGCTTTTCTTCAACTTTTTGAAACTTAGAAGACACCGCCTTCAGTTTGTGCTCCAGCATGCGCAACAATGGGATAGCTTTTCCCAAATTACAGTCCTCCCTGCTGACTGCACGTGTGAAGACCTCAAAAGGACGAAGCATGTCTGTCAGGCTTTTAACTAGCTCCCATTCCGCCGCATCTAGCCTCAGGTCCTTCTGAGCTGTACCCAGTGTTAAGAAATACTGATCGAGTACCGTAAACTGCTCATACAGACGCTCAAGCATGTAGAAGGTTGAGTTCCAACGTGTTGGCACCTCCTGGATGAGTGCTTTCACTGGCATTCCACGTTCATGTAGCAGGCGCCTCAGATGCTTCCGGGCCTTAAGAGAATGGCTGAAATGGTTGCACATTTTTTGGCAGGTGACCACTAACTCGCATGCTGGACTGTCTTTATCCAAGATTTTTTTTACCACCAGGTTTATACAGTGCGCCAAACACGGCACTCTGAAATAGTTACCCAGATCCATGGCCTTAACTACATTGGCGCCATTATCCGTGGAAACATAACCAATCTGGCGTTTTTTTGGGGACAGCCAGTGAAAGACCTTTGTGTTAAACTCATTCAAAATGTTTTCTGATGTATGACGTTTCTCCAAGCCAAACATGGCTAGTGTTGCATGTTTCCGAGCAGCTTTAAAAACTTGGTCCGGGTCAACACCTGCGTTTAGCTTTGCTTTAACCCCTAAAAAAGAGACCCAGTGTGCAGTGATGCACATGTAATCAGTACCTGCGCCACTGGTCCACATGTCTGTTGTCAGATGTATAGTGTGAACAGCACTCTTCTGCAAAGCTGCCCCAATCACCTCCAGCACATCTTCATGTAGTGCTGGAACCGCAAATCGGGCAAAATAGAACCGGCTAGGAACCTTCCATTTAGGGCAGAGCGCTGCCACTAATTCTAGAAAACCAACCCCTTCTACAAAAGAAAAAGGGAGAAGATCCACCGCTAGCATTTTAGCCAGCTTAGTGTTATACAGACGCGCCGCTGGGTGGTTGCGTTCATATGGCGCGTCTGAAAACAACATGATTCTAATGTTGCCCTGGACCATTTTACGGGATGATGATGATGACTTCTTCGACCCAGTTACGCTCGCTGATGAACTTTTTCGCATTGGTGTCTCACTCTGTCCCACACTCTTAGTGTGGCTCACAGGGGGTGTGCTGACAGGGGTACTGGGTGTAAGTGAAGCGTGTGACGCTTCTTCCTCCTCGTCATCATCAGATGGAACATCAACGTTTTCTCGACTTGCAATTCGGGCTTCCTTGATCTCCTTTAGGTGCGCAAGCCATTGGATAAGGTGCTGTCTCTTAAGATGACCTCTCTGGCCTCCAGTCCCATAGTTGGTACCAAGCTTACCACGACTAACTGCAAGCTTACAAATGCTACAAATGGCTAGGTTTTCCCTTGTTGTGCTAACACTAAAGAAGTCCCAAACTGCGGACTTGAAATGTCTGGGGGGGGCGGAGGAGGCGATACTGGTGGTGGTCATGCTGCTAATGCCAGATGAAGTGGAGGATGCGTATTGCTGAACTTTACTACGTTGTGCACTTTGCTCACCACTAATTGAGGTCGAGGTGGATGGAGGTCCCTTCTGGCGAGGAAGAAATATGGAAGCGGTAGGTGGTGGTGTACTAGTTAACTTCAATGATTGTGGTGTTCCCATTGCCTCCTCGTCGACTTCATCAGCACGCTCAGCAGCTTGTCGGGCTAGGGTCAAAATGTCTGTTTGCTGCATGCCTGCTGGGGCTTCAGTGACGTTAGTGATGACTGCGTCGTCGTCGTGAGAGTCTTCAGCAGCAGGAGTATACGCCACTACTTGTTGAGCGTCATCACACTCCATAACTATGAGAGTTTCGACGCCCTTCCTTTTACGCTTAGCTACCTTTGTCAGATCATGGTGTGCCTCAGCCTCACTCTCAGACGGCAGTGGTGCTGATTCCCAAGTAAGATCCATATCATCAGAAGGAGGTGGGCTTGAAGAAGATGTAGACACCACCACCCTTGATCTTTTCCTTGCTCGGGATGTGGAAGACAATGAATGATCATCAGGAGGAGTGGCTTCCTCGAATGATACCTCGGCTTGATTGTCGATTTCCAGATGTGCCCCTACTTCTGGAGGAACAACTATTGTGGGCACTTGTTGTGCCCCTCCATGCACCTCTGCTTGCTCCTCTCCTTGCGCCGCCTCTCCTTCCACATGTACTTGGGCTTGTACTTGCACATGTGGTTGTTGTTGCGGCTGTGGTTGTTCAACACTCGTCAGATGAGTTACAACAACCTGTGTTGATTTAGGGACATTGCTGCTACTTTCTTGCGATGAGCCAACATCACTGGTCGATGGTGATTGAACAAGTAGACTGGCTGCCTCTGCAGCACTCAAGGGCTTGGACCTAAGTTGGCGTGGGGGTGGTGGCACTGAGCCCAATGGAGCGGGGGTGCTGCTCCCAGCTTGGTCCCCAGCAGATCCCGCTGCTGCTGCAGGCATACTTTTTTTTTTATTCCCAAAAAATGTGGCGGGCCGCACACCAGTCTGCTTGGTAACTTGCTTCTTCTGCTCCTTTCTGGCATCTTTCTTGCTAGAGGAGCTACGGGGAACTTTTTTTGGGGCCATCTTCTTCAGATGTCACTCAGAACAGCAGGCCGCAGTTGCACAAGTTGCAGAGTTGTCTGTGGCCACACGTGACGTTGTGATGCACACACCGCAGCAGGACTTCTTCCTGGCACTAGTGGTTTTCTTGTGCACCTAAAAGCAATGGAAGACAGAGGAACATCAGTTATACACCCCAAAAAATCGACAAAAACCACAAAATTCAGCACAATCCTAGCCCACCCATGCCCTCAATGATGTTTAAATTCAAGAAGACACCCCACAGAAAGACTAGGTCCATGCACCACTCACTACCCCTGGGCATAATGGATGAAAGCTATGCAAAATGGGTGCACCCCAAGCACATGTTGCCTGTACCAGCACTCAAGATGGCCATCACCACCCACATGCCCAGTCCACATCAACAGTACACCCCAAAAAAAACGAAAAACACACAAAAATCACCACAATCCAATGCCATCTAGGAAGTTTACATTAAAGAGAGTGAGAGCCCACAGGCAGACTCAGTCCATGCACCACTTAATTTCCCTGGGAAAAGGGCCCCACCAGCAGCCCCAAAAAATCGACAAAAAACACAAAATTAAGCACAATCCCAGCCCACCCATGGCCTCAATGATGTTTAAATTCAAGAAGACACCCCACAGAAAGACTAGGCCCATGCACCACTCACTACCCCTGGGCATAATGGATGAAAGCTAGGCAAAATGGGTGCAGGCCTCAGACACTGCCTGTCTTCAAAATTGCCCCTTGCACCCCAAGCACATGTGGAGGGCCTGCCTGTACAAGCACTCAAAATGGCCACCACCACCCACATGGCCAGTCCACATCAACAGTACACCCCAAAAAAATGAAAAACACACAAAAATCACCACAATCCAATGCCATCCAGGATGTTTACATTAAAGAGACCCCACAGGCAGACTCAGTCCATGCACCACTCACTACCCCTGGGCAAAAGGTCACAACAGCAGCCCCCAAAAAATCGACAAAAACCACAAAATTCAGCACAATCCCAGCCCATCCATGGCCTCAATGATGTTTAAATTCAACAAAACAGTTGTATCATGCACCCATAACTAACCCTGGTCCTACTGGATACTGTGGCTACCCACAATATATTTTATTTAATGTTCTGAAAAAGTTCCAAAATTGTAGTTGCAGCAACTGTAATGCCCCAAACAAACTTACTTGTGAAAGTTGATTTCTAATCCAAAACTGATCCAAAGAAAGTCAAAAAGGCCTCAAATCCAAATATCCAGCAGCATCCACAAAGAGTAATCCTTCCAGGTCAAGGTCCAAATGAAAGTGACCAGCACATGAAGAAAGCACTGGGAGGAGCCTGCTGGACAGGAACAGGAAGTTGGAGACTGTGGGGCACTTCCATCCTCCCCCACCCCCAAAATGGACTCCTTGCTAAAAAAAGTGCAGGCAAATGTCAACCTGAGGAGTGATTCTGATAAAAATCATCATTTTCTGAAGGTTTATGCTGTTTGCTGGTGGATTTCTTGTGCAGAATTGCAAAATCTGTATTTCGCGAGTGCGAGATTGTTGCTGCCCGCCGCACCTACGTGTTCGCAATTGCGAACTCTCGCGATGCGTGCTGTGCAAGGTGGCAAGGCACGATGACGTAATCGCGGTCGACAAACTCCCGCGGGATCCCGCAGCAAGATCCAAAATGGCGCAGCACTCGCAAAATATCGAGAAAAACAACTCTGCAAACGCTGAATGACGGTAAGTGAACGCCGCTCGCCGCAAAATTGTATCACCAAGAAAATAAAATCCGCTGCGTGCGAATTTACGGATTTTCGGCAAATTCGCTAGAGTTCGCGGATTGCGAATTTGCTGAAAATCCGCAAATTCCGCGAGCGGAACGGATTTTATGCCCATGCTTAGTCTTTATATATCAAGCCCACGTCAAGGAACACCCTTCTGCACTTCAGCAGTTTTCATCCGAGATGTCAAAAGGTCGGAATTCCGTTTAGTCAATTTCTGCGCTTCCGTAGAAACTCTACTACTATCAAGCACTATTTGACCCATCCTGAAATTCTAAAAGAAAAACTGATTAAGAGGGGATATCCCCACAAACTCATCAAAGATGCATTGAAAAGAGCACAATATTATGATCGCGATACGATGTTCCAGCCCAAAAACAAGGAAGTGGCAGACAAATTGGTATGTGTTACTAAACACTCCCAGTTTGATTATAAGGTGTGCCAATCATTAATTCACAATGGCATCTTCTCAACTTGGATCACGAGCCCCAACCTATACCCAAACTGCTGTTTGCCTTCAAGAGGAATAAGAACCTCAGAAACATTCTGGTTAAGGCTAAAAGATCTGAGAAAAACAACTTTGCACAAAGATCTATAACGTGAGGCCAACCCATCAAGGGCAACCACAAATGTGGTTCATGCCAAGCCTGTACCAACGTGATGGTTGGTGACCAGATTCGGATCAATGACAGGGCAGTATTCTTGAAAGAAATGACGAACTGCTGTACGTCTAATCTTGTGTATGCCATCCTATGCTCCTGCGATCTGGCTTACATAGGGGAAACGGCTAGAGAATGTAGAACTCGCATGGGTGAACATAAATCAAACATTAGACTGCACAAACATGCTGCACCCTAAGTCAGTCATTGGATGGAAGAAAGCCACACTGAAGGGGATCTTTGTTGGACCATACTTGAAAAAATCCGTCCACAAATGGGCACTGATGTTACTGCAACACGGAAGAAACAAGAAGTGTTTGGGATATTTTCCCTCAACACCAAGAACAAGGGACTCAACGAGACCCTTCCCTGAGAAAATGCCAGTATCTGATGCCTAAGACTGTCCCTCTCTAGGCGGATGTATGCAGCTGTGGGCCATTTGTTTGGATCGGGCGTGGTTTATTTAGTTTAAACTTATGCCTGTATCCTTCTTGTTATTTTAACACATTTCCATTTTATTATTTTTTCTTTATGCATTGTTAATGCGGTGATTTGTCCATTGGATTTATTTACCTTCATCTGGAGTTGCCTTGTCGCTCCCTGCCCCTATCCTCCCTTTGAACTTCGCCCGGCGCGAGTCATCTTCCTTCTCGTTTGCTTCAATGAATTTGAGGGCCTAGATTGTATGGCCTTCTGAAACCCTATATATTCTTATTAGGTAAGCCGACATTCTTCTCTCTATGCTCTAACCACTCACTACTAATTAGCAGATCTCCTCGGTCGGTTGCACTGATTTACAATTTTCATGTTTCGTATTCTCGTAGGCACATTTTCAGTGTGTCCTCGCTGACATTCGATTCCTACCAGCAGTTTACCTTTTCAGGTACCCCTGAATTCATTTACTTTTGATCTTTACCGTTTTGTCCAATTCTCTCCTCATTTTTGTTACTTGTCCAAATTCACCTAAAAATGCTTCTGTTGTCAATGTTACACGTCATGGTAACCCCGTGTTAGATCTCTTAGAATCTGTATGTGCCCATGAAATTTTTATTTTTTGATTGTGCGGTATCGTATTTACTTTTTTATTCATAAAAGGAATGTGTCCTTGTATATTTCTTGTTTCTTACTGCTTGTGCACATGTATTTAAACATTTTTTATATATCAGTTCATTGTATCAACCCATGCATATGTGACCACATTTTGTGATTAATGTGTTTCAATGCGCATATTAAGTTGTATTGACTCGTGTTTTCATCATGTTCTATGATATTTATTTTCACTGTTATGTAAATATATTGATCTGTGTTCACTGTTTGTTGTAGGCACGTCCCACCACTACTGTCCTTTGGTTTATGCACCCTGAGGAAGGTGAGACTCACAGTGGGGTCTAACACCGAAACGCGCGTCAGTGCTGAAATTATGACGTGGACTTTCTTGATTGAATCTTGTCTGTCCCCCTGATTTGTTTTATTATGCCATCAAAAGTACAATCCGCTGTCACAAACAAGCTACCCGCCTAACTGCCCATTTTTTAGAGTTTGGACATGGTCCTGATGATCTCCGCTGGACTGTGCTGGAACAGCCCCTAATACCAGAATCTTGCCCAGATGTAGGTCGGTTCCTATTTAAAATCGAGCAGAAGTGGGTCTATAAGCTGAACAGCGACAAAGACGGACTCAATGAGCCAATACCATGGATGTCTCTCTGAATCACTATACACTTCAGAATGCTTGTTAAAATCACCTACACATGACCATTTGGTAAACGATCATGTAGGTTATTCGCTGTTCAAGTTGCACTATGTGTCACTAACTGAAGAACTACGATTGCAAAAATTTTTCTGTGTCCAATGGACGGGTTCCCACACAGTAACATTTAGTAATCCAGGTCATGGCCACACTAATGTGTTTAACAACTAAAAGTCATGAACCTATAAAATTACCTACACATGACCATCTGATAAACGATCATGTAGGTTATTGATGGTCTAACATTGTTCATGTTGTACTCTTTGTCACTGATTGATAAATTATGATTGCAAACATGTTTTTGTGTCCACTGGACGGGTTCCCACATAGTTATATTGAGAAATCTAGGTCATGGCCACACTAATGTGTGTAATACCTAGAAGTCATGGATCTATAATATAAAAATGAAACTTTCAACTATGACAAGCAAACTGGGAACACATTTGCATGCCGCATGACGCGAATATTCCATGTACAATCTGATATCGCATAAATGAAGCGGCGTGCGTTTCGAATCATGAATTTACGATTTGAAATCATACTAATATAGAGAACATAATATTGGCTTAAATAGCAAGCATATTGCATCGTAAACCATGATGTTAATTTCTAAACTCTAATTTGTAATTATTAACTTCTAAAAACACGCTCGTATTTATCTTCCTAGACTAGAGACTCTTTGTGCATACCATTGCTCGTAATTAAAACTTCTACTGATATGGACTACGAAAAACGGGAGTTAAAACTACAATTCCCGACTTTCCTGATGGTCACGTGCTAGTTATCACGTGCTGACTGACGGAAAAAAGAATGGCGTCGTCCTGCCGTTCGGGGCCCCCCCCTCCAGACAATTCGGATGACTGCCGGGAGACACCGACGGACAGGTAAGCAACGCCGAACACCGAGACTCCTTTTTTTGAATGATTTCTGAACTTTTTTTGAATGATTTCTGAATGTTTAGGCCGTGCTCGGGATGTGGAAGACAATGAATGATCATCAGGAGGAGTGGCTTCCTCGAATGATACCTCGGCTTGATTGTCGATTTCCAGATGTGCCCCTACTTCTGGAGGAACAACTATTGTGGGCACTTGTTGTGCCCCTCCATGCACCTCTGCTTGCTCCTCTCCTTGCGCCGCCTCTCCTTCCACATGTACTTGGGCTTGTACTTGCACATGTGGTTGTTGTTGCGGCTGTGGTTGTTCAACACTCGTCAGATGAGTTACAACAACCTGTGTTGATTTAGGGACATTGCTGCTACTTTCTTGCGATGAGCCAACATCACTGGTCGATGGTGATTGAACAAGTAGACTGGCTGCCTCTGCAGCACTCAAGAGCTTGGACCTAAGTTGGCGTGGGGGTGGTGGCACTGAGCCCAATGGAGCGGGGGTGCTGCTCCCAGCTTGGTCCCCAGCAGATCCCGCTGCTGCTGCAGGCATACTTTTTTTTTTATTCCCAAAAAATGTGGCGGGCCGCACACCAGTCTGCTTGGTAACTTGCTTCTTCTGCTCCTTTCTGGCATCTTTCTTGCTAGAGGAGCTACGGGGAACTTTTTTTGGGGCCATCTTCTTCAGATGTCACTCAGAACAGCAGGCCGCAGTTGCACAAGTTGCAGAGTTGTCTGTGGCCACACGTGACGTTGTGATGCACACACCGCAGCAGGACTTCTTCCTGGCACTAGTGGTTTTCTTGTGCACCTAAAAGCAATGGAAGACAGAGGAACATCAGTTATACACCCCAAAAAATCGACAAAAACCACAAAATTCAGCACAATCCTAGCCCACCCATGCCCTCAATGATGTTTAAATTCAAGAAGACACCCCACAGAAAGACTAGGTCCATGCACCACTCACTACCCCTGGGCATAATGGATGAAAGCTATGCAAAATGGGTGCACCCCAAGCACATGTTGCCTGTACCAGCACTCAAGATGGCCATCACCACCCACATGCCCAGTCCACATCAACAGTACACCCCAAAAAAAACGAAAAACACACAAAAATCACCACAATCCAATGCCATCTAGGAAGTTTACATTAAAGAGAGTGAGAGCCCACAGGCAGACTCAGTCCATGCACCACTTAATTTCCCTGGGAAAAGGGCCCCACCAGCAGCCCCAAAAAATCGACAAAAACCACAAAATTAAGCACAATCCCAGCCCACCCATGGCCTCAATGATGTTTAAATTCAAGAAGACACCCCACAGAAAGACTAGGCCCATGCACCACTCACTACCCCTGGGCATAATGGATGAAAGCTAGGCAAAATGGGTGCAGGCCTCAGACACTGCATGTCTTCAAAATTGCCCCTTGCACCCCAAGCACATGTGGAGGGCCTGCCTGTACAAGCACTCAAAATGGCCACCACCACCCACATGGCCAGTCCACATCAACAGTACACCCCAAAAAAATGAAAAACACACAAAAATCACCACAATCCAATGCCATCCAGGATGTTTACATTAAAGAGACCCCACAGGCAGACTCAGTCCATGCACCACTCACTACCCCTGGGCAAAAGGTCACAACAGCAGCCCCCAAAAAATCGACAAAAAACACAAAATTCAGCACAATCCCAGCCCATCCATGGCCTCAATGATGTTTAAATTCAACAAAACAGTTGTATCATGCACCCATAACTAACCCTGGTCCTACTGGATACTGTGGCTACCCACAATATATTTTATTTAATGTTCTGAAAAAGTTCCAAAATTGTAGTTGCAGCAACTGTAATGCCCCAAACAAACTTACTTGTGAAAGTTGATTTCTAATCCAAAACTGATCCAAAGAAAGTCAAAAAGGCCTCAAATCCAAATATCCAGCAGCATCCACAAAGAGTAATCCTTCCAGGTCAAGGTCCAAATGAAAGTGACCAGCACATGAAGAAAGCATTGGGAGGAGCCTGCTGGACAGGAAAGGAAGTTGGAGACTGTGGGGCACTTCCATCCTCCCCCACCCCCAAAATGGACTCCTTGCTAAAAAAAGTGCAGGCAAATGTCAACCTGAGGAGTGATTCTGATAAAAATCATCATTTTCTGAAGGTTTATGCTGTTTGCTGGTGGATTTCTTGTGCAGAATTGCAAAATCTGTATTTCATGTTTCGTATTCTCGTAGGCACATTTTCAGTGTGTCCTCGCTGACATCCGATTCCTACCAGCAGTTTACCTTTTCAGGTACCCCTGAATTCATTTACTTTTGATCTTTACCGTTTTGTCCAATTCTCTCCTCATTTTTGTTACTTGTCCAAATTCACCTAAAAATGCTTCTGTTGTCAATGTTACACGTCATGGTAACCCCGTGTTAGATCTCTTAGAATCTGTATGTGCCCATGAAATTTTTATTTTTTGATTGTGCGGTATCGTATTTACTTTTTTATTCATAAAAGGAATGTGTCCTTGTATATTTCTTGTTTCTTACTGCTTGTGCACATGTATTAAAACATTTTTTATATATCAGTTCATTGTATCAACCCATGCATATGTGACCACATTTTGTGATTAATGTGTTTCAATGTGCATATTAAGTTGTATTGACTCGTGTTTTCATCATGTTCTATGATATTTATTTTCACTGTTATGTAAATATATTGATCTGTGTTCACTGTTTGTTGTAGGCACGTCCCACCACTACTGTCCTTTGGTTTATGCACCCTGAGGAAGGTGAGACTCACAGTGGGGTCTAACACCGAAACGCGCGTCAGTGCTGAAATTATGACGTGGACTTTCTTGATTGAATCTTGTCTGTCCCCCTGATTTGTTTTATTATGCCATCAAAAGTACAATCCGCTGTCACAAACAAGCTACCCGCCTAACTGCCCATTTTTTAGAGTTTGGACATGGTCCTGTTGATCTCCGCTGGACTGTGCTGGAACAGCCCCTATTACCAGAATCTTGCCCAGATGTAGGTCGGTTCCTATTTAAAATCGAGCAGAAGTGGGTCTATAAGCTGAACAGCGACAAAGACGGACTCAATGAGCCAATACCATGGATGTCTCTCTGAATCACTATACACTTCAGAATGCTTGTTAAAATCACCTACACATGACCATTTGGTAAACGATCATGTAGGTTATTCGCTGTTCAAGTTGCACTATGTGTCACTAACTGAAGAACTACGATTGCAAACATTTTTCTGTGTCCAATGGACGGGTTCCCACACAGTAACATTTAGTAATCCAGGTCATGGCCACACTAATGTGTTTAACAACTAAAAGTCATGAACCTATAAAATTACCTACACATGACCATCTGATAAACGATCATGTAGGTTATTGATGGTCTAACATTGTTCATGTTGTACTCTTTGTCACTGATTGATAAATTATGATTGTAAACATGTTTTTGTGTCCACTGGACGGGTTCCCACATAGTTATATTGAGAAATCTAGGTCATGGCCACACTAATGTGTGTAATACCTAGAAGTCATGGATCTATAATATAAACATGAAACTTTCAACTATGACTAGCAAACTGGGAACACATTTGCATGCCGCATGACGCGAACATTCCATGTACAATCTGATATCGCATAAATAAAGCGGCGTGCGTTTCGAATCATGAATTTACGATTTGAAATCATACTAATATAGAGAACATAATATTGGCTTAAATAGCAAGCATATTGCATCGTAAACCATGATGTTAATTTCTAAACTCTAATTTGTAATTATTAACTTCTAAAAACACGCTCGTATTTATCTTCCTAGACTAGAGACTCTTTGTGCATACCATTGCTCGTAATTAAAACTTCTACTGATATGGACTACGAAAAACGGGAGTTAAAACTACAATTCCCGACTTTCCTGATGGTCACGTGCTAGTTATCACGTGCTGACTGACGGAAACAAGAATGGCGTCGTCCTGCCGTTCGGTGCCCCCCCCCCCAGACAGTTCGGATGACTGCCGGGAGACACCGACGGACAGGTAAGCAACGCCGAACACCGAGACTCCTTTTTTTGAATGATTTCTGAACTTTTTTTGAATGATTTCTGAATGTTTAGGCCGTGTCAGCCCTGCGCTCGCGCACAGCGTAATATACGTGGATACAAAAGTTGAGATGAATGATAATCCCTCGCGATTTTATTAAGAGACACGACAATAGAACTACTAAGATGTGGCATCAGAAGTAAATTGATGTCACAAATAGATAAAGACTCCATTTAATAACAAAGAGAGTAGGACTGCATTTAATAACGAAGAAATACAGATGCAGAGTCAGAGTTAGCCATAAAATTGTTTCGCCATTGACTATAATATAGATTGTAATGTTAAGTGGCATCAGAATGAGTTGGATGTCATAAGATGTACATAGACAGGATTTAACAACACAACCAGCCTCATTATGTACATTTACCAAACTAATCGGCCATGATTGTCAAATAGTCCCCTCTTTTGATTTTTCTGATATAGAGCGGTGCTCCTCTTAACCTGAGCTGCAGCCAGGTGGGGTGAGGCGCTATAGCCACAACTAATGGGTGAGTGGTCAAATTCAATATATCCCTATGAAAGATATGAATTTGATATAAGGGATATAGAAAGGATGTAATGAATCGATAGAGACACCTTCCCATAGTTATGACATAATAGTGTCATCTATTGTTTTCACATGTCGTTCCTGTGGGTGCTGTACTACCAACATGATGCGGTGGTAGTATGTGGTTGAACAACCTGAACGTCGCAGGTGATATTTTTCAATTTTTATTTATGAAAGCAGTAGTTAATTAAATCTGGTCCTGAAGAATGCATTGAAAAGTATTTAATTTATGCTGAAACATGTTGACCACTACTTGTCACGGATATTTTGTTAAATCTGTGTTTTCACGTTTGGTTTTAAACTTGGGAGACTGAGGGATAATAATAAACCACTGAGATCCACTCAGCCTATCCAATTTTATATTTCACTTATTTTCACACTGCTTTTTTTCAGTAGGCACACCAATCTCTTTATGATACCCACCCTCTTTGTTCACATTCTGTGCACATTTATATACGGTCATAATAACACTACTAGACCGTTTATTCTGCCTCCCGAGCAAAGGGATACTCAAATGATGCAAGAGAGGGCGGTACAGTGTGGCCTCTGATGGGATTAATTCCCCCTGCTCTTGGGCTCTTTTCTCACCTAGCTATACTGTATTCTTTGTTCCCACTATACTGTCACATGTAAGGTCCTGATGTCTGGACTCATAGTCGAGTGACAGTTATGCTTTGACCCCTAGGTACTCCTTTTGTTATGAGTTATTATGCCATCGACCTGACCTGACCTCTGGTCACTCCCCACGTCGCACGGCTCCCCCTGGTTGCCCGTGACTGCCCGTGTCTGCCCCTGCTGCTGCTGCCAAGGGTTCGCTGCTGGTGTGCCCTAGTACCTGTCTCTGCTGTTTGTTTCATTTTATTGCTGATTGTTGCTTTGTTTTAATTGTTGGTTGCCCCTCTGTTTGCCGCCCGTTCTGTGCCCTCGCCCTCTGTGCCCCCCCCGCTCCCCACTTCCCGCCACTGCTCCCCTGCGGCCCTGCCCCCTTCGCCTTCTGTGCCCCGTACCAGTCGCCCATTGGCCACCCTGCTCCCGCCTCCTACATCGCCTCTTATGGAGGGTGCCATGCATAAGCGCAGCGGAAGCGCTGCTGGTGCGCCAAAGGCGCACCAAAGGCAAGCCCGTCTGCGCCCGTCCGCGCCTGGACCGCGCCAAGCACCAGAACCCCTGGCCCCATTCGGAGCCAGGGCACCCGACTGAGGTACGACACCGCCACCCTCACCGCACTCAACACAGGATGACCTGCCGCCTGCCACCAAGCCACCACGAAACGCATCCACGGACCCTTCACCTTCCAAACTTGCAAATTCTCCTGCCTCCGAACCTGCACCCCGCCCACCGAGCACAGCAACAACAACAACAACCACCTCAAGTGCATCCTGCTCAACACCCGCTCCGTCCACAAACACGCCGTGGAACTCTGGGAACTCCTTGATACAACAGCACCAGACGTCGCCTTCCTCACGGAAACCTGGATGAACGCCTCCTCGGCCCCCGACATCGCCATAGCCATCCCGGACGGCTACAAAATCACCCGGAAGGACCGCGTCAACAAAACTGGAGGAGGAATCGCCATCATCTACAGGAACACCATCAGCATCACGACCAACGCCGAAGACACACTCACTGCCGCCAAACACCTACACTTCCAAATACAAACCGACCCCCAGACCACCCTCAGAGGAACGCTCATCTACAGACTCCCGGGCCCACGGACACAATTCAGAGAAATCATCGCCGACTTCATCAGCCCGCACGCCCTAGCCTCACCAGAGTACATCCTCCTATGGGACCTGAACTTCCACCTGGAGAAAAACAACGACAACAACTCCACCACCCTGCTCGACAACCTCGCCAACCTCGGACTCAAGCAACTGGTGAACACCCCCAACGACTACGCCGGCAACACGCTCGACCCCATCTTCTCTGCCAGCAGCCACGTCGCCTTCAGCCACTCCACCGGACTACACTGGACCGACCACAGCTGCATCCTTTTCACCTTCAAGAAGACCACATCCCACCACCACACGCTACAGATCCCCCGCAGATGCTGGAGCAAAGTCACCACAGACCAGCTGACCACATCGCTGAGCCAGAACCCACCTGCCGACACCCCTGACACCAACGACGCAGCAGACAATCTCGCACAGTGGATCATCAACTGCGCCAACGACCTCGCTACACTGAAGAAACTCCCAGGCAAGACTAGCAACAGAAAAACATCATGGTTCACAGACGCCCTCAAAATCGCTACGAAAGCTTGCCGAACCCTCGAAAAAGCTTGGCGCCACGAGCGGACTTCAGAAAACATGACAATCCTCAAGAGCGCCACCCGCGAATACCATCAGATGATCCGCACCACCAAAAGGACATCGTTCAAAGAGCGGCTTGACAACAACTCCCACAACAGCAAGGAACTCTTCAGCATCGTCAAAGAGCTCTCCAACCCCAGTGCCAGCAACAACGACATCACACCTTCACAAGACCTCTGCGATTCCCTCGCCGCATTTTTCCACCGCAAGATCGCAGATATACACGAGAGCTTCGGACCCCAGACTCCACCGCCAGCCACCAAACCAACGACCCCCACCACCAGCCTCAGCGCATGGACGCCCATCAGCACTGGAGACACCACCCGCGTCATGAACACCATCCACTCCGGCTCCCCCTCTGACCCATGCCCTCATCATATCTTCAACAAAGCCGACACCATCATCGCACCCCACCTCCGGAACATCATTAACAGCTCCTTCACGTCAGCCACCTTCCCTGGAAGCTGGAAACACGCAGAAATCAACGCCCTCCTGAAGAAACCAACAGCGGACCCCAAAGACCTCAAGAACTTTCGCCCCATCTCTCTTTTTCCCTTCCCGGCTAAAGTAATCGAGAAGACCGCCAATAAACAGCTGACTACATTCCTTGAAGCAAACAACTCGCTCGACCCATCCCAGTCCGGATTCCGAGCCAACCACAGCACCAAGACCGCCCTCATCGCAGCCACTGATGGCATCAGGACCTTGATGGACAACACAGAGACTGCCGCCCTCATCCTCCTGGACCTCTCGCAGCCTTTGATACCGTCTGCCACCGCACCCTAATAACCCGCCTCTACAACTCTGGGATCCAAGGAAAGGCCCTGGACTGGATCACATCGTTCCTCGCCGACAGAACCCAGAGAGTCCGCCTCCCTCCCTCCTGCTCTGAGGCCCCCAAGATCATCTGCGGCGTACCCCAGGGCTCCTCACTCAGCCCGACTCTCTTCAGTATCTACATGAGCCCCCTCGCCACCATCGCACGCAAACACAACATCAACATCATCTCTTACGCCAACGACACCCAACTGATACTCTCCCTCACCAAAGACCCTCTCACCGCCAAAGCCAACTTCCAGGACGGAATGAAAGATGTCGCAGAATGGATGAAGCACAGCCGTCTGAAGCTCAACTCGGACAAGACAGAGGTCCTCATCCTCGGACAATCCCCATCCGCCTGGGACGACTCCTGGTGGCCCACGACGCTGGGCACCGCACCGACACCCACCGACCACGCTCGCAATCTGGGACTCATCCTGGACTCCTCCCTCACGATGACCAAGCAAGTCAACGCAGTCTCGTCTTTATGCTTCAACACCTTGCGCATGCTCCGTAAGATCTTCCAGTGGATCCCCACCGAAACCAGAAAGACGGTCACCCAGGCCCTCGTCACAAGCCGACTGGACTACGGGAACGCCCTCTACGCAGGAACTACAGCCAAACTCCAGAAACAGCTTCAGCGCATACAGAACGCCTCCGCACAACTCATCCTCGACATCCCTCGCCGCAACCACATATCCGCCCACCTGAGAAACCTGCACTGGCTCCCCTTCATCAAGAGGATCACGTTCAGGCTGCTCACCCACGCACACAAAGCACTCCACAACATGGGCCCCGAATACCTCAACAACCGCCTCTCGTTCCACACCCCCACCCGCCAACTCCGCTCCACCAGCCTCGCCCTCGCCACCGTCCCACGGATTCACAGAACCACCACCGGAGGAAGATCGTTCTCCTACTTGGCAGCCAAGACATGGAACTCCCTTCCCGCACACCTACGACTGACCCAGGACCATCTCATCTTCAGGAGACACCTCAAGACCTGGCTATTCGAGCAGTAGCGCCCCCCCCCCCCTTCAGTGCCTTGATACCCTCACGGGTGAGTAGCGTGCTCTACAAATGTAGTGATTGATTGATTGATTGATCGATATTAATCTGATTTATCACTGTATAACCCCTCTACAGATTATTGATTTATTGCTTTAATCACTTTACCAGTTACATTTACAAGTTTATGTAATAAGAGTACAACATGCTGTGAGCAATTGCTCTCTCTTGGAGATTTTTCTACGTCTATTTATTTATTATTTTTGTATTATGGAATGCCTGATTTGAATGGACGTATGAGTATGTATGGTTATGAATTTGAATGCTTGATGTAGTGAGTGTGCGTGGTTTGGGATGTGTTTTGTGTATCATTTGACTATGTTTATTAAAAAATCAGAATTATTGAATAAACAAATGATGAAATAATAATACAAATCTTTTTTGATATTAAATACCCTTTTTGTACATCTTGGTCACATATCATGGCATGGGTTGTTAGTTGATTCTTAATTAGTGACTTGTTGCACCATTTCATTTGATTGGCTCAGGTAGAGGGTTTGTTTTTTGAGTGTATTGCTTATTTCCCCTGTTCTCTCTACGGTATTCTTATCAGGGGCCCTCTTTTTTGAGTGGATGTTTGTTCACAGCCTTGAGCTGTGGGAGTTTTCTTCACTCATTCACAAAGCATTACTGTTTAGATCGGATACTCAAGCCAACTTTAAGTTTGGGGAAGTGACTTTAAGAAACCTCTTCAAATCGTTTTTCTGATCTTCTATTTTACTCTATAATTGTTCAGGAGAACCTCATTGCAAGATCTTCATGATCCCACATTATAACTATATACTTATGCCTGACAGAAGATTTATGAAGTTTGATTAGTTTGCACTTCTATTCAATGTTTGACTATCAATGAAGATCCTATGATGCAGAAGGAAAAGTTACATACATGTAGGTAGTCTAGTCTAGTCTAGTCTGGATATTTGTATTGCGCAGACATATCACGTCCCACAGGGAGTCTCATGGCGCATGCGGACAAACCCAGAAAGAGAAAGATGAGTGATCATGGAATGGAGGCCTAACTGAAGAGCCATGTTTTCAACTTCTTTCGAAAACTCATGAGTTCGATGGTTGTACGTAGGTTTAGAGGGAGTTTGTTCCATAGAGATGGTGCCATATAGGAAAAAGCACGTCCGCCATTTCTAGCGGTTAGAACTCTAAGTGGCGTGAGCTGAAACTTAGAGAGCTTGATCTCAATTGTCGACCAGGCTGGTACCATGTCAGTTTTCTGTTCCAGTATTTTGGTCCTGTGCCATACATGTGTTTATGAACCAAACACATGGTTTTAAAAATGGTTCTTTTTTTAACAGGGAGCCAATGTAGACTTTTTAGACATGGCAGGGAAGGGGATCGTCTTGGTAAGCCCAGAATCAGACGAGCAGCGGTGTTTTGGACAACTTGTAATTTCCTGATATGACACTCATTTATGGCAAGCAAAAGAGCGTTTCCATAATCTAACCTGTTTAAAATGAGGCCCTGAACTAGGATTCTGCGTGCTTCCGTCGGTATCCATTTGAAAACCTTGCGTAAACTTCGCATGATTCCAAAGCAGGTGCCAACGGTGTGATTTACATGGTCCTTCATGGATAATTTATTATCCATGTGGATTCCAAGGTTGCGGACTGATTCTTTTGGGACGGGACATTCCCCCATTTCCGAGGGCCACCAGTCATGGGTCCAATGTACACTAGCTTGGCCAAATGTCATTATTTCAGATTTGCCACCATTTAGTTGGAGATGATTTAAACTCATCCAATTTTTTACCTCCATCAGGCACTTTTTAAAGCGCATTTTGGTGTCATTTACATCAGGGCCAAAGGTAGCTAGTATTTGCGTGTCATCCGCATATGATAACACGTCAAAACCATATGCCCTGATAAGATTGGCTAGAGGGGCCATATAAACGTTAAAAAGCGAGGGGCTAAGAATGGAGCCCTGAGGCACACCTCTTATAACCGGGCGAGTACTAGCTAGGGTTTCATCTGTTTGCAGTGTAGTTGTTCGATTAGACAAGTAACTGATAAACCATCTTAAAACCTGCCCTTTGACACCACACTCCCACAGTCTTCTGATCAAGATTTGATGGGAGATGGTGTCAAAGGCAGCCGACAGGTCTAAAAGTACCAGAATGCACGATTGACGTTTGTCAAGAGCAAGTCTAATATTGTCGGCAACCTCAATCAGGGCTGTTTCCGTGCTGTGGGCAGCACGGAAACCTGACTGTGAGGAATCGAGTAGATTGTTCTTCTCGAGATAGTCTATCAGTTGTTCATTAACAAATGCCTCTAGTACTTTCCCTGAAAAGGGTAGCAAGGAGATGGGGCGGTAGTTTGAGGAGGTATTTACATCAACACCGGGCTTTTTTAGTAAAGGTTTTACTCTAGCCGCCTTCCAAATTTTTGGGAATTCCGCTTCTATCAGGGATGTATTTAGGAGGCAGGAGAGAGGATGAACCAGCACTGGAGCAAGAGTGGAAAATAGTTTAGAAGTTAACTGATCACAGGGAGAACCTGATTTTTTTTTCGTCCTAGACGCATGATTTTTTCATTGTCCAACAAATCAAAAGTAGACCAGTTCGGGGAAGAAACATTTATGTGCGTGTCTGGGTTCATGTATAACTCCTGTTCAAGGTGTTGAAGGGATGTATTCTCTATTTTAAAAGGTTGACATATTTTGGTGATTTTTTCATCTAAAAACGTAGAAAGATCTTCAGTCCATTCATTTGTTTTTGGGGTTTCTTGCGGACTTTTAAAGGAAGTAAATTCTTTTAAAATGTGGTGAAGCTCTTTGGACGAATTTCCTGCTTTATTTATTCGTTCAGCTATATGAGTTCTTTTTGCTGTTTTTATTTCCCTCATATATTTGGTGTGTAGGGTTTGATAGATTTTACGATTATTAAGATCTTTATTTTTTTCGCCAAATTTTTTCGGCATTTCTTGTTAGGGTTTTAAGATGTTTTAATTGGTCAGTAAACCAAGGTGAAATTTTTTCCCTACAATACACCTTTCGAATAGGGGCTATCTTGTCCAGTGTCTTATGGACAGCGGACTCCAGATGTATAGCTCCAAGATTAACATTTTCCTTTAAATTTATGTGGTCTGTCATAAAATTCTCAGAAAAGGCAGCCAAAGTTATTTTTTTCATGTTTCTACATGTTTTTTGTTTTTTGTTTCTTATAATTTTAGACCTATGGCTGCTTATGGAGAATTTCACAAGAAAATGGTCGGTCCATAATAGTGGAAAGGGGGTCGTTAACGTGACATTTGATGAATTGGTGAATAAAAGGTCAAGCGTATGACCGGCTTGATGGGTGGGGCCGGTAATCTTTTGTGTCTAGAGTTCTGCATCGCATGTATCTTCATTGAAGTCATGAACAACCTCCCTCCTCCCTGGCTGTCAGGTTTTATTATTAACTGTTCTTTCTGTAAAAAAGAGCTGACTCTCACAGGCAAACTACCACTGCAGTGCATTGTGAGATGGGGGGGCTCTGGGATTCTTTAAGGTATAGGTCACATTTTTTTACTTTCTAGTGTTAGCCTTTCAGGCTGTTTTTTCCTTTGCATTCTGGGCTTTCTGGCACAGTCCCTTTTCCTATGTCAAGAATGCTTTATTCGACAACTTAATGCCAAAAAAGTGAACATGTCATACAGCTGTATATTTCATTAACACAGTTTAAAAAAGCCAAAGTTTAAAAAAGCATTCCTGATGTCAACTCTAAAACTGTGACCTAAAATACATACAATGCAGAAATGTTGTATAAAATACTAGGTGCAAATGAGCAGACTTAGGCAAATACGATCGTCCCCGATGATAACATTCCTAGTATTCACCAGCGGGTGGAGTTAACAGCTCCAAGAACCAACCAGGTTGGTTCTCTAAAAAATGTAGGGAGACAAAATCTGCCTTGATCTCAGCTGTTAAAGGTAAATCCCCGGTGAAGATTAGGCTTGCTAGGAAGGAGTACAAACAGACCACCAATGCAGCAAAGAAAGAATGGGAAGACAGGTATTGGATTGACCTAATGGAATTTGATAAGGTCAAGGAACCGTCCAGATTGTACCCTTATTACGTGTAATATTCCAGCTCACGATTGGTACAACCACTTCCAGTCCCTCTATACCTGCACGGAGGGGAATACACAGGTGCCTACCAACAGTAGTCTTTCACTTGCCCATTGCCCGGGGACCTATTGGGCGACCTGTTTACCCCAAGAGAGGTTGCAAGCGTAATAAAATCGCTGGTGCCCCTCAAAGTAGCCGGACCTGATGGGATACCGGGCGATTTATTACGCGCCAACACAAAGGAATGGGGGAAGCTGATCTCATCTTTGTTAAATGCTATTAACAACGGTGCACCTGTCCCAGAATCTTGGAAAGGGGCGGAAGTCGTCCCGATATTCAAGAGGGGGTGTCGGGACGTCCCAGCCAACTACAGGCCCATAAGTTTAATTGACTCAACTCAAAAGGTAGCTGGTAAAGTAATTCTGGGAAGGGTTCTCCAGTGGATAGATGATAATGACATCTTATCGGACCTCCAGGCCGGATTTCGTTCTGGGACAGGGACCATAGAACAGGCCTTGAGACTGGTTCTTCCTTACTGGAAGGTGGTGGTGCTGGGCAAGGGCAGTCTTTACCTGGCCTTTATAGATCTGAAAACTGCCTTTGACCTAGTGCCACGGGAGGGGTTGTGGAGAGTCCTGTCTGAGATGGGGTTGCCCCCGTATATCCTGTCTCTCTTGGTCAGGCTTCACGCTGATAACTTCGCACAGGTGCGGTGGGGTAAGCGCGGTGAAAAAACTGATAGGATCCCAGTTGAAAGGGGTGTCCGTCAGGGATGTGTGCTTGCCCCCACTCTCTTCTCACTCTATGTGAACGGAGTGGTGGAGCACCTGCTTAAACACCCTGCAGATGCAGCCTCCCTGGCGGGCAAGCGCATCCCCACCCTGCTCTTTTTGGATGATACCCTGCTCATTTCCAAGACCCCTGTGGGCTTGCAGAGTCTCCTAAATAGCTACCAGGAGTTCTGCATACAATGGGGCTTGATAATCAACTCCAATAAAACAAAGTTCCTGGTTTTGAACCCGCCCAAAGAAATGGGCCGCCCCCCGGTGCTGAATTCCGTGCCCTTGGAGAGGGTGTCTGAATTTGATTATTTAGGCATCCATCTCTCGGATTCAATGCACTGGAATTCGCACATTCAAAAGATGCTCTTGAGCCACAAAAGGGTGGGCGGTGCACTACTCAAGGAGCAACGTTCCTCTACATTCAAGCCTATTGCCCCAGTTTTGGAGATCTATAAAGCTAGAGGGGTTAGCGCCGCCTTGTATGGGGCGGAATTGTGGGGTATGTGCAACATTGATATGCTAGCCAGATCAGAGAGAAATTTTTTGAAAGATCTGATGGCTCTTCCGCAGAGCACTCCATCAGTACCCGTGTTAATGGATTTGGGTTGCAGATCGATCAGGGACCAAGCCCGAATTCTCCCTTTATTGCTTTGGGTGCGTCTGCGGCATGTGCCCGAGTTGATCTCATACGCAGAGGCCTTGGATGAGGTCATGTCTTTGGAGGGCTGGTCTAAGATCAAGTGGCTGATGGATGTTAAATGGCTGCTAGGAGCTTTGGGTCTTGGGGATGCGTGGGAAGCCAGGACCGCCCTCCCCAAAGCTGCTTTAAAGAAACTCTACTGGAGTTGGGTTTATTGTAAAAACTCCACTGATGTGAATCATTGTAAATCTACCGATGAATTTTTGAAAATGAAGGATGTGGTGGCATATGAACCCTATCTCGTCATTATTTCTAATCCAACAGATAGAGCTTTGTATTTTAAATTCAGAGAGGGGACACTTCCCATAGGCAAATTCACTGCTCATTGGCAATCATCCCACTTGTCCTACCCCTCCTGTGTGACCTGCCCAACTCGTATAGAATCGGTCGCCAACATTTTCTTTGAGTGCCCAGCATATGCATTGCCGAGGCGGAGATGGCTTAAACTTCTATGTAGACTATTAGGTACCCAGCAGCATAGAGAGGTGCTCCGTATCTTAAAATCTGATACACGCACTTTAGTTGTTTGCGGGGTGTCCAAATTTTTGAAATGGTTATGGTTAATTCGTTTGAATAGGCTTTCCCTGGCTATTTAATGTTTGTATTATCTGCTTTTTAAGTCCTTTTATTGTATAAATAGAATGTGATTGCTTTTATTGTTTTTAATATGTTGTATTTCTGCTTTCATGATATTTTATATATCGAAATAAAGCCATTCATTCATTCATTCAGTATTCACCAGAAGACCAGGACCTAAAGTAGAACACTGTGTAAAGTGCAAGGCGCAAAAGATGAAGCTCAATCAAAAACAGAAAGTCCCTGTTTATGACATTCCTGATATCAACCAGAAGACCGAGAGCTAATGTATATTACAGTACAAGAACATTTTATAGAGTGCAAGGTGCAAAAGAGCAACTCAGTCATATTCGACCTGTTTATGGCATTCCTGATATCAACCAGGAGACCAAGACCAAAAGTACATACAATGCAAAGGCGTTGTATAAAGTGCAAGGTGCAAAGGAGCAAACTCAGTCAAGTATTATAGTCTCCATCTATGGCACATAGTGGGCCTAAAAATAAAAACATGTTAAGAGACATAATGACAGTTAAAAAAACAACTTTTTCTGCGCTTAATGGGTCCTGTTAAAAAACGTGCAACCCCAAAACAGACCATGGGGGAAGATAACATTTGAAGGTACAGTAAGGCAGGCCTGACTTGGGGGAAATGACAATCTCTGAGTAATGGTTATATACATTTCTTACGTAATGAGACGTAGTAGTCTGTGGAAAAGTAAATTTTGCCATGTTCTGTGTCCCTACGTGTCATCCATCATATGTTATGTGTGCATGATTAAATATGCATATGCATTCCCCATGTTCGATTACTGACGCAATTATAGTTGTGTCCACTTCTAGTATGCCAGTTTCCAGTCCTCGTGAATACTACGAATATCAGGCCTATGTAAAGCTACGTTGCCACGTCTCTCAGTGTGCACGTTATTCTATTATAAAGTCCCCGTTTCTAGGCCTCAAAAGGGCCCGGACACCAGATTCAGCTCCTGTCTCCAGAAACCTCGCTGAGGAGCGATACAGCCCCCACCTGTATCCTCGACCCTTCACTTACTTCCTGCCTCGCAGTGCCCGGTCCAGCCTGGCTCAGCCTCTGAGTCTGCCAAAAGTATGTTATAGTTCCAGTTATCAGTCCAGTCCTCCTTCTCTGCATTCCTAAGCTACTGAACTGCATCAATAGTTTCCGTCATTGTCTAGCCTTCATGTCTCCACGTTAGAGAAATACTGCATTTAATGGTCATTTAATATTCTTCATCACGCACTACATGTAGAATAATGCATGGTCCAGTCTTAGAATCAAGTTAGCCTTTCCCCTCCTGACTTATAGTTTATATCAACATGTTCTCTAAACATCAGATACTAGATACTGTTTAGGTACATGTCGCCCTGACTCTCCAGACTTCAGTCTCTGCTCCTAGCACAGAGTTCATAGCCCCCAGCTTCTCCTAGTGATACGTCATTGCCAGTTTGCGCGCACCATCAGGTTAGAGGTCCCGGCTCCTCAGGTAGCCCCCTCCATGGTTTCCGCCCCATTCATGACATATTCTGTTACGTTTGCATCACATGTCTATGTATACGCCCTGTTACACCTCTTTTCACCCTTATCTTTCGCGACTGCTACGCGTCACGCCTATTGCCCCACCCACTGCTACGCCTACTGCAATGTAATGCTATGTGTTTGCGTTATGTATATATGCTCATGTATTGTTATTAAAAGTTATTCCCTTTTCCTTCCGCCGATCCTGATTCTGCCCCAGGCAAGCGCTTGCCATCCTATTCCTGTGCAGGTTGTCCTGTTCCTGTCCTTATGCTGTATTAAACCTGCATAACTCCTACTACCTCGAATCTTGACTCTTATTTTATTGAGCTATCTGTTATTCATTTACGTATTCAAAAATAGGGTATTATTTATTTATTTACCACATAATGGCGCCCGAACAGGGACTTGCCCTTTCCCCACGCGTCGGTGAAGCCACGCCGACCCCCTGACCCTCTGCAGCCGTGACGGAACCATACCGTGCACATGCAGATATTTCTGCTTCAAGTATCCCTCAGGCCCACGGAGGAGACGGAGGAGGCGGTCCAGCATCCAAACGAGACGGTGGAGGAACGCGGCGAGTCCCGACCAGAGCCCAAGCCGAGAGTCCAAGGTCCGAGGTATCCGGAGGTCCACCCGTAACTGAAGTCCGAAGTTCGTCGTCCGTCGTCGTAGCAGTTCAGTCCGATCCGAGGCCTTCCGTTCTTGCTGCCCGGTGAGTACCATTACTGGGGTAGTATCTAGACAGGGTCAATCTAAATTGACTCTGGTCCGTGGGTTGGTGGTACACAGACTCACAAACGAAGTGTTCACCTAGGTGGATACGGGTCTTGATGCGTCCCTTTATGGGACCGGTATGTTCCGTACTGTTTCAGCAGTGCATCCAGTAACTCTAGTCTGTTCCGTTCTCGAGAAATTCTTGTGTTTCTGTTTTTCAGTATTCCAGGTAATATTTTGTCCGAACTGTTATGTTATGATGTTGTTCAATGTATTTCCAATGTCGTGGTATGCCTGAATTGTTCTCCCAATTGTTATTGTTCCTCGTGTATTGTATTGTGTTCCGATTCAAGTTTACAATGTCTCTCTTTTCGAGATTACGTCAGCTAAAAACTAGAAAGGGTTTGTTAGAAGAAGCAGTTCCTGTTCCGCCGAGGGACAGTCCAGGTCACTTTATGTATCAGAAGCATGGCATAAGCGCCATATTGTATCTAGATTTATGGGTAGAGTATACCAAACAGTTAGAAGAAAAGTATAGATGGCCCGTATCGGGTACATGGGATGCCGAGTGCATCATGCGAGTAGAAGAAGCATTATGGAAAAAGAAAGCCAGATAATCACAGAAAGATGCCATCGAGTTATGGCGTAAAGAAGCTCATAAAAGAACCGAAAAAGAAATCAGAAAGTCAGAATTAAGTAGAGAATCCTTGGAACGAGCCCAAGAAAGGGAATTAATCGAGATTGGTGAACGAGTTAAAACTGAACAATCAGACAGGCAGAGGCATGCCCTTGATAGGGGTATGTATCCTCTCTTTGCCGAGGGCTTGCCAAAAGCGACCCCAGAGGCATCCAGTAATTTCCCGCCACCATTAGTTCCGACCAAGCTACGTCACAAACAGACCGCAGCTGATATTTTTATTTCGTCCTATTTAGACGACACAGTCCCAGAATATGCAAATCCTGTTCGCGCTCCACCAGTCCCTGTAAATCAGGCACTTCCCGCTCCTCCAGACACCGGAGTACCTGTTACGGTACCCCCGGTCCAGCCCGCCATACAAGTCCAGCCTGCATTACCATTTCCCACCTTGCCAGCACGAAAAGCATCAGTTGATGATTTTAGTTTAGGGGCCGCAGGGGGAGGTACTCCTCAAACCCCGCCGCCACACAAGCGTTTAACGACAGCCGAATTACATGCACAAGCGTCACAGCGTACGCCCAGACATCAGACTGTAGCAGAAATAAGAAAATCCCTTGCCGAATGCGGCTATGATCCAGTCCCAGGCGAGGATAATATGGTTTTATATTCATTCCGCGTAAGAAAGGTGGCCGAGTATCTAGTCACCTTACCGAATATGAAAGAAGATCTAGACAGAATATATCGTTTCATCCGTACAGGGGATGATCCAGAAAGTATTAGCGAGGCCATGTCTCAAAGGAAAGCCGAGATCCAGCTCATGATATTAAAGTTTCTGATCAATTGTCTAATAAGAGAACAAGATTACCCGTCTAAAGATCCGGCCGAAATGAAAACCCTGACAAGGTGGAGTGATAATATAGCCGAGGGTAAGCACAAGACCGTCGGTGCTATGGAGAGTATGTACAAGAAAATCTGTAGAGAAATAATAAAGATACACGAACAGCGTAAAGCAGCACAAGTAAGCGAGAAAGAAAGTAACTCTGATACTGAAGAGGTAGAGGACGAGAATCCCGCCAGAATAGCGTATGTAGGAAAACCTAGATTTCCAGATCGCCATTTACGCCTAGAACACAAGTCTATTTTCCATTCTCCAGCACCAGAACAAGGTTCACTAGAACAAGTATTCCAAGCTACCGATCACATTCTGAAATCACGAATCGGTTACAGTGAGTTAAGTACCATGCATGAACAAAAACTAGCCCGATCAGCAGTCCGATGGATTACTGATTCTACCACTTTTCCAGACGAAATAGTGGCACAAATGTTTCTGAAAATGCCCCCAGCCGAGCAACGACTGGCGGGTATGTATATGATCCAGCACCTCATCACATTGTATGAGGGTCAGCACTCTGATCCAGGTCCGTTACATGATGTCCTGAACGAGTTACTCCAGTATAGATGGAAAGGTCTAGGTACCGATTTAATTAGTGTCATTCTAGAACAGCGTCACAAATATAGAACGTTTCTGAACCCGCATTTTGTTCATGCCTCACCTCCAGAAAGTAAACCATTTTACATGGAGAGACAGAATCCGTTACGAGAAGTCCACCCAGTTAAAGGAACGGGTGGCGAAATGCAGCGAGTGTTTGTTTACACTCCAATTACAAAGATGGAACTCCTCGAGATGAAGAAATTAATTCCCTGTCATGACAAAGATCCAGCAGGGTTCCATAGAGAATTAAAAGACATGCTCCGTATGGGAGAATACACATATCCAGATATAATCAAAATGTTAAAGGTTCTGCTGCCCGCAGGGGTGTATGAAAAGCTCAAGGAAAAAGAATGGGAGGTGGGAGAGAAAAAGATCGATTGGGCAGTTCTAGAAGCTGAAGATAAGGCACGAGTACCAGGTACCGGTCTTGGAGATAAATGTAAAGAATTACCAGAATTATTAATACAAGTTTTACCTAGATTATTGACAACGAGAAAAGAAGACTGGGATGCAATCTCAGCCTGTAAACAAAAGCAAGATGAGGATATTAGTGATTTTTATTCTAGATTTGAAAAGTGTTTCAGTATCAACAGTGGCCTCAAGACAAGTAGTGAGTCATACCCTCACCTTTTTGTTACTAAATTAGTCGAGAATTCAAGTCCACAAATTAAAAATCGAGTTTTGAAAGTCGAAAGTACCTGGCAAGCTAATACCCCGTCCCAGATGTTGCAAATGCTTCAATACCACCAGAATAGAATCAGAGAAGAACAAGAACACGAAAGAAAACGTATGAAAGACACGAAAATGAAAGTACTAGTTGCACAATCTGTTCCTCAAGACAGTCAGAAGAGGGGTCCGAATCAAGCCAGTCATCCTGCAGCTCCCGTTAAAGGGAACTGCAATTATTGTAAACAGCCAGGTCATTTTATAAATGAGTGTGCAGTTCTGAAACACAACATAGCTACTGGTAAGACTAAAGAAAGACCACGTCCGCCTAGACAAGAACAAGTTTCACAGATTCCTCAGCCACAGAATGCACCACAGACAGTTCCAGCACCGCAGCCTATTGCTGCAACACAGCACGTTACATCGCAGATGTACCAGTATGCACAGTCTGAGTATCCAGAGTACCAGCAGTATTCATGAAACAGCCTAGAGAGGGAGGTAGGCTTGCCTCTCATCGAGATACCTGTAGATCAAGAAGGTCCCTATGTTCACAGTCAAGTATTAGGGAAAGACAGAAAGTTTTTGATTGATACAGGGGCAAGTAGGACCACAATTAGTCACGCCGAAGTTCCAGGGGCTCCGCTCTCAGGCTCAAGAAATGTTTCCCTTGGATTTTCAGGAAAACCTATCGTAAATGAGATTTCAAAGCCAGTTACTCTAGAAGTAGGCCCATTGTCCCGAACTACTGATCTGTTACTTACTAAGTCATGTCCAGAAAATCTATTAGGCATTAAAACACTGAAAGAGTTGGGTGCAGTTATATGCTGTTCCCCAGAGGGAATACGATTGTTCCTACGTGACTTTAAGGGTCACTATGTATTACGAGATTTTGATTCAAGACTGTCTAATGTTCCACAGCACTTATGGGCGCAAGGTCCAACTGATGTAGGTTACATGCAAATCACACCCTATCGTGTGACTCTCAAGCCAGGTGTAGTGTTACCACGAATCAGACAGTACAGATTGCCACCTGAGGCTGTAGCAGCCTTATCCAAAATTATTGACGAGCTCATGGCTCAAGGAGTGGTTGTAGAAACTGACTCCAATGTATGTAATTCTCCGATCATTCCAGTCATGAAACGTACTGATCCAAATGCACCCCCAGTATATCGATTAGTGATTGACCTACGAGAGCTTAATAAATGTATTATTCCTCAGTACCCAGTTGTCCCAGACATCTCTTCCCTATTGACAGCCATTGATTCCGAAGCCACGTTCTTCACTGTCATAGACCTCAAGAACGCATTTTTCAGTGTCCCTATTCATCCAGACAGCCAGTTCCTTTTCGGATTTTGTTTAAATGGAAGGAGCTATATGTTCACACGGGCTCCTCAAGGTTTCACAGAAAGTCCTAGTATTTACAGTCAAGCACTTAAGAGACAACTAGACAACATTCACATGCCAACTGACACTGCCCTGCTCCAGTATGTCGATGATCTACTGATCACAGCCCGTTCTGAACGTGCTTGCGAGCAAGCATCCCTTACAGTCTTGTATTTTCTAGCCGAGATGGGGCACAAGGTGTCCCCTTCTAAGCTTCAATTCTGTGTCCAGCAAGTGGTCTACTTAGGACACTTACTGTCCAAGAGGGGTAGGCAGTTGACACCAGACCGTATCCAGTTAATAGCGAGTCTTCCTCAGCCCAAGACCCAGAAGGAGGTACGTGCTTTTATCGGCCTTACTTCTTACTGCAGACAATGGATTCCTCAGTATGCATTTCTAGCCAAACCACTGATACAGTTAACAACACAGGAGGCAGCCGTATCGACTGTCCTCCCTTGGACATCTGAACATACACTTAGTTTCAATGAGTTAAAGAAAGCCCTATGCCAAGCTCCAGTTCTAGCTACACCGAACTACAGTAAGCCTTTTACACTTTTCGTCACTGAACGGGAAGGTACAGCATTATCTGTTCTCACACAAGATCAAGCAGGACAATACAAGCCCTGTGCTTATTTTTCGAGCACATTAGATCCTGTAGCCCAGGCTCTGCCTGCGTGCCTCAAGTCAGTTGCAGCCACAGCACTAGCTATCAGACAAAGTGATTCCATAGTCTTAGGACACTCCTTGACAGTACAAGTTCCACATTCCGTGGAAGTTCTTTTAAACCGAACACAAACTCAGCACTTGACAATTGCACGTTTGACAGGTTATGAACTGACACTGTTCCAGCCACACATAGAAATCAGACGCTGCAACATCCTGAATCCTGCTACACTGTTACCATCAGTTAATTCAAATCCTGCCACACACGACTGTGTGGAAGTAGTTAACATTATGACTAAGCCAAGACAAGATCTGACAGATATTCCGTTATTAGATCCCGACCTGACACTTTATGTGGATGGTTCATGTATGAGAACTAGTACAGGAGAACTAGTCGCCGCGTATGCAGTGACTACTGACACCGAAGTTATTGAAACACACCGTATTGATACCCTGTCCGCTCAAGCAGCAGAGCTAGTTGCTCTGACACAAGCCTGTATACACGCCAAGAACTTGAAAGTTAATGTTTACACAGATTCACGTTACGCATTTGGAGTTGTACACGACTTCGGAGTGCTCTGGCAGGAGAGAGGTTTCATGACTTCTCATGGAACCAAGATTCAGCATGGTCTCCTTATTCAAGCTCTGTTAGATGCCATACATTTACCGACATCTATTGCTATCATGAAGTGCAAAGCACATACGAAAGTTACTGACATTATTTCTCAAGGTAATGATCTAGCAGATCGTACAGCCAAGCTTACAGCACAGACTCCAGACATTCAAGTTAATCAGACACATGCTCCAGATCCGATTACATGTATGACAGTTAAGGACCCTACACAAGATGTCATAGATATCCAGTTACACGCTACTCCCGAAGAAATCAAGAAATGGTCCGAACAAGGAGGGGTCCAGACAGATCAAGGATGGTTAACGAAGGGTAGAGCCACATGGTTTCTCCCCGACTCTATGGTTCAAGTCATTATTAATACCGCACATAGTCCAGCACATTTAGGAGAAAAAGCTATGTTAGACAGTATCCAGAACCTTTGGTTTAACAAGCATTTACGAGCTGCAGCCAAGCAGAAAGTCCGTACCTGTATGATATGTTGTCAGTTTAATCCAGGTAAAAGTGTCCCGGTGGAACAAGGTGGATTCCAGCCCCCTGACCACCCTTTTGAAGTCCTCCAGATGGATTATATTCAGATGGAGCGATGTCGAGGTTTCAAGTATGTCCTTGTAGTTGTATGCGCTTTGTCCAGGTGGACAGAAGCATATCCAGTCCCAGATTACACAGCCGCGACCACTGCCAAGCAGTTGGTTCGTGAGTTCTTCCCTCGTTATGGACTCCCTAGAGTCGTATATTCTGACAACGGCCAGCCATTCTCATCTGAACTCATGAAGCATGTTTCCCTGTTGTTAGGGTACCAGTGGAAGTTTCATTGTGTACGCCATCCTGAAGCAGCCGGTCTCGTAGAGAGACATAACCAGACTCTGAAAATTCGTATTGCAAAAGTGTGTAAAGAGAAAGGTGTGGACTGGCTAGTAGCTCTGCCAGTCGCTTTGTTTTATATGCGCATGGTCGCACATTCCAGATCAGGTCTGTCCCCGTATGAGGTCGTTTTCGGCCGCCCCCCTAACATGTGGGGTACTCCTAGACCCCGAAGTATTACCGATGTTTCAAGTAATATGCTGACAGATTACCTAGCTTCCTTGATGTCTGCCCTCAACTCATGTCGTTCACAGGTTGCCGCCGCATTTCCAGACAATACCGAGGTGGCACCGCACGAAATCGTTCCAGGATCCATGGTGATGGTCAGGAATTTTGACAGATCGAGTCCGCTGGAGCCTCGTTGGAAAGAGCCCCGACAGGTCCTCCTCACCACCCGTACAGCCGTGAAGTTGGAAGGTCGCAAAGGCTGGGTGCACCTTTCTCATGTAAAACAATTTAATGGACTGAAACCCGTCTTAAAGAACATTTCCCAGGATTTGAAGGATTGCCAGAATATTGTTCTCAAGGACTGTCCCGCAAAAGACATTGCTACAACCCCTCCCCTGTTAGAGAAAACTCCGCAACAGGAGTACAAGCTAAAACTCCGGTCTAGTAAAATAAGTCAGTCAGTTTGATTGTCTAAGTCCTCCCCTAGGTGAAACGGTTAGACTGTTTCTGACATGTATAAAATAGACCCCCATAGTGAGAGAGTTAGTCAAAACTCAATCCGATGTATCGTTTTTCTATGTTTCATATTGTTTCTCAGCCTTATGATTTCCTGCACCAGTTATGCATTTTACCTGTATCTTCCAGTTCCTCATGTAAATAAGTCTGCTAATGCTACAGTAGAGCACACATTTAGTGATCTGCCTCCTCATGAACTCTCTTACCGCCTCGCTATGCGAAATAACTCATTTATCCGCATGTTACATTACTCACACCAGACCAGCAATGCCACTAATTGTTGGGTGTGTGGTCGACTCCCCCCTTTCCAGACACCGAAGGGAGTCCTGCCACTTTTTCCTTATCCATTTTCACATAATGGTTCGTGTGGAGCATGGTCCACGTTAACGTCATCCTCAACAGATATGTCTTTTCTTAACAGTACATGTTTTCCAGACAAGCAAGGTCTTCCCCACAGAACAGGTTTAGATCTAGAAAATGAAGTGTATAATTTAGGTAATTATTCGTCGAATTTCATGGTCTTGAATGTTCAGTCTGATACTACTCCAGACTTACCTGCTATTTCAGTACTACCAGTCAAAGGCGAATTATGTGTCCGAAATTATGGTTCTGTACATGTAGGACACAGTGAATGTACTACTATTGTCAAGTATAGTGACAGTGGGAAATCTATTTTCAAAGCTTCACGTCATTCTTATTTTATTTGTGGTCAAACCGCATATGTTCGTCTGCCCCTCGATTGGGAGGGAACCTGTTACATTGCCTTCCTACTGCCACCAGTTTTTCTAGCCCCACCTGATTACCACAGAAATACACATCTAGTACACATTAGACATAGAAGGGAGTCCCCAATTGTCGATTATACTGAAACTGCTCTAGAACAGTATACAGATTTCAATAGAGGTTTCTTTTTCTTTATAGGACCTATCCAGAATAGTAAACTGATCCGTAGGTTAACCAGAACCCTCGAAGCTGTAGTAAATGAGACTGCTTCTGCTCTAGGTAATTTAACTGAAGAGCAATCTGCTATGAGATTTGTCGTTTTACAGAATCGTCTCGTCCTTGACGTCATACTGGCCGATAGGGGCGGGGCCTGTAGAGTCATCGGATCTAGTTGCTGCATTTTCATTCCAAATAACGCGCCGTCTGTTTATTCAGCTATAACCAGACTCCATAAAATTGCCCATCTGTTACACCAAGATCCAGGCACCTGGACATGGTCCGGTTGGTTCTGGAATATAATTTCCGCATGGGGATGGAAAATATTGTCCTTCCTAGGTATTGCAGTAGCGATCATATTCAGCTGCTGCCTCTGTATACAATGTGGCCCTGCGATTTGCGGCATTTGTGCTACCTCTTGTATTTCTAGTCCCAAGCCCCGTTCTAAATCCCGTTCCAGGATAATTCGAGACGAGCAAATGATACTGTATGAAATGATAGATGGTATCATGAATATTGATGTTTCCTGATGGAAACGTAGTGACAAGGAGGGAATGTGGAAAAGTAAATTTTGCCATGTTCTGTATCCCTACGTGTCATCCATCATATGTTATGTGTGCATGATTAAATATGCATATGCATTCCCCATGTTCGATTACTGACGCAATTATAGTTGTGTCCACTTCTAGTATGCCAGTTTCCAGTCCTCGTGAATACTACGAATATCAGGCCTATGTAAAGCTACGTTGCCACGTCTCTCAGTGTGCACGTTATTCTATTATAAAGTCCCCGTTTCTAGGCCTCAAAAGGGCCCGGACACCAGATTCAGCTCCTGTCTCCAGAAACCTCGCTGAGGAGCGATACAGCCCCCACCTGTATCCTCGACCCTTCACTTACTTCCTGCCTCGCAGTGCCCGGTCCAGCCTGGCTCAGCCTCTGAGTCTGCCAAAAGTATGTTATAGTTCCAGTTATCAGTCCAGTCCTCCTTCTCTGCATTCCTAAGCTACTGAACTGCATCAATAGTTTCCGTCATTGTCTAGCCTTCATGTCTCCACGTTAGAGAAATACTGCATTTAATGGTCATTTAATATTCTTCATCACGCACTACATGTAGAATAATGCATGGTCCAGTCTTAGAATCAAGTTAGCCTTTCCCCTCCTGACTTATAGTTTATATCAACATGTTCTCTAAACATCAGATACTAGATACTGTTTAGGTACATGTCGCCCTGACTCTCCAGACTTCAGTCTCTGCTCCTAGCACAGAGTTCATAGCCCCCAGCTTCTCCTAGTGATACGTCATTGCCAGTTTGCGCGCACCATCAGGTTAGAGGTCCCGGCTCCTCAGGTAGCCCCCTCCATGGTTTCCGCCCCATTCATGACATATTCTGTTATGTTTGCATCACATGTCTATGTATACGCCCTGTTACACCTCTTTTCACCCTTATCTTTCGCGACTGCTACGCGTCACGCCTATTGCCCCACCCACTGCTACGCCTACTGCAATGTAATGCTATGTGTTTGCGTTATGTATATATGCTCATGTATTGTTATTAAAAGTTATTCCCTTTTCCTTCCGCCGATCCTGATTCTGCCCCAGGCAAGCGCTTGCCATCCTATTCCTGTGCAGGTTGTCCTGTTCCTGTCCTTATGCTGTATTAAACCTGCATAACTCCTACTACCTCGAATCTTGACTCTTATTTTATTGAGCTATCTGTTATTCATTTACGTATTCAAAAATAGGGTATTATTTATTTATTTACCACAAGTCACAAAATAAAATAAAATGAAGGGTATCCTGTTCAGAGAAATTGTCACAAGGACAAGGTTTTAAAGAGCCAGGTTTTAAAGAGCCTTGGGGAACCGACAGATGCCAGGGAGCCATTAGCAGGCGGAATTTTGTTAAAACAAAACGATGGAAGGGATTGCCAACAATTAATAGGTAAGGTTGAACTTGGTTATGCATAGATAATGTGGCATACCATCTCAGTGTTGATTTTAGCAAATCCTTCTTTTCCCTTAGACCCTGGTGCTTAATCATGAAAGGCTGTTTATTGTTTCTAATTTTAAATTTGTCCAGGGGTTTGGGGCTTAGAAATGAATCAGGGCAACCTAACCATTTTGTGAGTTCCTTTATGTGCTTTAGCCAGGGGATATATTCAGCCCTCAGTAGCCCTAGACAGTCAGTGATTATTATTTGATTTAAATTTATGATAGGGCTTGCCCAGACTCTCAACCAGCGCATTGAAGGGGCCACTGCTACCTGGTCTGATATATATCCCACCCCTAATTCTTCATGTAATATGTATGTAGGGGTGGAATGCGGGACTGCCAAAATCTTGCGTAAAAACTTGTCTTCATCATGATGAATGTCTTTTCCATCCTTATATCCCTAGATGTCACTGCCATAGGTTAACATGGGGATACATGTTTCCTTATATATCTTTATCAGTGCGGGAATGGGTTTAGATCCTAGTCTCTTCGCAAAATTTTATGTTGCCCCCGTCGCTCTATTGAGTATTCTTTTTTTTGCATAATTTGAGGGCACCATGACACACGCTTATCATAAAGTACCCCCAAATATGGGAAAGTTGGAACCCTTGTTAACTCAACCCCTTTACAATAAAAACAAGTCTTTTTTTGGGACTTTCCAGGGCCAATGGACAAAGTGTGAGATTTCTTAACATTTTTTGAAAGATCTAGGGAGTCCATAAAAACTATAAAAGCATCTAAAAGTAATTGAAGGCCCAGTGCAGTCCTAGCTAATATAACTGTGTCATCCACATATATAAGTGTGGAGATCATCTTTTTGCCAAACCTAGGGATGTCTTTACAACTGTTTGTTAAAGAATCCCCCAACTTATTTATAGATACAGCCTTAACGTAACCCTCTCTTAACGTCCCAGGGGGTTGTCAGATCTCCATTACTGTTGTATCTCACAGCAGCTGTATTATTCTCATGAATAGCGTATAAGAAATTCACAAGCTCTGGTTCAAGACCCATTTCACTTAAGATTGACCACAATTTTGATCTGTTGACACAGTTGAATGCTTGTGTAGGGTCCATAAGCGCCAAATGTCACTGGAACAGACTCGCAATGCTATAGTAGCATGCAAATCAGGTTCTTCCTTGGACGCCTGCCCACCCATGATCCTCCACAAAATCATAGACACGGTCAATCCAATAATAAATGAGATAGTTAATTCCTCCTTAAGCTCAGGTACAGTACCAGATGAATGGAAGCTGGCACTGGTAAAACCACTGAAAAAGAAACAAACATCGACCCATCGGTGCTCTCGAGCCTCCGTCCTATTTCACTGCTTCCCTTACTAGGCAAAATCGCAGAAAGATTTGTACACAAAGAACTTACCAAATTCATTGAGGCTGCTAATATCCTCCACCCTCAGCAATACGGTTTTCGTCCCAAGCACTCCACAGAAACTGCACTCCTGGAAATAACAGATGCACTAAAAATGATAGCCGACAAAGGCAGGAAGGCGGTGCTGATCTTACTCGACTTCCCTGCCGCGTTCTATTCCATTTTATCACAGTATCCTCCTGGAGAGGCTCAAATTCAGCGGCATCTCAGGTACTGCTCTGGAATGGATAACATCCTTTCTCACTAACCGCAGACAAGCTGTGACCCTTGGAACTTTCCTCTCTGTGGAACACAACATAACAAAAGGAGTGCCACAAGGCTCGTCGCAGAGCCCACTGTTGTTCAACATTTATATGACCCCACTCATCTCCTTGATAACATCCTTTGGGATTGAAGTTATGTCCTACACAGATGATACCCAAATGATCCTTTCTCTGGACAACAAATCTACAGACGCCAAACTTAACTTTAAACATTGCCTAGCTGAAGTCATCCAGTCGATGAAGGACAATCACCTCAGATCTAAAAACCGACAAGACCGAGATCCTTCCCATAGGGAAAGATTTTTCATTCCGGCCTTGTGATTGGTGGCCAGAGGGGAAAACACCTCAGCCTGATATGGTTAACGTAGACAAAAATTTAGGAGTACAGTTCGATACTGTGCTTTCCTTCTTTCCACAAGCTATGGCTGTAGCAGGGACTTATTCCCACTTGCCGCAAGGAAATCAATGGCAGTGGCCCTGATTCTCTCGCGCCTTGACTACTGTAACAGCCTTGTGGCAGGAGCCAACAAATCAACACTAAAAAGATTCCAAGTGATCCAACATGCTGCGGCACGTCTAGTTCTAAAACTTCCACGAAGGTCCTCAGCATCGGCAGCCTTGAAAGTCCTTCATTGGCTCCCACTGCACAAGAGAATACTCTTTAAAATCCTCCTAATCACCTTTAGAGCCACGCTAAAATTGGGACCACGGTTCACTCGTACATCACAACGAGGACCCTTAGGTCCTCGTCAGCCAACCTCCTTAAACCACCCATTTTCAGATGTAAAACAAAAGGAGGAAAAACAGTGGCCGACTTGGGAACCAATGCCTTGAACCTGTTGCCAACTCATCTAAGATTTCAAAAAACAGAAACCCAATTTAGGAAGGCACTGAAAACCTGGGTATTCAGCTTTTCAGACGAATTCTGCCTTTCACTCATTTAGGATTCCACGGGCCCCCTCTCACCTCCAACCAGCGCCAGGATGCTCCTTTTGGAGTAGCAGTCAGCGCTTTATAAACACCAAATTACATTACATTACATTACAATACCCTTTTTGGCAATGGTGTACTTCCCTACCACTAAATGTAAATTCAAACATTGGTCCAAGGTCCCTTTACCTGACCTAAAACCATATTGCAAGTTTGAAATACAATTTTGGTTGTCCAGCCATGTTGTTAGGCGGTTCAGTACAACTTTGCCCATTATTTTGGCTGCGGAATCTATAACATGTGGGCTCATCCCTCGTACCCTTTTCAAAAATGGGAACAATAACTGCCTTCCCCCAGGATACTGGGTATCCTTGTAAGCACGCAGCATTAAAAACATTTGCCAAAATACTAGCTCACACATTTGGATCAGCTTTGTATAGATCGGCCGGGACCCCGTCGGAGCCCGTGGCCTTTCCGCCAGATGTGGATACAATTGCTTCATGGACCCCCTCTACACTGAAGAGGAGTGGCATACCAGTTTGCCCACGTTCTCTGCACCCATTTGCTTCACTCAAGTTTGCATCACTGAAAATATTTCCAAAATGCGATACCCATTTATCTGCTGGGATTAAACAATCAGTGTTGGAGTTAGGAGTTTTGGAAAGGAAAGGACTATTAACTACCAACAAAATTGAGAACTATCTTTCAGTATACTAGCTTGTTGTAGGGCATCCCATGCCTGCTCCCATAGCTCATTCTTCCTATTCTGGACTGCTAGTTTATAGGCCTTTCTTTTGTCCCTAATTTCTGCTTTGTCTCTGGGTGAATTTTAGGGCCTGTATAAGCTCCTTATGGGTTGTTGAGCATGCTCCGTTAAACCACCTTACAGCCTTCTGCCGTCTGATCCCACCCATAACCGTGAGGTCAGATTGTATTTGTTTTGTTAATTTCCTGAAGGCTATTAGGATAGAACTGCCCTGTGTATCTGAGTCTAAACAGAACTCAATTTCCGGGGCGCAGACTGTGTACAAGTTTTCCAAACAAATTTCTGGTACTATCTTTTCCCACTTTAACCTGCGGGCCTGGTCTTTGGTGCTAATATCTTTATTTGTCAAACTAATGGTAGATACTCCAGTTTCTATTTTTTATTTTATTTATTTTATGTTAAAGAGTTTTATATACCGCGAACTTGACCCGAATGGGTATCAGAGCTCTTTACATAGCACCAATTGCCTTACATGAGGACACCTTCATTTTTGTTATAGCAAAAAGTGATATGGCAACCGTAAGGGGATTGTGGTTGCTAAAACCTGGCCAGGTAACAATTAGATCCTCAATAAACAAAACTAATGGAGCAGACAGTAAAATATAATTATTGGTGCTTGGCCTTCCATTCCCCACATACGTGGGTACTGATGCCAAACTATCTATTTGCTGAAGGCAAAATAGATTTTGATTTGAGAGAATGCCTTTGAGCAACATACCTGAAAGTGTATGTTCAAAATGACTAGATGAGGAAGGGAACTCCCCCTGGTCCTGGTTTATAAGACAATTTAAATAACCTTGATGGATTTTAATATCCCCTAGGATTATTACTTCATAATAAGATTATCTGAAAGAGACACGTTAGTGATAGATTCCTTACCTTAGAATATCCCCAGGCGTCAGATCCGGAAATTTTTGCGTCGCAATACCCCTGCGCGTCGGTAGGCATCGTCCGCGGCTCCGCGTCCGTTCTCGGCATCGTTAGCGCCGAAATGACGTCGTCGGAGTTAGACGCCGCCCATGCGCGCTGACGTCAGTTCTTCTTTTTTCCGCGCCAGCTAGCGCAGATCCGGAGAAGCTCTACCCCTAGTCATTTTTTGACTAAACTTTTTGATCTTTTTCAATCATTTCTTTCTTGAGTCTTCGACTCTATCGGTGCCGGTAGGGATGCCCGGGTTCAAGCCCCGTTCGAAGTGTGACCGACTGATGTCGGTCACGGACCCCCATCGCCGGTGCCTGAAGTGCTTAGGCCTCGACCACGACAACCGCACCTGCTCCGACTGCCGGGCCCTGACGTCGAAGGCTAGGCGGGAGCGGTCCCGCAAGCGACTCAAGCTCCGGCAGTCGGCCCCGCGCCATTCCAGGTCCCGGTCCCACGGGAGGTCGAGGGACCGGTCGCGGGGTCGGAGTCCCCGCAGCTCCGGGAGTGGACATCGGTCGTCGGGATCCAAGTCCTCAGGTAAGAGGCATGAGAGGTCGGAGCGGCATCATCGCTCCTCCGACCCACCCCGACGCTCGCACGATGCGGCCGGGGATTCGGACGACACCGCCCACGCGGCTCCGAGAGAGTCGCAAACGTCGCCGCCTGCCCCACACCTTCGGGTCCCTGGGCACGGCGCGACGCCGGAGGAGGTCGAGCGGTACCACATGGCCATGAGGTCCCTCCCTCCTCAGCCGGGTCCCGCGGCGCCTCCGGGCCCAGCGGTCCCGGCTGGAGGCCCTAGCGGGTCGGGCGCTTCGGCCCCGATGCCGCCGGGTGCTTCGGCCCCGGCGCCGCCGGCGACTTCGGTCCCGGCGCCGCAGGACCTCACCGGATCTGCTTCCGGATCCAGGTCGTCGCCGGTCGACCTCACGACCTCACCGGCGCCGGCCCCGAGGGTGTGGCCCCCGGCGCCCATTGTGGACGCCTTCCCCAATCTTCCCTTCGGTCCGACTCTGGCGCCGGAACGGCGCCGCTGGGCGCCGCTTCCGACGGCCTTTGGAGATTTTTATTTCCATGAGGAGGTCCAGTCTGTTGACCCTGAGTTACAGGAGACTGGTGACGGAGGTGATTGGGAGGGGTCTGAGGACCCTCTGGCACAGGAGTGCCAGTCTCAAGAGGACTGGACATATGAGCTTGGGGAGGCCAGTGGTATTGACACCTCGCCAGACACTGGATTTGTCTCCCCTCCCACCGTGGCTACAGAGGAGGGGGCTGCTTACAGCGTAGTGTTGACGAGGGCAGCCAAGGCCTTGGGCCTTGAGCTCCCCGTCGCGGCCGTGAGGACTAACCTCCTCACTGAGGTTCTTAAACCGCAGGCAAGCTCCAGTGAGCCTCTGATGCCGTTTAATGAAGCCTTATGTGACGTTCTGGTGGGCACTTGGTCCAAGCCCGCCACAGGTCCGCCTGTGGATAGGAACGTGGCCAGACGCAACCGCCCGGCTCCGGGCGACCCTTGCTTTTTGTCCACCCATCCCACCCCCGAGAGCCTGGTTATCCAGGCCTCCACTTCCCAGACCACATTCCCGATGGCCCCGCCCTATCGGGAATCCAAGAGATATGAACAGTTCGGAAAGAAGGTGTTCTCGTCCCTGAGTTTGGGTCTGCGGTCTGTAAATACCGCGTGTCTCTTGGGCCGCTACACCCACACCCTGTGGGACACGGTTGCGGACGTGCTGCCACAATGCCCAGAGGAGGTCCGGGCTAAACTCGCCCAGGCCCTTGTGGAGGGTCGAGATGCGGCACGATACTCTATCCGGTGTGGGCTGGATACCACGGACTCACTGGGCAGGGCGATGGCAACGACTGTGGCGGTTAGACGCCACGCCTGGTTGAGGTCCGCCAATTTTTCGGCCGATGTCCAGGCCACTCTTCTGGACATGCCGTTCGATGTCCGTTGCGTTTTTGGTGACAAGGCAGACCATGCGCTGGAGCGCTTTAAGGACTCCAGGGCTATGGCCAAGTCCTTAGGCCTCTCGGCCACGCGCCAGCAATCAGGTGCCTTTCGCTCCTTCGTGGCCACGGAAGGGGTGTCCCCACACGTGCTGCCAGCCACGCACCGCAGAATGTCCAGCAGCGCGGTGGCGGCCGTGGAAACCGCCGTGGCGGCGGCGGTCGGGGTCAGCGGCGAGGCCAGTCCACACCTCCCTCCGCAGCACCTGCCTCAAAACCTTCCTAGTCCGAGTTTTCAGGCCCATGTGACGCCCGTAGGAGGCAGGGTTCGCCATCACCACTCTCACTGGCGCAGTGTCACATCGGACAGGTGGGTGCTGCAAATCGTCCGAAGGAGCTACTCCCTCCCCTTCGAGGCGAGCCCTCCAGCCATGCCACCGCAATTCCACCGCGTGTCAGGGGATCACTTGCGACTTCTGCAAGGGGAGGTCACGGCCCTCTTGGCCAAGGGGGCCATCGAGCGCGTTCCTGGGCCAGAAGTAGGATGTGGATGTTACTCCCACTACTTTCTGGTGCCCAAGAAGGGCAAAGGGGGCCTGCGCCCTATCTTGGACCTGCGGAACGTCAACGGCTTCCTCCGACAAGAGAAGTTCAAGATGCTGACTTTGGCTCAGGTTTTAACTGCCCTGGACCCCGGAGACTGGATGGTAGCGTTGGACTTGCAGGACGCTTATTTTCACATCCCCGTCCTGCCGGCCCACCGGCGTTACCTGCAGTTCACGGTAGGCCACGAGCACTTTCAGTTTACCGTGCTCCCCTTTGGCCTTACCAGCGCCCCACGGGTGTTCACGAAAGTGATGGCGGTGGTCGGAGCTCATCTGCGCAGGTTAGGGGTGTCAGTATTCCCCTACCTCGACGACTGGTTGTTGAAGGCGGGCTCGCCCCAGACAGTCGTCAGCCACCTCCAGACTACGGCCGACCTCCTGCACTTGCTGGGGTTCTCCATCAATGTGCCGAAGTCGCACCTGTGTCCCTCTCAGAAGCTCCTCTTCATCGGAGCGGTTCTAGACTCGGCGCAGTTTCGGGTTTATCCTCCCGAACAGTGGGTTCGGGATATTCAGGCTCTGATTCCAATCTTCCAGCCTTTATCCCGAGTCTTGGTCAGGTTGACGCTGCGGCTTCTGGGACTGATGGCCTCCTGCATCCTTCTGGTGCATCACGCCAGGTGGCGGATGCGGGCTCTGCAGTGGGACCTGAAATTTCAGTGGGCCCAGCATCAGGGCAACTTGTCGGATCACGTCTTGATCTCGGAGGGCACTGCGAGACAGTTGCAGTGGTGGCTCACGGACCGCGATTGGGTCAGTGGCAGAGCCCTCTCCCTACCCCACCCGAAGCACGTATTTGTGACGGACGCGTCCCTCCAGGGCTGGGGTGGCCACATGGGAGAGGCGGAGATCAGAGGACTCTGGTCCCTCGCGGAGGCCCGGCTCCACATCAACCTGTTGGAGTTACGGGCGATTCGTCTAGCACTGAAGGCATTCCTCCCCTCTGTCCGGGGTAGTGTAGTCCAGGTGTTCACGGACAACACCACCGCCATGTGGTACTGCAACAAACAGGGCGGGGTGGGGTCGTGGACCCTATGCCAGGAGGCTCTGCGCCTCTGGCAGTGGCTGGAACGTCAGGGCGTGACCCTGGTGGTTCAACACCTGGCAGGTTCTCTGAATGCCAGGGCGGACGAACTCAGCCGTCGGTGCATGATGGATCACGAATGGCGCCTGAGCTCGGACGTGGCGCAAGGCCTCTTTCAGCAGTGGGGAGAGCCTTGGTTAGATGTATTCGCCACCGAAGAGAACGCGCAATGTCATCAGTTCTGCGCGTTGGAATTTCCAAGGCGGCACTCGCTCGGAGACGCTTTTCGTCGCGAGTGGAGTTGCGGTCTGTTGTACGCCTTTCCGCCTATACCACTTCTGCCCAGAGTGCTGAAGAAGATCAGGCGCGACCGGGCCCAGGTTATCCTTGTGGCTCCGGACTGGTCACGGAGATTCTGGTATCCCGAGCTACTCAGCATGTCAGTTGATCCCCCGATTCGTCTGCCTCTTCGGGAGGACCTTCTGTCGCAGTAGCAGGGGACGGTCCTCCACCCGAACCTGTCCAGTCTCCACCTACAAGCTTGGAGATTGAGCGGCGACAGTTGAGGCCATTTGACTTGCCTCCCGAAGTCTGTAATGTCATTCTGGCAGCCAGGCGTCCCTCCACAAAGTCGGTATACGCCTGCAGGTGGAACGGATTTGTAGCATGGTGCACAGCAAAGGCTGTGGACCCACTCTCTGCCCCCCTTTCTGAGGTTCTCCTCTTTCTTCTTTCTCTTGCCCAGCAGGGCTCTGCTCTGGGCACTCTCAAGGGCTACCTTTCTGCCCTTTATGCCTTCTTAAGGCTACCTGATCAGCCTTCTCTGTTCAAGTCCCCTATTGTAAATAGATTTCTTAAGGGCATCACACACATGTTCCCTCCTGTTCCCTTCGTGATGCCCCAGTGGGACTTGAACCTTGTTCTTACTTTCCTGATGTGCGCTCCCTTTGAGCCACTTCACAACTGTCCTCTTCGCCTTCTAACTCTGAAGACTGCTTTCCTGGTTGCCATCACCTCTGCCAGGAGAGTGAGTGAGCTCCAGGCCCTTTCTTGTACTCCACCTTTCCTTTCTGCCCATCCGGACAAGTTTGTGTTGCGTACTAAGCCATCTTCCCTGCCCAAGGTTGTCTCAGCCTTCCACATCGGGCAGTCCATCACATTGCCTACCTTCTTTCTGCCTCCGCATCCCTCTAAAGAGGAAGAGCGGCTCCACCGTCTGGACCCAAAACGTGCGCTCTCATTCTACTTGGATCGCACACGCCAGTTCCGGGTGGATGACCAACTCTTTGTTGGTTACGTGGGTGCTAAGAAGGGGAAAGCGGTGCACAAGCAGACCATCTCCCGGTGAATCATCTTGGGTATCCAGGCTAAGAAGGAGCCCCCTGTTGGATTGAGGGCTCATTCCGCTCGGGCCTCGGCGACTACTACTGCCCTGGGCCGGGGAGTGCCCTTGCCAGGCAGCTACGTGGGCCTCGCTGCACACATTCGCAAGACACTACTGCCTGGACAGTCAAGTCCGGAGGAATGGCTGCTTTGGCCATTCCGTCCTCCAGGACTTTCTGGTGTGATTATTGGTTCGCAGTCCCACCACCGGGGTTGGTATTGCTGGGGTATCTATTCTAAGGTAAGGAATCTATCACTAACGTGTCTCTTTCAGATGCACAAGTTACTACTTGTGTAACGATATATCTGTAAGAGACATTAGTTAGTGATAGATTCCTTACCGACCCACCCATCCTCCCCGTTCTGCGAACCGATATCTAGGGTTAAGGTCATCCCCTTTCAGGGCCCTAGTTTCTTGGCACCAGTGTTGGTTCTATCATGGCTCTGCGTATCTGGCGCGGAAAAGCTGTGTATCAGAACTGACGTCAGCGCGCATGGGCGGCGTCTAAGTTCTCCGACGACGTCATTCCGGCGCTAACGACGCCGACGACGGACGCGGAGCCGCGGACGACGCCTACCGACGCGCAGGGGTATTGCTACGCAAAAATTTCCGGATCCAGTCTGACGCCTCGGGATATTTTAAGGTAAGGAATCTATCACTAACTAATGTCTTTTACAGATATATCGTTACACAAGTAGTAACTTGTGCGTTTGGTATCGTCATAACATTCCAAAAACTCCTTTAAATGAAGTAGATGTTCCAGCTCATGCCCTCTGGAAAAGGAATTATGAAAATGTATCACTAACATGGTGGCATGATTCTTAAAAGACAATTCTACAGCAAATTTGTTTTGAGATTTACAGTTAACCAAACGTGTTCTACAAGAGAGCTTCAAAGAAAACATTAGAAGTAAACCACCTCTAGCTCTACCCATATTCAATGAAATATCATTTTTAGGTCTCGGCTAAGCGCGCGGAAGCGCCTTCTCGCCGAGAACCTATTGTTGCCGTGTCTGCTTTCCAGGAGACAATCCTGGCCGCGCGCATCGCCTTGGAGGCGATTTGAAACTGGCACGCGCCGCGCTCGCCGTGGCTGTCTCCTGGGAAGCGCAAACATACACAGGCACACCTCCCCCTGCACGCCGCGCACACACACACGAGCACACATACACACACGCACACAGAGACACTCCCCCCCACGCCGTCGCACACAGAGACACACACACAGGAGCGCACATACACGCACACATACAGAGACACCCCCGCCATCGCACACATACACACACACACACGCGCACACGCACACACACACACACACACACGAGCGCCCCCCAAGGCCCACTTACCTCCAATCCGGTGTTCTGTCGCCTCCGCGGGGCTCTCCCTCAGGCATTGGAGCCCCGCGTCACCACTGCTCCTCGGACCAGGAACTCCGTGGGCGTGGGCTTAGCGCGCAAGACGGAAGTCCCGCCCCCAAGCTAGGTTTCGTTTTTGAGTGCGCGCGCACATATTGCAGTCATTGGCCATTTTAAGAAGGGCTCGCTCTCCTGTTCAGCAGCTCTGTCGCTCTGCTTTCGTATCTTATCACGGTAAAGTAAAGTAATGTTCAGCACAGATTATATGTATATGTCAGGGGACCTCCACACTAATTGTCGGATCGCAACACACAGGAATTTAAGTTAAATATTATGCCTCTGCCTTTGTAAGCATTTTATTTGGAAAGCAAATCCTGAAATACTGAATGCAGAAAGTGACATTTTATTCAGAATCCAAGTGTAGGATGTCCCTCTGAGATTAGAGACATGATTTCCAATGACAGGAGTTCCTGATTTAATCTTAAAGGTGGCATTGCTTTGATTAACATTGTTTTAAAGGATGGCTTTAATGGATGTTTGGTTTGTTTTCAAAACTTTTGAATGGTGTGCCCGTGCCTGAGGTGCATCATCAGAGCTGTGTGAATAATAACAGCTGTGAGCCCGTGTGTGAGGTGCATCATCAGAGCTGTGTGAATAATAGCAGCTGTGAACCCGTGCCGGAGGTGCATCATCAGAGCTGTGTGAATAATAACAGCTGTGAACCCGTGCCTGAGGTGCATCATCAGAGCTGTGTGAATACTAACTCCGTCAGCCCCGTGAGTGAGGTGCATCATCAGAGCTGTGTGAATAATAACAGCTATAAACACGTGCCTGAGGTGCATCATCAGAGCTGTGTGAATAATAACTGCGTCAGCCCGTGCGTGAGGTGCATCATCAGAGCTGTGTGAATAATAACAGCTGTGAGCCCCGTGCATGAGGTGCATCATCAGAGCTGTGTGAATAATAACTGTCAGCTCCGTGCCTGAGGTGCATCATCTGAGCTGTGTGAATAATAACAGCTGTGAGCCCGTGCCTGAGGTGCATCATCAGAGCTGTGTGAATAATAACTGCGTCAGCCCCGTGCATGAGGTGCATCATCAGAGCTGTGTGAATAATAACAGCTGTGAGCCCGTGCCTGAGGTGCATCATCAGAGCTGTGTGAATAATAACAGCTGTGAGCCCGTGCCTGAGGTGCATCGTCAGAGCTGTGTAAATAAAAACTGCGTCAGCCCCGTGCGTGAGGTGCATCATCAGAGCTGTGTGAATAATAACAGCTGTGAACCTGTGCCGGAGGTGCATCATCAGAGCTGTGTGAATAATAACAGCTGTGAACCCGTGCCTGAGGTGCATCATCAGAGCTGTGTAAATAAAAACTGCGTCAGCCCCGTGCGTGAGGTGCATCATCAGAGCTGTGTGAATAACAACTGTGAGCCCGTGCGTGAGGTGCATCATCAGAGCTGTGTGAATAATAACTGCGTCAGCCCCGTGCGTGAGGTGCATCATCCACATTGCTCAGGTCATCCTAATTCCTGCACTCTGTACCACACTGCTTTCAAGAACAGCATACTCTTGCACACACTCTGACTGCTCACCAATTCAAAGTTTGCTAAAAAAGTTATGCAACGCATTGTCATACACAATGCCAATAACTCAAACTTTAATGCTGCGAGACCTATTGCATTGTAAATGCTTGTTATTAAATGAGATGAAACCATCTAAGTACAAATAGTCATTTGCTTCCCAGGTTTCCTGGAGGGCAATAATATGATACATAGAAAGAAGGTTTTCCCAGAGCGAGTTTCCTTTATTAGATCTTATTTCCGCTATGTTCCATGAGAGGATCTTTTCGTGAGTGGCCATAGTGGGAGTTAAATGGGGGGAGTAGTAGTTATTTCAGCATGATCCAAGATTGGTAATGTATGTATATTTTGAGGCATGTTAACTGGAGGTGTACCCTGGTATGTTTTGTCCTCTACCTCTAGTCAATCATTTTCATCCAGATTCTGGAGACTAGCTAGGGCTTGAAACCGGTTACTCATTGGTAAGTTATTATCTATATTGGTTTTGATGACAGGCCTACCTGAATTTTGAGATATCTGCCATTACTCTTGCGTAGGGCATCTGCGCTGGCTAGGGGGGTAAAAATGTTGTAGCGAGACTACTCTAATTGAAGAGTTTGAACTACTCTGGTATGCAAGGCCTATTAGCCTCTTCGTGTTCACCGTGTCCCGAAAGTTGACAACTATGCAGTCTCCCGCACCAATCTTTTTTGTTTGGTGACCTATCCACCCCACTCTTCTGACCATGATAATGCCAGATGATATGCTCACGCCATTTATAAAGTTTTTAGTACACCAATGAGCCACTTTATGTATTAGGTCCTTGGTGGTTTCCCTAGTTTCTCGAGAGAGAGAAAGAGGGGACCTCGAGTAAGACTGCTACTAAAGGGGCAGATGCAGGGGGTAAATCAAGTATACTTTGGTTCATGACTTTTGGTATAACATGATGAGATTGGGTGCATGTAGGTAGAAGAGCTCTCTCAGAGTTTAGTGGTCTACTCGCCTGGGAAGCCTAGGAATTCTGAGCTGCAGATCCTATTGCCTCGGTTATATTTGACTGACTAGATCCACTAGGTATTCCCTCGGTCCCTAGAACATTTACGTTTAAACATGGGCCGGATGGGCCAAATTGAATTGGATTCAGATTCTGTGATGGGCTTGCCGCCCCTACCTCAGTTAATTTTAACATAGCACATTTATTACAATTGCTAATCAGGTCATGAAGCAGTTTCTCAACTTTTTCCACTTTTAGCATTATTGGAGCTAAGAGAGCCTTTGTCATTGACTCCAGTTTTGTGAATAAGATGTCCAGTGACTGTACTAAATTCAGACCAGATTGTAAAGATGATTGTGTCCGTGGGGATTTCCTCAAAGACTTATTACAAACAGTTTGTTTTCTCTTGGGTGGTGGTAAGTCAGAGACCACATCGTTCCCCTCTGTTATTTTGTCAGCTAAAATATTAGTTAGCTTATGCGATTCGTCAGGGGAGAGTATTTGACATGAGGATACAGAGGCATTCGCCCCCGATGAGCCTTGTAGAGGACCCGCACCAGCTGCTTATTTTCCTTGTTTCCCCTCCTCACTATCAGCGTGGATCTGAGAACATTTTCTGGCCTCTAATGTAAAGCTTTTCTCAGTCAGGGCTATGTCCTGCGTGATCACATGTGCAACTTTAGTCAAAAAGGAATCAATTTTTCCAGCCGTAGAGACCCCGAGGTCCCCCATGTGAAGCGGGTGTTTTCCTTTTACTCAATTTGCGAATACTTGAAACTAGAGCCCTAATGTCCCCGTATTGGGTGTCAATGAAATACTGGGTTAGTCAGGGATAGTGGGGTGACTAAATAGTACCTTGATCTAGTGACTGGTTTCCGTCCAATTTCCAATATATGGGTAGAGGTATCCGTAATCAAAACAGCCAAGAGGTCAGGCCCAGTCCGGCCTCCTCCGGTTGCAGGTGGGCACAGACGGGCACGCCCGGGTGCGTCCGGTGCTGAGGGAGCCCGTTGCAGCTCTTAACAAGCCTCCGAGTGTGATATGTGGGCATCAGCAACGGTGTCAGCGCAAGGGGTGCCTGGGGCTAGTAGTCCTGCTTTTTAGCCGTTCCTCTCACGGTTGTGAAATTGTCAGCGCAAGGGTGCCTGGAGCTGCTTGTTGGCAGTTCCCCTCATGATGTTGAATCACGGGATTCCCGTGCTGCGGGAGCCCGCCGCTGCTCTTAACGCACCTCCGGGCATGAGATGTGGGCGTCAGCAACGGCATCAGCTCAAGGGGGGCCTGGGGCTAGTAGTCCAGCTTTTTAGCCGTTCCCCTTACGGCGTTGAAATCATCAGCGCAAGGGTGCCTGGAGCTGCTTGTTGGCCTTTCCCCTCACGGTGCTGGAATCACAGGCTTCCCGAGCTTCAGGAGCCCGCCGCAGCTCTTAACGCGCGTCCAGGTGCGAGATGTGGGCGTCAGCAACGGCGTCAGCGCAAGCGGTGCCTGGGGCTAGTAGTCCTGCTTTGTAGCCGTTCCCCTCACAGCGCAGAAATCGTCAGCGCAAGGGTGCCTGGGGCTGCTTGTTGGCCGTTCCCCTCACGGCATTGGAATCACGGGCATCCTATGAAAAGTGTTGTAAGCTTTGCAATTCCTGCCACCAGCAGTCGCTACCTGCATGTTCAACGAAAATACAACGCTCACAGTCTATACTACAAATGCTTGGAAAATGTCTTTGAGTGATAAACACTATACAGATATATTTCCTGGATATTCTACATATATGAAATAAGGTGTTCTGGGATCCGCACAAACAGCACCAAATTATTCAAGGTTTAGGACTTCAATGAAAATACCTAAGATGCAGAACTATACCTAAAACATGTAACTTTTCCTTATGCAGTACCAGAACAGTCATGAAGTTGAAATGCAAAACAATAGAAAACAAATATGTTTGAAAAATAGATAAAAATGTAAAAAACAACATGACATTCAGAAAGGGAAACCAGAGATAGGAATTTTTTTGTGTTTTAAATTGGACTGGCACAAAGAAGCATTAAGTGCCAATGACAGCCAATGGTCGTGGTAGACCAGAACCTACGTGCAATTTGACGCTGAGTTTGGTGGTGTACGGGTCGGATAGACCAATCAGCTTTGGCCTGGTCAAAGATTTGAACTTCTGAATGTAGTCCTTTTTGTCCCAAACCACCACAGGCGTCTGCTTCTAAGGCCTCCGTGGACCTCAGTAGAGACGCCTGGAGACTTCAAGGATGTCACCCGGATCCACTTGAGGTCCAATTGCCACTGGTCAGCTTTGTAGATGCAGGAAAAAACCTCTTGCAGCTTGTTGTCTCCTTGTAACTTTGACAGGAGGCCAATTTCATAAACCTTGGAGTTGAATTCTTTGACATCGGTACAAGAGAGAGCAGGTCCAGTCCAGCAATCTCAGTCCTCTTCTGATCTTCCTCAGTTGCAGGAGTTTTCTGAAGTGGATGCCTGGAGGTGCCACATTTACGCCTGGTACAAGCTAGTCTGTGACAATGACTCTGGGCTCGACCCTAACCACTGGGGTAAAAGTTTTTGGGCCAATCACTCTACATACTTTATCATTTTCAAGATGGTGAAAGCCTTTGGGTGTGTGCAGGGAGTGTGCAATACTAATCCTAGTGTTCACCAATATCTAACACTAAAATCTAGTTTAGGCATTCACTGTACCCACAATTAACCCAGAGACTGAAGTCTGGCAGAACACAAGTAGAAACTTCCAGCAACCAGATAGTTCATACACAAGATTTGTTTTTGAATTCTGTTTCCTGTCCTTTCAAGTGCACCCCCAGTGTTAATTGTAAAACCTCACAGACAGAAATCTGGTGGGGCACAGCAGGTCCTTCAGCAACTTCAGCAACTGAATAGTGGATACACAAGAATTGTTTTGGTGTTCTGTTTCTCTTTCTTTCAAGTGTGCCCCCAGTGTTAAATGTAAAAACGCAAAGACAGAAGTCAGGTGGGACAAAGCAGCTCCTTCAGCAACCAGGCAGTGGATGCAGAAGAATTGTTTTTCACCCTATTTTCCTTCCTTTCAAGTGTACCTCTAGTCATATATTTAAAAACCTAGCAGTCCTATCCAGAAGGGTCTGACGTTCAAGCAAAATTTGACACTGTAATGACAACAAGCATTGGCATAGCCAATAGGTCTCGCCTTTGGGACCTTGTAAGGAAAAAAAAACAAGTTCAGTGGGCAAGAGCAACATTTTAAGAAGCCGTTCAATGTGTAACATATCTTGAGGCGTGGGTTCGGCAAAACAGTGGCATTATAGACGGACACATTATTTTATTGGCACGGGTAGATTAGATTAATTAATCTGCCCACAATCACAGGATAGTGAGCTGACCCGGACTCAAACCTGGTTCTTTAAATTCCAAAACCGACACCTCTGTAATATAAATAGCTTCTTTACTTTGCAATGTCATGCTATGAATAATGTGGTTGATGTCTAGATCGAGAATATTAGGATGCCCACCTTTATTGTCTGTTCAAAAGAACAGAGTTTGGGATTCCGGTCTACGCCTTTAGTGGCAAGACTCTACGAGGAATCAACTTCCGGCACATGTTCATCTCAAATGTATTTTTTATTTTTTTGGCAAGGCTAGATCCGATTAATTAAATTGCCCAGAATCACAGGATAGTAAGCTGACGCCGGGACTCGAAGCTGGTTCCTTAAATTCCAAAACCGACATTCAAATATGTCTTGAATGTCCATTAAATGTGGGACAGAAAGATCCCTTGAGTGCTCTGGCACCAATGGCAATTGTGTGTGCGTGTGGATGAATACCATATATGTGGGAGAAAGTAACCCGAAGAAGACAAGCGCGGGAGTGGTGCGCATGCGACACCTCTGCAGAATGGTTTAGTTTAGCTTATTAATCAATTAAAACTATAAACAAAATCACACGGTTAAGAAGTACATAACGAATAAAAAGTTAAATGGATATAAAACAGGTATGCTTACAAAGAGAGGGGGGAGAGACAGTGATCCAATGGGATCAACGCGGGGGTAATTACCACTCAAAGGGAGTGGAAGGTCCAGCCGCAGTCCATGCCCTGCGTGAGTAATGGTCCAAAAGGAATTTAGACAAGGCTGTTCCTGGGGAAGAGAGGGTTGTGTGGTGTGCTGGTCACAAGGTAGCGGACAAGTGGAGGTTAAAGGGTATAAACCTACCACTGGGTATCCATTGTGTTGGATATGGTTGCCTCACACACCCTTGCAGGTGTCATGCTTCATCATAGGCGTTGCTCCTCGTCAGGCAGGCGGTGCAATTCCCAACGGGCTCACCTCAGAGAGGGGCTCTTTAGCGGAGATCTTTTAATCCAACTGCCTATTGGTGAAGTGCGGGTATGGGGCCAGATGGGTAGTAGACTAGAACGTGAATTAAAAGGCAGCGAAGGGTACCTGAGACTATTTTATTTGGGTGGTCCCTCGTTGCTATTAAAAGTGAAGCTAGTCGGGCTTGCTGGAATATGATGTTCCCTAGCTCTAGACTAGACTGTGGAGTGTTAGGAACTTGGTCGACATGTTTCTCGCCACTGCTTCTTGTCTGGCGATTCTTCAGGACCTCAATGGTTTAGTCTACTAACAATGGTTATAGTATCTAATCCAAAATTAATTTGTTTGCTCATTACCATATGCGGGAAAGTAGTGCCTCTGGAGTAATGTTCCTTGCCTAAAGGTCAAGTATTAAATGCTTCATCAATACCCGGCGGGTTGGACATCAGGGTTGGTGCCTCTATGTGTAAGGCTCAAACCTCCTGTGTCGATGGCTAGTGTCCTACCCCTCTCGCCGCCGGGATCGGGCAGTTGATCCCGGCGGCGAGAGGCACCAACCCTGATGTCCAACCCGCCGGGTATTGATGAAGCATTTAATACTTGACCTTTAGGCAAGGAACATTACTCCAGAGGCACTACTTTCCCGCATATGGTAATGAGCAAACAAATTAATTTTGGATTAGATACTATAACCATTGTTAGTAGACTAAACCATTGAGGTCCTGAAGAATCGCCAGCCAAGGAGCAGTGGCGAGAAACATGTCGACCAACTTCCTAACACTCCACAGTCTAGTCTAGAGCTAGGGAACATCATATTCCAGCAAGCCCGACTAGCTTCACTTTTAATAGCAACGAGGGACCACCCGAATAAAATAGTCTCAGGTACCCTTCGCTGCCTTTTAATTCACGTTCTAGTCTACTACCCATCTGGCCCCATACCCGCACTTCACCAATAGGCAGTTGGATTGAAAGGTCTCCGCTAAAGAGCCCCTCTCTGAGGTGATCCCGTTGGGAATTGCACCGCCTGCCTGACGAGGAGCAACGCCTATGATGAAGCATGACACCTGCAAGGGTGTGTGAGGCAACCATATCCAACACAATGGATACCCAGTGGTAGGTTTATACCCTTTAACCTCCACTTGTCCGCTACCTTGTGACCAGCACACCACACAACCCTCTCTTCCCCAGGAACAGCCTTGTCTAAATTCCTTTTGGACCATATAAAACAGGTATGTCATACATCTAGTACAACCTCGACTCTTCACGCTACATACCATTTGCTTACTTCAACTTTCCTTCCTTTAAATTTTAGTCAGGATACCAACACTAATCTATGTTAGAAAAAAGTGACTAAACAGAAATCATTTGTTACCCTAATGTATAAAAAGGCAAGCTTTTTGCACAGATAACTAAAATGTCTCTCAAGTACAATATTATATATAATAAAAATGCCTATAAGCAGTACTAAGAAAGGTATGAATACAGTGCCAGATGAACTATGAAACCCACTATAAAAATCAATGATACAAATATTCATATCATTAATAATACAGAAATGGATAAAGTAATTATCTGAGTCTAATGGGATAGGGAACTACAAGTTTTAGTCCCTAGCAGCCCGTCCTTCACAGTTACTGTGCGTGCTCGGTTAACATTAAGGGTTTCCGAGTTATCACAATTTAGGATTACATTCAGGGACCACCTCCAGATTACACATCACATATCCTGTTAGCTGATCATTTTCTTAAAACAGATCAATAACTGAGTCAGTCTAATGTTCAGCATGGTGTTGATTGGGTCCATGGACTCCACCAGTGCATGCCTGCAGGACCTAATTCCCCGTTCAAGGAACTCCCGTCTTAATAGAACTCTTCGTTGAACCATCAAAGAGGGACAAACACAGATGATGTGAAGCAGAGATTCAGGCCCCTGGTGACATGGACGGCAAGACTGGTCTTCACTTTGACCGGACATCTCCATTTTGGCAAGAGGTCTAGTGTGGGTATTTCTCCAAATCTAAGGGCCAAAAACGACTGTTTGATCTTCCGGTGGTAAGGCGCAGCTAGCAAGGCTGAGTCCGTTAAAGTGGAATATGATTTCAACACCAGCCACCCGTGGCGACGTTTTGACAGGGTATCTTTGTCTGCCATCCAACTTTGCAATTTTGTAGATTTATTTACGAGCTTCTTAAAGATTTGCCTAGAGATATTAGAGTTCCAAAGGTCACCCAGATCATGCGTCTTAATGCTGTTTTCTAAAAATGTCTTGTAAGGGGAGAGGAGTTGGCCTAACGGCTAGGGAGCTCGACCTCGGACCTAGGGATCTGGGTTCGAGTCTCGGTAACGATGCCAAAACCTCCTGTGATTCTGGGCAAATCACTTAATCTCCCCGTGCCTAAAATGAAAGTGTGTCCTCATGTAACGTAACTGGAAAATATGTAAAGCGCTCTGATACCTGATTCGGTTCGGGTCTAGTTCGCGCTATATAAAACTCTGCAAAAAAAAAAAGCACAGTTGCCCCTTTGCAAGTTAATTTCAGTCCAGACTAGATTTGCCAGAGTGTTTTCGGCTGCTGCTCACAAGTTATAACACAGCTTTACGAACGCCGCCGGCCTAGCGAGTGTCTGTTTTGTAAGCAGAAATTCTAGCCGGATTTGCGCCAGAGAAGCCGACTTGGGGAGCCTAAAATTGTGTTTATATGCTGTTATCATCAGTTTTTCTAACAAAAGAGCATCATCACCCAACATAATCTCCATTCCATGTGCAAGGGTTGGCAACAGTTTGCTTTTAGAACTGATCCCATGGACTTTAGATTGTGACCTTTAATAGATCTGGCCAGTGACGAGACGCCATAATTAAGGGCCTGCGCTTTCGCCCTAATCTCATTTTTCTGGGAAAAAAAGAAGGAATTTGCATCTATTTTCACTCCTAGGTATACGTAGAGTTTGACCTCCTCAATTTTGTTTCCGTTAATAACCCATTTTCAATTTGTCTTGACGGGACGATTGCACACCTCTGCAGAATAAATACCTTGGCTCGAGTGTAAACAAGCCCGGGAGTGGTGCACGCGTACGCTTGTGCCCGCGGCTGCAGGCGAAAAACCACCGCAACCACACTGACCCCCATTGTGCCATCTGTTTCCAAATAACGCGAGCACGATAATTGGAAACAAATGGCATTAATGCTCGCTCCCGGGGCACCCTAGGCCAGGGAACAAAGAAGGCGAACAATCACCGGTTTTGGATAAATTGCGTGCTGTTTTTTTAAGAAAGACGCATGCACAGGCCAATTGCGAGTCAGTCAAAAAAAAGCACACGCACAAGCGTGTGTTCTGAGTTCAAAAGCCCTTACTAAATGCCTTGCAGAGCAACGCATGCTCGCTGGCTCAGGAGAGACCTAAAAATTATGTCACCTGCCCCCCACACTATATATTCTGTAAGCATGGGCGTAAAATCCGCTCCGCTCGCGGATTTTTCGGATTTTCGGCAAATTCGCAATCCGCGAACTCTCGCGAATTTGTCAAAAATCCGTGAATCCGCTCGCGGCGGATTTTTTGCTTGGTTGCGGCGCGCGGCGTGGTGCACGGCGTTCACTTTCCGTCATTAAGCGTTTGCCGAGTTGTTTTTCTCGATCATATTTAGCGAGTGCCGCGCCATTTTGGATATTGCTGCATGATCCCGCGGGAGTTTGGCACCCGCGAATACGTAATCGCGGCTTGCCACCTTGCACAGCATACCTCGCGAGAGTTCGCAATTGCGAACACGTAGTTGCGGCGGAAAGGAACAATCTCGCACTCGCAAAATAGAGATTTTGCAATTCTGCACAAGAAAATCACCAGCAAACAGGATAAACCTTCAGAAAATTATGATTTTTATCAGAATCACTCCTCAGGTTGACATTTGCATGGCCTTTTTTTTTGCAAGGAGTCCATTTTTGGGGGGGGGAGAAAGGAAGTGCCCCACAGTCTCCAACTTCCTGTTCCTGTCCAGCAGGCTCCTCCCAGTGCTTTGTCCATCTCCTGGTCACTTTCATTTGGATCTGGAGCTGGAAGGATTACTTTTTGTGGGTGCTGCTGGATATTTGGATTTGAGGCCTTTTTTGACTGTCTTTGGATCACTTTTGGATTAGAAATCAACTTTCACAAGTAAGTTTGTTTGGGGCATTACAGTTGCTGCAAGTACAATTTTGGAACTTTTTCAGAACATTAAATAAATTATATTGTTGGTAGCCACAGTATCCAGTAGGACCAGGGTTGGTTAGGGGTGCATGATACAACTGTTTTGTTGAATTTAAACACCATTGAGGCCATGGATGGGCTGGGATTGTGCTGATTTTATTGTTTTTTGTCGTTTTTTTGGGGCTGCTGGTGGGGCCTTTTGCCAAGGGGTAGTGGTGCATGGACTGAGTGTGCCTGTAGTGTGGTCTCACTCTCTTTAATGTAAACATCATGGATGGCATTGGATTGTGGTGATTTCTGGCTGGTTTTCTGTTTTTTGGGGGTGTACTGTTGATGTGGACTGTGGCCATGTGGGTGGTGGTGGTGGTGGCCATCTTGAGTCCTGGCTGGTACAGGCAACATGTGCTTGGGGTGTAAGGGGCCATTTTTAAGAGAGGCAGTGTCTGAGGCCTGCACTTATTTTGCCTACTTTTCATCCATTATGCCCAGGGGTAGTGAGTGTTGCATGGGCCTAGTGTTTCTGAGGGGTGTCTTCTTGAATTTAAACACCATTGAGGCCATGGATGGGCTGGGATTGTGCTGATTTTATTGTTTTTTGTTGTTTTTTTGGGGCTGCTGGTGGGGCCTTTTGCCAAGGGGTAGTGGTGCATGGACTGAGTGTGCCTGTAGTGTGGTCTCACTCTCTTTAATGTAAACATCATGGATGGCATTGGATTGTGGTGATTTCTGGCTGGTTTTCTGTTTTTTGGGGGTGTACTGTTGATGTGGACTGTGGCCATGTGGGTGGTGGTGGTGGCCATCTTGAGTTCTGGCTGGTACAGGCAACATGTGCTCGGGGTGTAAGGGGCCATTTTTAAGAGAGGCAGTGTCTGAGGCCTGCACTTATTTTGCCTACTTTTCATCCATTATGCCCAGGGGTAGTGAGTGTTGCATGGGCCTAGTGTTTCTGAGGGGTGTCTTCTTGAATTTAAACACCATTGAGGCCATGGATGGGCTGGGATTGTGCTGATTTTATTGTTTTTTGTCGTTTTTTTGGGGCTGCTGGTGGGGCCTTTTGCCAAGGGGTAGTGGTGCATGGACTGAGTGTGCCCGTAGTGTGGTCTCACTCTCTTTAATGTAAACATCATGGATGGCATTGGATTGTGGTGATTTCTGGCTGGTTTTCTGTTTTTTGGGGGTGTACTGTTGATGTGGACTGTGGCCATGTGGGTGGTGGTGGTGGCCATCTTGAGTCCTGGCTGGTACAGGCAACATGTGCTTGGGGTGTAAGGGGCCATTTTTAAGAGAGGCAGTGTCTGAGGCCTGCACTTATATTGCCTACTTTTCATCCATTATGCCCAGGGGTAGTGAGTGTTGCATGGGCCTAGTGTTTCTGAGGGGTGTCTTCTTGAATTTAAACACAATTGAGGCCATGGATGGGCTGGGATTGTGCTGATTTTATTGTTTTTTGTCGTTTTTTTGGGGCTGCTGGTGGGGCCTTTTGCCAAGGGGTAGTGGTGCATGGACTGAGTGTGCCTGTAGTGTGGTCTCACTCTCTTTAATGTAAACATCATGGATGGCATTGGATTGTTGTGATTTCTGGCGGGTTTTCTGTTTTTTGGGGGTGTACTGTTGATGTGGACTGTGGCCATGTTGGTGGTGGTGGTGGCCATCTTGAGTCCTGGCTGGTACAGGCAACATGTGCTTGGGGTGTAAGGGGCCATTTTTAAGAGAGGCAGTGTCTGAGGCCTGCACTTATTTTGCCTACTTTTCATCCATTATGCCCAGGGGTAGTGAGTGTTGCATACTTGCATGGCCCTAGTCTTTCTGTGGGGTGTCTTCAATATAAACATCATGGATGGCATGGGATTGTGCTCATTTTTCTGTGTTTTGTCGATTTTTTGGGGTGTATAACTGAACTGATGTTCCTCTGTCTTCCATTGCTTTTAGGTGCACAAGACTCAAGAGAACCACCAGTGCCAGGAAGAAGTCCTGCAGCGGTGTGTGTGTGCAGCATAACGTCACGCGACGTCACGTCTGGACACAGACAACTCTGCAACTCGTGCAACTGCTGCCTGCTGTTCTGACCTGCTCTGAAGAAGATGGCCCCAAAAAAAGTAACCCGTAGCTCCTCTAGCAAGAACGGTGCCAGTAAGGAGCAGAAGAAGCAAGTTACCAAGGAGACTGGTGTGCCACCAGCCCCTTTTTTTGGGAGTAAAAAAAAAAGTATGCCTGCAGCAGCAGCGGGATCTGCTGGGGACCAAGCTGGCAGCAGCACCCCCGCTCCATTGGGCTCAGTGCCACCACCACCACCACACCAACTTAAGTCCAAGCCCTTGAGTGCTGCAGAGGCAGCCAGTATAGTTCTTCAATCACCATCGACCAGTGATGTTGGCTCATCGCAAGAAAGCAGCAGCAATGTCCCTCAATCAACACAGGTTGTTGTAGCTCATCTGACGAGTGTTGAACAACCACAGCCGCAACAACAATCACATGTGCAAGTACAAGCCCAAGTACATGTGGAAGGAGAGGCAGCGCAAGGAGATGCGCAAGCAGAGGTGCATGGAGGGTCACAAGTGCCCACAATAGTTGTTCCTCCCGAAGTAGGGGCACATCAGGAAATCGACAATCAAGGCGAGGTATCATTTGAGGAAGCCACTCCTCCTGATGATCCTTCATTGTCTTCCACACCCCTAGCAAGGAAGAGATCAAGGGTGGTGTCTACATCTTCTTCAAGCACACCTCCTTCTGATGATACGGATCAAACTCGGGAACCAGCACCACTGCCGTCTGAGAGTGAGGCACACCATGATCCGACAAAGGTAGTTAAGCGTAAAAGGAAGCTCGTCCAAAGTCTCAGAGTTATGGAGTGTGATGAGGCTCAACAAGAAGTGGCGGATACTGCTGCTGATGAAGACTCTGCCAACGACGACCCAGTCATCATAAAGGTCACTGCAGCCCCAGCGGGCATGCAGCAAACAGACATTTTGACCCTAGCCCGAAGAGCTGCTGAGCGTGATGATGATGATGTTGTCGATGAGGAGGCAGTGGAAACACCACAATCATTGGAGTTAAGTAGTACACCAACTCGTCCCGCTTCCATATTTCTTTCTGGCAAGAAGAGACCTCCATCCACCTCGACCTTAATTAGTGGCGGTGAAAGTGCACAACGTACAAAAGTTGGGCAATCCAGATCCTCCACTTCATCTGGCATTAGCTTCATGACCACCACCACCAGTATCGCCGCCTCCTCCAGGTCCCACAGACACTTCAAGTCCCCAGTTTGGGACTTCTTTACTGTTTGTCAAAAAAATCAAAAATTTGCCATTTGTACCCTTTGTAAGGTTGCAGTTAGTCGTGGTAAGCCAGGTACCAACTATGGTACCGGAGGCCAGAGAGGTCATCTTAGGAGACAGCACACTGTCCAATGGTTTGCGCACCTAGATGCGATCAAGAAAGGCCGAATTCAAGGAAACGTTGATGTTGCATCTGATGATGACGAGGAGGAAGAAGACGTGTCAAACACTTCCCTTACACCCAGTACCCCTGTCAGCAGCACACCCAATGTGAGGCACACTAAGAGTGTTGGAGCGAGTGAGACACCAACGCACAAAAGATCACCAGCGAGCAAAATTGGGTCAACGAAGTCATTATCAGCCCGTAAATGCTTGGTCCAGGGCAACATTAGAACAATGATTACTTCAGAAGTGCCATTTGAACGCAACCACCCACTGACGCATCTGTATAACACTAAGCTGGCTAAAATGCTAGCTGTGGACCTTCTCCCTTTTTCTTTTGTAGAAGCGGTAGGTTTTCTAGAATTAGTGGCAACGCTTTGCCCTAAATGGAAGGTTCCTAGTCGGTTCTATTTTGCCAGAGTTGCGGTTCCAGCACTACATGAAGATGTGCTGGAGGCGATTGGGGCAGCTTTGCAGAAGAGTGCTGTTCACACAATACATCTGACAACAGACATGTGGACCAGTGGCGCAGGCGCTGATTACATGTGCATCACTGCACACTGGGTCTCTTTTTCAGGTGTTAAAGCAAAGCTAAACGCAGGTGTTGACCCGGACAAAGTTTTCAAAGCTGCTCGGAAACATGCAACACTAGCCATGTTTGGCTTGGAGAAAAGTCACACATCCCAAAACATTTTGGACGAGTTTGACAAAAAGGTCTTGAAAATGCTATCCCCAAAAAAACGCCAGATTGGTTATGTTTCCACGGATAATGGCGCCAATGTAGTTAAGGCCATGGCGCTGGGTCGCTATTTTAGAGTGCCGTGTTTGGCGCACTGTATCAACCTGGTAGTTCAAAAATTCTTGAGTGATAGAGACAGTGCAGCGTTCGCGGTAATGGCCACCTGCCGCAAAATGTGCAACCATTTCAGCCATTCTTTTAAGGCCCGGAAGCATCTGAGGAGGCTGCTACTTCAAAGTCGAATACCAGTGAAAGCACTCATCCAGGAGGTGGCAACACGTTGGAACTCAACCTTCTACATGCTTGAGCGTCTGTATGAGCAGTATACGGTACTCGATCACTATTTCTTCACAGAGGGTACATCTCAGAAGGAGGACATGCGGATGGGTGCGGCGCAATGGGACATAGTTAAAAGCCTGACAGACATGCTTCATCCTTTTGAGTTCTTCACGCGTGCAGTCAGCCAGGAGGACTGTAATTTGGGAAAAGCTATCCCATTGTTGTGCATGCTGGAGCACCAACTGATGGCGGTGTCTTCTGAGTTTGAAAAAGATGAAAAAAAAAGACCATTTTATTTTGTCTGAGAAATTATTAGAGCGCCTACGTGGTGATGAACGTCTTCAAAAGATCAAGTCAGAACAGCATTACATTTGTGCTACTATTCTGGATCCACGCTACAAAAAGGCGCTGGCAGGCGAAGCATTCTTTCCTTTTGCTGATGCAGATGTTCAAAAGTACAAACATTGGTTAGCCTGGTCAGCCAAGAGGTTTGAAAAAGAACGGCAGGTTATTGAAGGAGAAGACAGTACATCAGCATCAGCATCAGCAGGCCATCCCCAGTCACAAGAATCCACTTCTGCACCTGTGGCTGGGGCACAAGTGACCTCTCAGCCGTTAAAGACACCGGCAAGTGGATCATCTGCACCACACACAATGACAACACTAACAGTGGCTGCGGAGGAGGATTGGCTAAGTTTGATGGGGTATGGTTCTCGAAAAAATGTCACAGGCACAGCAAAAAGTAAGCAAAGTGAAGGAACAGTTGATGACCTTGAGTCGATGGTGCAGGACTATCTGAATGACTCAACAGAGGTCTTTCTTAATGATGAGCCATTGCAGTATTGGCATGGGAAAAAACAATTGTGGCCAGAGCTCTCCAACCTGGCTATAAACTATTTGTCTTGCCCACTCGCAAGTGTGTCTTCTGAACGTGTTTTCAGTGCTGCTGGTAGCATTGTAACTCCCAAACGGAGCCGCCTCTCGCCCCAAAATGTGGAGCGGCTGACAATGATCAAGATGAATCAGCACCTCATACCACCAGATTACAAAGTACGAGAAAGCACGCCGCATGAAGACGAGGAGGACGGCAACGTAGATGAGGGGATTTGTTCTCTGTTCGGTGGCACTGACCTCATCCTGCCTGAATTCGCAGAGTATGGTGACGAAATCTTCTTCTTATTCCCTGACACCGAGCCCTGAAAATGAGACAATGAATCAATAACTTTCTTTTTCGTCCTTATTCACTTTTATTCCTGTGTGTCTCTCTTTCTTTGTTTTGTACAGTTAATTTAATTCAAACTTTAATCACCTAATCCTAAAAACAAGACCATCAGCAGAACTGTCTTCACTTGTTTGCTTATTGATTTGAAGGTGCCGCAGTCTACATTCCTCAGGTTCACAAGTTCTGAAGAACATGCTCCTCTATCCTCCTCCTCCAGACTGCGATTTCCCTCAAAGCAGAGTGCTGGATTACGCCCAATGAAGAAAGACTCAGCACTTGTGGGGGTGTTCTACTTCTTTGCGGGTGAGTTGACGGATTTGGGCCCATTGCTGTGAAGCTCTAATAATGGATAAAAGTGTTTTGGACCAAATATGAGGTGGAAATTTCTTGCCGTTTTTGCTGACTTGCTTGCCTTTGAGGTGCTCTTTGGCGGGGTTCCGGGTGTTTGTGGGTGAGTTTTGGGGTCTGGGAGCACTGCTGCGACAGTCTAATCTTGATTGCATTTGCTTTTCAGGAAATCCGTGGTGGAAAACAGGAGTTATGATGATTGATGATGACCTAGCTGCACAGCGCGTTTGGACCAGAAGGCCGAGAGATATTGTAAGTATGAGGTTTAGGTTTTTCGCTGTTTGGGGGTGTTGTCGCGTGGTTTTTTGCGGGTGGGTTGGCGGGTCTTGGCTGGGGCATTCCTGGGGCATTCCTGGGAAGGTCTAATGCCGGATAGAAGTGTTTTGGACAAAATCCTTAAGGAATAGCCTTTTTTTTGCTATTTCTTCTGACATCTTGCTCAATGTAGCGTTTTGGGGGGCTTCCTGCTGTTCGTGGGTGGGTTGCGGCCGGGGTCTCTGTCGAAGCACTGCTGCGACAGTCTAATCTTGATTGCATTTGCTTTTCAGGAAATCCGTGGTGGAAAACAGGAGTTATGATGATTGATGATGACCTAGCTGCACAGCGCGTTTGGACCAGAAGGCCGAGAGATATTGTAAGTATGAGATTTAGCTTTTTCGCTGTTTGGGGGTGTTGTCGCGTGGTTTTTTGCGGGTGGGTTGGCGGGTCTTGGCTGGGGCATTCCTGGGGCATTCCTGGGAAGGTCTAATGCCGGATAGAAGTGTTTTGGACAAAATCCTTAAGGAAAAGCCTTTTTTTTGCTATTTCTTCTGACATCTTGCTCAATGTAGCGTTTTGGGGGGCTTCCTGCTGTTCGTGGGTGGGTTGCGGCCGGGGTCTCTGTCGAAGCACTGCTGCGACAGTCTAATCTTGATTGCATTTGCTTTTCAGGAAATCCGTGGTGGAAAACAGGAGTTATGATGATTGATGATGACCTAGCTGCACAGCGCGTTTGGACCAGAAGGCCGAGAGATATTGTAAGTATGAGATTTAGCTTTTTCGCCGTTTGGGGGTGTTGTCGCGTGGTTTTTTGCGGGTGGGTTGGCGGGTCTTGCCTGGGGCATTCCTGGGAAGGTCTAATACCGGATAGAAGTGTTTTGGACAAAATCCATAAGGAAACACCAGTTTTGGCACTTTATGTAAGTTAGGGTTCGTTAGGGTTAGCCCTAGCAGCAGGATTGCATGTGTTTCGGGGTGTTCTATTGCAACGCAGTTCTGGGGTTTTAGAGCACTGTTGGAGCGATGCTGGCTATGGATACTTTTGCTTGCTTGCAAGTGGTTTGAATACAATCCACGGTCTGTATTTGGGCCTACTGTTACTTTCAAAGTACGTTTTGTCTCCATTTTTCTGCTAGGCATCGTTTTTGGAGATCTGATTGGGGGTCTTCTACATTTTTGCGACTGGCTTTAGTAAGGGTCTTGGTGGGAGCATTGCTGGGAAGGTCACATTTTGTTCTAAAACACAGTTTACAGTACACCTACCTTGAGGGGAAAGATCCGCTATAATATTTTGGCCATACTTATTTATCCTTAAAAAGGTGACTCAGACAGAGCACGCAATTTCAAAAATATTCTACTGTCTATTAGGGAAATCAAAGTGTGACTTTTTGCACCACACAGCGTGCATACCTTTTATTTATTTATCAGTGGTATTGTAATAGCAATTCCTGTTTTCCGTTCAATAATTACAGGCCGGGTTTCAGTCAACATCCGCCAGGCAGGCAGTGGACAGGGTGTCTTCTGTCAGTGGTCACCAACATTGATGGACGAAGCGTCAGCTGGAATGGAGGAGTGCCGCTAATAAGAGGAATTGTTTGCTGCATGCAACTTACTTACCAAATTCAACAGGACAACTCCAACAACATACAGAATACAGATACAGTATCCATTGTTTTCTTCTATGAGTGTGACTGCATGTGCTTAGCTTTAGTTTGTACCCAAAGATTTCTTTATCTTCAATTATTGTTTGTCCAGGCTGTGCTTTTTTTTTCTTCTCTCAACAAAACCTACCCAAAAAGAAACCCCCATTCCCATCCATTTTCCAAACCCTAACCCTCTTCCCCCGGGCTGTGTTGTTTTGCTTGATGTCTGACTAAAATGACATCAATAATTCCACACACTTGCTGGGGAGGATAAGGTCATAGCAACAGGCTGGTGAAGGAATACGAGGATATCTTCTAGACTTACTCAGCTTCAGTACTATATCTTCTAGTAGTAGGAGCCAATGTCAAATAAATTCAACGCAAGTACTAGTTATACTTGAAAGCAAATACTTTACCATTTGTTAGGCTACATTATGGCACTGTTCTAGTGTACTGTCACCTGCTATATTCTCGATCGTACCGTAACCGTTGTAATGCTACAGTAAGGACAAACCAGGTTTCGTTTTCTTTTTTTCCATAGGCATGCAACTGCCACTGTGTCACACCACTAGTACCACCGCAATGAGGAAATTTCACCCGCCCAGGATTGCCAACGTTAATCCCCATTTCACGTGGAGCCAGCCCTGGGCCTAGCCCTAATTTCTAACACAAATTACAGGTAAGATAAGCGTTTGGTGGGAGGTAGTATAATGGAGTATTATTTAGGACTAGACGAGAGATTGACGGTAGTACTACTAAAGTCCTACGACTGTTCAGGAAAACAAACTTACTGTTACACCCCCGTCCCCCACCCACCAGACTGAAAAGCAGTAAAAAACAGGTATGGTCAGATAAAGTTGAAAAATGCATATTTATGTAGCCCTAACAAAATAATCTCCCTCAAGACCCACCCTAACCCCAACGATTGTCTTTGAAAAGTCCCAAAAAGAACCCAACTCCCAAATCCCACCCCCCAAAAGTCTCTAAAAAAGGGCAAGGGACACTCCACTACTGGAGGGTGCTGGTGCATTTTGCGGCATGGGCATCATACTCCTTGCGGAGGGTGGCAAGCTCGAAGCGGAGGCCCTCTACCAAGTTCTTATAGTTCTGGACCTCCTGCTCCAGGTAGGACATTCGGACTCCTAGGCGGCGTTGGCGTGCCTTGCAGCTCCTGTGGGGGGCAGCTGGTCTTTCTGTTGCTTGGCGGTGGCGGTTGGCTTTGTTAGCCTGGCTCGGTCCCGCTGGAGCACTGCGCATGCTGGCGTCCCGTGGGGTCACGGAGGAGGATGCAGCTGTCCCAGTCGAGGATGTTGTTGTTGCACCGGTCGACTGCGTGTCCTCCTCCTCCTCCAGGGCCACCAGCCGCCGATATTCGGCGACAGTGGCATCCAGCCTCCGTTGCCGGGCCATTCGAGCCTGCTCCCTCCGTGATGTTGATTTGGAAGGAGCAACTATATGAAGAAAGAAAGACATAGTCTGTAACCAATGCTCCTTAGCATTAATAACACAAAGTGATTGAGCCGAAAGTTGGGTCACAGTACAAGTAGCAAATTGAAAGCACAGTACATAACTATTGAGGACAGTATCTATGTAACCTCCCACTTCTGCATCCTTGCTCTAACATTAGTGGTAGTTTAATGAACAAATTCTACGACCACTATGGACTTCCATTACAGTCGACTATGACAGTACACCAGTCTTATTCTTCTTCTTCTCTCTTGTTTAGGAAAATTGGTACGTTATCTTATGCAAGCCGGCAGAATGGCAGCACAGTGAACTTGCACCCGAGAAAAACAGTTGCACACCATGATGAGTGAGACAGACGTGCGTTACTGTACCGGTCCAGTACATGCAGGTGGTGAAGCTATTACTTTTCTATTACGGGTGGCACTGAGAATACTCTGTTACAAGGGCTACTGCTTAATTAATTTACCTTTCACCCTACAGTGCAAATGAGTACTAGAAAAGGAAAATGAACAAGCTAAATAATTTGATTATCTATCACTTCACATGGGACGTATTTGATGACATATGGGATGACTTTAGGTGCTTTGCTTAATATTGAGTGAACAGTGATACACCCACACATGAATGACGTACTACAACTAAACTAAAGTTATTAAGAGAGGTACGGAGTGTCCACCGTAATAACCAGATATATGCTGTGCTTGCAGTTGCAATACAAAGTACTGCTACTATTCATGGTAGTATTGGACACATTTACAATTTCTTTTCCTTGCCTTCCCTACACTGGAAAGGACGTGCGGGTGCGGTGGTACATGCTCTTCAAGGTAACACTTAGTTCATCCAGCGACCATCTACTCTCTCTAGATACACATGTGCTATCTAAGAGTCAGAGAATACCATGCTCCAGGAATCCATTCATTCAAAGTATACGCACACATACAGTTTCTGTTTCACCCACCCAGGCTGCTGTCCTTCCACCCATCCTTGCTTCATCATTGACCCAGCCATGCACCATACCATATTCTTTCCTTCCCAGCCACCTCGGGGGCCAAGCAAACACATATCGTTCTTCTTTGCCAGCCATCATACAATTTCGCGTCCCACTTACTTACACCCTTCTTTCGCTTTTCGTTCATCCCATCCATCACGATCATCTAAGAACTTATTGGGATTCTTCTCACCAAAAACTTCACAGCTAAGTCGAAGTACATTTCGAGGAGGCTACTACCTGGTTGATTTGTAATACACCCGTGCAGAAAGCACACTATGCAGTCTTCAATCTCAATAAGTAAGGAATATATAGCTTACCTGTCCCGCCACCACCGTGCGAACCCCCACAGGACCGTCCGCCGGCTCTTGCACCGCCTCCTACCCAGAGTCCTCCGAGTCCTCGCCCAACACCGCCACCTCCGCGCTGGCCCCGTCACCAGATGTTCCACCTACAAAGTACATTTAAGAATGTTAGAATACACCACTCACTACTATATAATATTTGGTCTAGGAGTAATAAAGAAATGTTAAAAAAACAGAATACAATGTAATAATTTGTGACTGTCTACTCTAAAGTAAAAATGTCCCTTTTTCCAGGGAAGGCTGTTGTCTTGCTGCACTTTTATGCACAACTGATGAATGCTTGCTTTTTATTTTTAACACGCACCACTTTTTCTCCTAACAGACAGAAGCGTGACTCCTAAGAACATGACCAGGATCAAGTTCAAACCAGGTGAGAGCTCGGCTCGACCACAAGAAATGTGTCCAATTAATCGTCAGCACTAAGCACTTTTCCGTTTTCAGTTAAATAGTTTTATGACAAAGTAGATTTTAATAAATGTGTTTACTTTTAATAAAGCTTTTAAACTTAAATAGACTCTGTGGTTTTTGGTCCTCCAGACTAGAGTGGATGAGCTAAAGGTTTTGGAATTTTTGCAAGCATGAGTGCCTCTGACACTTCTTGACTGTGACTCCGTACTCTTGTCCTGCGTACGATAATCTAGAGATCATTGGGGATCAATCATCGGTGACTTCGGGAGCTAAATGACTCTGCCACACTATCTAGTCAGTAAGGAGACAGTGCATAGAGCTATTGCTGAATAGAATGGGAGTACAATGGAATTGCCAAATGTCCAATCTTAGTTAGCTACACAGACAGACTAATAAGAATAATCTAGTAATACCACATGGAGTCATATTCGAGGCAGGATAAGAATTTATATCCAGTCTACAAGAAGATCAAAGACGATTTAGAAAAAATCGAATGAGGAACGCTAGGAAAAAATAGGTACTCTTTATTAAAATTTAAACTTACTGGGGCCAGCAAAGGAGCCCTCGCCTGCCCGATCCTGGCCTGCATCCTCCTGAACAGCACCCTCCTCCTGTGTCCTCTTGCCCTTGGGGGGAGCTGATGTACAACATGAAAGAAAGAAAGACCAGAAAACATGGATGAGATTTGTCAACCAAATCAAACATTTCAAAAGAACAATAACAAAATATTTTGGAGAAATAGCAAATAGATAGACAACTATTCCACGGGATCTATCTCATGTGGTATACTACGTTATTCGTATTGCCTGATTTGCGGACCGTTGACTTAGAAAGTTCCTATGTAACTCAATAAACAGACTACTAAAGAGGTTTGCCTAGGCCTGGCAGGCAGCAGTCCGCAGCACGCGAAGTGACAGACAAAGTCCATCCTGCTTGCAGATCAGTGAATACTCAAACTATCAATCCACCGACCACCGCCACTATTTCTTCTTATAGCCATGTGTCTAAAGAAAGGACTGGACTTCAGTCTGTTGGGGCTGATTTAGAAGTCCCTTGCGGCTCATTTTCCTCCATTGTTGCATGACTTTTGTGACGCAGCGGCAGAACAAAAGACTCGCCATGGTGTTGGTGCGGCGTATATATGCATCACGTTGTAAAGCCCTGCGCCATCAGGGGGCGTTCCGGCGCAAGGGAGGGCGTACCTGCGCAGGAACGAATCCTAAAAGTGGCTGAGGGAAATCTACAAGATGTCAATCAGTCACTTTTAGGACAATGATGCATGACTCAAACCCTGCGCGCTTGAAGCCGACGTACGGCTTGATGCAGCATTGGGGAGATAGGGTACCCCAGAGCATTGCTGAAGCTGCGCCATCGTTGGCACGCAACTCCAGCAATGCGCCGCCTTTACGGCACAGATGCGTAAGGCTTCTGTGACATTTTGGGCCAATGGGTGGTGGTGGCATGGCACACAATTACTGCCGCACCCCTGCTACTTTACAGGGATGCGCCGGTAATTGAAAATATGACCCTTAGTGTCTAGCATTACGCAGTTCTTATCTTTACACTACACTCATACATAATTTCTCAGGCCAATGAAATGAACACAAAATACAAAACAAATAAACATAGTAGCAAGCAAGGCTACTGAGAAGGAGAGCAGTGCACCTGAAATGCATAGAAGATTTTGAAATATAATTTACCTACAATGTAATCGGCAGCATTATTGCTCTTGGTAAAGAACAAAGATTTGCAAATGACAGAGCCGGATAAAACAGAGTAGTGATGAATAGCTACTACTACTCACCAAGCCCGGGGACCTCTACGCCGAGCGCGTCCAGCAAGTCCCGCTCCCGGTCCATGACATCTGTCCAGCGGTGGGTGGCCTGGTTATATGTGCGCCGGACCCCAGAGAGCTGAAACATGGCCCGGCACACCTTCTCCCACCGCTTCCGGCGCTCCCGGATGCCATAGCCGGTTGCGATCTTGCCGCCTCCCAGGATCGTCTTGGGGAGGCGGCGCTGGACGTGGAAGATGAGTGCGGCCACCTCCTCCGCGCTAAAGATCTCCCGTGGCACCACTTGCTCCCCCCTCAAACGCCCGCACGGGAGCCGGTCACGGGGTGCGGGACCCTTCCCCTTCTCAGGGTGCTTCCCGGCTCCCTTTACCATGGTCTGGGCAGAAATAAAGTTAAATGATAAAGAAGAAATAGAATAGTGAAGAAGAAAAGAAAAGAGTTTAAAAAAGTAGTTTAAAAGTAACTAAAAGCAGCAGAAAACACAAAAATATAGAGCTAGAAAAATAGAGGGATAGATTAATAAGTAAAATAGATCAAATAAACTTCAAACAAGCAAAGGATGGCAGAGATTCAGAGAGGATACAGAAAGCATGCCCAGAACCATAGCAATGAATGAGAAACAAGATGGCCGCGCCCGTTCCCGACCGCGTGGGTAAGTTCACGCGAGATTTTCCTCGCGAGCACGCGCGAAATTGTACTAGCGAGCAGCACACTTTGCGAGATTACACATAGCGGCCGGAAACGGAATTACGTCACGCAAACAAGATGGCCGCGCCCGTGTACGACCGCTAGGGTAACTTGGCAAACGTATAGCTACAAGCGCCTCGCGAACACGCACAAAATCACGCGAACATACACGTCGCAAAAAAAAATTAGTGTATTCGCAAGCATTCACGGCTTCCGAAATCGATCTCGCACGGATTCGCGCCCCAAAAAACGCGCGAAATTGCAGAAAAAACGATTTTTGCTAAACTGAAAGCAATGAGCAGGTGCAAAAGTTCAAACTTAACATTTGTAACATTCACTGTAGTGCTTCCTGAGGGGCCCCTCCAGAGTTTGCAACTATTCTATGACCCTGCTATGACCCAAACAGCAGGCTCATAGAATAGCTACAAGTAGACCATAAAGGTCCTGTGAAAAAAAATTTCACTGCAACAGAAAGCAAATTACAGATAAGGAAGGAAGCAGGTGCCAGCCAGACTGGAACTTTTTAAATAACTGACACATTAATCAACCCCAAATTAACTCATGGCAGTTGAAGTAGGGGAGGTGTGCTTGCTTTTTTCACCCCCCATAAACTACAGTGATAAACAAACCTAATGGGGGCAGTGAGGATGTACCAGAGGGTGGCATGGGTGTCCCAGAGGGTGCAGTGGTGAAACAGAGGGTGCTGTGAACCTGTGATGATAAACCAGACGTAGAAACAACATAGTCGCGGCCGTTGCGAGCCGAAAAGTAAGTTCGCAATTGCGAAATTGTCCCAAAATCGGCGCGAACGCGCGCCAACACAAAAAACGGGAAAATCCGCAAATCCGCGAGAGTTCGCGTATCTTCGCGGATTGCGAATCCGTAAATCCGCAAATTCGCGTACGCGAGATCCGCTAGATCCGCCCATGCTTAATATTCTGTCAATTTCAGAGGAGTTATCTCTGCCTATTCAGGTCAGTCTATTGTTGGCTCCTGTGAAGCATTTTACACCTGTTTCACAAATATTCAAATGCTAATTACTAGCGGTCAGAAGTGTGAGAACAAATATAAATGTAGCCTCCTGGAACTTCAGGCAAGGAAAATGTAGCTTTCTGTGAGCTATGTTTCCTTAATATTTATTAAAAATCCAACATCCCCATTGAATTACATTTTAATACCTATTAAACAGGATTTTTTATATAGTCCCAGTTCTGAGATACAGTATTAGGATTTTAATCTGTGCTCCGATTTTCTATATAGGATAGCTAGGCCTGCCACAGTGAAAAACAGTTTATGGGAGCTACTGACTGTAAGGACGTGTTAACCTTAATGTTCTGCATGCCCTACTGTTGAATGCTATGTACCCCACCTTGTGGGCTCCAAGACATACATAGGGGTGACTTAATAATAGTTAAAAGGGAGGTTTTGAACTGTCTGAAGGGTTTACTTTGAAAGGTTAAATTGCAGTGTTTCCACTGGAGCAGTCAGGCTACAATGAGAGGCCTAAAGACATGTTTTACTCTGTCACTGTAGTGGATGGCACAATAGGTGCTGCAGTCCATGAATGGCATTTAACTTTGAGGCTATGGGTACATTTTGCGTGATACAGTAGTGACTTCAGAGTGAAGTGCACAAAGCTCTAACACCATAAAAAAATATATAAGTAAAACAAACACACAAAAAGCCTGGGGTGACCATAAAGAAAACAAATCAGATTTCTTGAGTGAACGGACGTATGCATATAGACATCTATCAAGAGCATAGCTTTCCTTGTTTTAAACTTTTATTTAACCATACAGGCAAACATTCTTCAAGTGTCCATTGCACTTTGAACAGCATAAGACATTTGTGTTGAAACTAAGGTAAGTTCACCCCCAAAAGAACAACTACACTATTTGAATAGCCTGTACCTGGAAACCCTTCCACATTTTGGTTCTCTCAGAGCCAGGTTTCTTGGAACATAACAACGTGCTACGTCTTCAGAATTCCATTTAATGAATGATCATTTAAAGAACGTTCAAAACATGCTTCACCAGATTAACAGCAGGAGCTACAGCGAAACACCTGTCCCAATCCATAATCATTCAAAGAGAGGGTTGAAACTGCCCCATCCAACAAGTCATATGTATTTTGAGACAAAGGAGAGAACATCAGGCTTTCGATGCCTTTTTTTTAAATTCCGTTGCACAGACCAATCCAAAGATTGTCTGATTTTTCATTATGCCTAGTCTCATTCTCCCTATCCTTCTTTTAATTTGATCTATAAGAGAATTGATTTTGAAAGGGTCTTGTATAAACCATTTGATTTGCAATCAGTCCTGCATGACAGGTCAACGTGGATTTCGATTTCTCCTCCGCTGCATGTATATCAGTTTTTGGAACAATTACTCAGCCTACTGAATGTAGACTTTCTTTGGCTTTACAGAGTGTCTGCACTATACATGTGGAATAGAAAGAGAGATTTGTTGCCTCACTCCCTATCAATGATTTAACAAAATAAACTGTATCCATATTTTCTGATTTTATGTCTGCTAGGGTCAAGAATGAGGAAGTTTTAAATGATTTAGTGGTAGAAGTTTCTTAGCCCACTTACCTTTCCTATTTCTAGCTAAATATACAAACCGCTATTTCTCTAATATCTCTAAGCAATGAGCTGGGCGCCTCAGTAGCTGCATGTAATTCAAAATTGCCAACCGTAGGAGTCAGTCTCAAAATCATACTTCTTACCTGATTTCTCACTCTTTTTATTACACTTTTCTATGAATTGCATGTAGATTTTTTATTTTACCTTTCTGCTGTGACCTCCCAAAGGCAAGGTTGTACTGAAAGGACAATTTCAAACAACCGTAGGATTGGAATCTTTTTCACCAGCATGGGCCGGTGGAACGCATATAATTTACACCTTCTACAGCTTTAGAAGCATTTTGACTTAAATATGAGGACTGATTTTGTTGACTTATATAACAACAAAGGTTTCAGGAATACCATAGAGAGTCTTATGTATTAGAAAAAGAGCATACAACAAAGTGTTAGAAGACAGGGAGCTATGATTTTCAATAGATGAGACTGAGGTATTATCGCTTAGATTATCTAAATTTTGTGTGAATATAATAGTGGTGGACTCTCGTATGATTCCAAGTTTGTTTTTTGAAGTTTTTCCCTGTGTATATTTGTATCATGGATAGATATCAGAGAATTATCAAATCAAAGGGTGGATAGTCATGGATTACTTTCATTCAAATGAGAACATGGTTCACTCAACATATTTATGTATTACGCATATTCATCTGAATCAGCCAAATGAGGATTTTTTTTAAATTACTTTTTTTTAAATAACTTTGTAACATATTTATCAAAGGAATATGTTGGAAAATGTTTGGCAACAAAATTACTAACCGACTTAGCAAGTGGATAGGGGTCAAGTCCCTCCCTCTAATTGCATCAATTAGGTTTTGAGCAACTTTTCCCTCCTGTTTTATTGCGGGAAGAGATACATCGTCTCCCAAGCCTAAAAAAGGCTGAAAGTTGAAGAATGTTGAGCTTTTATTTCTATATAATTCAAAAGTAGAAAATACAATAAAATAGATTATTCAAACCCAAAAGTTGTTTAGAAACCTCGTAAGTAAGGGATGAATTCAGATCACCAGGTTTGTACAATTTGCATACTTCCTTTAACCTTAAGAAAGACCAATAGGCAGTCATTATTCAAGGAGAGAGCAAACAATCACATTTTCATAGTACAGAAATTAGATTGATAAAGAAAGTCTCTACGCTGAGCACATTGATAACCAATGACATTGTTGTGTGGCGTTTTAGGCTCCGAGTGAATTTTCCCGATTCATGCCCTTAGATAGTTACAATTCACATTGCCCTTATATAGGCATAAAAATCATTCCCTTATTTAGACATAGCCCATGCAGACCAAATACAGGCATGGCTACTTCCACCCGTACCAAACGTCACAACGATTTCTTGGAAAATCGGTTTAAGTTGTTAGGGAACTCCCCCTTGCTAGAATATTGATTTATCCAAGAACTCATGTACTTTGCAAAGAACAACTATTCCCCAGGGGTTCTTTTCTGACATTATTATGCCCGACTTTACGTCAAACTATAGCATTCCTAGACACCTTCCAGGTATAAATATACCTTCACTTGCTCTAGCAAGACGCTGTGGTTCGGAGCAGTTCGACTATCTACTTGCCTGACGCAGCTTGCTACAGCAAGTGCCGAAGGAAGCCGACCCTCCAGCTGACGCACTGATCGAGAGGCTGCCTTTCTCTCGCTGAGAATCCAGCTCCATTGTTTCCAAGCTCCTCTTGCGGGGTGTAGGGGAAATCGAGTCCCGAGACAGAGATACCAGACCTCCTTCATTCTAAACTAAGGTATGGAGCTGATTAGAACCTAAGAGAAATCTTGGATAGATTCTTGACAAAGAAAACTAAACCTAGGCTACACAATACTTACTTCTTCCCTCGTACTAGACTTAGGTTAGGTACACTGGGGTAGGCGTATTGTAGAAGCACCAGTTGAGTATTTTAGTCATTGTTATTTATGTATGTATTTTTATATGGCTTTGAAACCAGACAATGCTCTTACAGTATTATTTTATAATATTGTTCTCGCTGTACGCATTATACTTTGCAGCCTGGATTACGATTGTAGCAGTTCATTTCTTTTGCATGAGAAATAAGACTGGTCAATAAATCCTTTTTGTTGAAAACGCCCGTCTCTCTATTTCTCTGCACCTCTGTAGAAACGAAGCATGCACGATTGACTGAGTGAAATACTTATCTATTGTTTCCGTGACTCTAGAGATATATTTCTTATTCTTGGGAAACAAAGTTGTCATGTTTATGCGGTTGTCAGAAACGAATCCCTTCTTGTGATTTCGAGAAAGTTTCTAGTGACCTCTGAGCTAGCTGGCACTCACTATTAAGTTTAATATATTCGAGACCTAGTCGACCTCAGTCCTACGTCTAATCTATAGGATATATTATTCCAATGCGCAGAGCCTATTGGGATTATAGGAACTACACTACAAAGTGCCCAACGTTTGGTAAGGCACTAATTTAACGCTAGATACTAGAGTAACTCAGTCGTGCTTTTCTCAGAGACCCCTTTTTCCCGTAAAATACTCCAATAGACGTCTGGAGTGGGTAAAAGGATAAAATATCCGCCATAACTGAGTAGGACGAAAATCCTATGTATTCGTTTTTGGTTTTGTTCAACGTTGAAGGATACAGTGTTCCAAAATATTGTGCACCTTATCTTTGTTTCCTTGAAACTTGTTCTGCAAACTTTTAGTCAACAAAATGAGCAACACCGAGAACGGTGGAGCTGCGGCTGATCCAGCTCCTGCAGCTTTTGACGTAACAGGCTTTAATGAAGCCGACAATGATGCTATAATCATCCCAGAAAATTTAAGGAAAGCCATCACTATAAAACTTATAAAAAATGGCCTATCATCAAGAGGTAGTAGGGTAATTTTTGTGATTGAGGCACACGAATATCGTCAAACAGAGGTATTCTATTCGTGGATTATCTTCCCTGAAGCAAATCCAGTAACACATGTGTTTCACTTTTACAAAGAAGAGGAACCTCCAACGGAATACATTCCTTTCGAGGAAGTTGAAATTCCACTAACTTACCAGGACCATGCACTCTGGTTTAAAGGCGCCCTACAACATATAAATCACATTACCAGGCTCTGTCCACTACGTAGACCAGGAGCAACATAGCTAGTATTATCCAACTATACACCACATCCTGCCATTGAAAAAATGTCAAGTGCGGAACTATTGGTTCAACTAAAACAACTAATCAAAATACATAGACAATTGGTTCAATATGTCATGCGGACTCTTAACAGTCCAACCTCCTATAAGGATTCCACAACGCACCCCTTACCAGGGGAACACAAATAAAATTACACCACAGACTATACAATCAGTCATTGGTAAGCTACCAGCAAAAAGGGAACAAATTCCATTCTGGATAGCTAAAAAAATTACTGAAATCGAGGCAGTATTTCCTGATACTACCACTCAAGAGAAACACAGGATTTTAACAATCTGCTTACCAATGGGGATCAGACCACACCTGGAGGACTCCAACACTTAGGGTACAGTCTTTGCTGTAATCTACACTAAAACACATGGTGTTCCGTCTATGGCGGTAATACCAGACGTCCTGAAACAGATTCAAAATGAATACTGGGCAGAGCCTGCTTTAAATTTAGGTATGAAATTACTGAAATATTTCAAACAGGTCTCAACAATAATATTAGCTAATATTAAAGTTGAGGCAGCATCCGTGGCGAGCCGCCAAAAGTTAAGAGAATTTGATGTAACTGAGCAACCCCAAGAACTGGCCAGAATAATTGAACAATCCTATGAAGAACTAGGTAGAGATAGTTTGGTTGGTAAACCAGTGAAACCCCAACTGACTGAAAGTCCTGAAAAGGTCTTTATTAAAAACACTCTTACTCTTCTGAAAAAGAAATGGGAGAACACTAAACAAACTTCTAAAGAAATGCGTTCGGAATCCAGAGGTAGGTCTCCTCAAAAAGAGCCCTCTGAAAAGAGGTATGACCTCAGGAATAGGGATAATTTGAGAAAACCTGATAGATATCAAGATAATGATACACGTACCTCTCGTACCTTTCAGACTTCATCACAGAAATCCGGAACAAGAGGACATTCAGAACACAAGGAAGAACGTGTGAAATCCAAAGACGATCAACACGTTCCAAAAAATAAGAAAACCCAATTCACCAAAAAGAAGGTAGCAGGTCTAAAAATCAGACATGCCGAGGATCTTGAGGACACAACTCAAGAACGGGGAGTGGGCTCAAACAATGTTGGACAGCGCAGCAGAAGTCACCATAGCTCGTAAGATCTTGAAGGATCATCTGGAGACAGTGGACTTGAATGAGTACATCCAAGTTGAAACTGCAGATACCAGGGTTAGTGTACCCCATACGTTATATGAAATAACACTCCCACTGGAGGGGGACATAACTAGAAAAATAAGAACACTCTTTTGGGAGAAGCTCTCTAAGGGTTATGAAATTCTTCTGACTGAACAAGACATTCGCTATTTCTAACGGTTTCTTCTGTCAAAACATTGCACCAGAAAGTAGGTATTTGACCGCTTTCTCAATTATGGGGACACAGCGTCACTTCTGTTGTCTCCCCCAGGGATTTAAGAATAGTCCAGGGTTATTTTCAGCTTGAGTAACAGAGTTACTACAAACATATGATGATGAGGCATTACCTTATGTCGATAACATCTATCTAACAGACGATGAATTGGACAGGCACTTGAACAGAGTAAATACCATTATACTAGGTTTCGCCTCTGAAGGGTATAAATTCAACTTTAAGAAATCTCGAATTGCCCACCTCAACATCCTTTTTCTAGGATACGAATAATCAAGTGAAGGCAAAAGTCTGGCAGTAAACTTTCTAGAGAAATGTGCGCTGCTCCAACCTCCAAAAACGCTGAAAAACGTAGTCAATTTAAAGTTTCCTAAATTTCAGAAGAACATACATTCTAAATTATGCAGAAAGGGTTAAACCTCTCTACTAATTAATCAAACCTGATTTCAAAAGTTAATTGGACTCAAAAACACACTGAAATTTTGCGTTCAGTGCAAACTGACATGTTAGCAACAACACATTTACAAACACATGTAAACGTACGCAACCTTGTAATCCGAATCTTTCCAGGAAAATGCGGATTCACGTACTTAACCTTTAATGAAGGAGAAAAAGTACCCATAGCTTCTAAATCACACTTGTACACACAAGCAGAAATGAAATTCACTTCTACAGAAAAAATTCTGACAGCGGTTCAAATTGTAGTGGCAAAAGAGAGAGCCCTCGCACAGGGTAAGCGCATAATGGTCGTTACTCCTGTACCTGCCTTAGAGGCAGTAACAAAAGCGAGCATTCCGAATGCAAACGCTTTAAATCCGAGATGGATACAATGGGTTAATTCTCTTGCTGCAACAGACGTTGAATACGTTTTTGACCCCTACTTGAAAACACAAGAATTTCTACAATACAAACAAGAATGTCCTCTGCCTACTGAGATTCTGCCTCTAGAACAGTACGAATGTATAATTTATACAGACAGATCAGCACAACCCACAATTGGGGGTGAACAAGCTTATAATGCAGCGTGCGCGATTGTTAAAGGTCGCTGGCGCGATGGTAAATTCAGACCTATGGTCACAAAAACTCAATCTCTAGGAGATTGTACAGCTCAGCGAGCTGAACTACAAGGCATTCAAGATGGCTCGTGACAATACTAATCGCGAATTCCCCACACTGATAGTGTGTGATTCCTATTATTGCGTTCAATCTTACAAAGTATACTTGCGGAACTGTATTCAAAATGGTTTCAAAGATGCAAAAGGTGGCACAATCAAGCATAAGTTGCTTTGGGAACAAGTAGTTCAGTTACAAAAAAGAACTACAAAAAGCTCACGTAATCCATAGGGTAACTACACAAAATATTGAGTTAAAAATATCGACTTACATAAATATCGACTTCAAATTATAGAATGGACAAAATATCGAATGGACAGAATATAGTCAACAAAAATATCGAATTTAAGGTAAGTAATGTAATATCGATTTTTATAAATATAGAAAGTCAAAATATCAAAGTATATAATATAGGTTATTAAAATATATCGAATTTTTAATAATATCAATTTTTTAAAAGTTTTTTGTATGTTAGTATATGTGTGAAAAGTGTATATTTTTTTGTAATTTATTTTAAGTAATTTATTTTATGTTATTTAATTTTTGTGTAATTTAATTCTGTAGCGGGTTGTGGGTTTATAGGGGAATAGGGTGGGAACTAATTTAATTATATTAAATAAAATATTAATTTTTAGAAATTATTAATTATTTGTAATTTAATTTTGTGTTTTAGTTATGTAGCGGGTTGTGGGTTTACAGGGGAATAGGGTGGGAAGTAATTTAATTGTAATTAATTAAATATTTTAATTTATTTATTGGTATTTATTTTGAATAAATTGGTAATTAATTTTTAATTGGTAATTAATTAATTTTTAATTGTAATTCGTTTTTATTAATTGATTAATTGATAATTATGTGAATTGTATTAATTTATTTTCCGTAGCGGGTTGTGGGTTTATAGGGGAATAGGGTGGGAAGTTCCTTAATTGTAATTAATTAAATATTGTAATGTATTTATTGGTATTTATTTTGAATTAATTGGTAATCAATTTTTAATTGTTAATTAATTGTTAATTGGTAATTAATTTGTATTAATAGTTAATTAATTTTAATAAATAATATGTATTTGTTTTTTAATTGATTAATTATTGTATTATATTAAATTGGTAATTACTTTTAATTAATTTTTCATTGGTATTGATATATATTTTTTTAATTAATATATTAAATATTTACTTTTCCTACTGCTAAGCTCACTGGAGTGGGAATAGTAATTTTTAACCTTACGCTATCCAACGCTTTCCCTACTGTTGCACTCACTGGAGTGGGAATAGTAATTTTTACCCCTACGCTATCCAACATTTTCCCTACTGTTGCACTTACTGGAGTGGTAATAGTAAATTTTACCCTCCCGCTTTCCTATGGTAAAAATATTGTATGTTTTTTATTAATTTTATGTTAATATGTATATATGTTTTAAAAAATAAAATTGTATGTTTTTTATAGCTTAAATTAATTATTTTATAATTTTAAGGTTATTTAAGTATTTTTAAGTGTGTTTTAGTTAATTATTTTTAATATTTCATTTATTTTAAATTACTTTTAAGACATTTACAAAAATTCGATATTTTGACTAACTATATTTTTTTAACAATATTTTTGATTCGATATTTTTGTACTTACCTGTTTGTAGATAGGAATTCGATATTTTATCCTCGATATTTCTGTAAGTCTATATCTTTTAACTCGATATTATTTCAGTGATCCAATCCATACAACGTGATGGCGTTCACGTTGCAGGGAATTCATTGGCTGATGAAGCCGCGAAGGCAGTTGTGCAAACGGCTTCCGTAGCTGCAATCACTCGTTCAAAAACTAAAGTAGATGGCGAAATAATGCAAGCTGTCAATGCATCAAGCAAAGACAGTGGTAAAACATTACCAAAAGGCATTCCACTCAAATACTCCTACATAACTGATGCAAATAATGTTCTGTTTGCTCGAATCCCTGGAGTGGGGGATAGAGTAATTCCAAACATGAAATATAGATTAGGACTAATCTTAGCAGCACATGAAGTGCTCACTTCTGCACATGCAGGTGTTTCTGCCACAGTGTCATTATTAAAACAGAGATACTGGTGGCCGCGCATGAGGAAACAGACCAGAAACTATGTTTTGGAATGTGAAATCTGCCAAAAGATGAAAGTCTCCACAGTGAAACGTCCTGCGCAGACGTCCCTGTTAATTTCAGACAAACCATTACCTTGCGTTTACCTGGACCACTGGGGTCCCTTACAGAGGGATGGTAACTATAAATATATCATGGTCGCAGTGAATTCCTGCTCAAGATTCATTTGGATGCGGCCTCAGCGCTCGGCTGACGCACAACCTGTTATAAAAGATTTGCAAGTCTTTATCGGTACATACGCAATCGGCACGCTACATTCTGACCAGGGTTCTGCGTTTAGCTCAAAGGCTTACAAAAAGGCCATGGCCAATCTGGGTGTTGCATTGCGGTATTCTAGTCCATTCCAACCTGAGGGAAATTCGATTGTGGAAAGAAAAAAACGGGACATACAGCAATCTATAACAGCTAGGGTATTAGGCTTCGGTGACGGGTGGGTAAGACATCTAATAAGTGTCCAACGTAGTCTTAACAATCTGCCAAGAACTTCACTAGGAGGAATCACTCCATATGAAATCCTTTTTGGAACTAGAAGGATTGTCCAGGACCATGATCGTCACACTTCAGTAGTAGAACAGAAACCTTTTGATATCAAAGAACGTTTGGCTGTTTCGCAGGACTTGAATGAAACAAGGAAAAGTCAAAGCAACACATTGCAGAAGCCAACGACCATTGAAGGGAAACCACCCGTCCCAGCAAGGCCTGCCTGGATTCCAAAGATTGGGGATATAGTCAGAGAAAAGATCAGGAATTTGGGCCTTCTTACAGACAACCAGTACCTGTCATAGCAATCGACAGATCAAGAACAGTGTTACTGCCGCCCCTTGCTGGAAGAAAGGAGAACAGGTTTGTGTCGATCGACCTGGTAAAACCACATCATGTGGCCGATCATAAGTAGTGGTCCAAGTGGACTCCAAAGATGTAGCAGACGACCAACTCTGGCTACTATCCAAGAGGTTCAAACTGAGAGACTGATCACCTTTGAAGAATATGCAGTGCGAAAAGAAGGACTATGCAACACAGCCATGGAACTTGTACCTCTTGAGACCCAAATAACAGTTCATCAAGAAACGCCTGTCTACAATGATATAGCATCTGACTATACTAATATGACAAGTCATCAAGTAGTTCTAGCGATTTCAACTAATCCTGATGCAATCCCTATAATTGACAGAACTGGCTCTGGCTATTTCATTAACTTTGATACATTTTCCGAGGATCCTAGTGAACCTGAAACGACGCCAGTAAAAAGAACTTTCAAAGAACAAGCTACAGAACTTTTTCATCAACTGGAAAAGACTTATCTGGTTTCACCATGGATTGAACTTTGGATTGTGTTGGGTGTACTTTTTCTTCTACTTTGGTTGACTCTTGTATTAACTTTGAGAATGCTGATAAATGGAAAATATAGTAACAAGGACACAGTAAGTAAGAACATCAACTTACTTCTCAAGCCACACAAATCATCTCATCGTGAGCAAAGAGACTTGTCATCAGTGAACATCACAGCCGTTCCTATACCTGGTGATATAGCTTGGGCCATAACTGATTATGACATCTTTGGTCCTGCAGAGCTGTTGACGATTCCACACCAATTCAAGGTTTCCTTGAGTGACTTTGTTTCATCTAGTACCTTTTCTGATGATTGGGACTTTGAGACTGTTAATAATATGATGTCAGACTTAAAATGTCTGCAAAATTTACGAATCATGAATACTTAGAAGATTCATCAGATTATGAACAAATGTATTGTTATAATCACCATGCTCATCATTTCTTGCACAAATCTGCAAATCCTAGAAATGTACTAACTTATAACCAATGGGAACATTGTCCTACGCCACCAAAGGGTAGCTCAAAAACATTTTATGACAAATTTCCATACTTTTCAGGTTTTAATGTTTCAAATCCAGAAACATTTTACTTTAGAAATGTCAATAAGACAGGAATGAAGATAATGCTGACTAATGCTAAGTAAATTTATTCTGCGGCCTTCTATGCTCAGCTGTCTACATTAGGTTTCGACTTTTGGAAAGACAACATTGAGATGAAAACTGTCTGGGGCACAAAAGACTGGCAGGTGCAGGGACTAGAAGATTTATTTAGAGCCTGCATCATCCCTGAACAAATAATGTTTTTAAATGACACTGTTCAACAGACATCTTGTCTTGGATTAGGTAAGATAAAAGATTTAAACAATCCGTCAATACATACACCTACACCTGATAGCAAAAACACTACAGAGGGGGTGGTCGGCGTAAAAATTATTTTACTTAACAACAGAACAAATCCTGATTGGAAAAAAATGGTTAATCTGGCCCACAGACACAAACAACTGTCAAGATAGATTCCTCAATAAGACACAAGGGTTCACATTCACTAGGCCAGATCCAAGATATGTCCAGAGACAACATCCAGGGTTAGTAACATCATACAGTGAAGGAAAACTGTGTCTTGAGTGGCTACAAAAATCTTCACTAAGAGATGTAAAAAACATTTATCTTTACTTAAAGATGGCGTTGATTTAAGGAACTTTTTACAAGGACCTAACAAACTGCTCCCTTAACGTTTTATATATGCCGGTATCTATGCTATTTATAATGAGGTTCGGAAAATTACGCAAGCAGAAACTGCAGAACGAATACACGAAATTGATTGCCTTAATTTAGAGAAATCTATCTCTGTAGTTGACAATCGGTTAACGACTCTGTCATCCAGAATATATTCTTTGGACAGCATAGTATCCTCTGCCATAGACATAATGGAACAGGACCTGATCATGTTGCAACATGGTCAGTCACAATTGCGTTCTATAATGCTATTGGGCTTGACGTTATACAAAACCTTTGTTCAGGCTATGTGCCTTGGCGTCTAATCAATACCATGTCATTGTTTTCTGAATTTAACCTTACAGAGAAACAAATCACACTGGCACAGAGGGGAGCAGACTATACGGTGCTGAGCATTGAAAAACTGGAAAAAGATTACCATTTACTGTTTCTGAGAAACCAGCAACAGAATGGATAATACACGGTACAATCACTCTGCCTGTTATAATTTTCCATTTTCAGTATTGCTTAAAACATATACCATGAGGCGTATATGAAAGGTTGGGTAAAGAATACATCAAGACATCCTGGGATTTACCTTATACACACAGATATTGGAGTGGAGGAAAAGAAGTGTTTCTTAGTGGTACACATTGTGAAAACTCACTAGGCGGTTCACTCTTATGTCAGGGTATTAATTTACACGGGGCCTGCGATGGTTGCTCGCACAACTTATCCTGCCACCTGCAAGGTTCTCCAGCTGCAGTGATTGATCCAATTTTTAGGCAGCTTTCTAATGGAAGTTACATTATGTTGAATGATCACAGCTGCAGTGGCATGTTGTCAGGAACACCCTATCTGGTGAGTGTGTCAGCCAGGGTCACTTGCTGTATGCAAGTATTGTTTCCTAAAACCAAGACAGACGGGGAATAGCCGTTATGGCCTTCACTGAACATCTCTTCTATAAAAAAATATACTTTAAGCAGAATGAAAGCCATTCTTTTACAAAAAACTGCGCAATTGACCTCGCCCAAAGAAACGTATGATCTGCAAGTCGCAAGGACTTCTGCAGAGATACATGCCCTTTTATCAACAAATTGCCCTATACATTTCTCCGAAATGTTAGGTCGTATCTTAAACATGTCTGATACCAGTGGTATTGTACATGTGTTTAAGACAATTTTTTAGGGACTCTTAGCACCCTTTGAAGCAGTCCTAGGCATTTTTCCAAACTTGGTGCACTCTGTGTTCGGCGCACTGCCTCTCCTTTTGGGACTCGTAGCAGGGATACTATTTTTGCTCCTTCTGCTCCGATATGGCAAGCCAACTTACCATCGACACCCAGATCACTTTGGAGAACACCCTCCTGGCAATGAAGTGTTGTGAGTTCATGATACAGATTCTGGAACTTACTAGTTTGAGAGCATACCACGTGGTTTCTATCATTCAGACCAATCTGGCCAGATTGCATCTTACCTGTTCGATGATGCCTGCTATGTGGAGAAGAATGCGTGCTGGACATCTGTCTAACACTCCCATCAGTCCTGCCAATGGAAGTTGATACTTTGCTTGGACTAGTAACGGCTCATGCACTGTGTTGTCCCCAGCGGCTACCAATCCTGATGACGGCATTCGTTGAGATCTCACAGACGCAACATGCTAACGGTGAGATACGTGGTGCAACAGGCGCACAAGTACCATCTACTTCGAACATTACTTATACGACTGACGCTGACGGCGATGCTTCGCATCTATGTGCTATTGATCTGCTTAACGAGGTAGTCCAACTTTCACCTACAGTAGTAGACAAATTCATTACCAGCTTAGAAGATTTGATGTTTTCTCCTAACAATGACACTGACTCTTGAAGTTGTCACACAGTGTTCTGTGAGACTCTGAATTTGACCTTCATTTTTTCAAAAACAAGCTTCTAATTTGGATCTTTTTTTTTTTTTTTTCAATGATCAGACTTTTTTCCGAATTTGTATTTTTTCTTTTTAGCACAAAGTAATCTGCTTAAAGTAGAACTATTCTTAGAGAACAAGAATTCTTTGAAAGACTTCCAAGAGACAATATTTGACCTTGTCCACGCTCAAAATGTTTTATATATTCTGCCATTGAATGGTCTCGACTTTTTTCTTTTGTATTTAAGAGCCATTTCATAAATGTATTTTCGTGATTCATTCGGATTGCATTTTCAAATGTCATCTATATGCTTTGAATGAAACATTGCTTTTAAAATGCGTACAGCACAAATACTCTTTTCGTGTACAACCAGTACCAATACATTTTTATGTTTTTTGGGTGGGGTTTAACACATCATATTTAGATATGTTTTAAATGTGTTTAGAACTTAGTAATGTCGTACATAATAAAGTGGAGTGGGTGTTGTGTGGCGTTTTAGGCTCCAAGTGAATTTTCCCGATTCATGCCCTTATATAGTTACAATTCACATTGCCCTTATATGGGCATAGAAATCATTCCCTCATTTAGACATAGCCCGTGCAGACCAAATACAGGCTTGGCTACTTCCACCCGTACCAAAGGTCACAACGATTTCTTGGAAAATCGGCTAAAGCTGTTAGGGAACTTCCCCTTGCTAGAATATTGATATGTCCAAAAACTCATGTACTCTTGCAAAGAAAAACTATTCCCTAGGGGTTCTTTTCTGACGTTATTATGCCCGACTTTACGTCAAACTATATCATTCCTAGACACCTTCAAGGTATAAATATACCTTCACTTGCTCTAGCAAGACGCGGTGGTTCGGAGCAGTTCGACTATCTACTTGCCCGACGCAGCTCGCTACAGCAAGTGCCGAAGGAAGCCAACCCTCCAACTGAAGCACTGATTGAGAGGCTGCCTTTCTCTCGCTGAGAATCCAGCTCCAGTGTTTCCAATCTCCCCTTGCGGGATGTTTGCAAATCGAGTCCCGAGACAGAGATACCAGACCTCCTTCATTCTAAACTAAGGTATGGAGCTAATTAGAACCTAAGAGAAATCTTGGATAGATTCTTGGCAAAGAAAACTAAACCTATGCTACACAATACTTACTTCTTTCCTCGTACTAGACTTAGGTTAGGTACACTGGGGTAGGCGTATTTTAGAAGCACCAGTTGAGTATTTTAGTCATTGTTATTTATGTATGTATTTTTATATGGCTTAGAAACCATACAATGGTCTTACAGTATTATTTTATAATATTGTTCTCGCTGTACGCATTATACTTTGTAGCCTGCATTACGATTGTAGCAGTTCATTTCTTTTGCATGAGAAAGAAGACTGTTCAATAAATCCTTTTTATTGAAAACGCACGTCTCTCTATTTCTCTGCACCTCTGTAGAAACGAAGCATGCACGATTGACTGAGTGAAATACTTATCTATTGTTTCCGCGACTGTAAAAATATATTTCTTATTCTTGGGAAACAAAGTTGTCATGTTTATGCGGTTGTCAGAAACGAATCCCTTCTTGTGAATTCGAGAAAGTTTCTAGTGACCTCTGAGCCAGCTGGCACTCACTATTAAGTTTAATATATTTGATAGAGACCTAGTCGACCTCAGTCCTACGTCTAATCTATAGGAAATATGATTCCAATGCGCAGAGCCTATTGGGAATATAGGAACTACACTACAACATGGATTCTATGAGTTTTTGGTGTAAACGAAGAAATATGATGAGAACATCTGGTAGAGATCACTTACCACCTCCCCTGGTTTAGAGTACTCCAATCTGCCGCCACCTCCACCCACAGAGAGTTTATTTCGGAATTTTGAGTTATTAAAAAGTTACTGAAATTTAGGTTGGTAAAGTAGCTGGGGTGACTTCCGGATATTGATGTGGTAGCGGAAAATATTGTGAAGACCTTGGTGGGGATGTGGAATCCTATCTACATCTAGATAGAGAGCGCCTGGGAGACATGGAACAGTATTCCCGCTGGGTGATCCGGGAATCCGAGGACATCGGAGCCGGTGAGGGTGCCCGGGACAGGATGGCGAGTCAGAGTGCTGGGGCCCGCTCAGGGGAATGTGGTGGCAGTAGTTTTCATGAGGAACAACATCCCGGCAAGAGCGGGTTAGATAGTGTTTTGCTAGTCCCTGGGCAGCACAGAATGGTTGGGTGAATTATTTGAAGCAGTGACTGGGGTTAAGATGAGTTTTTCAGTCCTGGACTCCCTTTAACATCTTGGTGCAGTCCGGGTATTTTTTAAATCCTTTTTCATCGCGTATCACTAGCTGCCAGCAATATTGTTGCACCAGGCTGCTGATTTGTAGCGCTTCTTATTGGGTGACATTTTTTTTCCTAGAACATATTACTAACAACAGCCATAGAGCAATACACTGACGTTAGGAGGCTGTCTGTTTTAGTCGCAACACCACAGAAGCGCATCACTCATTGCTAGCAGCTAATGTTTGGGACATTACCAAGACGGCAGCTGCACTTTGTAAAGTGATAGATCCAATTCCCCACCTTGGTGTAGTTGTACTTATAGCATCAACAGTCCATGGTAGCACTCATCGAGTAACATTGGCTTGATAGCTCTACTCACTGAGCAGAAACACCATAATACTGCAGCCCCAAAATGGTTCTGGGAGCCCTTATAAGACAGCCGCTACCATCTGATGTTTTTGACAGCACCCAGATGTTTCCCGGTAAACATACTTAGCCTTTATATTTCTGAACACACACATTGAACAACAACTAATGTTTCTGGAGGCATCTATTGAGTGGCATCGTAATGTTTCTTAGTTCTTATTAAACAGGGCTTCCTGATGTTAAGGAAAACGCAACACGCCTGATTCCAGTGAAGGCAGATATCAAGAGCACCCATTATACAGTCTGATGATATTACTGGTAGATGAACTTGCCTCATCCTTGTGGTAATGGCAAAATAAACTTTTTAGTGTAGCGATAACGGTAATAGAACATTAACACTTTGGTGTTTAAGGTATCACCGTTGTAGAGCAGCATTTTAAGTGCTTTTTAAGCTTGACATGCATGTATTTGGATGGTGGTAATGCCCGCCCCCGCAACCTTGTAGACTCCACACATGCAGCAGCACACCCCATCAAGGACTTGAAGAAATATGACCACATCACACAACCTCGTATACCCGTGCCACCCTGAACCAGCTCTAAAACCAGCTGCATCATATAGATACAAAGCAGTCACAAAGATACCCCGTCCCAATTGACTGATATGTTCACAATCTCTGGTGGCTCTCCGCATACCGAAGCCAGGACACCATCAGACTGTTTATGAAGAACAGCAAAAAAATTTACCGGCCTTCTGTATCTATTCGTCAAGAGTCTTGAACTACATCTCTGTAGCTATCCGAGATGCCCAAATCCTGACGTAATTTAGGAAAGAGTTGTCAATACATTTCTTTTAAAGATCACTACATAATGCTGCACTAACAGTTCAGAAACCAGCTACACTAAAATCACGTGTTGACTCCATCTTTACCTTGGCCTCTCTACAGTGTTCACTGTCTTTTGGCTAAGTTTGTGCAATATAAAAATTACATACACACATATACAGCTATATACATATTAACCATTAGCTCCAGCAGTAATTTTATATTAACTAATGCAGAAATCTTGCCCATGGCATTGAGGTGATCGTTGAGGTGATCGTTAGGATATTTATTTTGTTTTGGTTATTGACCCAGTGTGATGTATTGTAATGTAACCGTTGTGAATGTTTGATATTTAACCCTTAATTTGGACACTCCTTTTCCATTATGTTAATGTATTTTGTGAGGCTGCACTTTCTGCGATTTTTTGTTACTCTACGGGTATTTGACAGGGCTGATGCTATTGATTGTGCTAATTGGGATTTTTCGCTGCTATAACATTTGGAGCATGGAGGTGGAAAAAAAGTCAACTACCAACTCGCGATAAGTAGGGTCCTCTATCGCCAATGATGAATCTCTGCACAGACTAAAGCTTTTTGGGGCAGATTTATGTTAACTGGCGCATCCCCAGGGATGCGCCAGTTAATGTGCGCCACAGCTCCGCCACCCATGGTGCGCCGCATTTACAATGCGGCACACCATGGGGCAAAAACGGCACAGATGCGTGACGCATCTGTGCCGTAAAGGCGGCGCATTGCTGGAGTTGCGTCGCAAGCGCGACGCAGCTCCAGCAAGGCTCGGGGGTGCCCTATCTGACCAATGCTGCATGAAGACCTACGCCTGCTTCAAGCAGGCGCAGGCTTTTGATGCAGCATTGGCCTGAAAGTGACTGAGTGAAATCTTATAGATTTCACTCAGCCACTTTTGTGAGGCGCACCTGCCCCGGAACGCCCACCCTGCGCCGGAACGCCCACAAGCGGCGCAGGGCTTTACAACGTGACGCATCTGCCTAGATGCGTCACGTTGTAAATCGTTCGTAGGGATGTGCCACGTTTACGCCGCCTTGCGTGACGCAACAGCGGCGTAAACGTGGCGCAAGGGCCTCATAAATCTGCCCCTTTGAATTTTCTTTTCCAAAGCGAGTGGATCACATTTAAAGTGCTGGTGGTGTGGTTGGTTTCTTTAAATCATACAGTTTAGCTGCTTGAATCTGTAACATCTTGAGCCTGTTATCCCAGAGGTGCCCTTACCTCTTTTTTTTTGTTATGTGTCAAAAACAATAAATTAAGACATGACAACACGAGAGGGACATGGTAGGAAAGTGGCAGGAATAGGCTATGTCGCGGGGACTCTAGACCAATTCATCACTAGAGATACATCAGTCTTGGCTCACGAGATAGAACTTACGGAGCGTAGAATATCTTTGGATCCTGTTTGCCAAGAGGTCGTCCCTGGGGGGGATCATGAACACCCGGTCACCACAAAGAGTCTCTCAGCCCCCCAGTCCCCTATTCGGCAAAGGCTGAGGAGAGATACTCCACAAGATGACTGTCTGGTAACAGCCATGGCGGTCCCAGGGGGTGGAGCCTTACAACACAAGTCGAATAATACTGTAATTTGTAACGCTGTGGTCCATACTCAGCCAAATGTTTCGAATGACTGTGCACAGGGGCAATCCCCAAAAGAAAGCGAAAGGGAGCCCAGCAGAAGGGAAGGCAACCCAAAATACCCAAACTGGGCAAAAGGAACGATAATAAAACTGCCACCCAAGTTATTGTGGAGGACTCGCCACAAAGGACTGAGCACGTAAACATTAAGAACCCAGATGGAAGGCGCTAGGGGGCGCACGGCGACATGGCTGCCTGAGAAGCAGCTCCGCCGGGCGATCACGAACTGTGGTGATTTTCGCCGCCCCCGCCCGCGCAACCGGCCCCTCGGCAGCCGGACATGATGTGTGAACTGTTCGTGCAAAGGTCGGGATGAGAACCGGCCACCGGCAGACAACGGCAACCCGATAATTTGCGATCAAAAGTAGCGAGGAACCCGGGCGCCTGACAAGATGGCCGCCGTGTTGGGACATCCACGCAACGGGCGAACGGAGGACAGGCGCCCCACTACTGTCAAGGAGCAGGGACACATGGCGGAGGTAGGACTCTGAGGGATATCCCCCCCGCTACCCCTACATGTTGAATTGTGGCGCTGCGAAGCACCGGATAGCCATACTCCGGCGCTGGAGACATTGCCTGACAAAATGGCGGCGGCGACCCGAAAAACGCGGGTTTAATCGAATGCTCCCCGTCTCCTGTGGAAGTAGCTGGATACTGGCGGTGGCCTGCTACAACGGAGGGTCGTCAGCTAGCAGGAGAGTCCACAGCGTTATGCACAGTGCGGACCGCTAACGAAGAGGTGGAGGTACCCGCGCTCCTCTAGGGTGGGTGGTACTGGCTGCTGGAGGTGGGCGCTGTGAGGAACGAACGGTCTGCAGTGGCCAGTGCTGCCAAGTCACCTGCGGGGGCTAGCCCATGGCTGAGAGACCTGTGGCCACCGCTGCCGGACCCCATCTGCCCATGTGAGCGGATCGCTGCATGCCCTGGCGCCGTGGGTGGAGCCTGCTGTGAATAGCGTATCCTCTCAGACGACCACGTGCGGGGCGGCCTCTCTAGGTGGGTCGCTCACGGACCCCGAACCTACACGCCGGCACGGGCCACACGGAGAGACAACGCCTGGTATATGTTAACCCTACGGAACTATTGCACCAACGTGAAAGGCTGCCTACTCTAACACTGAGTGGGGGGGAGAGTGTTGGCCATAGAACGACAACATACTGGCTGTGGGCCGCGGAGGGCCTGTGATATCCTCTACGAGATTGGAAAGCCTAAGTTTCACCAAGTGCAGGGGGTCTAGTAGGAGACATTCGCCCTAAGGGCGGGGTTCAACACGGCGTCAGCGACCAGACAGACGAGGGCTTCGGGGTCCACGTACAGAAAGCCAACCTCCCCATCTGCGAACATGGGCAAGCCGGACAAGCACCAACAGAAGCTGCCTTTTGAGACGAAGAAAACGCAGAAAACCACTGACGGGGTACCGGAAGAGGAGGCGGGTCAGGCGCCCAATAACAACATCGAGAAGATCCTGCTAGCGATACAGTCAAACCTGCAGGATATTAATGGCAAGTTGGATAACTTAACTTGTAGAATGGACACCATGGCAGCGCGACAGGAAAAGCATGGGGAAAGACTGGACGAGGCCGAAACTAGGATATCTGCGGTCGAAGATGAGGCGCGGGCCTCCACCTCAAAGTGCGCAGATGTGGAAAGGCTACTGGAGGTTATAAAGGCGAAGGAGGAGGATTTAGAAGCGCGCTCGAGGCGTAACAACGTACGGATCACGGGCCTGCCGGAGTCCACAAACACAGGCCGCATGGAAACCTACGTGGAAACATTGTGCAGGGATCTGTTCGGAGCTGAGGCCCTGTCGCCCCTCTTTATCGTGGAACGTGCTCATAGATCGCTGGCCCCGAAGCCACCACCCGGTGCCACGCCGAGACCGATTGTTGCGCGTATCCTCAACTATCGCGACAGGGACACGATCCTTCGGCTAGCAAGAGAGAAAGGGAAGATCCAGCATCAAGGGAATTCCTTGGAATTCTATCCAGACCACACAGTTGCGGTCCAACAGGCCCGGAAAGAATTTACTACAGTGAAATCTAAATTGCGTGAGTTGAACATTGTTTACTCCATGATGTATCCAGCGCGCCTCAGAGTGGTGTGGAAGGAGAAAGCGACAATACTACCGACTCCGAAAGCAGCACAAGAATTTCTCAAAAGGGTTCAGCGGGAGATCAGAGACAATTCGCAACGTGAACAACAACAAGACTCGGACTAACAATGAAGGGTTCTTTCGTGTTATGCCACTGGTGAGTGTCCAATTCAGTTACTAAATCATGCGTTTTAGCATGGCCTTTCATTTCCACACTTGCTAACCTGCTGAGAACTTGTTTTCCGGTTCGCCCGGTGGTGGGACTGACTCAAAATATGCAAAATGCCTGAGTATAGAGACCCAGTTGGGGCTAAAAGGACTCTATTTGGAGATGCGACTCACTACTAACTTTGCACTGGGAGTACATTACAACTCATGCACATCCCATGGGGCGGTGTGGGCATACACAATGGAGTGACGCTATCACCAGGGGGCAACTTCCCAATGCAGGCAAATACGCGACTGGCGAGAAACTGCCCCTTTGTATGGTGTACTATGCTCGATATAGTCGAACTATGGGTGGCCTCCATCGCTGATTATGGGAGAGGTCCAATGCACTTTGTGTGGTTAGCAGGGAGAATATGGAGGGAGGAATAATGTGCCTTGCTGACGAACTGTTTGTATTGCAATTGGGACACACTATGCCAGTCATGTCACTTAGCCGGTGGCTTGGTTGTTGGTTGTTCGGGGGGTGGGGGGGGGAAGGGGGCGGCGGGTATGCACCAGAACTGCGATTCATACAGCTGTTTTAGCATCGCCCACACCTGTACACCGGGTGGAGAGTTGTGCCCCTGGCGGACCTCTGCGAGGGTATTACCCAATACGAATTTGGTTCTGGCACTATGTTACTGTTTATGGGAGTTCTAAGTTGGTGCACTGGACGGGACTGGCTTCGGCAGGTTGGGGTTGCTGGAGTGGGTGGGTTCTGGGGGGGCGGGATGTGTGTTTGTACTGTTAGGCCAACAGAATATGTAATGTCTTTTTGTACTGGTTCCGAGTTGGTCCCCGTTACTACTGGATCGGTTGGAACACCTATTGGGGAACTGCTTATATTCAATCTGCAAATGCTTTGTATTGAACGCTCAGGCATTATGTCATTGAAAACTAATGGGGACTAGAGAGGTGGGCGGACGCAGTTTAAACGTACTAACCTGGAACATCAGAGGGTTCTCGCAGCCGCGTAAAATACGACAGATTTTTGCGAGCCTGACGAGGTGGAATGTTGATATAGCCTTCCTCCAGGAATCTCACCTGGCCCCACACTCACAAGCACAACTGGGGGCAAGATGGGCGGAGGAGGTTTTCAGGGCCTCGTACTCTTCATACTCTAGGGGGGTGATCATTTTGGTGAAACGAGGGGTGGGTTTTGTAAGTCACACAGTAACACAGGACCCCGAAGGCAGGTTCTTAATGGTTTCAGGGACATTGAGGGGACAGAAAGTTACATTGCTGAATGTGTACGGTCCTAACACTGATGCCCCGGATTTCTTCAGGGGGGTATGGGGACACTTGCAGGAACACAATAGCGCGCATATATTGTGTGGTGGGGATTGGAACGTAACACTCCGTGACGGTTTAGACCGTTCAGCTAATTCGGTGGAACAGCACAAGCAATCACGCACAATGGTGGGACACATGATGAAGGATCTGGATATGGAGGATCTTTGGAGATTGAGACACACTGATGCACCTGGGGCCACGCACGTTAATGCTTCCCACAATAGCTGGTCCAGGTTGGATTACTGGCTAGGCTCCTCTGATCTGGCACTATGGGTGAGACAAATACGGGTGCTTCCTCGCACGCTGTCCGATCACAATCCTGTCCTACTACAGCTAGACGTTCCACTATACACCCCCCCCCCTTCCAATGGCGCTTTAATGCGCGTGCTCTTACTGATGCCATTTATGCAGACACGCTTCAGAAGGCGATTAAAGATTACTTTGACCTTAATGCCCCATCGATTGACGATCCTGGCATCCTCTGGGAAGCTTTCAAAGCCACGATAAGAGGGGTCTGTATAAGCACCACAGTGGGGGTTCTGAAGGATATTAGAACTCAGATACGCAGATGCGAACAACAAATGAGAGACCTGGAATCCCTATATGAATCCACTCAGGACACCTCGCACTTGGCCAAGCTTCGCGAAATACACACTGAACACGAGACCTTTCTAGACTCTGAACTGAAATATTTAAACCGCACACATGTGGCTAGAGCTTTTGGGGAAGGAGGGCGGCCAGGGGCTGTACTGGCTAGGAAAATATGCACAGGTAGAGGCCAGACTACGATACTTAGGGTTAAGAGTGGGGAGGGCAACGCACAAACCCATGCTAATGACATACTGAAATGTTTTGTACATTCATTTGGATCCCTATACAAATCACAACCCACGGCTCCGGCAGAGGACACTTACACATACCTGCAAGATGTAGCGATAGGGTGGCTGTCAGATGCACACAGGGAGTACTTAGCAAGGCCTATCACGGCAGATGAGGTTAAAGAAATTATAGGCTCACTTCCGAACGGCAAGGCACCTGGCCCGGATGGGTTTACCCCGGAATTTTATAAACAATATGCGGACATGTTAGCGCCACACTTAGTAAATATGTATGGCACCGCCTTTGAGAAAGGCATACTTCCCCCCACGCTACGCGAAGCCATGATTATTGCTCTCCTGAAACCATCTAAGGATCCGGAGGAGTGTGACTCGTACCGACCGTTATCTTTAATCAACGTAGACTCGAAAATTCTGGCTAAGCTTATAGCCAAGCGGCTATCACCACTGATGACTAGTCTGGTACTACCGGATCAGTCCGGCTTTGTACCCACAAGATCGACAGCACATAACACCCGGACTCTATTTGCGTTATCGCACTATCTACAATCTTCAGTTAAAGCCGTAGCGGTCATGCTAGACGCAGCGAAGGCGTTTGACTCTATTGAATGGAGGTATATGATAACAGTCCTCAATAGAATGGGGTTCCCCAAACGCTTTGTGCAATGGGTCACCCTGCTTTACACGAAACCGAATGCTAGGGTCAGGATTAATGGGTATATTTCGGACCAATTTGCGATTGAGCGAGGGACGCGGCAAGGCTGCCCACTCTCGCCACTATTATTTGCATTAGCGCTAGAACCGTTGGCGTGCCTGATACGTCAAAACTACAGAGAATCGGCACTGAACTTCATAGCCAGGCCACTTCACATCTCCTTATATGCAGATGACATGCTGCTATACGTCCGGGACCCGGAGACTCATTTGAACGCCATACTCAGGGAATACATAAGGTTCGGGGGACATTCGGGACTAGCCATAAATTGGTCCAAATCATCTATCATACCCCTCACGGACACCACGTCTGCGTTTGCGGTGGACTTTCCGCTGGGTTGGCAACAAGATCCTATACGATACCTAGGGGTCATGTACCACAGAGATCCGGATGAGGTGCTCAGGGCAAACTACGGAGTGGTGCTGACAAAACTGGAGGAAAGTGTGCAACGATGGATACATCTGCCCCTTTCATTGGCGGACAGGATAGCGATTGTTAAAATGAACATACTGCCCAAGCTATTATACCTGTTTAACAACATACCAATCACTCCACCGCAGACTATCTTCCGACACATTAACTCCTTAGTGCGGACCCTGATATGGGCAGGTAAACAGGCACGTGTGGATCTGCGAACTCTGCAACTCCCACTTGCAAGAGGCGGTTTCGGGGTACCTGACTTTCTCCTGTATTACTTGTGCGCGCAAGCACAATATGCAGCTTATTGGTATCACGCAGTTCCTTACCTCGCCCACACCGCTATAGAGGAAAGCGACGCGCACCCTATTCCACTCACGGCAATCATCTCACACACCCGCCCCCCGCTCCACGCTAGGGATATCAACACGGTAGATACCACGGTCAAAGCCTGGCATAAATTGGGGCAACTAGCTCACAAGACACCACTGTATGCGCCAGCCATGATGCTACACCACCACCAGGAGCTCTCGGTGACTGGGGAGAGCGTCGGAATGTCACTACTGGCCAAAGCCGGTATCGATAGGATGGGGGACGTGTTTCGAGATGGGGAGTTCGTGGGCCTAGACAACCTAGATTATGTTAATAACCAGACAACCATGTTTCGGTTCACATATTACAGACTCAATAGAGCCCTGAGGGAGCACTACCCCACGTTCCCTTCAGAACCGCAATGCCTTGCACCGCTGCAACTATTAATCACAACTAATGATTTATCACACCTGGTGTCCAGGCTGTACTCGGCCGCACAACTGGACCTGGACGGGCAAGCGTTCAAAGCGAGAGGGCGGTGGGATGCACTACTAGAAGCGCCATTATCTGATGAAGAGTGGGCTAACACATGCGCTTTGACACACATACTCACGCCGAATGGTAATCTGAGGCTGATTCACTTTAAATTCCTCCATCAAGTATATTACACACCAGAGAAATTGTTTAAATTTGGGCTGCAAGAGGAGGACAGATGTAAAAGATGCAACATGGAGGGTGCGGGCTTTGCACATTTAGCGTGGGACTGCGCAAAGGTGGCAGGGTACTGGGGGCAGGTAACTACTACTTTATCTGTCATGCTGGAGGAGGAGGTACACTGCACACCCAAGCTCTGTTTACTGGGGATAGTACCGCAGTTAAGAGCCTTGAAGAAGAAGTTCTGTGCAATAGCGCTCTTACTGGCTAAGAGACAAGTGGCACAATGCTGGCATAGTCGGAAAGTGCCGAAGTTAAAAACATGGTTGCATGACATGTCCACATGCCGTGACAAGTTACAAACTTTCGAAGAACTGCTACCAGCTAAGTCTAGACCCAAAAACATGTGGGTCTATCTAGAGGATTATCTGACGTCATTGCAGGATAATGAGGAACTTCCACACATAGACTGAATGGGTTGCATGATTGCATGAGTGCTGATGGGACAGGTGTGAGAGGGCGGCGGGGGGAGAGGGGCCCTAGGTAAATTGTAGCGACTGCTGGATAGTACATTAAGATTACATGATACGGCCGAATTGGGGTATGTTGTTCTAATGTTCTTGTTATAAAAAGTGGAAAAAAGTGAGACTCAGTTAGAATGCCAGCTATTAACCATACGTGCAACAATCTGCAATATTCTAAAACCTGTGTAACATTGGATCACAATGATGGTTAATGGAATAAACGTAGCGGGCCGGCCTCCGGGTTGTAGGCTCATGCTGTGTCAAATGCTTGATTTTCAATAAAGGTCTTGCGAAAAAAAAAAAAAAAAAAAAAAAAAAAAGAACCCAGATGGAAGAGGAACTTGGTTGCCAGTGTGTGCAGATGAATATCTGTCCCAAATTGGCGCCATAATGAAGTCGCACTTAGAACCCATCTTATTGAGACTTGCGCAAATTGAAAATAGGCTCGCTGGTCTTGAAACATCAATAAGCAAAGCTGTAAAAGCCACGAAAACCATCTCAGTAAGCGATAGCCATGATGGAGATCATACGAGGGCTGGAACTGGAGGTGGCTCTACAGTATCTGCAGGCATGGTAGATTTAAACGTTATTTCAAATGTGGAAGAGGGACCTAGCCCGCCTGTTAAAAAAACACATATGCCAGGAACAACTATAGAACTCCAGGGTTCTCCTGGTAACAGTAATAGAGCACCCCAGGGATCGCGTGAACAACGACCAACGGAAATTGTACCGGAGGGATACCGGAAAGGACCTGAGACAGGACGTGATTATCAACATCTAAACCTGCCTCCTGATTGTTTGCCCTATGTTACTGTCTTGACCGGCGTTCCTACACTTAAATCAGGGCAACTAGAAACCTATGAGCAGTTGAAGAACAAGGCAATGCACTGGCAAAATGCTAATAGACCACTCCCCCGTGATATGCAGTCAAAATTTTAATTTGTAAATAGGGTGGACTGGGTAGGACCAATGAAGAAAAATACCACTGGTGATTGTATAGTGATTAATTTTGATGATCCGAGGGTTGTCGAATATGTCTGTAGGGGAGCACGGGCAAATCTAAACACCAATATACAGCCTAGGGACTTGAGTTATTTCTATATATTCTCTCCCCACTTGTTTGATTTAGAGAACTTCGAACTAGTGAGAGGTGGGAGGGGGAACCGTGAAAGGCTGATAATTAATCCAAATAGAGGACAGCAATTTTCAATCCCTCTGTATAATAGGTTTGAGGGGTTGGATTCGGTGGATTGACTACCCCCAGTAGACACAGACCAGGTTGTGAGTCCCCCAGGGTGGAGGCTATTGACTTATGAAGGTCTACAGGGGGGGTTGGGACACAAATCCCGAAACCCAAGTGAAATAGGGATTAAACAGGCCGAAGGTCAACAGTTGGTGGATAAAAGCCCTGAGGGTTGCAGTGAAGTGGAAAGCAGGGGGTTAATTAACAACGCTAGAGTAGCCACCCTGCACTTAGAAACTTCTCACCATGGCCCCTTTCAATCGATTGATCATGGTGTACAAGAAAACCTAGGGCTCGATGTTAACACAATGAGTACCTGAGATCTGTCTACTACAGGAAACTTGGACCGTAACCCCGATCCATAGAGTGGGGTTCGTTACATACAATGAACCGGCTGTTAAAGGTCCAAAGGGTAGACTATCGGGGGGATTGTGTATATGGGTGGCAATCCATCTGTGATTAGTTGTAAGGAGAGTAGACACTTACTCCCCCAACATAATCTGTATCTCCCTGACAACTACGAACTTAGAAAAACTGGCACTCATCAACATCTACTCGCGCCCAGTTCAGTATGGAGGTACCTCTGCTACCCAGGATTCCTTGAACAGCCTTTTGAGATCTCTCCCAGGCAACACGCAGTTTGCAATTTGAGGGGATTTCAATTGCCTTTATGAACCCCTTAAGGGTATCTCGCAACCGATAACGGCAGACGAAGATGTAACTTGGGCAGTTCCACCGCCCAATGTATATCCGGTTAAGGGGTGGACTCCGGCTGTTCTCCAAATGTTTTTCCTCACCTTAACCTTCTTCATAAGGGCTTGCAATGGGCGCTTCCCGAAAGACAACCCAGGCCAACCCACGTTCGAAAGAGCAGGTCAAACATCTGTAATAGACTATTTTTTAATCAGCAAAAAGTTTTAGACTTTAGTATCGTGCAGCGTACTGAAAGTGACCACAATCCGTTGGTCACCTTTTTAGATATTTGTTCCAGCAATTCAAATCAAGTTTTTACAACTTCACCTAGTAGTGACCTGAGAGTTGCAGCTGGAGGGAGACGTATACGCTGGGCAAAAATTACTCAATCTACTGAAACAATGGCTAGAATGTATAAAAGCATAATTCCATTGTTAGAAAAGGTATGCCCTACTATAGAAAGTCCCCGTAGCACCGCTTGTTGTGAGGATCTGGTAGAAATCCACCAGGAAATGGTGGCAACTTTGTCTGAATTCTTTGTTAACTCCAGGCCAAATAAGAACAAACAACAAGCCAACAAGAATCCATGGTTTAACAAGGGATGTAGGGCTTCTAAGCTAACTCTCCTATCCTCTCTTAGGGAAGGAAATTATCTACGTATTAAGAAAGCTAGTCTTAATCTTAAACAAATGAGAGGGGCTCTATTACCAACAAAGAGAATAGAGCACCAAATTACTGTAAAGTAAAAAATAATTCTTCCCTTTGGGTGACTCGTATGTAATCAACATCAAATTCATTCAATCAATCAACTCGGCCAGAATCACTCTCCTTTTAGCGTTCAATCCAACTGGTCCCTACTGTGAAACACTTACAAAGAAAAACAACAATTATATCAAAACAGTCTGTTTATTGACATCTTAAAAACATATTCCGCTAAGTATACACTCCATATAAAACATTCATATATTAAAAACGGATGAAATTTAAAAAATACAATTCATAGAACTACACAGGAGAAAGGGAAAGACAATGCACTTTGTCTTGTCACTGCTAATTTGGACTCTATCTGGGCAACACAGGGTTAGGCTTCCCTTCCCTCTACCCTTTCACTTGTTGACCACTCCAAATGTAACAAATATGTAAAGCGTCGACCGGTTTCGGAGGCTTTTGCTGAGACTAGCCACCTTCTTCAGGACATAATTAATTCTCCATATCCATTGTGTAACCTAATACAGAGATAAGACATATCTTTACCTCATGAATATGTTCACCATATACATACTCCATTTTTTGTTATAAATTGTCAAGGACATTGTGAATAGTTAAATGTTGCCCATCGCTGCAACAATTAATTCATGATTTTTTTTTAAACCAAATTGGTGACAGTTTTTCATTATCTTTTCTATAACATCATTTTTGTAATAATTTAACAATTTCATTATTTTCACATTAGTCAACCCAACAGGGGTTATATTTACCCTATAGAACACATTTTTACATTGTAAGTGTTTTACTCATATCTATTTCTTACATGCCTTACTACTACTGATACACACCACACACTACACTGACTGTTATGCAGCGATGGGTAACATTTATGTATTCACAATGTCCATGACAATTTATAACAAAAAATCTATGGTAGGGTCTTGCTTCAACGCCTTCAGGAATGAATGAGTGATCAAGATATCCTGACTCCCCTACCAGTCTATACCTAACGTTTGTAGACTTGAAGTCAGCCTTCGATATGGTGGACCGTAACCAGCTTTGGAGTATTTTGCTGGCTATGGGGGCTCCCCCATATCTATGTCATCAGTTTAAACTTCTCCACGAAGGTGCATTTGCGAAGGTGAGATTCGGCAGGGACGGATGTCTGACGGCCCCATTCCCCGTGGATAAGGGGGTCAGGCAGGGCTGTGTCCTCACCCCGACCCTCTTCTCCCTCTTCTTAAATGGGCTGATAGAAGACCTTCTCGCCACCAAGTATATAGACTGCCCAAAACTTGCATCACGCAGCTTTCCCGCCCTTATGCTCGCGGATGACACGCTGCTGCTATCAAAGTCATCCATGGGCATGCAGCGTGTATTAAACGCGTTTTTCCAATTTTGTCAAAAAAGGAATCTTGTGGTTAACATCAATAAAACCAAATATATGGTATTTAATGCCACCTCTACCAATTGCCCACACCCAAGGTTGCAGGACGGACCCCTGGAAAGGGTATCCATCTTCGACTACTTAGGCCTTACATTGAATGACAAAATGGGGTGGGGTCCGCAGATGGACAAGGCCAACCTAAGACTAACGCAGGCTATGGGGGGAATCCTAAAAGTACAAAAGAATTGCGTTTTAAAAACCATAGGCCCACCTCTGGAAATCTATAAAGTACAAGCCAGGGCAGGATCCCTATATGGGGTGGAACTGTGGGAGCACAAACCTTCTAACACCCTCGCGCTAACAGACAACAATTTTATTAGGCCAGTCTTGATGTTACCAAAAAATACTCCACTAGTACCGCTCAGGATGGACTTAAACATTCTCCCAATCATGGATGTCATCGCATCGCACCCCCTGCTTTATTGGCGGCGGTTGTGGTGTACTCCTGAGTTGACTAGTTACAGGGAAGAACTGAGAGCGGTAATGACAACATTAGGGGCTGGAAGTATACCGTGGCTAGTTTTTATAAGGCACTCTTTTAGTGCAATTGGGATGGAAAACCTCCGGACTGATCCGGAGGTCTCCTGCCCGGAGATATCCAAAAAGAGCACTGAAAACCGCACTCAAGGTGTCGAAATTGATGGAAATCTTTCAGTCTGTAAGACCATCAAGCTTGACACACAGTTTTTTGGACTTCAAGTCCCATTATCAATTTGAGCAGGTGCTAGATATTATACAGCCGACTCTAGCGAAAAAGCTCTTCCTACAGTTTAGATATGGTACTTTACCGCTATATGCTGTTACAAGTAAATGGGCGGGAGCTCCAAATACTAATTGCCCTGGATGCCTCACAGAGGAGGAAACATCAGTCCATGTAGTACTCTTCTGTGCGGCATATAAAAAACCCAGGGAATAATGGATAATACAACTATGTAGGAATTTGGGCATGAGGAATCGTGCATCCTTTTTTAGGATCCTAAGATCGGATACTAGCCCCATTTATGTGGTTGCAGTGGCAAAGTTTCTATTCTCAATGTGGATTATTCGTAGAAACTTGCTAAAGTCGGCCTAGACCCCTACAGTCCCCTATTGGAGCATAGTACCCCCTATGTTGTAATGATTGCCATTGAGTATGAAATTTCGTTTTTTGGGTCGAGAGAACATCGTGTTGTTTTTTAAATTTTTTAGAATTGTACATATAACTTACGTTTTTATTGTGTTTTTGTGCATCGATGATATTTTATATTTAATGTTTTTTAATTATCATCATCGTACTATGCCCGTAATTCCGATGTATGTAGCAAAATCCCACCTTAAGTTATGATGAATCTGTAATTGTTGTAAACGAATGTGCTTTTATGGTTATAAATAACCGCAATAAAGTTTTTCAGTGAATGAATGATACTGTAGTAATCCAGCCACGAAAGGTTAAAGTCACAGTGAGTTTAATAAAGTGGTTCCTCTGCCAGAGAGAAGGATTCTTCCTTTCTTATCAACTTGAGATGGAAAGCGGTATTTGGCTGTGATCCGATTTGCAAAGTAAAGCTCCGCTAAACTAACCTTCCATGTTTTTTGATTTCTGTACTGGAGAGTAGTGCACTCACAAATCCTGCACTTAAAGGCAGGGGAGAGTGACCTTGATGTGATTGCCAATTGAAAGAATCCTAGTTTAGATATGTTTAGGCGCCTTCTGTTGTCCTTCATCCAGTAAGTTAACAACTCATCCTATAAAGTAAGTAGCAGAGTGTCCTTCACAGATACTTGGGTGTCGCAGTTAGTGTTGAGTAATTACGCGTGGCTGGTACAGAGAAAAATTAAAGCCATAGTGAAGACTGCAGATGCTCTTAATGTGGTCTACAGTTATTAAGCCTTGGATTAGACAGTGCAGCTGATAGCGCCAGCCGTGAGCAGGGTAACACAGTCACATTCCAGTGACTTGTGCAGACTGCTTTCTGCATCAGGAACTGTGACGATTGCCTAGCAAACTGCACCTCTGCTTGATCTGTGCCTATGACCATGTTCAAAGTGCTATAAACAGTATACCAACTCTTAGAACAGTGCGTAGGCGTCAACTAACCTAGACTTCAATATCCGAGTTGACTCCTCTCTCTCTCTTGACATTCAAGGATAGTTGGTGACCGGACTGTGTTAACCACCTTTTTTTTGTTCTCTCCCTCTCTGATGCACTGTTTACTTATTTTTCATGCTGTATTTTTTATCTCTGGTTTGCTTCCTTACTGCCTGCCTACTATGTAATGCAATTTCCTTCTGTTTTTTACAGTGTGTATTTAAAGCGCTCTGATACCTACGGGTCAAGCTAGCACTAAATACAACTTTTTAAATAAGATAAATAAATAAATAAATAGATAAATAAATAAATAAATAAATAAATAAATAAATAAAATAGTGAATGTGATACCTCGAATTTGACCTAGATCCATGGCAGGAATTTAATCTGGAATGTCTTGGTGGAGCTGTCATTGGAGCAAGTGCTTGCGGATGCCTGGTAGGGATGGCTGGAGCAATTTCTACAGTAATTATATTTGAGGCAGAGACTTCACAGGTGGCTGAGGAAGTTGAGGAGAAGGTGACATTGTAAACATCACCAAGCATTTTAAAGTTAAGAAGATCCTGTTATGAAGACTGGAGAGCTGTACTGAAGGTTTAGCTCTGAAGTACTCAGAGTCTGATTCAAAGGGGAGCCTGCAAGGTTTTATCCTCGATACTCACTCCGACATCTTCTTTTCTGCATCATAAGAGTGTCTTGATGTTGTACCATGTCTCTATGTTGAATACGTCTACGTTAATGAACGCCTTCATGTCAATGTTCCCCTCCTCACCGTTGTATGTGTTCTCAACAACAACCCAGTCTTAACAGTGAGCAAATAGGCGCCATACCCCTTCTTGACTTCAATGTCATTGTCGTTGACTAGGGATGTTGTTTCTCACCTTGACTTCTTTTTTTCAATCTCCCTCTGCGGGAGTCCTCAGAGGGTGAGATAGGGGGCACTGGTAGACAGAGCAGCCTTTCTGCACCCCTCAAGTGTTTCTCCAGCCAAGGATTTGTGCCACCTGAAGGGCATAATGGGATACTAGAGGTCAGGGTGCCCTTAAAGGTGCAGTGTTATAGTGTCTTTCTTAGATTGTCACAACCTACACAGGGCCGGGGAAGGCAAAGCCGGACCCAATGGGGGCCCGAGACAAACGCCGCCTGGAGGCAGGAAGCCCCCCTGCCCATTTACATAGCCCGCGAAAAACGAGCAACCAGGATTGGTCACCCCAGGGCAAGCAATGGTCCCCCCAATCCGGGGGCAAGCGGTTGAGCGGCAAGAGGGGATAAGAAGGGGCGCAGGGCCCGAGAATTATACAGTCCCCCCACGCAGAAGGTACAAGGAAATCCCACCCACCCACACCGGGAAAAAAGCGGGCGTTGCAGCCTCAGGGGTAGAGGTGAAGCGGAAGGAACCAGAGAAAGGTAGAAAAAGAAGAGATAAATTACTAGAGGTAGATTGAAGGTTCACACAGTGGCCTTGGGATGCATCACAGCAAGGGCGCTGAGGGAGGCAAGGACAGCAACCCGCCATAGACAGAGAAGATGTGATGATCCCGCAAGGCCCTTGGGGTGCCTCACGGCAGGGGTAACAAGGGAGCGAGATGTAAGGACTCAGCCTCTGGCAGGATAGAGGAGATGCTCACACAGGGTCCTTGGGATGTCACACGGCAGGGACCCATAGGAGCAGGGAGCGTGCAAGAAGGGGTCCAGGTCAAGCGGGAGGGCACTTGCAGCCCGGGCAGGTCCTGAGGGACACCCACCAAGTCGGTCGCAAGTTGAAGCCTAAACCTGTGAATTAGATGCCCAGGCATGTGGGCCCCCTCCCTAGAAGTTGAGTTGGCTGAGACCACATAACGACCAAGAATGTACGGAGATAATTGCAAAGACAATAAAATGTTTAAACATGGATGCTATAAATGACCATTAGAAATGACCATGAAACTGCAAACTGTATAACCATGCTTTGTTTAAATAAACTGCAACCTTTATTTTTTTAAGCTTAAAGTTTATTGAAAGAAAAAGTATATAGTACATAGGAAGATTTTTTTTAAGTTTAAAGTTTATTGAAAGAAAAAGTATATAGTACATAGGAAGAAAACTGCAAACTTTAAAGGCACCAAATCACGTTGTCAGTGGTGTGATTTAGAGGGTAAGATGGACGCAGTTGAAGTAGGGGAGGGGGAGGAAGATTTGCCTCTTGGGAGGGGTTTCACTTTAAAATAAAACAAAAAGGCTTTGTAAAGGAAGTTTTAAAAATGTCACTTTTATTTCATTTAGTTACCTTTCTAAGACTTGGAGTATTTTCTTCCACCTTTTAAAGTAAATGAATGGAATTGGCAATACAGCTTGTTTTTATGCCGCTGAATTATAATTTTGTGTCACACATACTTCTGGGCATTTCTGACATAAGGTGAAGATATTCCACAAAATGAGACATTGTAAAAAGTGCTCCTTGATCCCCACACTTAGGCAGGACTTTTCAGTGCTTAAAATTGTAATGGAGCTACGAAACCAATCCTTAGGAGTAAACCCAATGGACTCACCATGAAGGTATGTTTACTACATCACCTCCAGGGAAAAATGAACTATTGAGAACTAATTGTGCAATAATGTCACAGTTGAAGTAATAATCGTACTCAGTGTACCTCTCCTTAGCAGTTGCCCAAGTAACTTCTGGCCAACTTGTTGAGGGGCCTGTTTTGCTATTGTAACATGTAAGGCACATCCGATGCCACCCCTGGCACAGTATGGAAACGGAAATTTAGAGATGTTCTTACATTAGATGTCTGGCTAACGAGAAAAGTAAAGGAGTGAACAAATATGAGCTACTGTCATTACTTGAGCGTAATTCGCAATAGTATGTTGATTCTTCGTGCATTGTAGGAAAAATTGTATGGTAAAAATACCCTATTTATATTTTGTCCCAAAGGAACTGGTTAGGAACTTGTAATCTGCCACTGACTGAAAACATTGCAGAACTCTGCGGACTCTGTACATATTTGGACACAAGAGACATCACATATGAGCCGATCAAAGATGCAGTCAAATGTTTCCTGAGGAAAAAAACAAACATGCAGATTCACAAGATTAGTGAGTACATATGTTTTGAGGTGAAAAATGTCTTCATACTTGTAATCTACAACATGTATCGAAGCTTTTGCTATACAGTCTGCACCATCTTAGGGTCCTTTAGAAATATTGCTGCAGAGAGTGATCCAGTCATCATACGGGCAGGGTCTAAAACAAGAATTTTAAAACAAATATGGTGTTTTTAAGAATATAGGTAAAGTGAAGTCAGCTGTGCAGAATCAGAAGCCTGGGAAGAAAATACGAGGCATGCAGACTCTGTTAAAGGCCTTAAAGACATGAGCCATCTTTGTGAGACAACTGTCCTGCATGGACCACTCTTTCAGTCCTGATTTAATCTCAAAAAAATTATTTATTTTTAAATGTCATTATCTTTTTGTATTTTATCAAGAATCAGATGCGTTTGACACTTATTTATAATCAAACAATCAGAACCATAATAATACAAAGGGAGCTCCTATTTACAAAATCTATGTGAGAGTATGTACAAGGAATAGTGAAGTAAGAATACAGTACTTTAATAAGAAAAACAAAAGACAACCAATCAGCTTCAATCCATCCCACTAACATACTGTGTCACATTCATAACAAACATGTATGGTATATATAATAAAAATTAGAAAAAGGAGAAAAAGGAAGGAGAAAGAAATATGTAGGTATCTCTCGCCCATTCGTTTTATTTTTGGTCAAGTAAGACAACTAACGCATAATTAAATGTCAATATATCTCAGTTTCAGACATTAGGCTATCATGAAATCTTTCAAAATAACAAAATCCTACAAATGATTAGCCTAGAGAGAATGGAACAAACAACGGGGTCGATGCGTTTCAAATCCCATCAAGTAGAGGGATTCTCTTCAGGACCACATGGAGAATTAATCTGTCAAAATTGGAGGGATGTTTTCTGGTGTAGTTTTGGAAGTGCAAATGGGAAGCGTAGAATTATGTTTTAATGCCGTATTTTCTTGGTAGGAAGCACCAGCTTAAATCTCTTCAGCTTTAGCCATGGCAGACTGAAAACGGAGATGCTGCCATGAGGAGACTCCTTCTAAATTTGCAAGGTTTTGATTTATTCTGATCCATGATTTTGTCATTTTGAAAGATTTCATGATGGCCTAATGTCTGAAACTGAGATATATTGACAATTAATTATGCGTTAGTTGTCTTACTTGACCAAAAATAAAACGAATAGGCGAGAGATACCTACATATTTCTTTCTCCTTCCTTTTTCTCCTTTTTCTAATTTTTATTATATATACCATACATGTTTGTTATGAATGTGACACAGTATGTTAGTGGGATGGATTGAAGCTGATTGGTTGTCTTGTGTTTTTCTTATTAAAGTACTGTATTCTTACTTCACTATTTCTTGTACACACTCTCACATAGATTTTGTAAATAGGAGCTCCCTTTGTATTACTATGGTTCTGATTGTTTGATTATAAATAAGTGTCAAACGCATCTGATTCTTGATAAAATACAAAAAGATAATTAAATTTAAAAATAAAAAAAAATGTTGAGATTAAATCAGGACTGAAAGAGTGGTCCATGCAGGACAGTTGTTTTTTCTTTGTTCTGCTGAATTAGTTGAAATGATGAGCAGTACTGGTATTTTGTTTTGTTGATCACATTAGCGGCGTAGCCTTACTGCACTAAAGCCAAACCCTTATTGTTCAATGGTAATGATCTTTGTGAGACTGGCACAGGACGAATAGGAGTTAAAAGTACAATTCTCCGACTGCGCAGTGTTTTTCGAAGAGAAAGCCTCACCGGATCGAATTACAGCTGGGCTAATAAAGCAAGACCTGTTTATTCGCACCACTGGTGATTTTTAGGGTTACTCTCTTGCAACACCGGTTACACCTCTTGGAAGCCTGCGCCTGATGCTTATCTAAGTGGTTCTTAAAAGAAAATACTGATTACTTTCACTGCTAGGCTAACCTCACACCCAGTGCGCTCATGGCATATCATGGAGGGAGTTCATTTGGTACACCACTCTTGGGGTTGGATTCTTATGGACCATTGTAATAATTACTAGTTGCAAAAAGCCAGTTGCAATTAGCAAGCAATGTCTTTGCCACCAGTAAAGAAGTTACCAAACCAACCGATATTCAAGTAGGTCTGTTTCCTTAATTCCAATTCAGAGTGGGTCACAATCCAACCTACATCATGCATATTGATAACTTATTTTCTTTTCTTTAAACAATTCTTTGAAGGGGGTTTTATATTCTCTCCAAAACACAAACACGCAATACAGCAATCAAACCAGTGGCATAACGAAACCTGAGGGCCCCCCCCTGCAGAGTACATGGAGGGGGCCACCACCACCCACCAATTTGCTCCACCGCCCAAAAATCTGGTATATTTTGAATTGAAACCTCCAATATTTAATGAAATGTCTCTATATACGCATACTCAAAGTTCGAATAAGAAAGTAAGAAACACTCTTAATATATAAGCTACACTATTTGCAACATTATTGTCAAGAAAAGATTATTTAACTGAGACTGGAATCAGAGCAGTGCAAAGGATCGGTCTTATTGTTTTTGGAACTGCCTATCACTGAAGAACAACTACATAGGGTCTGAATTAGAATTGACATTGATGGAAAATAACTTGAAACTCTGGAAGACAAACCCAAATCTGCAATTTAACAGACTCGACTGACAATATACATGAGCAGTACACAATACTTAACCCAGTATCCTGCCAGCTCCAAGAAAATAAACTGGTGTAAATTATGTGCATGCTACACACTCGTGTCTGTCAGGGATTTTCTATGAAATTAACCACTCTATAGTATTTAAAATGAACTGAGGATACAATTTCAATATCTACCATCAGGGATTTATTAGTAAGAAGGGCATAAACTGGCAGGCACACAAGGCTAAAGATGAAAACTGCTTGGATGCTTCAGAACATTGATGCAGATGTGTGTCTGTATTTATCATTTCTGTATTGTAAACAAAGCTAATTACACAATTTCAGGTACACATATTATAGACCAGTGCAAACAAAATCATCAATAACGCATCATGTAGGTCAAAAACAAACCATATTAGCAAGTACCTAATGATAGAATCTATACTAACTGTAGCTGGTGAAGCAAAGGAAAACGTGCAAATACTTTCAAAGTGCATGATAAAAGAATCAGCAATCCAGCAATATACTAAACTCAAGTATGTTTTGTAAAGCAATCCCCCTTTCGTCTTGGCTCAAGGTGAAAACACTTTCAAAGTGTGTGATAAAAACAAATCCAGCAGTATGCAGAATTGAAGCCAGGTTGATCAAAGAATTCCCCCTTTGGCTTGTGTATGAAGGCACAAGTATTTAAATTTGACTGGTCAAACAATAACAAGCACAACAGAATGTATGACGTTACAACGCATACATTTAAAACGCAGTATTTTACATCACGTTCATTACAACGCAAGTCGTTAACAACGACTTGCGCTGGAGGGCGCTGGATTTAGGATTAGTATGATTTACTATTCCAACTCCAGTCTAAGTACAGTAGGAAAGGTGTTAGAATAGTATATCATACTATTCTTTAGGTTAGAGCGTCATCCAGCGCAAGTTGTTGTAACGACTTGCGTTGTAATGACCGCGATGTAAAGGCATTGCGATGCAATGCCTGCGTTGTAATGAATGTCTCCCAGCATAACAGCATACAAAAATCAAGTCTAACCAGTTTAATCAGACTATGGCCCTTTGGTTTGTGAATGAAGGCGCAAATATTTCACAATTACTTTTTTAACATTAAAAAGTCCAGCAGGCAATAGCATACAAAAATCAAACCAGTTTAGTCAACCAATGCCCCTTTGGTTTGTGCATGAAGGTGCAGATATTTCAAAGTCACTGTTAAAACAATAATAACAGCAGGCAGCAGCATATAAAAATCCCTGTACTGTACCCTTCCCAGGCACACACATCTAGCGCAGAGTAACTGCTCCTGCGCAGCACTACACATCTACCTGAAGTAGGCCATGGGTGTGTAAAGCACACAGCAGTGGAACTTTAAAGTGAGTGAGCCTGTTGGCCTCACTCCAGTGACAGGGTAAAAAAGAGCTGTTCACTACTACTGATCACTACACAGTATGCTGCCACCACCGCGCTTGTGCTGCTTAACACCTCCTGGTCCAACAATACTGCATACCGTAAAACAGACCTGTGTCATGGCGCACCCGCATGATCTGTGCTCACCTATGAGTCTAGAGCTTAGCAGAACAGAAAACAGAGACCAAGGAAAAATGAAAGCAAATGGAGTATATGGGAAAGGAAGGCAAAGAACATGGGAGAAAGGAAAGTAGATACTAGCGGAAAACAAGTGACAAGTGCTGGGTCTGTTATGTTTCCACACCTGTCCTGATACTGATGGAGGTTGATTCCAAGCTGAGATTTCGGCTCAGAGAGCTCCACAGACCTTGATCCAGGCTCTGGGAGAGCTGCCTCCGTGCTTGCCAGGTTTTAAGACCTGTGTTAATAATTAGGGGGAGCAAATACATGTTTCTGTTGGTAACAGAAAAGGTGTGTTTTTTAAAGTATAAACAGACTATACGTGTTTCGAAGGACACCAACTGTTAGCAGATAAGGGAATATTTATGAATAGAAATTTGACCAAAGTGACACAATGTAGTTAAATGGGAGAGGGGATGGATCCTGAAATTAGAATTGCTTGGTTTTTTAGCATCAACACTGAAGAACAATTCCTCTCCCTCTAGACTCCAAATCAGTAGGCGTCTGCCTTCAAACATGGGCATATTGACTTAAAAAAAAGTGGAAAACCTCCTCTCTTGAATTCTGCGGAAAATCATTTCAACTGTGGGGGCTAGAGGCAGCTGGAAGTTGGGAAGAATCCAGGCCTGGCATCTTTGAAGTCACAATTGAGCCTCGGACAGCTTTCGGGTGTTTGCTTGGCCATAACAGTGAATTCGAAAGCATCCGGGCCCCAGTGTCAGGCGGCTGCTTGTTAAGCAGGGTTTTAACACTCACATAGCTGCCAACATTACAAATTGCTGTGTGACATTTTCATAATTTCAGTGTAATTATGAGGGACATTCAATGACTATGAGTGACATTCTCGTGAGCAAAATTAAGCGATTTAGACGAGGGAAACATATAAATATCAGAAATTACACCCATTTGAGGAATTAGAAACTCTAAGAAGATCTTAAAATTACTGTAAAGCACCAGAAATAGAAGAGCAGTAACCTAGTAAAAAGCAGTAACTCACAGCTAATCCTCATAGAATACAGTTTTGCGAATGTGCCTGGTTCATGTTGGATGAGGTGTGTGCAGGAAGACCTCTATAAACCTTCCAGCCGCCCTGCAGTGAGAGGATCAGTTACACGGTGTCCTGACACATTCATGAGCAGGTTTAGGGCCTCTTGCAGTGACAGACACTCTGTGGGCCCCACCTATTCCATTGGACCCGGTTTCAAGTGTTCTTCCAAGCAGGGTTGGATTGGGACCACAAATGGGCACGGACCCCAGTAAAAAGCAGCCAATGTTTGTGGATCATGAGCTATAATGAAACCTTGCTTGATATGTGTCAGTGGGCTAAGTTCAGTGTTTTAAAACTTGTAGGGCCAGTCACCCTAGGTAAGTTTTCCAGGACAACAATTAAAAAGGGAAGCATTCAAGCAGAAAGGACTGCTTGTTTGTACCAGTGCACACCTAGGAGTTCTCAGTAGAGCAGGTGTGTGCCTTCTCCACCATCATGCTCACTCTACTCCCACTGGAACCAAATAGACCTGTTTCTTTCTGCAGCCTTCACTCCGGACATGGCTGTGCTTCTTGCATTGTCCTCAGTGACAAAAGTGTGCTTCCTGCATCCTCCAGACTGACAGAACCATTCTTCTGGGACATTCCACAGAGCTGATGTTTGTTTCCTGAAATCTCTGTATGGGCAGGTCTTGGCCTGATGCCCTTTTCCAAATGAAGGCCTGCACTTACTGCATCCACCCCATAAATGTATGATGCACCCTGACCTCGTTGGAACTGTATGTTGCACCCCAAGGCTGAAGACATAACTCATGTCAAAGGGTATTATGTGGGGCATTTTTTGCCCCACGGAGTGTGAGCTGTTCTCACGCTGCACTGCAAACATTATGTAAAACCAATGCATGCCAAGAGTGGTGCTTTTGAATTCGAGCTCTTTTTTCAGTTTTGCATATTCTTTTGTTTGCACTTGCTCGGTTGTGTAACCTTCCATTGAGACAATATATGGTTTGTTGTAATGCACCTGAACATCAACTAGTGCATGTGTGCAACATACGATTCGTAAATAAGCAAAGCTTATGTCTTCTTCGTGATCTTCCTCTTCAAATTCCAGGTGTTTGCATTGTCTGGTTCTGCTGACTCTTATTCCAGTGGTGTAATGTTTGGGGTTGCCAATTTTCTGGTAGCGGCGTTGCGTGCCAAACGGAAAAGATTATTGAATACTACAATGATGGAATGTGTTTTGGATTAGCTAAAGTTTGGTCAGATTAATTTTTGCCATCATGAGCTGTTCATTTATTAAATATCTTAAACAGGTGTCATCTTCTATCGTTGGCCCTGCTACGGACTTGATAAACCTGTCTCTCGCCCATGGGGTGGTCCCCCCCAGTTGGAAAGGGGCGGTGGTTAAGGCTCTTTTGAAAAAGCCTAACCTTGACCCCGCCGATCTCGCCAACTTTCGGCCTATCTCTTTGCTGCCGGGTATCAGTAAGGTGGCTGAGAAGCTGGTGAATAGCCGCCTCTCCAACTTCTTGGAAGCCAATTCCCTCCTGGGCGACTCCCAAACGGGTTTTCGGCCCGGTCAGGGGACCGACACCGCCCTGCTGGCGGTCGTGGAGAATGCGAGGAGCATGCTGGATTCGGGGGGATCAGTGGCAGTGATCCTCCTGGACCTCAGCGCTGCTTTTGACACCGTGGACCATCAGGTGCTTCTCCAACGGCTGTCAGGGGTGGGGGTCACGGGTTTGGCCCTCAAATGGTTCGCCTCCTTCCTGGAAGGTCGTACATTTGAGGTGTGGGAAGGCCAGGAAAAATCATCTTCTACCCCTCTCCAGTGTGGTGTGCCACAGGGCTCTTCATTGAGCCCTACCCTATTCAACGTTTACATGGCCCCCCTGGAGAATGTGGTACGGCCGCTGGGTATCAAGATCATCAGTTACGCTGATGATACCCAGCTGGTGGTAGGCCTCTCCCAGTCGGCGTACCATCCCGACCGGCTGCACACGTGTCTTGAAAAGATCTACACGTGGATGTGCAGCTCAGCCCTAAAGTTAAATGGCTCCAAAACGGAACTGATGCTGCTGGGGAACTCCTCTCCATCTTTGCCCCCCAGCAGCTGGCCAGACTGTTTGGGACCGATGCCCCCCCCCAAGCAGGAGATCAAGAGCTTGGGGGTATGGCTGGAGCAGGACCTATCATTTAAAACCCATGCCAAAAAGACTGCTGGCGTGTGCTTTGGCCTGCTCCGTTCAGCCCAGAAGATTCTGCCCCTGCTCCCAGTGGCCACTCGAAGGCTTCTCATCCAGGGACTTATTATCTCGCGGCTGGATTTCAGCAATGCGCTTTTCCTGGGCGCACCCGAATCTACCCTGAGCAGACTGCAGCAAGTGCAGAACGCGGCTGCCAGGCTTTTGACGGGTCTCCCTAGGCGGCAATCTGCCCGCCCGGCGTTGAGGGCACTGCACTGGCTCCCTGTGAAGGACCGGGTGAAATTCAAGGCACTCTGCATCGCCCACAAAGTCCTGCACGGGGTGGGTCCACCTATTCTTGAGGAGATGGTCCAGCCCTACAAGGCCTCTCGTTCCCTCCGCTCTGACCACCAACATCTCCTTCAGGTTGGCAGGGTGAAAAAGGTAAGAACTGGGGGCAGAAGGTTTTCAATAAATGTGGCCTCCTTGTGGAACTCACTGCCCCTACAACTGCGCTCCGAAGCCAGTCTCTTCAGGTTTCGTAAACTTTTAAAAACTTTTTTGTTCTCTGTTTAATCCTTGCATTCTGGTAGCTGTGTTATGTTCTGATAAGCGCGGGGATGCCTATTGGTAACCAGGCGCTATACAAAACTCGGAATAATAATAATAATAATAATAATTTTCATTTTTTCCCTGCTTGTTCACACCGTCAACAAGAAGTAACAAGACAATGAAATCAGTTATATAATCAATCTGATGATTTACAGGGTATTATGAATTTTATTTTTAATTGCTTAAACTGCGCCTGATTATTTCCCACACAATTGTATTAACTGTTTTTAACTGTGAATTTATGTAGATTATTTTATATATATGTGTGTAGTATACTTTTATGATTTTAAAATAATCGAATAAAGTATTTTTGACTCTGACTCTGACTCTGGTGTAACCTCCAAATAACTTTACCTGTGCATGTCCACTAAAGTTATGCCTGTAATACAGTACCGAACTAACTCCAGCAGCTCCTGCTTATTCTTGTGCAGGTAATCCCGCTCAGCTGTGCCAAGGTACTCCACTAAAGTCTGGGGCACCTCCACTACTGAAATAATCAGAGTAACATACAGTTTAGACTAAGCATTTCAGTCACTCGCAACTATAATTGTAATTCCAGAAGGCCCAAATGTGACCTTCGTTCTGTGCTCCGCAGAGAGCCCAAAGATTGGATGAGTGTGTTGTCAATTAGAACCTTTATGGCAAAGTGAAACTCACACTGCTTTCACACTTAACTTTAGGGCCCTCAATGTTGCCCCGTCAAGAACCCCTTCCACAATCTGACCTCCTCCTAACCTTTAGAAGCAACACAGTTTGCGTGAAGCACTGCACAAGACTCAAGCTGCATGACAAAATAAATTAATAAAAAAACACATCTGGGAAAATTAAATACTCTTAGAAAACAGGCCTGCATATACTATACAACATGAGATCAAACTAGTAAAATGGAAATGGGACTGCATGGCTGACATATTTTTTGAGTGCTTGTACATACTGTTGAAAGAGTGTTTTACTTCCATCGTTAAGGAGATGAATATAGGAGTTGTTAGGGACCGTTACTGTTTTAAACTGGACCTGTCCCACATCATCCTCTGGCCTCAGTCTTTACACCCTGTGGGCTACTTGAAACCTGAGAGGCCAGTGTAATGCAAGAAGGCATTGATGCCCGCGGGGACTGCGATATGCCCAATTCACGTTAGCTGACCTGTCTGGGCACTGGAGTGACGAAACTGCTTTACTCCACCTTGTCCCCTAGTCCACACACCACCTCATACATAGTGAGTGCCCTTCCTGGCATCTCTAGAGGATGCACAGGCCCAATCACATGATCAGTTCGGAGGAGGCAAAGGCCTCACATTTGGTACTCAACCAGGACAGTCCATTGGCGTTCTGTGCATGAGAGTAGGCCGAGCAGGCTGACAACTTTCTAAGGCTACAGCAGCTTTGGTTTGTATGAGGTGTTCCTAGCAAGTGGGTTTGCAGATGTGGCACTGAGGGTAACAACACACCAGCTAATAGCTGGGCCTCATCTGCTGGTCCATCGCCCAATGCCTGAATTCCCAATCCCACCCTGCTTCCAAGACCCATAAATCCCTATATGTGCTCCTGAACAATACATAATACTTTGCCCCGCTCTGACAATCGTAGACATCCCATTGCACTACTTAAGTGCACTGTTGGCTCTCACTTGTGCCACCATGATGTGTCCTCCTGCAGTACCAGGGTGGTCCAGAGAGCATCTTTAACCAGATTGTTGGAAAGAGGGTCACTCAAGCTGCACGCAGTAGTGCTGTAGACTGGCTGTAGGTGGCTGTTTGTACTGCTGAGAGAGTTGGCTTCTCTGGTTGATGCACTGACACTCACTGCCACTGTGCTAAGCTGCTCTCTATGATTGTCACTTTGATGGCCTTGGTCCACTCTAGTCCTCAGTCAGGAGCTATAGTGCACTGCTGTGGGCAGAAGCTTTCCTGTATGCACGTGCCAATCTCTAGGGCCACATTGGTAGAGGGGGCATCTTTCACAGGGCGTGGCTCAAATGGACTGGGATTGTTACATACTTGCAGGCTGAGATGATCTTGCGGGTTGAGTCATGTGTTAGTATATTAAATGTAATTAATATTAATTAACATAACAGGAAGGGCAGGCCGGGCCCCGGTACCAATATCTCGTGGCCACAGGCACCTGGGGCAAAGGGTGATGGGGCAGCCTGCAGGACTCGAGTCACTGCAGGCAGAGTCTGACTTGGATAATGCCCTGGGAACAATAACATCCTGTAGCCTACGACCTGGGGCCCTCCTCTCAATGAGCATGGAATGTGAGGGCGGAGGAGGGAGTCTGCACTGGATGGAAAGGCGCAAGGCTACAGTTCATTTGTGGTGGGCGTTCCTTTTGGTAGGAAAAGGGAGTTTGACGGCCACCTGTGATTATTCAGTGATCAAATGTCAAGGGCGCACTCATTGACTTCCCATCCCAATCAGGCCGTATAATTACAGCTCAGTTCACCACGCACTGCCACCCACACCCGTACCCACAGTCTGCCTCCTGAAACTATTATGAAATAAATGAACACTTGGGAACGACGGGCAAGATGACAAGAGACCTGCAGTGCTTTGGTAGTGTCCACAGGAGCAGGGGCAGATGACTGTTGCTAAGGTGCGCAGTTTACTCTGTGCACATGCCCCACACTGCCCCACCCTGTAGAGCAATGCCTGATGGCGCTGCCAACTTCATCGACATCGGGACAAGCACCGAAAACGCGGAGATGGAGAGCGAGCCTCCGCCTAAACCGAGATCCGAAGAAGAAAAAAACAAGAGACACAACGAGCACACACGAGTCAAGGAAACATCAAGATCCCCGCAGAGGATCCAAGGTGCCATTATAAGAAATAGCAAGGTACACAAGTCCTGGTTTGGAAAACCCATCCTCCCTGATGAAGACCTTCATCTGCCACTTAGAAGGTCGAAACGCGTTGGTCCTTTGGAGAGAGGGTCTCAGCCGAGCCAAATTGAAATCAGGTCCTCAATTGGACCCAACCATTTTCTAAACGAATGGTTTCATTACTTCGTGCTCTAAGACAGTATCCCAAGACCTCTAAAGATAAAGAAAAACATTTGGAGGACAGTGCAACACAGTATACTGCCCTGATGTATAAAACAATAGGACTTCGTCTTTCCTGAACATTAAGCTTTTTCTGTTTATGTACCTTTTGATTAAATGTGTATATATTTGTCTCACTCTTAAAATGTACATAACATTTGATAACTGATCGTTGCACTGTATATAATTCACGGATACACTGTGATTTTTTGTAAAAACAGTATGCTTTCTATGCTTAATTGTATATGTTAAAAATAAGGGGTCCACCTTGATGGGCTCTGTTGTTTTGCAACTACAAAAAAAATAAAAAAAAATAAAACAGTGATATACACACACCCCAACGCTAATTAATAAATCGATTGGGATAAGAATTGTTCCTTGTATCTATGGTGTCAGAGGTAACCTGTCTTTTGTATTCATGATTCATGATTGACCATTCCTCAACAGAATCAATTCCCTTTGTTAGTACTACTGATGGGGCGCAGGCGGCGCACTAAATGTGAACGTGCGTGCGGCACTGTGAGCCCAGCCTCTGTCTCTGAGGGTTTGTTTTAATAATGGCATCCTGCCCATGCACAGAGCCAGCTTTTGCGGTGCATGGGCGTCAGGTCATTATTAATATTAAAATGGTCCTCTGCCTCGAAGCGAGTTATTATTTATTTGGCCCCAGAGTCAAGCCAGTTTGCCTTGGGCTGAGGGGGCCCCCCGAGACTTGGGCCCCCCCGCACCACGGGGGCTGCGGGGGCCTGTGTTACACCCCTGAATCAAACATTGTGCATAGTAATGAAGATGGCTAGCCAACTAAGGGGGGGCGCTTGGGCTAGACAGGGCTCGTGGCAATGGAAACAGCCCACACAGGACACCTAAGGAGGCAAAAGAACGGGTCGGAGCCCAGAACTGAGGTGTAGGGGCCTGCCCCCCCCCAAAGGTTCCGGGAGGGTAGGAATTGGCAGGCCTCATACCTGAGGGAGGGGTGGAGGGGAACAGCACAGGGGTCTGGAAGTGAAGAGAAGATGGAGTGAACCGTGGGGCGGCACTTAGGGGTGGGGCACTCAGGAGGGGCAACGCCCATGAAAGGAAGGGTAGGGAACAAGGGTGACATCACCAAGGCGTGTGCCCATAGTGCAGGGCACAACCAAAGTGTGAGGAACTCTATGTGGAGGATGCCATAACTCACCTCAGGGCAGATGAGGACCATCAGCAATAAGAACAAGCATTGGCAATGCAACGGGTCTTGCATTTGCGAGAGTCAGAGCTATTGGTAGTGTATATTTAAATGTTTTTACTTGTGTGTTTTGGAGTGGATTCATGTGGTGTGTTGTGGAATTATGTGGTATGGTGTATGGTGGAATTATGTGGATAGTAATTATGAGGTATTTGGTGTATTGGAATTATGTGGAGTGGGATTGTGTGATATTTCAAGCAATCATGTGGTAGGGTATTTTGTATTGTGGAGTATCATGTAGTGGAGTTTAATTATGTGGCGGGCTGTTGACTTTTGGGGTGTGATGTGGAATTATGTGGTGTGGATTGTATGCATGTGGCGTGTTCTGTAATTGTGTTGGTGATTTGTATTAGGTGTTTTCTTGTAGGATTATGTGGTGTGGAATGGAAACATGTTGAGTTGATTTGTGTGACGTGGAACTGTGGTGTTGAGTACATTGACTGAATTCTCTATTCGCCTAGCCTAGCCTTGCAGTGCCTAAGCCACGCCCCGCCAGACCAAGCTCGTCGATCCGCGAGCAGGAGAGAGTCAGAAGGAAAGGAGTGTGAACGGTAGCGCGCAGCGCGAAGCGTATACAGGATCGGCCCTTGTCCGAGGAAAACGACAGAAAACGACGGCACATAGACGCCCACCGCAGCCCCATTACCACGCGGAGCCCTCGCGGAGCCCTTGGAGCGAGACGGAAGGAGCGGGGTGCGGCGCGGGCCGGAGGGCGTGCCCAGGTTGGCCGAGTGTTGCGAGGAAGCCGGGCACAGGCCGAATAGATAGGCCGAGCCCCTATAGCAGGATCAAACGCCAGAGACCGGCAGCCCTGGACAGACTCACGCAGGGGGGTCCCTGATATCACTGACTCGGACATTCAGCTGAAAGATTAAGTCAGCAGAGTCAGCTAAGGAATTGATCAGGAGAAATTTTGGAGGTCCATGAAGGAGAAAGGGGCTAAGAATTAAGAAGGGTTTATAACCCCCCAGCATATGAAGACTAAACTCCACGGAAGTGTGGGGGAACCTACACAACAGAGACCCATAAGCGTGGCAAGGCAAGCAGGCTGAAGGCAACAAGGCAGAATAGAGGTAAGTAAAAAAAAAACCCTTAAAATAAGAGTAAAAAATTATACTAAAAATAAGAGTTCCCACCTTCAGCAGAATAACAGTTATTTGGGCTAAAACCTAGAAATGGCACCCAAAAGAGGGCTAAAACCACGTACAGTGGATGAACCAAGGAGGAGTAAATCATTGGAGGGCTCTAAATCCCTGGAAGAGAGCCAGGAAAGTCATGCATCCTCTATGGATAACAGTAAGGGGAAACGCAAGAAAAGAAAAGTCAAAAGGGCAACGAAGTACGCCCAGAAGGCGAAAAGAGGGTGCAATCAAACAACTATGAAGCAGAAAGAGACTATGGCAGCGTCAAAATCCATAAGGGAGTTTGTGGGGAAACATTACAAATCATTAAATCCAGCAATAACATCGGATTTAGACGGAGAAATAGTGGAAATTGGTGGGGATAGTGGCGAAAATTCAGGCACGACAGTAGAAAAGCAAAGACAGACAGATAAGGGAGGACCCCGGGAAGAAGTTAACCTCGATATAGAAGAAGAAGGGGAGAATCATAAATCCATAAACCAGACACTGCAGAGCCAAAACCACCAGATTTCTGCGCCCCGACTATCATCCTCTCCAAAAATGTTCTCGTTGTTGTCACCAGGGAACGAGGGACAAAGGGGAAGTGAAGGCCAGAACCAGAGTTATGTTTGGGGAGGAGCGCCAGATCAATTTCAGCTGCACCCTACAATGCAAAAATCCCCACAACGCCAAGAGAGCATAAGGACGGGACACCATGTAAATCCAGTCAGGAACAACACACAGGATTTGGAGATCTCGGAGACCCCTACATCTTCGTTGATGGATTTAATCCTGTTGCTTCAGAAGGCACTACAAGGAATCCTGGAAGTAACACTCTCGAACAACGGAGTGATGAAAGCACAGAAACAGCATTTAAAGAGAATAGAAGAGGAACTAGGGGAGATAAAGAGCCAAATGCCAAGTAGGCTAAGGCCAACCGACTTAGCCTCAACCACTGAAGAAGGTGCCGTGATAGCACCAGAAGAAGTAAGTAGGGCAAGTCCTGAAAGATCTCCTCATCCCGAAGAGCAAACGGCAAAGGACACGGTAGAGATTGTAGACAATGTTTACATCTCGAAAAGACCAATACTGATAAAAAGACGTGGGGGGTATGTAGCACCTGGGGCCAGGAACAGGGCAGAAAACTTCAGACAAACGAACCCTGCAGGAAAGAGAAAAGGGAAGAAAATAACGGGCGGGGGGGTGCAGTCAGGATTAAATGCCTCAGCGTCGACTTTTATACCACATAGTCAGACGAATACAGAAGCAAAACCACCAAAGACCCCGAGTGAACCAAGGAAAAAGCAGACATGCAAGGAGGCATCAGAGAAATCCCCTCCAACCCGTACTAAGAAGCAGAAAGTACGGATAATCCCTGAACGTACCATAGTACAAAGGTCAGAAAACCCACAAGCACAAGATTTACCCGGCATGGGAAAGAAAGGACGGCATGCAGGGAGAACAACTGCCAGTCATCAGGAGCATGAAATAAAGATGAACTTACACGAGAGAGATAATAACAAGTGGTTATTCCTGGACCTGTTATCACCCGGGAAGAAGCAAAAGTTGGCAAGTAAAACAAGCCCTCTGAATAGGGCACTGATTTTGTACGCATTTGCTAAATGCAGTAGTTTGAAGGGGCTCGGAACAAAAGACCTACAGCAGGTAGGCTTTGTAGTGAACAAGAACGGAAAGGAAATAACAAAAATCTCCCTTTACTCAGACCTGATAAAAAGGGCAATCCAGAAAGCCTCAAACGAGATAAATCAACAGGGAATAAGGATTGTCCCTGAGAGGGAATTAAAACCCCCCAGAGACAACTGCTTCTTAAAACAGCACGCCGGGCTACAGAAGAGACAAGTGATCCTTTTTAGTGAAATAGAAGGCGAGCGGGGTGGTCTGAATGTTGTGATAGAAAATACAGGGAATGAATCCTCATGGGATAACTGCTCCTTATACAGTAACCCCATGGGAGAGTCCAACGACAATAATACCATGGATACGGAAGGAGTTGGTGGGCTAAGTGACGTAGAATAGGAGAAGGAGGGGTCGCAAGAACTAGGTCTCTTAACCTGGAATGTGAATGGGCTAGGCAATGAGCAAAAACGGGATTATGTAAAGGAAATCATAAATAAAGTGGACATTGCCTGCCTCCAAGAGACCTAGTTATGCGACGAAACCCCAACCTTTGAAGGATACTTACAATTACATCATCCAGCCACAAAGAAAAATCACGGGCGGCCTTCGGGAGGTCTATTGACTCTGGTATCAACAAAAGCAATGAGGGAAGTTAAACTGTTGAAATCAAAATGTAAATGGGTTCAATTAAGTAGAATAGAACTCTTGACGGTGGAACTGAAGTATAAAATGTTAATTTTAATGAATGTATATATGCAGTGGGATAAAGGGGAGGAGTATGAAAGGGAGATTAGGTGTTTTAAAGAGGATGTAGACAGTACACTAGACAAATATCCCGCAGATATAATAATAATAGTGGGGGATTTCAACCACAAATTAAACCCAAAAAAGGCAGATATGTGGAACAGGGAACAGTTAGAGGTGTATGGTATAAACCCGGCTAGGTTTCCAGCTGGGGAGATCTCGAAACAGGACTCAGAACTAGTACACATGCTAGGAGGTAGGGGCCTTCATTGTATAAATGGTAGAATAGAGACAGACTCCCCAGCAGGAAAAACGTTTAATTTAGGGGACCAGAACTGCCCTATTGACTATATATTCCTGCAAGCCTGGAACTTCCCCCAGATTAGGGAGTTTAAGATAGAACAAAAAGAGGTGAGTGATCACAAACTCCTTCGCCTAATAATAGCAGGGGGTAAGAAATTGCAGAGAGATACTGCGTTAACCCAGGAGGTCGAGTACCCCAAACGGGCGAAGACACGACTAACCGACGAATATATGGAAAAATTGAAGGCTATGCAAATAAAAACGGCACATGAAAATTTTGAGAATAAAAACCTGGAATGGTTTATAGGGAAATTAGAAGAAGTTGTCCAATGCCTAAGACTACAATTAAATAGGGAGAAGCTTAAAAGGGTACAACAGATAAACCGAGGTAAAGAGTTCTCGGTGGTATGCCAATCCAAGAAAAAGGAGATACGAGCGATACAAAGAAGGCAAAAAAAGAAATTCACACAAGAGAGACAGGCACAGTTAATAATGCAGAAAAAAGAACTCAAAGTAATGGTAAAAAACGCTAAAAGGATATATAAAGACAAGTGTTGGTTAGATCTGTTAGAAGCCATAGAGGATAAAAATTTAAGACAATTTTAGAAATTAGTAAAGGCAGCAGCCGGAACAGCAGACGGTGAATTAAACTGCGTGGTGAGTGAAGCCGCATGGGAAGAGTACATAAGGGAACTGTACGGGGCAAGAACTCCCAGAGAGGATGAGGTGGCCAAAATATGGCAAGAAATCTCAGAAGACCTAAAAGCCAAATTTAACGTAGAACAAGTAGAGCTTACAATCAAAGAACTTAAGCTAACTGGTGCAGCAGGGCCAGACAATCTCCCCGCAATAATACTAAAATCAGAGGTTAAATGATGGGCAAGATTTCTAGCAAAGATGTTCCAGGTTGTTCTAAATGAAGGCGTAATGCCACCTACCTGGAAGGGTGCCATAATCAGGCCAATCCACAAGAAAGGGAGCAAAGAGGAGCCTCAAAATTACCGGCTGATCAACCTACTAGACATAGGAGAGAAAGTATTCTCAAAAATTGTACTGAAACAACTGAACGAATGGGTTGAAGAGTTCCAAATTGTACCCATAGAACAGGGGGACTTTAGAGCAGGTCACTCTACAATAGACCACGGATTTGCTCTATGGGCTCTGGCAAGGAAGTCGACGGAACAAAACGGCAAGTTATGCTGTTGTTTTGTCGACTTCCGAGCAGCCTTTGACTCAGTAGATCGGGCTTGCCTGCGGGAAACTCTAAAGAGATTAAAGATTCCAAAAGATCTCCTCATAATAATAAAGGAACTGCATAGAGAAAATTGGGGGCAAGTTATTAAGGATACCACAGGTTCTCTGACCCCCAAAATACCCATCGACAATGGATTAAGGCAGGGCTGTGTGTTGGCCCCACAGCTTTTTTCTATTTTTCTGTCAGATCTCCCGGCATATCTAGAGGTGGAGGGTAGTGCCAGCCCCAAAATGGATGGGAATAAGGTACCCTGCTTATTGTACGCGGACGACCTGGTAATAGTGGACCAGACCGAGAGGGGTCTCCAAAGAAAGCTTAATGCTTTTAAAACATATTGTGCTAGTAAATTCCTAACTATCAACCTAGACAAAACTAAAACCTTATGTTTCGGGAAAAAGATAAGCAGGTACAGTTGGTACATAGGTGAGCTCAAACTGGAGACAGTCAATGAGTACCGATACCTGGGTATATGGTTCGATAGGGCTCTAAATTGGAATACCCACCTGGAATCACAAAAAGCAAAGGCTCTCTCTTCCATATGCAGTCTAAAAAGGTTTAATGGGGATTATGGAGAGATGTCACATCGACCAATGCTAAGAGCTTTTGATGCAATGATTCCCGCCCAAGTCCTGTACGGAGCAGAGATCCTTTATTTGAGTGGTAGGGGATCCTGGGACGTGATAGAGGGGAAATGCATCAAAAGGCTCCTATCCCTTCCTCAATCTTCGATGATACAAGCCATAAGAACAGAAATAGGCACAAAGTCCTGGGTGATTCAAACTCAGATGGCTGTAATCAGATTTTGGAAGAGACTGGAAGATCCAGAAAGGCAAAAAGTAGCACACTGGTGCTGCAAAGAAATTCAGAAAAGTGAGCTAAAATGGGCAAAGGTTAGTAGGGAAAAATTGATGGGAATTTGTAAAGCATTGAAGATTGATGTAGTCCAGGAAACGTACCAAGTCCTCAGTACTAAAGGTGAGCTGAACCAAAGGGGGAAAGAATGCTCTAGACGAAGTGATATAGAATATTTAGCTAAGAAAAAATCAGTAGCGCATATGTTAAACGCTTGGTCTAATGAAAATTGGTTCCCCTACCTAGACATTTTACCCAACCGGGGGTATAGGCAGGAGATCCTGAGGCTACGGATTGGGATTAACCCATGGCTAATAAACAGAGAGATTAAAACAAAAATGTTAGACAAGCAAGGTCTCTGCAGGTGTGAGTTAGGAACTAAAGGAGACCTGTTACATATCTTGTTAGACTGTTTGTCACTCTTAGATCAGAGAAAACTGTGGCTGCGCCCAGTATTTTTAAAACATGATATAAAAACAAGGACGCAGGCAGCCAGCATTTTAACAGAAATCCCTTCCATTGATATTGTAATTGCCCTGGGGAAATTTATAAAGGGAGCAATGAGTACCTTGAGAATCCAGGAATAAGTCGTAGTACTGTATGACATTTTAGTTGAACAAAATTGCCTGTAGGGGTAAGAAAATGAATAGCTTTTTATTATGTAAATATAGGTTTTAAGAAATGTAATTTTTAGTGGGATTTTGCATTTTTTGATAATGTTGTGTAGGTTCTTTTTAACGGACTAACTTTAAAAAAAAAAAAAGGTTTTATGAATTTACTGTGCATACTCCATTCTGTATTATACTCATTGCATTGTTTAAAGACTATGGTCATAATAAACATACATTTTGACTTGACTTGTTGAGTACATTTATGCTGATTGGAATTATGTGGCATGGTGTGGAGTGTATTTATGTGCATTTTTGCTATGTGGTATAGATTGGTTTTATATGGGGTGTATTTATGTGGCAGTGAGTAGAGTGTTATGGGGTTGAATCAAGTTGTGCTGAGTAGTATTATGTGTAATGTAAATATGCTGGGTGGTTTTGAATTGTTTTGTGTGGAATTGTGTGGTTTTGTGTGTCACAGACAACATCAAACTAAAATGAAGGAAGGGTGGGTTTGAATGAAGGATATAGAGAGGAAGGGAGGAAGAGATGTCAGAAGAGAGAGTAAAAACGGTAGGAGATTAGGGTGGGTTTGAGGGAAGGAGGTTGAGTAGAAGAGATAGCGGAAGAAATGAAAAGGGAGGAAAGAAAGGAGGAAGGGAGAGAGGACGTTTAAGGAAGGAAGAAAATGAAAGGACGTTGGGAGCGAAAAGAAGGAATTAGTGAAAGAGAGGTAGCATGAGAGGAAGAGAGTGGGGTAGAGTGATGTAGGTAAAGATGCGACGGGAAGGAGGTAAGGAAAAGTGAAAGAATCTAAACAAGGGGAGGAGAGAGGAATGAATGGACTGTAAGTGTGGAATACATGATGGAAGGAAGGACATACGGCGGTAGCGTGTGGATGCAGTGGAGAAGAATGAATGAGAAAAAAGACTAGAGGATTGAGTCAAAGAAAGACTGGACGGAAGTGGAGGCAGAAGGAGGCCAGTAATGCTGTGCGAATTATGTGCCTGATACCCTCATAATTCTTTTAAGCAGGGAATGGCCTGACATCATGTTGGTTCCCCCGAAATGACGTAGGGTTGGTATTGGGAGCTGGATAAGTCCTGGGTGCAGGCCTAGACTTATGGAGACAGGAGTGAAAGAAAGAAAAACAATTCCTGTAAAAGAAGCAAGTTATGGTACTTCCTATACCTGGATCAGGATGCAGACCCGGAGATGAGGCACCAAAGACGAACTAGAGGAGGCAGAGCTGCAGCCTACAAACACTTACACCCTTACCACCCTGATTGGAAGCAGATGGTGGCCTGGCTCTTCGTACTGAGCTGTCCGCAGTTGGTGCTTATTTTTGGACCTGAGGGTAAATGTCAGGGGATTAGAATGACAGTAAAAATTAACACCCATCAATATCCTAAGTGGATGATTGCGAGCTTTGAATCTTTAGGATATAGAAAAGTAACTGACACATGATTTTAAAATTGGCAATTTTATACTTACAAGAAAAAACAGATTTGTCTCTAGTCTTGGTGCACCCAATTCTAGATGTTGGGCAAGCCCCTGAGAAGGGAAGTCAAAGGAAGGATAGTCAGCTTTTCAAACCAATCACAGTGCACCAATTATCACTCCTATGTGTTTCAGCAGGAGGGTTGCACTGTCATCTCTAATCATAGTAGACGCAGCCAGCAGCAGGGTAGGTAGTAGAGTTCCAGGTCCCTCAACCATGTCTCATCAGTGCCATCAATCACCATGGATACCAAGACAATGGCAGATGCCTCAATCATCTACTCTGATTCTGATATGTGCGCACTGCCAGGACACACAGTCGGACCTGAAGAGGAGGCACAACTCAACAGAGAGTGCTTGCCAGCCACCGCAGTGCGCTAGAAAGCAGCCCTTTAAAGCTACGCTACTTTTAAAGCGGCGGTGCTGTGATTATAGCTCACCGATTACTGTGCTAGTGGTGCACTGCTAATCTAGGCGGACCAAATCACAAACCAGCGGTACTGCATATGTGCATACCCCTTCGAATCATTCATCCTTTCCAGACTAGAGCAATGGCAGATGACTCACTTATCCACTCTGCCTCAGCTTTGACGTCTGTTCACTGTCAGTGTGCAAACCTTGGACCAAGAATGTATGAGTGAGTACCCATCTGGCTGTTTTTAGGATATCAAGCATAATGGCTAATATTCTTTGTACGGTAGAACGTCATCAGTGCTTCTGTCTGAAACACCATCGTGTGAGACTGGTAGAACCCAGTTTACATAACAAAATGCACTCACAATATTTGTGTTGCAGTGCTGCTGCACAGAGACCACCAGGCAGAAAGAGGCATCGAACTGGTGTTCATTAGCAATTGACACAGATGAGACAAAGAGTTTGGGTTGGCATTGCTGTTGTGGAGGAAATAATGTGCTCCTTCCTGTTCAAATTCATCCATATCTCTACCACTGAAAGCATTTGTGCATTATTTAGACTATGTATGTCTGAGTTTATGGGATACTTTTGTGGGGAGCACAGACATTGGTTGACATGCATGCAAATGTAATTTTTTTCCTGTAATGGACAAATACCCAAATATTGGATCGCTTCTCTCACAATTCCCTGCATCCACTTGTTTTCATTGAGACTCGTCCGCGCTGTAAAGTGGCCTCTAACGGCAATATCGCCTTAAAAACCTCACATAAATAAAAGATGTAACCATATACCTCAGGGTGAAGAAATTCTATAAATACAGATGTACAACAAAGGTGCCTCAACACATTTCAAAGGGTTTTCTTTTCCTGGCTATTAAACATGTAGTTCTAATCAGTGGGGAAAGTATTACACAGTACAGAAACAACAATTTCCTGTCTGGGTTGGAGTCTGTTTTAAGCCAGAAGCTGTATCTTTTTTTATGTCCTTGGTGATGCCTTCTTACAATTAGCCCTGACATAGCTCGACTTTAGAACAGTACCCAGGGGCTCTCCATTCTTATCCTGGACCCGGAGCCGTACCGGCGTCGCCTGATGCCGGATACATTGTAGAGAGGGATTTCTGTGCCCCTGTTCACTCCTGGGGTCCCTTTTCAACCAGAATGTCACCAAGAGGATGAGCCGGAGGACTGGGAGGAGTCAGGTGACCCTCTGACAGACCAATTAGATGAACAGGACTGGAGAGAAGAACTGGGGGATGCCAGTGGTCTCAACACCTCCCATGACCTTGGCTTGTTGTCTCCTCGTACCGTGACTATGGAGGAGGGAGCATTGTACGCAGTGGTGTTGCGTAAGGTGGCCGAGGTTCTCAAACTTGAGCTTCCTACGGTGGCAGTCAGGACTAACCTCCTGACAGAGGTGCTTCTACTGGCTGCAAGCTCTTCGGAGCCCCAGCTGCCGTTTAATGAGGCCCTTACCAACGTCCTTTTGGGCACGTGGTTCAGGCCCAACATGGGGGCTCCCGTGGACAGGATGATCACCCGACACCACCGCCGGGCTCCGGGTGACCACACTTTCCTCTCCCAAACCCCCCACCCCGGAGAGCTTGGTGGTCCGAGCCTCCACTTCAAAGAGCGCATTCCCTACCGCTCCACCGGAAAGGGAATCCAAGAAGCTGGACCATGTTGGGAAGAAGATTTCCTCTTCCGCCAGCTTAGGACTGGGGTCAGTAAACACTGCATGTCTCTTGGGCCGTTATTCCCACTCTGTGTGGGATACGGTGGTCAGTCAAAATATACATTTTTAAATATTGACCTATATTAATATCGAGTTTTGAATATCAGTTCAGTTCATTAGTCTTTATTTCGAAATAAAATTCATAAAAGACAAGTTACAATACATGAAATATAAAAAGTGCAACATTCATCACAGTTAAAAATTATTAAACATTGAAAAGACTTTGAAGCAAAAGGAATTTTTACATTATCATTTAACATTTATCAGGTGTTCAATTTCCTAATACGGATCAACCAGGCCCCGCCTAAGATCTTGGCCACACCGACCACAACGGGCTCAGATCTGATAGTATGAAATTTCCACAGGGCTTCAAGGTGTCCTCTGGTGTTCAATCCACTACATAATGGTTGAATCCATTTTGAGCGCAATACTTGATAGGCTGGGCAAGCAAAAAACAGATGGCCAGTGCTCTCTACATGATCAGGGCACCAGGGACATCTGCCACTTGTATTACCCGACCACTTAGTGGTAAATGCATTGATGGGAAGTGATCCTACACGGAATTGATGATACAGTTTCCTGTCCAATGTTTTACAAATCACATCCCAGTAAGGCTCAAGAAAAGGAGTCAGTTTATGAGTCAAAAAGAGCCCTGTTAAGTTGGTGTCTAATGATTGGGTAACTGCAACTGGATTAACGGATGCCCAGAACAAATCTTTAAATTCTTGTTTAGATGGAAAAATAGAACTCCCCGGATTAGACCACAGATGGTGTAAGCCCATATGCGACAAGGTGTATTTGACTTCCTTAAACCAGGGGATTCTAGAGGCACCCAACAAAGCTTTTACCTCCGCCAGTTCATTGGCAAAGAGGCTGAGCTCTGGGGAAACCCAGAGCCGACGCCATAGTGCCACCAAACGAAAGCGGGCCAGCTCATTTAATGGTCTACAACCTAGATCTAAAAGCAATGGTGTGGTGGGTGTAGACTGTGGGAGCCCAACCAAATTGCGTAAAAACTTGTTCTGCGCTTTCACCAAAGTAGACAAGTCCTTATAGCCCCAAATATCAGCACCATATAGGGTAGCTGCCTTTGTTTTAGCTTCGTAAATTTTTAATGCTGTACGTTTGGTCAGTGATTTCTTCTGTTCCTTTAATAGACAGCCTGTGAGACGAAGGAATTTAATATTTAATGCCTCAATCTGGGGCTTCCAGCTAAGTTGGTAGTCCAGGGTCACACCGAGATAGGTCATTACCTTTACCTGTTCGATCAACACGCCATTCAAAGTAACAGAGCTAGTGATTGGATTTTTATTGCTGAAGACCATAAATTTAGTTTTATCTACATTTATCTGTAGGTCATTAATCCTGCAAAACTCAGCAAACCTATTCAGGGCTGTCTGTAGCCCGCTACGGGTTTTGGAGAGCAGCAGGGTGTCGTCAGCAAAGATTAGCATAGGGTACTTAGACCCCCCCAAAGACGGTGCATCTGTCTGCGTGTTGGAAAAGAATTTAGCGACCTGGTTGATGAAGAGGAGAAACAGGGTAGGGGCCAACACACATCCCTGGCGCACCCCACGGTTTACCGGGAATCTGTGAGTCACCTGACCATGTTTACCCCATCTCACCCGAGCGAAGTTACCCTCATATAGTCTCATGACTATTTCCAGGAGTTCAAAAGGTAAACCCATATGTCTCAATGAATCCCAAAGTTTTGCTCTTTTTACCAAGTCAAAAGCTGACTTAAGGTCAACGAATGCAGCATAAATAACCCCTCCTCCCAAAAAGACTACCTTCCAGTAAAGCATAGTAAGTCTAAACACCTGATCTATCGTGCTGGTGCCTAATCGAAACCCTGCTTGCATGGGGGATAATATATTTTCCTTCTCTATCCATCCCTGTATTCTCACAAGTACCATCCTAGAAATCACTTTTTGAAGCGAGTCTATCAGGCTTATGGGGCGGTAATTATTAGGCGACGTACGATCACCTTTTTTATATATCGGTAGGATCTCAGCCCCTTTCCATGATTCTGGGATCCTGGCACCAGCTGCAATGGCATTAGCCAACATTGTGATATAGGGAACCCATACGTCAAAATTCAGTTTAAAAAGGTCTGCTGGGATAGCATCCAATCCCGGTGCTTTCCCTGACTGGACAGTGCCCAAGGCACGTTCTGTGTCTAAGAAAGAGAATGTGAGAGCTGCCCCAGCGCTAAGAGGAGCCCCCGTTACAGACTCAATCTGTGCAGAGGGCCCTTCGCAAGTGTCCTTAAATTGAGCAGAGTAAAAACCCACCCAATCTGATGCAGAAACATAAGTAACAGGTATTTGGGAGTCCGGGTCCCTGCCCCATCTAATAGTCTCCCAGAACTTCAGTTGGTTTGACGAATTACACGCCAAGAGGAGTTCAGACCAGAAGTGGTCGTCCCATTCCCTCTTGGCTGTCCACAAAACCTGTTTATAAATCTGCCTGGCATTCTTAATAACATCAGTGGCCCTAGATTTGACTGCAGCAATTAGGTCACCATGTGCAATCCTACACTTCTTGTTATACCACCTTTTAGGAGTGTTAACTTTCTTAAGCCTCAATGGCTTAGTAAGCAGATTTTTTAATTCCATAAAACACTTCTCGTGCAGTTCAGTAATTGTGGAATCAACCCCAGAAGTAAGTTCAAGGGCCGACATATTACCCATTGTTCTCATTACCACCTCCTCAATTTCTTTAATAAGTAGAGGTTCTGCTATGACCCTAGGCCATTTTACCTGCTTTCTGTCAGTGCACAAGATAACCTCTGATGTCGGGCATACTGTTACAGAAGGTCGCCCTCCCATGTCGGGCACTCTTAGGCTCAGAATCAGAGGATCATGGTCACTCTCTGGCCGTACCTCAACCACCATGTCTAACACAAGTGGCCAAAAGTCAGCTTTGAACAATATGTAGTCTATTCGGCTCATACTGGTCCCGTTGTTAAATGTAGGTTGACCGTGCTTGTCAGAAGTAGTGCGCCCATTGGTTGCACGCAACCCCCATTCCATACAGAAACCCAGCCACTGCAAAGCCGCCTCAGTTCCCCTAACACCCTTGCCTATGGTCAATGGCGGAATATCCCATGCAGTATCCACATCGACTCCCACATCCTCATCTATACTAAGAATGGGTTCGAATGAGCAGTTCAAATCCCCTGCCACTACAATAAGACGATCGTAGCCTAGGTTCCTCAGGAACAAATCAAGGGTATTCAGGATCGGTTGCTTACGGCCTCCTTGGCAACCACGGGCATAGATATTAATTAGGATAATATTCTCGTTGTTACCCTTGCTTAAATTGATACAAAGGAGATCGTGGTTATCAACTAAAATTTCCGTAGATTGATACCCCAAGGAGTCTCTAATCCACACGGCCAGTCCACCAGAAGCTCTACCTTTAGGACCCTGTATCGCTGGCTTATAATAATTTAAAAACCCTGCTCTAAATAGGGGGACCGTTGCCCAGGTCTCCTGGAAAAGGACAATGTCATGGGTATCGATGAATTCTGCCCAGTCATCATTGTCCAACCGATTCTTTAACCCGGCTATGTTCCAAGAAATCAACTTAAGTGTCCCTGCATGACTACAACCAGATTTGACCACCTGTAGACTTGCTTCTTCCATCCTAATCTCAACAGGATTGGTCACAATACTTGAGTCCATTTGTGGTACATCTATAAGGGTAGAACTATCTAGAAGTGGTTCATGTTGGGAGGAAATCACAGCGATAGAAGTGGGTTCCGGAACATATATAGAATCATTTACCTTCCTAAGTCAATCAATATCTTCCAAACAGCTAAACTGATTGGACGTTGGTGCCCCTTCCCACCTATGATTATGACCTTGCCAACCATATCCCCTCCCACCCCTCCCTGTGTTTTGGACTAATTACCATTTCCCCTCTAAATTTATGTTTTGCCGTGGGGGATAAAAGAAGGTAAGAGGCCTAACAACAATTGTTGCGTTTTCGCCTTGTACATCCCATGAGCATAGATGTTGCGCTGTACATGGATCGGCGAAAGACACGACAATACAGTCACCCGGGATAGACTTAGGTGTTGGGCCTACCCAGGGTACCCTACGTACCATTAGAATGTTGCTTATTAAGTGATCTGGTAACTGTATATTTGTGTTCAGCCAATAAATAACCTTATTTTTTAGTGACCAAAAGTTCTCCTGGGAATGTGGCTCCAAGACAGGCACACTGGCTAACACTACAACATATGGTCTAACATCAGGGGGTAGATCTATGAAACCCCCTCGGAAGTTGTGTGTGTTTCTGGGACCTTGGGGGTGCGCCCTTTGGGTCGTAGTCCTAATAGGTTTGCGGGTGTTGCCCCAAGTCCCAGAATTGGTGGCAATTATGGCTTGGGCAGGACGAGGGGGGGGATTAACTTTAGGGGTAATAACTTGGGGGGTGATAACTTCAGGGATACAATCCTTTGTACGAGGTTTTGGTATAGGTCTAGGTATGGGCGGGGGCGGAACAGGGGATGATGATACAGCTAGAGCCTGTGGTGTACTCTCGTCTCCCACTGTATTATTAATTTCCATTTGTTTGAGGCTAAGACTAGCTAATGTAACAATTGTCTTATCCATCTCTAGCAAATTATTTTCAATGCGTGAGAGTCGGAGTTCGAGGGGTGTTAGGAGCTTTTTAAGTGTCTCCCATACAGTGTTAAGAAAATCTTCATTACCATCCTGCAATCCACCTGGCGACCCCTCATTAGCACCCGCAGCAAGTTGAGGAAGGGTAGTACCCCTAGATGAATCCAATGCCACACTATCTATACTGACGCAGGTCTCCTTGGTCCTTAAACAATCATTTGAATGGCAAACGTCATCACCCACCCCATTTAAAGCAGGAGTTCTGCGATTATTAAAAAATTTGGCTCTGGCCGCTTTGGCCTTTTTTCGGGCATAAGTTGATCTTGCCAAGCGTTTCCTTTTTTGGATTGCATCCCATTTATTAACACTAATAGTCGGCTTAATTGTCTCCGTTTTTTTGGGATGCCTAAATCCAAAGCAGGATTGTTTGGTGCCAAAATCGGAATAGAATTAACAGGCAGTGGGGAAAGGATAATAGATTGCTCCGAGAGAGGGGTCGGTAAAGAGTGATGGATAACCGCCTCAGTTATAAGCGGTCTGGGACCAGCCAGACGCTCAGGGGTTTTGGCGGAGGCAATAGTATCAAGTGATGATTTTTTAGACAAGGCTAAATCCTGGGATAGTCTACGTGCAACATCTAGCTCTATGGACACTCTTTTCTGCATTTTGTTGATCTCAAGATCGATAGCCATATTGGTCCTAGTGATGAAGTCATCTAGAGTCCCATTATGCATTTTCCCACCCTTTGCGGTTTTACTGCGAGTACCCTGTGAGCACATGGTAAGTCTTTAAACAAACAATATTTAACAAATAGGTGGGCGACAGACTTTAGTCAAGAGGGGTGGCCCAGTCCAGTCCTTTCCGTCCTCGAACAGCCTCAAACGGCCCGCTCTTTGCCCGGTCTTCACCCCGAGCTGCGTCCCGCGCTGCGGGAGGGAGGACCATAGAAATAGGGAACGTAGTGGGGCGGGGGGCGGGGCAGCAGGGAGAGCGGACCAGAAGGTGTCACACGGTCACGCAGGGACTCCTGGGATATGGAGTCCCCGCAACGCTCGCAGCCCAGCTGCCTTCCAAAGCCCAAAACCAGAGCAGCTCCCTCTCGGTCACAGGTGCAGCCCCTCACACTGCTGGCGATGCGGCACCCGCGGAGCGGGTGCGGCGAGGTCCAAAGGGTCCGGTACTAAAGAGGGCAGGTCCTCCTCCAGCCAAGAGCTCCTCACGGTGAGAGTTTCTAAAAGACGGTCCCACAAGAGGCAGGGTGATGAGGGATTAAAAGCCTTCAGTGGGCGGGGGACGGGGCAGCAGGGAGAGCGGACCGGAAGGTGTCACACGGTCACGCAGGGACTCCTGGGATATGGAGTCCCCGCAACGCTCGCAGCCCAGCTGCCTTCCACAGCCCAAAACCAGAGCAGCTCCCTCTCGGTCACAGGTGCATCCCCTCACACTGCTGGCGATGCGGCACCCGCGGAGCGGGTGCGGCGAGGTCCAAAGGGTCCGGTACTAAAGAGGGCAGGTCCTCCTCCAGCCAAGAGCTCCTCACGGTGAGAGTTTCTAAAATCTCATAGGGACAGAATAGCGAAGTCAAGAATATCGTTGACCAGAATATCGACCCCAAGGTAAGTAATATTGTTTTTTAATATCGAAGTAAGTATTATCGAAGTAAGTAATATCGTAAGCAAAAATATCATTGTCAATAATAACGAAAATAAATTGTGTTATGTATTTTAGTATGTATTTTATATGTATGATAAACATTTTTTATGTATTTTCATACATTTTAAAATAAATGTTTAGAAATTAGTAATTTTGTTAAAGTAAATTTTGCGTTTTAGTGGAGCGGGTTGTGGGTTTATAGGGGAATAGGGTGGGAAGTAATTAAATGATAATTGATTAATTAATTAATATGTTTTTATTTATTTGTATTGATAATTGTTAATTAATTAGTAATTATTTTTTATTAATTAGTTCATCACATTAATTATAATTAATTTATTATTAGTTTTATGTATTGTTATTGTTAATTAATTGTTAATTAATAATTAATTGGTGATTCATTTTTATTAAGTGATTGATTGATTACATTAATTATGTTATTTTTTATGTGTAGTGGGTTGTGGGTTTATAGGGGGATAGGGTGGGAAGTAATTAAATTAAATTAATGAATGAGAATGTTTTTATTTATTGGTATTTATTATTAATAAATTGGTAATTCATTTGTATTAATTACTTAATTATAATTAAAGTATTATACATTTTTATTTGTTGTCATTGTTATTTAATTTATTGTTAATTAATTTGTGACTAATTTTTATTAAGTGATTAATTGATAATTAAATTCATTATGTTATTTTATTCATGTATTGTGGGTTTATAGGGGAATAGGGTGGGAAGTAATTAAATTAAATTAATTAATGAGACTGTTTTTATTTATTGGTATTGATTATTAATTAATTGATAATTAATTATTAATTGGTGATTAATATTTATTAATTCGTTAATGTATAATTATAATAATTATAATGTGTTATTAATTGATTAATTGACAGTTACATGAATTGTGTTTTTTGTATGTGTAGTGTGTTGTGTGTTAAAGGGGTAATAGTGTGGGATGTAATTTAATGTTATTTAAGTAAATATGAATTTGAATGTATTGGTACTTATTAATAATGTTTTTGTAAATTAATAATTAATATTTTTTAATACAAAATTATTTTATTGATAAGTATGTTAATTTAACCCCTACGATATCCAACGCTTTCCTTACTGTTGCACTCTCTGGAGTGGGAATAGTAATTTTTACCCCTATGCTATCCAGCGCTTTCCCTACTGTTGCACTCTCTGGAGTGGGAATAGTAATTTTTACCCCTCCGCTATCCAACGCTTTCCTTACTGGTACACTCACTGGAGTGGGAATAGTCATCTTTACCCCTATGCTATCCAGCGCTTTCCCTACTGTTGCACTCACTGGAGTGGGAATAGTCATTTTTACCCCTACGCTATCCAGCACTTTCCCTACTGTTGCACTCACTGTAGTGGGAATAGTAATTTTACCCCCCCCCGCTATCCAGCACTTTCCCTACTGTTGCACTCACTGGAGTGGGAATAGTCATCTTTATCCCTACGCTATCCAGCGCTTTCCCTACTGTTGCACTCACTGGAGTGGGAATAGTAATTTTCACCCCTACGCTATCCAGCGCTTACCTTACTGTTGCTCTCTCTGGAGTGGGAATAGTCATTTTTACCCCTACGATGTCCAGCGCTTTCCCTACTGTTGCTCTCACTGGAGTGGGAATAGTAATTTTTACCCCTACGCTATCCAGAGCTTTCCCTACTGTTGCACTCTCTGGAGTGGGAATAGTAATTATTACCCTGACACTATCCAACGCTTTCCTTAATGTTGCAAAATGTGGAGTAAGTATATATATTAATTTATATGTAAATGTTTAATACATTTTACCATTATATGCATTAGTTAATTTTTTTAAATATGCTTTAATATTTATATCTATTTTGTTTTTATTATATGTTTTATTTACTTATTTTTCGAGGCTACCCCTCCAGCCATGCCACCACAATACCACCGCATGTCTGAGGATCACCTGGCCCTTCTCCAGAAGGAAGTTACAGCTGTTTTGGCCAAGGGAGCCATCGAGTGCATTCCTGTCCCAGAAGTAGTTTGTGGTTGTTATTCCCACTACTTTCTGGTCCCCAAAAAGGACAAGGGCCTGCGTCTTCTCTTGGATCTCAGGAACGTCAACCACTTTTTCCGGAAGGGGAAGTTCAAGATGCGTGCTCAGGTCTTGTCTGCCCTCGACCCGGAAGACTGGATGGTAGCGTTGGACTTGCAGGAGGCTTATTTTCACATCTCCGTTCTGCCAGCCCACCTGCGATACTTGTGGTTCACGGTAAGCCACGAGCATTTTCAGTTCACCGTGCTCCCCTTTGGCCTTACCAGTGCCCCTCGGGGGTTCACAAAAGTGATGGCGGTGGTCGCAGCTCTTTGCGCAGATCAGGGGTTTCAGTCTTCCCCTATCTCGGACTACGGCCCACCTCCTGCATTCACTGGGGTTCTCCATCAATGTGCCAAAGTCCGCCTGATTCCCTCTCAGAAGTTCCTCTTCATCGGAGCGAATCTGGACACAACGCGGTTTCGGGTCTATCCTCCCGAACAGCGAGTCAGGGATATTCAGGCTATGATTCCGATCTTTCAGCCTCTAGCCTGGGTTTCAGTCAGAATTACTCCAAGGCTGCTGGGCCTCATGGCCTTCTGCATCCTGCTGGTCGATCATGCCAGGTGGCATATGCCGGCTCTGCAGAGGGACCTGAAGTTCCAGTGGGCGCAGCATCAGGGGAATCGGTCCAATTGCATCCAGATCTCGGAGGGCACTGCACGACAACTGCAGTGGTGGCTCACAAACCAGGATTAGTTCGGTGGCAGATCCCTCTCCCTTTCCCAACCAGGCCACACAGTGGTGATGGACGCTCAGAGGCTTCTAGTCTCCGGCGGAGTCCGGGCTCCACATCAACCTTCTGGAGCTTCGGGCGATTCGTATTACGCTCAAAGCATTCCTTCCCCCTGTCCAGGGAAGAATAGTGCAGGTGTTCACGGACAACACCGCCATGTGGTACTGCAAAAAGCGGGGTGGGGTCCGGGTGGGGTAGTGGACTCTATCAGGAGGCTCTCTGCCTCTGAACAGGGCCGGAACATCAGGGCATATCCCTGGTGGTACAACACCTGGCAGGTTCATTGAACGCTAGGGCCGACGAACTCAGCTGCTGGTGCATGATGGATCACGAATGGCGTCTTCACTCAGAGAAGGTGCAAGGTCTCTAACAGTGGGGAGAGCCTTGGTTAGATCTATTCGCCACTGAAGAGAACGCACACTGCAGCAATTCTGCTCATTGGAATTTCCAAGGCGGCATTCTCTAGGCAACACTTTTCGTCGCGAGTGGAGTTGCGGTCTGTTGTACGCTATTCCGCCTACACCACTTCTGCCCAGAGTGCTGAAGAAGATCAGGCGCAACCGGGCTGAAGTCATTCTTGTAACTCCGGATTGGGCATGGAGAGTTTAGTATCCTGAGATGCTCAACATGGCCATCGATCCTCCGACCCGTCTGGCTCCTCGGCAGGATCTTATGTTGCAGCACCAGGAGACGGTCCTCCACGTGAACCTGTCCAGCCTCCACTTCCTTGCGTGGAGATTCAGCAGCGGCAGTTGATTTCAATCGACCTGCCTCCCGAAGTCTGCAACGTAATTCTGGCAGCCAGGCATCTCTCCACTAAGACGGTATACGCCTGCCGGTGGAACAAATTTGTGGCATGGTGCACAGCAAAGGCTGTGGATCCCCTCTCTGCCCCCGGTGTTAAATCGTTTCTTCAAAGGCATAACTCATCTCTTTCCTCCTATTCCTTTTGTTATGCCTCAGTGGGACTTGAACCTAGTTTTAACTTATTTAATGTTAGCTCCCTTTGAGCCACTTCACAACTGTCCTCCGAGGCTCTTGACTCTCAAAACTGATGTCCTGGTGGCCATCAACTTTGCCAGTCGGGTGAGTGAGCTTCAGGTGCTTTCTTCTAAGCCTCCTTTTCTATCTGTGCATCCGGACAAAGTTGTGTTTAGGACTCGTCCATCCTTCCTACCCAAGGTATTCATTGCCTTCCACACGGGCAGACCATCACCTTGCCCACCTTCTTTCCGCCTCCGCATCCTTCGAATGAGGAATAGAGGCTCCACCGTCTGGACCCAAAACCTGCGCTTGACTTTTATTTGGATTGCACCAAACAGTTACGGGTGGATGACCAGCTCTTTGTTGGGTACGTGGGTGCTGAGAAAGGTTGGGCCGTACACAAATGAACTATATCCCGATGGGTAATTTTGTGTATCAAAACCTGCTAGTCTTTGGCAAAGAAGGAGCCTCCAGTGGGGCTGTGCACCCATTCCACCAGGGTGACAGCGGCAACCACTGCTCTGGGACGAGGCGTTCCTCTGCATGACATCTGTCAGACAGCTACGTGGGCTTCGTTGCACACTTTTACAAAGCAGTACTGTATTGGCAGTCAAGTACGGAGAGATGGCTTCTTTGGTCGTTCTTTTCGCCAGGACTTTCTGGTGTGATTTTTGTTCACAGACCCACCTACGGGGTTGGTATTGCTGGGGTATCTATTCTACGGTAAGGAATCTATAACTAACATTTTCCTTTCAGATGAACAAGTTACTTACCTTCTATAACAATATATCTGTAAGAAACATTAGTTAGTTATAGATTCCTTACCGCCCTACCCATCCTCCCCATTCTGCAAACTGATTTCTAGGGTTAAGGGTATCCTTTCAGGTCCCTAGTTTTGTGCACCAGTGGTCAGTGTCTAGCATGGCTCTGCGTTTCTGGCATGGAAAGTCATTATTAAAACTGATGTCAGCACGCGAGGGCGGCGTCTAAGTAGCTGCCACGACATCATCCCGGCGACAAGACGCAAACGATAAACGCGGAGTCGACCAACGCCACCTTCCAATGCGCAGAGGTACTGCTTAGGCAAAACTTTCCGGATCCAGTCTGACGCCTAGGGGTAATTCTAAGGTACGGAATCTATAACTAACTAATGTTTCTTACAGATATATCCTTACCGAAGGTCAGTAACTTGTTCGTCAAGTGAAATAACTCCGTCTCACTGCTGGAGTTGCAGTTTGAGAAGTGGAACACTGGATAAATATTCCCCATGTGAGCCACAGAGTGGTCCACCCTTCCAGGAATATAGGACCACATGCCCAACATTATCATATAATGTGCATGTGATGTTTCTAAAGAATAAGGAACGGTACTAAGCCCTCAGGAAAATGATCTTGAATCCACAAAGGTATTTGGAACCGTCTCAGAAATGGTTTGCTGGAGTCCTAAAGGGATTCCAAATGAGGTATAGAAGAATGACAAAACCGGGCCATAGCTGTGAATAAAATGCTATATGTCCATACCAGTTGTGGGTGGGTTTTCATTTAAGAACCATGTACAATAGCTACAGCTGTATATACCTTTAACCATCATTAAAATGCAGGAATATCATTATTGTGTTGGTCAATTAATTCAGCACACTAGCTGCACAGATTGGTGCAATTATTAACGCAGTAGGGTAGTGCATGCTTTTGAATAAGCATGACAATTATGGTATACAAAATATTGTTCTTTTCCAACCCTCTTGCTTGAAACAAGGATGTTAACTTAGCGTTTGTATGCTGGCGATTTCTAGATAAACTGGACTTCCCTATATCAAGTCAATGCAGAAAAAACAATAGCAAAACGTCCCACTACTGGGATCATCACCCCAAATCCTATGAAACAATGAATTCCCACACTAGAGTGTCACTTGAAGAGCAAAAACCGGTTTCGGGAAAACACCAATTTATAAATATAGATCCCTGGGTACAAAGCAACGAATAATAAAATAAGGTTGTTCAAAATTTACTATGTACAAGAAGCATGGGAAACAAGTTCTCGTCGGTGCTGACAATTATGTTTCATCCCTGCTATGCTCTGCCTCGCGGTGAGAAGAAATGTTTTACCTTCAAAGTATCCAGTGCCATGAGCCTGGACTTGCACTCCTGGGGCCTCATTTATGAGAAATGACGCATCGATGCGTGAACGCAGCGATGCGTCACTTCTCAGTGCGCACTCCTTGCGACATGATTGATGCGTCATATTTATAGTATGACGCATCATGTCGCAAGGAGTTACAGATACGTCAATATTTCTGACGTATCTGTAAGCGCAAAAGTCACGCATTGCTGGGATGTGTCACAAAAGTGACGCAACTCCAGCAATGCGTCCTTTCACATGGGGAAAGCCCCAGGTGAAAGGGCTTGCGTCAGTCTTACGCCTGCTGTGAGGCAGGCGCAAGATTTTGACGCAACAGCGTCCTAAAAGTGACGCAGTGAAATCTCATAGATTTCACTGCATCACTATTACGAGGCTTTTTGCGGGGAAACGCCCCCTCTGCATACATTATACCTGACGCAGGTATAATGTAGCGCAGGGGTTTACAAAGTGACGCATCTGCTTAGATGCTTCACTTTGTAAACAGTGCGCAACAGGAGGCATGCTTTACGCCGCCGATGCGTCACAAAAAGTGACGTATCGGAAGTGCAAAACTGACGCAAGTCCTCATAAATGAGGCCCCTGATGCTTAATGAGGAGGAAAGGCCTGACATATTAATCGAAGGTGAGGAGGGTGCCCATGGACGAACGACATGGCAGCGGCTGTACAGTAAGTAACAAGAGTGTCACATTGCCACCGTTGCACCATAATTATGTAAGTGCATCAATTCCAGGGGATGTTCACCAATCCACCAATTTTTGCATATACCCGAGCATCTAATCTCAAAGAATTACTATGCAAAGAACCCAAAACAGAGCCCAAATACAATGGAACCAATCCTTGTTATAATTGCAACAACTGTAATAACATCATCAGAGGAACCCAAATAAACCACCCCATGAAAGGTCATAACATCAGAATAAAAGTCAATGCCACTTGCGATTCGACCAACTTAATTTACCTTCTAAAATGCCCGTGTGGCAAGATATATGTCGGGAAAACAGAGAGGAAAATAAAGACAAGGCTCAACGAGCACAAATCAAATATCCGGACAAAAAATGAACATTCAAGTGTAGCCATGCACTTCAATGAACAAAGGCATAACATAGCCCAACTCAAGTTTATGGTTCTTGAAATGGTGGAAAAAACTGAAGGAAAAGATAACAACAGAACTTTATTACAGAGAGAGACTTATTGGATTTATCACCTTCAATCTTTGAAGCCTTTTGGCTTGAATGATCGCATCGAACTAAGTTGTTACTTGTAGACACTGTTATAATCATTTGTGACACATTGCAAATTAAAGCGGCTGCATTACACGCACATATGTATTTTCTATTTTCCGACTGTATAGAGCCAGGCTTTCATATTTCAGATCTTACCACACTTTTCATTTTCTTGCCATTCCAACATGGCCACCAAACTCCCTGCATCGTCTAGTCCGTTTTTTATATTCATACCCCGGCACACATTCCACTTCCGGGTTCACACACCGTTTAAACACCATCCCCGCGTTAGCGATCTTCAAACACAGGAGAACATCCTGAACCTCGATTTACCAGGGAAAACGAAACTCTTCGTCATGAAGTAAGTCATGACAGATCACCTGTCTAGCCTTTTTTAGATTCTAACGCCACCATGGGAGTCACTTTCCTACCGCCCCACTTGTTTGTTACCAAACAGCTTTTTTTCATCCACCTTGCTACCCCACAAAAGAAAAACCCGGTAAGTTTCTTTCACATTTTGTTTTCAACTCCTTTAACACGAAAGTCACGCTTACACCATTAGATTTCCATCAGTTGTTCAGTTGAATTTGCCATCATTGCACATATGCGTTGGTTACTATGTGATGATTTATTTTGCTTAGCAGCATGGTTCTAAATGTATTATTTTCACCAACAGAGCTCCCGAAAAAAAGGGCTCCGCCCGAAATGCATTGGAGCATTGGTATTATTCTTTGAAGAATTATGTTTGTGAAAAAAATGAATTGAAATTGATCAGTTGAATATGTTTTGAAAAATAAAAAACACGCAAAGAACTGAATATTTCAACTTTACTTGATCATATTTGGAGTCAGTCAAGCCTGACGAACCATTACGGTGTGCTCACCCGACAGGGACGCACTAACAGTGTTTGCGCGCTACTTCGTTCCTATTATTTAGCGTACCAGGACGGTTACGCCACCTGTTGCAGCACCCAAATCTATTAACCAAATTAGTTATCCTCTCAAAGTCTCTTACAACATCCGCTGTGCACCTAGCCATCTTTATTTCCATTGTTGATAAGTGTGTCATGAAGGTGTTAAATGCGCGATATAGCACATACATGATAGTCACGCTTCTAGCAGAAAAAGCACATCTCTGTTTTTATCCCAGAATTCTAATCCCTGCAGAACTAGAGGCCTTGTTCAACGACCAGTGCATCCCGTTTTAGAGACAGGGACGTGAAAAAACATTTCCTCGTCCCATCACGACTACCGTATTTCCACACTTCCAGCACAAATAGCTTTGCCTTTTTTTCTATCACCTTAGAAGGGTCCCGGAGGTTGAGGTTACTTAGCACGAAGCATTATAAGCGAGAGACTTCCAATCACAGTTCATGTTTTTGGGCACTCCTGGACAGTGGAGTCCCTGCTTTCTTGCTCGCAGCCCCGATCAGGTAACGCTCGTAGAAGGTGAGAGCAGCCCCTCCACTTTGATGGCTCTCGCAGGGTCTGGTGCGCTGCGGGATCCGCGCAGTGGGTCCGGCGAGTTGCTGGCACAGATGAGGGTCAAAAACACCACAAAGCCCGTCCGCACACCGGGGGCCTCATTTATGAAAAGTGACGCATCGCTGCGTGAAAACAGCGATGCGTCACTTTTCACTGCGCACTCCTTGCGACACCAATGATGCGTCATATTTAATGTATGACGCATCATGTCGCAAGGAGTTACAGATACGTCAGTATTTCTGACGTATCTGTAAGCGCAAAAGTGACGCATTGCTGGAGTGTGTTACAAAAGTGACGCAACTCCAGCAATGCTCCCTTTCACATGGGGCAAGCCCCATGTGAAAGGGCCTGCGTCAGTCTTACACCTGCTGTGAGGCAGGTGCAAGATTTGACGCAACGGCGTCCTAAAAGTGACGCAGTGAAATCTCATAGATTTCACTGCGTCACTTCTACGACCCTTCCTTGCGTCAATACCCCCCCTTGCATATATTATACCTAGTGCAGGTATAATGTGGCGCAGGGTTTTACAAAGTGACGCATCTACCTAGATGCGTCACTTTGTAAATATGGTGCAACAAGGCACATTATTTACACTGCTGGTGCATCAAAAAAGTGACGCACTGGCGGCGTACAAGTGACGCAAGGGCTCATAAATGAGGCCCAAGGAGTCTTTCCGTGTCAATCAGTATCCCATGAAACAGCTCCAGGCGTCCGCTTTTACCTCCGTAGGCGGGGGGGCGTGGCGATCAGGGAGAGCAGCCCAGGTGTTGGTGATTGGGCTCGCAGGGACTCCTGGACAGTGGAGTACCTGCTTTCTTGCTCGCAGCCTCGATCAGGTAACGCTCGTAGAAGGTGAGAGCAGCCCCTCCACTTTGATGGCTCTCGCAGGGTCTGGTGCGCTGCGAGACCCGCGCAGCGGGTCCGGCGAGTTGCTGGCACAGATGAGGGTCAAAAACACCACAAAGCCCGTCCGCACACAAGGAGTCTTTCCGTGTCAATCAGTATCCCATGAAACAGCTCCAGGCGTCCGCTTTTACCTCCGTAGGCGGGGGGGCGGGCGATCAGGGAGAGCAGCCCAGGTGTTGGTGATTGGGCTCGCAGGGACTCCTGGACAGTGGAGTCCCTGCTTTCTTGCTCGCAGCCCCGATCAGGTAACGCTCGTAGAAGGTGAGAGCAGCCCCTCCACTTTGATGGCTCTCGCAGGGTCTGGTGCGCTGCGGGACCCACGCAGCGGGTCCAGCGAGTTGCTGGCACAGATGAGGGTCAAAAACACCACAAAGCCCGTCCGCACACAAGGATTCTTTCCGTGTCAATCAGTATCCCATGAAACAGCTCCAGGCGTCCGCTTTTACCTCCGTAGGCGTGGGGGCGTGGCGATCAGGGAGAGCAGTCCAGGTGTTGGTGATTGGGCTTGCAGGGACTCCTGGACAGTGGAGTCCCTGCTTTCTTGCTCGCAGCCCCGATCAGGTAACGCACGTAGAAGGTGAGAGCAGCCCCTCCACTTTGATGGCTCTCGCAGGGTCTGGTGCGCTGGGGGACCCGCGCAGCGGGTCCGGCGAGTTGCTGGCACAGATGAGGGTCAAAAACACCACAAAGCCCGTCCGCACACAAGGAGTCTTTCCGTGTGAATCAGTATCCCATGAAACAGCTCCAGGCGTCCACTTTTACCTCCGAAGGCGGGGGCGTGGCGATCAGGGAGAGCAGCCCAGGTGTTGGTGATTGGGCTCGCAGAGACTCCTGGACAGTGGAGTCCCTGCTTTCTTGCTCGCAGCCCCGATCAGGTAACGCTCGTAGAAGGTGAGAGCAGCCCCTCCACTTTGATGGCTCTCGCAGGGTCTGGTGCGCTGCGGGACCCGCGCAGCGGGTCCGGCGAGTTGCTGGCACAGATGAGGGTCAAAAACACCACAAAGCCCGTCCGCACACAAGGAGTCTTTCCGTGTGAATCAGTATCCCATGAAACAGCTCCAGGCGTCCGCTTTTACCTCCGTAGGCAGGGGGGCGTGGCGATCAGGGAGAGCAGCCCAGGTGTTGGTGATTTGGCTCGCAGGGACTCCTGGACAGTGGAGTCCCTGCTTTCTTGCTCGCAGCCCCGATCAGGTAACGCTCGTAGAAGGTGAGAGCAGCCCCTCCACTTTGATGGCTCTCGCAGGGTCTTGTGCGCTGCGGGACCCGCGCAGCGGGTCCGGCGAGTTGCTGGCACAGATGAGGGTCAAAAACACCACAAAGCCCGTCCGCACACAAGGAGTCTTTCCGTGTCAATCAGTATCCCATGAAACAGCTCCAGGCGTCCGCTTTTACCTCCATAGGCGGGGGGGAGTGGCGATCAGGGAGAGCAGCCCAGGTGTTGGTGATTGGGCTCGCAGGGACTCCTGGACAGTGGAGTCCCTGCTTTCTTGCTCGCAGCCCCGATCAGGTAATGCTCGTAGAAGGTGAGAGCAGCCCCTCCACTTTGATGGCTCTTGCAGGGTCTGGTGCGCTGCGGGTACCGCGCAGCGTGTCCGGCGAGTTGCTGGCACAGATGAGGGTCAAAAACACCACAAAGCCCGTCCGCACACAAGGAGTCTTTCCGTGTCAATCAGTATCCCATGAAACAGCTCCAGGCATCCGCTTTTACCTCCGTAGGCGGGGGGGCATGGTGATCAGGGAGAGCAGCCCAGGTGTTGGTGATTGGGCTCGCAGGGACTCCTGGACAGTGGAGTCCCTGCTTTCTTGCTCGCAGCCCCGATCAGGTAACGCTCGTAGAAGGTGAGAGCAGCCCCTCCACTTTGATGGCTCTCGCAGGGTCTGGTGCGCTGCGGGATCCGCGCAGTGGGTCCGGCGAGTTGCTGGCACAGATGAGGGTCAAAAACACCACAAAGCCCGTCCGCACACCGGGGGCCTCATTTATGAAAAGTGACGCATCGCTGCGTGAAAACAGCGTTGCGTCACTTTTCACTGCGCACTCCTTGCGACACCAATGATGCGTCATATTTAATGTATGACGCATCATGTCGCAAGGAGTTACAGATACGTCAGTATTTCTGACGTATCTGTAAGCGCAAAAGTGACGCATTGCTGGAGTGTGTTACAAAAGTGACGCAACTCCAGCAATGCTCCCTTTCACATGGGGCAAGCCCCATGTGAAAGGGCCTGCGTCAGTCTTACACCTGCTGTGAGGCAGGTGCAAGATTTGACGCAACGGCGTCCTAAAAGTGACGCAGTGAAATCTCATAGATTTCACTGCGTCACTTCTACGACCCTTCCTTGCGTCAATACCCCCCCTTGCATATATTATACCTAGTGCAGGTATAATGTGGCGCAGGGTTTTACAAAGTGACGCATCTACCTAGATGCGTCACTTTGTAAATATGGTGCAACAAGGCACATTATTTACGCTGCTGGTGCATCAAAAAAGTGACGCACTGGCGGCGTACAAGTGACGCAAGGGCTCATAAATGAGGCCCAAGGAGTCTTTCCGTGTCAATCAGTATCCCATGAAACAGCTCCAGGCGTCCGCTTTTACCTCCGTAGGCGGGGGGGCGTGGCGATCAGGGAGAGCAGCCCAGGTGTTGGTGATTGGGCTCGCAGGGACTCCTGGACAGTGGAGTACTTGCTTTCTTGCTCGCAGCCTCGATCAGGTAACGCTCGTAGAAGGTGAGAGCAGCCCCTCCACTTTGATGGCTCTCGCAGGGTCTGGTGCGCTGCGAGACCCGCGCAGCGGGTCCGGCGAGTTGCTGGCACAGATGAGGGTCAAAAACACCACAAAGCCCGTCCGCACACAAGGAGTCTTTCGTGTCAATCAGTATCCCATGAAACAGCTCCAGGCGTCCACTTTTACCTCCGTAGGCGGGGGGCGTGGCGATCAGGGAGAGCAGCCCAGGTGTTGGTGATTGGGCTCGCAGGGTCTACTGGACAGTGGAGTCCCTGCTTTCTTGCTCGCAGCCCCGATCAGGTAACGCTCGTAGAAGGTGAGAGCAGCCCCTCCACTTTGATGGCTCTCGCAGGGTCTGGTGCGCTGCGGGACCCGCGCAGCGGGTCCGGCGAGTTGCTGGCACAGATGAGGGTCAAAAACACCACAAAACCCATCCGCACACAAGGAGTGTTTCCGTGTCAATCAGTATCCCATGAAACAGCTCCAGGCGTCCGCTTTTACCTCGGTAGGCGGGGGGGCGTGGCGATCAGGGAGAGCAGCCCAGGTGTTGGTGATTGGGCTCGCAGGGACTCCTGGACAGTGGAGTCCCTGCTTTCTTGCTCGCAGCCCTGATCAGGTAACGCTCGTAGAAGGTGAGAGCAGCCCCTCCACTTTGATGGCTCTCGCAGGGTCTGGTGCGCTGCGGGACCCGCGCAGCGGGTCCGGCGAGTTGCTGGCACAGATGAGGGTCAAAAACACCACAAAGCCCGTCCGCACACAAGGAGTCTTTCCGTGTCAATCAGTATCCCATGAAACAGCTCCAGGCGTCCGCTTTTACCTCCGTAGGCGGGGGGGCGGGCGATCAGGGAGAGCAGCCCAGGTGTTGGTGATTGGGCTCGCAGGGACTCCTGGACAGTGGAGTCCCTGCTTTCTTGCTCGCAGCCCCGATCAGGTAACGCTCGTAGAAGGTGAGAGCAGCCCCTCCACTTTGATGGCTCTCACAGGGTCTGGTGCGCTGCGGGACCCACGCAGCGGGTCCAGCGAGTTGCTGGCACAGATGAGGGTCAAAAACACCACAAAGCCCGTCCGCACACAAGGATTCTTTCCGTGTCAATCAGTATCCCATGAAACAGCTCCAGGCGTCCGCTTTTACCTCCGTAGGCGTGGGGGCGTGGCGATCAGGGAGAGCAGTCCAGGTGTTGGTGATTGGGCTTGCAGGGACTCCTGGACAGTGGAGTCCCTGCTTTCTTGCTCGCAGCCCCGATCAGGTAACGCACGTAGAAGGTGAGAGCAGCCCCTCCACTTTGATGGCTCTCGCAGGGTCTGGTGCGCTGGGGGACCCGCGCAGCGGGTCCGGCGAGTTGCTGGCACAGATGAGGGTCAAAAACACCACAAAGCCCGTCCGCACACAAGGAGTCTTTCCGTGTGAATCAGTATCCCATGAAACAGCTCCAGGCGTCCACTTTTACCTCCGAAGGCGGGGGCGTGGCGATCAGGGAGAGCAGCCCAGGTGTTGGTGATTGGGCTCGCAGAGACTCCTGGACAGTGGAGTCCCTGCTTTCTTGCTCGCAGCCCCGATCAGGTAACGCTCGTAGAAGGTGAGAGCAGCCCCTCCACTTTGATGGCTCTCGCAGGGTCTGGTGCGCTGCGGGACCCGCGCAGCGGGTCCGGCGAGTTGCTGGCACAGATGAGGGTCAAAAACACCACAAAGCCCGTCCGCACACAAGGAGTCTTTCCGTGTGAATCAGTATCCCATGAAACAGCTCCAGGCGTCCGCTTTTACCTCCGTAGGCGGGGGGGCGTGGCGATCAGGGAGAGCAGCCCAGGTGTTGGTGATTGGGCTCGCAGGGACTCCTGGACAGTGGAGTCCCTGCTTTCTTGCTCGCAGCCCCGATCAGGTAACGCTCGTAGAAGGTGAGAGCAGCCCCTCCACTTTGATGGCTCTCGCAGGGTCTTGTGCGCTGCGGGACCCGCGCAGCGGGTCCGGCGAGTTGCTGGCACAGATGAGGGTCAAAAACAACACAAAGCCCGTCCGCACACAAGGAGTCTTTCCGTGTCAATCAGTATCCCATGAAACAGCTCCAGGCGTCCGCTTTTACCTCCATAGGCGGGGGGGAGTGGCGATCAGGGAGAGCAGCCCAGGTGTTGGTGATTGGGCTCGCAGGGACTCCTGGACAGTGGAGTCCCTGCTTTCTTGCTCGCAGCCCCGATCAGGTAATGCTCGTAGAAGGTGAGAGCAGCCCCTCCACTTTGATGGCTCTCGCAGGGTCTGGTGCGCTGCGGGTCCCGCGCAGCGTGTCCGGCGAGTTGCTAGCACAGATGAGGGTCAAAAACACCACAAAGCCCGTCCGCACACAAGGAGTCTTTCCGTGTCAATCAGTATCCCATGAAACAGCTCCAGGCATCCGCTTTTACCTCCGTAGGCGGGGGGGCATGGTGATCAGGGAGAGCAGCCCAGGTGTTGGTGATTGGGCTCGCAGGGACTCCTGGACAGTGGAGTCCCTGCTTTCTTGCTCGCAGCCCCGATCAGGTAACGCTCGTAGAAGGTGAGAGCAGCCCCTCCACTTTGATGGCTCTCGCAGGGTCTGGAGCGCTGCGGGACCCGCGCAGCCGGTCCGGCGAGTTGCTGGCACAGATGATGGTCAAAAACACCACAAAGCCCGTCCGCACACAAGGAGTCTTTCCGTGTCAATCAGTATCCCATGAAACAGCTCCAGGTGTCCGATTTTACCTCCGTAGGCGGGGGGGCGTGGCGATCAGGGAGAGCAGCCCAGGTGTTGGTGATTGGGCTCGCAGGGACTCCTGGACAGTGGAGTCCCTGCTTTCTTGCTCGCAGCCCCGATCAGGTAACGCTCGTAGAAGGTGAGAGCAGCCCCTCCACTTTGATGGCTCTCGCAGGGTCTGGTGCGCTGCGGGATCCGTGCAGCGGGTCCGGCGAGTTGCTGGCACAGATGAGGGTCAAAAACACCACAAATCCCGTCCGCACACAAGGAGTCTTTCCTTGTCAATCAGTATCCCACACAATTTGCGAAGGAAGAAGCTGTTCAGTATTCTGCACTGTGCATTCTGTATTCTTCTCATCGATTGTGCACCAGTCAACAGCTTCCAAGCCCGGTCACAAGATACTCAAAAAGAAAAGCTCGGGAGTGGTGCGCGCACGATAAAAGGAATTTGCACCAGAGACAGCGCAACCACCATCTGTTTCCAAATAAGATAATTGGTAACAGATGGCGCTGCTGCTCACCCCCACAGACCCTAGGCCAAGGCAGAAAGAAGGCGGGCCATACACCTGCCTTTGGCCAATTGCGTGCTGTCTTTCTTAGAAAGGTAATTGCAAACACAACAGTGATGGACAGAATGTGGATCAATGTCACACATTCACCCCAGTCCAAAGATCTGGGCCCAAATCCATCGTTTTTCCACTCCACACCACCCTGGGTTAGACAATGGCGATATGCAAATCAGCGCTGACCCTGTGCCCCATGGGAACAGTCCAGTCCGAACTACAAAAGCCATGTCCTTCCCAGAACGGAAACAAGCATCCGAGGACCGGCCCGGTTTCGAGGTAACACCTCTCATCAGCACGGCTAGCTTGATTCCAGTGGTGTGGAGTGCCTGGGACTCACGTCTGAGCATCCCCAGTACACTTAGAGCGGTAATTGCAAACACAACAGTGATGGACAGAATGTGGATCAATGTCACACATTCACCCCAGTCCAAAGATCTGGGCCCAAATCCATCGTTTTTCCACTCCACACCACCCTGGGTTAGACAATGGCGATATGCAAATCAGCGCTGACCCTGTGCCCCATGGGAACAGTCCAGTCCGAACTACAAAAGCCATGTCCTTCCCAGAACGGAAACAAGCATCCGAGGACCGGACTGGACTGTTCCCATGGGGCACAGGGTCAGCGCTGATTTGCATATCGCCATTGTCTAACCCAGGGTGGTGTGGAGTGGAAAAACGATGGATTTGGGCCCAGATCTTTGGACTGGGGTGAATGTGTGACATTGATCCACATTCTGTCCATCACTGTTGTGTTTGCAATTATGTCTTTCTTAGAAAGGCACAAGCAAAGGCCAATAGTAGTGATTTTTTTAAAAAGCACAAGCACGAGCGTGTGTTTAAAGTTAAAAAGCTCTTATGCACACTGGCTCAGGCAAGACCTAAAAATTGAGTGTTTTGATTGACCTAGCGGGCTCTTTTGCTTGGGTCATCTTGCTCTCGTGGGAGAGAAGGTCCAGTGGTAGTGAGCACTCAGGTTGACTGGCCGTAACATAAACAAAAGTCTCTCATCCTGAAAAAAAAGATATAAGGGCCTGCCCCATTAGCCCATGTGTGGGGTATCAGAGAGACGCCCACAGGGCCAATTTATTTGTAATTGTTTTTTTCCACAATATTGCTGTACTCCTGCAGAATCACTGCAGAAAAATGGCGGCCACCATATATTTTAACTTTAAATGACCCCTGGGGTGGGAAAAGTCCTGGGGGGTCAATGGATATCATTATTTGGGGTGGGGCCATGTGTCGGCCCCCGTGCTCATTTAAGTACTGGGAACGCGACCCCCAGGGCCTGCCATGTAAGTGAAAGGGGATGGGGCACACAGACCCCCTCCCTGAGCCTCTATGAGGCCACAGGAGTCCCATGCCCAGGGCAGAATGTTTAAATAAGGGGAGGCAGGTCCACAGCCCAAGGGTCCCCATCCCCAGGCCTTTCATTTTTTAAGTTTTAAGGTGAGAAGGGCATGCAGATCCCTTCACAAGCCTTGAAAGGCCCCGGGAACCCCATCTTTTGGTGCCAGCTCACTTGTGTCCTGGGGAGCCCACTCCTGAAATTCTGTTTTGATGACCAAAGCCTGTGGGTAGGGGAAACTTGTCTGTTCCCACCTGGCGGGAGCTTTACTAATGCTCCTGGCAGGATGGTGCAGACACTAGGTTCCCAGCTTGTGCTCTTTACTGGGAAATTCAGATTGCTCCCACCCAGCTGGAGTATGGACAAAATTCTGCTCCTGCTGGGTGGTGGAACTGTCTTTTCCCGTTGCTACCAAGAGTGGTGCATGATGAAATCTGGGAGGGGCGCCGGGGTCCTATGCCTCCCACTGCTTCCCCCAACGTTGTGTCTTGTGGATGCCTCTGAGCATCCACATTATGCCCGGGTCCCAAGGGTCGTAAAGATTCTGGGAGAAGGGACCGTGCCTAGCCCCCGAAGGGACTGAAAAGTCATAATTCTATGATGACCAGCCAGGTAACTACATATAGCTGGCAAATCCAGGAGCTTAGCTTAGTCAATAATGTTAGGGAGTGTGAGTCTGAGATTTCCCAACAGGCGATGTGGTGTACCCACTAAAAGAGGTCGAACTGCGGTCTTTGGCGGGTTAATGGACAGGGTTAGGAACATTTGTTTTGTGTTATTTTGACAAGCAGGCATAGTTGGTACAGAACCACAGTGAGATAATCCGCACTGCTTAGTCTGCTCCGGTCCAGTTCCTGAGGGCAACAATGTAGGGGAGGGAGGCCAAGGAGAACAAATCTGACATGCACATTCCAAGAAATTAGCTATCTCAGAATGAGCTATAACACGCAGAAGCACTGGTAACGAATGAGGCAACATGCACTTTCAAGAAGTGAGCCATCTCAGAATGAAATGTGACTTGTGGTAACACTGGTAACAAATGGAACAGCATACACATTCCAAGAAGTGAGCCGTCTCAGTATGAGGTACGTGGTGCCACTGGTTATAAAGGGGGTGACATAACACATTCCTAGAAGTGAGCCGTCTCGCAGGAGGTACAACAGCACGTTAGCATTGGTACCAGAAGCAGTGACATGCATATTCCAATAAGTGAGCCATCTCAAAAGTACGTAAAACGCTCATTAGCAGTTGATTTAAAGAGGGTGACATGCACATTCCAAGAAGTGAGCCGTCTCAGTATGAGGTACGTGGTGCCACTGGTTATAAAGGGGGTGACATAACACATTCCTAGAAGTGAGCCGTCTCGCAGGAGGTACAACAGCACGTTAGCATTGGTACCAAAAGCAGTGACATGCATATTCCAATAAGTGAATATAATACCCAGGCAAATACCAATGAACACTAGCACATGAACAGTGGCATTTGCCAACCAAAATTGAAATAAAAATGATCAAACAACGTTTTTGCACATTTGGTACATTTTAATTACTATTCTAAAACATAATTCAATGATAAAAAATGTTGGTACATTAATATACATACATGATAAAGTATTTCAGCATTATAGCATATGCATAAGTTCAGACATTTATCAAATACATTTATGATACAATAAAAAGATGGTTTCCTGTCTACGCGTTTCGACACAAGTGTGTCTTCCTCAGGACTGTACCATCGTATTTCTGTAAAAAATATATTAAAAATATTTACAAATCTATATTTACAGTGCAACAACCGTTTATGATTTAAGTTATGTCATTTCATATACAGGGCTAGTGTTTCTCATATCATATGTCTGATAATACCGCTACGCACTAATATACAAGTTTACCAAATTAAAGAAAAAACATCATTTGTGCACATATATACATATCTATATACTGGTCTACAGATACCTATTTACATAACTGCAACACAAGATTACTAACATGCACATCTCTGATAGAGGGTGATAAGACCACATGAGTAGAAGAGAAAAGAGAGATAGAGGGTGATAAGACCACATGAGTAGAAGAGAAAAGAGAGATAGAGATAATAAAAAATGCATGGGATTCTACGTATTTTGGCCATACAATAGGTGTGTGTATCCTGAAATGCCCATATTAATCTTATATGGTGCGTATCACATTGGATGGTACCGTTTGGGTTATTACATATTACATGAAACCATATCAAGCAGTATATAGTTGGCTCAGCGTTTTATTTCACTATCTGCTTACCTAGTGGTACCGACTAGTAATAACGGTTAACATCATAGATTGGTAAGCAGAAGAATTTAGACCGTTATACGGGTGGATTCAGCTGATCAAAATTTCCAGAAATAGATGAGGGATATTAGATTCTGCAAAAAAGGATCAAAATTCATTGTAGTGGTCCAATCTCAAAATCGACACTATTTGATCTATTCTATGCTACCATGCATATATTTATTATTTTACTTAACTCTTTCTAAGTGGTTATAAATGGAATCAGATAAAGACAACAACTGATGTGTCATACTAAATCCAGTAATAAGCACATTTGCTACCTGCCTAATTAGTAATTAGCATTTTCCATAGAAACGTTGTTCTGCAATGGCATTCTTACCAAGTTTAAAAACCAGCAGTATAGCGGTCACGTCTCAATAGATTAGTAGTAGCCTCACGGATGTTTGCGTCTTTTACTGAAGATACAAAGGGTAAAAAAGGTCGCAACTATTACTATTCTGTATGAGTCATCTTAAGAAGAGGCCTAGACCTAGTGTGCCTAATGTCTAGAACCATTACTTTTTACCTGCAATATTGTCATTTTAGAAAAACCGGCTGCCAAAGATTCCCGGCGACTTTCTGCCTGCAGAAAGAGGGAAGGAAAACGGAACTACCGTCATTGCAAAAAGGATCTACTAAATATAGATCACCTCTTTGTTAGAATCATTATTTTTACCTGTTTGAATGTCAATTTACGTAAACCGGCTGCAAGTGGTTCCCGGCGTCTTTATTTCTACAGAGGGAACACAGACACGACTTGTATTATTTTAACGAAAGGTAAAAAACGACTTCTAACACGCTTCCACGGTTAAAATGACTTCTGACACGCTTCACTGGTATGGGGCTTACCATAATTTGCCATGGACTAATGCAATACTGTAATAATTAAATAGGACACATATGTTACCTCAAAATAGGCTTAATATAAGAAATGATTAGATATTCAATCCCTTTATGGTATGTAAATATAGGTTATACAAATACCTCTCTTTTAGAAAGTTTTACAATATTGTCCAGGCATATCGCAATAAAAAATAAAAAAATGGAAAGCTTTCCCTTTAAGATGCACGTGACCGGGATTTAACCAATAGATGTGGGACATAAGCTGCTGTTTGCTGCATCTGGAAAACTCTAAATCATGCCCTTTGTGTTAACCCAGAGACCTTTCTTACCAAGGTTACCCTTCCCAAACCGCTTGCTAAGTGGTGCAAGTAAGCCATCAACTCACAAAATTGTTAAAGTTAATGAAAACTTGGCAGGCTTTTCAAAAATGCGAAATTCACCAAATTAAGCAATACGTAGAGCAACAGCTTGAGAAAGCAATGCCTGCTGCTGTCGTGGGTAGCGAGTGTACAGGTGGTGCTGTGTAGTCACCCCTCACCAGTGCCCCTACCCCTGGCACCTACTTCGGAGGCAGATGTTTTCTTTTTGTTCGCCTCTAGGCAGGAGCATCCCCTACAAATGAAAACAGAAGAGCCCTGGTTGAAAATGATAATTACTATCACACAATTGAATTTTCCAAAGCTCCTAGCTGACCTTTTGGATGCGCTACACATTAAGCTATTAGTTTTAAAGCCAAAGACCTGACACAGAACCTAGAAAAACAAGCTGGCTCCATGGGGAACGCAGAGCACATGTTAAAGAATGGTTTCAAAAACCAAATAGTGATAGGCAATGTACTGCTGCAAACTAGTGGTCAGGAGGAAGTCTGCTGACTGCTTAATGTCCGCACGGCGCCACTGCTAGCCTCTGGAATCCCAAGAGACCATCTCCTGTACAGAAAACAGTGCCTGGACGGCGCGGCCTCAACGTGAACACAAAGCCTTTGAAATAGGAAACCGAACAGATGGTGCAGCTGCTGGCTCCCGCGAGGTAAACACCACACATGCACCAGCGCTCATTGGAAACAGTGCAGTACATGCACGAGTTTTCCAAAAAGTCCTGAGTGATTAGAAGAGGCCCTCCAAGCAGCGCTTCCGTGCTGATTAGGCTCGACCTAAAAACGGGAATTACAGAACTGCCTGAAATAGGCGCTCCTAGCATTGAAAACAACCAGCAATCTGTGAGATAGGCATAGACAAAGGAAAAAGTAGTCCCGTTTACAGATTCTATAATGGGACAAGTGGAGTACGAGTACTGGGGCCATGCTCCATGTGAGTCAACAATTGACTAAAGGGTGAGACAAAAAGACAGGATTAGCCACTTACAGGCAAGGGATTTTTAAGGACACTGACACTGACAAATGAAATGCAGGGGCGGGCTGCTACCCCCACATAAGCGATACAACATATCTCGAAGAGACAGCACAAGCGCTGCCTAGGCTCGACCTAAAAAGCCGCAAACCGCCTCAAAAGCATCCAAGTTATTGTCAAGTTTATACATCATGCATTCATGGGTAGGGATGTGATGAAGTTCCATGAGTCTACCTTCCATTCCCCGGCAGCAGGAACCGCTGGCTTGCCAGTGATCTAGGAAGCAAAGGTTTGCCACAGCGAGGGAAGCAGCAGCCCTACTATGTTTGTGGGAGGTGAGGTCACGGACGTGTAAGATTTCGTGAAGGAGAGCCAGGTGGGGAGATAAGGGAACTGGAAAGGGACAGTTACGTTGGAGCTGAGGCCATATACTTGCCTAATAGGCTGCAAGAGACAGACACACCCAAAGGGTATGAAACAAGTCACAGCGATCGACACTGCAGCACTAGCAGCTGGCATAGGGAAGCAACTTGGCCCACTTAAGCTTCCACAGTGGCCAATACCAATCATGCAGGACTTTGAAGTACAGGAATTTAGGCCCTGGATTCCCGAAGGACCCTTTCATGCTCCACCAGGAGGGATGCCCACTCCTCCAGTGAGTAGGCCTTGCCAAACACCATCTGCTCAGACAGCCACATTGATGAGTACCCAGTAAAGGCCTGAGACCAATCCTGGGTTGTAGCTCAAAGTGAAAAGGTATTGCAGGACAGACAAGGTGGGAAGCACCGGCGGCAGTGGCGGCTCCTCTATGGGGGCGTTTGGGCGCCGCCCCACTGCTTTCTCGCCTTGCGAGAAGGCAGAAACAAATGGTAGTTATTACCGTAATACCTACCATTTGTTTCTGCCTTCTCGCACAGCGAGAAAGCAGAAGTTCCTGGTTGAGAGAGTGGGCGGAGTTGCTCGAAGGCAGGGGGGAGTGGCTTGCCCACTGTTGTTAATACTGTCTGTTTGGGCGGCCTCAGGCTGCCCAAACAGACAGTATTAACAACAGTGGGCAAGCCACTCCCCCCTGCCATCAAGTAACACCTCCCACTCCCTGTTCTCTCTGTCTGCTGCAGCATACAGAGAGAAATGACTCAGGTGGGGCAGCCGGCCGCACCAATCATAGACGCCGCGGTGGAGGGGGGGAGGCTGCCTGCAGCCTTCCTATTGACGAGCAGCACCCTTGGAATTCCAAACGCAGGACAGCGGGAGTTCGGAGTCTGGAGTCTCGACTCTCGGAACTTAAAGGCAGGAAGCAGGTATGTTTGACTTTTAATAAAAGTAATAAATAATTTTAATAAAAGTTGTATTATTTATCACGCCTCCTCCCATCCCCTCTGCAGCACGATAACACCATTTCCACCCCCCCCCCCCACCCCCTGTAATGCCGGCCGTGACTACTGCTGGGTTCACAGAAAATGAACTCTCAAGGGCACGGCTTTTCATGAATACTTTATACCGAATTTTCTTGCCTGGACCACAAAGGTACATTTGGCTCCATCACAGTTTAGAGGATGCAGCAGTAACGCTAAGCCACTGAATATCCTGCAACCTAGATTTCTGTCTCTCGTATATCGAGGTCATTAGTTTTTTATCAGACCTGACAACTGCTCCGGATCATGCACATTACAAGGTACGGAGCCTTACATCGAGAGGGAGGGCACTGCCTGCGCCCCCAATCCCCTCCAGTACATCCACAGCCGGCTCAAGGGAAGAATTGTTCCGGGATATACTTACATATTAATATCATCATCAGTACCCATTAAGCGGAGTCATTTTACACCTTAATATAACCATCAGAGAGGTCTGTGTTTTTTAAAGCGATATTGCAAATTGGAGAGAAACCCATTTTAAATAGTTCTGATTTGAAAGCATGTATTAATAAAACTAGCAGCCCGTCCCGACGTTGTCCGGGAGCAATTAGGCTTAAGGCCCCCCGCCGCCCCGACGTTGTCCGTGGGTCCCCCGTAGCCTTCCTCCATATATTGCAGTATTATACCTCTATGTTTACTTTGTATGCTTTTGTAACCTGCACACGTTACTTTTTCCTCCTGTAATGCACCGTTTGCTACGCTAATGCACTGTTTGGTAGCTCTTGTATTTTTTTGGCTCACGATTGTCATTGCCGCTCCTGCACACGTCACTTTTTTCTCCTGTATGGCACCGTTTGCTACGCTAATGCACCGTTTGCTAGCTCTTGTATTTTTTTGGCTCACGATTGTCATTGCCGCTCCGCGCTCCTTAATAAATAAATAAATAACCTACCTCATCTGCCGTTCGCCGCTCCTCGCCGCTCCTCACCGCCTGTCCGCCGCTCCTCACCGCTCCTCCCCGCCTGTCCGCCGCTCCTCCCCGCTCCTTCCAGCCTGTCCGCCGCTCCTCCCCGCGCTGATGTCCGCCGCTCCTCTTCCGGTCCTGCACGCCGCTCCTCCCCGCGCTCCTGACGTCACCATGCAGGTCGCGGCCGGCGCTACTTGCAAGGGACTACTTTTTTTTAATCGTCAATTTTTAAATTAACGTATATTTTTTAAATTTATATAGCCTATGTCCTTCTGCACACCCTGATGATTACAATGATGTATCGGGTGTGTGGATTGGCGCTGTGGTTCCGGAGTTTACCCGCCTCAAAGGTCCAAAGTTCTTGCTTTATAATAGTAGTATAGATAATAATAAGAATGTATTGGGAGAATTATTTTGCTTAGATCCACGATCTCTTCTGATTTTGGCGCACTTTTATCACTCTTGGTTATCATCATGGTTGACGTAAAGTGGCTTTGGGACGCGCACCTAGGAGTTGCTCTGGAGCCTTTTCATGCCCAGTGCTGCCACTGCCAGGTGCATTATGCTCGCACAGGACGAGAGAAGCCACTGCCACCAACCCGCATTAATGTCTGGCTCGCCTCTTCCATTTATTGTGTTGTGTTTGGCTTAGGTATCATGGAGAGTGTGGGTGCAGGGAGCGTTTAGTTCTGCTGCAGTCTGGGGTCTGTGTGCGTATATGGTGTGTGGTGAAGTGCGCAGGGTGAGTAATGAGAGCCCACTGGTTGAGTAGTAAGATTGTACGAGTGAATGGTGTGCTTATGTGAGTACAGAGTGAGTTGTGTGACTGTGTGAATGCACTGGATGAATGGTATGCCCTTGTGAGTGCAGGGTGAGCGGGATTCTTATGTGAGTGTAGGACGAGTGAAGCAGTGTGTGCCTGTGATTGAAGGTGAGTAAAGCAATGTGTCTGTGTGGGTGCAGACTCAGTAATGTGTCACTCTGCATGAGTTAGATTTTGCGAGTTTATTTGTATCTTTTTTTTCAACCACTCCCCACTGTTTGATGACAGGTTGCTCACATGCACTTTATACTCAACTCAAACCTTTCTGGCTCACCACTTTCAAAAAGCACCAGCCACCACTGACCGGCGGTGCCAGTCAAAGTACCACACGCAGGCAATGCACTAACACATGGAATTCCACAGGCCGAAGGCCAAATTCCACGCTGAGAGCCGGGAATGTCTTAGGCACAGCACCATCGTACATTTAATCTATCAAGAGCAATACTGGTGTGCGAGAGAACTCTCGAGAAAATGGCACACCTCCAATGCGCAAGGCAGAATTATGCCACAACGGGGCCGTCACATGTATTAACTGAGGCCTAACCAGCAACCGGTACGTGTCCCTCCAAGTCACCTCTGTTGATGCCAAGACTAGATTAGATTAAAGAATACCGCACCGCAGAAACAGGTAGGGTGGCAGGGACGGGACGGAACACCAAACAACTGAAGCTGAAGCCACGTCCAGAGAGGGGTGTCCCGAGGCGGGCCCAGGTGCGTTGCCACCTGGAAGAGATGGAACTTCAGACAAAAAGACTTCATATGCGGCAATCGCAGTCCACCCGCCTCCGTGTTTACCCAAGCATGTCTTATGACCACTCCAGGTGATTGCACAAATCTCCACATCGATGGAGTCAAGGAACATCCGCGGGATACGGAGAGGCAACATCCCAAACAGAATATTGAAGCCGGGGGCAACAGCCATTTTATAAGTCTGCACTCTACCACAGAAAGGGAAATTCAGGAGAGACCACTTCTGGAAGTCCCACTTTGAGTGGTCCAGTTCAGGAGCAGATTGTCCTCCATCATATGTGTGAGGCCTCTTTTTACCTTGATGCCCAGATAGGTTAGACAGGATGAAACCCAGTGTATGGAGTAGTTGCTCTCATAGGCTGCGGTGGTCACACTCTTGGACGAATAGATTTTATACCCAGGCAACATGAAAAAATCATCATTGGGCGACATCACAGTCACTATCGCCATCCAGGGTCAGGACAAAAATAACAAAATTTCATCGGCATACAGAAAGGCCTTCACTTCACCCACAGTGATGGGGATGCTAGCCACCCCTTGCCAATGCTGGATCACAACCACCAGAAGCTACAGGGTGAGAAGAAATAAAATAGGAGATAGAGGTCAGCCCTAGTGTGTTCTGTGCACCACCGAGAAGCCACAGTAGGATAGCATGACCTCCAGAGTGTTGTAAAGAAGATGCACTTTTGGATGAAGTCCGCACCTAGACCCATACGCAACATTTCGTGAAGAAATTGTACCAATCAACACAGTCAAACGCCTACTCTGCATCTAAAGAAAGTGGCAAAAATTTGTAGGGATCATCCCTCGCTTGCCACAACAAATGGGATAGAAGGCGGAGATTGTCTTGGGAACTGAAGATCGGAACAAAACCCACCTGGGACTCAAAGATTCAAGGGAATTATAAAGTTAAAGTTAAAAGATTTATAAAGCAGTCGTAGACCAAGCGGTTTCTTGGCTCTGAGGACGGAAGTTAGTGGAAAAGTTGCCTACTCTGAAAAAGCTTGCACGAACAGCCAGGTCTTCAGAGCCCTGCGGAAATCCATGTAGAGAGCTGTGGTCCTAATGCTGAGGGGTAGAGAATTCCAAAAAGAGGGGGCCAGGAAGGAGAAACTCATGCCGCCATGGTTCTTCCTTCTACAACTAGGAATGTACAAAAGGTGTTTAGAGGAAGACCGAAGGTCGCGGGAGGGAACATAAGGCTTAAGTTTAGCGGCTACAAAACCAGGAGCTGAACCAGCTAAAGCCTTGAAAATCAGACAACCGAGTTTAAAAAAGGAACGTTCAGTGAGTGGTAACCAGTGTAATGCTTTTAGAAGCGGGGGGATGTGGTTGGGAAGTTTGTAAACCAACCTTGTGGCCTGGTTCTGGTTGAGCTGGAGACGGCGAAGCTCGTACACCGGAATTCCGACGTACAGAGCATTTCCGTAATCCAGACATGATATAACCATGGCTAGCAAGATTAGTTTAAGTGCCTCATTTGAAAAAAAAAGGGAAATTTTACGAATAATGCGTAGGTTAAGAAAACAAGATGAGACCACCGCACTGACTTGGTTGTGCATGGAGAGGTCACTGCTGACTCTAATACCAAGGCTTTTGACAGAGGCTGAAGGAGAGGGAGGGGGACCAAGAGAAAGAGGCCAGAATGTGGGGGACCAGGGACTGGAGACACCACCAGTAAGTACAAGCTCAGTCTTGTCGGGATTCAGCTTAAGGTGGTTGGAATTCATCCAGTTGCTGATGAAGGTCATAACAGATTGAAAATTAGAGACAAAAGAAACAGAAGAGGAGATATTGAAAATAAGTTGGAAGTCATCAGCGTAGTTAAATACTGTGACGTCCAATTTTTTAAGGGCAAAGATGAGAGGGAAAATATACAGATTGAAAAGGAGGGGAGAAAGAGAAGAACCTTGGGGGACACTGCAGGTGATAGGGCAAGCGGCAGCAGAAAAGCCGGCCAACTGAACAGCCTGCTGACGGTTCTCCAAAAATGAGGAGATCCAGGCCAAGGAGGATCCCCGGAGGCCAGGGCTCTTGATACGGTCGATCAAGACTTTGCCCAAACAGGTGGCCAACACCGTCATGTTGATTTTGAGCAGTGATATCTGGCAATAACTAGTGCAGTCCAGGGGATCCTTACCTGCCGTAGGTAGAAGGCCACCTCATCCTCCAGGAACGCCCTCATCAGGTTGGGGAACAAAAGGTAATTTCCCACTTTATAGAATTTACCCAGGAACCTGTCTTCTCTGGGAGATTTGTATGTATGGAGAGCAGCTATAGCGTTGGCCAGCTCTTCCTCAGAGATGGCCCCCGACTGGTCTTCCCCACCGGCAGCGGTCTCCACTGGCAAGTGCAAGGGGGCCAGGAAGGCTTCAACCTGCCCTGGGCCACAGATTAAAAGGATGCATAATAGGAAGAGAACACGCAGAGATTTCACTGGGATGGATGAGGAGGGCACCTTAAGAATCACAGACTGCCGAGAAGGAGAGTTGGGATCCCTCTGGTTCAGCTGGGCTGCTAAGAGCCAGCCTGCCTTCTCCCCATGATCATAACAGAGCCACAGCATCTTGACCAAGGCTTTACAGCAGCCTCCGTGCGATAGGAGTTCAACTGGATTCAAGCAAGTTCCAGCCATCAAAGGAGAGGTGGGGTAGGGGAGGCCGTTTATTAGGCCGTAAGAATGCAGATCTCACATCGCAGTAGTTCCCTGGCTGCACGCTCCGTGAGTTTGGCGACTGCTGTGCCTGCCATCATATTACCCTGAAGGACCTCCATGCCGGCTGCCCATAGCATCCTACTAGAGAACACCATGCTCGTATTGTCTGAGAAGTAGGGCTGTATAGTTTTGAGTAATTGAGCCTTCCCCTCTGGTTGCCTGTAAGCAAAGGCCTGCATGCACCAGCGACCAGGGAGGATTTGTCGCGGCCAATGTCCAGTTCCAGCAACACCGGACTATGGTCGGAGAGACCAGCTTCCAGAATAGTGCAGAAGGCAACGCAGGGTCATGCATCAGAAAGTAATCAATCTGGGACTGAGTCCCCTGTGGGCAAGAAAGGAATGTGTATTCCCGATCCTAGGGGTGCAGTAAGCCCCGCATATCAACTAGAACATGGTCAGACACCAGGTCCCCAAGAAGCACCGTGTCTCACCTATTGTGCACATCATACCAACTTGTTAGATCCAGGATAGGATGGTGTCCAACGCCAAATATCAGTCACCACCCAACAGCATTGGTGTTCTGCCTATGGAGTCAAGAACAAAAACCTCTCCTAGGCACACAATAATTCTACCGGTGGTACATCCAAAAATTAATATATATCAACACTGTCCCAACTCATTTAGAAAAACATAATTATTTTTTATTTTTTATCAATTTTAACAAAAGCTCGTTCTCTGGACCCCGCCTGTGAAGAGAGACCCTCAGGAGGTACTACAGCTTTGGAAGTATTTCAGCATTCAAACGAATCGGGAGAGAACATATATTTGGTTGTACTGCCCGGACCTTCTATCTTACCTGACTGTGAAGTGTGGCGTGATCTACTCAACTGTTGTTTTGCACTACTCTATACCCTTCCAATATTTTATCAGAGCATAATTGACCTTCATATTTTGATGCCATTATCCTTTATCCAGTGCTGATTCGGGAGACACATTATTGGAAGGCCCTTATTGAGCGCTAGAAAGTGTGGCGTTCAGAACTTCCGTTAAGGCCACTGAGCGTGTTGTGGACCTAGTGCTCCTCCTTTCTCTATGTGGATACTTGAAATTATATAAATTGTACATATTGATCTCAAGACTGAGCCCCCTTGGTTGCTTATTTTCTGGACTATTTTGAAGAAATTCCACACCCCAGAAGGAATCGTACACAAAGTATATTTGCGCCCTGACGAAGGAACTGTGGATCATTTTCCTTTCCGAAACGCGCGTCGGCGCTTGGCTGTTTGGTTGTTTGTGATTATTGATTTCCACTGTATTGTTGTTTTAATGTTTTTCTGTTATTTAATTTCTGCACATTTTGTGTATTGTGCATGACTGTTGGGTTGAGTGTGAGGATGTATGGTGACCTTAGGATGATTGGGGGTTTGCTACATATGTATATGTTTAATTGTGATTTCTTGTGAATATTATCATGAATATTGTTTTTGTTAAAATTGATAAAAATAAATAGGAATTATGTTTTTCTAAATGAGTTGGGACAGTGTTGATATATATTAATTTTTGGATTTACCACCTGTAGAATTATTGTGTGTCTAGGAGAGGTGTTTGTTCTTGACTGTATTTCTCCCTGCCTCCTCTTCCTAGTATTAGTAGTATCATTTGTTGTTGATAGTTCTGCCTATGGAGGGCAGGAGTCAGAAAAGCGGGGAGGACCGGAGGAGCACATGCTATCTATAAGCTAGGTCGAGGATTCGAGTGTGCGTGATGTGGAAGGAAGGGGGAGCTAGCATGATTGTGGAAGCAATCTGTTCGGATCAGCCAGAATCAATGCATCTTCAAATAAGCGCAGGGTCCTAAGCTTCGAGGGGAGGTGACATGCGTTTTCTACTTTACAAAGATATGCAAGTAGGGGCTTCCAGAGTGTGTTAAAACAAGCATCCCGCAGCTGCAGATGCCCCGTGAGGAGCTCCATAGTCACTACGTGCCATAGTCGCACAAACGAGGCAGCAATTGGGGGAGCCGCCACTTTCTTCCAATACAACGCTATGAGCTGCTTGGCAAATCCAAGAATGTGAAGGGCTATGTGCCAATCACTACGGGTACGTGCTTTCAAATTGTCAGGCTTATGGCCTAATAGAATCGTGGCTGTAGAGTCAGGCAAAGGGAAGCCCAGCACCCCCTTTATGTGACTAAGCACCGCTTTCCAGAACAGTGTCAAAGTGGGGAATGACCACCAAATGTGAATGAAGTCTCCAGACGCGTTAGAACACCTCCAGCACAATGGAGAGGTTGCAGGGAACATTTTATGCAAATAAGAGGGTGTGTAATACCACTGCGTCATGAGTTTATATGCGGTTTCCTGTTGCGACACACTGCTATAAACCCTTGGGATATCGCGCCATAAGCGACTCCACGGCTCAGGTGTGATCTCAGCGGGGAGCAGTGACTGCCACTGGCGCTGGTACAGATGAGTAGATATAAGCGGGGTATGCTGCAAAATCCAGTACGTCCGGGAGATAAGGCCTTTGGATTCATCAAAGGAGCGAACCAGATGCTCAAAGGGGGTGAACGGATGAGTGGCCGCCTGCTGCATCTCAGATGAGGACAGCCAATGCTGGAGCTGCGTGTATTGAAGCCGCGCATCGGCCTGTGCTCGGAACTCCTCCCTGCAATGCGCAAATGTTTTAAACACTCCTCCTTCGTAGAGGTCACTAACCGTTCTACAACCTCCCGTCTGCCATTTTGAAAAGGCCAGTGGACGTAACGCAGGGGGAAAGAGCGGGTTATCTGCAATGGGGGTATGGGGAGAGAGGAAAGTCGTGAGCCCCTTGCGTACATCTACTTTATCCCACACATCCAATACCGTTTTTGTAGATACAGCAATGTAGGCCCTGGGGGAGCACGCACTCTGATGCAGCCAAATGAGATGCCAAATGGTTCACTGTAGGAGAGTAGGGTCCGCTATCCTATGGTCACCCCATTTTTTGCTTTTGTTTCACTGGTTTTTCGACTGAATGTGGCTGTAGGCCTGCTAATTAGACCCACAGCCCTGATGTTCTCTCTCTAAATTCACAACCATGTACACTAGGTACATAACCAATTGGGATTGGGTCACCTTATGAGCCCCTGTGCAGTGTACTATAGGTACCCAGGGCATAGGTGCATCCAAGGCCTACCATGGGCTGCAGCATATCTTTTGCCACCCCTGGCTGGCCATCCAGACTGACACAACTGGCTGATCACTCAGCTGGGGCAAGGTCGTGTAATCACCCCTTGCTTAGATATAGTATACCTATGTCTAATACCTATATCTGGACACATATACACCTATAAGTCACTTCTATGGCAGGCCTTAACAATCCTGGAGGCAGAGTGCTTGGTTTTATGTGAGACGGTGCTCTAGCATGAGCTGAGCCTGTCTGCAGCTTTCGGAACCATGTCCTTATAGCTGTTCCAGGGTATTGCCATACCATATACACTTAAGTGCATTATAATCCTCGCGGTTATTGCTAACTTTGGTTTGGCTTTATCAAAACATGTTGTGTAAGGTGTCATACACTTTGGAATTCTACCCCCTCGCCAGTTCTGTCGACGGGGGTAGCATTCCACCCTTCTAGTGGGAAAATACATGTTACTTTACTCTTCCACTCTTTATTTATTTCGGCTGGATTGCCATAAAAGATTCACAACACAATTCATTATAAAAATACATCAAGTCACAAATTTTTAAATTACATTTTGGAACAGATAATACAATTTTGATCTAAAAAAAGAATTTTCCCCAATACAATTATCTCTAAACTCAATAAAATACCAATAGCCCTTTAAGTTCTCGATAAAAACACATTGGGTGATGTAAAGTTATCTCTTTGGCATTACAACTTTAGGCCTTTTTTCCTGTGCAAGAAATAAATTGAATGCAGAAATCGGCTGACACAGAATACTATTATTTGGGTTGTGTCTGTTTTGATCATTCTTAGTGCCTGATTACAAGATCTTATGTCTAAATATACACATAGAGGTTTAATCCATTTTCTTCTGGCCATTGCATACGCTGGACAGAAGAAAAGGATATGTGGGTCGTCTTCCTTCCGGTTGCTCTCACACATGTTGCAGGTTACCTCTGCCACTGGTGCTGAACCATTGGTCCCCCTAGACCAACGCACCAAGGTTGTTTTGGTCTGAAGGTTGCCATATCTTAACTTCATAAAAAGAGTTTTGGCAAGTGGGGGCTCAATTTCATCAAGGATTGGTATTCAGTGTATCCAATGCCAGTATCTCTTTTAAACCTTCTCTGTAATCGTGCAATTCAGGTATCTGCCAAAGCCTTACCCATAGCATTAGTGGCCGGACAATAGTGTGGTGATCAGTCCTTTTAATATTTAAATCTAGCTGAAGTGGCACCAAAGGAGTACCTCTTGGAGCCCTTACCAAACTCCTCATAAAGTTATTATCCATAACTGTAAACGTGTCCTTTGACATGGGCCCCCAGATTTCAGCTCCATAAAGGGCTGCTGGTTGGACTTTAAATTTAAATAGCTCCAATACCGGAGACACAGCTTTGCTAGTACTCAAGCTTTGCTTCCTAAGAATAGGCTTTACGTTCTGTGCAAATATCAACTTGCTTTTTTCAATTTGGGGTCGCCAGGAAAAATTAGAGTCTAATGTGACCCCTAAATATGAAAAGTTTTGAACCGATTCCAATTTCTCACCATTCAGAATTAGACAGCCTTTGTCTGGTTTAGAAGGATTTAGGGCCATACATTTTGTTTTTTTCCCATTAATTTCCAATCCATTCTTGTTACAATAATCGCTAAAGGAATCAAGTAGTGCCTGTACATGTTAATTTACTTAAACGCGGTTAAAACTAACCAGAGCCTCAGCATCACAAAATGGATGCTGCTGCCACAGACACGAGTCTGACCTCCTGCTGCTGACCGAAACTGCGGTAGGGGAGGCCTGGACAAAAGGTTTCCTGTCACAGGGAGGTGTTACACCACCCCAGACAGGAGATAGTGGATTGAGGCAGGGAGGGCGAGTGAAACTAGACACTTTCTGGGGCACACAAGGTGTCCAATGCAAAGGCCAGTTCAAACCGGTACTGGGGCACTCCAGCCCCAGCTCTGGCGCAAAACTGGACAAAGGGAAAGGGGTGTAACCACCCCCTTCCTGGGTCCCACCCATAGGAGGGACCTAGCAGGTAATCCAGCCCCTTGATTTGGAATAAAGATAGGAGTTGTGTCCATAGACTTTAGATAATCCTGACTGAAACTTTAAAATTAAACTCTGGACCCTTCAACATCCTACTCGACGTAGCAGACTGAAGAATCTCCCTTGTGGTCAAGGAGTGACCACCCTGTGCAAACTGGCACCATCAAGCGCCCAATGGTTTGCTTTGTTGCAGCTCCCGCCGGAGCTCGAGCAACAGAGATCAACAAGAACTGGGTTCCCAGACATCCAACAGCCCGATCCACAGCCACAGCAAAGCTGAGACCCGTGGAGGCGACGTGAGACGTGGGACCGGCCATCTTGGAAAGCCAGCAAAGTGCTTCCCGTGCAACTCCCGAAACACCCTCGAAGCTGTTCATTGGGGATTGAGAATCCCCAGCCCTGAACAGCTCTTGCACCGAAGATCACCTTCCCACGCTCACCGAGTGCTGCGTGGGGCCCTTTTGCATTTTCGTGCTTGACGCGTCTGTCCAGTCACTTGCTTGTTGGCTAGTGGCCTCTGTAACAAAGAACCTTCAAATTTATACCACTGGTCTGGTTGCTCCAGACTGGCCCTTGCTTCCCTGAAAAGGAGCGGCCCCTCAGACCTTGCTGGTCCGAGTAAGAAGCAATCTTTGAATCCTGCGTGGGTTGCATTTGCCAAGGCCTGTTGACTCCAATCTGGAAGCTGACACTGCCGACAGCGAAAGCCTTTGTAGGACAGTCTGTGTACGACTCCTGGTCATCGTCGATGCCCCCGGGTCCACGTGGCAGCGGAGACAAGCTCCATGACAACTACCTGATTGCGCTCGACATCGCCTGGTTCCTTCCTGGTTCCATCCTGGTCACTGGCTAGTGATCCAGACTCTGTCCCCTCTGCTTTCAGGTACTCTAAATCTTCGATCCACCCTTGGATCCAACCAGACTCTTCTCTCCTGGCCGCCTGCAGCATCTTCATCTCCAGGCTCCATAGAACTCCACAACGAAACCCGACACACTTTGGCACCTTTGCACCCGCTTCCTGTGGGTGAGGTAACGAGAATACTCCGATGCTCCTGTAGTGGTTTACACCTCTAGTGTCCTAGTTTAAAGTGGTTAAGTTCTAGTCCAGTCGGAAGACTTCCAAATCTGCAACTTTGTAACTTTTACGCACCATTGACTTCTATGGTACACACGTGCTCATTTAGGCACTGCACCCGTATACTGTGGGTCTCCCCAGTTCTAACTATCGTTAGTCCAGTGTAGCCCCAGCGATTCACAAGGCCCTAGGCCTTACCATTGTTCGTGACGTGGCACTTACACCACTATTTTAGTATATGGTTTTAGTGGCCACCGGGCCTATCCATAACTGTGCAACTTTTGTATGTTTAACTGTGCTTTTGTTTAAACGCTTGTGCCTCCGTCCTCATAAAGAGTACAGGGGATTATTCTAGTAATAAATACATATATTGTTATAATATATAACTTGTGTGGTGTCCTTTCATTTGGTATTAAAAGGATTGCATATGGTAAAACAGCTGGCTTCACATGCCCTCTTGAGTTAAGCCTAAGACTGCTTATGTCCATGCTACCCCTAGGATAGCTTGTCTATAAGGTTGACTTTACAACCATCACCATAAGGGTTGTTTGGACTGATACAAGGTGTTTACTAGAATAGTGACCATCATACATCAGGCTAACTTCTCACATTGGTGTGCAGCGGTTGGGATTTGAGCTTGCTGTTGTTTTACCAATTGTAATCTTTGATATCATTTGAAAGATCACATCAAGTACCATAGGTACATATAAACAAAGCTTAGATACCTAAGTTCTACTGAACTTAGTAGTTGTAGACCAAAGGGCTTAGCACACCCTTGTCGTGTTTTGGCAGCTCCTGAGTTAGCGTTTAGCACAGCTAAATCTTTTTATTGCTAATAAACTGTATAAAAGAGGTCGCGCACCAATGTTCGGTGTGCTACTTCTTACATTACCGAAGGGTGCTGTAGGAATGTATCACCACCCCATGGGGTCTTAATAAACTTGTCTTTTACCTTTTCCAGTGTCCGTGCCAACTTCTATACTAAGGTGTTCGAGAGTTTAGCAGAGTATGTAGGCCTGATTTGAACCCAACACCACAATTGGCGACCACGAAGGGACTCATCGGCGACTCGGATGCCCGAAGGAGAGGTCGTGACGAAGGTCAGGAAACTCGCCATGGACGCGTACGCTGCCACTGAGTGACCCGAGTCTCGGCACCCACGGTGTGTTTTCCCGTCCTTCCGATCTGACCTTCCAGGTGGCGCCGGTCTTCGACTGAGATTCTGATCTTGGATTGTCGTGATGTGCTGTTTTGGCTGATTTGACCACAGAACTTGGCAGTTGGACTTTGGAAGTTTGAAAAGAAATTGGTAAGCTTTTGATTGATGAGGTAGTCTGCTGACACTTACTGTGGCTTTTTGAAACTTTGAATTTGAATTTGAATTTGTTAGCTAACGTTTTGAATCTTTGAATTTGAATTTGAATATGTGAAGTGCACCTCACATAGGCAGGCATGTAGGGATATTTCTCTGATTTATTTGATTTGAACGGTACACCGTGTTAGGTGGCATTTTTGTAGTATCGCGTTTTCGTGGTACCTTTTGAAACATGCCTGTTTTTAGCACACTCCGTAGGATGTGCTGTTCTGAAAATGGTACCAATTATCGATTAAGTGCAAAACAGCCGGCTCCCCCAGAGGGGACTCCAAATCGTGAAATGTATGTCAAATTCGGTATTCCACCAATAATGTATAGTACATTATGGCATAAGTATACTAAAACTGATCGTGAATTACAGTGGCCACTATATGGGTCGTTTGACCTTCGAAAGGTACAGTATGTGGAACAGTGTTTGTTTCAGCGAAGGTCTAGACAAGATATGTTTGATTGTGTGCGCATGTGGGAGAAAGAGGTGCGTGAACGAGCGAAGCGTGAGGAAGCCTTGGCGGAGAAAGTGCAGCGGAAGGCTGCACATGACAAAGCTTTACAGCTACAGGAGAAGGAATTACAGGAAAAGAAAGAGAGGGAGAGACGAGAACGCAATTTACAGGTTAATGGTCAATTCCCTATCAGGCGTCCTCTCTATCCAGTCCTTACTAATGAAACGGATGATTTTTCATTACTAGATCGTTGTCCGCCCCCGTACGTCACGCCAACGGCTCCGAGCGAGGGATCAGACGAGGATAGTGATCGAACACAGCGTACCAGGTTACATGCGGAACGAGCTGCGGAATTACGTTCATTTGCACGAAAACTAAATATTAATACTGTTACTGTTTCTGACGTTACTGAACAAATGGAACAGTGGCCTGATAAGGAACGACTGTATTTTTTAGATCATTTTGGAGATGAAGTTGTTGAGCGGTATAGAAAATATTCTCTCGAGTTAGAACCGAAGGAGATATCCAAGGGTCGTGAGTATTTTCGTAAAGGTCTTTTTGTTCTTTCAGATGCGGATGACTTCTTCAAGCGTTTGATTGAACTGCGTAATGAGGCGACGCGACTACGGGAGTTGGAAAAGTCGAAGAATTCGTCTACGTCCGGAGCGACGGGGATATCCAAAGAATGCCCTATTTTTGAAACAGATAAGATCGCTGCGATTAATGTTAGACCTATGCGAGAAGCTGCGCCGTTATATGTCCCTCATAAAGGGGATGGCACAGATGATGATAAAAGATCCAAAGACGCGAAAGGGTATTTTGTATATAATTGGGTTTATACGCCTTGGAATAGAGCAGATGTCATGGCGCTTAAGAATGCTTTACCTGATCCCCGTAAAAACCCTGCGGCTTTTTATGAAAATGTTGAAAGTGCAATTTCTTCATGTATCATGACGTTAGTTGATATTGATCTATTTTTCGGGTTGATATTGCCCCCTGATATGTGGAGAGTAATTCGTAGGTTTGATGACCTCACGACTCTCGGGGCCACTTGGAAAGATCTTGTTCAGGCTGATTTAGACAGAGAACCAGCATGTAAGCCGTGTCAATTAATATTAGACCTTCCAGGGGCCATACTAACAAAACTAAAGACTCTTGCTCCCGCTAAAAAGATTGATTGGACTATATTAGCCTCGTGTAAGCAGAAAACGGATGAATCAGTTTCCGATTTTTTCTCTCGCTTCGAGGAAGCGTTCCATGATTACAGTGGTCAATTATTGACAGAAGATACTGGCAGGCATCTATTCGTTGATAAGTATGTAGCCAATCTCCTACCGGAGATTGCGAAACGATTAAAAGCGAGTGAAAGTTCATGGACCACAGCAACCCCTGCTTCTTTATTGACTATGGCTCAATATTATGAAAGACAGGAATTGGAGGCGAAAGAAAGTAGTGAAAAGAAGGCGAAGGAACTGAAAACGAAGGTAATGTTAGCTCAGGTTCAGGCTACGAGGGGAAACAGTAGAGGAGGGCGAGGATCATACAGTAATGCTCCTCCCCCTCGTTCCGACATTTCTGTGAATCAATGTGCATACTGCAAACAGTTTGGGCATTGGATTGCAGACTGTCCGGTGTTTCGAGAGCAGCGTAATTTGAGGGGACGAGGAAGTGGGAGATCTAGGAACTATTATGGAGGGTCAAGAGGAGGTTATGGCATGAATGATCGTGGAGGATATGGAGCAAGGGGTCGTGGTCAGTCAGATTATAATACGTTTGATAATCGCAATCAATATCAGATAAATGAGGGTGGTCCTGCTGAACCACGGGATGAGCATTACGCATAGGATTGCGTAGGATGGGGTGTGGAATCGGTTGAGGTACCAGTTGATCAGAGGGGTCCATACATAGAAGCACATGTTCTGGGTTCCACTGATAAATTTCTGGTCGATACAGGAGCTACTCGTAGCGCTTTGTCCAAATACTTGGTTCCAAGGGCTCCCCTGTCTGGCGAGGTAATTACAGCAATAGGGTTCGATGGAACACCTACTTCTAGCCCATTGTCTCAACCAGTTGCATTTCATGTTGATAAATTTGCTGCCCCTTGTCCCTTTTTTGTTGTCTCCAAATACACCAGATAATATTATTGGACTCGATATGTTAAAACACTTTCGAGCTACTATTCACTGTGCCCCAGAAGGAGTGCGAGTTGTGTTGAATGAGAATTACCCGGAATTAGAGCGAGTGTGTTTTCTCCATGAATCTGAAGTTCTGGCCTCCTTACCGAAAACGTTGTGGGCCACTTCCGATACGGATGTAGGGCAGATGATAATTCCTCCAGTGCGTATTACTGTAAAGGAGGGAGTATCTCTGCCACGTGTCCCACAATATAAGATTTCCAGAGAAGGTGAACTTGCTTTGATACACATTGTAGATGATTTAATTTCGGCAGGAGTAGTTGAGGAAGTCCCCTACAATGTTTGTAATAGCCCAATTTTACCAATCCTTAAAAGAGATACAGATGCTAAGGTTTACCGTTTCATTATTGATTTGAGGGAAATAAACAAGATAGTAGTGCCTCAGTATCCAGTGGTGTCTGACATCACCACATTGCTTACGTTGGTTCCACCGACGGCAACTACTTTTACAGTCATCGATTTGAAGAATGCCTTCTTTTCGATCCCTGTACATCCTGATAGTCGATATCTATTCGGCTTTACATTAAATAATAAATCGTACAGATTCTGTCGAGTTCCTCAAGGCTATACTGAAAGTCCTAGCATTTATAGTCAGGCATTAAAAAGACAGCTTGATTCCTTTGACTTACAGGAGGGAGTGGTTCTCATTCAATATGTAGATGATATCTTACTTGCTGCAGATACGCCAGAACAATGTGAGAAGAGTACCTTTTCCTTGCTTTCCTTCCTGGCCAAACATAATCATAAAGTTTCGAAGAAAAAGCTGCAATATTGTAGACCAAAGGTGACCTACCTCGGTCATCTTTTGTCTAAGGAGGGCCGTGCATTGACACCAGATCGAATTCAAGCAATTCTAGATACTCCAGTCCCTCGCACTCAGAAGGATGTTCGCGCCTTTATAGGTTTGACGTCTTTTTGTAGGCAATGGATATTGGGTTTTTCGCATATTGTTAAACCATTGTTAGCATTGTTGTCTAAAGATACACCGATTCCCATTGAATGGACGGATGAATGTCAGAATGCTTTTGAACAATTGAGACAAGCTCTTTGTTCTGCACCAGTGTTAGGTACACCTGATTATACGAAGGTTTTCACATTATATGTACACGAGAAGGATGGGTGCGCATTGTCAGTCTTAGTGCAGACACACGGAGACAAACAGAGGCCTTGTGCATACTTCTCGGCGGTACTCGACCCTGTGGCTCGAGGATTGCCTGGATGTTTTCGAGCAGTTGCAGCAACAGCAGTTGCGATACGACAAAGTGAGGGAATAGTTTTGTCACACAAATTGTTGGTGCTAGTTCCCCATGCGGTAGATGCGTTACTGAATCAAACGAAAACGCAGCATCTAACCAGTGCCCGACTTACAGGATATGAGCTAACGTTGTTGGCGCCTCACATCACATTAAAACGATGTGCAACACTAAATCCTGCTACTTTATTGCCGGACCCTGTTGCTGAGACCCAGAAGGAAGAACAACATGATTGTGTTTTTCTGACTGAGGAACAGACAAAGGGTCGTATCGACTTACAGGATACGCCATTTCCAGATGTAGATGGGGAACTGTGGGTTGATGGATCGTGCGTGAGGTTACCAGATGGTACGACTTCCGCAGCTTATGCGATCACGACACTTAAGACTGTGGTAGAAGCAGCACGAATACCCCAAAAATCGGCTCAAGCGGCTGAGTTGATAGCCTTAACGAAGGCATGTGAGTTAAGTGCTGGACTATATGTGAACATTTACACGGATAGTCGTTACGCTTTTGGAGTAGTGCATGATTTTGGCCTACTTTGGAAGGAACGAGGATTCCTGACTTCACACGGAGCACACATCATGCATGGAGAATTGGTACGCGATCTCCTGAATGCACTGTTATGCCCAAAGAAAGTTGCAATAGTCAAGTGCAGTGCACACAAAAAGGTGACGGACAAAATAGGGCAAGGCAATGCTTTCGCAGACCGCATTGCGAGAGAGACCGCTATGCTGCAAAATAATTTCCCCATGTATGTGGTGAAGTCACAAGCTGAGCGGTGGCATGATGCTAGAGAAGAAATACTAGATATACAGAAGTCCGCCTCAGAGGCAGAACTTGTGAAATGGGCCACTGAAGGAGTATTGGATGATGAGGGTTGCTGGCGTAGTAAAGATATGGAGAGATGGAAACTACCCATGGCCTATGTACAAACAATGGTGCAAATGACACACGGGCTGGCACACATTGGAGCTCTCGCAATTACTAAATTGCTTACACGAGTTTGGGAAAATGCTGACATTGCTAGCACGGCTAAGAGAGTAGTGCAGACCTGTCTGATATGTTTGCAGCACAATCCTGGACAAGGGACTCATACTCCTAAAGGTGGGTTTGTTCCACCTACTGCACCATTTGAAGTACTACAAATGGATTACATCCAGCTGGAGCGCTGTAATAATCTCAAGTATGTCCTAGTAGTGGTGTGTGCCTTCAGCAAATGGATTGAGGCTTACCCTGCGAAAGACAATACAGCATTGACAACAGCTAAGGTGTTACTGAAAGAGTACTTCCCGCGCTACGGTGTTTGTAAACTTATGTGGAGTGATAATGGCCCTCATTTCATCGGGAAAGTAGTGGAATACGTCCTGAAAGGATTGGGAATCAAGCAACGATTCCATGCTGTCTTTCATCCGCAATCAGCAGGTTTAGTAGAACGATACAATGCAACTCTGAAGCTGAAGTTAGCAAAGATAGTGGCATCTACATCACTGAAATGGCCGGATGCTTTGCCTTTGGCATTGCTGTCCATTCGATCAGTGCCACATTCTCGATCTGGCCTCACACCCTACGAAGTGGTGTTTGGAAGGCCTATGAATATTTGGGGAGTTCCAAAACCTCGTTTGATACATGATATGCCTTGTATAATGATGAACGATTATCTGGCACGATTAACAAATGATTTGCTTTCTATTCATCAACAGGTTCGAGAGGCGCTCCCTGATAACTCCACTGGTGAGGCTCACGATCTCCGCCCTGGGGACCACGTGATGGTCAAAGTCTTTGAGCGATCCAGCAGTTTGGAACCGAGATGGCATGGCCCTGAGCAAGTGCTGCTGGCTACGCGAACTGCTGTGAGAGTCACCAACAAGAAGCGGTGGATACATTCAACGCACTGCCGACGTGTCTCTCCGGACCTGGTGAGCCCTGTGGTGCTATCCGACTACAGAAAGATTTTGGATACAGAAAAGAGCCCAGCTGTTACGTCTGATGAATTGGAGGGAGCCTTCCCGGACCACGTTGTTTCTGATAAAGTGAAGTATAATCTACGCCCCAGGAAATAAGATTCCTTTTGTGTTTTTGAAACTGGTTGGTAACCGCTCTGAGGTTTGTGAAACGGAAGCCGGGAATATCAAGGGGGGGGGATCAGTTCTGCCCAGTGTAGCGACACCCGTCTTGAATCCCGGAGAACAAATCAACGGCAGCCTCGGTTCAGAACCATCGTTTTTTTTATTTTTCCGGCTTAGTGTTGTTTTTGAAGAGTATTGTTTTGTGAACTATGGCATCTCCTTCGACACGAAGAGGGAGAATTCTTGGTGCTGTTTTATTTGTCTTGACCGTAGTGGTGATCGCAGTATTAGCCTGGACTATAGAACTGTTGTTTCCTGTACGAGAACATTTGCTGCCCACCACTCCAAGTCCATCCGAACATTTTCATTTCACTCTGCCTTTTCACGAAGAAAGACATAGGCAGACTTATTTGAACAACAGCTTTATTAAGATTTTGCATCATACTCATAATATGACCAACACGTCCAATTGTTGGGTATGTGGAATGTTGCCCGGACATCAGAAGAAGGGAGGAACACCACTCATTCCTCTCCCGTTTACTCATAATGGTTCTTGTCATGCTTGGTACACTCTTCTTTTTACTCTGCGATGGCCAACGAAAGGTGGACTACTTTTTCGGTTGAATAAAATATGCTATAACGATAAAGATGGCTATCCACACGCTGAAGGAACTAAATTCGAATGGGAAGAGTACCGTCCGGACAATGTTTCTACGCCTCGCGTATATACGAATCAAAGACTTATAAATGTGACGAGCATGCATATAATAACAGTCATTGATACAAAAGCAGATTTGTGTATTAGAAATAAAGGTACAATCCCTGTAGGCCGCAGTGAATGTAATATTACACTTACCTTTGATACACCAACTGGAATTGCATTTGTAGCCTCACGTAACACATATTTCATTTGTGGAAATAAGGGATACCACCGTCTACCATTGGGATGGTTGGGAACGTGTTATATAGCTTTTGTATTACCACCTGTATTTATTGCTCCTCCCATGTATCACAATGATTATGTTTTGTACCATGATTTCATATTGAATAGAGTGAAACGAACAATAGATTTTGATGAAATAGACCAGACTGATACCACATTACAACAATATGTAGATTTCAATTTGGGGTTATTTTCATTCGTAGGAGCTGCACTGAATAGCAGGAAGATAAGGCGGCTTACACGTGTGGTGGAAGCCGTCGCTAATGAAACTGCCTCTGCTTTAGGGAATATTACTGAGGAATTACAAATTACCAGAATTGTAGCGCTCCAGAATCGAATGGTTCTAGATGTGATACTAGCTGATAGAGGTGGAGCATGCCGCGTCATCGGAAGTAGTTGTTGCGTTTACGTACCAGATAACTCACCTTCTGTATATGATTCGATTACAAAATTACATAAAATAGCTGCTGAGATCCATCCAGAAAATGGAACATGGACCTTTTCTGGTTGGTTCTGGACCCTGCTTAGTACTTGGGGTTGGAAATTATTAACGATTCTCTGTGTTTTTATTGGAGTACTATTTTTCCTTTGTCTATGTATTCAATGTGTCCCTACATTATGTTCTGTATGTATCACAGCCTGTATTCCGTCCAAACGAGCTGTTGTTAAGCAAGAGAAACTGATCAATGATGAAGTATTGAAAATAATGGCTATTGACATTGAGGATGAACATTCTGACTACGTCCACTATGAGGTAGCTTTTGCTAAACGCTAAAAGGGCCGTCTGTCGTGTTTTGGCAGCTCCTGAGTTAGCGTTTAGCACAGCTACACGGTCTTTTCTGTTAACTTGACCAAAACGAACGGGGGCCATTTTGAATCCCTCTGACTTCCGTTTCCTATGAACACGCTGCCTCGTGGTCAGTGTGCCCTTTTGTCCTTTCTCGATACCCATGGTCACTAGTCTGCTCGGCAACAGGCTATTTTTAGTACTGGTCAAGCGCACATGCGCATTACGCACCAATTGGTCACTCTTTAGGAATGTTCACACTAACTGACCAGTGCTGTTGAAACTCCTCCCACATGTTGGCCGTGTTCCAAAAATGACCTTATATGTACCTAAAATGTGTAACTTGTAACCGCCTATCTTTTTATTGCTAATAAACTGTATAAAAGAGGTCGCGCACCAATGTTCGGTGTGCTACTTCTTACATTACCGAAGGGTGCTGTAGGAATGTATCACCACCCCATGGGGTCTTAATAAACTTGTCTTTTACCTTTTCCAGTGTCCGTGCCAACTTCTATACTAAGGTGTTCGAGAGTTTAGCAGAGTATGTAGGCCTGATTTGAACCCAACACCACACCCTGACTACAACTCACTAGCAAGGTTCTAGTAGATAAACACTTAGGGGCAGATTTCTGAGGCCCTTGCGCCTCTTTGCGCCGCAATTGCGTCATTTTATTTGACGCAACGACGGCGCAAACAATGCGCCCTATTTACAACGTGACGCATCTAGGAGATGCGTCACGTTGTAAAGCCCTGCGCCATAAGGAGGCGTTCCTGCGCAGGTGGGGCGTTCCTGCGCAGGAACGCCTCCTAAAAGTGGCTGAGTGAAATCTATAAGATTTCACTCAGTCACTTTCAGGCCAATGCTGCGTCAAAACCCTGCGCCTGCTTGAAGCAGGCGTAGGTCTTGACGCAGCATTGTGAAGATGGAGCACCCCCGAGCCTTGCTGGAGCTGCGTCGCGCTTGCAACGCAACTCCAGCAATGCGCCACCTTTACGGCACAGATGCGTCACACATCTGTGACGTTTTTGCCCCATGGTGCGCTGCATTGTAAATGCGGCGCACCATGGGTGGCGTAGCTGGCGGCGCACTGTGGCGCACATTAACTGGCTTATCCCTGGGGATGCGCCAGTTAACATAAATCTGCCCCTTAGTGTAGGTAGGTGCACACACCCACACGTCACTAGTCATGTCTGGCACAGGTGAACAGTCCAGTTCTCTACCTGTGACAGGTGACCTTCCTAAGGCACCTTCCAGCTATAAAAAACTCAGCTTCAGACACTTGAGTGCCTTGTGCACTTCAAGGGGGCTGAAAAAGGGTCACAACCCTACTATCCCAATCCTGATACATGTCCTAGAGACAGCTGATCTTGAGAAGTCTTCTGCAGGCCCCTCAGGTAATACAGGAGAAGGAGTAATCCCCATAGATGATGATTCCCTCACCCCAGAAGTAGAGACTGAGGAGGTTGAGGAAGATGAGGATTCAGATGATGGAGGAAATGGTCAGGTTCAGGTCAGAAGACTTAGCCAGGCAAACCTACGTATACATGGGAATGGAGAGGTGGTCCACCAGTCCAGGCCTAATAGTAGACTTAATCCAGGCAATAGAAGGGACAGATCTCCTTCCAGGGAGTCTCTCCTTTCTAATGCCGCAAGGGGTTCTCAAAGGGGACTGACTTCCCCCAGAGAAAAGAGCATGAGGCTAGGATGAGAGCTGTCCAACTTCAGATAGAGAAAGAGGAAACAGCCCTGGCCCAAGCTAAACTTGCTTTAGCAAGGGAAAGAAAATTGTGTGGATTAGATTCCACTGGTGGCAGCAATACCCCTAAAGATAAAGACAGGTCCTATGAATATAAGAACCTGAGTAAGATTGTGCCCCCCTATAAAGATGGGGATGACATCCACAAATGGATGACTGCTCTGGAGAGGGCCTGCATGGTACAGCAGGTCCCCCAAGACCAGTGGGCAGCAATCTTGTGGCTCTCCTTTTCTGAGAAAGGGAGAGATAAGCTCCTCACTGTTAGCCCTGGGGATGCTAAAAACGACACCGTCCTGAAGAGTGCTCTTATTGATGGGTTGGGCTTAACCACTGAGCAATACAGGTTGTTGTTCAGAGATACCCAAAAAGCCCAGACTCAGGACTGGACTGACTTTGTTGATTGTGCCACTAAGGCTCTGGAAGGTTGGTTGCTGGGAAGTAAAGTCACAGACTATACAGGATTGTACAATCTAATAATGAGAGAACAGATCCTTAATAATTGCCACAACCAGTTGTTGCATCAACACCTGATTGACTCAGATCTGACCTCTCCCCAAGAATTGGGAAAGAAGGCAGACAAGTGGGTCAGAACCAGGGTTAAGCAGAAACCCCAGAACCATGGAGGTGATCAGAAGAAGGCAGACCAGAAGGGTGGAGATCAAAAACAAAAAGACCAGAAGTCTTCTTCAGGCCCCCAAAATACTTCTAATGAGGGGGGGTCCAAACTGGAAAGAAAAAGAAGAAGAATGAGGGCCCAAAGAAACCTTGGTGTAATACCTGTAAATCAGTTTCACACTGGGGAAGTGAATGCACTAAGAAAGGTACAGCCCCTACCACTGTAGCCCCTAAGGCACCTGCTCCCCCTAGTACAGTTAGCAGTGGTAGTTCCCAACCCAAGGGTGTAGTAGGGTTAACCCTGGGTACTGAGATGGATTCTGGCCTAGTCAGGATCCCTACTCAGGCTGTCTTGATCTGTGATGTGGACATGGCTATGTCCACTACTATGAGTCCCAATACCTTGGGCAAGTACAGGCAGACACCTTTGATAAATAATAAAGTGGTTCAGGCCTACAGGGACACTTGTGCCAGTGTCACTATGGTGACACCTAACTTTGTGGACCCTGAACAACTTATACTGGGTGATAATTACCTAGTGACCAATGCTAGCAATGTCACAACTACCCATAGTGTGGCAGTTGTTAACTTGTCCTGGGGAGGGGTAACTGGCATCAAAAGAGTTGTGGTGAGTGCAGACCTCCCAGTTGAATGTCTTTTGGGCAATGATCTAGAGGACTCAGTATGGTCAGAAGTGGAGTATAGGACTCATGCAGAGATGCTAGGTATTTCAGCACATGTCCCAGGCCAAGAAGTGCCTACCTGAACCTTTGCTGGATCTTGAAACTATAGACTAAGCACAACCCAAGAGGAAGAGCAAGAGGGTTAAGGCAGTGCCTTCCACCTTGCCCCAGGTTGAGGATCAGTCCTCTCAGGAGGATGATTCTGTGATCCAAGAGGAGACTGTCCTGGAAGAGCTTGAACCTGATCAGGTTGAGTTTCTGGGGACAGGGGGACCCTCAAGGGCAGATCAGGGGCAGGCTCAGTTAACTTGTCCTTCTCTTGAACCCCTCACACAGCAGGCTGCTGCTGAGGCTGCTGGGAACGCTCAAGGTACCCATAAAGTGTATTGGGATGATGGGCTGCTTTATTCAGAGGCTAGAGACCCCAAGCCTGGTGCTTCCAGGAGGTTGATTATTCCTATGCAATTTAGGGGCTTCCTTCTAACCTTGGCCCATGACATTCCTCTAGCAGGAGACTTAGGCCAGAACAAGACTTGGGGCAGGCTTGTCCCTCACTTTCACTGGCCTCATATGTCAGAAGATACCAAGGAGTTTTGTCGCTCCTGTGACACCTGTCAAGCCAGTGGCAGGTCAGGTAGAACCACAAAGGCCCCCCCTTATACCACTACCTGTGGTGGAGGTGCCCTTTGAAAGAGTTGGGATAGACATTGTTGGACCAATGGATCCCCAAACAGCATCTGGGCACAGATTTATACTGGTGGTAGTGGATCATACCACCAGGTATCAAGAGGCGATTCCCCTGAGGACCACAACAGCTCCTGTTGTGGCAAGGGCCCTACTTGGAGTTTTCTCCAGAGTGGGCTTTCCAAAGGAGGTACTTTCAGACAGAGGTACCAACTTCATGTCTGGATATTTAAAAGCAATGTGGAAAGAATGTGGTGTTAACTATAAGTTCACCACACCCTACCATCCACAGTGCAATGGGCTTGTTGAAAGGTTCAACAAGACCCTAAAAGGGATGATAAAAGGGTTACCTGAAAAACTTAGGCGAAGATGGGACATCCTTTTACCCTGTCTACTCTTTGCTTACAGAGAGGTCCCACAAAAGGGGGTTGGCTACAGCCCTTTTGAGCTTTTGTTTGGACACCCTGTAAGGGGTCCCTTGTGTCTAGTCAAGGAAGGATGGGAGTTACCTCTCAAAAAGCCTAAACTTGACATAGTGGACTATGTACTTGGTCTCCGCTCCAGGATGGCAGAGTACATGGAGAAGGCATCCAAAAACCTTGAGGCCAGTCAAGAATTACAGAAAGCTTGGCATGACCAAAAGGCTGTGCTGACTGAGTACTAGCCAGGACAGAAGGTGTGGGTGTTGGAGCCAGTGGTCCCAGCAGCTCTCCAAGACAAATGGTCTGGACCCCACATCATACTTGAGAAAAAGGGAGAGGTCACCTACTTGGTGGACCTTGGCACCCCTAGGATTCCCCACAGGGTGCTCCATTTCAATAGATTGAAAGCATATGTGGACAGGGCAGACATGGGCTTGCTCATGGCAACAGATGGGGACCAGGAGGAAGAGAGTGACCCTCTCCCAGACCTGTTATCCCAAAACTCTGATGATGGTTCAGTAGACGAAGTAGCCTTGGCAGGCAGCCTCTCTGAACAGCAGCAATGAGACTGTAGACAAGTTCTACAGGCTCACAGACATATGTTTTCACTAACACCTAGTCAGACTAACTGGTGCACCCATGAGGTGGACACTGGTGACAGTCTGCCTGTGAAGAATAAAATCTACAGGCAACCTGACCATGTCAGGGATTGTATAAAGACTGAGGTGCAGAAAATGCTTGAACTTGGAGTAATTGAGCCATCAGAGAGCCCCTGGGCCAGCCCAGTAGTCCTGGTGCCAAAACCTCACACCCAAGATGGTAAGAGAGAAATGAAGTTGTGTGTGGACTATAGAGGTCTCAATGCTGTCACTAGGACAGATGCTCACACCATTCCAAGGGCAGATGGGCTCATTGATAAATTGGCTTCTGCCAAATTTCTGAGCACATTTGATTTAACAGCTGGCTATTGGCAAATCAGGTTAGCTGAGGAGTCTAAGGCCAAAACAGCTTTCTCAACCCCTGGAGGTCATTATCAATCTGTGGTGATGCCCTTTGGTTTGAAGAATGCACCTGCCACTTTCCAAAGGTTGGTGAACCAAGTCCTTTCTGGGTTGGATGACTTTTGTGTAGCTTATCTAGATGATATTGCTGTCTTCAGCTCCACCTGGGAGGATCACCTGATCCATCTGAAGAAGGTTTTAGAGGCCCTGCAGAAGGCAGGCCTAACTATCAAGGCCACAAAGTGCCAGCTAGGGAAGAGTAAGGTTGTGTACCTGGGCCACCTTGTAGGTGGGGGTCAGGTTCAACCACTGGAGAGTAAGATCCAGGCCATACAGGACTGGACTCCTCCAACCACCCAGACACAGGTCAGAGCTTTCTTGGGCCTGTCTGGGTACTACAGAAAATTTGTAAAGAATTATGGGTCCATTGTGACACCACTCAATGATCTGACATCCAAGAAGATGCCAAAAAAGGTTCAGTGGACAGTTAGCTGTCGAAAGGCATTTGGTGATCTGAAGAAGGCCATGTGCTCTGCACCTATCCTAAAGAGTCCTGACTACTCCAAAGAGTTCATTGTCTAAACAGATGCTTCTGAGTTGGAGGTGGGAGCTGTGCTTTCACAACTTAATATAGATGGTCAAGATCAGCCCATTGCTTTTATTAGCAGAAGGCTGACCCCTAGAGAGAAACGTTGGTCAGCTATTGAGAGGGAGGCCTTTGCTGTGGTTTGGGCCCTGAAGAAGTTGAGACCATACTTGTTTGGCACTCACTTCAAGATTCAGACAGACCATACGCCCCTCTTGTGGCTAAATCATATGAAGGGTGAAACTCCCAAACTAATCAGGTGGTCGATTTCCCTACAGGGGATGGACTTTACAGTGGAGCACAGACCAGGGACTGACCATGGCAATGCAGATGGTCTCTCCAGGTATTTCCACTTAGAACTTGAAGACGTATCTGGTCAAGGTTAAGTTTAATGTCCCTGTGTTTTGGGGGGGGTATGAAGGAGAGTAGGGTCTGCTATCCTATGGTCACCCCATTTTTTGCTTCACTGGTTTTTTTTGACTGAATGTGGCTGTGGGCCTGCTAATCAGACCCACAGCCCTGATGTTCTCTCTCTAAATTCACACCATGTACTTTAGGTACATCACCAATTGGGATTTGGGTAACTCTTGTGAGTCCCTGTACAGTGTACTATAGGTACCCAGGGCATAGGTGCACACAAAGGCCTACCAGGGACTGCAGCATATATTTTGCCACCCCTGGCTGGCCATCCAGACTGACACAACTGAGATGCCAAATGGTTCACTGTAGGAGAGTAGGGTCTGCTATCCTATGGTCACCCCATTTTTGGCTTTTGTTTCACTGGTTTTTCGACTGAATGTGGCTGTAGGCCTGCTAATCAGACCCACAGCCCTGATGTTCTCTCTCTAAATTCACAACCATGTACACTAGGTACATAACCAATTGGGATTGGGTCACCTTATGAGCCCCTGTGCAGTGTACTATAGGTACCCAGGGCATAGGTGCATCCAAGGCCTACCATGGGCTGCAGCATATCTTTTGCCACCCCTGGCTGGCCATTCAGACTGACACAACTGGCTGATCACTCAGCTGGGGCAAGGTTGTGTAATCACCCCTTGCTTAGATATAGTATACCTATGTCTAAAACCTATATCTGGACACATATACACCTATAAGTCACTCCTATGGCAGGCCTTAACAATCCAGGAGGCAGAGTGCTTGGTTTTATGTGAGAAGGTGCTCTAGCATGAGCTGAGCCTGTCTGCAGCTTTCGGAACTATGTCCTCATAGCTGTTCCAGGGTATTGCCATACCATATACACTTAAGTGCATTATAATCATCGCGGATATTGCTAACTTTGGTTTGGCTTTATCAAAACATGTTGTGTAAGGTGTCATACACTTTGGAATACTACCCCCTCGCCAGTTCTGGTGACGGGGGTAGCATTCCACCCTTCTAGAGGGAGAAGGCATGTTACTTTACTTAAACGCGGTTAAAACTAACCAGAGCCTCAGCATCACAAAATGGATGCTGCTGCCACAGACACGAGTCTCGCCTCCTGCTGCTGACCGAAACTCCGGCAGGGGAGGCCTGGACAAAAAGTTTCCTGTCACAGGGAGGTGTTACACCACTCCAGACAGGAGATAGTGGATTGAGGTAGGGGAGGGCGAGTGAAACTAGACACTGCCTGGGGCACACAAGGTGTCCCATGCAAAGCCCAGTTCAAACCAGTGCTGGGGCACTCCAGCCCCAGCTCTGGCGCAAAACTGGACAAAGGGAAAGGGGTGTAACCACCCCCTTCCTGGGTCCCACCCATAGGAGGGACCTAGCAGGTAATCCAGCCCCTTGATTTGGAATAAAGGTAGGAGCTGTGTCCATAGACTTTAGATAATCCTGACTGAAACTTTGAAATGAAACTCTGGACCCTTCGACATCCTACTCGACGTAGAAGACTGAAGAATCTCCCTTGTGGTCAAGGAGTGACCACCCTGTGCAAACAGGCACCATCAAGCACCCAACGGTTTGCTTTGTTGCAGCTCCCGCCGGAGCTCGAGCAACGGAGATCAACAAGAACCAGATTCCCAGACATCCAACAGCCCGATCCACAGCCACAGCAAAGCTGAGGCCCGTGGAAGTGACGTGAGACGTGGGACCGGCCATCTTGGAAAACCAGCGAAGTGCTTCCCGTGCAGCTCCCGAGGCACCCTCGAAGCTGTGCATTGGCGATTGAGAATCCCCAGCCCCGAGCAGCTCTTGCACCAAAGATCACCTCTCCACACTCACTGAGTGCTGCGTGGGGCCCTTTTGTATTTTCCTGCTTGACGCATCTGTCTGGTCACTTGCCCGTTGGCTAGTGGCCTCTGTGACGACGAACCTTCAAATTTACACCACTGGTCTAGTTGCTGAAGACTGGCCCTCGCTCCCCTGAAAAGGAGCAGCCCCTCAGACCTTGCTGGTCCGAGTAAGAAGCAATCTTGAATCCTGCGTGGGCTGCATTCGCCAAGGCCTGTTGACTCCAATCCAGAAGGCGACACCGCCGACAGCGAGAGCCTTCGTGGGAAAGTCCGTGTACAACTCCTGGTTGTCGTCGATGCCCCCGGGTCCACGTGGCAGTGGAGACAAGCTTCACGACAACTACCTGATTGCGCCCGACATCGCCTGGTTCCTTCCTGGTTCCATCCTGGTCACTGGCTAGTGACCCAGACTCTGTCCCCTCTGCTTTCAGGTACTCTACATCTTCAATCCACCCTAGGATCCAACCGGACTCTTCTCTCCTGGCCGCCTGCAGCATCTTCATCTCCAGGCTCCATAGAACTCCACGACGAAACCCGACACACTTTGGCACCTATGCACCCGCTTCCTGTGGGTGAGATAACGAGAATACTCCGGTGCTCCTGTAGTGGTTCACACCTCTAGTGTCCTAGTTTAAAGTGGTTAAGTTCTAGTCCAGTTGGAAGACTTCCAAATCTGCAACTTTGTAACTTTTACGCACCATTGACTTCTATGGTACACGCGTGCTCCTTTAGGCACTGCACCCGTATCCTGTGGGCCTCCCCAGTCCTAACTATCGTTAGTCCAGTGTAGCTCCAGCGATTCACAAGGCCCTAGGCCTTACCATTGTTCATGACGTGGTACTTATACCACTATTTTAGTATATGGTTTTAGTGGCCACCTGGCCTATCCATAACTGTGCAACTTTTGTATGTTTAACTGTGCTTTTGTTTAAACGCTTGCGCCTCTGTCCTCATAAAGAGTACAGGGGATTATTCTAGTAATAAATACATATATTTGTATCATATATAACTTGTGTTGTGTCCTTTCATTTGGTATTAAAAGGATTGCATATGGTAAAACAGCTGGCTTCACATGCCCTCTTGAGTTAAGCCTAAGACTGCTTATGTCCATGCTACCCCTGGGATAGCTTGATATAAGGTTGACTTTACAACCACCACCATAAGGGTTGTTTGGACTGATACAAGTTGTTCACTAGAATAGTGACCATCATACATCAGGCCAACTTCTCACATTCACCCCATTACCGCCCTATCCATATGCAGCCAGACTTTGTCACTCACAGTCGTTGTCCATTCAGATACAATATGGAGATGAGCTGCCCAATAGTACTCCAAGAGGTTAGGGCATGCCAGACCCCCCCTGTCCCGTGGAAGCATAAGGACCTTATGAGAAAAGCGCGGCCGACAACCACCCCAGGCTCTTGATCTGGTGCTGTGGGATAGGGGTGGGGAGACATTGGAACAGATACAGTATCTTAGGGAGGATCGTCATTTTTACAGCGTTGAGAAGGCCCAACCAAGAGAGAGTTAGAGATTTCCGTCTCCTCAGATCCTCCAAAACTGTCTTTCTGCATTTCCGCCAGTCTATTTGGGTCCACGTGTCTAGGTAGGGAGTCAGCTGGAGCTTCAGATATCGAATACGATTAGCGGCCCACTGATAGGGGTAAACCGTTTTGAGAGCTGAGATCTCATCTTCGGGGAGCATGAGATTCAGGGCCCATGACTTTCCATGGTTAATCTTAAGACCTGACGCCTGCTCAAAGGACTGGAGGAGAGCGTGGAGTGCTGGCAGAGATATATGTGGTTGCGACAGCGTAAGGATGAGGTCATCTGCGAAGAGTGCCACCTTATTCTGTCGCCCTCCCCCCCGAGGACAAGGCTGTGTATGTCCTCCGCCTGCCTGATCAGCATTGCTAATGGATCCACCACGAGGGTGAACAACAAAGGAGACAGGGGGCAACCCTGCCGTGTCCCTCTATGAATGGGGAAAGGCTCCGTAAGCTGTCCGTTGACCCGCACCCTGGCCTGCAGGTCAAGGTACGGGGCCATGATCTGACCCAGTCCAATCTTTCGCAGCACTGCCCAGATGAAGGACCACTCCACCCGGTCCAACGCCTTCTCCGCATCGAGCGATAGAAGGCATGCTCGTATCTTCCAGTGCTGCGCCTTACCCACAAGGTGGACAATTCTGCGTACATTATCCGCTCCTTATGGGCCCCGGATGAAGCCAACCTGATCTGGCTCCACAAGGCCTGGCATGTGGGGGTCGAAGCATTTTGCCAGCATCTTGGTGTAAATTTTAAGATCCGTATTCAACAGCGCTATCGGACGATAGGATGCACACATCTTGGGGTCCTTCCTAGGGGTGAGCGGACAACTCCGTTCCGCCCACGGAATGTGCGGAGATTGGTCCCTTCCGCCTTTTGCAATGTAGGCAGAGAAACAAGGCAAATCTCTGCACACTCGAGGCGTAAAGGAAGTTGGCTTCCCGCCCGCCCCCTGCCTCCCGCCTGCAGTATTAAATAACCTTAAAAAGCCTTAAATAACATTTAAAATAACCTTACCTTATCGGCAGCGCATCCGTCTCCATCGCGCCTTCTTCTGGGAACTGTGCATGCACGGGAGCCTGCGCGTGCGCATTCCTGGCGAGAAATGCGCATGCGCGGGCTCCCGCACATGCGCAGTTCCCGGAAGAAGGCGCGATGGAGACGGATGCGCCACCGATAAGGTAAGGTTATTTATTTAAATGTTATTTAAGGCATTTTCAGGTTATTTAATACTGCGGGCGGGAGGAAGGAGCCTCGTCACGGAACTATGCGCAGAGTGTGGAGATTGGTTCCATCCCTACCACCCCTAGTCCTTCCCCGGTTTGGGTATAAGGGCTATTTCGGTCATGCCCATAGATGGTGTTGGCCCATCCGAGGCAGAGAAAGAATTGTACAACCGCAAGAGGTAGGGTTGGAGCTGCACCAGGAAAAAGCGATAAAAGGCCAACGGAAGGCCATCCGGCCCCGGTGATTTCCCAAGGGGAAGGTCCTTTAAAGCCGCCGACAGTTCCTTGGCTCCAACTGCTCAGTATAGTGGGGATGTAGTGGGTCCCAGGTACATTGGTCTAAAATATCATCGATCCAAGCTTGAGGCGGCTCATCCGCTGCATATGGGGGGAGTAGTAGTTCTGAAAGGCCTCATGCTTGGCCCTCTCCGTGGTGGCCCTCTCCCCACCCGGGAGTTGAATATTTGCTATGTGGGCTTTCGCAGTGAGCGCTCTGAGGCGTTGTACCAGCACACTACCCACCTTGTCCCCCCTCTCGAAGTACCGCTGCTTTAGTGCCAGAAGGGCCCTCTCGGCCCTGTTAGTGCGTCGGGAGCGAAGCTGACCCTGGAGATTCGCAAGCTGTTGCTTACATGCAAGTGTGGGGCGTTCCTGATCCTGCTTTTCCCAGCGTTTGATATCATTAGTGAGATTATCCTCTAGGAGACGAACCTCGCATGCCCGTGCAATTGACAAGGAGGTAATATGTCTGCGGATGGTAGCCTTAAAGGCATCCCACACAACCGGGAAGGGGGTTTCGGGGAGGTCGTTACTCGCGAAGTAAGAGTCAATGGCAGTCTGTATGCTCTCCACGTCGTCTGGGTCCCGCAGGATGTGGGGCGGCAAGCGCCATTGCGGTGTGTGTGTGGGCAGGCGGCTGGGTACTGCAGGAGAAGTTTGACTTTGGCATGGTCGGAGAGCGATATAACAGATAAAGAAACCACTAGCATGTCTTTCATCAAAGCGTGAGAAATAAAAAAGTAATCAATGCATGAATACGAGGGGTGGACGTGCGAATAGTATGAGAAATCTCGCCCTTCAGAGAGCATTCAGCAGTTCAAGATCCACTATTTGTCTCCGAACGCGCAGAGGACATAGTCCCTGCCCCATGGCGCCATTCCGGTCTTTCTCTGGGTACCACACAAGTAAAATCCCCCCCCAGTATCAACGCCGGGTAACCCTGCGGCACGCGTTCCCGCAACATCGTCCGAAGGTAGGAGTCCTGCGTCTGGTTAGGTGCATACACATTACACAATGTGTAAGAGCGTTTTCCAATTCGAACCCTAGCCCTAACAAAGCGACCATCTGTACTACTGAAGGCCCTAAGTTCCCCCTGCCTGATACCAGCTCTACAGAGAATAGCCACACCAGCTGTTTTCGTGGGCGCCGCGGCCCAAAATTGAAGCGGGTATTTAGGGTGCGCCATTCGGAAAGTGTCTGCTTTTAGAAGGTGGGTTTCCTGAAGGAAAATAATGTCAGGATTGTGTTGTAGGAGGTAACACCACATTTGCTGCCATTTATTTGGAGAGTTAAGCCCCTGAACATTGAGGGGTATGATCTTGAGAGGGTGAGGAGCAGTCATATTTGTATCCAAACCCATATTAGTCCATCATGCCACCATAGGGAGTAAGCTATGAATGAGGGGAAAGGCTGCATGGGGTCGTCGATCCCGCTTAGAGAAGAGCAGTGTTGAGTGTAAGACCCCTGTCTGCCGCAGACAGAAGATATATGCGAGTCGGAAAGAAAGAGCAGAGAAGCAAGGCTATGTAGAAACAGAGAACAAAAGAGTAACATTGGCCAACCGGGCCACAATTTTGCTGTTCCAGTCACGGGTCAGCCTACACCACAGTGTCCGGGTGGACTCAGAGATGTTACTCTCCCAAGAACAGACAGGGGGCGAGTGGCTGGTTGATCCCAATATCGCCCAGAGGTGGGCTCTGGCTCCAGCAACACTGCAAGTAAGGAACTGGGGCGCAAACGGCACCCTAAAAGAAACACCGGTCCCATTGGATCTCAAATGTATGTCTAGAACAACACCAGCAGGGTGTTGCGCAGATGGGAGTCAGTTCATCCAGGAGTCAAGGATCACAAGCTTGCTGCCGACTGTTCCCCTTCAAGGGACTTGATATGCTGTATAATATCTTGTTTGGTTTGTGAGGTAGTTAGGTTGTCAGGTCATGGGGAGCGTCTATTACGGCGTACCATAGACCAGAATGGTTTGGCAGGCGCCTGTGAGATTGGCGGGAGACGCGTGGGACTAGCAGGCAGTGTCAGGGAGAGGTGAAGCAGTTGCGCCGCTTCTTTGTAGGACCGTACCACCCGGCGTTTGGAGTTCCATTGAAAAATCAGAGCAAATGGGTGACCCCACTGATAGGAGACATCCAGGCTTCGCAGCTTGTCCATCACTGGTTTGAAAGCCCGGCATCTTTGCAGGGTATTGGCCGCAAGATCTTGAAAGATTTGAATCTTGTCTCCCCTCTAGGCAAGGTCCGGCTTTGCACGCGCTGCCCGAAGGATGGCCTCCTTTTCCGTAAAAAAATGTACTCTTGTCAAGATGTCCGGGAGGAGTACCGGCCTACCCGCAGGACCTGGGATCCGATGGGCCCTGTCCAGGGTCGGCGGAGATGCGTCATCGTCCCCCCAATCTTCGTGCAGGAGTTGCGCCACATAAGTCATAATGTCCTTCCCCTCCTCCCCTAGAGGTACCCCCGGATGCGGAGGTTATTTCGGCGGCTTTGATTCTCCAGATCCTCCTGCTTCATTTGTAGCTCTATGTGCTGGTCCACCAGGGTGGCCAGGCATTGCCACAATTGTTCCTGGTCCTCGTTTCGGGCATCCACCGTCTTCTCCAGTCCATCAACGCGTTCTCGGAGATCTGTGACCTCCTTTTGGAGCTCCCGGACACAGGAGTGGACTTCGGTGCGGAGTGAGCCGATCTCCGATTTAAGCTCTGTCAGGAATGTGGCCATAAAAGCTTGCCTGACCAGTGACAAATCTTCTCCCATCTGTGTGGCCATCTCCGGAGGGGCCAAAGCCCCCGCCTTACCCCACATAGCTGCTACAGGGTTGTCCTTGGAGCCGCTGTGGGGTCCTTCCCCCCTTTGGAGCGAGTCATCTTCTATGGTGAGAAGGTCCTCAGATAGAGCAACTGTCAAGTCCAGGGGATTCCGCAGCACTGTATTGATTTCCCCCCAGGTATGTGACTTTGACACACCCACGGTATTAAGGCTGCGCCTCCCCCTTCGTCCTGAAGAAGACCGGCAGGCTGAGGCCCCCAGTCACCCCCGAGCCCCTAGTTGGGTCGAAACGTCGACGCCTTTCAAATTGCAAATTGGACCACCCTCCACCCAACCTCATTATACATGTTACTTTGGACTGTATAAATGTAAATAAAAGCAGTAATTTAACAAGGAGTGGTCTTTTGCCCACAGGGCTGGAATCTTGACACCAGCTTCATCAGAACTATCTCAAATTGTTTTTTATTACACTTCTGTGCCACAAGTTTTTATTAGCTCTTCACCTCTTTCTTACTCACCACACTTTCCTTCTTCTCATGCTCTTAGAAGCACCATTCTCCTTTGTACCGTAAACATATATGAGTAAAATGTATAGAAATGATTTCTATGATGGAGTGAATCATTAAACTCCCTCTAATCATCCAAATTGTCCTGTCAGATTGTTGCATCTTTCCCCCTTTCTTCTTCCAGATTAACTACGGATTGAATCCACAGAGCCAAATAGTTTGAAGGCTCACTAAATTGTATAAAGATTGATATAAGTATGCATTAAGTTGGATTTTGATCATTAGGTTTGGACCATTGTCGTTGATACTACAAGTTACCCAGGTCCACGACCAAATTGGGTTACCCCATTTTTTATAATGATCCTCCATCACTGGCAGGCATCAAGACACCGATTTTTCTTTTCACGGACAACACCCTATTGATTTCCAAAACTGGAGCTGTCTGCAACTGGCTTTAGATCGCTAATCTGAATTTTGCTCCCTTCAAAGGTTTGGAAATCAATTGCGCAAAGACAAAGGTAATGTTTTTAATAAGCATAGATCTTTTAAAGGGAACCTTGAGTTGGGGGGCAGACCACTTGATAGTGTAAAGATTTTTAGCTATTTGGGAGTGAACATCGTCCAGAATATTTCATGGAAACCCTCATAGATTTGCTAACTCTTAAGCACAGGCAAATAACAGGAGCCCTAATTAGAGAGTAGAATAGCTCCTTAACAAAACCCATTGCCCTGACATTACAAATGTATGATGCCAAAGGTACTGGTGCCTGTTTTTATGGCTCAGAGCTATGTGGCCTGTCTGACCTCTCCGCACTGACTAGATCAGAAAATTGCTTTTCTGAGGAAATTGGTCAATTTACCGCAAAGCACTCCTCTGATGTTGGACATGAGTCAACGATCATTGGCAGATAGAGTCAAATTGCAGCCCTTGTTATTCTGGAGAAGGTTGTTGTGTCAGCCTGAACTGGCACACTATGGTGACGCATTAAGGGATGTGATGACTGCAGACAAGTTTTATAAAATGCCATGGCTGAGACAGGCCCACAGGTTGCTTGCAGTCATTAGTTTTGGGGACTATTGGCTCAATCCACTTTAAAGTCCGCCCCTGACACCAAGGCTGTGGAAAGCCCATTATTGGCAGTGGGTAGACAAAAATGCAGTTAGATCAAGCATTGGTTACCCACTGATTGGAGGCTTCTATGATTTAAAATCCACATTTCATTTGGATCCATATTGGGATTTAATAACTGTAAATTTAGGTAGGAAATTATATTTCCAATTTAGGTTAGGTACACTGCCCCTACAAACTTTTACTGCAAGATGGGCCCCTGAAAAAGATGACGTTTGTCCAGTGTGCACTGCTGCCTCAGAACCAGTTGGCCACGTATTCTTTGCCTCCACTAAATATAGGACTGCATTTGCCAATCATGGATTAAATCGATATGCAGGCAGTTGGGGACTTGCCCTAGCCAAACTGCCCTCAGGATACTTAGATCAGACCCGAACCAGGCATCTGTATGTGCTGTTGCCGAGTTTTTGGGAAAAATGTAGATCATTTATTCAAAAGCATTAATACGGGCACCTAATTGCACTGACATCCTTTGTATTGCTCAAACAGTCATCACACCATCTGTCCATGTTTACTACTTGTGAATACATGAATGGTGATCACCCTTAAAACTCCACATATGCACCTTGAACTGTAAAAAAGCTTGATTTATTCTGATGTATTTCTTCCGATCTCTATGTAAATAGAGGATCAGGCTGTTAAATCGAGCTCGTAACAATTTTTTATTTATTTATTGATATTTTGTAATGCATGGTTTAATTCTAGTTTATTCTGTTTCGTGCTCTATATAAGGTTTCATTTGTATGAGTACTCATTTATATAATAAATGCTTTTATGACTTGTATTGACGAATAAAGCATTGATTGATTGAAGGAAATTTTTAAGGAAATAGAAAACAATCGAATGATAATGAGGCAATTTATGGGTCAGGATTAATTGGAGTTCAGACATAGACAGGGGTTTTTAAGGTGCAGAGATGGGTGGAGTGTAGGGGTGTTGAGGGGTGTTTAGGATTCACGGATGAGTGGTGTTTAGGTGTGAGGTGTTTTTAGGTTTCAGGCATATATCGCCCCTACGGATTTGAGTTTTAAGGTTTAATTTTGAGTAGCAGCTGGGTTGGCAAAGAAGTTTTAGGGCTCAGGATGTGGTGCAATTTAGGTTGCTGAGAGTTTTTCAGGATTCAATGATGGATGGAGCTTAGATGTAGAACTGGGTTTTTAGGGTTCAGGGATGAGTAGTTTAGGGTGATAAGGAGTTCTTATGGGCCATGGATGGCACGTGTTCAAGGATGGTGAGGGTTTCTTAAGGTTCAGGAATAGGTGAAGGTTGGGTGTGCTGAGGTGTTTTTAGGGGCATGGGTGGGATTTAGGTGTAGAAAGGGGTTTGTATGGTTCAGGAATGGATGGAGTTAAGGGTAGTGAGTGATTTTATGGTTCAGGGATGGTGGATTTGTGGATAAAAATGTTTTTTAGGCTTCAGGGATGAGTGTAGTTTAGGTGTAGTGAGAGGCTTTAGGGTCTGGGTTTGATGAGGGTAAGGGATAAGGAGGGGTCAGCGATGGATTGTGTTTACTTATAGTGATGAGTCAGAAAATCAATAGCATCTGAAGTAATTGACAATGTAGAAGATTTAAATATGAAATAATGTCTCCTGAAGTAAAGTGCTGAAATATATATCTTCGACAAAAACGTTTCTGGAAGTAAGACCTGCAAAAATTGCATTTACACTTAATAAATAAGGATTCAAAAGCAAATTTCCACTAAAATAAAAACTAATTTTATTAATTCCTTTCTGCGAAGAGGTAAATGCCATTCTGTAGTATTCTCGTATTTCTATTGATCTCTTATGTTAACTTGTTCCTAGCTGCTCAGCCTGTGTGAATGTTCTGAGTGGAATGTTGGTGTGTGGGCTGAGTGTGGAACGCTTGGATGACTGGAGCAGAGTGACAGTTGGATGGATGGGGCTGAGCAGCTAGCAGGCTGCTCCCGGTGGGACTGGTAATGGATACTTGGGACTGTGGAGAGACCTTATTACCTGCTTTACCTACTCTTCAATAAACCTACGTTGTCTTCATCACCTGTGTTGTCCTGATTATTACACATTCATTCTGAAAATTTACATTATACAGAGTAGATTAAATGGTTTCTCAGTAATTTAGTGGGGAGGTGTGGTGGAGCAGCCAGGGCTGCTGACTTCAGAGCACAGGGTTCACAGTTCGATCCCCGGCTCCGGCGCCAGCTCAGTTCAGCACCATGTGAATCTGGGCAATAGCTCACTTAATTTCCAAGACAGCCTCCAGCGCCTTGAGACCCATAAGGGTGAGTAGTTTGCACTTTACAAATAAGGATTATTTTATCCATGAAATCCTTTTTCTTTGAAGTCACATACAACTGGGAGCTATATCTCTGTGGCAACATTTTAAGCTACAGCTGTCGCAGACACCTCCAGTTTAAGGGTTCATATCCTGTCATTTAGGTCTTCCTTAAGTATCAATATTTCTAGCATTTTGCTATATTTAGTAACATTATTTTAACTTGAGAAAACAGAGACGCAATTTATGCCAATTTGTTTTTTGCAACAGTGTCATAAAGTACAAATGTTGCTCCTTCTACCCCTTTATGGTTGGCAGTCAGGAACCTACCCACTCAACCACATTGGATTCCATGTTAGTAGTCTTTCAAAGCTTCCCTATACAATGGCCAGTCTCTCTCCTGGGCAATGGGACTTACAGGCAATGACACTAAGGGGCCTATTATGAGTCTGGAGGGCTCGTATCTGTCTTGTCACTGCCCCATTACGACCGGAGTGGTCCTGCGGCCTTGAGACCGCTGACTCCACCAGGGATCTGTCATTTCTTGAAGGTAGTGCGGCAGTACAGAGCCACCTACGTGCTTTGGGGGACCGCCGTGTTCCCGCCAAGCATATTACGACTTTCATCTCCGCCACTTTTTTCATGGAGGTCTTTCCTCTATGAAAACAGAGGCAGTGAGGAAGGAAAGGGGGCCTTGCAGCACCTCCTTGTGCCTCACACCTTGTGAGTGCACACAGAGGGGCACAACATGTGCCCCCTTTTGTGCATGCACAGAAGTTCTGGCATGGACTTTTTAGTCCTTGCCGTGCTAGAGCTTCCTTTGACGTTCCCATTGCGGTGCCTATTGTATATGCACCGCCATTGGAATGCCAAAGGAAAACCCTCCAATCACTTAAAAAGTCATACTGGGGCGGTCGGTCTCGCCGCCGCCCTGTCAAATTCGTAATAGGGCCCTCTGTGCTGTATGTTACTGATGGTGGCTTCTGCACTGGGCTTAACCGCTCAGAAACTGTGAGGCAAGGGTGAAGCCTTTTTTGTGCCACATATACCTCCAGTATAAGAGTTCAAATCCCATCTGTGACATCAAGGTGCCATGTAGGTTATCCTTAAGATTCAGAAACTGTAGCAGTTATAATTTTATTTAGTGATATTAGTTTTGCTTGAGAAAACAGAGGAACAGTTGGACTAATTATTTATTTTTGCACTGTTGTCCCAAAAGTACTAATGGTGATCCTCTTGAACTTCTCCAGCTTTCATTTGTGTATGAAATAGGGGCAAAGCATTATCTTCATTTATTAAGTTAGACATTTTTTCCTTTAAATTTGATGTTTTGTTGAGCAAGAACGTGGCTTTAGGGGCATATCCGAGTGCCTGTCTGTTAAGAGCTGGTCTCTCAAATCAGGTCGACAGTGCTTGTATGGTTCTCTAAGCATAAAGGGAGTCTGAGTTCTCGCCCATGAAATGCTGGGTAAATTGAGGGATGCAAAAAGAACAATTGATGGACAGAATGCAGAGCAATGTCATACATTCACCCCAATACAGCGATCTGGGCCTAAATCCATCGTTTTTTTTGCTCACCATGTCATTCCAGTTTGGACCCAGCCATATGCAAATCAGTCTTGACCCTGAACCCATTGGGAACAGTCCAGCCCGAACTGCCAGGCCAGGTCCTCCCTGGACTGGATCAAGCATCCTATGGCCGGTTTCGGGCTTTCAGCCCTCATCAGCCAGGGTAGCTTGACTCCAGTGGCATGGAGAGCATGGGACACACTTCTGGGTATACCCGTCCCACTCGGGGTGACAAATGCAAAAAGAACAATTGATGTTTAGGGGTGGCGTAGTGGGCAAAAGAACAATGCTTTTAACCCAGATCTTTGGACGGGGGTAGAATGTTTGCATTGTCAGCATTCCGTCGATCATTTGTTTGCTGTAACACTTTTCTCCCTAAATGGGATGGGTATGCCCAGACTTGGGTCCCTTGCTCACTGTGCCACTGGATTCAAGCTAGCCTGGCTGAAGAAGGGTGACATACCCATGAAACCGGTCCCAGGATGCTTGTTTCCGGTCCAGGGAGGACCTGGCCCGGCAGTTCGGTCTGGACTGTTCCCATGAGGCACAGGGTCAATACTAATTTGCATATGGCTGGGTCCAAACTGGGGTCGCGTAATGGGCAAAAGAATGATGGATTTAACCAGATCTTTGGACTGGGGAAGAATGATTGCATTGTCAGCATTCCGTCCATCATTTGTTTGCTGTAACACGGGTAAATTGAAGGGGCATGTAAATCTTCCTCTAATATTAGGTGCAGTAAAAAAGGAGACCTGTTGGATTTTACAAAAGATAGATACGGGCAATGCTAGGCCTTTGCTTCCCATGTCTCGAATCCTGTCTGCTATGGCAGGAGAAGGGAGGAGGAGGCTACTGGTCTGATCTAGGGCTTAGGCTGTGGTTATAAACACCCCAGTCAGTAGCCTAGAAACCATGCTCTTGAAGGCTAGACTTTGTCGGTAGCCTTCAAAGCCAGCCCTCAAAACCTATGAACACCCATGTCTGTAGAGAGGTAGACCGCAGGTTATTAGGGACCCTGCTAAATAACTGTGGCTTCACTGTGTGTGCCCTTTGAGTGCCATAATCCTTAGCCTAAGACCGGTTGGCTCCTTTAGAATCCTGTTGAAGACCGTACATCGGAGGACATATCATGGAGAAAGCAAGTGGCCATCTCAGACCCAATTAAGCATCGAGGGATATCATTTGCATAGGTCATCGCCTTTCCTAAACCCATTATGATTCTGCAGTGGATGTATGATGGTACAACGCGTGCTTTTACAACGCGTACCGTTACCACGCAGGTTTTACAACGCAAGTCGTTACAACGACTTGCGTTCGGGGGCGCTGGATAGTAAATAGTTAAAATTTACTATTCCAACTCCAGTCCCTGTGGATAGTAGGGAAGGTGTTGGATAGTAAAGTAAAATATTCCCTATCCTACAGCGCCCTCCAGCGCAAGTCGTTGTAACGACTTGCGTTGTAAAACCTGCGTGGTAATGGTACCGCGTTGTAAAAGTTTCATTGTAAAGGATGTTTCCCTTCTGCAGTTGCCCTGTAGTATTATTCTATTCAATTCTGCAGTATTTGTACAGCGCATCGCTACCCATGTGCCTCCCAGCACTTTCACAGCTATCATAGAACAGCCCAGGGATAATATTATTCCCTGCATAGCCATGTATTTAAAGCTTTGTGGCAGGGACGTTCTGGCTCCTAAAGATGAAGTGTAAGGGGGAAGGAGTTCCAGAGCTAGGACGCCAGAAAAGACATAGAGCAACCACCCCAGCGTGATCTCCGAATCCGGGGAACCTTGAGTAGATGGGCAGGGGTTGATCTCAGAGGCCTGCTGGGCACATGCAGAGCGGCTAGTTATCAAAGCAGCGGAGGACCTCTACTGTTTATTGCCCTATGAATGATGCATTGAGACTCAAACTGGACGGTGCCCACCATATGAAGCCAGAGGAGATCCTTGAGAGCCTTAGCACTGACAAGAGGGCAGCAGCATCAACATGACACAGAAAGGTTGTAAATCTTCTGACTGGTAGAGTCGGACTTGTCCATAGGGCAGCAATCAGGTAGTGTCATAAGGGATGCTTTGAAAGGTCAGTTTGTGGCTGTTTTGTGGTCTACTCCAGTGGACTGCTTTTTTCAATTGATTTCCTTGCAAAACACATATACAACACGTTTTTACAATTTCAACAAGGCCCTGATTTGAAGACATTGGCTTCTTCTTTAGCTATATAATTCAGAAATAGAGCGAGTTTTATTTTGGCGCCAGGCCAATTTCTGTCTCAAACCGAGCCTGATGGTTACCTGGTCAAATTTTACAAGAGTGGACACTGATAGTGGCTCTCTGGATTAATTCTTAGAATAGCCCAAAAGCGAAGGACCCATCGACAAGGAGTGCTAAAGCTATTAAAGTGACACATGTATTTTCACTAATATGGTTACAATAGCGTGAGCCTTCTGCCTCTTTAAAATATTTACAGATTTCATGGTGTTAACACAGTAAATATGACATATTCATACGCCCTAAAAAGACTCTGCATAGTGTGGTAAAATGCGCAGATTCCTTAACCAAGAATACTTTTGTAGACAAAGACAAGTGAACAGAATTGTTGCAAAGGACCTACTATATGATCTTTAGCGAAGACTTTCACATTATACCCTTTGTTACATAATATAATATCGTTTTGATTGTATTCCTGGCACTTCAAAGAAATATAATATTATTTACTATTTGTTGTACAGATGAGAAGTGGGCCGCTGAAATCAAAGTCTATTCGCTGAATCAAATTGTAAAAATCTATGTGGGAAGCTATTGGTATGCAACCTATCTGAAGACTTTGCTAAAGGTATGTCTTTGAATGTTCTTTAGCTGTTGTACAAGATGCACCTTTATAGAGTGAGGCCTGACTCACAATTGGTAGCCTGGTTCTTCAGTTAATGTAACTTGGTAGATTCTAAAGCTTACCAAATAAAAATTAGTGCAGTCTGTTAATCACTATTGTAGATAACACACACAGAATTTTAATAAGACGCAAACTAAAATTCTGATAATGGTGTCCTCACCTTTCAGCACTGTCATTATTTAACCCAGGAAATTCAATGGTGGGCCCATTATGCATCGAATGCTCAGCCTTGCCATTGTATCGTGATTAAAACAAGCATCTGCAATGCAAAATGGTCTCACATTTGTAAGAGTTAGAGGTATTGGTGATGTAAATGACAATGTCTTTTACCCATGTGTTTTGGATTGGAGTGGAGTGGATGTATGTGGTGTGAAGTGGAATTATGTGAGTTGGATTGGAAATCTTAGTTATGGAATGGTGTGCAGTGGAATTGTGTGGTGTGGAGTGGATTTGTGTAGTGGAATTATGTGGTATGGTGTGCAGTGAAAATATGCTGATAGTAATGATTTAGTATTGAGTGTACTGGAATTATGTGGAGTGGGACTGTGTGTCATGAAGTGTAATCCACGTAGAATGACATTTTGTGTTCTGGAGAGGTATGTTAACTTTTGTGGCATGATGTGGAATTTTGTGGTGTGGATTGGATGTACGTGGTGTGTTACGTAATTGTATTCAGTTGAAATATGTGGTTTGTTGTTGAATTATGCGGTGTGGAATGAAAATGTATAGAGTTGAATTGTGTGTCGTGGAAGTGTGTGCTGTTGAGTAAAATTATGCTGATTGGAATTATGTGGCATGGTGAGGATTGTATTTGTGTGGATTGTGTTACCAGGTTTAAAAGTGCTGAGACATAATTACAAAGAAAGGCTGCCTATCATTGAGCACAAATTTACAAAATCTTACAATATGCAAAGACGTGTCCGAATATCAAAATTAAATATGCAGAGTCAAACCCAGGTGACATTTGTTTTCATGAATTGTATGGGGGTCTTTAACAATGTGAGGTACTGCTTTGGTTGCTAATGGTCCTACTGCTCAGCACATCTCTGCTTCTATATAAGAATCCCACAAACCACAGAAGTTGTGCAACACATGCTAAGCTCCCTCCATGCATTGGCAAAGTCAATAGGTCTTGGCAATACGAGATCTATTAGCTTTATCAATGTTCATGTGTTTCAGCATTGCATGGCTAGATGGTAAGTGTTCCCCAGACAGATGCAGCAACCAAGCGCCCACGGATGACGCGTTGATACTCCTTTGTGTAATCACGTTCATAAACACTGGAGTTGGTACCACCCCATGAGGCACTTAGTGGAGCGGTGTGGCTCACTGGTTAGAGGCGGCAGACCCGGAAGCAGAGGTCGGCCCGGGACCAGGGTTCGATTCCCGATGCGGCAGGGTCTTGGGCCATGGTCAGCGGACTCGATAATTCTCGCCTCGGTGCCTACTCCAACCATGGGTCCCACTCAGCAACTCTGGGCAATAGCTTGCTTAATCTCTACTTACGGCCCCATCAGCACCGGGGATGCTTGTCTTCACCTTGGAGATGCCCAGAAGGGACCATCTCACAGGGAAAGCCAGGATGGGTTCCCCAGCGGTATACAGCGCTGGGACCCCCCTTTGCTGGGGCAGCTGTGCGCTTTACAAGTATACGACATTTAACATTTAACTTCTCCAGTGAGGGAGGTGCGGGAGACAGTGTGCATGCGTCTTGAATAGACGTGCCAGATGGGTAGCACTGCAAGAAATAACAAGCGCAGGACTGCAACAGAGAAGAGAGTCCTGATGCAAACTGCCATAAAGAAAAAAATGACACAGGAAGAGAACTGCCATTGAGAAGAGTCAATGGAACTGTAGCGAGGAAAATTGTAGACGGTTGATCTGAGATTTCCGTCAAGTGATCACAAAATGTAAGAATGGCTTGGAAAAAGCAATGTAAGTTTTGTATGTGTGGTGTTAGTCAACACCTTTACAGCATACAGCATGGGGCAATGTATCTGCCCACTTCAGTTGTAGCCAAGGCCTTGTTGATATAACTAAAATGTTATGTATAATGTACTTAGTATAGGGCTTTCAGACTGACCTCTTCATCCATTCTGTCATTCACACTTTTTCCACTTTCTACAGCATACTGCAAAGGGTCTCCTTTGAGCCACTGGGTAACTTCATTATGAGTAGGAACATTCTGCCCTTTCATAAGAAGCAAGGTCACAAGATCAAGTCCCTTCATTGCCATGGACTAGGTAATGTGTGCTTTGAAAAAACATAAAAAAACAAAACAAAAACAAAAGAATCATTGGCAAGTCCAAAAGGGTAAGGGCCAGCGCCAGACATACTTCCTTTGCCAATGGTTGTTTGATTAGCCTTGTGCCATTTCTTCAGTGAACTCCACAAACGAGTGCCTTGTGTAGGATTCATTTTTTCCCTGCTATACGTCGTCAGACCTAAGAAATGGTCAACACTCTGCAACTTTACTTATGCATACAAACACATATAAGTACACAATGTTAAATGTCAAAAGCAGTTGCGTTTAAACGGATTTTTACATATAAATACAGACGGAAAACAATGTTTCCTTTGTCTGTATTTATATGTAAAAACGGCAAATTACTAGCAAATTTTGCAGGGCTGCCATGCTCGAATCCAGTTATCTCTCCACGTTCCCATTAAGGTCGAAGGGGGAAGGGGAGGGCGGGAGCAAACAAACACCACACACCAGACTTGCACTCCAGTGTCCCCTGTGCCACCTCTGCCGTAACGCCTGCACCACTATAGCTGAGCAACCCCTGTACCACAGGTAAACTAACAACATCCCCAACCGCTGTACCACACCGTCAGGGCTGTCTCACCTGCATGGTGGGCCCCGCAGCCCGATCTGCTCAGTACTTTCTACCTCTCGGGGCCCTCCTTAGTGCACATGTCTAACCTCCGGCGCTGGGGGCAGCCCGGCCTGCTCTTCATCTCTCGGGCTTGCCCAGCTCCTGCGATGTCTCACTACTGGGTTGCCTGCACACCTGACTCGTCCTCTGGGCCTCCACTGGGTAAGGGGCCGACCACAGGTTCTTGCGGAGGGGGTGGGGGGGGGGGGGGGGGTCTTGCAGGTTTCTCTAAGGCCCCATTCAGCATGCTTCCTCCATCACTAGCGGCCATAATCGATGTTAGAGGCAGTGTAGGCCGGCCAGGATCAGAAAGACGACCGCTGGTGGTGCAGGCGCAGAGTCTGTTCTGTTCTGGCCTCTCGGTTGCATTGTGTGGGAATGCCACCATCATGAAGTGGGTCGAAATGGAAAGAGCAAGAAGGGTCCCCAGTTCGTCAGAGCATGTGTATTTGATTTACAAAGGTAGTGTGCTATACATGGAGAACTTAGCTGAGAGGAAAAGGTGTTTGCATACGGTTTAAGAAATGTTGGAATTTCGCCTTTTTACTGTACTCCACAAGCACGTAACAAGCATTGGATTCAAAGGGCTTCAGCCTCCCCTCCCCCACCTTTGTGTGTGTCAGCCTGATGGAGACCGCTTTCCATGCTCACACACAGCGGCACCAGAGTACTTCACAGGTCTTTAGAAGACCATTTACATGTTAACAAGGCTTTGTTTTTTCTTTCACCCCTTCTTAGAGCCCCTGCATCTTCAATCTGCCAATTGCTGGAACAATCAGCACCACCCCCCGAAATTTTGATTAGCCCCTCCTGAAATTTTACTCTAGTTGCGCCTCTGGTACTCCCCACGGGATACATTAATGTTTTGACTGCTGAGTTGATTGTCTATCGAAAGAAATTGGAAAATACAGATGTTACTAAAAGAGAACACTGGTACCAATATACATATACATTATACTAATTTTCTTCGACACAGTATTTCCCCATTCTATCCTTTTCATTGGCCTTGGTTGCTTGTGGTCAGCACCTTAGTTCCAGACCACACAAAATCTTCTGCATGCCCATTCATCCCTGTGGCCTCTTACTTACCCTGCAGTTAAACAGCAATTTGAAATGTTGCCTTACTTTAATCTTTCATGGGCCCCCTGATAGAGCAAGCTCTGTTCTGGAGTCTTGCCCTAATGATCTTGAATATGTCTTTAAAGGAGTGCTTAACTACAGTTTTCATTTAATTTCTTTTTAATATGGAACCAGCATGTGTTTCAGCTTTTTGTGCCCTCTTTTGCCAGGTCATTAGAGCGCACAGGAACACTTCTTCAAATTCTAAATGTGTTTACATCGATTATTCTGGTATAATGAGGTGTGTTTTCAATATTTTTGTAACACAGCAGCATTTATTAGGTCTCGCACTGCGAACCGATCATGAAACGATTGTTGTTGCTAGACTCTATTGTAATCATTTCTGCTTATAAGGAGTCAAGGGAGACAGGAGACAAGTGATGTGCACGCGCAACCTTGCAGAATCGGATCAGGTCGCGCGCGAGTTCACAATCTCCTGTTTCCCTTGGCTCCTTGAAGCAGACACGCACGCACGCACGCACACACACACACACATAGAGAACCTCCCCCCCGCCGCGTGCGCACACACACACACACAAGCATGCACACACACATACATACATAGAGAAACCCCCCCTCCCCCTCCCCCTTCCCCCTGGAGCCCTCGCAGCTCGGCAAAGGAAGAAGGCCCCCACTCACCGGTACTCGTCTCCGGCTCTCCAGGCGGGGCTCTTTGCAGGCGGCGGCGGTTTCTTCCTTCAGTGCGGGGCTCTCTTACCTCACGGGAGCCCCGCTAGCGCCGACCGCCCTTCTCCTCCTGCCCACACGTCCCAGTGCTGGGTAGGCTCCCGCCTGGGCTTCCGGTGTGTCTTGTTGTCCCGCCCCCGGCCTGCTTGACTTCCGGCCGGGCGGCGGCGGCGATTCTTTCTTTTTCCTTTTTCACAGGGTGAGCTCCAGAGTTTACAGCGCCAGACAGAGCTAGCAGGTTCCTTCCTTGCCACTCATTTCATCTTTAGTGCGCAGCATACTCGGTGGCCACTACAGCAAACAGTGCATTAGATGGATAAACAGGGCGGCGTTTGAGCTGTGCCGGTAATGAATGATGCGGGCGCAGTACCGCTGCTATTGGAAACCAATCAAATAGCTTCTTTTGTTTCCATGAGAACGCCTGCTCACTCGCCCGGTGCTTGTTTATTTTTTGTCTTCACCACAGCTTTCTTTCAAGTCTTGTAATTACGCACATAGCGTTGATGCACACATCAATGGATGCGTTGCTTGCAAGTCATTCCTCTAATGGAAACTTTGCACAGCATGTTTGTGTAGGTCTAGGCACCGACCCCGACGGACATTGTAAACATCCTGCCATGGGTGTGCGAGTAGCTAAAGCCCTCCTCCCAGATGTTTTGAGGTGAGGAGAACAAAAGCAGACAAAGGAAATAATGGTGAGGGCCCTGTTCTTTGAGTACTCCTTCCGTATCTAGCTCCCTCACCAGTACTCAGTTTCATCTCGCTCCCCCACTACTTTAATGTTTTTTTCTTTTTAATGGGTTACCGGTCCAGGCACATATTAGGAGTGCTATTGTTTTAATGAATGGCCAATACGGAGTTAATAAATTTTTTTGTTTATCGCGTGCCACCTGGCTCCTGTTTGCCATGTTCATTGGTAACGCCTCTCGATGCTTATTTTTTGGGGGCAGTTTTGTATAGTGCTCCCTCACCTCCTCCCCCCCCCGTTTTTGCTTTTATATACAGTCACCCTTCTTCCCTCATCGTCGTCCCCCTCCCCCAGCAGCATGCCTCCAGGACAAGAGACGCAGTAGATCTTGGATTTTGGCAGCACATTAATCATGTGCATCAGATGGCTTAGCGCGATAAGCTGAAAAACAGGTACTTGTATGCTTGTGTAGGGTCTGGACATTGTTGATATTTCATTTCCGCTAGGGGAAGTTTATTGACAAAGTTATTGGAATTGGAAATTGTTACTAGCCATATTATAAGTTTTCCTCAGCATCTGTCATATAGAAATTGTTATTTCAAATGTGACTTAATCCAGCACTGCTTTTGAAGTGCTAGTGCTGTCCCGTTTAAAGCACAATAACTGTGCTAAAAAGTGCCAGGCGTTACATTAGCGGACTTGTGCCATGGAAGTATAGCGAGCGAGCTTCTAACTGCTGCATTGCCAAGTTAAATGTACAGGGCTGGCTTTAGGGGTGTGCCTGCACTGATTTTGGTGTGGGCGCTGTCTTTAATAAGCATTTGCAATGCAATAGCTCTTGCATTTACGCAAGTTTAAGCTATTGGCATTGTAAATAACAATGCCTTTTATGTTTATTTATGTTTTTAAAATGGAAACAAAAATAAAAGGCATTGTCATTTGCAATGTCAATAGCTCAAACTCACGTAAATGCGAGACCTATTGCATTGCAAATGCTTGTTTATATATATTACTGAAAATAATCATGCATTGTCACTTTAAATAAATATGGAAAAATACTAGCTGTAGTGTCGTCTTTTGCGTGTGGCAAAAATAAATGTGGATAAATACAGAAAAAATACCAAAAAATAAATATGGATAAATACAGACAGAAATGGCAACAAAATAAATACCATAAAACTGGGAGCCCTACTTATGATACATTACGGAAAGCACAACAAAAGATGTTGCGCCTTACAGGCTCGTAGTCTACTGGAGGAGACTCTGGTGACACCTGAGCTGGCCAACTATGCCCCGGCTCTGCTAGAAGTCAGGGATCTTGATGTTAATAGGAAACTCCCATGGTTCAGTTGCTTTAGAAACATCTTGTGTGAGTAAGGGCTGAGTCGCCTGTGGACTTCACCCGCAACAAACTCATTTCCAAGTAAAGCTGAACTAAAGGCTGCTTATTGGCACATGATAAACCTCAGACGGTTCTCAGTCTCCTCAGGCCAGACCTTGACCAGCTCTTTCCTTGAGAACAAGCTCGAACCCAAACTTGAGCTATATTGGGATATAATCACCTCACCTCGCGACAGGAAATGATTCCATCAGTTAAGAGTAGGCTCATTACCCACCAAGGCCTTTACTTCAAGGTGGTTAAACTCTGATGCAAGTAGGAGTAGATGCCCATACTGTCCAGATAGGGTTGAATCTATCCCACATATTCTTTTTGGGTGCCCGGCTTACAGCGCCCCTCGGCAATGTTGGCTGAAACCAATCTGTTTTGCACTGGGCATTAGAGAGTATATAGAGGTGTATATAATTTTAAAAACATCATTAGACGGCCCAATTATGATAGCAATGTCCAAATTTCAGGGGCAGGTGTAGGCGTTTCGGTGGACAGGCGGAAGGTTCTGGTAACCATCTCCACTGTACAGTGTGTGACATTGTTTGACCCCAATTATCATTATTATTCTGAATGATGTATTTTATGCCCTTTAGATGATTTTAATAGTAGTTGGCAAATTTTAGAACTATGTTTTTTATTATATTATTTATTAGTTTTAACGGTGAATGTGATATGTCCTTGTACTATTAAGTTTCATTGCATCGATCATTTGCTATGGTCTACCCCGCTTTTACCATGTACTGTGATAACTTTTGTGATTCTTTTAAAATCGAAATAAAGTTTATAAACTGAAACTGGAAAGCACAACATTAAAGTAATTTTTAATACAGGGTGCTTGAGGTTGGTTATGATGTTGTGTTTTTATAATAACAAAAAAAACTTGAAACCAATATATGGAAATTTTATGACAGGAGCGGAGGCTTCAGATTAAGCTCTTTTTTCTTCACTTTTATTTTCAGCAGCCATTTTAAACCATCAAAAACACATTTCCCAGAACACAATGGACATTTTAAAGAAACAAAGAACAGACACAGGGCCATATGTAGGTATTTGCATTTTACCGATTCTAAAATACCGAATTTTACCGATTCGGTATTTCAGAATGGGTAAATGGTATGTAGCAAAAAAAATTGAGAAATATTACCGAATCGGTAATATTCGGTATTTCAGAATCGGTATTTACCAATTCGGTACTTCCCATTCATTCCTATCGGCCTGGAGGCCTATAGGAATGAATGGGAATTACCGAATCGGTAAATACTGATTCAGTAATATGGGGAACACATTCAAGGGTGGCAGGGTGTCACATTGACACCCTGTTGCACCCCTGAATCGTGCATGTGTTCACATGTGGCACACATACATGCCCTAATGGCATGTATGTCTGACACATGGCACAGTTAAAAAAGCACAAATTTGCTTTTTTAAAGGTTTTCAATATTTACCACAACCTTGTAGTTGGTGGCAAATAACGAATCCTTAAAGCACATGCGCTTCCTACATACCCGAATCGGTAAATAATGATTCGGTAAATAAAGAATCGGTAAATACCGATTCTGTATTTACCGAATCATCACCTACATTGGAATTGGCTCAATATCGGTCGGTAAGCCTGAAATTTACCGACCGGTAAGGAGCCACCTACATCGGGCCCTAAGTCCCTAGCAGTCCTTGATCAATCAGGAGCCAGGATGCAGCATATAGCCCTTTCTCAGTGTCCATGTCCTCATCTTTCTTTGCTGCTCACAGCCACAGAAGAGTCTCTTTCCTGTTTTTCTTACAATTGTAGACTGATTTGTATACCGGTTGTGGTGTATGTGTTGCGAGCTAGATTGCAGGACCGCTTTTGCGTTCCTTACGCAATTTTCATGAGCAATGATTATCCCTCCTTGGCTGCAGAGTGTGGTGCTGACCTCCGACTACTAGGTGGCGCTGCGGGAGTGCGAAAATTCTATGTCCGCATTACGCGAAATTTGGTTTCCCTGCCGGGATCCAGATTTCGTCTGTTCTCCTGCCAGAGCCTCTGCCAGCCCGTGGAGAGGGACACCCTCCTCGAGGGTCTGTACAGGCTAAGAAGCCTGCTTGGAATTGGACACCCTGGGGACCCTTGGGGTAGGTGTCGTGAGTGATTGCAGACACTCCCTCTGGGTCTGTATGAGGCAGGTTGGGAGTGGAAACCGGTTCACTGATAAAATATTGATTACAAAAAGACAAAAAGAATGATGTTAAAAATATCCCCCCAAAAATATAAAATACAAAAATATCGACTCCCATACCTACACAGGCAAGTACAAAAATATCGAATAAAAAATAATGACGTGAAAAATATTGATTTCAATATATATAAAATGTACATACAGACCAACACTAAATCCAAAAAGAAAGTTGCACATATGAAAAGGGAATATGTGAAGTTAATAAAGAAACTTGGTGAAAATCACGAAATAGTAGTAAAAAAATCGGACAAAGGGGGCAATTTGGTTATCTGGCCTAAGCAGGATTACATCACAGAGGCCAAACGCCAGCTGAATGACCCCCTCTGCTACAAGATATCTACCAGAAAGAGTATTTTAACGCCAAAGGCAAATTACAACAGATGCTAGCACAGTGGAAAAGAGAAGGACTCATCTCCTCTGAGGAGTATACGTTTATGCATACAGAATTTCCCATCATGCCGGCACTATATCTAATTCCCAAGGTGCATAAAGGTGTAGTGCCAGTGCCGGGCAGGCCAATAGTCTCAGCCATTAAAAGTATGGGTGAGAAGGTTGGCCAGTACATAGACTTTTTCCTTCAAGACATTGTTAAAAATCTTTCCAGCTATGTACGTGACACCAGTGACTTTTTGCTCAAAATTGCTGATATTGAATGGGAAGAAAACATGTGGTTAATTTCGCTAGATGTTGAAGCGTTATATACCAGTATTGATCATGTTCAAGGCCTAAATGCTATTCAATATTATCTGGCCAGAAGACCCATAGCTTTTTATGAACACAACAAAGTCATTCTGGGACTCATTGAGTGGTGTCTGTATAATAACTATTTTACCTTTGGCAAAGATATCTATAGACAGTTAAGAGGAGTGGCGATGGGGGCCTGTTTCTCCCCCAGCTACGCGTGCTTGCACGTCGGCTGGTGGAAGGAGCAGGTCCTCGCCGTACTACACTCTGCCTGGATGAACAACCATGTGAAATGTTATCTAAGATACATAGATGACATATTTATTGCATGGAAAGGACCTAAAGATGATGCACTACTGTTTATAGAGAGTATTAACAACAACTCCATGAATTTGAACTTCACAGCCCACATTGATAGACAGACTATACAGTTTCTGGATGTAGAAGTTTACATTGCTAACTCCAAGTTAAACACTACATTGCACAGAAAATCTACAGCCGGGAATAGGACTCTCCATGCGGCTAGTATGCACCCTAAACACACCATAGCAGGGATACCGTATGGTGAGATTCTCAGGCTCAAAAGAATATGCAGTTCTCCCTCTGACTACGAAAACTGCCTCAAAGATCTGTTGGCACGTTTAAGAGTCATGGGATACTCTGATACTATTTTGAACATGGCAGTTGAGAAGTCTAAGTTGAGATCTCGGCTAGAATCAGATCAGGAGATTAGCCTTGGAACTCAAGAAGATTGTCCACGCATGATTGCAGCCTTCAGTAGTGAGGATAGAAAATTAAAAGCAATATTAAAAAAGAATTGGCCTATTGTTCTTAGTGACCATATTTTGAACACTAGGTTACCGGCCAATCCTATTATCACCTTCAGAAGGGCCAGAAATATGGGTTCTGATTTGGACAAAGCGGCCCCTGAATTAAAATCAAAAATTCCCTGGTTAAAACCATCTAGGGTTTTTTCAAATGTTCCAGCTGTCGCGCATGCAGGTTCGGCATTAATACCTTGCACTACTCTATTCCCTTTGATGTAGAACCAAGATCCATCACTGGTAATTTTAATTTCAAGTCCGACCATGCTGTTTATGTCCTGACGTGCACCTGTGGGCTAAGATATGTGGGAAGCACCAAGCTCCAGGTGCACGTCAGGATTTTACAACATCTACGCGCCATTTTACATAATGACCCGGCCTATCCGGTAGCTCGTCACTTCAAGAGAATCCACAACAACGACCTCGCTTGTTTAAAATATTTTGTGATTGGAGCTATACCCCCTCTTAAAAGAGGTGGGGACCGGGAATCACTTTTAAGACAGCTTGAAACAAAAATTATTCTGGAATTAGACACTCGTTGGCCCAATGGATTGAACAACATTGAAGAGATGCACCATTTTTCATGATGCCTTTTCTTATCTTGCTGTTCCTTCCTATGTATGAATCTAAGACCCAGCATCCATGATTTATTCCCTCTTAGTTAGGTTCCTTATTTCGAGGTTGAGGCTGGGTCTAAACACTTCTGTATATATATCTGTCCTCCTACTCATATATCTAATATAATCAGTATTTTCTGTATTCTCTGTCTATCATGTATTTATTTATTTCTCTGTGTAATTTTTGCTGGCAATATGTGTAATTTTGTAAATACTTTTTTGCAATCTTATACATGTATATAGAAATATGAAATGAGACTTATGTGTATGGTTCTTATGTATTTCTTTCCTTGATATTTTTCTATTGACTGCTTATTTATTGATGATAGTAAGCCATGATTATTTATCACAATTTTATTCTCATGTATATATATATATGTGTATATTTTAATATATATATATATATTATTCTACTATAATTTAGGTGTATTTATTGGGTTTCTAACAATTTTTTTTGATATTTGGATATTATTTATTGTTAAGAGATGATTCTAGTCTATTGATCGCAGGGATCTGAGAAGTTTCTTATATCATGATGTTTTTATCTCTTTTATGATGAACGGTATTGCACTTTCTCTCTTGCATTTTTTGCACATATTTCACTCTCACATAGCACTTTATTATCTATCACTGTTTTTAAGCTGAATTGGCACATATTGCGTAACTCAGGTATTACCACAGGCTCATTATATATAGGCTGTATTTACCGTCATATTATATACGTCTAAAGGTACTTTATATTATTGTCCTGTATTTATACAGTTAATTTCTTTTGAACTTGATGATACAGTTGTGTGTGTATATATACGTGTATATACTATCAATACCTTTAGAGTTATACACGCGAATTTTGGATTCATGCAGTTATATGATAATGTGCCGGCTTGATTGTACTAGCTTCAGTGGTAGTATTTCTTCACTGTTTTTTCATCACATGATGGATTACGTCATTGTGAGAGTGTGTGTTTCTTTTACACTTCATAAAAAAGCATTCTGTCTGTTGTTCATGTTGCAGCGTGATCAAGGGCATAACTTGCCAGAAATGCGTAGCTGATCTCTGTGATTCAATAAACTCACTGATGCTGATTCGTTGTGGTCCGTCTCCCTTGTTTGCTGGTGTGCGAGGCTGTGCCTGAGACGCCGAGAGATTCGAGGAGGAGCTACATGGTTATATATATATATATATATATATATATATATATATATATATATATATATATATCAATCCAAAAAACGAGCTTGCTCGCTCGCAACGCCTCTCCCAGCCACTCTGTGACGGTGGTCCGCGGCGAGGCAGGCAGCCTCTTAACACATACTCCACGGCAGTTCTCCTTTTATGAAAAACAGCAGCCATGGACACTCCAGAGATTTTTTGAAGCAAACAAAAATGTATTCAAGCACTAGGTCTGGCAAGAAAACACTCAACGCGTTTCAGGATCACTCCCTTGTTCACGAGTGCCTGATCCCGCGTCGGTTTCCATTTTATAAAAAACACATACTCGTGACACCCTTTCACCACAATAAGTGAAAATAGACTCGGCTTGTTTTCAAATAAACAAACAATAAATAATGTTTACAAACATGAAGAATCGTGTTTGAGCTAATACAAAATTAAACTAAAGAGCCATTATTTTTGTATGTTTCACATTGCCATATTTCACATAAAGGAGACATAAATCCCACTTGGGATTTATGTCTCCTTTATGTGAATTGTCTATTCAATAAGCCCACTTGGGTTTAATTTAATGATATTTTCACTCTGCTCACTCGGGCGTTCAATATTGTGCGCTAAGTTTTAAAGCCCACAGAGGTTAAAGCTTTACTTGTGATTATGCGCTTACAGAGTAAAGAAAGTCTGAGTGCTCATGGATATGCAGCGGCAGACTGTCACTTTAAGTGATAACTTTATAGTTCATTTAGAGATGGGGGGGGAATGGGGGTGCGACCGCGCTCTTTGCCAGGGCCGGTTTTCAGCGGTTTTCGCTGCAAAAACGGCCTTGTAACAAAAAACGGCCCCCAGTGGCACAAAACCGGCCCCCACCCTTGCGGCGCACCGGGGGATTGCCCGGTGCCCGCAACGGCCAGTCCTGGCCTGAGTCCAGCGCGCCCCCTACAGCAAGTCGAGTAATGACATTTAATGTAAAGGTATAGCGTTCTAACAACGCGGTCTTTGTAACGACTGCATTGTAATGGAATGCAATGTAATGGCATGTGTTGTAACATGCTATATTCGGTTTCAACAGCAGATTTTAGCCACTGCAATTTGCCCTTTAACACTCTCAGGAAAGGCTGGGTCTTTAAAGTGACGCTGCTGTAATAACATGGCATACTGATAAAAGGGATGACTTGATACATTTTTCAGCTGTACTGCCACTCACCCCAAGGATTATATAGTGCCAAAAGCCCTTACATGCTGGAATTTTGTTCCTATATTTATGAACCTTAAGACAAAATTACAAGACCCAAACGCAGTGGTGGGGGTACAAAGGGGAATGCATTAAAATATGTTCAGTACTTACACAGTACGTTAAAGGCGTACTGAAAAGAGGAGGAAACAGTAGAAAAAAGAAAACTCGGCCTAGGAAGAATGGAACCTGGAAGGTTTTAGCTGAAGAAAGGAGGGTAGTTTATTTATTTATTTATTGTTCCAGTTGTGTAGAGCCAAACATGGCCTGGAAGCATTGAAGCGCCTTACATTATAACTATTTCATAAATGTGCATTTATGTTTTTAAGCACCGGGAATGTATGTGCCCAGAATCATAGGATGTTGAGCCGAAGCCGAGAATAAACCTGGTTCCCCAGTTCTCGTGTCGACACAGCTCTGGCCAAAAGTCACATGCTCTTCGTTTGCGAGGGAGAAAGGGGAGGGACATTTAGCTAGATAACGGAAGGGCAGGGGAGTTACAAAGGAAAAGGGGTAAGAGGGTTTATATAGGGGGCAGGGAAATTAGGAGTGCTGGAGAATGGCGCCATGCATTCACGTGCGGGATCACAAACAGTAATAATCAAAATGTTTAAGGCTACGATTGCCAACAGGAGACACAGGAAGTAACAGCAACAAATAAAAACAAGATATTTTGTTGCAAAGGGTTTTAAACAAAAGCTTATGCTAAGAACAAGTGTGCTAGTTATTTGCATTAAGTATTATAAGGTTAAAGGAAAAAAATACTATCTTTAATCTCGCCACTCTAAAACACATTGGGGCAGATTTATGAGGCCCTTGCGCCACGTTTACGCCGCTGTTGCGTCACGCAAGGCGGCGTAAACGTGGCGCATCCCTACGAACGATTTACAACGTGACGCATCTAGGCAGATGCGTCACGTTGTAAAGCCCTGCGCCACTTGTGGGCGTTCCGGCGCAGGGTGGGCGTTCCGGGGCAGGTGCGCCTCGCAAAAGTGGCTGAGTGAAATCTATAAGATTTCACTCAGTCACTTTCAGGCCAATGCTGCGTCAAAAGCCTGCGCCTGCTTGAAGCAGGCGTAGGTCTTGATGCAGCATTGGTCAGATAGGGCACCCCCGAGCCTTGCTGGAGCTGCATCGCGCTTGCGACGCAACTCCAGCAATGCGCCGCCTTTACGGCACAGATGCGTCACGCATCTGTGCCGTTTTTGCCCCATGGTGCGCCGCATTGTAAATGCGGCGCACCATGGGTGGCGGAGCTGTGGCACACTGTGGCGCACATTAACTTGCGCATCCCTGGTGATGCGCCAGTTAACATAAATCTGCCCCATTGTGTCCCTCGGGAGCAGAGCTGCTCCACATGATGGGTGGCTGAGAATTGGGAGGGAAGGTGTCAGCTCTGCCTCGCACACTTCTGGGGGGCCAGGAGCAGGCATGGGAAGGGAAGAGGGTTTGGTCAGGTTTCCTTCACCCAGGACCTGTCCCTATTCTCTAGACTGATGCTGAGCAGTGAGGAGGGGACAGGAGGAATGGAAGGATGGCTGGCTGCGGCTGACTATGGAGCTCAGAGTAGAGAATGGAGGACAGAAGGACAAGACGGTTTCAAAGGACTTGTTAAAGAGGCAATGCCAATGTTATCCTTGTTGGGCCTAAAGCTTCTGTCTCAGTGTTTTTGTGTATGTTTGTGTGCCCCTTTCTCATTTATTACAGGAAACATTTTGCTAAGTAAACTGTGAATTGCATTTTTTAGAGTTGTTTTTAAATGCAGGCTTGTGGGATCATGCTGATACAAAAATAGCACCTGCAGTGACCAAGTAGCACAGATCCCCCATTGCAGCAGCACCTATCAGAACGGAGCACAGCAGCTGGTCTTTTCAAGCTATGGACACAAAGAGGAAATTAAAGGGTGCAGAGTTAAAGCCACAATAATAAATTGCTCTCCATTCCAAGCCAAGCCTGCGACCTGCCTTTGGATAAAAATAAAAGAATGTCAGCCACAAGGGAGGAATTGGGAGGGACAGATGCTGCAAAAAAATGTAAGCAGCTACAAGCCTGAGTGCCCACAGTGTAACACGAGGTGGAAAAAAAAATAGTCCCCCCACGAACAGATAAATACAACAAAGCGTAATGTTATTGTACTTAGGACCTGCTCCTTGGAAGGGAAAAGGAGGGACAAAGAGGCAGGACTGACCACTAGCATGCAAGGATTTTTAAAGGTCATTGAAACAAATACATGCGAAGCAGGGGGGTGGCTTTAAGCCCACAGAGATGTATACTAAAATCTACACAAGGTTGTATGCTTACCCTCAACCTAAAAAGTGTAGCGTTTATTGTAAAATCTTGTTAAAAGTGGTGATCTTTCATCGCCTTCCAAGCAATGGCAATATGTTATAATCTCTGAGGCAGGTGCAGAGAGTACAGGTTTACCTCGTGCAAGGGCCAGATGGCAAAACACTTTTAACTGATGCTGTTTTGCATCCTTGATCCCATGGGTGTCCTAAGCCATGGTCTGAGGTTGTAAGGCATTCTGTGTAAGAAAATGTAGTGGGAACTACATAAACCACACCACCCTGGACTTTTTCGGTGTCTAGTTTAAAAAAATCTCTGGAGTTAGTAGGTTTCCTGGGTGCTGGCTGACCACAGGCCCAAATACCCTATCAATCCACAGAGCCAGAATGATTACATTTCAACTGAAAAATCATGATATTACCATGTTGCATTTTGGGGCCTTTCTTGTCTCAGGTGATAACCTCTCCACATGACTGTTACTATTGGAAGAAGTAAGGGAAGAATGGGTAGCTGTATTTTTTGTTGATTTACACAGATTCTGAATAAGAGTGTCTGCGACTACAAAAATGTTTCTTACATATGTCTCCAGCTTTTAAAAAGAATCCCATATTGTCCTGGGAAGGTTCTCTTGTATGTTTTATGAATTGAGACCTAATCTTCGATGCGGGTTATGCTCTTGATTCTCCCCTCCTAAAAAAATTACCTCTCGCACTGGAAATTATTACCTAGATTGAGATGGAGTAGGATAAGTCTGTTTAGACAGCAGACCTTTCCTGACAACAATTTTATGTACTGTATGTTTTCTCCATATTTATTTTTTGTTTCATTGTTATCTAATTTGTGCTGGCGTCTTGTTACCTCTTGTCTTACCTTCGTTATAATTTTTAAATGGCATTACAATATATATGTCAATAATGTATTTGTATTTGTCTACATTGTTTACTCCAGGCTACTAATTCATGTATAGCGCATGTTTATTGTGTGATTAATTGTTGACTGATATTTGTATAAACAGATTCCTCTGGAAGAACCTTTCTATATTTATATTTGTATTAAGAACCATGCACTTTCTTACACAGCACTTTTGTTGGCTTTATTTTAGTTATTTTCTCACTTTCCTTCAGGGAAATCCACAAACCTTGGGTTACTATAGAGCCACCAGTATGTGGAGAGAACAAAGCAAATTTGACCTGGATATTTTTTGAGGGGAAAAGTTGCCAAGGCTTAAGTGCAAATTGCCATAACTTATAAAAGGGGTCATCACTGAGGGGTGCCCAATAGAGGTTAAAGAAGTGAAGGCCAGATGTAGGTAACTTCCATTTACCGATTCCTTAATAGCGATTATTACCGAATCGCTATTAAGGAATCGGTAAATGCAATGTAGGTAGGAATCGCTAAAATATTAGCGATTCCTTAACATTCCTTAATAACGAGCCGGTAATACCGATTCGGTATGAAGGAATACCTAGCCATTCATTCCTATGGGCCAGGAGACCCATAGGAATGACTGGGAAGACATTCACTATTAGCGATTCGGTATTACCGAATCGTTAATAGCGGGAGGTATTTCAAGGGTGCCAGGGTGTCCAAAGGACACCCTGTTGCACCCCTGAAATGTGCATGTGTGCACATGTGGCACACATACATGCCCTAAGGGCATGGATGTGTGCCACATGGCACATAAAAAAATCAAAATAGTTCTTTTTGTAAGGAAATCGCTATTTACCACCAACTTGGAGTTGGTGGTAAATAGCGATTCCTTAAGGCTGAGGTGCACTGTTTTTAGTGCTACCTACATTGCATTTAAAGAATTGGTATTACCGATTCCTTAAATGCAAGAGCAATAAGGAATCGGTATTAAGGAATCGGTATTTATAGATTCCTTATTTACCGATTCCTTACCTACATCATACATGGCTAAATACCGGTTGGTAACGCTGAAATTTACCGAATTTCAGCGTTACCGACCGGTATTTAGCCACCTACATCTGGCCCTGTTAGAAATGGGATCCCTGGCTTGCGCCAAAGTCAGTCAGAGACCACCACTCCTAAGTCAGGGCAAGGGAGTTACACGCCAAGATAACCCCTGCTCACCCTCTAGGTAACGTGGCGCGAGCAGCAAGGCTAAACTTGGAGGCGATGTGAGTTAAGTATTTGCGCACGCACCCCAGCAACAACACCCAAGGCCCACCACAAAGGAAACTCCACACAAGGTTATATATAGAAATAGCCTTTGTATTACACCAAAACACATTAGATAAAAACACACACTTTACAATGTGCCAACAGGCACGGGCAGAATTTACAGGGGATATGTACAAGACAGGACCACCTGGACCACTGTCAGGAATCAGCACTTTTAGAACTTAGCACATAGAATGTAAATCACTTTAGTACACAACCAGTAACTACTGGTAACCAGGACCTCACTAGCACCACCTGTACTAGCAAGAACAACCACCTAAGTATCACAATACCTGTAGGGGTATAAGCACATAACACATGATGCATAACATACATTCAGAGGTGTAAGGAACAAGGCACATGACGCATTAACAGCACATTCAGAGGTGCAGGGAAGGAAAACACATGATGCCTAAAAACCTTCAGCGGTGTATCAAAAAACACAATTGCGCAAAACTCACATTAGTCACCACCTGTGACTGTCCCTAGGCCAACTGGCCTTGTTGGGGCTAGGACGCCCTGTGTCCCAAAGTCAGGGGCCTAAACGTGGCAGCTGCCCACAAAGTGCTGGGCAGCTGGGGATACATTGGTGGGGCCAATGTGGGAGCCTCCCAGGCTCTGAACAATTACACTGTCCCCCTGAGCCTCTCCGGGCTCGCCAAACAAGTTAATGCCGCTTGGGGGGTCCCGCTCTGGGGCTCGAGAACAAATGGGGCCCTGAGCCTCTCTGGGCTCCTAAACAAATACAATGCCCCCTGAGCCTCTCAGGCTCTGAATACAAAATGGCCTCTTGAGTCCTCGGTGGCTCTACACACGAAATGGCCCCCACCATTGGAGTCCCCCTCCTGGGGACTCGAAGCAAAATTGGGGCACCTAGAGCCTCTCTGGGGCTCTAAACAAACAAGGTAATGCAGGCTGGTCGGTGGGGCCTCAGGGCCCTTGGCACAAGATGCGGGGCAATCGGCAGGGTCCCCCTCCTGGGGACTCAAAATGATAATGTCCCCCGGAGCTCTCTGCCAGAAAGGTGCGGCTTGAGCCTCTATTAGGCTCGAAAACAAAGAATGCGGCGCGAGCCTCTCCGGGCTCCAAATGAAGAATGCCCCCACACTGGAGGGGAGGGGCGGGCACCGGCAATGTGCCCCGATGCCCCCCTCTCCTTCAGCCACTCACCGGGTCTCGGGGCGGCTGGGGCTGGAGGACTCCCGCTCCTCCCTCGATACTGGCCAGAAGTCCGGGGCTCCCCCTTCACTCGGGAGCCCCGGGAAGGACACGGCAGGCGGCTTCTTCTCCTCGCGCCGGACGGAGCTCTTCCGGCAGGCCGCGCCGGGATTGGCCAGCGAGCTGCTTCCTGGTGTCCCAAGGTCCAGCCCTGGCCTGCCTGACTTCCGGTTCGACCGGGCGGCAACGGGGACTATCTCGGGGCAATGCCGGGTGGTCACCGGCACTAATTACCAATAAAGCGCTCCCAAAGCGCTAGTAGGGAAATATTCAATTTCGCTGGTGATGCCAGGTGGGCACCGGCTTTAAAGCACAATAAAGCACTCCAGGCGCCGTGGGCCCCAAATAAAGCGCTCCCAAGCGCTAAGGAGAATAAACAGCGCTCCCAGGCGCTAGAATAAAAATAAAGCGCTCCCCAGCGCTATGGACATACAGGTCAGCACAAGTCCTTCAGGAATGCAGTAAGGCAGGGGGGGCAAGGCTGGGCCCAGAGCCAGCTCACTGGGCCTCCAGGCAGAGAGGCAATCCAAGTGGCGGTCCTCCTGCCCAGCAACAGCAGCAGCCGCCTCAGGATCCTGGAAGAGAACATCTTGCAAGGGGGCACAGCCCCTTTTTATACTAATAAATCCTTTGTCTGTGTGCAGGGTGGGGGAAGAACCAGTCGCAGCTGGTCTGGGAGCACCCTTGATGGGCTCAGCCCCTCACTCTATTCACTAGGCAGGCTAGGGTCGTTAGACGCACCACAGGGGGCGGAGCCAGCATTGTGTGGGGAAAGCCCAGCCCCATTCAGGACACAGGTGCACTCCTCCCCAGCCATCAGCATGCTAATCTCCACACTCACCACCGGGCAGACCCATCATGACTCATGGAGCCTGGCATCCCAGCCAGCCCCAGCCAATCACACGCCAGCACCCTCACAGCACACTTACAGCCATGTCTAGAAGTGGCACTTCCAAACTAGACACATACACGCCGCATACATCATCTCGCAGCATTCAATCACACAAGTCCGCACATACCAGACTCGAGCCTGTACACCCCACGCATCAGGAACTACCAGGGATACATACATTCCCCATGCATTCCCATGGGAGGGCAGGCCTATCTCACCACATGCACTCAAAGTGTGCACGCACTTTCCACTGGGCCACAGTGAAAGTACGCAGAACCCAAAAATCACCATCACCAGGTCACCATTAAAAGCAAAAAGTTTAGGGGTGAACCTGCCAGAAGGGCCAAGTCCAACAGGCCCTAATTTCTTTATGATCCTGTTTCAATTCAGCCTGGCAGTAAAATACTTTAGAATAGGCAGAATACAATTTGCAAAAAAACACAAAGTGAAATAATGTTTGTGCGAATTGATCAACGCATGGGCATAATCAAATGCTTAATTTCTAAAATGGGTGAGAAGAGCCCTTTCCCAGTGCTCTAACTCTTTAAGCCAGTAAGACTCAATGCCAAGGGTAGTTTTATGATGATATATTGACTTACAGTGGTTTTCAGCAATTTCATCCTTTCTCAAATCGCAGAAGTCTTATCCAAGAATAGCCGCCATTAAAAATATTAGTTAATAAAAGGGCTCAAAGATAGATGTTATATTTATAGAGATCCATGGGTGCCCTGTCTGCACCGGTGCCTAACTTGAGGGTCTCTCTTGCGTTGCAACAATCACCTCACTCAGATCAATTGTTAGACGTTTACTAGATTGAGAAGATGAAAAGTCAATCAGGCAGGCATTCATACCAACTATAAATATTAGCAAAATGATCAACTCACTGATCAGTTGTTATGTGCGAGCTGAGACAAAATAGGTTAGCGTCCCCAGCTGTACAGGCCTTGTCTGAGCCCTGGTAGGTTGTGGTGTTCATGGTTGCACACGATTGCCTCAGGTGGTCCTAATTATGCTTTATAATTGAATCTGTTCCTTTTAAACCCTGGCACTCATTCAAAGAACATATGATGTTTGTTTACGACATTCACAATAATAAACAGGGAGATCTTTTTAACTGTTTTCACAGGTGCAAATTTATAAGAACGAATTTAGTTACTCTTGAGGTACATTTATCAAACAAAGTACATTTATTTTCATATTGCTACAGGAAATCGTTTTTATCAATCCAGTTTGAGGCGAACAATATTTGGTGATGAAAACAATTTACGATGCCGGAAATCAACAGCTGACACGTGTTTCATCACAAAGGAGACTTTGTCAAGGCTGTATAACAAATAAGATAGCAAACATTACAACAAAACTGTCACCATTGTATTAGGTACACTCAAGTGAAGGTGACAAAATGGTGTGTTCAATGCCCAACCTAAAGGTTAATATCAGTAAGAAGGATTCACCCTTTGAAAGCCCACAGAGTGGTTCAGATGGAAAGTAATACCACTACAAATTACATTGTGACCAAAGCGAAAGGAAGGTGGTGACATACAAGAAGTATAAAAAGTAGTATTTGCCATTCAAGATAGTTTACTGACAAAAAGAGAAGTAACAGTAAGCATACTAGAAGAAACCGAAAGGCCCTGCACCAGATGAAGTGAATTGCTATGTTCATGGTTAAAGTCTACCTTCCAAGAGATTGATAATCTCTGCCATAAAGATATGGTGCAGAACGAAGCATATGGTGTGTCCTCAGGCGGATTTCACCTCCAATATATTTTATGTTGAAATGCCTGACTTAAATACTGTATCAGAAAAAATAAGCAACATTCAATAAAGTACATCCGGTCCTGAACTAGAAGATCTGTACTTATGCTACCACCCTTGAATTTAAGTTGACTTACGTTCAAATTTTGTTATTCAAATATTTTCTGAAAATTTGTTGATCAATGAAGATAGTGTGATGCGGTTATACGTTTCGCTGATTCTACATGTTTGTAATGTCTCCAAATCCAAGTTATGTTGCAGTTATTTATCAGAAGTCAGTAAAACACTGCAATCTGTGACAGAAGGTATTCAGATTCCACTGCACTGAGTACACAATAAGTAAAACGAAAACGCAAAACTAAAAGAGTTTAACCGGATATCAATCCTTGATGATTACGTTAGGCAGCAATATACAGATACAATGTAGTCCCCTTTGTCCTCAATTCCCATGTTGTTTCCCAAAAATTACCTAAATCTAGAAACATCACCATGGTATTATACGTGCTGCTAAGTAGAGGCATTAATAAAATCCTGGCATGCAGTGTATGCATATATATATTTGAAGTGATTTAGGAACTTTATTTTGATCCTATAACAAATAGAATGGCTGGAAAGCTACCTTTTACTAGAATGCAAATATATATTTGAAGTGATTTAGGAACGTTATTTTGATCCTATAACGAATAGAACGGCTGGAAAGCTACCTCTTACTAGACAAAAAATATATGACATACTTATAGTATGGCGCCAAACTAACCCCATAAAGCAGTACTGCACCGTGATCCAATGTTGATCTTATTTACTCTGCTAACACAGGACCATGTTAAGTTCCTGTAAAGAGCAAGGCATAAGGATAAGACAGTGGGCACAATAATCTCTCACTTCTGCCAAGCTCTCAAACAGTTAAACGTTCATGAGTTCAACTAAATCCAGTAAACCCAAAATCTAACCCCATAAAGTGAACTGACCTGTTTGATGACCATCAGTGGTGTACGTGTTTGAGAAGCTTGTTCCTCTCATTGCGTGCTGTATTTATGTCGGTAGAGACTTCTGAGTAAAGCATAAAGATAGAGAAAAGACTTCATGTAGTAGTTCCGGTCGTCAAAAACGTGTGGCCATCTTAGGCTAGTAATAAAGTGAATCATAGTAGATAGAGGAACATTTTTAAGATAGCTTATTATAGTGGTGAAGTTATAAAGAGAAGGTGTTTGTGTTAACCCTTCAGAATGCATTATGTTTGTAACGTAACAGTCTGACATTTTTCATTATATTAAATAATGAAACAGTGGTATGCACGCGTTATTGCAATCTATTACATATGAATGTTCCGTAAATTATACATGCTTATTTGTAAGTTCCACCCACATGTCCTGATACACAAGAAAAGATTAGGTAGTACGATTACCTCAAATATGAGAGAAATATAGCCTAAGCAACATACATAAGCAACACAATATGAATCTAAAATGGTAACCTGCATTGATTGAGCCACAGTTCATTTATGCAACCGTATTTGATCCATGTTGTTTGCAGATTCGTAATTGAGAGTTATTCTAATAGAAAGATATGTAATTCTCTATCTATGTTCAAACCCTTTTCTACTGCCCCTAGTATTGGGATACATTGCGTTTCCAATTTTCTTAGGACTAATACCCTATCTCCCCCTCCAGGGTTATTCTGTACCTGTCCAATTCCATGAAACCTCAGATTTTTCTTGGACATGGAAGGATGAGTTGTGTTAAAATAATGTACTGCTAATGGATATTCTGTATAGTTATTTCTGATGGCTCTGATGTGTTCCTGAATTCTCTTTTAATTGTCTTAAGGTGCAGCCTATATATATTTCATACAACAGTAGCATGTAATATATTAAACAACAAATCTGGAGTTACATTTTATGAATTGCCACACATGATGTATAATGGAAGTGCTGGAATGGAATTTTGTCAACTTGTTCTCGACAAATCGGCGCATATTATATTGGGTACACTTGAAAAAACATGCGGTTTGTTTGGTATCCAACAAAGTGCAGAGGTTTTAGGCTTTTAATAGATGGGGCAGCATATGTTTCTCAAAGTCATGCCCCTACTTTATGTTATTTTGGGTTTGTTTGTGATATGTTTGACTACTGTTTGTCCAGTTTGAGTAAATGCCAATGTTTGTATAGTATTTTGTAGATGGCATGACTGCGTGCACTATATTTAGTGAAAAAGGTCCGCTTTCTTTCCCTTGAATTTTTGTTTTTTACATCCCTGTTCCTTAGTAATGGTTGTTGTGGTCTGGAAAGTATTTTGCTCTTGGCCTGATTAAGCACCTTTTGTGAGTATCCTCTAGAAATGAAACGTTGCTCTATTTTTTTAGCTCCAGGTGAAAAACAGAGTCTTTGCTGCAGTTGCTCCTAGTCCGTATCATCTCACCAAAGGGGATTGAGTCAATTTGAGACAGGGGTTAAGCACTAGTTGCATGTAATGTCGTGTAGCTCTTATAAATCTGTATAAGATCTGTGCCTTTAGACAACATACACTGCAAGCTTGGTGTCTGAACGGATTCCACCGGTATGTTGACCTGTATACCAGCTAGCTCACAGTGCCTCTAGAAACTCCTCTTATCAAGGAGAGAATAGTTCTTGGCAACTATCGAACATGACAAACTGATCCCTCAAAATCGTGGAAACAGTGCAATACTTTTCGCTCAGTCACTCGTGCTCACTTGGTCTCAGAGATGTACACAGAATAAATGGTTTGAACGTTTTCAATAAGCATTTATTGAACATTCCTCATTCTAGTGTAAATAGGTGTGCTGAGACAATCATCAGGCAATACCAGAATAACAGATATACATGATTAGAAGCACTAGAAAAGTGAAAGGATGATAAATCTCCACCGCTTTGTTATAATCATGAATACAGGCAGGTATATGAAATACATGACAATAAAATGTGCACTCCTACAATGTAGTCCTACCTAGATGTACGTAAGCATACCTAGCATGTGTGTAGGTGTTAAAGCCAAGAATCCTTCTAGGATAAAGTCTACCCCATTACCTGAAGTGAGAGACTGTGAGACCCTGTCTTAGTCTCAAGTTGGACACTCCACAAGGGATGTTCAGACTGCTGCGAGCTGGAGTGTCTGCATGCAGGAATCTCAGCATCTTGTGTCAGTGTGTCCTGACTGGTAGATGCCACATTTCTGTTGCCTGCCTCGTAGACGACGATCCCTGTAACACCTCACAGATAACGACAATTGAGCACAGATGATCTTACGTACTGCCTGAAGCCAATGCTGGGGCAGCCTGTTACTTTCCAAAGTCTGGGTGTTCGTGGAGGAGCCGGTTTCCATACCAATAGGAGCAGCTATTTCCTGTGGTGGCTCCAAGAATGCCGCCATCCACATAGGAATACGCCGGGGGCACTGCAGAACATGGGCCGTTATCGGGTCCAGTAATGCATCAACGTGCAGTTGCGCAACTGATGGAAGTGTCAGACACAGATCCAACACGCATTCCTCTCTGCAGAATAGGCATCAGAGAACAGGTAAGATGCAGTCTATCCAGACTGGTATAAATGACAGGAACCAAGAAGCACTTAGTTCTCGTAGGCGAGGTGTGCCCAGATGTTGTACCATGCGATCACGATATTCGCGCTCCAGGAGTACCTTTTCCATCTCCTTGGTGACTGGGGCGTCCATTGCGTAGCAGAAAAATTACAATCAGGATACCTGCTATTAGAAACAGTATCAGCGGAAGTCCTCCAAAAATGCTTCCGAATACGAAGTGTATAAAGTTTGCTATAACTCCGAGGACCGTCTGAAAGGTGCTTAAAAGTCCTGAGCCCATGGTCTTAAATAGGTGGTCTATACCCGTCGTATCAGACATGTTAAAGATACGATTTACCATTTCTGCAAAATGGAAAGGGCAGTTTGTACGTATTAGTGCCTGTATCTCGGCCGCGGACCTTGCGATCTAGTGATTAAAAGTCTCCCGGGCGGAGGTTAAGGGCACGGTTTTCTGTAAAAGCATAGCTTTCATTCTGCTCAGAGTATCAAACAGTATAAGAGAAACATTCAACGAAGGCCATAGCATTGCCTCCCTGACTGTATGTGTCGGTGGAAACAATACTTGCATACAGCAAGTAACCCTGGAGCTCACGGTTACTAGATATGCAATGCCTTTTAGCATCCCGCAACAACCTTGATCTTCCTTGACCTTCGGCTCCTTTTTCGGCATTCTGTGTGACCCTCGCCCTACCTGTTGCTGCTTCCAGAGGCCCCAGACATTGCCCTCATTTGCTGCCGCACTGTTTCCCGCCCTGCTGGTCTGGTCGCGGGCAGACAGGGAGAAGGTCTACAACTCCCAGCAGCCTTCACTGGCGCCCACTGTCACCGTCAACCGAAAGCGCCAGGAGGCGATTAAAACCATATAGAGCCTCCCGCAGTGCGGGTTCCTTTGGCTCATTTTTCGGCATTCTGTGTGACCCTTGCCCTACCTGTTGCTGCTCCCAGGAGCCCAGGACATTGCCCTCATTTGCTGTTGCACCGTTCCCCGCCCTGCTGTTCTGATTTGCGGGCGGACGGGGAGAAGGACTACAACTCGTGGCAGCCTTCACTGGCACCCACTGACGCCATCACACGAAAGCGCCAGAAGGCGCTTAAAACCATCTAGAGCCTCACGCAGCGCGGGGTCCTTCGGCTCATTTTTCGGCATTCTGTGTCACCCTCGCCCTACCTGTTGCTGCTTCCACGGGCCCAGGACATTGCCCTCATTTGCTGCCACACCGTTTCCCGCCCTGCTGGTCTGGTCGCGGGCCGACGGGGAGAAGGATTACAACTCCCAGCAGCCTTCACTGGCACCCACTGACGGCGTCACACGAAAGTGACAGGAGGCGCTTAAAACCATCTAGAGCCTTCCACAGCGCGGGCCAAGGGCGGGCCCGTCCGCGCCCGTCAGCGGCCAGAAGAGGCTGGGCTGGGCCACGGCTCTTGGTTGCTCCTGTCTGATATCCACTCGAAGGTACTGTGTTTGCTGCCCGATGGGGGAACCCGTTGAAGGCTGACTCCTTCACCCGCGATAAACTCTGGTCCTTGTATTGGTTTATATGCAAATGATGGTTCTGTCGGATTCAAACAATTTCTTTGCTCAGTTTACACTGTACTTAGTATTTTTTATATATTTTTCACATTGTTAATCATGGAAATATTTTCATAAAAGGACACACACCACAAGTTTTACTTTTCGCAAAGTTGTAATTATTCAGTCAATTTGCACATCTTATTTCAAACATAAAAAGCTTGGTTGTCCATACAGGTTGAGAACGTGATAGCAATAAAAGGTGCTGAAGTAAATGAGCATGATCAGTGATTACAAGTGATTGTTTTTGTGATACAGTTTCATGGAAATATAAATAAAAGCATAGGTCCAAAATAACTTCAATTTTCTCAAACAGTATAATTATTCATATTTTTCTGTTGAGATACACTGTGGACCAATTGGTGAAATAACGTCGATGTTTCGACCCTGCGGTCTGGTGCCGATTTGTTAGCAACCGTTTCGGGTCTTCATCAGGACAAGGGAAGGGACAACCTGAAAATTTGATAGAAGATTCTCGGCGTCTAATCGTGGCCTCCGCGGGGTGGTATCTACCCTCTCCTTTTTTAAGTGTGGTATCTTTGTACTCAACAAGAATTTCTCACCAGCCGGTAGAGAATTCAGGTGTAAAGTGCCGCAGCCGCGATCACTTGAGGAGCATAACAGCAGCCGTCTGTTTCTGTCTCCGGTTCGTCAATGAATGCAAGTGGATCGTGTCTGGTTACCTGTTACATCCAGTTCACAATGGATGTAACAGGTAACCAGACACGACCCATGATCTCATGATCTCCTTAAGTTCTTCTCTATATTGCGACAGCTCCGGGGTGACCCAGAGCCTACGCCAAAATCTATGGGATTTTAGTGCTAAATCTTCATTAATTGGTCTAATGCCCAGATCAAGCCTTAACGGGACAAGTGGGGTACTAGATGGTAATGCTACTAACCCTCGTAGAATTTTATTTTAAGTCACAGTGATTTCGGGCCTAACGGAGTAACCCCAGAGCTCACCCCCATACATAATGGCACCCCTAGCTTGTGCCTTGTAGACCTCCATAGGGGGTCCCAGAGGTTTAATTGTAGATTTGTTGGATAGTTTAGCAATACCACCCGAGAGTTGGGCCAGTTTTAACTGTGACTTAATCTGCTGGGGCTCCATGTAAGATTTTCATTGTGACCCCGAGATAGTCAAACGTGGTTACCCTTTCCAAAAGTGTGGCCCCTAGGCTAGGGTTTGCCCGAGTAGATCTCGGGGGGTTGAAGATCATAAATTTAGTCTTTAAAGAATTGATCTCCAAGCTCGAATAGTACAGAATTCCTGAAAACTATCCAGTATTCTCTGTATCCCCATGGGGGTTTTAGACAGCAAAAGGGTATCGTCGGCAAACATAAATGCCGGGACCCTATTGACTGCCAACTTTGGGGCGTCATTATGAGAGACTCCATTAACGTGCTTGATGACTCCGTTGACATAGAGGCAGAACAGGGTTGGTGCAAGCACGGACCCCTGCCTTACCCCCCCGTCAACAGGAAATCTGGATGAGAGTGTGCCGTTTTTCCCACATCTTACTTGACCAAAGTTGGCCTCATGAAGCTTCATCAAAATAGACAAAAGGTCCGTGGGAATACCCAGATCGTGAAGGACTACCCAGAGTTTACCCCTGGGTCAAAGGCGGAGCGGAGATCAATGAATACCATATAGAGCCTGCCACCCTCTATTCTCACTGTTTTCCAAAAAAGAAGTTGTAGACGAAAGATTTGGTCCACAGTGGAGGTATTCTTCCTAAACCCCGCCTGATAGGGACTAAGGATTGCACTAAAGATTCAACCAGTCCTACTATGGCATAGGATATGGATTAATGGGGAGACATATTTTAATAGGGGGATCTTAGTCGTTAGCAAGGCCTCGGATGGGGTTAAAAGGATTGGGAGGTTATCCTATGTACAAACGTTTTTAAACAATTTTGGACTTCCTGAATTTTATGATAAACCATCTACCATGGCTGAAATGAGTAGAAAATCTCTTAAGACCATCTGTCTGAATTATTTGGCAGAACGGAATCACGGTTCAGGCACACAACCTTATATTAACAACTTTCTGTCTTCAGCCATACCTACGCCTCCCAATGAAATATTATGAAAGATTTCTGCTAACGCGATTTCGTCTGGGTTCCCTACATAGACTAATAAGCTTCCAGATAGCTAACGATTGGACAAAACATCTATATAAATGTCCTTGTGATGACACCTCCGAGCAATCCACTATACATGTCCTATTCTTTTGCAAATTTTATATACCCCAAAGGAAACAATGGATTGTCCCTCTTTTAAAAGAATCAGGATTGAGGCTCTGTCGTCCTGCATTTGTGGTACTTCAGCAATTGGAGACAATCTTTGTGGTATTCTCAATTACGGTTAAAAAAAAATGTTTTTAGATCAAGAAAATCAATTATAATGTGATTCAGGTGTATGGTGCCCTCTTTTTACTTTTATATTAATGTGTTTTTAATAGATATATTTACTTTTTAATGTATGATTATTTTGTATGTGCTTTTATGGTTATATTCTTCTGTAACCGAATAAAGTATTATTGAATTGAATTGAATATCAAGTAACTCCCATTTGAGAGAAGCCTAAATACCGGAATGATCACAGCTGCCGGGGCACCTTTCAAATGACAGGATAGGTTTGCCACTGAACCATTACAAGCTCCGTGTAGCATAATATCCTGGCCTATGAGAGATCCACTCAAAGCATTCCCACAGTTAGTACCGCTTAGAAACACTTCAAGATCCCCACTCCTGTGTCAAAATCTGTACGGTAATTCCCAAGATTTCCTGATGTATTCCTTACCCATCTTTTCATATCTGCCCACCTGTTATTGTTCTAGGCAATTTTGAAACTGGAAAGTTGTGACCGGTAGCGTTATGTGGCAATGGATTAAGCATTCTGTGGGTGGTGACTCAGCCACAGTAAAAGGTAATCTGTCTAGCTTTTCAATACGCAGCATTGTATATTTGCTCCCCTCTGTGCCACTTTCATTTGTTTTTTTGTTAGATTGTATGTAGAAAACAGGGACGTACTGTTGATAAACCACCAAGTCACATAACCAGCGCGCAATGATTGCAGAGTCCATGTCAATAACATAATAGAACGTAAATGTGATTGCCCGTGCTGTAGTATGGACAAGTCCTGTTCTAGTACATACATCGGGGAAGATACAATGTTGCCCAGTGAATATATCCTGGATGTTAACGTAGTCATACCATTGTCAACTACGGCTAATGCTTTTTCTAGGTTAATCCTATCTAGTTCTCGCAGTCTCTCAGCTGCTTCTTGTTGGGACATTTTCCATATTTCATTCTAGACAGCATATATGAAACGTTTCTGACATGGCTTTCTGGGGCCTAATAAAAAATCCTTTTGATTCACATCCTCTGATAGTAAGGATAAGTGTTGCTTCACCTGTGTTAGTGTTGAGGTTTTTTAGCCAATCGAGGCATAACTTCCCAACACAGTATGATGTCACCACCACCAGATGTTCTCTTTGTACATATTGTGGGTCTGGCCTATGGATACTGTACCCTTCAGTGGTACCCTTGAATCTTTCTTGAAATCTATTAGTGTCTGTGGGCCAAACCAACCATCCCTTCAATTGGGGTGTGATCTATTGTATTGTATGATGTCATCTATTGTAGTCCCTTCTTCTGATGTAGTATTTTTCTCGGTGTGTGTTGGTGTAGGAATCCGAGGTGTGTTCAAGTCCTTGTTCTTGGCTATCCCAAGACAGGAAGTCAGCTGCACAGTTTAATTTAGAAAAACCATCATCTGTGGCATGCGGCATGCTCCAAATAGTTCTGCTGTTCTCTGGGCTTGCCAATCACTAGAACCCCAGACTGATTTTAAGTCTATAGTATCTTTCCATAAGTCAAAACCCTGTTCAGGCAGTTGGGTAATAAAGGAAGCAGAGTAAATCTGTTTGGTGTTTGTTAGCATATTTTTCTGTGCTGATGTAGATGCAAACTTATAGTAATATGAGGTCGGATCTGAAATCTTAAACCCTGAAAAAAAAGAACATTTCAGTGCAAACGTTTTTGAACTGCTTTTTGGTGGTGTAGGGCAATGTTCCCATTGGTGATAAGTGAAAACGTTCCTAGCGCTGCTGGATTTTTGTAGAAAGTGATGACCATAATGTTGATAACTGTTACAAATGGGAATCTCTAGTTGGCCTCGGCTGGCGCCGAGGTCAAAATAGGGATCCTTCTTCCTAAGTCAGATTAAGGGGGCTACACCCTTTGATAACCCCTGCTCAACCCTGTGGTAACGTAGCACAAGCAGGCAGGCCTATCTCAGAGGCAGTGTGTGAAGCATTTATGACCATACACAACAACGCAGTGAAGACACTACAAAGGGACACCACACAAGTCGCTATAGAAAAATAAGTATCTTTATATAAGCTTAACCTAAGGCTCAAAAGTAATCAAGAAACGACAATGCACATAATTACTGATTCACTTCAAAAGCAATAGCAGACTCAAAAGCGTGTGAAATAAACTCAGTTCGAGGCCGGGGTTCACGCGACCCGGTGATGCACAATGTACCTGTGATTTAACCCCTCCCATGCTGGTGACGGAACCGCTCCGTCACCAGCCACGGACGCGCTGTGCTGATGACGGAGCGGTTCCGTCACGGCCCGCTCGGCACGCCTGCGTGGCTTGGATTCCGCGCCTGCGCTCGACGTTCTAATGAGTGGGCGGGGCCGTGACGGAACCGCTCCGTCATCAGCACAGCGCGTCCGTGGCTGGTGATGGAGCGGTTCCATCACCAGCATGGGAGCACCGCGCGGCCCCCCACCCCCCTAGCGCTGCGGCAGAATTGCCGCCGTAGCGAAGGGGTTAAAGGGGCATGGCACACAGCCTCGCAAGGAAGCCACGGTGATGACAGGCGGACTCGCAATGGCCACAGCTCCCAGCTGTAGCAGTCCGCAGTGTGCAGTCACGGGCACCCAGAGGCACAAGCAGGTGATAACAAGATCCTCAACGTGGGGACTATTGTGGGCACTAAGCGGCAAAGCTCCTCAGCTGCAGCGGCTCACAATAACAATAGCAATGATTCTCACCTGCGAGTAGAATCCCCCTCAGATAGGAATTCGGACAGCTGATAGATGAAGTCTAATGTCCCTGAGACTTCAGCAGGAGGCAAGCTCAAATCAGGCCCTTGGGTAGTTGCTTCAGCAAGATGGATGAAAGTTTCAAAGTCCTTTCCCTCTAGTTACACGGACAGATGTTCATCTTGACATCCAGAAGTAACACACTGGGCTGGGGTTTCAGCACAGATCTTTATACCCCAAAAGTCTTTGTTCTCAGAAAAGTCACAAATCACTGAACCCAGCCAGAACCACTTCGGTGTTGTCCTGGAGCACTTTAATTACGATGCTCATCCTGCCTTTCAGGGAGAGGGGGTCAGCCCTCAGACACACAGTGGGAGGTGGAGCCATCATTCACCCTGCCAGGCACCACCCTGCTCAGGTCAAAGGGACACCCCTCCCCATACTCCAACTTGAGATCTCTCCATTTTAATCCAGGTCGGTCTCAGCTTGCCCTGACCTTCCAAAACCAGACAGCCAATACACATAACAGCAGAGCGCACTGGAAGGCTAAGGACAGAAAATACCTACTTCCTAAAAGTGGTCGTTTTGAACATGGAAGATACATATAATCGTCACTAAAATATTCATGTTCATATTTGGAGCTCAGGCATGCCAAATTCGACTTTCCTATCATGTTCTTTGGGTCAATTAGGATTATACCAGTTCATATAATTAATTTACAAATTGGGAGCATTCGCGCTGTGGTACTGAATGGCAGTGGCACAGTGCCCAAAGCATCTAACACCAGCAAAGGCAGAGGAGACAAAAGCGAAAAATGGAAGGGAGACCCACGCAAATGGTGCCAGGTCTAACAATAACAATACATAGGGTTAAAATTTGATGTGTCTTCCAACATTTCCTTGCTAGAAAATGCGCCAGATTGTTCAAAATCAGACAACATATTATTCACAGTTTCATAATACCAATCATCAGAACATATACTGGAGGTAATAACATAATTTAGGGAAATTTTCAATAAATGTGGAACTTTTAAAAGTTGTGTCGGGCCAAATATATCATAATTAACCTTGTCCCACACTACACCATAGGTATAGGAACTGCTGTAATGTTCACTGATGACAAGTCTCTTTGTTTACAATGTGATGGAACATGAGGTTTCAGGAACAAGTTCACTTATGATGCTGCAGAGCTTTGGCGTAGATAAGTTCCATTAATAAACAAACGGAAAGTGGTCACTAAGCCTATCCAGAAAAGAAAGAAGTATCCCAGTGATTATCCAAAGTTCTATCCAAGGTGATACCAGGTAAGTCTTTTTAAGAAAAGTGATAAAGTCTTTGATTTGTTATTTATTCGTTTTCGGAGCTGGCGTAGTTTCAGGTTCATTTGATTCCAATGAAAATATATCAAAGTTGATGAAATAGCCAGATGCAATTTGATCTATTTTTGGTAGCTCAGCAGGTTTTGTTGAACTTGTAGATTGCTCTTATTGAGGCATGTTTATGTAGACATCAGTGTTAGGTCTAATTGAAATGTGTCTTTCATTTTGTTATGTTATTTTATGTTATTTAAATCTTGTATAGCGCACGGCTACTCAAAGAGTGTCCCGGCGCTTTATTGTAACTCTAAATCACAACATAACAAGCAAAAACAAAACAGAAAGGAAAAACAGAAACCCTAACTAAAAGAAAACTGCTACTTACAGGGTAAAGAGCCAAGTTTTAAGGCCCTTCCTAAACGCCAACAAATTGGAGGTACTGGGCAGTGCCACTGGCAAGGTGTTCCACAGCTGTGGAGCCAGCAGACTAAAAGACCGACCTCCAATGCGTGCCCTTTTTGTACGAGGGACCACAGCAAGACACAAAGATCCGGACCTCAGAGACCTTGCAGGATGATAAAAGGCTAGCCTTCTCTGAAGATATTTAGCTCCAGAAGCATGAAGAGCCTTGTGAGCCAAGGTCAAAGCCTTGAAAATTATCCGCTTCCGGATCGGGAGCCAATGGAGTGACTGCAGTAGGCCAGAGACCCTGGCGCGGCCAGATAATCCATAGATGGCCCGTGCAGCCGAGTTCTGGACCACCTGCAATCTTTGAAGCAGATACTCTGGCAGGCCAAGATAGAGAATGTTTGAGTAATCCATTCTCAAACCAATTAAGGCCTGGACCGTTATTTTCCTATGCTCCTCCGATAGTATAGGAAGGAACTTACGGAGCATCCGAAGAAGCCCGAAACATGTGCCAGCGAGCCCTAGAATCTGGGACCGCAGAGTTAGACCATCATCTATCTTAATTCCCAGGTTCTTGGCTATCCGGGAGGAGGCTGAGGGAGGGAACATATTCGCAGGCCACCATTTTTGCCAGTCTGGATCTGTTTTACAGCCAAAAAAGAGTACCTCTGATTTATCCGAGTTGCACTTAAGGCTGTTGAGATGGAACCAATTAAAAACAGCCCCAAGGCAACCCTGGATACTCTCTCCATCGAAATCCGCTCCCTTCTGGCAGGTGAAGAGGAGCTGGGTGTCATCGGCGTAGGAAACGATCTGGGCCCCGAAGGACTTCGCCAGAGCCGCCAGAGGGGTCATAAAGATGTTAAAGAGAGTCGGGCTCAACACTGAGCCCTGAGGGACTCCGACCCCTAATGACGGCATCACGGTGGAGCTAGTGGAGGCCCAGACCGTTTGTCGCCGGCCGGCCAAAAAAGATTGAAACCAGCCGAACACCGTCCCCCTCAGACCGATCTCAAAAAGTCTGGCGAGGAGACCCGCATGGGAGACGGTGTCGAAAGCCGCCGACAGATCTAACATCACAAGCATCGCTTTGCCACCTGAGTCCAGCACCTCCTTAACTGCCTCCGAGACTTCCAGAAGAGCTGTCTCGGTACTTAGATTGGCGCGGAAGCCGGATTGAGAGGGGTGCAACAGATCATGAGATTCCAGATAATCAGAGAGCACCCTGTGCACGTGCTTCTCAAGGATCTTGGCAAAGGCGGACAAAAGCGAAATAGGTCTGTAATTAGCCAGCACCTCCGGATCCAGTCCGGGCTTTTTAAGTAAAGGGATGATCATCGCCTGCTTCCAGACCTCAGGAACCACCCCTTCTCTAAGAGAACGATTCAAGATAGGATTCACGATGGGATTGATGACTTCAGCCATTTTAGCCAGAAATTTGGCCGGGCATACGTCGAGAGGTGATCCTGACTTCAGGCTGGCCATCAATTCCAGCGATGAAGTTGCGGAAAGTGGTGGAAAATCAGCCAGAACCGGACCTACGCTGGCAGGAATGGCGGAAGCATCCTCCGAGTAACCAGATACTTCCGGTCCCTTCGGAGGGAACGAGTCCTGGATCAGCTTGATCTTGGAGGTGAAAAAGTTAGCAAGGGCGCTTATCCACGCCTCCGTAGGGGGTGTCTGGGTCGCAGAGGCTCGGGGAGCCATAAATTCCCTTACAATGGCAAATACATCCTTAAAAGAATTGGAAGCCGTTTCAATTCTCCTGGAAAAATAGCCTCTTTTCTCAGTGGGAATATCACGAAGGTAGATTTTAACAGAGGCTCTGTAGGCAATTTTTGCCGCGGGATCATATTGCAGGCGCCACGCTCTTTCAGCGACCTTGCACTGCCTTCGTGATACCAGCAGCGCTTCCGTAAACCAGGGTGCAGACACCCGTTTTACAGTGTCGCGAGGGGGCTTCACTGGGGCCAGATCATCCAGCCTCTCCGTGAGCCATACTTGCAACAGCTCTAGGTCCCTATGCAGGTCCCCGGTCAAAAGGCAAGGGTGAGCCAGACATGCCTGCGCCAGCAGTTCCGGCGTTACCCGATAAAAAGCCCTCGATCCTTTGCAGGGCTGCCGAGCAGGCGCACTAGATGGCTTACTTAATTCCGACACACAGTACTTGACTAGCCTGTGGTCCGACCATAGAACCTGTAGCGGTGCTGACATCTCAATAGAGATCGTCGAAAAGACCAGATCCAAGATATGGCCCTTTTCATGCGTTGGCCCACAAAAATATGGAGAGAGGCCAAGGGGGGCCGTCACGTCCATCATTTTGATCGTATCTGCGCCCATTTCATCGTCCATATGGATATTAAAATCTCCAGCCAATATGCAATGCTCAGATCGGAGCACCAGTGATGAGATTATCGTCTGAAGCTCTTCAAAAAAGGTGCCCGTCGGCCCCGGGGGCCTATAGACAAGAAGCCCTTTGAAGGATTGATGCGGTGATAACGCTATGGAGAAAGCAAGGGATTCACATCCCTTGATGCCATCCGTAGGGATAATGGTGCAGGTGGCTCGTTTGTTGACCAAAAGAGCTACACCCCCCTCGCCCTTTCCATTGCATAAGGAGAGAGTTCCATTGCATTGTTGTTAATTCCAGTGCTTTGTAAGGGTGACTCTACAAATGTTATGAACCTTTCTGTCTGATCTTTCTGTGTGGTAGTGAGAGGAGGGCATCGGCTACCCAGGAGCCCATGAGGCCTGCTATTCAGTATAGGCCACATAATGTGGTTTTATCAGATCTAAGGAGACAACCCGTTTCTCCTTTTTTTTGGCAAGAGGCGGCATAAGTACAGTTCCTGTTCCTTCAACTGCCAGGACAAGTACAGGCTTTCTGTAAGATGGTCCGAATTCTCTTTTGTCCATTATCTTTTCTCTGACCAGATCCCCGACTTTAGGAATCCAGACAGGTCTTGCTATGACTGACTTGACTTCCCCAGTGGCAAACCTTTTCACATGGACATCCTGGACATTGTTCTGTAAAGCCTTTGATTCATTTAGTTCCTATAAAACAGCCAAATGTTTATTGATGTCAAAACTTTTTTCATCTGCTAATGTGCCTTCACAATCTAGGTCAAGTACCCACGTTCTTGTCCCAAAAAGGACTATATAAGGAGTGACCCCCCCAGAGAGCTTCTTGATATGTTATTTAAGGCCTTCTGGACCCCATATAGGTGATTGACCCTAATACCACCTGCACCTAATACTCTAGCTGTTAATGATTGCTTTAAGTCCCGTTTTTTCCTTTCCACAACTAAGTTTCCCTCAGGATGGTACTGAGAGGAGTACAGCAATGCTACACCCAAACCTCCCATGACCTCCCTGCAAGCCCTGGAACTAAACGCGGGCCGCGGTCAGAATGTAATGTGCCAACTGAGTATGTCCCTATAAAGACCCGCAAATCTTTGATAACAGTTTAAGCATCAGCCGAGTGCTGAGGCCATACCCATAGGAATCTTGAGCAGAAATCCACTGCCACCATTATGTACTTGTATGCCCCATCAGGAGAGGTCTGTCTGATATAAATAATGGAGTCTGCACTGGACATGTTATGGTGGAGCCTTTCATCTGTTGACAGATGTTGAACTTTAAGACATAGTCTTTGATCTGCTTCATTTACCCTGGCCACCAATAGCGTTGTTTTAATAAAAAAAAACTGATGCTGTAACTGATGCTGTAACTCCTACATGTGCAGAACCCAAACCCCAGTGTGCAGCTAAAATTAAGCCTAATCTGCGATCCATGTTTGGAATTACTCTATCCCCCACTCCTGGAATCTGAGCAAATGGAACGTTGTTTGAATATAACTTGTAGGAGTACTTGAGTGGAAAACCTTTCAGAAGTGCTTTGCGTGAAGCAATTACAGCTACCATTATCTGACCGTCTATTCTCATTCTCAAACGAGTGATTGCAGCTACAGACTCAGTTCGTACTGCCCCTTTTGCGGCTTCATCAGCCAATTCATTCTCTTCAACTTGAGCGCCATCACATTGATGACGCCGTGTGTGTATCATGTGAGCTCTTAGTAGCTCGTTTCTCAACTCAGCTACCTGTTCCCATAGCATTTTGTGCTTTATTGTGCCACCTTTTGAGTCTTTAAGCCCATTTTGTCCCCAATATTGTTGATATTCATTTTATGACTGGACACAGTAAAACATATTGCACACAATTAGTGTGGGGAATTCTCGATCCGTATTAATCAGTGCCAGTAAAATAGCTTTTAGTTCTGCTAATTGAGCAGTGCAGTCCCCTAAGGACTGAGTCTTTGTACTGCTCGGATGGAATTTACCATCCTTTATCTAACCTTTAACAATTGCACATGCTGCGCTGTATTGTTGTTTAGTCCATATGGTCGGTTGAGCAGATCCATCAGTGTAAATTATGAATTTATACTGATCTAGAGGCATCATTTTATTCGGTAGAGGATATTCTTGTTCATATTGCAGGAATGCCTGTGTTTTTAGACTTGGGTCATACCTGTATTCTACATCTGATGCAGTGAGAGAATTAGCCCATTGTATCCATCGCAGATGTAAAGCTTTAGCATTTGGAACACTCGCCTTTGTAGTAGCCTCTAAGGCCGGTACTGTGGTCACGACAATAATTAGTTTCCCCACAGCCAGTGCTGTTTCTCTCACCACAGCAGCCTGTACTGCTGTCAGAATTTTCTCAATGGATGAAAAACGCATCTCAGCATTTGTGTACAAATGTGATTTGTATGCTATTGGTACTGTTTCACGTTCATTGTATGTCAAGTAGGTGTACCCATATTGACCCGCAACTATACGGATCACCAGATTGTAGACATTTAGTCGTGTCTGTAAGTGTTTGGATGCTATCATGTCAGCTTGTAGGGAATGTAGTATCTCTGTGTGTTCCTGTGTCCGTTGCTTAACGGAAAAATCAGGTTGTAGAAAGGTTTAACTCTTTCTGCATAATCCAAAATGTATTTTGCTGCCAAAATTTAGGAATCCCAATATTGATTGTAAATTCTTTAATCATTTTGGAGGTTGGAGCAGCACACACTTTTCTAATAAATTGGCTGCAATGTTTTTCCCTTCACTAGAAAGCTCAGATCCCAAAAACAGGACATTGAGGTGGGCTATTTTGATTTTTTAAAGTTAAACTTGTAGCCCTCTGAGGCAAATCCCAAAATGATGTTGCTCTCCCTGGTCAAGTGTTCCTCCAGGTCATCATCCGTCAGCTAAATATCATCTACATAGGATAATGCCTCTTTGTCCAGATCCTGAAGTAACTCAGTTACTCTGGCGGAAAATAACCCCGGGCTGTTCTTATAACCATGGACGAGCCGGCAAAATTGCCGTTGGGACCTCAGCGCTGAGAATGCTGTCAAATATCTGCTCTCAGGCGTTATATTTTGGCCGAAAAATCCATTTGAGATATCTAATGTAGTTTTGTATTTTTTCTGCACAATGTTATTCATTAATGCTGCACTATGTGCGTTTTGTACTGCAAATGTTTTTGTGCATGAGTTCAGATGTCTGTAATCTAGAACTAGACGATATGAATTATCAGATTTTATTACGGGAAACAAAGGATTATTCATTGAAGAGATGAACATTTCAATCACACCTTGGTATTCAAGTTCATCTAAGATTTCCCTGACCTGTTTTTTTGCTTCCTGTTTTATTGGATACTGTCTCTGTGGAGTTGGAGTAGATTTTAATGGTATCACAAGGTGAGCTGGTTGTTCATCCCACCCTACATGGTTGTGATATAGTGCAGGAGAAAGGGCCACCGCCCACTCCTGTGCATATGTGTGTTTTATGTATTGGGGAACGAGGTCGGAGAAAGCTGGCAGAATTACTGTGTCTCCCTTTGGGAAATCCATAACAAAAGCAGGTGGCCAATCTTTCTCGGCAAGAGAATGTCACATCCAAAAGTCAGATTATCCCAAAGGAGACCTTTAATTTTCCTGGGCTCGTCCCCTTCCATTTTCAGCATTATTTCATAAAACCTATGTGGGACACTTACCTTAGTATGGGGTGTTTCCACCGTGATATACTCACTCAACTCCGCTGTCACAAGAAATTCCATCAGATTATGGCGAGCTATTGTTACTCCTGGTGAGCTGCCTAGCATTGTCGGAGCTCATTCCTATTCAGTAGTTGAGTCCTCAGAATTCTGGACATGTCTAACTTTGAGAGCTGCTATTTTCTTCTTTTTAATTGAGGTTTTGATTTATGCTTTTCTTCTTTTTTGGAAGCGTAGTCTGAAGTGCGTTGAGAGTCTCTGGACTTTGTACGCTCTTCTTGTCTGTGTTCTGACCGTCCTTCCCTCTCAGAGTTTTTTGATGAACCCTGAAGGGAACGGGAGGAATGTGTATCAGTGTCCTGATACCTGTCAGGTTTTTTAATGTTATTTCTATTCCTAAGGTTATACCTCCTTTCCGGGGGCTCCTGTTGAGGAGACCTTTCCCTGGATTCAGATCTATTCTTTTGTTGTTTGTTATTATGCCATTTCTTTTTTTAAGAAACTGTTGTTTGCTTTGCCTGTTTTTTATCTTGACCTGCCTCTAATTGAGGTTTTTCTGGGTTAGTTCCCAGACTACCTCTACCTAATTCCGCATATTCTGTTTCAATTGTTTTAGGTAGTTCTGTCTCCTGTTGTAAAGGAGTGACATCTCTCAGGCATTGGTGTATTGCCACTGATGCTGCTTCCCCTTTAATATTTTCTAATATTATTGCTGATACCTGGGCAAAGTTATTTGGTAACTTCATCCCTAAACTTAGAGTCGTTTCCACTCCATAGTCGTTCTGTATTTGTCTCAAAACATCTAGTATTACCACTAATGAAGGGATACCCTGAGTCCTGGTATATATTGCAGCGAAGACTGTACCCCAAGAAGTACAATCCTCTATAGGGGGAGTTATCCCCATCGGCAAGCAAATTGTTAGTATTCTATGCTTGTCCTGTGGACCAGTATGTGTAAATACTGCCTCCAGCTGTGTTATTTTTTGGGCTATCCAGAAAGGCATTTGTTCACGTTTAGTGGGCATTTTACCCATCACTGAGTGTAATGTTTCTGGTGTGATTTTGGTTGTAGAAGTTTAGACTGGCCCTGGTTGTATAGCCGGTGCTAGCTGAAGTGTGAGTGTTCTCATCACAAACTGTGTCACGTTTCTGTAAAGTTTTATCAATTCTTTATTATGTATAAGTAAGTCTCCTCCTGGCATTTTGTCAATGTCAGGGTGTGGTGTAGGCCACTAATACCAGCCATGTTGTTCCGTCTCTACCGAGCAGACCGAGCCTTACTATATTTCTTGTATGGGGAGGGCACCTTTAAACCAGTATAAATGTTCCTGGTAAGTTAGTGGGATTTCAATGTCCTCATATGGACAATATTTATTTGGTATGTCATCTTCGACATTTGTGCATTTGCCTGCGGGAATCTAATCCATGAATAGAACACCTCTGTTCTATATGACTTTTGTGCCTCAACCACGAAGGTTACTTGCCCTCCCCTGGGTGTTTAAACCATATGCTGCTAGTTTTAGGGTGATGTCATTTCTAACATTTTCTGCAATGTGGATTTCATCTGCATATTCTTCCTCGGCTGAGAGATTTAGTTCCTGCACTATGTCTCCCTGCTCAGTCATTGTTTTTAGAAAGGAGAGATTTTCAAGGGACCTAAGATAAGGTGTTATGCACAATAGGAACAATGTATCCTTCAAGATTGATTAAACCAACAGCCAATACATAGGATTTTGCTACTCAGCTGCAGCAGATTTTGTTCCCTCCCACTCCAGACATCTTTGGGGAAAATGTGAGTAGAGGTCTCTGAGAATAGCACGACTGAACTACTCAGATTTGACTGTTAAATAAGTACCCAAACAACGTTAGCGGCACCATGTCATGCAGTTCTTATAAATCTATATAAGAGCTGCACAATTAGACGACATACACTGCGGGCTCGGTGTCTGAACTGATTCCAGACATCCCCACCAGGTATGTTAGCCTGTCTACCAGCTAGCTCATAGTGCCACTAGAAACTCCTCTTATCAAGGCGAGAATAGTTCTTGGCAACTATTGAACATGACAACCCTGATTCCTCAGAATAGTGGAAACAGCGCAATATTTTTCCCTCGGTCACTCGTGGCCACATGGTCTCAGAGATGTACATAGAATAAACGGTATGGATGTTTTCAATAAGCATGTATTGAACATTTGTCATTATAGTGTAAAATAGGTGTGCTGAGACAATCGTCAGACAGTAACAGATATAAATGATTAGAAGCACTAGAAAAGTGAAAGGATGGTAAATCTCTACCATTTTCTTATAATCCAATATACAAGCAGGTATTGAAATACATGACAATAAAATGCGTACTCCTACGATGCAATCCTACCTAGATTTACCAAAGTGTACCTAGCATGTGTGTAGGCATTTAAGCCAAGAATCCCTCTAGGATAAAGTCAACTCCATTACCTAAAGTGAGAGACTCTGGGACCCCGTCTTGGTCTCGAGTTGGACACCCAACAAGGGATGATCAGACCACTGTGAGCTGAAGTGTCTTCATGCAGGAATCTCAGCGTCTCGCATCACTGTGTCTGCATGGAATTCATGAGCTCCTCTGACTATCTCAGCAAGATGTGATGTTTATATACCCTATGGTATCCCCAGAGGATCTACCTTGCTGTGCCACTGTCAGACCTAGGATGAAGTCGAGAATGAACCTTGTACATAGGTATTTTGCATGAGATGATAGTCCTACTGAATTTACGAGAATCCTGAATCCTCATGCCTAATGTATGAGGCTATTGTTCAGGGAAAACCCCACATTCTGTAAGGAGTACTGTAATTAGGTAAAGGGTCCGCCCTAGCAGCTGTTATGTATGTAATGTAGGGACGAATATAGGTGAAAGGCTGTGATGTTACCTGGGCCTATATTGGGGTATCTATATGGAATATAACACCCACTCCTCATATGACTGGATGACATATTATAATTCTAACGTGCTACCTATCTAGGTACCGGTACACAAACATATGTAGAAGCAGTAGTTGCATTAAAAAATGTTAAAAAACTCGCTAAAACCAGACATTGTCCCTCAAGCAATAGCTCTAATGTGTTGTATATATAGTTTGAACTACTACAAGTATTAGATAATATTGGGGTACCTATATGGAATATAACAGTAAGATTTCATTACATGTGGTTGTCTTTCTGAAAAGTTTAGACATAATCCTATTTTCTTTCACATAGACTATCCCTATTCAACAATTCTATTTGTTTTTTGTCAGTTTTGGGACTGCAATGTAGATTATCCATATTTGTGTTCTGGTGTCTCAGCAGTGCCTCCCATTGTTTATCGTTACCTGCCCAAATGACAGAAATGTCATAGATATCTTGACCCCAGAAGATAATGTGTTCAGTCACTTTTGAGGGTCCAGCTCTCCATAGATGTTTACATTTGAAATCACCCATATACAGATTGGCATATGATGGTGAAAATTTGGCACCCATGGCTTGTCTGTACCAGTTGCCCTGATGAAGAAAACATTGTTTACGAGAGTTAAGCATGTTAGATCTAATAGCATTTGTGTATGTTGAAAAAGTGTCGCATCTCTAGAGGACAAAATAGATGAAAATGATTCCATGCCTTTTTCCAAGGATATACACGTATTGAGGGAGCAGGCATCTAAAGTAACAAATGAGAAGTCTTCTATCTATTTCAAGTAGGATGGGGGATTATGGACTAATGGTTTAAAGAAAACATCAATGTTTTCTGGTATGTGCTCTGTAGGCGAGCCTATAGCTGTGATGATAGGTCTTCCCGGGGAAAATGCACTTTTTATGTATATTTGGAAGTATATATATGCATGGTGCCTTTGGTAATGTAGTGTAGTTCCGATAGTACCCTTTCATGCAGGACCTACGCTGTTTACGGATAACATATACTGTGGGCTTGGTGGCAAACTGACTCTGTACACCCCCACCGAATATGTCAGCCTATGTTTTTGCATTAGCTAGATCGCATTGCCACTAGAATCTTCTGTTATCAGAGAGATTCATTTTTGGCAACCTCAGAACATAAGAACCTCAGGAGTGTGGAAACAATGCGCTATTTGCACTCAGTCACTCGTACTTGCTCATTTTGCTCTCAGAGAGATACACAGAAGAAACAGTTGAGTGTGTTTACAATACAAATTTATTGTACCGTTGTTCTCCTCATGTAAAATAAGTGTGCTGCTGCAACTGTAACACAGTAGCAGATATAGAGAACCAGCAGTACCGTGAATAAAAAGAAATAGTATTGTTATACCATCTTGCAATAGTCATGAACATATACATGAATATGAAATGCATTTATAAAATAAAGTGAGTACTCCTAGGATGCCTGTCTAGATGTACCTAAGTGTACCTAGCTTGTGAGTAGGTGAAAAAGAGCCCAAGTCTAAGATCCAAGAATCCCACTAATATTTAGTCGAACCCCCATACCTGAATAGTGAGAGTGTGGGACTTCGTCCTGGACTTGGGCTGGACACCCCGCAAGGGATCACCAAACCACTGTCAGCTGGAGCGATGGCATGCCAGAGACGCAGCATCTCTGGTCAGTGTGTCTGCCTTGAAGTCTCAGTTTCCTCTTGCTTACTGATAGCAAGAGGTGCTGTATTTATACAGTCTATGTGCGTATGTTCCCCATTGTTCAGTATGAGAATGACTTTGGGGATTAAACCTTGTGCGTCTATGGGAGAAGTGAAGTTTACCTCCTGGAGAGTGTACTCATAAATTATTCATATGTGCTAAGGATGACGTCTTAGCAATATCGATTGGGAAAAACCCACCCTCAGCATGGAACAAGGTGAAAGGTTTAGTCCATAAAAGGCTACAGTCCTTATAAGGCGTTATGTTCATACAAGGCATTCTGTCCTTATTTGGAGTTATGTCCTTATAAGGCTTGTTCATATGAAATGACGGGGAGATGATGTAGGGAAAGTATACGATGTTCCCTAGACCTATATCAGGGTACCAACATGAAATATGACACCCACACCACCTTATACTTAACAATGATAACACACATTTGAGATAACAGTGTCAGTGCATAAAATTATCAAGCAGTCATTTAAAATGTTCCTAAAAACATTAAAATTTCATTTAAAAATAGTTTAAAAAACAAGGAAAAATGTTCTTTGTGAAAGTATGACATTTGTAGTAAAGTTCCGCAAATCACAGTTCAAAATGAGTTCGATCAAAAAAGTTGGACTACTGCAAGCGTACTTAGAAGGCCATACTTTGGTCTAGAAAGCGTCAATTTGCAAAAAGTTTTTTTGAGTAAAAAGAAGGGGAAAGAAAAAACTGAATTTGTTGCACACGGTGAGCCAGATACAGATTAAATGTCCTGGCTGTAAGACATAACATTGTTGTTGCCTGCTGTCCTAGGAGACAAACATTGTAGTACCTCGCATAGCACGTCAAGAATGCATAGATGAAACTTGTCTGTGCTGCCAACAGTTGTTGGTAAGGCAGCTGTTGCTGTATTCGATACCTTGGTGCCAAGAGTGGAGCTGAAATCCAACTCGGTCAAGGGCACCTGCGGATCCTCGAGGAATGCATGTGTTAAGATGGGAATACGCTGAGGATATAGTCGAGCATGGGACCGCAGTGCTTCCAGCCTGGAGTCTAAGTCCACTGGCGTCTCCGTTAGAGGTGTCAGACAGATTTCTAACTCACATTCGCCTCCGCAAAACAGGCATTGGAAAACAGGTACGATTCAGTCTTCGTAGACTGGTCTGAATGACAGGAACCAAGTATTTGTCGAAGGCGAGGCGCACCCAGATGTTGTCCCATGCGTTCACGTTAATATCTTTCCAGGAGAGGTTTTGCAATCTCGCTGGCGGATGGTCTGTCCATTGCAAAGCAGGTAAACAACAAACAGGATTCCAGCAATAGCTAGCAGGATCAGAGTAGACCCCCAAAACTGCTTCCAAATATGGAGTGTATAACGTTAGGAATAACTCAGAGGATGGTCTGGAAGGTGTTAAGGAATCCTGACCCCATGGTTTTAAATAGATGTACAACACTGCTTGTATCTGGCATATTTATGATACGACCCATTATTTCTGCGAAATGTCCGGGGCAGTTTGTACGGATTAGCGCCTGTATCTCTGTCGAGGTCCTTGCAACTTGAAGTTCGAAGGTTTCTCGTGCAGAGGTCAATGGCACGGTTTGCTGTAAAACATGACTTTTATTCTGCTCAAAGCATCAAACTGTATAAAAGAAACATTCAGTGAAGGCCATACTGGCGCCTTCCTGACTGTCTTTCTCGGAGGAAACAATACTTGCATACACCAAGTAACCCTGGTGTTCACGGTGACCAGATATGCAATACCCGGGAGCATCCCACAACAACCTTGAATGCTCAGAATCAAGTAACTCCCATTCGAAAGTAACTCGAACACTACCGTGATCACGGCAACTGGAGTTCCTTTCATGTGGCAAGACAGATTAGAAACTGAACCATTACAGGCCCCGTGCAAAACGATACCTTGGCACATGAAAGAACTGCTTAAAGCGCTCTTGCAGTTAGTACTACTAAGAAACACACTCCCCACTCCGGCATCGAAATCTATATTGTAAATGCAGGGGTTTCTTAATGTATTCTTTGCCCAATTTTTCATATTTGCCTGTCTGCCTTTGTTCAAGGCAATAGTGAAACTGAAAGGTCGTGACCGGGAGAGTGATTTGGCCGTGGATTTGCCACTCTGTAGATGGTAATTCAGCCACTGTGATTAGAAGCCTGTCCAGTTATTTAAATTGCTGCATTGTATATTTAGCTCCCCTTTGTGCCATGTCTATCCGTGTATCAGTTAGATTGTATTCTGAAAACAGAGACGTACTGTTTATAAAACGCCAAGGCACAAAGCCTGCAGGCAAAGATTGTAGCGTCCAGCTCAATAACATAATAGAATAACGGTCTATTTCCCGTATTCTCTCTGCTGCTTCTTGTTGGGAAATCTTTCAGATTTCATTATAGGCAGCATAAATGTCTGCATATATGAAACGTTTTTGACTCTGTTTCCTAGCCCTATTAAAAAGTCCCTAAGATCCATGTCTTGTGAGAGTAAAGATAAGTGTTGTTTCACTTCTGTAAGTGTTAAGGTTTCTAGCCAATCTAGGCACAACTTCCTAACACTATAGGATGTCACTACCCCTGGATGTTTTCTCTGTACATATCGTGGATCTGCCCTATGCATACTGAGTCCCTTGGTGTTGTGCAGGAACCGTTTATGACAAGTGTTCGTGTCTAAGGGCCAAACCACCCACTCCTTCCAATTTGGGTCTGATCTATTGTACTTTAGTAGGTCATCAATTGTTATCTGTCAGAACAAAAAAAGATATCACGAGGAACAAGGCAGGGGTGTCCCTGCTCGCCTTTAACCTTTGCCCTTTATATTGACTCCTTGATCAGAAGAATTGAACTAAATCCTGCAATTTCGCCTATGAGTAGGTTTGGTATAGATACAAAGATCATGGCCTATGCCGATGATGTGGCTGTAATCACCCCAGACCCGAGTCAGCTATCAGTGCCCTGGAGCAAGAAACCCAAGAATTTGGTGTGATCTTTGGCTATGCCCTGAATAGAACAAAAACGCAGATTGTTATCAATGAAAAAATAACCTGGGCAGATAGTAAAATTACTGAGAAAGCAAAATATCTAGGGGTTAACATAGTCTCAGATTTAGATAAGCTGGTCGCAGAAAATATGACTCCGTTGGCCACCGACATGAAGAAATCACTTAGGAGAATTGATAACTTACATCAAACCATGTAGGCAGATGCAATGTCTTAAAAATGACTTATTTTCCTAAACTACTTTACTTTTTCCGGACAATCCCACTTGCTTTTAATAATTACATACTTTTAGTTTTTGAACAAATTTGTTCTCAATTTATTTGGGCATATGCACAGCAGAGAAGGGCCTTCAATCTCCTCTCTTTACCTAGGGAAAGGGGTGGCTGGGCTCCCCCCAATTTAAAACTATACTATTGGGCTGCTGCCCTACAACATTGTAGTGAATTATTACATGAGGACTGTACTCTAAGTCCATATGGCTTGCCTTCTCCTTATCTTTTACTTCTGGGAGAAAATGTAACAGAGTGCCTCTGGCGCCATTTGCAATTTAGCAATTACAAGCGAGTTAGATTTAAAACGATGATTAGCGCTTATCGGGTCTTTAGCAATATCCGTAAAGTATTTGGAATTGCCAAGCTGAATTAATATACCCCTATCAGAAACAATTATAACCTGCAAAAAAACCTATAAAAGGCAAAGTAGAGGAGCAGCAACTCCGGACAAGGGACATTATCAATGTGACCCACAGGCACCTGAATCATGGCAGTGACCCCCTGGAGCTGGACGTCCACTTCTGGGAGATGAGAGACAGTGTCGTGCAGTGCGAGATGCTGATGCTGCGCCTTCTTCACTTCAAAGTCTCCTTCCAGCACCCTCACAAATATCTCCTGCATTACCTTGTGTCGCTGAAGAACTGGATGAATCGTCACTGCTGGGACCGGACGCCCATCGCCCAGGCTGCGTGGGCCCTGCTGCGGGACAGCTACCACCAGGACTTATGTCTTCAATACGAGGCGCAGCACATCGCGATGGCCGTCCTGCACTTCGCCCTCCAGTGCTATGGTGTGGAGGTGGCGGCAGATGTGGAGACTGAGAAGCAGTGGTGGCAGATGACGCTTTCTTCTCCCTACACTGGCTGATGATTCATATGTGTCGCATTCCTGGATACCATTTTAATATTTAAAAAAAAAGTGCCAAGTCCCTCGTCAGGTGTGACAATTGCGGACTGTTTCAGGCCTCCACAGCTATAAGAATGGCTTTGGCAGCAGGTAATAGTAATTGTGTGTATATATATATATATATATATTGAAATAATAATTACTGGTTGTTGTGGTCATCTCTAAATTAGAGAAAAAAAAATAACCTGCCATTAATTTTTAAATGCACATATCTTCAACAGTGGTATCTGGCAGGTATCTGTAGACTAGGAGACTTGTTTAGCATTAACTGTATCCAGTCATTTGAAGATCTGAAAACTCGTTACAGTTTAAATAATAGCCAGATATTTCAGTATCATGCCAATACGAGTTATCTAACAAATAAATCTGGGGAGTTCGCAGTGGTTGGTCTTACTGCCCGGTTCTAATGTGCCAAGGATAGGAGACATCTACTATCAGTTGAATGAAGAACGACCAGATGACTTAAGCAAAGTAGATGCAAAATGGCAGCTAAAACTAAACATCCCACCTAATGCCTTCTGTTCTGCTTTGGGCCTAGCGCAAACATATCTGTTATCGCCTAAATTACAAGCATAATTTTATAAGACAAGCTATTTTATGTATATAACCCCCAATAGGATCGCCAAATGGGCAACTCGTCCCGGAACCCTCTGTCCACGCTGTACAGAATATAGTGCAGATTCAGTGCATATGTTTGCTACTTGTCCAAAGTCCGAGCCTCTGCTGAAAGAGGTACAACGTTTTTCAAGCAGAATTCTCTCCTCAGATATCCAGCTTAAGCCAACTACTATCATGCTAGGGCTATATGACCGGCTTGACCTTAAGGAAGGGGGCGCACTATTGTTTGTTGCAATGACCGTTTTGCGGATATGTTTGGCAATGTACTGGAAGGACCTGAATCCCCCTCTTTCGGCCAATGGCAAGCTAGATTACTTGCCACTTTTAGATTAGAGAGAGCAATCTATAATAAAAAGGGCAGAAGGGCAAAGAAAAAGGGCCTGGTGGTCCTGGATCCTTTGACTAGATGGCTTGACACTTTGAATAGTCAGGAGGTATGATGAGCTGTATTTTGATTTCCTTCCTCCCCCCGCCTCCTTCCCATCTCCCCGGCCGGCTACGGCTTCGCTTCCCTTCCCTCCTCCAGCTGCCTGTCGCCCCCTTGGTGTTTGTTATGCCTTTGCTCTTCTCCTCAGGATTGGATATCTTCTTTTTTTTACTTTTGTTGTATAGATAATATTGAAAATTCTGACCTATATCGAATGACTATACCTCAATGCTTGTAGGCATAATATGATTTACCTATTTTTTGCATTTCTTCTGGACCTGGGGTGGGGGGTGGGAGGGACGATGTTTGAAGATTAAATAATTGACTGTAATTTGTTGGCAAAGCAAAAAAAAAAAAAATCAAATGGCATCACTGATGACATCATCCAGTGAATGTGATTTACTTTGAAATTTAAATATGTATAATATATATACCAATCTGTCTTGAAGATTGAGTGGATATATAACACCCCTGAAACCTATGTTTTTTTCTGTGAATTTCTAAGGTTTTTTAAAATGCTAATTTCTAACTATAACGTCTGTGAAATCTATGTTTTTTTCAGTGAATTTCAAAGCTTTTTTAAATGCCAATTTTTAAGTGTAATAGTAGTTATACCTTTTTTTTGGTACTGATTTTCTACAGTTTTTAACTGTTTATTTATACATACTTTATTAATTAAATAACATGATATATTTTTTGGAAAATTGCAAAAAAAATTGTTTTTTAAATCAAACAGAAATATTGTTTAATTTTTTTGTTTTACTTTTTTCTTTTAATATTTTAATATTATTTTATTTTTAATTTTTTTTTTCTGAATTTTTTTCTGAGTCGCGCACCCAAAGCGTACACATCACCATGGGTGCGCGGATTGTAGCCGCCATTTTAGAAAAGTCGTGAAGGATCCGCGTACGGTGTGCGACAGCTGCGTGTTTTTCAGTTACATCATATTCATTTAACATTACGTGATGTGCGCGATTGGTATGCGACCAGTCCGCGACTCCTGCTCCTGCGCATTCGCGACACATGCGCATTACGGTACACGATGCTTGCGTGGTGGCGGGTCCCGCATGAAGTCATATATGGGCTGGGGTGCACTGGATGCGCGACTCCCGCAAAAGTTTTTTATGTTCTAAAATGATATGTATTTGTCTTTAATATACATATTAGGGAGAGAGATTATCTAAGATATTCATAAAAATAATATAATTGTGCTTTTAATAAACGTATATTATTTTTTAATATATTTCCGTGAAGTTGCGTCCGGTGCGTGCTTCGTGAGCGCAGAGTGCTTGGATCCTATGTGACCTAAAAAAAAAAAGATTTCATCGGTTCATAACATTTCCCACTGTAACTATTGAAGGACCCCACCCATTTTAATCATTCTTGTTGGAGCATCTTTAGAGAGACATCTCTTTTCCTACAAGAACCCTTTTTGGTTGTTTTTTTGGTGTTTTTCAAAAAATATGAAACAAATTGGCATCTGGACATCAGCAGCAGCAGGAGAAGTATCTTCTGAAAAAGAATTCTTGCAGGAGGCACCATGTCCTCAGAGGCCGGAATCTGTTGTGTGGAAATTCTTCACTTTTCCACCTGGAGAGAAGAAAGTAAATGCGAGAAAGGTGACGTGCAAAATTTGTGACTGAGTCCTGTCAAGAGGCAGTGAAAAAAATACTCTGGTGGCACTGTATGTACAAGCATCTCCGGACCACACATCCTCTCAATCTTGCTCGGGAGGAAATGAGGCGAGCTGCTTTGAACCCCTCACCTGCTGTGGCAAGTATGTCTGGAGTGTCCTCAGGAACACCTGCAATGGACCTTAGGCCAGAATTCGCCTTTCTCGAGCAACACTGCGTGAAGTGTAAGAAACGTATATGCTTCAGTGAGCAGTCAGTGGAAGCAGTTTGTGCTGCACAATGCACGAAACCGGTTCTAGGATGCTTATTTCCAGTCCAGGGAGGATCTGGCCTGGAAGTTCGGGCTGGACAGTTCCCATGGGGCACAGGGTCAAGACTGATTTGCATATGTCTGGGTTCAAACTGGAATGGCATGGTGAGCAAAAAAACGATGGATTTAGGCCCATATCTCTGTACTGGGGTGAATGTATGACATTGTTCTGCATTCTGTCCATCAACTGTTGTTTTTGCATTTGTCACCTGAGAGGGACAGGTATGCTCAGACGTGAGTCCCGTGCTCTCCATGCCACTGGAATCAAGCTATCCTGGCTGATGGGTGCTGAAAGCCCGAAAGCAGTCCTAGGATGCTTGTTTCCAGTCCAGGGAGGACCTGGCTTGGCAGTTCGGGCTGGACTCTTCCCATGGGGCACAGGATCAAGACTGATTTGCATATGGCTGGGTTCAAACTGGAATGGCATGGTGCGCAAAAACAATGGATTTAGGCCCAGATTTCTGTACTCGGGTGAATGTATGACATTGTTCTGCATTCTGTCCATCAACTGTTGTTTTTGCATTTGTCACCCCGAATGGGACGGGTATGCTCAGACGCGAGTCCTGTGCTCCCCATGCCACTGGAATCAAGCTATACTGGCTTATGAGGGCTGAAAGCCTGAAACCGGTCCTAGGATGCTTGTTTAGAGTCCAGGGAGGACCTGGCTTGGCAGTTCGGGCTGGACTGTTCTCATGGGGCACAGGGTCAAGACTGATTTGCATATGTCTGGGTTCAAACTGGAATGGCATGGTGAGTAAAAAAATGATGGATTTCGGCTAAGATCTCTGTACTGGGGTGAATGTATAACATTGATCTGCATTCGGTCCATCAACTGTTATTTTTGCATTTGTCACCCCGAGTGGGACGGGTATGCTCAGACGTGAGTCCCGTGCTCTCCATGCCACTAGAATCAAGCTATCCTCGCTAATCAGGGCTGAAAGCCCGAAACCGGTCCTAGGATGCTTGTTTCCAGTCCAGGGCAGACCTGGCTTGGCAGTTCGGGCTGGACTGTTCCCATGGGGCACAGGGTCAAGACTGATTTGCATATGGCTGGGTTCATTAGGCTCAGATGTCCGTGCTGCGGTGAATATATGACATTGTTCTGCATTCTGTCTATCAACTGTTGTTTTTTCATTTGTCACCCCGACTGGGACGGGTATGCTCAGACGTGAGTCCCATGCTCCCCATGCCACTGGAATCAAGCTAATCTGGCTGATGAGGGCTAAAAGCCCGATACCGGTCCTAGCATTCTTGTTTCCAGTCCAGGGAGGATCTGGCTTGGCAGTTCGGGCTGGACTGTTCCCATGGGGCACAGGGTCAAGACTGATTTGCATATGGCTGGGTTCAAACTGGAATGGCATGGTGAACAAAAAAACAATAGATTTAGGCCCAGATATCTGTACTGGGGTGAAAGTATGACATTGTTCTGCATTCTGTCAATCAACTGTTGTTTTTGCACAATGTCATTTCAGCATATCTTGCCCCGTGACTGCCATACCTGTATGTTCGTCAACGTGACTTATTCATAATAAACATACTTAGGATTGCAAACATCAACATAAACAATGGACTACACATTAGTTTAAAGTGAAAGGCTATCGGCCATATTAATCTGGGCACATTGTGTATTATAATGGTTCTTACACGAAAGAAAAGAAAAAAAAGGGGTGTTAATATACACACACTATCCCTAAATAAAGTTCTAGCAATTATAGTTCCATTCCAATCACAGCTCATTTGAGATGTCAAGAGTGATGTAACTGACCATGCCATGAATGATGTAATGTCTGAGGTAATTAGCAGTACATTACGGGGGCGTTAGTTATAGTTAGCTCAGGTAACTATAACTGCTGAATTTCACTGGTTGTGTATGAGTGAAATCTGAGTCTAAGTATACCGTCCCTGTAATCTTTGTTTTTTTCAGAAAATTTCTAGTTTTTTTTTAACGTTAAGTAAGATGAACATCACAATGGATGGTGGGGGGTTGGAAGCAGGGCTTGGCATTGTGCTGCCCCCAACCAAGCTTGCTGCTCCTGCCTTCCCTCCTCCAAGCCATCCATTGTCCAAGTCAATGTCCCTGCTCCCTTATTACAGTCCTGTGTGGCCGTTGTTCTGCCACTGGCCTTCCCGCCTTCTCTGAACAGTTAGCTTGCTACCCTATCCACCTCCTCCCCATCATCTGTTGTCTGAATCCATGGACTAGCCTCCTCCCTTCTACCATGCATGGGCTGATGTACTGCCACTGCCCTCCATTTAGCATGATGTACCAGTCCACTCCTCCTGCCCTCCATTGCCCAATTCTATGCCCCATCATTGACCTCCTGCTTAGCCTCTGTGCTTAGCTTGCTGCCCCTATTCTCTTTCCCCCTGCCCTCCGATGTTTGTGTACATGCCCCTGCTCCATCCTTTTTGCCCACCATGTTCCATGGACCTGCCACTCCTATCTACTCTGAGTGTTCTATTGAGCTGCCACTCCCCTCCCACCTGCCTAGCATTGTCAGATGACTGTAACCTGTCCCTGCCACCTCTACCCTGCCTGTCCACACTCCATGCCCCTATCCCCTTCCTCCTGTCCTCCATGGTCCATTTCACTGCCACACCCTTCTGCCCTCCATGGTCTATTGTGCTGCAACTGCTCCTCCTGCCTGCCCCGTGTGGTCTGTTGTGAGGCCCCTTACCCTGAACTCTCTTGTCTGTGCCCAGGTCCTGACCCTCCCTTCTGTCCTCGATGGTACTTTGTGCATGCCCCTGCACCCTCCTTCTTGCCCATCATAGCCTTTGTACTGCCACTAACCCTCCCGCTTGTCATGCATGGTCTTCTGTGCTGCCACAACTCCTCCCACCTTCCATGTGGGGTCACCTAGCTGCCCCTGACCCCCTCCAACCTTCCCTCCATGGTCTGTGTGTATGCCATAATAGTCTCACTGTTGCTCTCCATGGTGTGTCTTGCTTCTAGTGGCCATCCTGCCTGACATCCATGGTCATCTTGCTGCTCCTGCCCTGCCCCCTAGCCCCCAGCCCTCTGGTCCCATGTGCAGACCCCTATTCCCTCCCTCCTGGCTTGTCTGTTCCTTTGTAATGCCCCTGATCCATCCCTCCTGCCCTTTATGGTCCGTTATGCTGCAGCTTTCTCTCCTGTCTGTCCATTATGTGTGGTCTCTCTTCAATTAATGTAAACATCCATTTTTTATTAGAAATAATTGCAATTTTTATTTTTAGTCTTTCCGTTTTTGGGTGTGTTGTAATAATAATAAATGCCTAGTTGCAAATATTAATTGAAGCACAACATATGCAACATTTATTTACCTGATGTTCCTCTGGCTTCCTTTGCTGTTAGGTGCACAAAGAGAACCACGAATCATCCTCATCGTTCGTCATCAGTGCCAGGAAGAAGTCCTGCTGCGGTGTGTGCACAACTTCACGTGACGTCACGTGTGGCCACAGACAACTCTGCAACTCGTGCAACTGCGGCCTGCTGTTCTGACATCTGAAGAAGATGGGCCCAAAGAAAGGTGGCCGTAGCTCCTCTACCAAGAAAGTTGCCAGTGCCACTGCCAGTAAGAAGGAGCAGAAGAAGCAAGTGGCGCCACTTACCAAGGAGACTGGTGTGCTCACAGACACTTTTTTTGGGAAAAAAAACTACGCCTGCAGCAGCGTTGTTCGCCGGTGACCAAGCTGGGAGCAGCACCTCAGCTTCATTGGTCTCAGTGTCACCACCCCAAGTTAGGCCCAAGGCCATGAGTGCCGCAGAGGCAGCCCCTTTAATTGCTCAATCACCATCGACCAGTGATGTTGGCGTTGACTCATCGCAAGAAAGTAGCATCCAATCAACGCAGGGTGTAACTCATCTGATGAGTGTTCAACCACAGCCGCAACGACAAACACAGGTGCAACAAGGAGAGGCGCAAGGAGAGGCGCTGGCGTAAGGAGTGGCGCTGGAGCAGGTGCAAGGAGTGGCACAAGTAGAGGCGCAAGGAGTGGTGCAAGGAGTGGCGCAAGTAGAGGCACAAGTAGAGGCTCAAGTAGAGGCTCATGGAGAGGCGCATGGAGAGGCGCATGGAGAGGCACCACTGACCACAATGCTTGTTCCTCCAGAAGTAGGGGCACATCAGGAAATCGAGATTCAAGCGGAGGTATCATCCGAGCAAGCCACTCCTCCTGATGATCCATTGTCTTCCAGATCCCCAAAGGTCAAGGAGGGCTAGTACAAGTTCTTCTTCAAACTCCCTTCCTTCTGATGACCTGGATCTTGATTGGAACCCACCAATGCAGTCTGAGAGGGAGGCACGCCATGAGCCGACAAAGGTAGCTAAGCCTAAAAGGAAGGTTCCCGCAAGGCTTTCACTTATGGGTGATGACGACGAACAAGAAGTAGATGTAGAAGTGATGGATTCTGCTGATGATGAACAGTCTGACGATGACGACCCAGTCATCACAGTCGTCACTCCAGCCCCAGCGGGCATGCAGCAGACAGACATTTTTACCCTATCCCGATTGCTGCTGAGCGGGATGTGGGCGGCGTGGCACTGGTACCACCACCAACACAGGTAACTACTACACCAACACGACCTACAGCTGCCACATTTTCTCTTCAGAAGGGCCGGCAGGGACCTCCATCTAGCTCGACCTCAGTTACCTCAAGTAGTGGTGCTGTAACTGTAAGTGCACAACAGAGTCAAATTCGGCCACGCCAATCCTCCACTTCATCTGGCATTGAAAGTAGCACCTCCACCACCACCACCACCTGAAATCTCAACTCCCCAGTTTGGGACTTCTTTAGTATTAGCAAAAAGGCAGAAAACCTAGTTATTTGTTCGATTTGTAAAACTGTAGTTAGTCGGGGTAAGCTTGGTACCAACTATGGTACCGGAGGCCAGAGAAGTCATCTCCAAAAGCACCACACTATCCAGTAGGAGGCGCACCTAAGTAAGATACGGGCAGCCAAAAGTACAACAAATCCAAATGTATCCATTGATATTGCATCTGATGATAACGAGAGGCTGATCGTGCAGGGGGGAGGTGAAGAAGCGATAGACATTTTTTCTGGTACACACAGTACCCCTGGCAGCAGCACTGCAGTGGTAGCACCCACACCCTCTACCCAGCAACATCTATGAGGGACACTAAGAGTCTGGGAGAGACACCAATGCGAAAAAGTACATCAATGAGCCTAACTGGGTTGAAGAGGTCTGGATCCTCCTCATCACATATGAAAACGGTCCAGACCACCATTAAAAGCATGTTTTGGTCAGAGGCGCCATTTGAATGCAACCACCCAACGGCACGTCTTTATAATGCAATGCTGGCTAAAATGTTAGCGCTGAACCTTCTCCCTTTTTCTTTCGTGGAAGGGGTGGTTTTTCGAGAATTTGTGGCAACAGTCTGCCCTAAATGGAAGGTTCCTAGCCGGTCCTATTTTGCCATAGTTGCGGTTCCAGCACTACATCAAAATGTGCTGGAGGTGATTGGGGCAGCTTTGCAGAAGAGTTCTGTTCACACTATCCACCTGACAACAGACATGTGGACCAGTTGCCAAGCCCTTGATTACATGTGCATCACTACACACTGGGTATCTTTTGGAGGGGTTAGAGACAAGATGTCTGCAGGTGTTGACACTGCCACAATTTTTCAAGCTAGTCGGAAACATGCAACAGTAGCCATGTTTGCCATGGAGAAATCTTATACTGCAGTAAACATTTTGGAGGAGTTTCAACAGTAAGGTCTTTAAATGGCTGCATCCAAGAACGTACATGATTGTTTATGTTTCCACGGATAATGGCAGTAATATAGTTAGGGCCATGAATGATGGTGGCTATTTCAGAGTGCCGTGTTTGGCGCACTGTATTAACATTGTTGTTCAAGATTTCTTGAAAAAAGAAAACAAAGTCAGCAAGTTACTGACCACCTGCCAAAGAATCTGCACATATTTCAACCATTCTTTTAAGGCCCTGAAGCAGCTGAGGATCATTCAAAGTGACAATAGAGTGCCAGTCAGAGGACTCATCCAGGAGGTGGCAACACATTGGTACTCAACCTTCTACATGCTTGAGCGTCTGTTTGAGCAGTGCTTGGTAATCAATGAGTATCTCTTTTCACTGGGTTCTTCTATGAAAGACATGAGGCTAGAGGTGGAGGAATGGGACCAAGTTAAGAGCCTAATAGACATGCTTTGTCCTTTTGAGGTCTTCACGCGTGAAGTCAGCAGGGAGGACTGTACTTTGGGCAAAGCTATCCCATGGTTGCGCATGCTAGAGCACCAACTGAAGGCGGTGTCTTCAACGTTCAAAGATGATACTGACAAGCAAGATGCATATCAGTTGGCGGAGAGCTTATTAACCCGCCTACTTGACAATGCAAGGCTTAATGGAATACATTGTGATCAACATTACATTTGTGCCACTATTCTGGATCCACGGTACAAAAAGGCACTGGCCAGCAATACATTCATTCCTTTTAAAGAAGCAGATGTTTCAAAGTACAAACATTGGCTAGCTCTGTCAGCCACTCGGTTAAAAAAAGAGCGGCAGAAAATTGAAGGAACCGACAGAAGTACTACTGAATTAACAGGCCATCTGGCGTCAAGGTCCACTTCTGTGGCTGAAGGCAGTCACTTTCCCTCAGAGCCGTTACCGACACCAGCAACCGTATCATCACCTGCACCAGGCCCAGCCATAATATTGTCGGAAGCGGATTGGATAACTCATCAAGGGTTTGCTTGTTCCAGTGCTGATGCAAAGGCCACAGATGGTACACAAAGTGGAGCAGCCCTGGATGACCTTGAGTGGATGGTGCAGGCCTATCTGGATGACCCAACAGAGGTCTACATTGATCATAACCCATTGATGTATTGGTATGGGAAAAGGGGTCAATGGCCACTGATCACCAAAGTGGCTCTAAATTATTTGTCTTGCCCACTCGCAAGCGTGTCTTCTGAACATGTTTTCAGTGCTGCTGGTGCCATTGTAACTTCAAAAAGGACCCACCTCTCACCCAAAAATGTGGAGAGGTTAACAATGATCAAGATGAATCAGCACTTCATACCACCAGATTACAAAATACGTGAATCCACGCAGGAAGAAGAGGAGGACTCCGACTTGGGTGATGGAAGTTCTTTTCTGTTAGCTGAGCTACTCCCGTTGCAAGTCACAGAGTGTGAGGACGAGCTCTATTTCCCTGACACCGACCTAGGTCTGAAATACTGACTTCCTTTTTTCTTGTCCTTATTCACTTTTATTCCTGTGTGTCTTTCTTTGTTTTGCAACTTTTATCACAAGAAAACTCTAATCACAACAAATCCATCACCACAAGCACTGTCTTCGTCTTATTTCCTTATTGAAGGTGCCGCTGTCTGCATTCCTGAAGTTCACAATTTCACAACTCAGTCATGCTCCCCTATCCTCCTCCTCCAGACTCCCCCTATCCATTTCCCTCAACGCAGATGGCTGGATTACGCAGAATCAAGAAATTGTCGCTTCATAGACGAGTCCCCTCAAAAAAAGTGGGACTGGAATTACTGACTATATGCTGATTGCTGATGCTGACTTTGACTTCGCAAATTGACATGAGAGGCTGCCCTGTGGGCCTTAAGTTCAAGAACAAGATGCGGACAAAAAGTGGAACAGGTAATGAATAATGAGATGGCATGTGGTAGACAACACTGGCTGTCTGGCTCTGTTGAAAGCAATTGCTGCTTGTTTGTTGTGCATGACATGAATCATATGTGTTCTGTTATTATTTAATCTTTTACACACTAAATCTCACTCAAGTCACTCTATTTTTACCTTGTTTAATTCAAATTGTACTTCTACTTCAGGGGCCACTACGTTGCAGTCTTTAATATGGAAAATGTCCTTGGACTCACTGTGTGTAGACTGTGACTGCATGAACAACATTGAGGTTGCCAATATACCATGATGATGATGAGTCTGGATGATCAAAGTTACATAATATCTTTTTTCTTTACAGTTACTAACTGGGATGGATGCTGGATCATCATCGTCGGTTTATGGAAGAACTATGGCCATTTCGTGAGTGGCAAACAGGTAAACAAGTCAACAACAACCCCAGCAGAACTACATGTCTGTCTAGTCGTGGTATGGAGTGGTCGAGCCAGTGTAGTGTTGTTATGCCAGAGTCCAGACAGCAGTTCATGTAAAATTGCGGCTATGTGGGTTGATGCATACAATTAGATATGCTTTGTCTGTCAGTGTCAAAGAGGTATGCTACATCAGGTTGGTTCACTCAGTGGTGCCTGCCTTGACCGTCTGCATGGCTCTGGCCTGCTGTGTGCTAATTACTATCCTTGAAAAAGAGACTCAGAGTACGCACTTTAGAAATGATGCTTGTTGTATGTAATACTGTTGCCTCTGAAACTGAAAGTGTTATTTTTGCACTACACACCGTACCTTATATTATTTCTCTGTGGAGTTTTAATACCACTTCTTGTTTTTCCCTCAACAATTACAGGCTGGCTTTTACCCTGTCGCGATGGTAAAAACATTAACTCAGGCTTACCATTAGCAATCCGCAATTCCGCATCCGCCAGACAGGCACTGGACAGTGTGTCTGGTCACCAAGATTGATCAACGGAGCGTCAGATGGAATGGAGGAGTAACGCGAATAAGAGGAATGGCTGGATGCATGCAACTTCCCAAATTGAACAGGACAACTACAACATACAGTTACAGTATCCTCTTCACTTCTCCTTATCTTTTAAAGAATGTTATTGTTGTGAACTTCTAAGAGTGTGACTCTGTACATTTGCTCTCTGCTTCAAATTCATCCCTACAGCTATTTGATAAGTTTCTTTGCTATTTTTAAAACTAATTTAATGTACTAATAAGTGTTTATTCTCTCTGAGGGCAGATAGGCAAGTGAAATTGCGTAATTACTGCAGCCCTGTACTGTCAAATTGTTTATTCATAGTTAGTAAGTTGTAGTAAGTACTACTTTTCAGTAACCTAACCATCCATTTAGCAAACAACTTCATCATGCATGCAGTGCACTTCCTTTATGTCCCTTAAAAGATTTATGGATATCTTCGTATCAAAACATTTGTTTTTCTTCATTTGTCGTTGTCCATGCTGTGTTTTTTTTCTCTCTCCACAAAACTTTGCCAAAAACACCCATCCCCATCCAATTTTCAAGCCCTAACCCTCTTCCCCCGGGCTGTATGGTTTTCTTTGACGTGTGACTAAATGACAACAATAATTCCACACTCTTGCTGGGGAGGATAAGGTCAAAGCAACAGAAAATCAATTTCAAGGCTGGTGAAGGTATCCGAGGATATATTCTTTTTCTTATTCTGCTTGACACAAACCCATGAGTATTTGCAAATCAAATCAGAATTTCATGTGCGCCATCAAGTGGATTGATCATCAACAACATCCTCCTTCTAAATGTCACAAATGCTTACGCTGCTGTGTCCTTTACCTTCTGTACTATCTCTTGTAGTACCCTTACTCCACGCAACTAATAGTTATATTTTGAATACTTTAGCATTGTTTAGGCTACAATTTATGGCACTGTTCTTGTGTACTGTACTATCTATCGTACTGTTCTAATGCTCCGCTCAGGCCACTCAATGTTTCATTTCCTTTTTTTTTCATATGCTGCTACTGCCAGTGTGTACCACTACTACTACCACCACAACGATGACATTTCATCCGGCCAGGATTCCATAGCCAACCTTAATCGCCATTTGCCATGCAGCCAGCACTGTGCCTAGCCCTATTCTCAAACACGAATCACAGGTAAGATAAGCATTGTGGGGGAGGAAGAATAATAGAGTAGGAGGAGAGGAGAGACTGACGGTAGTACTAGTAAAGTAGTAGGCCAATTGAATTCACTAACTCTGTCAGTGGCACTTTTGTACAAATTTGGGGGATTAGACAATTTGAATTAACCAGCCAGTTAAGTTTCAGGAAAACAAACGTATAGTTAACCCCCCCCTGCCTCCCCCACAAAACAGTAAAAAAAACGTGTATGCTATGTTTAAGTAGAAATAAATAATTATTGGAGCCCTAACAAAAATAAACTATCCCACAAGAAGACCCGACCCAACCCCCTCCCTAACCCCAACGAATGTCCATGAAATCAAAGTCTCCAAAGTCCAAAAACCCCAACCCCCAATTCCCATCCCCCAAAAGTCTTTAAAAAAGGGGCAAGGGACAGTCTCTCCTCTACTTCCACCGGCGGTGTCCCACCGAAAAACAACCTTTTTATTTTATTTTGTAAACCGCCAGCCATGCATCCGTGCTTGACTTGCATTGGAATTTGAACCAAAGGATATATTGCGCACACATACAGTTTCTGTTTCACCCACCCAGGCAGTCCTCTTTTCTTTCTCCTTCCACCCATCCTTGCTTCAGCCTTCAACCGGCCATGCATCAGATTCCCAGCCACCTCGGTCAGCATTCAAAAACACGTATCATTCTTTGCCAGTCATTTTTAACTCGCTCGACCTTCCTTACACCCTTCTTTCCCTTTTCGTTCATCCCATCCATCAAGTTCATCTTTGATCTGACTTGGCTTTTCAATAAAACTTTCACAGCTGAGTTGAAGTCAAATTTAGAGGAGGCTATTGGTTACTGGTCAACTCCAGCCGCTAATGCTATTGCTAATGAGAAGTCAAGGGTGACTGTCTTCTACCCGGTTGACAAAAACTTAGTTCTAAATTTGTACGTCTTCTTAACAGTAAAGTGTACTTGTACTGTACAACATATACACCCCTGCAGAGAGCCCACTCTGCAATCTCAATAAGTAAGGAATATAATAGCTTACCACTGCCCGCCACTACTGTGGCATCCCCTCACAGCAGTTCCTGCTGACTGTGGCACCGCATCCGCCCCTGGAGTGCCCACCTCCACGCTGGACCCGGCACTGGTGGATGGCTCTGCCGATGGTGTTACGCCTAGAAAATACATTTAATATTTTTAGATGCCATATACACCACTCCCTATTTAATCTTACTAGTACTACATACACAAATTTGTGACTCTCTAGTCTAAACTAAAAATTTCTCTTTCTTCAGGGAAGGGTGTTTTTTATTTATGCTTAGCCATAACATGTGATGCTACACTTTTTGGCACAACTGATGAATGCTTGCTTTTTAACACGCACCAATTGTTCTCATAACAGACAGAAGCTTCCCTTCTACGAACAAGAGTAATATCATGATCATATCTTAGGCGGAGTCGTCAACGATTCATCCTCACCAGGACTTTAAGTTCCAACCAGGTGAGGGCCGTCCCACAATTAATGTGTGAAATCAGCCACTTTTCAGTCGTTCACCGTTTGTTATATGACATTGATTTTAATAAATGTTTTTATATAATGCACAATTTAAATTTTTACGGAGTACACACAGAGCTAGTTGTTTTACTTTTATTAAAGCTTTAAAACTTACATAGACTCTGTGGTTTTTTTGTCATGAGTGAGTGAGCGAAAGGGTTTGCAATTTGCAAGCATGAGTCCGTGACTCTGAGAGGTCGGGACACTGACTCCATAGTCTTATGTTCTGGGTTGTATAATCATTGAGAATCATCGCTGCATTTGGGAGCTAAATAATGACTCTCTGACACACTAGCTAGTCAGTAAGGAGATTGAGGGTTCAACTTCTGTTATGACTGAGGTATGTGGAAAGTCTAACTGCGCCTGTTATAATTTATAACCAATGCCCTATTTCGTGTCCATAGTTTTATATGTGCAGAATAGTCCCTGCAACAGTAGTAATATGTCCTCCTATCCAATCAAAAAGTAAACTAGTATCTTATTCTTTGTGGCCATTGACATTTTATTGTTGGGAATTGTCAAAGCTTAAACTTTTAGAAGACTTCAATAGACATTATGGACAACCAAGACGACTGTACTCGAGCTATTGCTGAATAGGAGTTTTGTTTAACAGTACACCTTTTGCCAACTGTGCAAGCTTAGCTAGCTACACAGACAGACTAATAATAATCTAGTAGTAGCACAGAGAGTCATAGTAGAGGCAGGATAAGAATTTAGAAACAGTCTACAAGAAGATCAAAGACGATTTAGGAAAAAATAGAATTATGAGGAACGTTTGGAATAAATAGGTGCTGTAAAAGGTAGGGAAGTATAATTAATAATATTAACATGAAAACTTACTGGGGTCAGCAGAGGAGCCATCGGCGGACCTATCCTGGCCTTCCTGTTGTTGTTCCTGCTCCGCCGGCGCCGCTACCTCCTCCTCTGTTCTCTTGCCCCTGGGGGAATCTGATTTACAACATGAAAGAAAGACACAAACATGGATGATTGTTGTCAACCAAATCAAACATTTCAAAAAAACAATAACAAATTATTTCGGGGAAATAGACAACAATTGCACTAAGTAAACTTATTGACCTATCTGAGGTCTACTAGGATATTAGTATTGCTGGATTCACGGACCATCTACTTGGAAAGTTATGTAACTCACTAAACCAACTACAAAAAGGTTCTACTAGGACTGGCAGGCAGCACTCCGCAGCACGAGAAGTGACAGACACAGTCCGTCATGATTGCAGACCACTAAAGTTTCCTACTAAATAACCAGTCATAATATACTCAAACTATCAATCCACCACCACTATCTCTTCTTAGTGGCAGCAGTACAAAGGAAGGACTGGACTTGAGTCTCTAGAGTGTAGTATTACGCAGTTCTATAAAGTACACTCATACATAATCACACAGGCCAAATGAGCACAAAATTGAAAACAAGTAAGCATAGTAGCACCGCCAGTGAGCAGGCGAGCACCTGCAATCACAGAAGCTTTTGAAACATAATTTACCTGCAATGTAATCGGCAGCATTCTTGCTCTTCGGAAAAAACAAATATTTGCAATATCATATTAATAACACAGAGCAGGAGAAAAGAAAGTAGTGATTAAATAGCTACTACTACTTACCAGGCCCAGGGATCTCCACGCCAAACAGGTCGTGTTGCCGGTCCAGGATGTCGGACCACCGGTGGGTCGCCTGGTTGTAGGTGTTCCGGACCCCAGACTCCCGATACATGGCCCGGCACACCTTCCCCCATAGCTGGCGACGCTCCCGGAGCCCGTACCTGGTACCAGGCCTGCCGCGACGGTCTTGGGGAGGTGGCGCTGGACAAAGAAAACCAGTGCAGCGCCCTCCACCGCGCTAAAGATCTCTCGGGCAGTTACTTCCTCCCCCCGTAAGCACCCACAAGGGAGCCGGCTACGGGGTGCGGGACCCTATCCCTTAGACCTGCCAGCTCCCTTTGCCATGGTCCTGGGTGAAAGAAGAAAAGAATAGGGGGAAAAAAGTAACTAAAAGAAAAGAAAGAGCTAAACAAAAAAAGTAGTTATTAAAGTAACAAAAAGTTGAAAAAAACACAAAATATAGATGTAGAAAAATAGAGGGATGGATAATGAGTAAAAAAGATTAAAAATAAGTTCAAACAAACAAAGGATTGCAAAGATGAAAGCAGGATAGAAAAAGCATGCCGAGAGCCATAGCAATGAATGAAAAACAAGATGGCCGCGCCCATTGCGACCATGTGGGTAAGTTTGTGTGATATTTTACCCGCAAGCACGCAAAAACGGACGCGATCACATAATTGCGCCTGCACGTAGGAAATGCCCAAAGCGAGCATGCAACAAGCGCCCGGAAACGGAAATACGCAACGCGAACACTGAAAACAAGATATACGACCGCATGAATAACTTCGCGGTAGCTGCGCTGAAAAAAAACCCGCGAACATGCAAAAATAAAAAATCAGCAAATTCGTGAATTTTGCGGACCGCGAGTACGTATTCGCACGAATTCGCGTACCGCGAATTCGCAAATTTCGCCCATACTTACTGTTTACCAGGGAAGTCTGCTGCTGGTATTCAAAGTGCATATTTCAGTCTGCATGTTACAATTTTTTAATGAAATAGAAGAGGATTTGAGAAGTCAAAATGTGCCCTAATTTTTCTTTCTGCAGCACTAATCATGATTTCTATGGCAAAATGAAGCCCCTCATTTTTTTCCTTTGCAAATTACATGTTTTAAGTATTACCACTTTATTCCAATCAAGATGGCTTCAGGTGTTCTATACTTTTGTCATAAGTAAGACTGTTAGCACTCTAGTAGTTGTTCTTTAGAACACTCTGGGACATTGTCATTGGGCTATATTTGGACTACATCTGGGTGATATTTGTGCTACATTTGGGCTCTTTTGTCTCTTGTGGCCATCTTGGGAGACTTATTCGTTATGAAGTTTCCTAATTTCCTCATTTACTACAGTCTCCTCAATAGGAAATACTTTCATTTGTTTTACTTTGATTCCATCAAGAAGGCATTCAGATGTCTCACACATTTGCCATAAATTCTGAATGTTAGCACTCTAGTTGCTCATTAGATCACTGTATTAAAGCTACTGCTAACCAGGGAAGTCTGCTGCTGGTATTCAAAGTGCATGTATCAGTCTGCATGTTAGAATTTTTTAATGAAATAGAAGAGGATTTGAGAAGTCAAAATGTGCCCTAATTTTTCTTTCTGTAGCACTAATCATACTTTCTATGGCAAAATGAAGCCCCTCATTTTGTTCCTTTGCAAATTACATGTTTTAAGTGTTACCACTTTATTCCAATCAAGATGGCTTCAGGTGTTCCATACTTTTGTCATACGTAAGACTGTTAGCACTCTAGTTGTTCTTTAAAACACTCTGGGACATTCTGTCATTGGGCTATACTTGAGCTAAATCTGGGTGATATTTGTGCTACATTTGGGCTCTTTTGTCTCTGGTGGCCATCTTGGCAGACTTATTTGTTATGAAGTTTCCTAATTTCCTCATTTACTACAGTCTCCTCAGTAGGAAATACTTTCAGTTTTTTTCTTTGGTTTCATCAAGAAGACATTCAGATGTGTCACACATTTGCCTTGAATCTAGAATGTTAGTACTCTAGTTGCTCATTAGATCACTGTAGTAAAGCTACTGCTCACCAGGGAAGTCTGCTGCTGGTATTCAAAGTGCATATTTCAGTCTGCAAGTTAGAATTTGTTAATGAAATAGAACAGTATTTGAGAAGTCAAAATGTGCCCTAATTTTTCTTTCTGCAGCACTAATCATAATTTCTATGGCAAAATGAAGCCTCTCACTTTGTTCCTTTGCAAATTAAATATTTTAAGTGTTACTACTTTATTCCAATCAAGATGGCTTCAGGTGTTCCATACTTTTGTCGTAAGTAAGACTGTTAGCGCTCTAGCTGTTCTTTAGAACACTCTGGAACATTCAGTCATTGGGCTATACTTGGGCTACACCTTGGTGATATTTGTGCTATATTTGTGCTCTTTTGTGTCTGGCGGCCATCTGGGGATACTTATTTGTTATAAAGTTTCCCAATTTCCTCATTTGCTACAGTCTCCTCAGTAGGATATACTTTTAGTTTTTTACTTTGGTTCCATCAAGAAGGCATTCAGATGTGTCACACATTTGCCATAAATTCTGAATGTTCGCACTCTAGTTGCTAATTAGATCCCTGTAGAAAAGCTACTGCTCACCAGGGAAGTCTGCTGCTGGTATTGAAAGTACATGTGACAGTCTGCATGTCAGAATTTTTTTCAATGACATAGAAGAGGATTTGAGAAGTCACTCAAAATGTGCCCTAATCTTTCTTTCTGCAGCACTAATCATACTTTTTATGGCAAAACGAAGCCCCTCATTTTGTTCCTTTTTAAATTAAATGTTTTAAGAGTTACCACTTTATTCCAATCAAGATGGCTTCAGGTGTGCTATACTTTTGTCATAAGTAAGCCTGTTAGCACTCTAGTTGTTCTTTAGAACACTCTGGAAAGCTGCAGTAGAATACAAAGGAATCAACTGACAGTCTCTGCCCTTGTTGGATGTACATGTTTTACTGAGAATGTCAAACTTCATTCTCACATGACTGAGAAAGGTAATGTGAATTTACAGAAAATATGCTCTCAGTTTAGCTTATAAATCACCTTCCAAACCTCTGTGGGAAAAGCATGAGAAAATAGTTTTCTCTCAATCATGATTCATGATATCCCAGCAGAAGGCTTTTTCACATAGTAAAATTACCTTAGAACTCACCACAATTCCTAAAATGAGTATGGTACCATCAACAAATGATTTATAATGTAACTAAAGTCTTAAAACTGTCTATTAACTGCAATGCTTTTTAATGAGATGCTATCATGTATATTGGTCCCAAGATGGCGGCTAACACTTCTGGAATGAAGTGCTGACAGCCAATCAGATCTCACGATGAGCTGTGTGGTTAGGCTCCGCCCAGATATATATATATTTTTCTCCCTTTAATATCTAAAAAAACTGCTGAACAGATTTACCCCATTTAACAAAAAGGAACGAGTCTGATCCAAGGACTACCTCTTTGCTAAATTTGGTGTAATTCCGTTGAGCAGCTCGGGCTGTAGCTGCGATTAAAGGTTCCTATGGAAAATTGTATGGGGAAAACACATTTTGGGACCCCCCTTTTTTCTCGGCCCTCACTTAATGAATCACCCCAAGACTTTCAGGATAGGAGCGAACCGAAGCTGGCCAAAAATTTTGAAAATTTCGCGAAGATTCGTCAACCAGTGCCAAAGTTATTGGGAAAAGAATGTTGCGGATTTCCTATGGAAAATAGGTCCTAATTATAACTACCTACTGGCGACCGCCAGTAGGTAATATATATATATATATATAATACAGTGGAAAACGGAACTGAAGGCTTGAACAATAGGTCATCAAAAGTTGTAAAGATTGCTTTCCCAGTGCATTATGGACATTGCAGTAATGAAAAGACTACGGAGAGACGCTGTAGCCCTTTAAAAGCAGACAGAATTTAAGTCACACCTTAATTATCTACATGGCTCACCTGTGAACTAGGCTCCACGAGAGTTGAAACGCATCAGGAGGATCGAATCTGTTGCCATTCTGATATTTGCATGAATACTGTTACTTTCTAAGTCCGGTGTGTGTGGCGTGCTTCTTTGTGTTCTACAAGGGAGGTTTTGCTGGATGTAAGCGGGGTTTTCGATACCCGCGAGCCGAGGCCGCCCTGTTGAGGTCAGGGGCTCAAGTTCGGAGAAAATTGTTCAGGACGGCGATAAAAAAAAAATATATATATATATATTTTTTTTTTATCGCCGTCCCGAACAATAATGACTGGAATTTAAGATTCACCGGCACAATAAGTGCGACCAGTGTATGTTATTTGGATTTGGAGGTATTTGTACATAACAATACTCTCCAAACGAGACTCTGTAGAAAACCCACAGCGGGAAATGCTGTGTTGCACGTGGCAAGTTATCACCTGAAGAGTCTAATTAAGAATGTACCCTACGGAGAACTTCTACGCCTGAAGAGGAATTGCTCAGCGGATATAGATTTCCAACATGCTAAAGCTGATGCTAGTAAGAGGTTCCAAAGTAGGGGCTATTCCAGTAACATACTGAAACAGGCTGCTGAAAAAGCGTCAACCGTAAATAGGAGGGATCTCCTGATGGTCAAGCACGTTCAAAAAGATGAGGATCAAGTAAGAATGATCACCAATTTTAACACTAAATCAGGTGATGTGGTCCATAGCTTCAGGAAAAACTGGCACATCTTAAACACTGACAACGTCTTGAAAAAACATCTCTCAGATAGGCCTTTGATCACTTATCGGCGTTGCCAGTCACTGTCAGACCACCTAGTCCACAGTCATTTCTCCTCTAAAACCCAGCCCCTAAATTTAACCAACATAAAAGGGTTTTTTCCATGTCATCGCTGCAAAGCGTGCAAATACAGTAAAAAAGTCTCTGAATACCAAGGTAGAACGGGAGAGGGTAGGCCAAACAAGAAAATAAAAAAACTCCTAAACTGCAATTCGGACTATGCCATCTACTGCCTAGAGTGCCCCTGCAAAAAGCGTTATATAGGCAGCACCATTAATCCCGCTAAATTTAGGATCCTTGAGCACATGCGAGCAATCGCTAATAAGGATAAATCTTATCCGGTGTCTCGTCATTTTGCAGAATGTCACCAAAGCAATAGGGATCTTCTAAGTTTTTACTGTATCGATCAAGTAAACCAACTAGAACGAGGGGGGGACCGAGAAAACGCACTCCAGATTCTATAGTCTAGGTACATCATTGACCTTAAAACTATGACACCATGGGGTCTCAATAATAATGAAGAAATGTGGGTACACCTGTAGAGTAACACATGGGATCATGTGGAATATCAGCCCGTCCAACCTGGTTACTAACTGAGAGAAAAAAACATGTAATATTAACTGTAATCTCCAAGCACCCGTGAGTCTGACATGAGACAATACAGCTCACTGAATCACTAAATGAGATTCTGCCCATACAGGGCGACACGACTAATAATAAGGATTGGATAGTGACCTAGCTCCTTGAAAGAAATTAAAAATAATATATATGGCGGATACACCCCTTCATAAATATATTAATTAGAATCATGCGAGTCCGTAATGATGTTATGTAGGACCCGGTCACGGTTCCCTGTTAATTAAATCACTAGTATGTACCTAAATGATTAACTGTTTGTTGTTGTAATGTTTTTATTATTAAGCACTTGAGCACTTTATTATTCGCCAGGTTGAACAACTGTAATATATACAAAACACTAGAACAGGGGTATCGGGCCAAACGATCTGCACTTTATCCTATATATTATGGTTCAGTGGATTTGTTGTGGGTGCTATTAACCTGAAGTCATATACCCCTAGACTCCCAATGATTCAAAACAGCACAATGGTACAGCACCCCACACAGTGTATCTTTTACAATAACATTGAATGCATTCTTCCAAAAAACATTTCAGTAGGACTTGAGGTTCTTTTTTTTCTTTGCTTTTATTAACAATCTTCCAGTTTAAAAAGAAACGTAGCCAACGCATTTCGTCCGTAGGACTTCTTCAGGGCGGGAGGTTTTTCTACGTATTTCAAAGTTATCACTCAGAGCTTATTATAAGGCAGTTGCCGGTGCGGCTTTGAATATCACTAACAGCCTTTTCATTTGTGGCTGTTGAGAAAAATCTCTTTTCTTTTTATTTTCTAGTTTGTTAAGCGTCAAAGAATATGTAAGGCATAAGTGGCCTTGCGAGGAAGGATGGCAGTCAAATCCTTCTATGTGTGCTGATCTCGGGTCATTGAGGACGTATCTATTCACTGTCCACACCCCATCATTTTTCGGTTAAGCGCCGCGTCTGCCGTCTCCCTCGATCCAAGTCCTACTGAAATGTTTTTTGGAAGAATGCATTCAATGTTATTGTAAAAGATACACTGTGTGGGGAACTGTAATATATGTGGATACATATACTAAAAGATGGCCATCATGTTTACCATCTTCTATGTCGATGAATAGAGCAATGATCGGTGGAGTTTAAATGGTGATTGATTTTGAACACAAACTGACACTGACGAAGCTGGTATAGCGAAACGCGTCTGACTTGGGTGAGGGGGGTTTGCAATAAATAATTTATCAAATCGGATACCTGAGTGCTTGCCGTCTTTTCGACTACATTGAGTTGGAACGTGTTGCAATATATATATATAATTATCTTGATGTCAAAACAGTATGGGGATTTAACCTATTATATCTATACAAATGTATATATTAATATGAATTTTAGCATGATTATATACGAATATAACATTGTATACGTGTAGTAATATCATGCATTAATTTCGGCTGATGATATGCCTTGAAATCACTGTGAGTCTTTCTCCTATATTCATGAAAAAGATTATCCAATCAGGAAGTAGCACTGTGCACTTTAAATAATCACTGTGAATGTTGTTGCGCTGTCATGTGATCAAGGCTTTGTGCCGAAACGTTATGGCGACAGCTGAATAAAGACTAACAGCATCCAAAGAAAGTTTGGTCCGTGTCTGTGTCCGCAGGCGTGGTCGAGGGAGAACGATTGCGCGAAGGAGACGTTGGTTGCCTCATATATTTAGCCGTTCCGATAGCACACGGCTATACACAGACACTCTCCGAAAAACAGCCGGAGGAGTGAGGGCTGCAAGGTCGACGCCGAAGTGGTATCCGGTCCGGAGTCACTGGACAGTTGGGAACTTCCGTGAGGAAGAGTAGCGTCGGACCCCCCTTGAACTGAGGGAAGAATAGGGAATCGGAAATCAAACAACCCCCGGGGGAGCAGCACCGGAGCGGGTGCGGTGGAACCGGGACGAGGATTGTGATTCCAAAACAATTTCAAATTCAGGTACAAGAGGGAGGAGAGCATATATGGATGCGCGGGGTTAACTGCGATTAAGTCAAAACGGGAGTCGCAGCGTAACTGCAAGCCAGCGAAAAATTAAACCGCAAATTAAAATGTCGACCGACAGCGTAAAAGAACGAGAGGCTAGGGCGAGCACAATGTTTTTGGATAGCCTTCCTGTGCCAGAGGCTATCCGTAACAAGTTGGAAGCTGCCAGTGGCCCCAAAAATGACTCCTTACATGATAAAATCAAGATTCTTGAAAAGAAATCCCGCCAGGAACAAAGCAACTGGTGGGAGTCGAAGTCACTTCAGAGCTATATTGACGTCAATAGAATACCTCGAGGACTTCGTATACTCACAGCGCCCAGTTACGAGAATCCTAACCCGGACCTAATGAGGGAATGGGCAGAAATCAACCTGGAGGCTTCCAGGCGACAAGTGCTCGATTTAATAAAATACGCTGATATAGATCGGGCAAAAATTCTTGAGGAAATTTCAGCCCTTTATGAGGAACTAGAACCCATGGGTCCGGAAGTTGACAAAGAAAAACTACTAAATGAAATGAAACTAAGGTTAAAAAAAGAGGAGGAAAAAATAATAGATCGCAAAACATATAAGTTCCAACGAGATCGTAAAGACTACGAACTTGGACAAATTTTCACATTCTCTAAACGGTATGACTCTTTACGCACAACAATGTCTGGAAAAGCACAACCAGCAATGCGGGGAAGGGGGGCTCAAAACAAAGCCCGCAAAGAACAAACTGATTCGACAATATCGGACTTCAGCTCGGAAGCAGGCAGCGGATCCGAGTCAGAACAAAGGGATACAGCTTCGAATGTAATGAGGAAAAGGCCCTCCCCAGGTGAAGAAATCGTTTTTTATGCCAAGACCGACTTCAGTCCCTAAGACCTGGGACACGAAAAGACTACAGCGAAAGAGGAAGAACTACATTGCAAGGAAAAGGAAAAAGACGAGGCAACGGAGGAAACGGAGGGCAGCCCAATTGGAGGGGTCGAGGCAAATGGAACAAGAAGCAGTAACAACAGCGGATAAAATGATTATCAACCTCACCCCAATGATCCTGACAAACAAGGAAGAGGACATTTTGAAGTTGGGGCTCTCATTTGCACCTAAATCGAACCTCAATTATGTCGCAGCACGAACTGATATTTACAAAGCCACGAGAAAACTAAAATTGAAGAAATTTTATAAAATCAAAAATGCAAACAAGTGGGGTGTCTGTAATAAATCAGACCAAGTAGAACAAACTGTGACCCTTACACAGAAATTGGCGGTGCTATGGGAAACTGAGGGGGCAGAACTGGTGGGACAGGCGGAAAACACGCTCACCATGGAGAATGGTAACAACAGGGAGAAAACACTAACGCCCTTTAAGCCCCCATCGACGTTTTGTCCGATAATGCCACGCGATGGCTTGGATATCTTTCACGAGAATGTGACAATTGAACTAAAAGATCTACACAAAAAAATATGTAAAAGTCATTACAGGAACAATCAACTTACAATGGACTATGAACAACTGGTTACCAAATTGAATAAAGACAAGAATGTCATAGTACGACCAAGTGACAAAGGTGGTAATGTGGTTTTATTGACTAAGGTACTGTATGAAAAGGAAGCATATGCACAGCTTAATGATCGTAATCATTATGAAAGGGTGAATGCAACAACAATCAAGGGAATGCAAACTGAATATCACTCACTGTTGGGTAAATGGAAGGGCATGAAAATACTGTCTGAGTGTGAATATCAATACCTCAAAATAGATCATCCGGTAATGCCCTTTATATATTTTATCCCAAAGGTGCATAAAGACCCTGAGAACCCCCCGGGTAGACCTATTATAAGCGCAAGGGGAGGATTGCTGGAGAATACGTCAGTATATATTGACTATTTCCTGCAAACTTATGTTCAATCCCTGGACTCATATATTCGAGACTCGGGGGATTTCCTGTGCAAATTAAAAAACATCAAGTGACAATCTGGGGATTGGATGCTTGCCCTTGATGTCAGTGCCCTTTACACGAGCATCCACCAACAGGATGGAATTAATGCTGTCAGGTATTATTTGGAAAGAAGGTCGGATATTTATTTTTAAAGAACATAATGCCATGTTGATTAAGATGTTGATGTATGCTTGGAACATAATGTATTCATGTTCAATAATCTCTTATACAGGCAACGACAGGGAGTGGCGATGGGGGCCAGTTTCTCCCCTAGCTTCGCATGTTTGCACATGGGAGCTTGGGAGGAACTGGTCCTCAAAACCAACTTTGAAAAAGAGATGAAGGGAAATGTTATTGCGTGGTACCGCTATATTGACAACTTGTTTGTTGTGTGGAGGGGTGGACATGAAGAAGCTGAAATGTTTATTGAATCAATCAATGAGAATGTGTTTAATATCAACTTCACAGTCACGATGAGCCAGGAACGGGTTCCCTTTCTAGATATTGAAATATATGTGCACAACAACAAGTTGGAAAGTAGATTATTCCGAAAAAGCACGGCAGGCAACACCATACTGCATGCAAGCAGCACTCACCCAGCCCACTTAATACGTAGCATCCCATATGGGGAGATGCTACGTTTAAAAAGATTATGCAGTGAGGAGGGGGAGTTAGCAAAAGCTCAGGAAGCCAGCACAAGTAGATTTTTGGAGAGGGGGTACCACATCAACACTATCAAACAGGCAATACAGAAATCCATGGCCATGGATAGATCAAAGCTGCTAGGTCAACATGATGTCTCGGCTGAGACACAAACTCAGGTGGATATGACAAGCAGTAATGAAGTAATGAAGATCGAACATTTCCGAATAATCATGGGGTACTGTAACCAGCACAGGGAGATTCGTAAAATCATCAATAGAAATTGGCCAAAAGTAAGTAAAGACCCCATTATTGGCCAGGATCTCCCCAAAAAAGCTTCCATCACATTCAGCAAAGCTCCCAATATGAAAGAGAGAGTAGTTGTCACATGCCCTGAGATATTAGACACCACGTCTTGGTTTAAAAACAACCAAGGGTTTTTCAGGTGTAAAACCTGCAAGACTTGTGTTCACGGTATCAATAAACGGGTATACAAGGATGGTTTTAGTGATCGTGAACATCGGATCACTAAAGTATTGACGTGTAAAACGGAATACGCTATTTACATCCTGGAATGCCCATGCAAACTGAGATATGTGGGGAGCACAAAGCTCCCCGTACATAAAAGAATACTGCAACATCTCAGGGCGATCACATCACTGGATAAAACGTACCCGGTGGCCCGCCACTTCAAAACACACCATCAGAGTAACAACAAGGAACTCACATACTATGTGGTGGATGCCATTACGGCAAGTAGGAGGGGAGGCAACAGGGAGGCCAAGTTACATAGATTGGAAGCCAACTATATCTTGAAATTAAATAGCAAGCAGCCAGGGGGTTTAAACCTCACTGAAGATTTATACACATGCTTGCATTAAGGCAGATTGAATTAAAAGCCAATACAAGTATGGAATTGGGGAAGGTGAAATGATTTAAATGTATATATTGATGTACATATATTAAATTAATGTAACAAAATATTTAAATATTTATTGGTAAATTCTTTTATTGGCTGTTATGAAAGTCATAACCTTTTAAAACAAACAATAAAATGTAATACTCCCCAAATAAAATGTAAAAACTAATAGTATAAAAGCAGTTTTTGTTTTAACTTCTAACCTTAATCCATACGTTTATAATGCATACAAGGATAGTATATAGTTGGATGAATCTACCTTATGGGAGTTCTTTATCTTCCAGTCCATTTGTATAATGCAATACAGTAATGTTTTATGTGATCTAATACCAAAAAAAGAGGGGTTGAAAATATAAGTAAAAAATGTATAAAATCATTCTACTTATAACCCACAAATGACCTTAAGTCTCCATGCATATTGTATAGTGAAAGATTTTTAGAAAATATATTTGGTATTCTCTATACGGGGTAGATATAAGGAATATCTGTGAGTTACTCAAATATGATAAAAATAGAAAATGTGGAGTAAAGGGGCTGCTAGAAGCAGACTTGCAGCAAAATGAGTAAAGGTTCTAGGCTCAGGCCTACTCTGTTAGAGTATTTTATACATATTTGTTGATAGCACGGAAATGCACTTTAAAGCACATTTATATATTTAGTTTCATGACAGTAGGAGGAACTAGGTTGATTTAGTATCAAGAAATGGAATTCTTAAGTGATTCAACCCATTATTTTCTAATTATCTTGATGTCAAAACAGTACGGGGATTTAACCTTTTATATCTATACAAATGTATATATGAATATGAATTTTAGCATGATTAAATACGAATATAAAATTGTATACGTGTAGTAATATCATGCATTAATTTCGGCTGATGATATGCCTTGAAATCACTGTAAGTCTTTCTCCTATATTCATGAAAAAGATTATCCAATCAGGAAGTAGCACTGTGCACTTTAAATAATCACTATGAATGTTGTTGCGCTGTCATGTGATCAAGGCTTTGTGCCGAAACGTTATGGCGACAGCTGAATAAAGACTAACAGCATCCAAAGAAAGTTTGGTCCGTGTCTGTGTCCGCAGGCGTGGTCGAGGGAGAACGATTGCGCGAAGGAGACGGTAGTTGCCTCATATATATATATATATATATATATATATATATATATATATATATATATATATATATATATGCAACAACCCCTCCTCCATAAGAAAAGAGACGTGACCCACAAGGGAGATTAAAAGGAGCACTTTACTGTACACAGGTCTCGGGCGAATGCATTTCGGCACTCATTGCCTTCTTCAGCGCCCCTCTCCAGTTGCTCCTTATGCTGCGAATAGTCTGCCAGTCACGCTGTTGTTAACTATTGCCATGCTCCGCCCCCTCGATGTACTGCAATCCAATTGTGTAGTCCCGTGTAGTGGAACTACACTTCCCACAAAGCCGCAATGCTGTGCCTCGTGGGACATGTAAGTTGCTGTGGGGTGATGAAGATAGAGTCGGCTTTCGTGACCGGCGCAGCCATTGAAGTATCTTGGAGAGGTGGGGCGAATGAACACTTCGGTGCCCCCTCGGGTCCCCCTTGTTGGACCGCCGCAACCGCTCTGCATGTTATCAATTGCGGGGGTTGGCGCGGGAATCCCGGTCACCCAAAGAGGGGATATAAATATCCGCCTGCCGCGTTGTCTGCCAAGCGTCCTGGTGGGTAATGAACAAATTTGCTATCGCAATGAATGAAAATTGCTCATACGAGCTCGCCAGCAAGTCCATACCACTTAGGCGGCGGGGGTACACGTAACTGCGCCCTGGCCTGGCGCACAATGTCTGCAACAACCCCTCCTCCATAAGAAAAGAGACGTGACCCACAAGGGAGATTAAAAGGAGCACTTTACTGTACACAGGTCTCGGGCGAATGCATTTCGGCACTCATTGCCTTCTTCAGCGCCCCTCTCCAGTTGCTCCTTATGCTGCGAATAGTCTGCCAGTCACGCTGTTGTTAACTATTGCCATGCTCCGCCCCCTCGATGTACTGCAATCCAATTGTGTAGTCCCGTGTAGTGGAACTACACTTCCCACAAAGTTGCAATGCTGTGCCTCGTGGGACATGTAAGTTGCTGTGGGGTGATGAAGATAGAGTCGGCTTTCGTGACCGGCGCAGCCATTGAAGTATCTTGGAGAGGTGAGGCGAATGAACACTTCGGTGCCCCCTCGGGTCCCCCTTGTTGGACCGCCGCAACCGCTCTGCATGGTATCCATTGCGGGGGTTGGCGCGGGAATCCCGGTCACCCAAAGAGGGGATATAAATATCCGCCTGCCGCGTTGTCTGCCAAGCGTCCTGGTGGGTAATGAACAAATTTGCTATCGCAATGAATGAAAAGTGCTCATACGAGCTCGCCAGCGAGTCCATACCACTTAGGCGGCGGGGGTACACGTAACTGCGCCCTGGCCTGGCGCACCATGTCTGCAACAACCCCTCCTCCATAAGAAAAGAGACGTGACCCACAAGGGAGATTAAAAGGAGCACTTTACTGTACACAGGTCTCGGGCGAATGCATTTCGGCACTCATTGCCTTCTTCAGCGCCCCTCTCCAGTTGCTCCTTATGCTGCGAATAGTCTGCCAGTCACGCTGTTGTTAACTATTGCCATGCTCCGCCCCCTCGATGTACTGCAATCCAATTGTGTAGTCCCGTGTAGTGGAACTACACTTCCCACAAAGCCGCAATGCTGTGCCTCGTGGGACATGTAAGTTGCTGAGGGGTGATGAAGATAGAGTCGGCTTTCGTGACCGGCGCAGCCATTGAAGTATCTTGGAGAGGTGAGGCGAATGAACACTTCGGTGCCCCCTCGGGTCCCCCTTGTTGTCCTGCCGCAACCGCTCTGCATGGTATCCATTGCGGGGGTTGGCGCGGGAATCCCGGTCACCCTAAGAGGGGATATAAATATCCGCCTGCCGCGTTGTCTGCCAAGCGTCCTGGTGGGTAATGAACAAATTTGCTATCGCAATGAATGAAAAGTGCTCATACGAGCTCGCCAGCAAGTCCATACCACTTAGGCGGCGGGGGTACACGTAACTGCGCCCTGGCCTGGCGCACAATGTCTGCAACAACCCCTCCTCCATAAGAAAAAAGACGTGACCCACAAGGGAGATTAAAAGGAGCACTTTACTGTACACAGGTCTCGGGCGAATGCATTTCGGCACTCATTGCCTTCTTCAGCGCCCCTCTCCAGTTGCTCCTTATGCTGCGAATAGTCTGCCAGTCACGCTGTTGTTAACTATTGCCATGCTCCGCCCCCTCGATGTACTGCAATCCAATTGTGTAGTCCCGTGTAGTGGAACTACACTTCCCACAAAGCCGCAATGCTGTGCCTCGTGGGACATGTAAGTTGCTGTGGGGTGATGAAGATAGAGTCGGCTTTCGTGACCGGCGCAGCCATTGAAGTATCTTGGAGAGGTGAGGCGAATGAACACTTCGGTGCCCCCTCGGGTCCCCCTTGTTGGACCGCCGCAACCGCTCTGCATGGTATCCATTGTGGGGGTTGGCGCGGGAATCCCGGTCACCCAAAGAGGGGATATAAATATCCGCCTGCCGCGTTGTCTGCCAAGCGTCCTGGTGGGTAATGAACAAATTTGCTATCGCAATGAATGAAAAGTGCTCATACGAGCTCGCCAGCAAGTCCATACCACTTAGGCGGCGGGGGTACACGTAACTGCGCCCTGGCCTGGCGCACAATGTCTGCAACAACCCCTCCTCCATAAGAAAAGAGACGTGACCCACAAGGGAGATTAAAAGGAGCACTTTACTGTACACAGGTCTCGGGCGAATGCATTTCGGCACTCATTGCCTTCTTCAGCGCCCCTCTCCAGTTGCTCCTTATGCTGCGAATAGTCTGCCAGTCACGCTGTTGTTAACTATTGCCATGCTCCGCCCCCTCGATGTACTGCAATCCAATTGTGTAGTCCCGTGTAGTGGAACTACACTTCCCACAAAGCCGCAATGCTGTGCCTCGTGGGACATGTAAGTTGCTGTGGGGTGATGAAGATAGAGTCGGCTTTCGTGACCGGCGCAGCCATTGAAGTATCTTGGAGAGGTGAGGCGAATGAACACTTCAGTGCCCCCTCGGGTCCCCCTTGTTGGACCGCCGCAACCGCTCTGCATGGTATCCATTGTGGGGGTTGGCGCGGGAATCCCGGTCACCCAAAGAGGGGATATAAATATCCGCCTGCCGCGTTGTCTGCCAAGCGTCCTGATGGGTAATGAACAAATATGCTATCGCAATGAATGAAAAGTGCTCATACGAGCTCGCCAGCAAGTCCATACCACTTAGGCGGCGGGGGTACTCGTAACTGCGCCCTGGCCTGGAGCACCATGTCTGCAACAACCCCTCCTCCATAAGAAAAGAGACGTGACCCACAAGGGAGATTAAAAGGAGCACTTTACTGTACACAGGTCTCGGGCGAATGCATTTCGGCACTCATTGCCTTCTTCAGCGCCCCTCTCCAGTTGCTCCTTATGCTGCGAATAGTCTGCCAGTCACGCTGTTGTTAACTATTGCCATGCTCCGCCCCCTCGATGTACTGCAATCCAATTGTGTTATCCCATGTAGTGGAACTACACTTCCCACAAAGCCGCAATGCTGTGCCTCGTGGGACATGTAAGTTGCTGTGGGGTGATGAAGATAGAGTCGGCTTTCGTGACCGGCGCAGCCATTGAAGTATCTTGGAGAGGTGAGGCGAATGAACACTTCGGTGCCCCCTCGGTTCCCCCTTGTTGGACCGCCGCAACCGCTCTGTATGGTATCCATTGCGGGGGTTGGTGCGGGAATCCCGGTCACCCAAAGAGGGGATATAAATATCCGCCTGCCGCGTTGCCTGCCAAGCGTCCTGGTGGGTAATGAACAAATTTGCTATCGCAATGAATGAAAAGTGCTCATACGAGCTCGCCAGCAAGTCCATACCACTTAGGCGGCGGGGGTACACGTAACTGCGCCCTGGCCTGGCGCACAATGTCTGCAACAACCCCTCCTCCATAAGAAAAGAGACGTGACCCACAAGGGAGATTAAAAGGAGCACTTTACTGTACACAGGTCTCGGGCGAATGCATTTCGGCACTCATTGCCTTCTTCAGCGCCCCTCTCCAGTTGCTCCTTATGCTGCGAATAGTCTGCCAGTCACGCTGTTGTTAACTATTGCCATGCTCCGCCCCCTCGATGTACTGCAATCCAATTGTGTAGTCCCGTGTAGTGGAACTACACTTCCCACAAAGCCGCAATGCTGTGCCTCGTGGGACATGTAAGTTGCTGTGGGGTGATGAAGATAGAGTCGGCTTTCGTGACCGGCGCAGCCATTGAACTATCTTGGAGAGGTGAGGCGAATGAACACTTCGGTGCCCCCTCGGGTCCCCCTTGTTGGACCGCCGCAACCGCTCTGCATGGTATCCATTGCGGGGGTTGGCGCGGGAATCCCGGTCACCCAAAGAGGGGATATAAATATCCGCCTGCCGCGTTGTCTGCCAAGCGTCCTGGTGGGTAATGAAAAAATTTGCTATCGCAATGAATGAAAAGTGCTCATACGAGCTCGCCAGCAAGTCCATACCACTTAGGCGGCGGGGGTACACGTAATTGCGCCCTGGCCTGGCGCACAATGTCTGCAACAACCCCTCCTCCATAAGAAAAGAGACGTGACCCACAAGGGAGATTAAAAGGAGCACTTTACTGTACACAGGTCTCGGGCGAATGCATTTCGGCACTCATTGCCTTCTTCAGCGCCCCTCTCCAGTTGCTCCTTATGCTGCGAATAGTCTGCCAGTCACGCTGTTGTTAACTATTGCCATGCTCCGCCCCCTCGATGTACTGCAATCCAATTGTGTAGTCCCGTGTAGTGGAACTACACTTCCCACAAAGCCGCAATGCTGTGCCTCGTGGGACATGTAAGTTGCTGTGGGGTGATGAAGATAGAGTCGGCTTTCGTGACCGGCGCAGCCATTGAAGTATCTTGGAGAGGTGAGGCGAATGAACACTTTGGTGCCCCCTCGGGTCCCCCTTGTTGGACCGCCGCAACCGCTCTGCATGGTATCCATTGTGGGGCTTGGCGCGGGAATCCCGGTCACCCAAAGAGGGGATATAAATATCCGCCTGCCGCGTTGTCTGCCAAGCGTCCTGGTGGGTAATGAACAAATTTGCTATCGCAATGAATGAAAAGTGCTCATACGAGCTCGCCAGCAAGTCCATACCACTTAGGCGGCGGGGGTACACGTAACTGCGCCCTGGCCTGGCGCACAATGTCTGCAACAACCCCTCCTCCATAAGAAAAGAGACGTGACCCACAAGGGAGATTAAAAGGAGCACTTTACTGTACACAGGTCTCGGGCGAATGCATTTCGGCACTCATTGCCTTCTTCAGCGCCCCTCTCCAGTTGCTCCTTATGCTGCGAATAGTCTGCCAGTCACGCTGTTGTTAACTATTGCCATGCTCCGCCCCCTCGATGTACTGCAATCCAATTGTGTAGTCCCGTGTAGTGGAACTACACTTCCCACAAAGCCGCAATGCTGTGCCTCGTGGGACATGTAAGTTGCTGTGGGGTGATGAAGATAGAGTCGGCTTTCGTGACTGGCGCAGCCATTGAAGTATCTTGGAGAGGTGAGGCGAATGAACACTTCGGTGCCCCCTCGGGTCCCCCTTGTTGGACCGCCGCAACCGCTCTGCATGGTATCCATTGCGGGGGTTGGCGCGGGAATCCCGGTCACCCAAAGAGGGGATATAAATATCCGCCTGCCGCGTTGTCTGCCAAGCGTCCTGGTGGGTAATGAACAAATTTGCTATCGCAATGAATGAAAAGTGCTCATACGAGCTCGCCAGCAAGTCCATACCACTTAGGCGGCGGGGGTACACGTAACTGCGCCCTGGCCTGGCGCACCATGTCTGCAACAACCCCTCCTCCATAAGAAAAGAGACGTGACCCACAAGGGAGATTAAAAGGAGCACTTTACTGTACACAGGTCTCGGGCGAATGCATTTCGGCACTCATTGCCTTCTTCAGCGCCCCTCTCCAGTTGCTCCTTATGCTGCGAATAGTCTGCCAGTCACGCTGTTGTTAACTATTGCCATGCTCCGCCCCCTCGATGTACTGCAATCCAATTGTGTTATCCCGTGTAGTGGAACTACACTTCCCACAAAGCCGCAATGCTGTGCCTCGTGGGACATGTAAGTTGCTGTGGGGTGATGAAGATAGAGTCGGCTTTCGTAACCGGCGCAGCCATTGAAGTATCTTGGAGAGGTGAGGCGAATGAACACTTCGGTGCCCCCTCCGGTCCCCCTTGTTGGACCGCCGCAACCGCTCTGCATGGTATCCATTGCGGGGGTTGGTGCGGGAATCCCGGTCACCCAAAGAGGGGATATAAATATCCGCCTGCCGCGTTGCCTGCCAAGCGTCCTGGTGGGTAATGAACAAATTTGCTATCGCAATGAATGAAAAGTGCTCATACGAGCTCGCCAGCAAGTCCATACCACTTAGGCGGCGGGGGTACACGTAACTGCGCCCTGGCCTGGCGCACAATGTCTGCAACAACCCCTCCTCCATAAGAAAAGAGACGTGACCCACAAGGGAGATTAAAAGGAGCACTTTACTGTACACAGGTCTCGGGCGAATGCATTTCGGCACTCATTGCCTTCTTCAGCGCCCCTCTCCAGTTGCTCCTTATGCTGCGAATAGTCTGCCAGTCACGCTGTTGTTAACTATTGCCATGCTCCGCCCCCTCGATGTACTGCAATCCAATTGTGTAGTCCCGTGTAGTGGAACTACACTTCCCACAAAGCCGCAATGCTGTGCCTCGTGGGACATGTAAGTTGCTGTGGGGTGATGAAGATAGAGTCGGCTTTCGTGACCGGCGCAGCCATTGAACTATCTTGGAGAGGTGAGGCGAATGAACACTTCGGTGCCCCCTCGGGTCCCCCTTGTTGGACCGCCGCAACCGCTCTGCATGGTATCCATTGCGGGGGTTGGCGCGGGAATCCCGGTCACCCAAAGAGGGGATATAAATATCCGCCTGCCGCGTTGTCTGCCAAGCGTCCTGGTGGGTAATGAAAAAATTTGCTATCGCAATGAATGAAAAGTGCTCATACGAGCTCGCCAGCAAGTCCATACCACTTAGGCGGCGGGGGTACACGTAATTGCGCCCTGGCCTGGCGCACAATGTCTGCAACAACCCCTCCTCCATAAGAAAAGAGACGTGACCCACAAGGGAGATTAAAAGGAGCACTTTACTGTACACAGGTCTCGGGCGAATGCATTTCGGCACTCATTGCCTTCTTCAGCGCCCCTCTCCAGTTGCTCCTTATGCTGCGAATAGTCTGCCAGTCACGCTGTTGTTAACTATTGCCATGCTCCGCCCCCTCGATGTACTGCAATCCAATTGTGTAGTCCCGTGTAGTGGAACTACACTTCCCACAAAGCCGCAATGCTGTGCCTCGTGGGACATGTAAGTTGCTGTGGGGTGATGAAGATAGAGTCGGCTTTCGTGACCGGCGCAGCCATTGAAGTATCTTGGAGAGGTGAGGCGAATGAACACTTCGGTGCCCCCTCGGGTCCCCCTTGTTGGACCGCCGCAACCGCTCTGCATGGTATCCATTGTGGGGCTTGGCGCGGGAATCCCGGTCACCCAAAGAGGGGATATAAATATCCGCCTGCCGCGTTGTCTGCCAAGCGTCCTGGTGGGTAATGAACAAATTTGCTATCGCAATGAATGAAAAGTGCTCATACGAGCTCGCCAGCAAGTCCATACCACTTAGGCGGCGGGGGTACACGTAACTGCGCCCTGGCCTGGCGCACAATGTCTGCAACAACCCCTCCTCCATAAGAAAAGAGACGTGACCCACAAGGGAGATTAAAAGGAGCACTTTACTGTACACAGGTCTCGGGCGAATGCATTTCGGCACTCATTGCCTTCTTCAGCGCCCCTCTCCAGTTGCTCCTTATGCTGCGAATAGTCTGCCAGTCACGCTGTTGTTAACTATTGCCATGCTCCGCCCCCTCGATGTACTGCAATCCAATTGTGTAGTCCCGTGTAGTGGAACTACACTTCCCACAAAGCCGCAATGCTGTGCCTCGTGGGACATGTAAGTTGCTGTGGGGTGATGAAGATAGAGTCGGCTTTCGTGACCGGCGCAGCCATTGAAGTATCTTGGAGAGGTGAGGCGAATGAACACTTCGGTGCCCCCTCGGGTCCCCCTTGTTGGACCGCCGCAACCGCTCTGCATGGTATCCATTGCGGGGGTTGGCGCGGGAATCCCGGTCACCCAAAGAGGGGATATAAATATCCGCCTGCCGCGTTGTCTGCCAAGCGTCCTGGTGGGTAATGAACAAATTTGCTATCGCAATGAATGAAAAGTGCTCATACGAGCTCGCCAGCAAGTCCATACCACTTAGGCGGCGGGGGTACACGTAACTGCGCCCTGGCCTGGCGCACCATGTCTGCAACAACCCCTCCTCCATAAGAAAAGAGACGTGACCCACAAGGGAGATTAAAAGGAGCACTTTACTGTACACAGGTCTCGGGCGAATGCATTTCGGCACTCATTGCCTTCTTCAGCGCCCCTCTCCAGTTGCTCCTTATGCTGCGAATAGTCTGCCAGTCACGCTGTTGTTAACTATTGCCATGCTCCGCCCCCTCGATGTACTGCAATCCAATTGTGTTATCCCGTGTAGTGGAACTACACTTCCCACAAAGCCGCAATGCTGTGCCTCGTGGGACATGTAAGTTGCTGTGGGGTGATGAAGATAGAGTCGGCTTTCGTAACCGGCGCAGCCATTGAAGTATCTTGGAGAGGTGAGGCGAATGAACACTTCGGTGCCCCCTCGGGTCCCCCTTGTTGGACCGCCGCAACCGCTCTGCATGGTATCCATTGCGGGGGTTGGTGCGGGAATCCCGGTCACCCAAAGAGGGGATATAAATATCCGCCTGCCGCGTTGCCTGCCAAGCGTCCTGGTGGGTAATGAACAAATTTGCTATCGCAATGAATGAAAAGTGCTCATACGAGCTCGCCAGCAAGTCCATACCACTTAGGCGGCGGGGGTACACGTAACTGCGCCCTGGCCTGGCGCACAATGTCTGCAACAACCCCTCCTCCATAAGAAAAGAGACGTGACCCACAAGGGAGATTAAAAGGAGCACTTTACTGTACACAGGTCTCGGGCGAATGCATTTCGGCACTCATTGCCTTCTTCAGCGCCCCTCTCCAGTTGCTCCTTATGCTGCGAATAGTCTGCCAGTCACGCTGTTGTTAACTATTGCCATGCTCCGCCCCCTCGATGTACTGCAATCCAATTGTGTAGTCCCGTGTAGTGGAACTACACTTCCCACAAAGCCGCAATGCTGTGCCTCGTGGGACATGTAAGTTGCTGTGGGGTGATGAAGATAGAGTCGGCTTTCGTGACCGGCGCAGCCATTGAACTATCTTGGAGAGGTGAGGCGAATGAACACTTCGGTGCCCCCTCGGGTCCCCCTTGTTGGACCGCCGCAACCGCTCTGCATGGTATCCATTGCGGGGGTTGGCGCGGGAATCCCGGTCACCCAAAGAGGGGATATAAATATCCGCCTGCCGCGTTGTCTGCCAAGCGTCCTGGTGGGTAATGAACAAATTTGCTATCGCAATGAATGAAAATTGCTCATACGAGCTCGCCAGCAAGTCCATACCACTTAGGCGGCGGGGGTACACGTAACTGCGCCCTGGCCTGGCGCACAATGTCTGCAACAACCCCTCCTCCATAAGAAAAGAGACGTGACCCACAAGGGAGATTAAAAGGAGCACTTTACTGTACACAGGTCTCGGGCGAATGCATTTCGGCACTCATTGCCTTCTTCAGCGCCCCTCTCCAGTTGCTCCTTATGCTGCGAATAGTCTGCCAGTCACGCTGTTGTTAACTATTGCCATGCTCCGCCCCCTCGATGTACTGCAATCCAATTGTGTAGTCCCGTGTAGTGGAACTACACTTCCCACAAAGCCGCAATGCTGTGCCTCGTGGGACATGTAAGTTGCTGTGGGGTGATATATATATATATATATATATATATATATATTTACCTACTGGCGATAGCCAGTAGGTATATATAGTTAGGATTGTTTTCGATAGGGAAATCGAAACATTCTATTGGGAATAACTTTGGCGCCGGTTGAGGAATCTTCCTGAAATTTTCCTTAACTTTGCCTCGCGGTGCTCCGCTCCTTCCCTGAAAGTTTGGGGGGGATTCGTCAAGCGGGCGCCGAGATAAAAGGGGGTCCCAAAACGTGTTTTCCCCATGTTAATTTCCATAGGCGGTTGGACTCACTTTTAGCCCGAACGGCTGAATGGTTTTCCACCAAACTTGGCAAAATTGTAGGGATTGGTAGCCCGATGTGCCTTTGCTATGTCTCAAGATATGTGCTCCAGTGGTTTTTACGAAAATTAACTTTGAAAAATATATATTGGGCTACATTGGGCTATACGCGAGCGTCCTACTACTGGGCGCTAATAAAGCTGAGACAACTAGATTTCAGCGAATTCAGAACTCAGCGGCCAGGGCAATAGTAGGCCTCCCCAGAAGGTGTTCTGCGAGAGCCACCATACACAGACTTCACTGGCTTCCTGTGGAAGCCCGCATTTAATTTAAGGCCCTTACCACTGCTTTCAAAATCCTTAAAACTGATGGCCCCGAACTCCTCCGCTCGCTTCTAACACCTTACACCCCCCAACGCAACCTTCGTTCTACGGGGCAACACCTAGTAGTGGTTCCCCGCACGAAGCTCTGCCGCATCGGGGGTCGCTCTTTCAGACTTCTGGGAGCAAAGCTTTGGAACTCCCTTCCCCTCCACATTCGCCGCCTCGACAACTTGTCCGCTTTTCGCAAAGCAATAAAAACTCACCTCTTCCCTCCTCTGTAAGCCTCCTCCTTTCCCTTTCCTCCAGAAGGTTGTGCTATGGTTCTTAGCGCCGGGACGCTCCGTTGCTGGGGCAGCTGTCGCGCTCAACAAACACATAACATAACATAACATATATGTTAGAGCCCAAATGTAGCCCAATGTAGCCCAATGTAGCCCAAAGATGGCCACCGGAGACAAAAAAAACCCAAATGTAGCTCAAATATCAGCCAGATGTAGCCCAACTATAGCCCGATGACAGAATGTCCCAGAGTGTTCTAAAGAACAACTAGAGCGCTGACAGTCTTACTTATGACAAAAGTATGGCACACCTGAAGTCATCTTGATTGGAATAAAGTGTTAACACTTAAAACATTTAATTTGCAAAGGAACAAAATGAGGGGGTTCATTTTGCAATAGAAATTATGATTAGTGCTGAAGAAAGAAAAATTAGGGCACATTTTGAGTGACTTCTCAAATCCTCTTATATTTCATTAAAAAAAATTCTGATATGCAGTCTCCCAAGATGGCCACCAGAGACAAAAGAGCCCAAAGGTAGCCCAAATATCAGCCAGATGTAGCCCAACTATAGCCCAATGACAGAATGTCCCAGAGTGTTCTAAAGAACAACTAGAACGCTAACAGTCTTACTTATGACAAAAGTATGGCACACCTGAAGTCATCTTGATTGGAATAAAGTGGTAACACTTAATACACTTAATTTGAAAAGGAACAAAATGAGGGGTTTCATTTTGCCATAGAAATTTTATATATATATATATATATATATATATTCACTGAAAAAACCATAGGTTACACACCAGTTATAGTTAGGAATTAGCATTTAAAAAACCTTTGAAATTCCCTGAAAAAACCATAGGTTTCACACCAGTTATAGTTAGCTGGAAATTTTACTCGCATAAAACCATTGAAATTCCCACGTTATAGTGGACTCACTATAACTTGCACGTCTGCAATGCACTGCTGATGACATCACATATTACATCACTCATGCATATATTTAAATATTTAAACATTACTCGCTAATATATGTATTCACTAAGATACACTTAATAAGCCAGTTAACCAATCATTTTTTTTTTTAAAACACTGAAAAAAACATAGGTTTCAGGCCTTATATAGTTAGGAATTAGCATTTAAAAAACCTTTGAAATTCACTGAAAAAACCATAGGTTTCTGGCCTTATATAGTTAGGAATCAGCATTTAAAAAACCTTTGAAATTCACTGAAAAAAACCATAGGTTTCAGGCCTTATATAGTTAGGAATTAGCATTTAAAAAAACCTTTGAAATTCACTGAAAAAACCATAGGTTTCAAGAGTTATATAGTTAGGAATTAGTTTTTAAAAAACCTTTGAAATTCACTCAAAAAACTATAAGTTTTAGTGGTGTTATAGTTAGCTGGACATTTTACTCATACAAAACCAATGAAATTGCTCCTATATAGTTAGTTGTACTAACTATATTTTGCGCACCCGCAATCCACTGCTGATGATGTCACATATTAGATCATTCATGACATGGTCAGTGACATCACTGATGACATCTCAAATGACATCACTGATGACATCACTGATGACATCATCCAGTGAATGTGGTTTGCTTCTTTATTTAAATATGCATTATATATATAGCAATGTTCACATCACATGACCAAGTGGATCAAGGCTTTAATGTCAAGCATTAAGCTGGTGGTTAGTTTATATGAATTTGCATTAGTCACTTTATATCCCTTGGGATATCTGCATTTAAGCAGCAAGAACTAAGCACCAGTCACTTTAAAAGCCCCTATTATGGGTATCTGCATTCATGCAGTCATGATATGTGTAAAGGCCATTTAAGAGATTCGTGCATGTTTTAGGGCAGGAAATGAATATATTTTATAAATGTCACAATGTACATTTTTATAAAATGTATGACGTAATACATTTTATGAAAACAAATTTGATTTGTTTTATATATTGTATTATTTTTCATGTTATGTTGTGATTAAGTAATTACAACAAGAAAAGTCGTCTGTTTTCCCATCCATAATCCAGCACCCATTTCTATGTTTATTTTCACTGTCATGTGATGCATGACAGGAGGTGTGGCCCTTAGGAAGGGTCAGGGAAAGAAAGCATATATGAATAACAGGCTGACTGTTCTAACGGTGTGTGAACAAGAGTACATGGTACTCGAAACGCGTCATTTGAAAGGTCTCAAATAAATCTAACATCCTGCCTGAATTCGTGGGGTCTGTTCTCTTCTTTCGCTACGCTGTTGGCGTGGAGGTTCGAGGATTTGCTTTGCAGTTTATTACGGAAGCCGGTTGTCTCCGTTAGCAGTACCCCCTTCTCATCAAGCGGCTTCACATTCACAGCCAAAACGGAGCAGCATTCCGAGGAGGAATATTTTGGCGAAGCCCCCTGCAGCTGTAAAGAAACACCAGATCAGCACCGGGCGGCGTGATTAGTGGGTCGGATAGATCGGCGATCAACGGAACACCGGTGCTCAATGGATACTTAATTCAGCAATCTGCAGGTGAGGAGGCAGCGTTTTACTTCAGGCGGCAATACAATACAGCGGCCAAGTGCCGGTTTAAACATTCAAAATCCTTTTAACTGTACACCGTAAATACAGCACAAAAAATGTCAGCGAATCTTGATGAAGAGAGGGAGGCGGCAGCGGCAATATTATATAGTAATCTGCCCCGGGGCGCATCAAACTAGCAAGCGCCCGCAAATGGTCGCCAACACAACCAATCAAGACGTAAAACAACTATTGAAAACTTTGGAGAAAAAATCCAAGTCCGAAGTCACGAAATGGTGGGAGCATAAGTCCCTGACTAAGTATGAAGAAGCAGGGAGGGTGCCGAGGGGCTTACGTATATTGCTTGCCCCCAGCTTTCTGGACCCTAATCCCGCCATGCTAAAAGAGTGGGGAGAGAGTAATCTCATCGCATCTATGAATTTGATTAGGATTCTACTCAAGTATGCAGTGCTTGACAGAATGACTCTGCTGGAAGAAATTATAAAAATAAATGAAGAATTGGATAAACATGAGAAGGCGGACATCAAAATATTGATTGAAAAAAGTCGCAAAGAAATTGGGGAAAGATTGAAAAAACACGAGGAGAAAATAAAATTACGGAAAATCAACAAATTTCAATGAGACCTCGAAGATTATGAAACGGGTCGTATCTACACTTTCTCACGAAAATTTGACCAAGCCAGAAAACAGCGTCAATCATCCAATCAAGCGAAAACTGTGCAACAATCCAGCACTAGTAATGAGCAAGGAGCTTCTAATGTTTCAGACCCGGAAACTGTTTCTTTATCAAGTTCATGCAGCACAACGGGATCAGTTAGCAGCCTCAATCGGGATAACGATACGCTTGCAGTTTTGAACCTAGGCGAGGAAATCGATTTTTTAGTCGAGGACCGTCTAAGGACACTTCAACCCAGAACACGCAACAATGGCGCAGGAAGCGGCGCAATATCAGGCGCAAAGCAAGGAGGCAACGCGCCAAATCAGCCGCAAAGCAAAAAGAAGCCTTGGTACAAAAAGGGAGAAACAACAACAAAAAACATTAGATATGGCGAGCACCATCACCAATTTATCGAACCTTACTTTGACAACGGCAGAACAACATCTGTTGTCTCTGGGTTTAAATTACTGCCCGGAAATTTCCTTCAACTACACGGGGACGAGAGCTGAGGTATTTCTTTTTATCAGGAAACTAAAGCTTAAAAAATTCTTCGCCATCAAATCGAATGTTCAAGCAACCAATCGTAATGAACATAACAACATGCCCGGCGAGTCTTCACTGGCAGCAGCAAGCTATGCGAGAACTCTTTTAACCTTATGTGACTTGGGATCAGGATCTTTTTCCAACACAAATGAAGACAACAGTATATCCAATACCCAAGATCAGCTTCGTGCCATTGACGTCACACAAAGGGGAGCAAGGGAAAGTCCCTTCAAAGCAAAAAGCAAGTTTGTCCCAGTCATGCCAAAAGACGCAGTGGATATATTCCATGAGTGTGTGGTGGAAGATTTAAAGACATTGAACAAACGAATACAAAGACACAAACACGTCAAGGAGAAAAAAAAAATTCAATTATTCCAGTACAACAAACTGATGGAGAAACTCAGCAAAAACCAGGATATAGTGATCAACTCCTCGGATAAAGGAGGGAACATTGTCCTTTGGCAAAGAAAAGTATATATGACTGAGGCATCAAGACAATTGAATGACAAAAATTGTTATGTTACAAGTAGTGCCCTGGAGTACAAACGAGCCCGGGATACTTTAAAACATATGTTATTGTCATATAAATGGGAACATCTAATATCATCTGAGGAATATATATTTCTACATGTGGAAAACCCGGTGATGCCCCACTTATACCTAATTCCAAAGGTACACAAAATGCGCCACCCCACTCCAGGCAGATCAATCATCTCTGCAATCAAAAGTATGGGTGAGAATGTTTCTCATTACATTGATTACTTTTTGCAGAGTCATGTCCAGAGTCTTGCCAGTTACATCAAAGACACCGGCGATTTTTTGTCCAGGCTCAGCACAATACAATGGCAAACAAACTGGTGTATGATTACATTAGATATTGAATCCTTATATACATGTATTGAACATTGTAAAGGCATTGAGGTTATCAAACATTATTTAGGACAAAAATCGTGCGAGTACTATGGACACAATCAAATGTTATGTGATCTAGTAAATTGGTGTCTCAACAACAATTTTTTCATGTATGGCAAAGACATTTGGAAACAGATCAGAGGTGTTGCGATGGGATCCTGCTTCTCCCCCAGCTACGCGTGTTTACACGTGGGCTGGTGGGAGGAGCGGGATCTTGTAGCAACACCAGGTTACAACAATGTTATATACTGGATGAGATTTATTGACGATGTCTTTTGTATATGGCAAGGTGACATTTCAAGTGCAGAACAATTTGTCGAAGCTCTTAATACCAACACCAGTAATCTATTTTTTACTTCCAACATAAGTAGACAATCGGCCCAATTTTTAGACGTCCAAATTGACATCACTGGGGGTAACATCATGACTTCTCTATATCGCAAACCCACTGCTGGCAATAGCATACTGCATGCCTGCAGTGGACATCCCCGACACGTGATTGAAAGTATACCGTTGGGAGAGCTGTTGAGATTGAAACGAATCTGCAATAGCGATGAGAAATTTGATGAGGGCGCGACAGCCATGATGGAACGTTTGAGGGCCAGGGGCTACAGTGAGACTACCCTTTCCAAGGCACTAACAAAAACTCAGGAAAGGTCTAGAACATCTCTCTTGTCACCAAAGTCTCCAGTGGCGGCACCTCCTGACCAATCACCCAGGCTAATTATTACCTATAGCCGCCAACAAAGGCAAATCAAATCCATCATCAACAGGCATTGGCCCATTTTAAAAACACATGGTGTGTTAAACTCAAGAGTCTCAGACAGAACCATTGTCACCTTTAAAAAAGCCTACAGCATGCACAGCAAGTTAGTTAAACCAAGCCCAGAGCTAGTCAGTGGCAGTGACTGGCTCACCAGGAAGGGCTTCTTCAAATGTAGTTCAAGCCGTGCATGTAAATTTGGACAAACTACCACCCATTATGACAATCCGTTCTCTGGTACCAAGACTGCAATAAAGGGCAATTTCAACTGCCGCACGGAGTTTGCTGTATATGTCCTGACCTGCGCCTGCGGCTTGAGCTATGTAGGTAGCACCAGGTCGCAGGTGCACGTGAGGATACTGCAGCATCTCCGTGCAATAGTAAATCATGACTCAGCCTACCCCGTGGCACGGCACTTTGACTCGGTGCACGCCAGGGATCTGGCGTGTTTGAGTTATTTTGACATTGATGCAGTGCCCCCTTTAAGACGGGGTGGCGACAGGGACAAATTACTCAGAAGGTTGGAGACCCAGTACATCGTAGCATTGGACACTAAACAACCATATGGTCTCAATGCCACAGAGGACTTACACAATTTTCTATAAATGTCTCCCTCAGTAACGTCTTTGTAGGTGGAGTTTTTCTATGTATTGGATTTTATAAGTCTTGACTACTTTATTATGGGGTCTTGGATTCACGCTGTAATCCGATTCCAACATCAATAGCCCACTGAGCAAACAATTCTATACACACGGCAGTAGTATACTACTTTGAATACATTTGGTAATATTTTGATAAGACGTGTGTTTATGGAATTGGCAATATCTCTCTTTTAAAACTATACACAATGCGAAAAACTAAACATTTATTATCAGCTTTATTTAATTTTTTCATAAAAGAATCAATTTTTTTAATTTTTCTCACTCACATTTAACACATGTACATACGAACACAAATCAATGTGGTGGTTATTTTACATTATATATATATATATGTTTTTGTATATAATTGTACATAGGTCTTGATATTTATGATATATGTAAATTCATGAAATTTGAATTTTTAATAAATATTTTAGACATAGCTCGTGGGTTTCACAAAGTGAGTTGTCACACAAATGTTCACATCACATGACCAAGTGGATCAAGGCTTTTAATGTCAAGCATTAAGCTGGTGGTTAGTTTATATGAATTTGCATTAGTCACTTTATATCCCTCGGGATATCTGCATTTAAGCAGCAAGAACTAAGCACCAGTCACTTTAATAGCCCCTATTATGGGTATCTGCATTCATGCAGTCATGATATGTGTAAAGGCCATTCAAGAGACTCGTGCATGTTTTAGGGCAGGAAATGAATATATTTTATAAATGTCACAATGTACATTTTTATCAAATTTATGACGCAATACATTTTATGAAAACAAATTTGATTTGTTTTATATATTGTAATGTTTTTCATGTTATGTTGTGATTAAGTAATTACAACAAGAAACGTCGTCTGTTTTCCCATCCATAATCCAGCACCCATTTCCATGTTTATTTTCACTGTCATGTGATGCACGACAGGAGGTGTGGCCCTTAGGAAGGGTCAGGGAAAGAAAGCATATATAAATAACAGTCTGACTGTTCTGACGGTGTGTGAACAAGAGTACATGGTACTCGAAACGCGTCATTTGAAAGGTCTCAAATAAATCTAACACCCTGCCTGAATTTGTGGGGTCTGTTCTCTTCTTTCGCTACGCTGTTGGCGTGGAGGTTCGAGGATTTGCTTTGTATATATATATATATATATATATATATATATATATATATAGCAATGAAGCACTTGAGCTTTTAGAAGGGCACACCGCGATGTTCCGCCATCCGGCTTTCTGACCCCTGTGCAGTTCCTCAGCCTTTCTCCATGCAGTTACCAGATCCGACGCGTTTCGGGGCCACTACTCCCCTTAATCATGGATATTCCGTCACATAGAGGTATCACAACGCTCACCTTTGTAAAACAATCTTTTAATGAATTACGTCACCATAGTGGGTGTGGTTCAGGTTCTCGCCGCGTATTGCTGCTGGACGATGTAGTCCTTTAAGGTGAGTGACAATTATCCCTTGAGTAGGTTTCAGCCTTTATGCACAGTTCAATTATTAAGTATGGCACCTTTAGTACGGAGGGAGAGTGGGTCCGACGAACTGTTCATTCCACATTTGAACATCGTGCTGTAAGGCAGAAGAAGGTAACTCCACCACAACCTGCTCGCATGCTGTGCATTCTTGCATGCAGCATTGGTGCTCCTTCCCACGGTAAATGCCCGCCGTGTAGAAATGTAAATAGCAATAAAGCAGTGAATTCCTAAGGTATTTAAATGTTAATTTCATATTTTAATGTTTCTAAAACCTATATTTTTTCTATTTTTTTAAATATTTTGGAACTCTATTATACTTCTTCTTTTTTTTACTTTAAAAATGATGTAATGTTTTATATCTTTCCAATAAAATATGTATTTTTTTTGGGGAGGGGAGAAAGCGGCGCTCCCATACCGGTAGCATACCAAGCTCCATCACCCCACGAATCCTATCCGCCATATTGCTAAACTCGTAAATGAGGCGCATTTCGAATCTGATGGCTTCGTGGTTTAGCGTACCGCGTAACATCAAATACGCATGAAGTCACCCCAGGTGCTACTTTGGTGTCCAACGGGTATGCAGGACCAAGCCACGCGTTACGTAATGTACGTATGGGGTCGCATCCGCTGCGCTTTGCATATGCGACGAGTACACGCTGCCAGACCTTGTGTTACGTCACCGATGTATAGTATCGCGCTGGGTACGCCATTCCCTTTTTTTTGTCTCAAAAGTATATCTAAATAACTATAAAGAGTATATGAGAGCAAGCGATAATCTAAAATATTTAAAAAATTTATATATTTCTAACTGTAATAAACTTATATTATGATAAATATATTTTGTCAAAATCGCGTCCGCTGCGACCTCCTTGTGCGCTCGGTGCCCAATTGCCATGTGACCTTAAAAAAAGCATTTGATTGGTTCATAACATTTAAAGTATGGGCGAATTCGCGCGAAATGGCAAAAAAATCAGCGAGTTCGCAAGTGTTCCCGCAAACTCGCGGATTTTTTTGCCATTTGCACAAATATGTGACCACGTGTGCCTGTAACTTTGCCAGCGCGCCAAAAGGCGTCGAGGTCCCTTGAGTGAGCTGGCCATTATAGTGGGGACGGGCGGGAAGACGTTTCATACTGCTAGTGTGTGGTGGACAGGGCCAAACGGGCGGGTCTCCTATGCGAGTTCACATGCATCTTGTTTATAAAGGGTCAGAGACCGAGCAGAGCAGTAGATGAAGAGAAAGCAGCCTCCTGGTCAAAGGAGCTACACGAGGATGGCGCTCGGGAAACTCATGGATGCAAAAATACGTTTGGCACAGGACCCCAGAATCCTTCAGATGTCCAAGATAGCTCTGCTGCGCGTTTTGGTACAAAGCCATTCTGATCCTGCTCAGTGAGTTCAGGCGCATGCAGCTGCTGCCGCTGGACAATGTCCCATCTCATACTAAACTGCCCCGTACAGGCATATGCTGGCGCTGGGCAGTAGGGTGCAGTGGCATGCGGGTGCTGCACGCCTGGTACATGCGCATACCAGTTCCAGGGGGACACGTGTTTATTGGTGCTGTGTAGCAAGTTATGACTTTACATTTTGACTGCACCAGACGGTGGTACCCCCTACACGGATCAGGAGCATCCAGGCACCAGACTTCATGGTGCAAGAGCATAATGGTGCTGTGCGGTAAGGGTATATATGTACTGGGGCAGGGGGGCACTTAGCACAATGTGTGCTCACACCCAGAGGGCTCCCAGGCAATTGAGCACAAATGATTTTCACACTGAGAGGGCTCTGGGGCAGTTCAGCAGCGCGGGGGCTCACACCCACTGGGCCCTGGGGCAGTTCAGTAGCGCGGGGGCTCACAACCCCTGGGCAGCTCAGCAGCGCGGGGGCTCACACCCACAGGGCTCCCGGGCAGTTTAGCAGCACCACCCTCTGGTTCATCACTGCCACCCTCTGGTTCACCACTGCCACCCTCTGGTTCACCACTGGCACCCTCTGGTTCATCACTGCCACCCTCTGGTTTATCACAGCACCCTCTGGTTCACCACCGCCACCCTCTGGTTCCACCACTGCCACCATCTGGTTCCACCACTGCCACCCTCTGGTTCATCACTGCCACCCTATGGTTCATCACTGCCACCCTCTGGTTCATCACAGCACCCTCTGGTTCATCACAGCACCCTCTGGTTCACCACTGCCCCCCTCTGATTCACCACTGTCACCCACTGGTTCACCACTGCCACCCTCTGGTTCATCACTGCCACCCTCTGGTTCACCCATGCCACCCTATGGTTCATCACTGCCACCCTCTGGTTCACCACTGCCACCCTCTGATTCACCATTGTCACCCTCTGGTTCAACACTGCCACCCTCTGGTTCATCACAGCACCCTCTGGTTCATCACAGCACCCTCTGGTTCACCACTGCCACCCTCTGGTTCACCACTGTCACCCACTGGTTCACCACTGCCACCCTCTGGTTCATCACTTTGTAACCATTTTGTATATGGTTACAAGGAAATTAGCTTCAACTTGGGCACCTGCTGTAACCCTGTAAGTGCTTCATGTACTTCAGTTTTGCAAAATCCGTTCCGCTCGCGATTTCGTGGATTTTTCTGCAATTTCGCGAGATTCGTGGATCGCGAAATTGCAGAAAATCCGCAAATTCCGCAAGCGGAACGAATTTTCTGCCCATACTTTAACATTTCCCATTGTAACAGTTGGACGACCCCACCCATTTTACTCATTCTCTCTACAGCATTTGATGAGAGACACTTACTGCTTAGAAAGCTTTTTTGAAAAGTGTCTTCCTGTATACACATATCTTATACTTCACACAACATGCAACGATCATCTTGATCAATATTCATGCTCTGTACATTAGCCTTCCATGTGTGATTGCCATGCATCTCAAACGTTCCTTCAAAAGACAAATATGTGTTACACGATGCCCCTGGTGTGTGTGTGTGCACATTATTGTGCTGCCTTTTCGGCCTGGGTATTGGCGGCTGTAAGGAGTATCATCAGCCACGGGCAGAGTGCACATCCTACATCACATGTAACAAACAGTAAACAGTAATGTATAGATTTGTATTGCTGTACGCTCTGTTGTCAGGCTTTACCATTATAGTAGTGTGTCATATGTGAGACTTTCAGATCCACGTTTGACATACATTGCTTGACTGTAATGAGCGTTATCACTGTGTATGACGTAGCCTCACTGCTGATTCTCCCTCCATCCAAACACATTCACATTTGTACACTTCACGATAGCAACACTTTCAATAATACCGCACACCATTGACATGCGTGCCTGTGCATATACACAACCTTGACAACGACATGCAATGTTCACCATTCAGTCTTTTTAAACACCATCTCATTAACGATAGTTTTCGCCCTACCGACACATGCTACACTAATCTAAATTGCACACTCTGAGAGGTCAAAAATACAAAAGAAACACACATAAGTACACTTCCTGGCCAGACAGGAACTGAACAACGCCCAGGTCCCCGGAATAATTATTCACATCCCTACGCTGGCCTGGCGTACTCAAGCCCAGCCCACTTTGCATGCGTATAAATAGGATAACGACGACGTCACACGACCCTCTTCTTCCACACTACCTCAAGTGATGTGCGCATATCACAATGCACAATAAAAAAAGAAATGGATCCATGAGGTGTACACCATTCTGGCAATCAACACAGGCTCTAAATTGTGAGCCCTACTGCCCGTCGTCTACGAAAGGGATCCATGAGGTTTACACTCTCCTGCAATCCACACTTCATTTAAATTGTGAGCACTGCTGCCTGTAGTGTTTGCTCACACAACAATGACAGCAGGTAAGTAGAGCGGTCTGGGTGCACACGGCCTCCAATTGAGCACGGTGTGGCGGGAGGGGTTGGGTGCTTCAGCCTGGCTGCGCAGGTGTGTACAAACGATATTGTCGTGCGTAATGATGTGATCTCTGACCTCATTCAGTCTCATCTCTGTTTCATTTTAAAGACCTGCTGGACCGCACTGTAGGCCTGTAGGCCTGAGCCAGCAGGCAGCGCTGCCCTACAGACACCTCTTGAGCACGGTGCTGCAGGAGGGGTGGGATGCATGAGCCAGAGTGCGCATGTGCGAATAAGCAATATTGCCATGTGTAATGATGTGATCTCTGACCTCATTCAGTCTCATCTCTGTCTCGTTTTAAAGACCTGCTGTACCATACTGTAGGCCTGAGCCTATGTGCAGTGCTGCCCTACAGACACCTGTTGAGCGCGATGCTGCGGGAGGGATGGGGTGCATCACCCTGATTGCGCACGTGCAAAAAAGCGATGTTGCCGTGCGTAATGATGTCATCTCTGACCTCATTCAGTCACATCAGGCTAATTTTAAGGACCTGCTGGACCGTACTGTAGGCCTGAGCCAGTGGGCAGCACTGCCCTACAGACACGTTGTGTTGGCTTTTAGGACACTGTAGTGAGCTTGTTACTAATTGTACATGCACACAGGCTCCCGCCACTGCATTATACGCGCACAATAAGCTTCTAGCATGCGCTCTGTTCCTTTCTATAAAAACCTTCGCATAACGTATCATTATTTAACCTTGTGAATTCTCGAGCACTCCATCTCCTCTTTGAACCACGATTATCACTAACAGTTGGTATATCGTACTTCAAAAACGAAGGATGCACTCAACTCTTATTTTCTATCGAGCTTAAAATAAACCTTCTAAAGCGGCGATAATGTTATTGCCGTTCCTTGATAATATGGCCCATAATCTCTGGCCTCATGTGTTTCATTTTAAGGACTTGCTGAACCACACTCTTTCTCGTGGACCCCTGCGTCCTAGGCAAACGGGTGACGGGAGGGTAAACACTAAGGGCTGGGTGCAGTAGGCCGGCGCGCTGTCTCGTCCTCCCTCTCTTCTTTTGACTGTCACTCCTCTTCTCCCTTCCACCCACTCCCCCTCCCTTCCATTCTCACTGTGGTCCTTTCATTCGGACTACCTTTCTTTACCTCTTCCACATAGCTCACATACTTATGTTACATTTTTGCCTTGCAGGTTTCCTACGCTGCTACCACTGGAGTCCAACCCACGTTTTTTTTTAATTATACTGTTTCTTCTATTTAAGTTACATTTCTATTTATTTGTTTAAATACATGTTCATTTTTTTTCAAATAAATAACTGAGTGTATAGGTCTTCTTTTTCTGACACTTATCTATTATTTATTGTGAAAATCATCTGTTTATAAGAGATTTTAAGGATAAAGTTATCTAATATTAGAGTGCACCTACCAAACATAATCTAACTGACTATTAGACAAATGAAGCCTGGGTAATTGTACAACTGCAAGAGTTCTATGAGTGTATCACTTTATGAAACCATAAGTACTGCCCGTCTGTTAAGCTTACGCTGTCTTCTGCAGATTTTAGCCCACCGCACAGCGTTTGGCGAATGAACCCTCGTATGCTTTTAGATGCTGTCTTCCAGGAAAAGTTGCGAGAAGAGATCCTAGATTTCTTTGTGCGTAATAAGGATTCGGTGCAGAGTGTGGAAACCATATGGGAGGCCTTTAAAGTGACGCTTAGAGGGTTTTGTATTGCTAAAGGCTTTGGGGTCCTGCGGGACATATTAAAAACATTACGTTCCTTAGAGCGCGACTTACAGACGCTTGAACATGCCCTGCAGCACACGCCCTCCGCAGACACACGAGAACGAATCCGGGCTAAACTTACAGAATACACTGAGGAGGCACGTAGAGAAATCAATTTTCGGGGGAAACATTGGCGTGCTCGTAGATATGGTGAGGGAGAGCGCCCTGGGAAAACTCTGGCAGACGTGATCCGCACACCGAGGTACTCTAGTTATATAGTAGAATTAGAAAGGGCGCACGGTACACGCTGTTGTGATACGTCCGGCATACTGGACGAATTTACGCGGCATTATGAAACACTGTCTGCTACCTCAGGCGCTCCATGTGTAAATTTGGATGACTTCTTGGGAGACGTGGCTCTTGGCTGGCTCAGTGACAGACATCGTGAATTTCTGTGTGCACCATTCGAATTAAATTAAGTCCGGGAAGCCATAATGGAGATGCAGTCTGGTAAGGCCACGGGCATGGATGGTATTCCTGTAGAATTTTACAAGACCTACATTGATATCATGGCCCTGGTTCTTCGTGAGGTAAATGAGGACTCCTTAGAGGATGGAGCGCTCCCCCCATCAATGTGTGAAGCCTTGATTATATCCTTGTTGAAACCGGATAAACCGGCTCATCACTGTGGGTCGTACAGGCAGCTCTCCTTGATAAATTGTGATGCCAAAATCTTGGCGAAACTTATAGCCAAGAGGCTGAGCCTACTGCTGGAGCACCCTATTCTTCCAGATCAGTCTGGATTTGTTCCAGGGAGAGCCACCTCGCACAACTTGAGAACCCTTTTTACCTTACTGAACAATGTAGCACCTGAATTGCCTTTTGCAGCAGTATTTTTAGATGCAACCAAGGCATTTGATTCTCTTGAATGGCACTACATATTTGCAGTGATGACCAGGATGGGCTTTCCGCAGCTTTTTTTATCATGGATACGGCTTCTGTATCACAAGCCGGGTGCTAAAGTACTCGTTAACGGTCACATATCCCTATATTTTTCCATCACTAGAGGTACGCGCCAGGGGTGCCCTCTGGCTCCCCTGCTTTTTGCCCTAGCCACAGAACCGCTTGCAGCGAGACTGCGGCAGCACCACAATGCTATGGCACTACAATGTAACATGAGACAAATATTGATCTCGATGTATGCTGACGACATCACTTTATATGTAAAAAACCCGCAACACAATTTGAATACACTCTTGCGAGAGTTCATTGTCTTTGGGTATTTGTCAGGAGTTAAGATTAATTGGGGGTAGTCCTGCATCTTCCCTTTAACTGACTCCGCGGTCCGGTTTCCTCTGGACTACCTGTTGGAGTGGTGTGATGATGACCTCCGCTACCTAGGGATCCGTATTAGCAGAAATAAAGATGAGCTTATGCGGCTCAATTATGGAGTAGCCATCACCCGTATTACTGATAAGGTTGATTGCTGGGTGAGGCTCCCGCTGTCTATGGCAGGGAGGGCATCCCTGACCAAAATGGTAATCCTTCCCCAATTACTGTACCTATTCTTGAATATTCTTTATTTTCCGGGAAGGCCATTCTTTAAGCTGCTCAGGTCTGAAATGATTCGGCTGGTATGGGGGGGAAAGCAAGCCAGATTACAATGGGCTATTTTGACTAGGCCTTATTCGGTAGGTGGATTTGATATACCAGATTTCGAGCAATATTACGTTAGTGCTCAGGCGCACTATATGTATTTTTGGGTCCATCAACCTCCTTACATGCCACAACCTGCTGCGGAGCATTGGTTGGCACACCCTGTACCGATAGATGGCGCCATATATACACCTGTGCCTGCTCAAGAACGCACACAGAATACTGTAAATGCCACGATTACGGCATGGCAGCAGATTGCGCGTCGCTTTGCATCTCCTACACCTTACTCGCCACTTCTACCGTTGGTGTATCATCCAGATATACCCCTCTTAAAGCGCCGGGACACTCTTTTTGAGTAGCCGTGCGCTATACAAGAGCGCTATAACATAACATAACATAACATTACAAGATGCGCTCTGTCATAAACTACGGGACCGCTTGTCCCTTAGAACTTGGGGAGATCTGTACGACGCTGGAAAGTTCCGTGAGTTGGATGCTTTATTTCGAGGGCACAGTACACTCCAATGGATCTGTTCCTATACCTTCGCCTTCGGCAAAGTGTCAGATCCCTGCATGGAAACTTTCCGGACGAAGCTCCGACTCTTCTTCCATTGAAGTCGCTCCTTATACAACCCACACCTAGGAGACTAGTATCTTTGCTTTACCGCACGATGCGCGCTCAGCACACTGACGAGATCACACCATCTCATTCCAAATGGGAAGAGGAATTAAGGCAGCCCATAGTTGAAGAGCAATGGGAATACTGCTGCTCGCAAACTGAACGAATTTCGTCCAGCAGCAGACTGAGAATAACTCACTACAAATATCTTCATAGACTATACCATCAGCATGCATAAGCGTAAACTTAGAGATAATGACAGATGTGATAGATGCAAAACACCTCACGCTGATTTTTTGCATTTGGCCTGGAACTGTCCGGTGATACATGAGTATTGGGGTCATGTTTTTGCAGCATTGCATCGGATGATTGGTGTAGACATAGAGGCCTCTCCATTGGTGGCGCTGTTGAGCTACGTGAAACATGTCCCATTGACTTGTCATCGATATACGGCACTACCATTGTTGATGGCGAAAAGGGGAATAGCTTGCAGGTGGGGCAGGGGGAGAGTCCCCAAGTTTAAAGAATGGCTCAATGATATGGTATTCTGCCAGGAACAATCTGCGCTATATGCTGAACTTTTACCAATCACTTCTCAACCTAGAGATATATGGGCACCATTGGTAACCTACTTGCAGGACATGGCTCAGGGAGAAGAGCAATAGGGCTTTGACTGGAAACTCTCCCCCCTGCTCGCTGTATATTCCTCTATACATGAGTGTCAGTTTGAGATGATGCACTGCTGTTGGAATTGTGGTATGACTTGCCCGGGACACCTGGATTACATCTTTGCATGCACTATATTCGTGGCGTGTGACCTGTTTGTGGCCAGGGGAAATCAATGCTGTGCATTGTTCTTTTAATATCCAATGCCAGTTGATATTGTTGTAATCTTTGCTCAATGCGAATGACGACATATTTCTGTTCCCAATTGATACGCGGCCGGCCCGATGTGGTTGTAGGCGACTTGCTGTGTTACTACCTTGTGATTACACTGTTTTTCCTAATTTGATGATTATACCTGAGCAACGATAGTGCTGCCGGCCACAAATTGGATGTAGGCACGATGCTGTGTATTTCAATGTCCTACTAATAAATGTTTTTGAAAAATCACAAAAAAAAAGTACTGCCCGTGTGATTACCGAACAAATAAGGCACTGCCTAGGACCACTGAGGCTTCAGGGACTGCCGAGGCCCACCCTGCATATTTAAATAAAGCCCCGGAGTGTGGCGGTCTCCGGACATCAGTTGGCCTCGAAGCCCCCGAACAATTAGTAAACAATACCCGGGAAGGTGGCGCTCCCCTAGGCTGCAAAACATCTCTGTACCCTTCCGTGCCTAATTTACATCTGACATTAAGATTCCCAGTCCTACAGAGACCCCGCAATATAATAATTGGATTGGCCACGGAACATTACCCACCAGGGGCCTCATTTAAAAGATGGGGTGAGACCCTGCTTTTTTTTTTTTCTTCTTTTTTCTCTATTTTTACCACCTGCATCTCCTCTATTAAAGCGATACGAGGTTTTCCTCCTCTCGCTTCAAGTAGTCAAACAAGTATTTGCTATCACTGGGTGGAAACCATGCACCACCCTCCAATAGCAAACACAAATGTCCCGCGAATGCACATGCCAGATCATTGCATGAGCTGCGCCTGAGAGGTCCCCCTCCCTCGGATCATGATGCATTTGTTAGTATAAATGCATACTAACACTACTTACACATGTGTAGTACAGCAACCAGAATGTAGTGAAGAAGCAGAGGAAGCGCAAAATATAAATCCTACAAGAAGTCAGATGACACTTCAATGAGCCGACGACCCGGCATGAGTAGAAACAGCTACAAGAAGAAAATGGGTCTTCAGCACAATGCAAGCAATTTTGAAATATTGCTGAGTGGTACTTTCTTTTTACCTTCTCCTGCTCGTTGCCAAATTTATGTAGTGAAGAGGCAGACAGCAGTGGATCCAATAAGTATATTTATTACAAGAAAACAAGACACCTGAAACAACCACCAACAGGAGCAGACTGCAAGGCAACCGTCTAATCCAGCACCGTGTACAAACTCCGCAAGGTTCCCCTCATGACAGCCCTACATTCTAACATTTCATACTTAGATTCTAGTAGAATTACATACTAACATTCTACTATGACTTACATTGGAATACTACACAGAGCACATGACTTTACAGCAATTAGCTCATGGTTTCATCCACGAGTCTTGAGACCGGTAGGGGTAAATATTTCGCTTCCCACTCCCTATATTGTATAAACGTAAACTAACACTTCTTCCACAGGTATGGTACAGCGACCAGAGCACATCACTTTACAGCAATGAGCTCACAATTTAGACCGTTTAATCCCCGAGTCTTCACACCAGTAGGGGGGGTAATTCACTTCCCACTCCCTATATATTATAAACGAATACTAACACTACTTACACACTTATACTACAGCGGCTAGTATCCTACAGTGCCCAGAGCCCATCACTTTACAGCAATCAGCTCTGTTTCATCCCCAAGTCTTCACACCGATAAACGTAACTACTCCGCTTCCTGCTTCCGGTATACTATCAACATACAGTAGCAGTCAGTGGTTCGCTTCCCACTCGCTATATGGTATAAACGCCTACTAACACTACTTGCACACATATGCTACAAACACCAGACCACATCACTTTACAGCAGTGACCTCACAGTTTAGACTCTCAGTTTCATACCCGAGTGTAGCACCATATAATATCAGCACCATGCCACTCTGAGCAAAACCGCATTTCAGACCGGTAATAGTGATAACTACCTACTGGCGACCGCCAGTAGGTAATAAAGAACAAATTGCAATAGTTCCTTGATTCTTTTAGCTTTCAAAACTTCTCTCTATTAAAGTCTTTCTACTTTTCCATGTAAACAGTTTTTTAATATTCAAGTACACATCGAAGGCAGAAATGCAACGTAAGGGAGAGGTGTGGCGCCGTGGCCAGGGTGACTGATGCTGGAATCTGGGGATCATGGTTTGATCCCCGGCGCCGGCAGCAGAGTAGCCCAGCACCGTGTGACTCTGGGCAATAGCTTGCTTAATCTTCCTGACTGCCCCCAGCGCCTGGAGACCCTTACGGGTGATTGTTCGCGCTTTACAAATGTGGATTATTATTATTCTATCAACACACTTTCTAGAACATTCTACAACATGTGGAGGTTAAAAGTTACTCAATTTCTTTAAACATAACGATATTTTTTTCAACATTTTCTCGAACATTTAACGGCATGTGCAGGTTAAAAGTTCACGATTGTTTTAAGTTCGAACAGTGCCTTCCGAATGCAAGTAGCTGGTGTGTTTGAGTTGAGCACATTTTATCCTATAATATGTACTCCACGTGCAAACTGCTTTTTCTTAACCAATCACAAAAATACTTTTCCACAAAACGAATGTGCACCCTACTTTAAAAAAAAATGTTTTTCATCTCCCAATCAGGTACCATTGTGTATGGAAAAAGAAACTAGTTTCCCATCTTTAAACATATCTCTTATTCTACGAAGGAACTGCATGAGCTACACACATCTTTCCATACCTTCCAGCCATACCTTCAAAATGCTAGTGTGGATCGTAGGACATAGCTATATTTTCTGGTGCAAGAGGTATGCAGAACAGAGACATATTGACTTAGACCTAGGTTTACATAATGTGGACATTAAATGGTTTGGACAGAGAGGATTGAAGCGGCACCAATTGTTGCCTTTGGTTAAAACCTGTTTGCATCTCCAACACCCTGACCTCATGATTGTGCACTGTGGTGGAAACGACCTAGGCACATTGACTGGGGTAGCTTTGGAAATGCTTATGAAGGACACCTTTGGACAATGATGTTACTTTTGCCTCAAACTGTCTTTGTATATTCCAATATATGCCAAAGACAGAAGTGGAAATGGTCTAAACAATGTTGTCCTCAGATTGAAAAATCTCGGAAAAAGTCAACAAAGCTCTATCTGCATACCTCAGAGACCACAAAATGGGCTCCATCTACAACAACAACATACGTTTTGATATGGTGGATATATACAGAAGTGATGGAGTACACTTCACAGATCAGGGAAACTGAGTTTTCCTCAATAAATTGAAGCTGTGCATCCACACTTATATGTAGCTCCAACTAATGAACACAAGGGCTCTTTTTAGAGCCAACCTATAACGTACAACTTAGGCCCGCTATTTTAGGGCCATTTAACGGCAACTCCCGGACCCTTGCCAATATGTATTCTCCACACAGCTGTGGCACAGCAGCCAGACCATCTTACTTTGCAGCACAGACCTCTTGCTTTGATCCCCAGCTCAACTCACCCACAGGGGTGAGTAGTTTGCGCTTTACAAATACTGTATTGATTTACCTTCGCACTCCATATACAACACCACCTAAGCACCATACACAAGCTACAATGTTGGAAACAAAAGTTCATCCAAGTAGCTTTAACTACATGCTGACACTACTTGCACAGATGTGGCACAGCGGCCAGCGCACATGACTTCACAGCATATGACTCACAGTTTGGGCTCACGCTTTAATCCTCGACTCTAGCAGCAGATCAGCTTAGCAGCACGAGACTCTAGACAATACCTCACATATATTCCTCACCCCAGGACTTTCAGATAGTACGGGTCAGTAATTCGTCCTAGTAGTTATAAACACATGTTGACACTACTTCCACAACTGTAGTGCAGCGGCCACGGCACATGACTTCACAGCATAAGACACACAATTTGGGCTCACACTTTAATCCTCGATCCTGTACCAGCTCACCTTTCCTGCATCAGACTCTACGCAATGCCTCACTTAATTTCCGTAGCCCACCACTTACACACCGTTAGGGGTGCATACTTCGCTTTGCACCCCCTCTATAGCACACCCTAAACACCCCACAGATGTTACAGTGCTCCTACCCTCCTATTTCCCACTTTTTTCCCCTTAGTCGCTTCAACCGAATCACAAAATGCGGGCCAACACTTCCTAGTTGCAACCGCTCGCACTGCTCTCAGCCAATCAGCAGCAAGCTCGTGCTGGTAACGCCTCAGCCAATCAGATGGTAGAATTCCCAAATATCGATATCTGTAAATTTCGATATTTCTCAAAAACTATTGAACAAATTTACACCAAATGAACAAAAGCGTGCTTTCTAGACCAAGACGCTTCTCCCTGCCAAATTTGGGCGAATTCCGTTCACCCGTTCGACCTGTAGCTTTGTCTAAAGTTTCTTATGGAAATTTCACGAAGATTCGTCAACCGGCGCCAAAGTTATTGGGAATAGTATGGTGCCATTTTCCTATGGTAACTAGGTCCTAACTATAACTACCTACTGGCGACCGCCAGTAGGTAATATATAAATAAATAATATAGATATTTGTGTGTTCATAATGCCTGTTCTTTAGGACTATTTTTTTCATTTTCTGCTTTGGGTCTCATTCTGGGATGATTTGCCTTACCTGCCGCCGCTGACCCTTTGATAACTGCTTACTATGCTGATTAAAGCAGGTGAATCAATAACAGATACACTACTGGAGAAAAAAACAAGTTACTTACCTGTACACTGGTTCCCCAGTATTAATATCTTTTATATATTCGCATGTGGCCCTCACTCATCCCCTTTCAGGTTCCCCTTCCTTACCTCTGTTGGTCCTCTAATTGTACTAGTGCTCAAAATCTGAGGTATGGTGGCCCTGCAGGGGATGGAGACTCTTTGGTCTATGCTCTGATTGGTTGGAGTTTTGATGTTTCAAAACTATGGTAATAGGTTGGTAAAGGCTATTGATTTCTTTTGGCAATTGAATGTTACATTTTAATACTGCTATTTTACTGCTACTATGCGACTCTCCCACCACGAGGATGGGGAAGATTCAAGCATGTGAATCTATAAAATATATCAATACTAAAAAATATTTTATTTATCTTCAAAGGAATGCATCTAAATAAATACAAAAATGTTGGCAGAATATTCATTTTAATGAGGTTAATTCGTCCAATAAGATTCAAGGGCACCTTGTGCCATTTTTTAAGGAGAGTCTGAGTGTCTTTAAGTAAAGCGTCGTAATTCAATGCCATTATATCCCTAATGTTTGATGTTAATTTGATACCTAAATAAGTTGCAGCGTGGCATATTCCCGTTACTTGTGTCAGTGGTTTATAATTAACTATAATTTGAGTCTTGCTTATATTTAACTTGTATCCAGAAACTTCACCGAAATCGTCTGCTTCTTTAATAATTCCTGTCATAGTTTCAATCACATCAGTTGTATAAACTGCCAAATCATCTGCATAAGCGGTAATTTTAAGCGAGTTTACCCCTGATGTAAATGGTTTTATCATCTCCTGTGATTGTATAGCGTTAATAAAAGGTTCCATAGCAAGAGCAAACAATAAAGGTGATAATGGGCATCCCTGTCGAGTCCCTCTCAAGATTGAAAATTTAGAAGAAACTAAGCAATCGTACCCTATTAAAGCATTAGGGGAGTCGTAGAGTGCTTGAATTTTCGCTAGAAAGTTAATTTTAAACCCAATTTCTTTGAGAACTGCCCACAAATAATCCCACCCCACTCGATCAAAAGCTTTTTCAGCGTCAAGTAGTATCATTCCGAGTGGGTAGGGATTAATGGCTGCCATGTCAAACAAGGTAATAGCCGTGTTTACATGTTGAGTTGTATCCCTGCCTACTACAAAACCATGTTGATGTTCACTAACTAACGAAACTAACGAAATTGGATGGTATATTGGGTAGTTTTATATGGGGCTTTAAAAAGAACCGCAGAGCCCTTTCCTCTTTGAAATTACCATTTATTAAAGGAGGGCTTAATTTTCCTGATTTCAGAATGTATTACTTTGCATCATTTTTGGGGCGGCTACAGAGCCTGTTTAATTCTAGTAATCCATATTTTTTCCACCAATTTATGTTAGGATCAGAATCTTTACAATTCTTGACTAGAAACAATGACCCAAATTACTTTAAGAGAGTCAGGTTCAAGACCGCGAAAGATATAATCAGTATATGGAAGATATCAATTATTCAGAATAAAGCATCATTCTATCATCCACTTTTAACCCTCTGGAACAACCCGGGCTTACCAAGTATTTTCAGTGACTCAGGATGTAAGATATGGGCAAATCAAGGCATAACTAGATTGGGGGACCTATATGGCTCATTAGGCTTTTTGGATTTTGACACACTTAGTCTAATATATAAACTACCAACACATACTTACTTCAAGTATATGCAAATACGTGACTTTTTAATAGGGAAACTAAATCTTAAAGAGATTGGGGACTCAGATTTTTGGATATGTATGTACAAAGGAGTCGGAAACAAGAAAGCTATTATAAGCCAAGGATATAAATGTTTTATTGAAAGTAAGATAGATGACTGTCCTAAATTAGCACAGAAATGGGCTTCAAGGTTTACGACCAATATCTGTTCGAATGAAATTTCTTCTTTTTTAAACAAGATTGATACGCTAGTCCACTCTTCAAGCTTAAAACTTCAAGCATACAAAACGATATGTCAACTTTACTATACCCCTTTACAAATAAGTAAATGGGCCCCCAACAATACCTTTAATGATCGCACTAAATGCCCAAAATGCCACCTTCAGGCTGCTGATTTAGAACATATGTTGGTTCTTTGCCCTGCTCTTGCTCCATATTGGGACAGCTTAGAAAATATCTTGAGAATGAAACAACTAATTGAGGAACCATTAACTTCAGATATGATTCTGTTAGGCTTGCAGGTAAATACCTCTCTATTTCAAGACCTAATTTTTATCTTATTAGCATGTGCAAGGCTGGTCTTAGCTCGAGCATGGATAGAAGAACAAACACCTCATGTAAATGAATGGTGGTGCCTGGTAAAAGAGACTCATCATATGGAATTATTGTTAGCTAGGAAAAGAGGATTTAAAGCACTGATCAAAATAGATAGAATCTGGGGTTGCCTGTTTCCTACATATGAGTAGAACTAATCTGAATTGAAGCCCTGTATTATATTATTACTTTGCTATCCTTTAGATGTATCTGATTCCTTTGCCTATTTATCTCGTATTCTTATGTTTAACTATTTTTTTTCTTTTTATCTTTTTCTCGTATAACTGCTTCTTGCAAACATTTATGCAGACGCTGGAAAGTTTTGTTAAATGAAGTATTTTTGTATATGTTGAAATTGCTTGTGCCACCCATAAATAAAAATGTTTAAAAAAAAAAAAAAAAAAAATATATCAATACTGGAGAACAACAGTTTACTGGTAAGTAACTTGTTTTTTATATCAACAAGCCAAAACATTTGTCTTTTGTTGTGACATTTATAAACAAATTACAGCTTCTATCGTGGCTCGTCCAGAGCAGACACACATGTTGGTCTCCAACAAGCCTTTCAACTGCATTTATTTGGATCACTTTGGTCTACTGATTTTGGACAGTACGTTCAAATATATTTTACTTGAAGTTGATTCTTGGTCTAGATTTCTCTGGGTTTGGCAACAGTGACCAGCTGATGCTTGAACTGTTATTGAAGATTTTCAAGTCTTTGACGGGACATATACATGCAGTGCATTTCACTTGGACTTGGGCCAGACTTTCCTGTAAAAAATGTACTGGATTCTATGCATCCCTGGGTGCACAGGTGCATTATTCTTCCCCATACTGGTCCAAGGGCGATTCTGTTGTGAAAAGAATGAACCGTGACTTAAAGCAGTCCTTAACAGCTAGAGTATTAGGCACTGGACACAGTTGAGTCCATCACCGCTACAGGGCTCAAAGGGCTCTAAATAACTTCCCTCAACGATCTCTGAGTGGGCGGTCTCCATACGAAGTACTTTTTGACATCAAAATGTATGTTTCAGACCTTAACGGTCAAAACATTGTGGCAGCTGCCACGACCTTCAACATAGATAATTTTTGTACTGTCTTACAGGATCTACAAAAGTTCCATGACACCCAATCCAGTGAATTATTGAACACATCTCCCTTTTTAAATACCGACTAGAAACCTAAGCTTTCTGGTGGATTTCAAAAATTGGAAATCCTGTTCGTGAAAAAGTGACCAGTAAATAGCTATTCGAGTCATCGTACCAAGCACCTGTGCCTGTCCTTGGCCTCCAAGGCACGAGGACTGTTGTCCTGTCACTGCTTCCTGGTTCTAAAGGCAAACGCTTTCCCTCCATTGAACATTTCAAACTACACCGTGTACCCGATTCTAAATAGTAGGCCATGGGGTGTTCATGCTACTACACAGGACATTCCTCTGCACCCATCAAAGATGTTACTCCCTGACTGGGGGTGGGGGGAGAATGATCCTGCAACCAGCAATATGACCGAAGTAAGTACTGTTCTTACGGCTGCATCTTCTGCAGCTGATGTCGTTTACACTAATCCACAGTTGGTGGATCCACCTCTTTTAGATGTTTTGAGTCCTGTTACAGAACCTGAGCCTTTTAAACTAAGTGCTTCTGGGTTTTATATGGATTAAGATGATTTTTCCTCAGACAGTTTTTCTGTTTTAAACACTCCTCTAGCATGGATCTTTGTTTTCTTTTCATGTCTTTTCATATCTAGTCCTGCCTTGTTTGGCCAGCACTTTCCTTGTTTTTTCTTTTCCTGTGGATTGTATTTTGTAACAATTTTATTCCTGTTGATTAATGGCCACTAACTCTCAGAACGTTCTGCTAAGGAACTGGTCGATGGGATGATAGTCCTCTATTCTTCTTCTTCCCATAAACTGAAAGGAGACTTGTTCCTCGTGAACATTTCAACCGTTCCAGTAACTGATGGAATTGTTTGTGATAAAGTTCCTTTCAACATAGTTGGTCCTACTGAGAACTTGCAAATACCATATGTATCAAAAGTTTCTGGGGGGATGTAATAGTACCTGGTTTACATTCAAAAGATTGGGATGTTGAAACTGTAAATTGTTTGCTTCCGGAGCTGGGATATTATACTGTTTTTGAATCAGAGGACCTGTGACTTAATTCTGCTACTAATGCTGGTATGTTCTGTTATCACTATTATGGCCATCATTTCCTACACAGGGTCAGTATTCAACGTACACGTTTTAATTATATACAGTGGGAACATTGTCCGACTCTCCCACAAGGGAGCTCTAAAACAAAGACAAATTCACATATTTTTCAGGATATGATACTCCAGATCCTTATTGCATGGACATCCAGCGAGATACAGGCACTGTTAAACACGAACCTCCCACTACATTTTGGTAGAAAAGTTAATTGAATTTTTAACTTGTCTAAAACTGCCAGTCTTACGCATTTCTTTGAGATCATAACTTCGAACCTGGTCAATTCATTCCAAACTATCTTCGGAGTAATACCAACCTTTATTCATTCACTTTTTTCTAGTGTATTTGAAGGATCAGCCCTGCTGTTATTCTTCATGTGCGGCATTTTAGTCCTATGTTTGCTTCCACGCAATGGATGTTCCATTTGAAAACCCCCTGGAATTACCACCGCTCCAGCAGTGTTGTAAGCATATGCTTTGATACTTTGGACTCTTGCTTCTTCAAAAACTAGACTTGATTGGTTACTAACATTCTGACCTGCCTGGTTTACCTGTGTGCAACCTGTGTTCTACTGCCGCTGGTGCCTCTTCGAATGGGCACTAGTTATTTGCCCGGCTTTGTATATACCTGCTCCCATGGAAATTGAACTGCTGATGAGTCCTTTAGTGACTCATTTTCAAAGTTGTCCCTTGGGTTTGGGGCTACACCACAATGTGAGGTATGAGCCACCCCTTATAGAAGATGTGTGCATCGGCACATGGATCACTAAATACTGGCTCCACTAACTCGGATGCAGGTAATCCATTAGCTATCTCACCATCAGCTGAGACCTAGGATCATGCCTGTTCTCTGTAACTTGTGACTTGGGCTGTCGATCAACCGTCTTCTATGAAAACTGACTCCTTTTTGGAGTTCCTGGCCTTTGAATTTGTGAGTGACATTATGGATACCTCAGGCGCACAATAATTTGGTTATGTTTTCTAAATTAACATATTTGTTTGTTATATATTGGTAATCTATCTTATAAACATGCTTTGTAGACATGTTTTGAGTTTGTTTCTTTTTTTATCTTTTTCATATTATTTAGTTACTTGTCGTGCAATTACCCTGATCAATGTTGTGTGTTCTCTATATAGCCCTATGTCGTTTTCCCCATGTTTGCCTACTATGCACATTTCAAGTCACTCTTGTTTTGCAAACGTTACCAGATATCTCACTTGTTTTTGTGCCATATTGCATTTTCACACACTGCACATGTGTTTGTATTTTGTTCTTTTCCTCGGATTTAGTCGGAGCAGCTTAGGCATGGTCAAACAACATTGCTCCTTTTTATTCTCTGTGGTTGAACACTAACACCTAGACATAATAGAGAAACCCAGCTGTTGTTTTTGAACACATGTTTTGCCATATGCCCCGGGACATGTCGGTTTAAAAAAACACAGAGAGGAGACTTTGGGACAGAACAAAGGTCCTGAGATGGGAGGGCTGCTTCAACTGAGATGTAGAGCAACCACCTATGTATGCTAAGGTATGGGGTTCGCCACTAAAGCTTCTGTGGTGAGGGTGTGATTAGGCAAATCTGTCAGCTAAAGGGACATAGCTGTTCCTTGTATATGGTATGCTAATCATGCTAATGACATTACTGACCTGTATTTGTTTTCAAATTGTGGTGCAGTTATTGCGTATTAGAGCACAATACTTCCAATAAATATTGTGAGCTTTATTTGTGTCTATTTTCTATTTGTGGCAGACAAACACAAGTGAGAGAACTAAAGGGGATGACCTGGTTTCACAATCCTTGAGAGGGTCGAGAGTGCTGTGTTCTGGGGTGCCAACTCACTTGGCTCTCTGTAAAAATTAGGAGGGCACGTGAGGCACTATAAACTTATCGGATTCAGGCCCATAGGTACTGATGTGGTATGGTGACTCAGTCCCTGCATGCTGATGCTCTATGGTCCCAAACATAGTTCTGTTCATGAGCAGGATCCCTGCAACACAACTTCCCCAGTGCTTAGATGCAACAGTGCAAAAAGTAATATCATGCATTGTATGTGTGTACCTTCTTCAAGGTGAATGACAACTTTTGGCTCCATGCCAATGCAAAATGAATGTGAGCATCCATGAAATAAATGATTTGGGCTCATACAAAATATATTTGACCATCCATGAAGCCAATATCTGAAGGGGGCTCTACCAAAAGTCTGGTGGCTAAAGGTTGTGATTCAAACTCCTTTCTGTTTATTACATACAGTGTGATGTGTTTTCATGTGCTTTGCCAGATAGGTAAAGTAGTCTGAGGCCAGGCCTAAAATTGGAGTTATTCCCGCAGTCACTGCAGCTAGAAGTGCACTATTTGAGTTCTTTCATGTTGGCATTTAAAGGTGCATATTTCTTGGTTCTGTAAGTGTTTGAAGGGAAATAACACACCTTAGTAACCCTGGTGTGTCACGTAGAGGATCAAAGAAGTACCAAGGGTTATGCATGTTATCAATGACAACCACAAATAGAAATAACATACTTTTTATTAATTAATTTTTGTTTAAATGTGTAAGAATAGATTGGTAAAATATTTTGAGCTTGTAAACTAATGTTTATGCAGCTGATTTGTTTCCCATACATATTTGATTTCTGTATGAGAGACCCCTATTGATTTCTTATTCCAGAATTCTGAGATACTGCTCAACCAGACAAAAGTTCACTGGATTAGATGGGGGCTGACTCTACAAATTAATGGAGATGGCCAAATGTTCAGACATGTACTGAACTTTCTCAGACTTGGAAAGTTATTGCTACCAAATGAGTTTAAGTAAGTAGAATTAATTACAAAAATGTTTTATGAGGAATAAAATTACTATTGCATTCTTGTAAACCAATCATGGTGTTGTCCATTTAGACAATACGTGCAGAAAGCATAGTCAGTCATTCTTTAAGACATCAACTATTATTTTGGGGGCAACTAGTTAGAAGTGGCATGCAAGTGTTTAATTGACTTTGATAAAACAATTTTTCTCAAACCAGATATATATCCTAGTTTGGCTTGACCTTCCTCGTTCAAATGTCCTCATTTCTGTCTCCTTCACAGGTGATGATGATAGCAAATGAAGGGTAAACTGATTAAAGAGACGTTGCCGTCCCTGAACCCTTAAGAATTGGGTAATGATCAAAATCTGAACAATTGGTCATTGTTAGAAATAGGGGTCTCTAGTTGGCAGAGGTATTTACCTTTGTCCAAGTATGGACCCTTCTTCATAGTCAGGGGAAGGAGGATACACTTCTAAAATAACCCCTGCTCACCCCCCTTGTTTTAGCTAGGCACAAGCAGACAGGCAATGCCAAAGGCAGTGTTTAAAGCATTTCTAAACACATACAGTAATACAGTGAAAACACTACAAATGGACATCACACCGGGTTTAGAAAAATAACTAATCTTTATCTAAACCAAACAAAACCAAAACAACAAAAATCCACAATACAGTAATACAAATATGCCTTTAAAATGGTAGAAATAGTTCAGTTCAAAGCAAATTGCAGCACTTTTCACGCAAAGTACCTTGGATGCGTTGCGCACACAAACAAAATGGGTCGCAGGGAAGGTGATGCGTCAGTTCCTTACACTCAGGGAAGGTGATGCATCTGTCCCTTGCTCCGGGGGAGGTGATGCATCGGTTCCTAACTGTTAGACAGGGGAGGTGATGTGTTGGTTCCTTACCGGAGAGGAGGTGGTGCGTCGGTTTCGTACTGCGTGGGGGGGATGCATCGGTTTCTTACTGTGTCCCCCAATGATGCGAAAGACCTGGCGCCTCGATGCGATGCAACGATCCGGGACAATGAGTCGGTTCTTGCAGCCACACAGCAGGGTTTGTGATGGAATTGGTGCGGTGATCTCAGACTTCAGGAACCGGTGCACTAGATGCAATGCGCTGTGATTTTTTTGAGCCGCGGGCAGGAGCTGCATCAGTTATTTCGCTGATGCATCAGAAACAGGCACGGATATATCACGCTACTCGTTGTTGCATTGCTTAAACAGCTCCCAACAGCCAGACAACCTCCAGAGGCCCAGAACAGCTACAGACACCTCTTGGCATGTCAGAAATCGTAGCAGGGGAGCTGGGGTGAAGTCTTTGTGTCCCTGAGACCTCAGAACAGGAGGCTAGCTTTTCTTCAAGTCCTTGGAGATCTTCCTTAAGCAGAGGACACAGTAAACAGCAAAGTCTTTTTCCCTTTCTTTGCCAGAAAGAAGCCACGGCAGGCCAACCCCAGAGAGCAAACAGCACAGGGGCATTATTCCTCCTCAGTTTCTCCAGCTCTTCTCCTTGGCAAAGGTTCCTCTTGATTCCCAGAAGTGATCTTTGAAGTCTTTTCGATCCCTGAGACTTCCAACAGTAGGCAAGCTCTACTTAGAAAAAGCTCTAACAGCAGATTTATAAAAGCATATTCTAGTCCTTTCCCTGCCCAAGACAGAAGCAAACACTGCAGGCCAACCCCTACAACACACAGCACAGGGGCAGTACTCATCCTCCAGCTTTTTCGGCTCTTCTTCTTGGCAGGTTCCTTAGTTCAGCAGTAATCTAAAGCTCTGAGGTCTGGGCCCCAATATGTATACAGCAATTCTCTTTGTTCTCTGGTGGCAGAGAAGCCCTATGCTCAGTCAAAACCAGTTCTGTCCTCTCTGGTGCAGCTGCCCAGCAGGTAGTGAAGACAGCATTGTGTAAGGCAGACCAGGCCTATTCAGGTGCAAGAAAATCTCCTCCCCCTAGTCTAAATGCATACCAGGTCTATTCAGCCCAGCCCTGCCTCATTCAGAAAAGGCAGGACACATATCAACACCCCCTCCTCGGTTGCCATCTGAGAGAATGCACATCCCCAGCCCCTGTTATTCAAAAGTCAGACAGTCAATCCACAAACCAGCAGAGGCACACAGGATGGCTAAGCAAGAAAATACCCAGTTTCTTAAAGTGATATTTTCAAACACTCAATATAAAAATCATCTTTACTAAAAGATGCATTTTTATATTCTGAGTTCAGTCAGATCAACCTCCATCTTTCTATCTTGTCCCCATGGGAAGTTATATTTATAAGATGTTAGAAATAAACTTCCATTCTATTCTATGGGACAGATAGCCTTTAAATAGTAAAAAACAAAATTGGCAATATTTCACTATCAAGACATGTCACACACATCAGGACATGTCCTCAGTGCTCGCATCAAAAGGGGGCCATGTACCATTTGGGCTACCTGGACTCACTAGTGCATAGCATTTGGGGGAAAATACTACTATCTAATCTAATTTAATTTCAATTACTCAAATTCATCATTTGTTTTTACAATCAATATATATCATTTAATCATCATATAAAACAATTATATTTCCATTGGTTAACAATCATGTAAAGTGATTACATTATAATCAAACATGTATTACAAAAAAGGAAAACAAAATCCAGTTGTGTTGCAGCCAAATGCATTTTGGGGAGAGCTGTCACTTCTTCAGCGGCCAATGATCTGTTAAAAAACATATATAACAGCATTTCTTTCGTATTTTGTGGTATCAATGTTCAAACAAATTACACAATCAAATATCTTAATTATACAAAGCATTTTCATTTGTCATTTGACTTTTTTTCAGTGTGTGAAACTGTGGATATCACTCTAAGAATGATTGGTAAATACTATTTCGATGCACTTTATATACACCACTAACTGAGAAGCCGTGGACTCTTTGTTAGCTTTTATCACCTTGAAAGCGACTCATAGTTGTTATATGAGAATGCGTTCATGATACAGGCCCTTATAGTTTAGCTCATAACCTTAATATTGCTTAAGCACAGAGGAAACTAAACAAACTTCCTGACCTTCATCTTCATCATTACCTTTGGTCCTCACTTAAATCATTCTATGTGCACCGTTATAAAAATAATGTACATGACTGCCCATACCTTCTTACTGTTTGAATTTTAGCGCCTTCACGAATTCTAAAAACCGACGACAACTTCTTGCTGTGAACTGCATCAACAACAAAATGCAATTATTCTAGTTGTCACCGTAAATATATAAACTCGTTCAGCGAAAACAACACATTTTGCTTACCCGGTCAACAACAAATCCTCTGTCTCATCAGACTTTTATTAATAAGCTTTAAACTCTGCTAAGGCTGCAAAGAGTATAAAGAATCACAATCCCAGCTATATATTCTTCAAAAACCCGTTTTTCATAACGCTCCTTACCGCGATAGTATCTTCAACTGTAGCACCAGTTTCCCGATTAACTAACCGATTACTCCCGGTCGCAATGCCGACTCGTTTGATCCCCCACAGCGCTCTACTTCCGTGTATACTAAATTGCGTACACTTGCGAGATTTTGTAAATGTCGGTGCGACGACCGCAGGCGCCATCTTAGAATGGATACTTTGAATGGTATCAGGTATTATGAAGCAATACGAATCTATATTTACCCTATTAATGAAGAGTCCATTGTGTTTCTACCAAGATATCTCTGCTCAATTTATAAAACCGGGAATTTTGAAGATCGAATCTATTAGTGCTGATGCTTTCAGACAATCAGTAGTATATGTCAATACAACTCGATTCTAAGTGAGTTCCACTATAGACCAACTTTCTAATATAAAATGATGTTCCTTGAAAGATGGTACCAAAGTTCCTATTGGATGATTAATGCATCATGATGTTTTTAATTTTAGAGATTCATTATGAGGCCTAAAAATGAACACATCATTTCTATTATACATGGTCTGTATCTTAGTTTCGCATGAATCATAGTATTCCCAGTAATAAAAGTTATTTCTAGATCTTCCAGCGTAATCATCATTGTAGTTATGCATCATATATATTCTTGTTTGTGATTTTGCATTCGTCATTGCATACTTTTACAATTTTCAGCTGCCAGATGTTCTCTATAAGTACTAGACAACCTCATAGAGTATAAATAGTTTTATCATGGCATTACTCTTGTTTCAACATTTTTCATCTCTTATAAGCTGTCATATCTATTATAAGGCTCTAAGCTGTCTAATAGAGATCTTGAGGTATACTAATTGAAAAGTGTGTTTAAGCGAGTGTATTTTATGGTGTTTATAAAAAACACGACATTCCAAATTTTTCGTTCAGCCCAAAAGGCATGAGGGTGTTAAGTCTTGTAATTCAGTGAGCTTCTCCTTGCAATAGTAATTTGGAGTTGTCAATCCTTTCCTGTGGAGGTGTCTGTTCTCTTATTTGAAATTTGACCTGTGCTATAGTATGTCGGGCTTCTTCCCAATGTGTGGCCAAACTTGAGGTTGTGTTCTTATTTCTGATTCGACTTTTATGTTCTGTTAAGCGAGTCTTCATCTTCCTGTCAGTTTTACCAATGTATAATAGTCCACAGGAATATTTGATTGAATAAACTACATGAGTTGAGTTACAGTCGAAAGCATGTTTAATTTGTATGCGTTCACCCGTTCAAGGGTGTAATAATGTATCACCTATGAAGGCACTATTACAGTGAATGCAATTTTCACATTTGGTAGTTCCCGGTTTGTTCACTGTGGTATTAGGTTTTCTATTGGATAGGATCTCTTTCAAATTTCGAGCCCTTGTGAAAGCAAACAGAGGTTTATCTTTGAATATTCCGTTGAAATCAGATTTTTCCATGAGAAGTTACCTACGTTTATGATTTATCTGTTTTATAGTGGTTGAAACAGTTGAGTATTTAGATATCTATCAGTTGTTTGTTTGGTGCGTTTTAATGGAAGATCTTCTCTTGCTCGAGATCTGGCTCTTGTTACATGAGCATCCAGTAATGGTTCTGGATATCCTCTCGCTACGTAGTTTTCTTTTTGAATTTCCATGGTTTTTATACAGGTGTGTGTATTGGTAGTAATCCTGTGAATCCTTAGAAATTGTGAATATGGCAAGTTTCTGATCAATGATGGTGGATGGAAGCTTTGACATTAAAGTGCATTGTTTCAATCAGATTCTTTTTTGTATAATCTTGCGACAATTTTGTTGGATTCTATTTCAATCCAAGTGTCCAAAAAGGCTATTCCACTCTTCCTAATAGTGTAGGTAAATTGTATTCTGGGATTTCTGGAGCTCACGTTAGTAATATTTTCAATCAAAGTTTCGTCTGTGCTCTTCCATATTAAAAGGATTTCGTCTATAAACCGTCTGAAGAAGATTAAACCTTCTTTCCATGCCATGTTGTTTAAAATGTGATCTGATTCAATTTTTGCCATAAATGTATTAGCACAAGTAGGGGCTCCAGGAAAGACCATTGAAGTTCCATTGAGCTGCAGATAGATGTATTGTTCCATTTAAAATAACTATTTTGTAGGCAAAATTCTAGTAGTTCAATCACAAAGCAATTTCGATTGTCAGCACTTAATTGTCTTAACAATGCCCATTCAGTAGCTTCTAAGCATTGTGCGTGTGGAATCAAAGTATATAGTGCCACCACGTCAATGGTATAAAGGTACCACTCATCACTTACTTCTCCTTTAAGTAACTGTAAACCTTGCAGAAAGTCGGTTGTATCCTCTAAGTATGTCTCCCAATTCTTTACAAAAGGTTGCAGACGAGCATCTATGAATCGTCCTGGGGTTTCAAAAAGGTACCCACATCCAGAAACTATAAGTCTGTATTGGGGGGTCTTTCATGCTTTTGTGGACTTTCTGGAGCATATATAGTTTAGGTCGTCTGGGAAACTGTGTTGTCAGATATCGTTTAATGGTGTCATCAATACAGTTAAAGTTTACTGCTCTTGATAAAACAGTTTCCAATTGTTGACTTATTTCTGCAGTAGGATCTGTCTCTAGTTTAACATATGTGTTAGTATCGTTGACATGAGCATTGAGTTTTGCCTTAGTAAAAACTTGAATCCATCATCACGAGTCCCCCTCCTTTGTCCGCTCTTTGAAAAGTGATCAATTTATTGTTGGCTAGACTCTTTAATATGCTGTATTCTGCACGACTGAGGTTCTTCTTGATGTTATTGGCTTTCACATAATTGATTTTATCCAAATCTTTCTTCACTAAGGTTTCAAATGTGTCCAATGTCTTATGTGATATAAGGGCCATGAATGCACTCTTTGGTTTGAACGTAAATTCTGTTGTTTCTTTTGTTGATGGTGCTATATTTGTGAAAAAGTTCTTCAGTCGGAGTGCGTGCATAAATTTGAAAAACGCCTCTCCATTTTCAAGTTTGGTGCTGGTGTATGTTGGAACAAAAGATGTCCCCTTATTTAACACTCTTTCTTGCGTCGTGGTAAGACTGACTGATGAAATATTAATTATCAGACTCTGTTTTGACTCCTTAGGCCTGTTTTTGCTTTTCGTTTTTCCTCGCCTGTTTTTTTTAAATTTGTTTTTCTTGAGTTTTGTCCGGTGGTTGCCCTACTTCTTCTACCTATGCTAAAAAAGAAGTCGATGTTGAACTGCTGGAAGCAGTTTCTATGTTTCCTCTGTCATTTGTTCCACTCTCAGTGACAGCGGCTTTTAATGGTGCTCTGCGGGTGTCCTTATCAGAAGCTACGCTCCCCTCTGATGATCCTATGTGGGGTTTCCTTGTGAACCGTTTTTGAGCGTATACTTCTGTCCATGTGTAGGCCTTGTTAAGTTTATAATCTATAGTATCTCGCTTAAACTGCCTAAGCTTTGTTTCCAGCAGTTTTTTCCCGTATTTGTCCAATCTGGTGTTCATGTCCTCTAAGAATTGCTTCCATGTGTTGTCATCCATTCTTTGCGACATATCCCTCTTGATGATGTAGATTTCTTCCTCTAATTCTTTTATAGTTTTAGATAATTCTTCTATGAGAAGTAAAATGAGGTCTAGCGAACATTTATTCAAAATCGCATACCATTTTTCCATGAAAATTTGATTATGCTGTAGTCTGAATAACATGGGTTTTATTGCTAGTCTGAGTCCTCGGGGAATCCTTTTAACTTTGTGATATTGAATCAAAGTTGCCGCATGGAAACGTTGGTTTAATTTTCTCCTGGTGAGAATTTCAAACTGTTTAAGTTGTTGTGAGACGGTACCACTTTGTGCGTCAAATGCTTTGGTTTCTTGAATTAAATTGTAAATTTAATTTACTTCCTCCATGGTGTACACCTTAGTATTTGCTCTGTTGTCTGTAATATTAGCAATTGCGTTGAAAGAAATGTTTTGCTTTATTGAGTGCAACAATCTAATGGTAGACAGTGAAACTTGAAAAATTAGAGTGTAGATTGTGCAACCTATTTTGAATTGATTTTTAACACAATATGTGTTTTGTTTGAAATTGTGTTGCGTGCACTAATGGCCTATGTCTGTCTGCACATATGAATCTAAACACAAAAAAGGGGCCAGGTTCCACTTGGCTACCTGGAATCACTAGTGCACAGCGTTTGGGGGTAAATACTACTCTCTAATCTAATTTAATTTCAATTAGTTAAATTCATCATTTGTTTTTACAATCCATATATATCATTTAATCATCATATCAAAAAAATATATTTCCAATGGTCGACAATCATATAAAGTCATTTAATTGTAATTATACATTTATTACAAAAAAGGAAAACAAATTCCAGTTGTGTCGCAACCCAATGCATTTCGGGACGACCTGTCTCTTCTTCAGGGCCCAATGATCTGTAAAGAAACATATATAATAGCATTTTTCGCATTTTGTGGTATCAATATTCAAACAAATTAAAAAATAAAATATCTTAATTATACAAAGCATTTTCATTTGTCATTTGACTTTTTTTCAGTGTGTGAAACTGTGGATATCAATCTAAGAACGATTGGTAAATACTATTTCAATGCACTTTATATACACCACTAACTGAGAAGCTGTGCACTCTGCGTTAGCTTTTATCACCTTGAAAGCGACACATAGTTGTTATATGAGAATGCGTTCATGATATAGGCCTTTATAGTTTGGCTCAAAACCTTTATATTGCTTAAGCACAGAGGAGACCAAACATACTTCCTAACCTTCATCTTCATCATTACCTTTGGTCCTCACTTAAATCATTCTATATGCACCGTTATAAAAATAATGTACATGACTGCCCATACCTTCTTACTGTTTGAATTTTCGCGCCTTCACAAATTCTAAAAACCGACAACTACTTGCTATGAACTGCATCAACAACGAAGTGCAATTATTCTAGTTGTCACCGTGATTATATAAACTCGTTCAGCGATAACTACACATTTTGCTTACCCAGGCAACAACAAATCCTCCGTCTCATCAGACTTCTATTAATACGTTCAAACTCTGCTAAGGCTGCAAAGAGTATAAAGAATCACAATGACTGATTGTATATATCCCAGCTATCTATTCTTCAAAAACCCATTTTTTATAACGCTCCTTACCGCGATAGTATCTTCGACTGAAGCGCCAGTTTCCCGATTAACAGATTTCTCCCGGTCGCAATGCCGACTCGTTCAATCCCTCATAGCGCTCTACTTCCGTGTATACTAAATCGCGTTAGACTCACGAGATTTTGAAAATGTGGTTGCGACGACCGCAGGCACCATCTTAGAATGGATACTTTGAATGGTATCAAGTATTCTGAAGCAATGAGAATCTATATTTACCCGATTAATGAAGAGTCAATTGTGTTTCTACCAAGATATCTCTGCTCAATTTATAAAACCGGGAATGTTGAAGATCGAATCTATTAGCACTGATGCTTTCAAACAATCAGTAGTACATTTCAATACTACTCTATTCTAAGTGAGTTCCAATACAGACCAACTTTCTAATATAAAATGATGTTCCTCGAGAGATGGTACTAAAGGCCCTATTGGATGATTAATGCATCATGATGTTTTTAATTCTAGAGATTCATTTCGATTATACATGGTCTGTCTCTTAGTTTCGCATGAATCATAGTATTCCCAGTAATAAAAGTTATTTCTAGATCTTCCAGCGTAATCATCATTGTAGCTATACATCATATATTCTTGTTTGTGATTTTGCATTTGTCATTGCATACGTTTACCATTTTCAGCTGCCAGATGTTCTCTATAAGTACTAGACAACCTCATAGGGCAGTGGTTCCCAAACTTTTTTGACCCGTGGCTCCCTTGACCTAATCGGCAGTTGGCCGTGGCTCCCCACCATTTCTTTTTTTTACCGGTGGGTGGGATGTATGCCCGACCTCGGGAGTACTTCCTGTTGTCTTGCTTAACGTAATTGGGATGCAATGAAGGTATTTTAATGATATTAGTAACAAAAGAAGAAGATAATAGTTGTTTAATAAAAACTTGTTAAGTGAGAAACAATACACAACTTTTTTGGAGCACACAACAATGAGTGTGTGTGAGCATGTGTGTTAAAGTGAGCGAGAGACAGGAGTGGACAGTCTGAATACCCCCACCGCATTTATTGTTTCTTCCATTCCTGCCCTCCCTCTCACTCCTGGAGGGGTCTTGAGCCATCTGCAACATCCTGGTGGGCCTTACTACTGGTTGAGAGGGCCCATGCCTCCCCCACTGAAAATGAGTGAAGAGATGTGCGGGATAGATAGACTGCAAAGGAACGGCATTTGGTAAAACCGCGTGCTTACCACACAGCAGTCAACACCAAAACAGGGCATCAATGGCCAAGTACAGAACGCTTGCATTAGTGCAAAAACGAAATAACATCCTTAATAAAGAGCCTTCAGGCACTGTGCGTGGCACCTGTCAAAGCAATAATGGGAGTGCAGCAGAACAGCTTTGAGCCGCAGATAGACTGGAGTCATGAACAGAGAGCATGTTCATCAAAGTATTGCTGCATGGAGGCGCCCTGGGACATGGTGGCCCCTGGATCAGCCACACTCCGTTTACCAGTCACTAGTTTCACCAGGGAGTGACAAACTCGCCCTGCTTGGGGGCCTTTTTCTCAGAGAAAACCAATTTTGTCTGCATGTGTTCGGGAGCCACCACCTCCTCCCAGGCCTTCAAAACTGACCTCAAAGTTCGCCTCCTTCAAAGACACTTCCAAATGTAACTCACGCCCTCTCTATTATCTTAAGGAAGACCTTCCAGTACAGAAAATTCTTTTCTCCATGACTATGGAAGTGCCTTCCCAGTGTGTTCTTGTGGTTTGACTGTCTGCCATTTATTGCAGTATTATCCTTCTACTTGTGTTTGGTACTCTTTTGTAACATGCACACGTCACTTTTCTCTTGTAACACTGTTTGCTACCTCTTACATTCATTTTGTTTGCTTTAGATACTTACACAAGTGCCACCATAGCCTACATAACGTTTGTTCTTGTGCTTGAGTGTCTGCCATTTATTGCAGTATTATACCTCTACTTGTAGTTTGTACGTTTTTGCAAATTGCACACATGTCACTTTTCCCCCCTGTAATGTACCTTTTGCTGCCTCTTGTATTTTGTTTGCTCATATTACTGCCTCATGTAACTTAACGTTTGCTTTTGTAATTTGGTCACTTGTAATTTTCTCACGTATCATTACTGTTCCTATTGTGAAGCGCTCTGACATCTTCGGGCATTCCACGTAGGCCCACAAGTGCCTGACCTGTTCAGCACTTTCACAATAGCCATGTGAGGTGAAATTACATATAATGATGCCCTGATTTTGAGCAGGGTGGCATAGGGTGGGGCACTTAATGCACCTGCAAATACTGGAAGATGAGGATCGGGTATTTACTGGAAGTGGTAAATACCTCCAAATTCTGAGCTCCACTCCATTGTAAATGGGGCATAACATGAAGGTGTGGCATTAAAGCACCAGACTCTGTTGTTTTGCCTTTTTGCCTTTTTACCCGGAGTTTTTGCAAATACATTTTTGGAAACCCATCATTGGAAAACTGCAAGGGTGCAGTCATGACTGCAAAATACAGATGTTTCATTTGTGTGTGCTTTGCTTTGTTCCCACCTGTCCTGGTTAATTTCGGACTATTTAACTCCCCCCCCCCCGCCACCCCACCCCCCCCAGAACTGCCACTGTGCGCCCCCTGTAATGTACCTTTTGCTACCTCTTGTATTTTGTTTGCTCATATAACGGTCTCATCTAACTTAACGTTTGCTTTTGTAATTTGGTCACTTGTCATTTTCTCATGTATCATTACTGTTCCTATTGTGAAGCGCTCTGACACCTTCGGGCATTCCACGTAGACCTCCCTTCACTCTATCTCCCACTGAAAAGCCGAGAACACACGAGTACAAGGAAGACAAGCTGGAAAAAGACTCTGAAGGGTTTGATCATCTGGCTCGCTTTTAAAGCTTGGCATGAATCTCACCTTACCAGCAAAATCGAAGGGCTTTCATGCGGAGCCCAGTGAAATCACGCGCCACTACACTTGCGACTGTTCACATGATTTAAGAAGCATTCTGATTAGACATTCCTGCATTCGTCTGCGACTACGCTTTCTTACCGATTTGAACAGGGTCCTACGAGGCGAGGCGAGGCAAGGCACGGCAGGGCAGGGCACAACACGGGGGTATGGCGGCAGTGTGCTGCTGCAATTTATATCACCCACTTCCTGCGTGGCGGCGCGGCGCCCCTGGCTGCTCATCACGGCGCACCAGGGCGCCGCGGCGCACACTTTGGGAACCACAGTCATAGGGTATAAAATGTTTTATCATGCATTAATCAGTGCTCGCGTAAGCATTCCAAAGAGGACGGCTCATTAAAAATATCAAAATCAGAGCCAACAACACCTTCTCCAAGATTGTTGTTACAGTTTAAAAAGCCTTCCTTATTGCTGTCAACAGAGAAATCCACTCTAGAGAGAAAACGACTTCCCAAACCATTGTCAGTATCATCGAAGGTGATGGTACCATTGTCATCAGTCACAGCACCTACAATCTCACCTATGGGGCAGTTGTTGAAGAGAAAATCATCAACAACTACATCAATGGTGAAAGAGGTAAAGCTTTTGACAGCAAATACACCGATAATGTCATCAAGGTTATTGTTGACACCATTGTCCATAATACCATCAATGTAAGAATCATTTTATTCTCCTTCAGTTTTACTAATGCCTGAACACACATCTTCGAGTAAAGTTTACTTCTTTCACCAACTCATTTGTTAGATGTGGAACTATATATCAAATATCCAGAGGAGAGTAAGGAATATTGTGAGGAAGATTATTATTCCTCAGGAGCACAATTTATGGATACGTATACTTCATATATGCATCATTACCAACCCTATGAACATCATGAGTCAAAGGAGGAGATGGTACTAGTACTAAGAGCTTTGGTTAATGACTTGCATGTTGCAGGACAATTATAATAGATGTTCAGAGCCCTCTCATACTGCATCACCAGCACAAACAATTCCCTTGCCTCAAATTCAACCTCCTACTCCTCGTAATTTACCAGCAGTGCATACACCAAAAAGACCGCCAGCTTCAAGCATTTTGGTTCTGCCTGCGGATGATGTGGTGTCCTCAGATGAGGAGAGAAAAGAAGGCGAAGTAACAAACGACAACAGTGCATGTAATGAATGGGATGATTACCTGCTACTGGCACCGCACCGATACCCACGGACCACGCACGCAACCTGGGATTCATCCTGGATTTATCCCTCACGATGACCAAGCAAGTCAACGCCATCTCATCCACATGCTTCAACACCCTGCGCATGCTCCAACAGATCCTCCGGTGGATCCCCACCGGAACCAGAAAGGCGGTCACCCAGGCCCTCGTCACCAGCTGACTGGACTACGGGAACGCCCTCTATGCTGGAACCATGGCCAAACTGCAGAAAAGACTCCAGCGCATACAGAACGCATCCGCACGACTCATCCTCGACATCCCTCGCCACAGCCGCATCTCCGCCCAGCTGAGAGACCTGCACTGGCTCCCCGTCAACAAGAGAATCACGTTCAGGCTCCTCACCCACACACACAAAGCTCTCCACAACATGGGCCCCGAATACCTCAACAACCACCTCACGTTCTACACGCCAACCCGCAAGCTTCGCTCCGCCAGACTCGCCCTCGCCACCATCCCAAGGATTCGCAGGGCCACCACCGGAGGAAGATCATTCTCCTACCTGGCTGCCAAGACGTGGAACTCCCTCCCCGCCTACCTACGACTGACCCAGGACCACTTTACCTTCAGGAAACACCTCAAGACCTGGCTATTCGAGCAGTAGCAGCACCCCCCCCCCCCTCCCTCAGCGCCTTGAGACCCTCACGGGTGAGTAGCGTGCTCTATAAATGTACTGATTGATTGATTGATTGATTGATTGATTGACTGGCTACTTCACTGTCAGTTCCTCATGCGGTGGATTCCCCTCCTGATGATATTGGGGGATTCCATTCTCTAATAGAGCGAGCAGCAAAACTATTTGAGTTGCCAATGCCAGTGAAACAGACAGATTGCTTTGTTTTTATGAATTTTAAAGCGCCTGTTATAAAACCCATTAGAGCTATCCTGATTGTGAACTGTATCTGGGAGGAAGGTATGAAAATTATGAAGACTCCAGTGAGTGCTGTTCTGCCCAGGTTGGATAAATTATATAAGACACCATAAAATTAACCAGTCTGTTTGATGGGATATGCTAAACAAGATACTATTATAACGCAAGCAGCTTAGCGCCATTCCAAGAACTACTCTATGCCTACATCAATGCAAACAGATAGTGAGGGTAGATGTCTTGATAACATAGGAAAGAGATTTTCCTCAATGTCCGCTATACCTGTATGAGTGGCCAATTCTCCAGCGATTCTTGCCAGATACGAGCGGCAGATGTTGTCTAATATATCTCCTTACATAGATAGAATACCAGAGGATGTAAGGATAGAGGCAAGAAGATTCCACAAGAAGACGAACAAGCCTCTTCAGAAATTATTGATTGTGCAATGGATATCGCCTCCACAGGCTCCCAGCAATTGGCAAATGCTGCTGTTCTCTGCACTACTTTCTTCAGACCTGAAGTCCAGAGTAAAATTCTAGACATGCCTTTGATGGAGGTGTATTATTTGGAAGACACATTGATGAGGTGCTAAAATCCATAAAAATAGACACGGGCACTGCAAAATCGCTGTTTTTTTTAATGGAGTTTTATTTAGCGCAAACTTGACCCAAAGGTATCGGGTATCAGAGCGATTTACTTAGCACCAGTTGCATTACATGAGGACACAATCATTTTTGTAAGGCACGGGGAGATTAAGTGATTTGCCCAGAATCACAGGCTGTTCAGAGTCATTGCTGAGACTCGAACCTGGTTCCCCAGATTCAAGGGATACCTCCCTAGCCGTTAGGACAACTCCTCTTCTTTGCTTAAATATGAGGTTTGCTTAAATATGAGGCAAATGCCTTTTTGTGGGCAAGAGGCAGGAGTATGTTCTCCTAAAGAGAAGGATACCAACTTTATTGATTACAACAGTACCGGCCCCTTCAGCAACAATACAGACTGCAAAGGCCTCAACAACAGTACAGACAACCACCTTCAGGCACTTATAGCAAGCAAACTGCAAGGAGAAAAAAATCTTCCTAGGGAAGAGACACAAGTACGAAACAATGACAGAATGAACTTGTGTGTTACTCACAAGTGTATACCAGATGCCAACAGGGGCCCAAACTATCTATTAATTTGAAGTTAATCATAAGGCACAATTGGATTTTAGATCTAGTTACCCATGGCATATATTGGAATCTACAAACAGACTACCTCATATACCTCCGACAGGTTCATTCTTTCTCCATCTTGCGCAACTACAAAGGAAAATATGTACCATGCTCAACATGGGTGCGATAGAAAGAGTACCATGCAATCAGAGGGGAAAGGAGGTTTATTCCTGCTTCTTCTGGATCAAGAAAAAGACAGGAGAATAGAGGTCCATTTTAGACCTGCGGAGATTAAACTAATCTGTAAGAAAACAATAATTTCATATGGTTACTATCCAAGATATACTTCAGCTCCTGAAGCGCGGAGACTACGCGACAACCCTTGACTTTCAGGGCATTTATTTTCACATTGCCATTCTTCCAAAGCAGCAACAGTTCTTAATATTCAGAATAGCCAGCATTCACTATCAGTTCAAAGTCCTCCAATTTGGACCCAGATCTGCATGGTTGTCTTTTTACAAAACAGTGGCAGCTTACCTAAGGCAGAAAGGTTATCAAGTATTTCCATACCTGGATGATTGCTTGATAAAATCCCCTACATGCCAGGAACCGAACAAAGGGACAATGACCTTTCTAACTCCATTAAGGAACCTAGGCTTAACCCTAAACCCACAAAAATCATCACTTCATCCATCAAAGACCATAACGGTTTTATGATCCAATGTATACACCACTCAGGATATCTCACAGAAGACAGACAAAACAGGCTAAGGCTGATAGCGGAAAGGGTGATGCATAGAAAGTCTGTTTCTGTTTACCTGTTCAAGTTCCTTTTAGACATGATGCCATTAAGCATTCCTCTAGTACTATTTTTCTGGCTCCAACTGAGGTATCTTTAAGAGGAATTGGACAAACAATGGCTTCAAACTAATGTCTCTTTTGAGGGCATCATCCAAATCACTCCAACCTTGAAGGTGTCTCTTCCTTGCTGGACTCAAAATGACCACATTTCCATAGGATTGACCTTCCTGCCTCAAACAGCTGATTTTGTAGTGATGACCGATGCCTCCAAGAAGGATAGTGTACACACCTTCAGGATTTACAAATCGGTGGGAAATGGTGTCAACAATACAAAAATCTTTTCATAAATCTTTTGGAACACAAGGCAGTTGCATTGAGTCTGTAGGCCTTCCTCCCCAGAATCAAGAAGGAATCAGTTCTAATACACATGGACAATACCACCACTATGCATTACATCTACAAGCAAGGAATCACAAGACCACCATTGAGATCTCAAGAAGCTCAGAAAATTTAGAAGTGGGCACTAAAACATCAGGTACAATTGAAAGCAGAGCACCACCCTGAGATAAAGAATGTTAAAGCTGAGACTTCAACCAAGAAACCCTAGACTATGGCTTCCAGCTTTGGCGCAAACTAACTAATTGGAATTGAAAATACCAGTTTTATGCATGTTGGGATCCACAACCGGGTTTGTAGGGGAAAATATTTTCGATTAGATGGTAAGGGATCTTCGCATACTCTTTTCCCTGATTCCATTAAGCATGCAGATTATCAACAAAATGAAGCAAGAACAATGCAGGATAATTTTGATCAACCTGAAATTTCCCAGTCAAGTTTTGGTTCACCAAACTGATCCCACTCTTGGAGAAATATCGTATTTGGCTGAAGCCATTTTCAATGTTATCGTCAATGAACCACAGCCAGATGCTTCATCCGGATCCAGCGTATTGGCACTTATAAGTATAACTCCTGAACACAGTGAATTTGTAATGCTAAATATGCCGCACGAGTGTAAAGTAAGAAGTTACAGGAGTGTGACCCATAAACCAAGTCGGGATTGGGGTAGAACGGTAGAAAAACATACAATATCCCAACAGGTAATATTTCATAGACAATTATGCATGTATGCAGAAAGCATTACACGTGTAGAAATAAAGGAGACTAATATTTAATTGAGTTTGTATTGTTATTCATCTTAAATTTCAGAACAAAATTATGCAGGGTCATATTTATACAGTTATGGCAGCACTGTGTTAGAGAAATCATATGACAACCGGATTGCACTTGGTGCTCAAATATATACAAGTGAAGAACGTGGCGGCAAGTCGGGCTGGAACGAACTTCCGGGTTTCTTCCAGCCCGACTTGCTGCTGGACCCACACACTGATCGGATTCATTCCCCGCAGTAACTTTGATTCCTCCAGGTTCTGCGATCTCGCACAGACAAGCAACTCGCCGAAGACATCCTCTCACGGCACCCCGGGCTACATGCCACAATCCTTTCTCGAAGACGCTTTCTCGCTTCCTCCCAACGGACCAACTCATCTGGCCACCACGGCTCCTCCAATCCGTTTCCACATATCCTCCAGCACCTTGAAAACGAGACAACCTTGTCCTAAAGACGATCCCAAATCTACGAGGATCGAAACGCCGTCGACTCCACAGCGCAACATTAGGCGCATTTTTTACCTTGGCTCAATGCAAATCGTGAATTTAGTTTGACAGTCACTTTAACTGTTTACCATCCTTGAGCCACCCACTGTACAAAATTCCCACCACTGTTCACTTTGCGCCGCTCACGCTGTTCACCTGTCACTTGCGTCGCCACGTTCTTCACTTGTATATATTTGAGCACCAAGTGCAATCTGGTTGTCATATGATTTCTCTAACACAGTGCTGCCATAACTGTATAAATATGACCCTGCATAATTTTTTTTTTAAACATAAGATGAATAACAATACAAACTCAATTGAATAATAGTCTCCTTTATTTCTACACGTGTAATGCTTTCTGCATACATGCATAATTGTCTATGAAATATTATCTGTTGGGATATTGTATGTTTTTCTGCAAGAGTGTAAAGACATTCTTGCTAGAGTCAGAGCTGATTCTACGAACAAGACTTATAAGTTCAAATGTAAACATGTTTGTTTGTGGTGCCAGAAATCACAGATTCACCCTCTTTCAGGTCCGCCAGAACCTCTTCTGCCATATTTGCTACATCTAGCCAGAGCGAGCCTGGTTTATACTTCAATTAAAGTGCCCTTAGAAGCTACTTCCAGATTCAGGAAATCTTCTTGTTCCTCTTCTTTGTTGCCAAATAGACTCATCAAAGAGATTCTTAAAGGGCTTTTGTGAGTCTTTCCTCTAATAAAGCAACCTCCTCCATCTTGGCAGCTTAATTTGATCCTTTCGCAGTTGATGAAGGCTCCATTCAAGCCTATTCACAGAACTGATCTAAAACTTCTCATTTGAAGTGGTACTACTACCAGCCTTAACATCTGCAAGGAGAATGAGTAAAATTCAATTCTTCAAAGTTAAAGAACGCTTTTTATAATTCAAAGAGGACAGAGTGATATTATGAACCAATCCCAAGTTCATTCCAAAGGTGGAGACAGACTTTCATCTTAATGGGCTTATCGTCCTCAAAACCTTTCCAAATCCACAAATCACAGTGGAAAAATGCTACACTCATTAGATGTAAAGGATGTCTAAAGTTCAAGCTAAAAATGGCAAATCGGCGCTCTAAATTAGAGCTCTGCTAGCTGCCCTGACTGATCCTTCATCATAATGTGCTGCCCCCGGTTGATTGGAGCAGATATGATGTGCTAAGCACTCAGAAAAACCACCTGAGCCTGCTGGTGCCCGTGAGAATTCTTAGTGCCAATATCGGCAACACACCCAACCCGCAAATACAGCAATACTATAATAAAGAACACACAAGTCACATTGGTCGTTAGAGAAAACATTGCTGCAGCTTTATTTTGCATAAGAAATATGCCAACATAGTGGGCCAACTTACGGGCGAATTAAGCCAAAGACAGAGCACAGCACATACAAGTAAACAGCTGAGTATCCACAAATAGCAAAATTGTTTAACATAAAAAAATGTTCAATGTATAATTAGTTCAGCAAGCAATCTTCATCATAATTGTTCAGTTGTTCTAACAATGATACAGCTACAACCGACACGTGTTTTGTCGCTTCCCTTGCGACTTTTTCAAGGCTCCAAAAATGCATGTATTCTGGAAGTAGAAGATCGTATTTGTCCTGAGAAAATAAGTTCGTGATTTGTCCGGATTCTGTTTTCCAGATCATCAATAATTCATGTTGGTGCGATATAACGTGGCCTGAACGTTAACGTATTGACCCCAAAGAATTCTATTCGAAGTTCATATGTGTGTAGTTGCAGTATCCATACTCTCGCGAGTATGTTCAAGTGTCAGACGAAATCCTCCAATACGTAAATAAGATGTCCAAAGTAATAGCGTCAAATCTCCTTTCGGACAGCAAAAGTTGTTGTTCTCCCGTCGACTTTTCGGCTCTCAGTCAGGAAAGTACCTTCCTGACTGAGAGCCGAAAATCCGATCATAACAGAGGTGCTGGCTATCTAAATTACCCATTTCCACCATCCCCCTCTTTCCAACTTATGGGCAAGTCAAGGGCAGGCAGCCCCTATGCTGCCCTGCACACCTGAAGAGCCAAATTGCACTGTGGCCTAACCAATCGGTGCTAACCATTTTTGGGGATAACTCCTTACATCCTGTGGACCACCAGTCCACCCATTTACTCACGCCACTTGAGGGGGAAGAGCGTATCCAGGCAGGCCCCGGTTGCTCAGGTTTACAACAGCCCAAGGACTAACGGGGAGCCGTTGTTCCTCCAGACTCCTGCCGTAAGGACGTCCTGGGGTTGTTTTGCATTTGCACCCTTCTTCTGCTTCTGAAGAGGGTACTCCTATGTATTATTCTGCCTCTGGATCACCCTGTAACTCCGCCTGCAACACAAAATAACAAGTTAATAGCCTTCCTGCCCTACTCACCCCTCCAGCCGACTCGCCGGGTAAGCTGTAGGGAGGTAGACAGCGTGATGCCTCGGCGTGGAAAGGATCGCCAGCTGGGTGGGGGAGGTAGATATACGTGCCCCCCACCCACTGTCGTGCCGGAAATAATGTTGGTAGGGCCGGACCCCTGGGGGTCCAAACACTAGACTTGTCTGGTTCGTGCTCTCATGTGGCACTAAGGTGGCCGCCCTCCTATGGGGGTCCCCTGCGTGGAAAGCAGATTTGAAGCACAGCGTCTGGAATCGGGGCACTGCCTGGTTCATAAGTGGGGCCTGGCTACTGCGGTTGCCATGGAAAAAGTGATGTTGTAGGCCTTGCTGCTACGGGCAGCATCAGGGACCTGTTGGCATTGTTGGGACCAGCTGGGAGAGTATCGAGTGTGGCCTGGAGCCTGAGAAGGACTGTAGGGACAACATGGGTGGTTCCCCTTTGCCTCCCCGTTCATGGTTGCTCGGTGCTGGACATGCCCAGAGGCAGGAGTGCCGGTGCCGCACAACCCTAGACAGTGTGCTCTGAGCTGGGCTGACTGCCAGTGCTCCTGGAAGGTGCCACGTTGTCTAGTCGTGCTCCGTGGGACGGCGTAGAGGAAAAAGCAAACTTGCCTGGCTCTGACTGCAAGGTGGTAAAAAAGGTACAGGGATAGACGGTGTACAATTCCCCATAGCAGCTTTATTTTTCAGAGCAACATGTGGGGGAGCCCCTGTGGCAAAACAACAATGGTAGTAAGCACACATATGAGCTATTGATGAGCAAGGTGGCTGTTGGAATATGTACATTGTGGTAAGCTTGAGTAACTCAGGCAGTGGGAGGCCTTCCTAGACTTGGGGGTAGTCAGTAGGGATGTGGGAAGAGCCTAGCCTCTGCTTTGAGCAGGTGTTTTCTGGCTAGAAGTGAAGGTCACATGACTGCCTACTATTTGAGTGCCTGTTAGTTTGACGTCCCTATTGGTCTGCTTTGTAGCTAACATACAAGTGTTGCAAACTCCCTAAGTTTGGAGGTAATATGGGAAAAGACCTGTTTTTCAGTTTATGGGGTGGTTTACCTTGTAGGCGGGATCGGGAGGGAGATGGACACAAGCACACATGAAGGAACCCACCTGAGGGAGTGAAGGAGTACAATGACACCATATTTGTACTGACTGAACCTCCTCTCAACTATTCACAAAGGAAAGGTGAGATGGGAAATGCATAGACTACCTCAAGACTAGTGACAGACCTGATATGTTACGCATAGCGACCTGGACTGTCAGGGGCCTTAATGAAGACACAAAATGTTACGGGGTACGTGTCCCCCTAGACAAAACACGAAGCCAGGGATGAAGTCTGTGTTGGCTGAAAGGATTACCTGATTGGGATGTTTAAACCTATGGTGTGTGTTATACCCCACACTTATGCAGTACTCCAGTCAATCAGCCACCCACCATATGTATAGTAGGTACACGTTGCCTAGCATTTCGACAGATGCCTCTCGAACCATGCACCACTCTTGGGGCCAGATGTAGGTAATCCCAATTTACCTATTCTTAAATACCGAATTTTACTGATTCGGTATTTAAGAATAGGTAAATGGGATGTCGATACATTTTCGGTAAAAATTACCGAATCTGTAAGATTCGGTATTTACCGAATCGGTATTCACCGATTCGGTAATTGCCATTCATTCCGAATGGCAATTACCGAATCGGTAAATAAAGATTCAGTACAATGGGGGAAACATCCAAGGGTGCCAGGGTGTCACTTTGACACCCTGTTGCACCCCTGAATTGTGCTTGTGTGCAGATGTGGCACACAAACATGCCCTAAGGGCATGTATGTATGCCACATGGCACAGTTGAAAATGCACAGATTTGTATTTTCAAAGGTATTTGTTATTTACCACCAACTTATAGTTGGTGGTAAATAACGAATCCTTACAGGTGAAAAGCACTCACTTGAGTGCTTCCTACATTTCAGATTCGGTAATTTACCGAATAGGTATTTAAGAATTCGGTAATTTAGCGAATTCTTAAATACCGATTCGGTAAATTTCCGAATCTGAAATGTAGCCACCTACATCCCCAATGCCTAATACCGGTCGGTAACGGCCGAAATTTGGTAATTTTGGCCGTTACCGACCGGTATTAGGGTTCCTACATCTGGCCCCAGATCTTTTTTGTGGCGATTGGCCCCATAGGCAGTGAATATCAGCTCTTCCAATTGGACATTATAATAGTGCCAGAGGATTACCTTGGGAAGAACTGGGGAACTACACAGGCATGGGTGACTGAGTGGGACGCGCTGAATGCAGTTGTGATGGGAGAATGTATGTTGAAAACTTGATGCGTGAGCTAAAACAGAAGGAGGCACGTCTGGAAGAACTGCAATGCCAGAGCGGAGCTAACCGGCCACTATTGGAGACCCTCCTAGTGTTGGCTTGAGCGATTGCAGCCCTGTGGAATGGGAAACATCCTTAACAACGAAGGGGCTGATTTTTGTTGGGAATGCGCCACGTTTGCGTCACGCAACTGCGGCGTAAACGTGGCGCATCCCTACGACCCATTTACAACGTGACGCATCTAGGCAGATGCGTCATGTTGTAAAAGCCCTGCGCCACTTGCGGGCGTTCCGGCGCAGGGTGGGCGTTCCGGGGCAGGTGCGCCTCGCAAAAGTGGCTGAGTGAAATCTATAAGATTTCACTCAGTCACTTTCAGGCCAATGCTGTGTCAAAATCATGCGCCTGCTTGAAGCAGGCGTAGGTCTTGACGCAGCATTGTAAAGATGGGGCACCCCCGAGCCTTGCTGGAGCTGCGTCGCGCTTGCGACGCAACTCCAGCAATGCGCCACCTTTACGGCACAGATGCGTCACTGGAGTCAGTCAGTCACGTCAGTGGAGAAGTGTGGCTCAATGGTTAGAGCGGCAGACCCTGATGCAGAGGTCTAGCCCGGGACCAGGGTTCAATTCCCCGCCTCGGCGGGTCTTGGGCTCAAAATTCCGCAGACCTGATAATTCTCGCCTCGGTACCTATTCCAATCATGGAGTCCCACTCTGCAACTCTGGGCAATAGCTTGCTTAATCTCCACAACGGCCCCCCAACGCTAAGGATGCCTGGCCTCCACCTTGGGGGTGCCCAGGAGTGGACACCTCACAGGGAAAGCCAGGATTGGTTCCACAGCGGTATTCGTACAAGCGCCTTGAGACCCTTGCGGGTGAGTAGTGCGCTATACAAGTATCAATTTACACTCTGTGCCGTTTTTGCCCCATGGTGCGCCGCATTATAAATGCGGCGCACAATGGGTGGCGGAGCAGCGGCGCAAAATAACTGGTGCATCCTTGGGGATGCGCCAGTTATCATAAATCTGCCCCGAAGATTTTATAACGACTTACCTGAACAACTAAGCCGGAACGACTTTCAAAAACCACGAATTTCCTTAAGCACGACTTCCCTAAACCACGAGTCTCTCCACTACCCTTCGATCCTGTATAACGTCACTCCTCAGAATTAAGGGAAAATAAGAGGGGTGGGGGTGTCTCCCCCCACAAAAAAGGATAAATAAAAAAAAAGAGCTAATGGTATGCGTTGTCAAAGCATACTAACATAGTACATATACAGCCTGATTCATGAAGCGAAATAGCGCCCGCAATCGCAGCGAAAATGCAATTGCGGGTGCAATTTACGTAATTGGCATTCAAGAACAAAATAGCGAATTCGCTAACACATAATAGCGAATACGCTAACACATAATAGAGATTACGCTATAATAGTCGCAGATTCCCGGTAGTCGAGCATTAGCGATACGGAAAAAGCGACCAACCACGGAATCTGCGAAATAAATAGCGAAACGCAATATATTCTCAATCGGCATTCATGAAAAATCTACAATTGCGAAAAACCCCAAAATCGCAGTTTGCGCGGCGCAAATTAAGGACAACTCAAAGCAGGTGGTAACCATAAAAGCCATGAATAAGTAAAATTTGAAAAAACGTTGGCCAATCACCAACAGGTTCAGGCCTGACCAATCACACATAAGGACATTCAGCAGCAGCATTAGGCTTTCCACAATGCCAGGAATGTACATGGTGGTGAGGCGGCGAAGGCTACAGCGAGCAGCACGGAGGAGACGCATGAGGCAGGAAAGGATTTACCGCAAGCGGGTCACCTTGCTGGGCCAAACCAGAGAACAGATATTTGCTAAATACAGGCTGAATGGGGAAATGATCATCTGGCTGATACATGAACTTGACCCCCTCATGCAGCACCCAACAAGGCGAAACAATTCGGTGCCTACACATGTGCAGGTATTGTGTAGCCTGCACCTCCTGGCCTCCGGGAGTTTCCAGGGCATAGTAGCGGCTGCTGGGGGGATATCCCAGCCCACCATGTCACGCTGCCTCCACACTTTCGTTGACGCCATGCTCACCCAGCTCCACCGTCACATCACATTTCCCACGAGCCAACAGGAATTGGACTTGACAAAACTACAATTTTACAATGTAGCCCATTTTCCCCATGTCCTCGGCTGCATAGACTGTACCCACGTCGCCATCTGTCCACCAGCTGCCACGGAGTATATGTTCCGCAACAGAAAGTCCTACCACTCCCTCAACATACAGATGGTCTGCAATGCCAAGACCATCATCACTGACATTGTCGCCCAGTACCCAGGGAGTACCCATGACTCCTTTATCTTCAGGCACAGCGGACTCCACACACGACTGCTCAGGGGAGAGTTTGGGGAAGGACACCTACTTGGTAAGTACACTTTGTCGACAATGTCACATTGCTATGAAGTAACTGCGCTGCACAGGCAATCAACATCTGCTCCTCTCATTCAGGTGACAGTGGCTACGCCCTACGGGAATACCTCCTGACCCCTTACCTCAACCCTGCCACACCTCAGCAACGGCGATACAATGTTGCGCACATCCGGACAAGGAACTGTATAGAAAGGACATTTGGCCTGCTCAAGAGCAGGTTCCGTATACTGCACAAGACAGGTGGGGCCATGTATTACAGTCCTGCTGTGTGCTGCCGCATTGTGGCTGTCTGTGCAATGCTTCATAACATTGCAACCAAGCGCCGGATACCTGTTGACATCTCAGGCAGTGAATCAGAAGGGGACGACCGGCCACCAGCACATGCGCACCATGCACGCGGGGAGAACCCAGCTGAAGGCCACAGACGTCGCAACCACATCACAGAGAACAATTTCTAGCCCACCCTCTTCCCTCACCCCACAAATCGCAATTGCATGCAAAATGTAATGATTACACAACGCTAATGTGTGCTGCAAAATAAATATATTTGTTTCATTCACAAAAAATGTAATCAGTACAACTATTTACTACTAACAGTATTCCTTCATACTGCAGTGTCAAATGACAGGGCAGGCTTATAGTCAGCCTGTGCCAGTGATTGTCTGAAAGAGTCAATTGCGCCTCCTGCGCGTTATGCCCAAGCGCCTCTGAGGCTCTTCCTCTTCCGGGGCACCTGTACCTGGCGTTGCCCTGGTGCTGCGCCTAAGTGGCGGGACTAGTGTGGCAGATTGGCTGCTGATGCTGGATGCCCCCTCACTGCCACCGTCACCCCCTACAGTGGCAGGTAGAGCAGGAGGGTGTAGTGCCGTAACCGTTGTGGTGAGGTGCTCCAGGACCCTGGTGATGTCCTCACAGCACTGTACAAGTTGGTGCTGCTGTGTTAGTGACCGCCGTGACAACTGTGAAGTGGCATTTGCAGCCACATAATTGGACCTGCTGTAGGAGGCCAGCCGGCTCATGAGCTGGTGGTGGTGCCGGCTTGCTGCACTGCGCTGCTTAATCATCGCAGCAGTGTTGGCCTCCATGGCTGCAGTCATGCGGCCCATGGCCGCCGTCATGCGGTCCATGCGGTCTCCCACTCCGGCCACATTGCGCCCAATCTTGTGTAGCTGGAGCTGAATGGCACCTTGCTGCTGTGACTGGCGCTGATGAATCCTCAACATGCGTCTTTCGACGCTCAAACAGGCATGTCTCTGTCCATTGCCCCTCCTGCTGATTGCAGCAGTGGTGTGATGGCGAGACCTCCCACGCCTGTTCTGCTGGCCTGTCACTGTGGCTGGCCGCTGTGTTGGCGCTGTCGCAGGCCCAGATGTTGTAGCACCAGCTGCAGGTGGTGTCACAGCAGGCGTTGCTGGTGCGGCAGGGACTGGAGGCACATTAGTGGCGTGCCTGGCTTTGGCTGTGGGCGGTCCGCCAGATGCAGGGGGCACAACGGTGGGGGTCCTGGCTTTGGCTGTGGGTGGTCCGCCAGATGCAGGGGGCACAACGGTGGGGGTCCTGGCTTTGGCTGTGGGTGGTCCGCCAGATGCAGGGGGCACAACGGTGGGGGTCCTGGCTTTGGCTGTGGGCGGTCCGCCAGATGCAGGGGGCGCAACGGTGGGGGTCCTGGCTTTGGCTGTGGGTGGTCCGCCAGATGCAGGGGGCACAACGGTGGGGGGCCTGGCTGCTGGTGTTGTTGCAGCGGCAGGGGCTGGTGCCTGGGTTTGCGGTGGATAATCCTCCTCCTGGGCCTCCTCATCTATTTGCAGCCTTTCACTGTCGCTGCTTTCTGCGCCACCTGTGAGGGTAAATGGATACTCATTAGTTGCATGTGACTGTCAGACGTGCTGATGTTTCATGCATGCTGGGTGACATTCCCTGGATGGCTGTGGATTTGCGTACTTTGGAACCTGTCTGGCTGCATTGTGGTACTACTACATTGTGGACAAACTACATCTCCCACAATGCTTCAGGGCATTTCCTGATGCGCAACAAAGGCATGACTAAGGGACATTATGTGAGCCTATTTGGTCAGGGACGGTCATAGGGGACAGGGTCGCAGTCGCATGCCACTTACCTTGGGTGTTTTGGGTGGGGCGGGAGGAGTCCAGAAGTGTGACGCCAACGCACGCCTCCCTCTCCAGGGTGTTCTCCACCTGGTCCTCCAAGGGTGTGTTCGGAGGGACTGTAGGTCCGCCACCTCCAGTGCCCGATGACTCTCCAAGGCGCTCCGCCACCCTCTCCTTGGCACGACCTCGGAGGTCATACCATCGTTTCTTGAGCTCCTCCAGTGACCTATCGGCCACACCCACGGAGTTCACACTGGAGGCTATTCCCAGCCAGATCCTCCTTTTGTCTTGCTCCGGGACCTTCCGGGAGTCTTTCCCAAAGAGTTTGTCGTGGTTGGCCACCACCCCTTCTATCAAATTTTCGAGCTCCTGCTCAGAAAACTTTAGCTTCCTCTTCCGCCCTGTGCTGTTGCTGGGGCCAGGAACAGGTTCCTCTGACATGGCAGCAGAGTAGTAGGAATTTCGCAATCACCAGAATAGCTGCTGCTTTCCAACTTGCTCCCTCGAGGTCTGCCTCACTGTGGTGAATGGGGGTGGGAACTGCCTGCTTCCTGGTTGTGATGTCATCACTGAGCTCGAAAAGCGACTTCCCGTTTTCCCGATCGCGCGAGATTGCGATTCGCATTCCCGATCGCACGAGATTGCGATTCGCATTCCCGATCGCACGAGATTGCGATTCGCATTCCCGATCGCGCGAGATTGCGATTCTCATTCCCGACGCAGGTAGCCGGAAATAGCGATTATTCTGCGATTATCGTTAGTCGCTAACGGATTTTGCGCCCACGTGCGAGTCGCTTTTTTTTTCCGGTAATCTTCATGAATTCTGATTTGCGAGTTCTCAATAGCGGTTCGCATTTTATCGCTATTTGAGACTCGCAAATCCCGTTTTTCATGAATCAGGCTGTTAGATCATTTTTTTTTAACGGGTGGTTCACGCAAGAAGTATTGTAATTACAAAGTGCCATCTAATGGCCAAACACGAGACGTTTCATTTCGTGGTTTAGGAAGTCGTGCTAAAAAAGGTAGTGGTTAAGAATAACTTGTGGTTATGCTTTTGTGGTTAAGGAAGTCGTAGTTTAGGCAGTAGTTGTTTAGACATACAACCCTGTGGAATACCTCTGATAAACACACCTTACGTGACTATAGGCAGTGACTGCATGCGGAGGGGGCCAAATCGGGCCAAATGCTTGCGTGGCTCCTGAAGCGAGAGGCCCTGCATCCCTCTGATTTTACCCTCAAATCAGACTGGATGAGAGCAGTAACACAAACAGGTATGAATGCCGAACTGTTGGTATATCAGGCGACACTTTATAAGAAGTCACCTAGCACAGTCCATGGGCAGAAAGCGGACCTTCTGACTGATATCTCCATACTACACTTGCAGCAGCAGACAGGGCAGGGCTGGCAAATGCCGTCAAATGTGAGGAAGTGTTGACTACTGTCAATTGGCTGGCAAGGGCAAAGACGCCGGGACTTGATGGCTTTCCCTCTGATTTCTTTCAGGCCTATATGGACTTACTTACAGACAAACTTCTGGAGTTCTACCTGGAAGCCTTTAGTAGTGGCATTCTCCCTGCCACCATGCCCGAAGCCGTCATTAATATAGTGCCCAAGCAAGATAAGTGCCTTGCGGAAATGGCCTCCTATTGACCCCTCGCTCTCTGCTTAATGGAGACGCAAGAGTCCTTGCGTGGGGCTTTTGCCTAGGATGGGGACGCTAGTGCATGAGAATCAATGCAGATTCATTCCGGGTGAAACACCATGCTGACTCTGTGGCACCTACGACACGTCCTAAATTCTACCTGGAATGCCCAGTAGGGTGAGGCCTTTGAAAAGGCAAGTGATTGCCTGAGCAGGGACTACATTTTAGCGGTCTTGACCAGAATGGGATTTGGCCTGCCATTCTTAAAATGCTAGCGACTCCTCTACACAGGGCTGACGGTGTGACCCCATACTGGCAGACAGCTCTCGCGGCATGGCCCAGAGAACGTGGTACCAGGCAAGGGTGTCCTCTCTCTCCACAGTTTTTTACCATAGCAATGGAGCCTTTGGCCATTAGACTGCAGCAAACTTGGGGCATGAGGGTGGGTATTACAACACATGTTATATCTATATATACAGATGATACCCTGGTGTACTTAGTCAGACCAGAGGAGTCGATACTGACTTTACTCTGGGAATTTGCAGCTTTTGAATAACTATCTGGGCTACGCATTAACAAGCCAAAGACACTGCTTTAGACGCGCTCTGCCTTCACTGGTACCCCCGGTGCTGACTTCCCACTGTGGGGATTCCGTGGGATGTAGCACATTTAGATATCTTGGTATCTGGGTGACAGATGCAGTTGCATGCAGGGCTTTAAGTGGGCCAGGCCTCTCCGGGTCTGAGCACCGGCAGTTTTTATAAGGAGGCCTCAAAACGGATCTCTATCGGGCTCTGTTTTGTGCCCTGGCACAGGCAGTCCGTTTTTGTCCGGACTGCAGTGACAGCAGGCACATGGATGAGCGCTGCTCACACTGCTCACTTCTCATTAGTAGAGAAGTTACGGCATGAAGTCATGCCAGGTGAGCCTTGTAGGGGAAGGAAAATCTTTTAAAGAGAGTCTTTTTCTCTTTGGATTTCTGTTGTCCTTTTGAAACTCAGTAGCAGCAACATTGCTGTGGTGTCAAAAGGGCTTCAAGTGGAAGCTTTTTCCATATTCCATACAAACCATAGTTGCTGCTTATTTATCTAATGCAACTAACAACCATTGACACAGCCACTAGTCCTGATTTGTTGTAGGTATGATGTTATTTGTTGGATCATATATCTGGATTCAATGACAGAAACAGCAAAATACAAGTCTGATGGCACAATGTGCTCAGCACAGATTTTTGGCTTATGTGTTTTAAGCCACGCCCTTAATTACATTGGCCATGCCCCTTCGAGAGACCCCCCCCCAGTTTTTTCATCCCACTTAAAGCCCTGGTTGCATGGTATCGCCAGATGAACATGGAAGGGATAGTGGAAGCGATCCCTCCTCCATCGCATTTTAGAACATCTTGAAAGGGACTAATTCCCTTTTTTGCTTATTTTATACTTTTATGTTTCCCCCTAATGTTTTAAAAGTTTTTTTTAATATACCAGTATTCAGTTTCTCACAGGGGAGCCTGTGAGGGTCTGTGGTTTTGCTAGACCCTGGTTTTTGCACACTTTTTAGTTTGCCCTAAAATTTGGTGTCCACACGGAACATCGTCGGCGTTTTGACACGGCAAACAGTAGGGATATTTAAATCCTGAGATTGCGTGACTGCGCCACTGGCACGCCCAAGGCAAGCCTGTCTGCGCCCATCCACAGCCGGATCGCACCCTGCGCCAGGGCCCCTGCACAATCTGTTCCCCACCCTATAATTAGAATCATCGATACTGGTAAGGAAACTCAATCAAATCCCTAATTCCTTAGTCTCCCCCACTGGCTGTGCATGCTTCAATTTTGCCTTACTCTCTCACCTATGACAAACCTGACTGTCATAGGTGCGGCTTCCGCATAACAGACCTCAGCCACTCATTCCACGCCACCTAGTAATCAGCTATTGCTCCCTTCTTCCTGCACGAACAATCTGACCTCCAAGCTACGCTGTACACTTATAAATATGTGCTCGCTCCCTAAACACAAATTAGAACTGGCCAACTTTATATACAGGCAGAAACAAATCTACAATGCCACCAAGGGAGCCAACTTTCTCCTGAGTATCTGAAGAAAACTTGAACCCTTCCTCACACAGACTGATCTTAAAATGGAGGTCCAAGCTCTAATACTACCAAGACTGGACTATGAAAGCACCACTCTTTGCGGTCTTCCAAAATACAAACTAGCACCGATCAGGGCATCGCTTAATGCTGCGGCCGAGCTGGTCTCCGGAATAAAAATATATAACCACATCACCCCGGCCCTGGAGGCTTTGAACTGGCTACCATAGGAATCGAGAATACAAGTAAAGATCGCCTGCATGACACATAAAGCCCTACATAGTAACACCCCCAGCTACTTAGCACAGAAGATAGACGGTCGGGAGGTTGTAGACATTCGCGAAGCGCAAGCTCACTTCTACTAAAACCTCAATCCTTCCACAAAAAGAGAACTGGGTGCAGAGCTTTCTCAGGTATCGCACCAAAGATTTGGAACAACAGTCCCCCAGACGTACGCAGAATCTCTTCTTTTACCGTCTTCAAAAAAGAAGCGAAAATGTTTCTCATGAACAAATTAACATCCTAAACCTTTAACTCTCTGATGCCTACTTGCCACCGATGTTACTTAAACAGCAATGTCTACCTCATTTGTATTATATGCGATTCCCGGTTGTATGTATAATATGTGATAATTATGCACTGTAAAGCGCTATGATACCCCCGTGGGCCATGTTCGCGCTATATAAAACTTTATAAATAAATAAAATAAAAATATTGAAACATAGGCAGAAGCTGCGTCCCGCCCTGGCTTCATTGTAGTAGTACCCACAGGATTCTCAGTGCACCAGCTGGACAGACCTCTTAAAAGATGTGGTGGACTGGCACTGATTTACCGCGATTCCTTTACCGCCGTATTTGAAACAATCCCGTCACCAGACTGCAAAACCACCTTCTTTAGCTTAGAACTCAACAATAAGCAATCGTTTAAAGGCATATTATTATACCGCACACCAGGTCCCAGGAGCGGTTTCATAAAAAATATTGGCTCTCTGTTGGAAGCTGGGGTATGTGCAAACGACATCACCATCCTACTTTAAATTCCATCTGGAGGCTTCCTTAGGTAGAGACACAGAGGCCCTCCCGGAAACAGCGAGCACTCGATGACTGATGCACCCACACATGCGATTGACGTCATCTTTACAAATAATTCCTTTGTTAGTATAGAGGATTTATTGCGGCTAGCCTGGTTGGAATATCACGTAATCATGTTTGGAATTAATAGACCATAAAATTCTCTTATAAGCCTGGGCCCAGGTAGATCCACCCTTTCTCTGGATGGAACAAAATTGACACTGACCAATTCACTCAGCAGCTTGCCCAGACACAGCCCATCTTTTCTCAAGATACTGAACAAGCCTCTCTAGAATATACTGAGTGATTAGATGCCACTTACACTAGACCAGCTCTGTTTAAAAAAATCATCTATCATTAGGAATAAAGCCTCTATGCCCTCAGATTAGAAAGGCAAAACGGAAGGAGACATGAATGACTCTGGCACTCTCACATTATGACAATTTTGAGAAAAAAATCATATAAATTGGCACTGTCCAAGTACAAATGTTTACTCACAGAAGAAAAGAGTAACTACTTTACCCAACAAATCAACTAGCAAAAAACTCAACTAAGGTGCTCTTCTAAGTAGTTACTGAACTAACTACTCTACAAAGTATTAGAGCAGCTAACTACAGTCAATCTTTTTGCGCACACTGGCTCACTGCTTCTGGGACAAAGTCAATCAAATCTACTCCAATTTTGAGGGCTCAAAAAATTTAGTTGTCATTGATAAAACAATTCAGGCCAACTCTGTCTAGATGTACTTCACGGAATTCCTCCCAGTCACCCCAGATCTGGTAGCAAAAATGATTGTCACTGCTAAGTCTGTCTCTCCTTTAGATCCCTGTCCTCCCTCAGCCCTAAAGCTGGTACGCGACCTGCTAGGAACTAACCTTTGAGCCATTTTCCACTCAATAGTACCAGAATGTTCCCCTCTAAATGGAAAAGAGCCTCAATTCTCCCTCTAATAAAGAAACCCAGTTTAAATACAGCGGATCTCAATAACTATTGCCCCCATCTCCCACCTTTGACTTCCTGCAAAAATTGTGGAGAAAGTAATAAACATCCAGTTGCACAGTTTATCCAAGCTAATCATCTGCTGGACACAACCCAATTTGGGTTCAGACCTTGGCATAGTATAGAGACTTGATCAAAGCCACAGAGGAGATAAGGGCTTCGCTGGATAGGGGAGGTGCAGCGGCACTTATAGTCCTCGATTTATTGGCAGTCTTTTATCCGGTCAACCACTAACTGTTGATCAATTGGTTAGCAGACCACCTTCCTATCTGGCAGAGTACAAACCGCTGCCTTCGATCAGTATGAATCTTCCCCCTTTTCCTTCCTTGCGGGGTCCCACAGAGACACTCGCTCAGTACGACATTATTCAATGTATACTTTACAGAGCTTGCTTCTCTGATAAATACTTTGGCTTCTATTCTACTTAACCTCCTATGCTGACGACACTCAAATAGTTGTGTCAGAATTTAACAATCATGAGAATATCAGCTCTTTTTTACATGACTGCATGCATGCTATTAGTTTATGGATGAACAAACACTGCTTGAAGTTTAACTCAGGAAAGACTGAGGTGGTGTTGTGTGGAAACGTTTCTCTGGCATGGGCCTCTTCCTGATGGCCGCAGGAATTGGGTCCCCTTCCCTTAACTGTGATCAAGACCAAGAACCTAGGAGTTAAAACCGATAACAAGTTGAACTTTGGAAGCCAGGTTAATGCTATTGTCTCCTCCTCTGTCTTTAAACTTAGGCTATACAAAAACATTATCTCTTTTATTCCAGCTAATGCCAAAAATACTGTTATCACTCCCTTAGTTCTATCAAAAATAGACTACTGTAATGGACTAAATGTGAATATACAGGAACAACATCTAAATAGACTGCAGCCTGTGGAGAATGCAGCAGCTAGGCTTCTATTAAGGATTCCCAAATTCTAATCAGTCTCTCATGAAGTCTGTAAGCTACACTGGCTTCCAGTTAGACTTTGTATCAAACTCAAGCCTCTGTAACGCCCATAAGGCCTTGCACAACACTGGCCCAGATTTTTCAGGCATGTCTTCGATCGGTATGACCCCAACAGACTCCTGTGTGGCCAAGAAAATGGTGGTACCCAGATTACGAAAGACGAACGGGGGATGTAGAATCTTCACTACAGGGACAACCAAGCTCTTGAATAGCCATGGCCCTCATATCAGAGCTTTGCCCTCTCTGGCCTCCTTTAGGAAGGAGCTCAACATGTGTCTTTTTAATAATTGAGGGTCTCTTTCCATTTGTGTTCAAGTAAGTTTAGTGCCGAGACATCTCAGGGTGTACGAGTGCTCTATACATATTTTTAACATAACATAACTATTCATGTTTTGCCAAACACCTCGTCTTTGGTTTTTTCATAGTAAATTCATATTCATGCAACAAAGATACAATTTGTATTTTAAAACCTATATACACCACCAGAAAGCTTGACCTAAGGCTATTGTAGGTGCTTTACAAAGGATGGACCATGCACTGTGGCATACGTCTGTAGAAGTACTAAGATAGGCCTACAGTGCAAAAATAGTAAACTTATGGTTGTGAGGTCATGACTGTGAAGAATATAGCCTAGCTGCAGACCATAGAAATGAATATATGGAATAGATGGCTTGGCCTGATGAGAGGCTCAGTGAACAGCGCTCTAAGGCTGTAGCTGGCTCTCACCAATATAAGATTCAAATATCAACATACAATTCCTAATTACTGGGCATATCTAGTGAATTCAGAAGGCTGCTCCTTGAGGCATCTTACTTACAGGAAAATGGTCATAGCCCGATGGGCTGCCAACCTTCGCATTATTGAGGCTTCCCTGGGTACATCATTAAGGCCTGATTGGCAGAGTATGTCAAGGTCACAGCAGAAATTAACAGTCAAACGGGTGATAAAAGGGAATTCTAGAAGTTCCCACCTAGAACATGAGGGGAACAGAAATATTAAGCTTCATTTGATGATCACATATTATGAAGGGATTTGCAGCAGTACGTGCTTGACATAAAAAGCACCAACTTTAAAAAATGGCTATTGAAGGTCCGGCTTGGGCAGGTGCCGGCCTTTATAATCTGGAAGTTGGCTAATCGAGGTTGGGGCGGACAGTGGCATTTGCCCTTTCTGTGAACTTGCTTCATTGTCTCTACCTCATATAATTGTATTTTCCTCTTATTATGCTAACGAACGCAGAGGTTTGCTATTAACTGTTTTAAAAATTTTACAGGTTCACCGGGTTAGGGATTTAATGAATGTAATTTTAAACTTTAATAACATGATATTGTGCTACAAGGTAGGAACATTCTTGTTTTTGGTGTCAGAAGGTCTTGTTATGTAACGCTACCATTTTCTATGCTAACATTTAAAGTTTACATCTTTTCTTGAACATTGACACTTGAGGCACATTTGCTTGCGCGCCTGTATGGGGTAAAATTCTCTGCAATGGCTTTGTTACATTTGCATTTCTTCATAGGCATATTATCAGAGCCTTGAACATTCTGTACAAGGGCTAAGGTTAATTCACAAAATGTTGATGTTTGTTACTGTCCGCTCTAGGACAGCTATGTAAAGATAGAATCAGTAATGGTGGCCTGACTAGTGCTTCGGCAAGGTAACATAGGTGAAGTTTATTATATAAACAACATCACTCCCTTGTATAGGCAGGGGAGCATTTAAATTACACTGTTGAGGTTGCTCCATGCCAGAATTCTGGCCCAGCTGAATCTTGTTTACCTCCTGAGAAGGATGGTACCCAGCTCTACACCAAAAAGGGCCCGCAATGAAACAGACCCACAAGTAACTGGGTAATTAGATCAGCCTAAGAGATTCTGACACATTCACCCACCCTAGGCACACTAGGATAGGGAGCGCTAGGTAGGAGCAAAACTATACTTGTATGCAAGCATATAATCTGTGTAACAGCACAATGGTTAAACTATTCATTTTCTTTACCATTCTCATAATGCTGATTAGCCAGATTTGTTTCCTTCTATTGATTATTGCAGCTCATGTATTATACAAAAGCATCTTATTGCTTCCATAAATGTTTGAAATGCCAATTCAAGTATTTCTTGTGTCTCCCTTTGGGCATGTATGAGGTACTAAACAAAAGGGTTTAGATCTGTTTCCACAATTTCCTTGGGGAGTCAGGGTTATCATGTTCTGAGGTTGCACATACAACCCGTTACCCTACGAGGTGATGGGGTACAGGTGGTGCACTGTGTGCTAGCCAGGAATAAGGAATTTACTGATGGTGTCCACGGACTCAGTCTCGCACAGTTTTGACATTTATGTCGTCAAAAACGCATAGTCTTACTGAATAAGTATGAAGCATACAACATTGGAACCACCAACGTTCTAGCTTGGGTACTTATTTCATGGGTCTCCTGAGTAGTTATCTTTTGTGTGACCAAAGGCTCTACTCACCAATTGACTAGAGACATCTATGGAGTTAGAGAAAAACCCTCCTCAGCTAAGTAGGTAACCACTATTTCTGTCTGTAGGATGTTCAAGCTTGAACCTTTTAAAAGGATCACCCCAGAGAGGTAACCTCTATGAATTTCAATGACAGGTTGCTCTGCCAATAAATTGTAGACATGCACTAATGCAAATGTTGTTCCAACAAAGGCTCATCCTGATGGATAGGGATGTTACCTTTGTGGTAGAGGCCCAGGAAGCATACAGAACAAAATTATTCCATTCATAGGTCACATTCCCAGCACCAAGCACCAACACAGGTACTTTTTATACATAAACGGGTGTAGCAGCACTAAACCAGAGCATATGTGCTGTTAGAAATCTCGTTGCATTATCAGGAACACATGTATTTCTTCCTAGGCGCTCTCCCATGTGCAGTAGGAAATGTCAGACTAGGTACCCTCAGTAATGAGAGAGCAACATGGTCAGTCTTAACCGGTTATACACCTTATACAGACATAGCAAACCAGACAGATGTAGAGCTTGGTATACTAGACACAAATTTTGTTACACTTTATAGACATTGAGTACAATTTGTTATTCGAACCATACGGGGATCCCACAAAGGGCTGTTCAAGCTGCACAACCATAATTGCCGATGCCTGGAATTAGTTCTTTTACCATTAATGCAATAATGGTTAAGGTTCCTATCAGGCAGGATGAGATTTCATTCTGGATTGTCTAAAAAACTAATCAGCTTGAAGCAGTGTTTCCCAATACAGGACTCCAAGAAAAACATGTTCTCACAATATGCCTGCCATTTGAGTTGGCTCCCTTGGTGGAGGACTGCGCAACTTGGGGCACTGTCTTTGCTGCAGTCTATACCATTACGCATGGTACACCATCATTCTCTGTTTTGCCAGAAGTGCCTAAACGGATTAAAAGTGAAGATGGGACAGCCCCATCCCTGGGTTTGGGGATGAAATCAATGGGAAATGTTGCTTCAGTATCTTCAATCATACTAAAAACATAAAAGGGGAAGCAGCAGCATTGGCAGTATGCCAGTGACTCACACAGGTTGCTCTGGCAAACCAGGAGCGTGAACTACCAAAAATTATTTTACAAACCTATACATCCATACGTAGGGATAATTTAGGATCCAGACCTAATACACCACAACTGAAGGGTAATTCTGAAAAGTATAACTCGGAGCAGGCATCGGAGTCTTCTAACCCCTTCGATGCTAGGCCTTCCCCCCCGTGCTAAGCCTTTTTTTGGCTATTTGAGGTAGTTTGCGCCGAGGCCCCTATAAATTGTTGACCACATAAGGCATCCATGCCAAATTTGCGTCCTTTTCCCCCAACATCATGGGGATTCTAAAGGTACCCTGGAGGGAACTCGGAAATCAGCCAAAATAGAGCTAAATTGTTTTTTTGGGGGAATAATGAGAAAAAAGGGCTACAGATGAAAGTGGCTGTTTTTTCCCCTGCAAATGGTATCAACAAAGGGGTTGTGGTGCTGAAATTACCATCTTCCTAGCTTTCGGGGACAAACAGGCTTTTGTCAGAAAACCTAAATGTTTTCCACAGTTTTGACATTTTTCTGAGACATACCTATTTTTGATCTTTTTTGTGCTTTCAACCTCCTTCCAGTTATCGGTAGAAATGGGTATGAAAACAGTAATGGACCCTGGACAACTATGGGGCATATTAGCAAGAACCTCGTTAAAATAATTGCGGTTTTAGTGGCAGGAAACTGCAACTAAAACGGCAATAATGGGCTTGCTAATATGCGTTATAGAATTCCAATAGAAGCCCAGGTTAGATGTCCTGCACATCTAACCTGGGCTTCTATTGGAATTCTATAATGCATATTAGCAAGCCCTTTATCGCCGTTTTAGCGGCAGTTTCCTGCCGCTAAAACAGTGATAATTTTAACGAGGTTCTTGCTAATATGCCCCCTTATATTTTAGAAAAGTAGATGAAATTCGGAATTCAGCAAGGGGTCATTTGTGTAGATCCGTTAAGGTTTCTTTATAGAAACTAACAGTTGAATATAGGAAAACTTGAAAATTAGTTGAAAAAAATACATTTTTGATAACGTTTTCACCTGTAACTTCTTCTAATTATGACAGCTGTTTGAAAGCAACACACCGTTACATCCGCTGGACCTTCATGGTTGTAGAAATATATAGGACTTGTAGATTCACCAATAACTCAACGTACCCAGAGCCAATAACTGAGCAGCATCTTGCAATGGTTTTTTATCATGTTCCGGGTATATAGCAATTCATTTGGGAAAATATATACATGAAAAATCGGTATGAAATGCACCAATGTATTTCTGAAATTGGAACAAAATATAGAGTTTAGAAACAGTAGATATTTTTACATTCCTGAAATTGTGAGTACCCATACTAACATGAGAATTATAGGTAATTTTTCAAAATGATTTGTTTTTTACACATTGTCTTTCATTTAGAAGGCCGAAATGCTTAGAAAGTCAATTGGTAATAACAGTTGCTCTCCAATTCTGTGAAACCCTAAGTCTCCCGATAAAAATGGTACATCACTTGTGTGGGTATTCCTAGTGCCCACAACAGGAAACAGCTCAAAACGCAACGTGGACACACTTTATTTTTACGGTGAAAACTGACTCTTTTTTTGTAAAGTGCCTAGCTGTAGATTTTGAAGCCCAGCTCTGCCGTCACCTAGGAAACATAGCAAACCTATAACATTTTGAAAACTAATCACCCAGGGTAATCTAGGATGGGGTGACTTGACTGGCTCTCACCAGGTTCTTTTACCCAGAATCCCTTGCAAACCTAAAAATGTGTCCAAAAAAACACATTTGCCTCACATATCCGTGGTAGATAGTTCTGGAATGTGCGTAGATCCACAAAATTTTCACCCCTCGTTCCCCAAAGACTTCCCAGAAAAATGGTACCTCACTTGTATGGATAGGCCTAGGACCAGGGACAGGAAACGACCCAAAATGCAACGTGGACGCACCACATTTTCACAGTGAAAACGGACCCTTTTTTTGCAAAGTGCCTAGCTCTAGATTTTGAACCCTAACTCTGCCAGCTCCTAGGGAAAACTACCAAAACTATACATTCTTGAAAACTAGACACCCAGGGGAATCCAGGATGGGGTAAATTGACTGGCTCTCACCAGGTTCTGTTACCCAGAATCCCTTGCAAACCTAAATATTTGTCCAAAAAACACATTTTCCTGACGGTTCTGTGGTGGAAAGTTCTGGAATCTGGTGGATCCTTAAAATTCCACCTACCCCGTGTTCCCCAAAGTCTTTCGACAGAAATGGTAACTCACTTGTGTGGGGAGGCCTAGTGCCCGTGACAGAAAATGGCCCAAAACGCAACGTGGACACAACACATTTTCACAGTGAAAACTGACCCGTTTTTGCAAAGTGCCTAGCTGTAGATTTTGAACCCTAGCTCTGCCGGCACCTAAAGAAACCTATCTAACCTATACATTTTTTAAAACAAGACACCCAGGGGAATCCAGGACGATGGGGTGACTTGAGGCAGTCAAGTCACCCCATCGTGGATGTCCCTGGATGTCTAGTTTTCAAGAATGTATAGGTTTGCTAGGTTTTTCTAGGTCCCGGCAGAGCTAGGGTTCAAAAGTGACAGCTATGCAAAAAAAGGGTCAGTTTTCACTATGAAAATGTGGTGTGTCCATGTTGCGTTTTGGGCCGTATCTTGTCGCGGGCACTAAGCCTACGCACACAAGTGAGGTACCATTTTTCTTGGAAGACTTTGGGAAATGCGGGATGTGTGGAATTTTGTGGATCCACGCAGATTCCAGAACTTTCCACCACAAAAATTTGAGGAAAATGTGTTTTTTTTACAAAGTTTGAGGTTTGAAAGGGATTCTGGGTAACAGAACCTGGTGAAAGCCAGAGGAGTCCCCCCATCCGGGATTCCCCTGGGTGTCTAGTTTTCAAAAATGTATAGGTTGGGTTCCAAACCATGACAGTCCCAGTACAGTGGCGGTGGAAATGCATTTTGATACAAGTGACTGTTAGGATGTTTTACAGGAACTGAATGACTTTTGAGATGCTCAAACCAACGTCCAACACAAACTTTCTGCCACTGTCTAATTCTTTTTTATTGTTCAATTCATTAAAATAATTACAATGTAAAAAAAATGTAATTCATAACTGCCATGCATACTCCAACTGGGATAACTAGGTTCGCTATAATCTGTAAAATCGTAAAAGCAATAGTCTGAGCTAGAACTAAAGTGCTACAGCATAAGGATGGCACCTATGTCTGGGGACCCAGTTTGCTCGTTCTGTAAGTGGGCGCTTTACCCAATACATTTTCTGCCACTGGTTAAGTAAAGGAAGCACCAGCAACTCCTGGTTGTAATCCAAAGATTGGTGGTCTAGTGCGAGTGAAAATAGTAGACAAGAAGGGGTTCGGGCCATCTTACCTACCTGTCCTGGCTGTTGAAATTACCCGCACTGTACTTTTACCACATCTTGCTAGTATCAAACACAATCCCGATAGCTGCTGTTGCTGATCACTGGAAACAGAACCCTTTTACTTTGCATAACACGTGGGGGCTGCTGACAACGCCACCTCTGCTGCTTTCGTGAGGGTGCTTTGGAACGACATCCCCTAGCAGGCCTAGCGGCGCACAAGCCGCACATCGCATCACATGCACCAAGAGGCTCTTAAGAGGGGGTCAGGGCTCCCGTTGCGCGGGACGCGTGCGGGGGAAGCCCGGGCCAAGAGCGGGCCTGTCTGTGCCCGTCAGAGGCAGGAAGAGGCTGGGCTGGGCCACCCCCCTGAAATCTGGTCTCCTATGAGGTGCAACCTGAACCCCTCTACATCGTGAGAAGGTACTGTGAAAATTATATTATATTATCCCCCTGGTTGGCAAAAGAGAGACTCAACTAAAATGGATAAACGTAAGGGAGTGGTAGAAACACTGGATGCATTTTTAGTTAGAGCAGAATCGTTATTGACCCAAGAAATAGAGCTAACTGAACGGCGTCTTTCTTTGGATCCAGTCACCATACCTAAGCGTTTATCAGTGGGTATTCCCTCGACTAGATTGGGAGAACATTGGCAGATAGTAACCCTTCCGTAATTCAAAATAGAGACGGCAGAGGTAAAAGTTTTATCGATATTACAGCTAATGATATGAAAGGTGTAACACACAATATATCTAACAGATGAAAGATAGTAGGCACCCAAGGTGCACAAAAATCATGTTTAGATGTAGGAACCATATTGAGTTGTGGTAAATAAATAAATAATACCCTATTTTTGACTAGACATATATCATAACAGATAGCTCAATAAATAAGAGTCAAGATTCGAGGTAGTAGGAGTTTTTGCAGGTTTAATACAGCATAAGGACAGGAACAGGACAACCTGCATAGGAATAGGATGACAGGGCCCAGCAGCTGCTGGGGCTGGGTCTGGGATGAGCGCGCTGACTTTTAATAACAATACATGAGCATATATACATAGCGCAAACACATAGCATTACATTGCAGTAGGCGTAGCAGTGGGTGGAGCAGAAGGCGTGACGCGTAGCAGTCGCGAAAGATAAGGGTAAAAAGAAGGTGTAACTCAGACATGTGATGCAAACGTAACAGAATATGTCACAAATGGGCGGAAACATTGGAGGGGGCTACCTAAGGAGCCGGGACCTCTAACCTGGTGGTGCGCGCAAACTGGCAATGACGTGTTACTAGGAGAAGCTGGGGGCTATGAACTCTGTGCTAGGAGCAGAGACTGAAGTCTGTAGGGTCGGAGCGACATGTACCTAAACCCTATCTAGTATCTGATGTTTAGGGAACATGTTGATATAAACTAGAAGTCATGAGGGGAAAAGCTAACTGACTCTAAGACTAGAGCATGCATTTATTCTACATGTAATGCGTGATGAAGAATATTAAATGACCATTAAATACAGTATTTCTCTTAACATGGAGCCGCATAGGCTAGACAATGACGGAAACTATTGATGCAGTTCAGTAGCTTAGGAATGCAGAGAAGGAGGGCTAAACTGATAGCTGGAATCATAACATAGTCTTGGCAGACTCAGAGGCAGAGCCAAGCTGCACCGGGCACTGCGAGGCAGGAAATAAGTGAAAGGTCGAGGATACAGGTGGGGGCTGGATCGCTCCTCAGCGTGGCTCAGGAGACAGGAGCTGAATCTGATGTCCGGGCCCTGTTGAGGCCTAGAAACGGGACTTTATAATGAAATAACGTGCACACTGAGAAACGTGGCAACATAACTTTACATAGGCCTGATACTCATATTACTCATGAGGACTGGAAACTGGCATACTAGAGGAGGACACAACTATAATTGCGTCATTAATCGGACATGGGGGATAACATATGCATATTGATCATGCACACATAACATATGATGGATGACACGTAGGGACACAGAACATGACAAAATTTACTTTTCCACATTCCCTCCTTGTCACTACGTTTCCATCAGGAAACATCAATATTCATGATACCATCTATCATTTCATACAGTACCATTTGTTCATCTCGAATTGTCTTGGAACGAGATTTAGAACGGGGCTTGGGACTAGGAATACAAGAGGTAGCACACATGCCGCAAATCGCAGGGCCACATTGTATACAGAGACAGCAGCTGAATATGATCGCTACTGCGATACCTAGAAAGGACAGGACTTTCCATCCCCAGGCGGAAATTATATTCCAGAACCAACCGGACCATGTCCAGGTGCCTGGATCTTGGTGTAACAGATGGGCAATTTTATGAAGTCTGGTTATAGCTGAATAAACAGACGGCGCGTTATTTGGAATAAAAATGCAACAACTGGATCCGATGACTCTACAGGCCCCGCCCCTATCGGCCAGTATGACGTCAAGGACGAGACGATTCTGGAGCACAACAATTCTCATAAAGGATTGCTCTTCGGTTAAGTTACCTAGAGCGGAGGCAGTCTCATCTACTACAGCTTCAAGGGTTCTTGTTAACCTACGGATTAGCTTACTATTTACAACTGTGCCTAAATAAGGGAAAACACCTTTATCAATATCAATGAATTGCTCTGCAGCAGTTTCAGTATAATCGACAATCGGGAGGTTTCTCTTGTGTCTAGTATGTACTAGGTAGGAATTCCTATGGTAGTCAGGTGGGGCTAGGAAAACAGGTGGCAGTAGGAGGGCAATGTAACAGGTTCCCTCCCAATCGAGGGGCAGACGAACATATGCAGTTTGACCACAAACAAAATAAGAATGACGTGAAGCTTTAAAAATAGTTTTCCCACTGTCACTATACTGGATAATAGTAGTACAATCACTATGTCCTACGTGTACAGAACCATGATTTCGGACACATAATTCGCCTTTGACTGGTAATACTGAAATAGCAGGTGAGTCTGGAGTAGTATCAGACTGAACATTCAGGACCATGAAATTCGAAGAATAGTTACCTAAATTATACACTTCATTTTCTAGATCTAAACCTGTTCTGTGGGGGAAACCTTGCTTGTCTGGGAAACATGTACTGTTAAGAAAAGACATGTCTGTTGAGGATGACGTTAACGTGGACCATGCTCCACATGAACCATTATGGGAAAAAGGATAAGGGAAGAGTGGCAGAACTCCCTCTGACGTCTGGAAAGGGGGGAGTCGACCACACACCCAACAATTAGTGGCATTGCTGGTCTGGTGTGAATAATGTAACATGCGGATAAATGTATTGTTACGCATAGCGAGGCGGTATGAATATTCGTGAGGAGGCAGATCACTAAACGTGTGCTCTACGGTAACATTAGAATGCTTATTTACATGAGGAACTGGAAAACACAGGAAAAATGCGTAACTAGTGCAGGAAATCATTATGCTGATGAATAATATGAAACTTAGAAAAACGATACATCGGTTTGAGTTTTGACTAACTCTCTCACTATGGGGGTCTATTTTATACATGTCAGAAACAGTCTAACCGTTTCACCTAGGGGAGGACTTATACAATCAAACTGACTGACTTATTTTACTAGACCGGAGTTTTTGCTTATACTCCTGCTGCGGAGTTTTCTCTAACAGGGGAGGGGTTGTATCAATGTCATTTGCGGGACAGTCCTTAGGAACAATGTTTTGACAAGTCTTGATATCCTGGGAAATGTTTTTAAAGACCGGCTTTAGTCCATTAAATTGTTTTACATGAGAAAGGTGCACCCAGCCTTTGCGCCCTTCCAACTTCACGGCTGTACGGGTGGTGAGGAGGACCTGTCGGGGCTCTTTCCAGCGAGGCTCCAGCGGACTTGATCTGTCAAAATTCCTCACCAACACCATGGATCCTGGAACGATTTCATGCGGTGCCACCTCGGTATTATCTGGAAATGCGGCGGCAACCTGTGAACGGCATGATTTGAGGGCAGACATCAAGGAAGCTAGGTAATCTGTCAGCATATTACATGAAACATCAGTAATACTTCGGGGTCTAGGAGTACCCCACATGTTAGGGGGGCGGCCGAATACGACCTCATACGGGGACAGACCTGATCTGGAATGTGCGACCATGCGCATATAAAATAAAGCAACTGGCAGAGCTACTAGCCAGTCCACACCTTTCTCTTTACACACTTTTGCAATACGGATTTTCAGAGTCTGATTATGTCTCTCGACTAGACCAGCTGCTTCAGGATGGCGTACACAATGAAACTTCCACTGGTACCCTAACAACAGGGAAACGTGCTTCATCAGTTCAGATGAGAATGGCTGACCGTTATCAGAATATACGACTCTAGGGAGTCCATATCGAGGGAAAAACTCACGAACCAACTGCTTGGCAGTGGTCGCGGCTGTGTAATCTGGGACTGGATATGCTTCTGTCCATCTGGACAAAGCGCATACAACTACAAGAACATACTTGAAACCTCGACATCGCTCCATCTGAATATAATCCATCTGGAGGACCTCAAAAGGGTGGTCAGGAGGCTGGAAACCACCTTGTTCCACCGGGACACTTTTACCTGGATTAAACTGACAACATATCATACAGGTACGGACTTTCTGCTTGGCTGCAGCTCGTAAATGCTTGTTAAACCAAATGTTCTGGATACTGTCTAACATAGCTTTTTCTCCTAAATGTGCTGGACTATGTGCGGTATTAATGATGACTTGAACCATAGAGTCGGGGAGAAACCATGCGGTCCTACCCTTTGTTAACCATCCTTGATCTGTCTGGACCCCTCCTTGTTCAGACCATTTCTTGATTTCATCGGGAGTAGCATGTAACTGGATATCTATGACATCTTGAGTAGGGTCCTTAACTGTCATACATGTAGTCAGATCTGGAGTATGTGTCTGTGTTAGATTAACTTGAATGTCTGGAGTCTGTGCTGTAAGCTTGGCTGTGCGATCTGCTAGATCATTACCTTGGGAAATAATGTCAGTAACTTTCGTATGTGCTTTGCATTTCATGATAGCAATAGATGTCGGTAAGTGTATGGCATCTAACAGAGCTTGAATAAGGAGACCATGCTGAATTTTGGTTCCATGAGAAGTCATGAAACCTCTCTCCTGCCAGAGCACTCCAAAGTCGTGAACAACTCCGAATGCGTAGCGTGAATCTGTGTAAACATTAACTTTCAGGTTCTTGGCGTGTATACAGGCTTGTGTCAGAGCAACTAGCTCTGCTGCTTGAGCGGACAGGGTATCTATACGGTGTGTCTCAATAACTTCGGTGTCAGTAGTCACTGCATACGCGGCGACTAGTTCTCCTGTACTAGTTCTCATACATGAACCATCCACATAAAGTGTCAGGTCAGGGTCTGGTAACGGAATATCTGTCAGATCTTGTCTTGGCTATGTCGTAATGTTAACTACTTCCACACAGTCGTGTGTGGCAGAATTTGAATTAACTGATGGTAACAGTGTAGCAGGGTTCAGAACGTTGCAGCGTCTGATTTCTATGTGTGGCTGGAACAGTGTCAATTCATAACCTGTTAAACGTGCAATTGTCAAGTGCTGAGTTTGTGTTCTATTTAAAAGAACTTCCACGGAGTGTGGAACGTGTACTGTCAGGGAGTGTCCCAAAACTATGGAATCACTTTGTCTGATAGCTAGTGCTGTGGCTGCAACTGACTTGAGGCACGCAGGCAACGCCTGGGCGACTGGATCTAGTGTGCTAGAAAAATAAGCACAAGGCTTGTATTGTCCTGCTTGGTCTTGTGTGAGAACAGATAATGCTGTACCTTCGCGTTCAGTAACGAAAAGTGTAAAAGGCTTACTGTAGTTCGGTGTAGCTAGAACTGGAGCTTGGCATAAAGCTTTCTTTAACTCGTTGAAACTAAGTGTATGTTCAGATGTCCAAGGGAGGACAGTCATTGCGGCTGCCTCCTGTGTCGTTAACTGTATCAGTGGCTTGGCTAGAAATGCATACTGTGGAATCCATTGTCTACAATAAGAAGTAAGGCCGATAAAGGCACGTACCTCCTTCTGGGTTCTGGGCTGGGGAAGACTCGCTATTAACTGGATACGGTCTGGTGTCAACTGCCTACCCCTCTTGGACAGTAAGTGTCCTAAGTAGACCACTTGCTGGACACAGAATTGAAGCTTCGAAGGGGACACCTTGTGCCCCATCTCGGCTAGGAAATACAGAACCGTCAGTGACGCTCGCTCGCAGTCACGTTCAGAACGGGCTGTGATCAGTAGATCATCGACATACTGGAGCAGGGCAGTGTCAGTTGGCATGTGAATATTGTCTAGTTGTCTCTTAAGTGCTTGACTGTAAATACTAGGGCTTTCTGTGAAACCTTGAGGAGCGCGTGTGAACATATAGCTCCTTCCATTTAAACAAAATCCGAAAAGAAACTGGCTGTCTGGATGGATGGGAACACTAAAAAATGCGTTCTTGAGGTCTATGACAGTGAAGAACGTGGCTTCGGAATCAATAGCAGTTAACAGGGAAGAGATATCTGGGACAACTGGGTACTGCGGAATAATACATTTATTAAGTTCCCGTAAATCAATCACTAATCGATATACTGGGGGTGCATTTGGATCAGTACGTTTCATGACTGGAATGATCGGAGAGTTACATACGTTGGAGTCAGTTTCTACAACTACTCCTTGAGCCATGAGCTCGTCTATAATTTTGGATAAGGCTGCTACAGCCTCAGGTGGCAATCTGTACTGTCTGATTCGTGGTAACACTACACCTGGTTTCAGGGTCACACGATGGGGTGTGATTTGCATGTAACCTACATCAGTTGGACCTTGCGCCCATAAATGCTGCGGAACATTGGACAGTCTGGGATCAAAATCTCGTAATACATAGTGACCCTTAAAGTCACGTAGGAACAATCGTATTCCCTCTGGGGAACAGCATATAACTGCACCTAACTCTTTCAGTGTTTTAATGCCTAATAGATTTTCTGGACATGACTTAGTAAGTAACAGATCAGTAGTGCGGGACAATGGACCTACTTCTAGAGTAACTGGCTTTGAGATCTCATTTACGATAGGTTTTCCTGAAAATCCAAGGGAAACATTTCTTGAGCCTGAGAGCGGAGCCCCTGGAACTTCGGCATGACTAATTGTGGTCCTACTTGCCCCTGTATCAATCAGAAACTTTCTGTCTTTCCCTAATACTTGACTGTGAACATAGGGACCTTCTTGATCTACAGGTATCTCGATGAGAGGCAAGCCTACCTCCCTCTCTAGGCTGTTTCATGAATATGGCTGGTACTCTGGATACTCAGACTGTGCATACTGGTACATCTGCGATGTAACATGCTGTGTTGCAGCAATAGGCTGCGGTACTGTAACTGTCTGTTGTGCATTCTGTGACTGAGGAGTCTGTGAAACTTGTTCTTGTCTAGGCGGACGTGGTCTTTCTTTAGTCTTACCAGTAGCTATGTTATGTTTCAGAACTGCACACTCATTTATAAAATGACCTGGCTGTTTACAATAATTGCAGTTCCCTTTAACGGGAGCTGCAGGATGACTGGCTTGATTCGGACCCCTCTTCTGACTGTCTTGAGGAACAGATTGTGCAACTAGCACTTTCATTTTCGTGTCTTTCATACGTTTTCTCTCGTGTTCTTGCTCTTCCCTGATTCTATTCTGGTGGTACTGGAGCATCTGGAGCATCTGGGACGGAGTATTTGCTTGCCAGGTGCTTTCGACTTTCAAAACTCGGTTTTTAACTTGTGGGCTTGAATTCTCGACTAATTTAGTAACGAAAAGGTGAGGGTATGACTCACTACTTGTCTTGAGGCCACTGTTGATACTAAAGCACTTTTCAAACCTAGAATAAAAATCACTAATATCTTCATCTTGTTTCTGTTTACAGGCTGAGATTGCGTCCCAGTCTTCTTTTCTCGTTGTTAATAATCTGGGTAAAACTTGAATTAATAATTCTGGTAATTCTTTACATTTCTCTCCAAGACCAGTACCTGGTACACGTATCTTGTCTTCAGCTTCTAGAACTGCCCAATCTATCTTTTTCTCTCCCACCTCCCATTCTTTTTCCTTTAGCTTTTCATACACCCCTGCGGGCAGCAGAACCTTTAACATTTTAATGATATCTGGGTAAGTGTATTCTCCCATACGGAGCATGTCTTTTAATTCTCTATGGAACCCTGCTGGATCTTTATCATGACAGGGAATTAATTTCTTCATTTCGAGGAGTTCCATCTTTGTGATCGGAGTGTATACAAACACTCGCTGCATTTCGCCACCCGCTCCTCTGACTGGGTGGACTTCTCGTAACGGATTCTGTCTGTCTATGTAGAATGATTTACTTTCTGGGGGTGAGACATGAACAAAATGCGGGTTCAAGAATGTTCTATATTTATGACGTTGTTCTAAAATGACACTAATTAAATCGGTACCTAGACCTCTCCATCTATACTGGAGTAACTCGTTCAGGATATCATGTAACGGGCCTGGATCAGAATGTTGACCCTCATACAGAGTAATGAGGTGCTGAATCATATACATACCCACCAGTCGCTGCTCGGCTGGGGGCATTTTCAGAAACATTTGTGCCACTATTTCGTCTGGAAAAGTGGTAGAATCAGTAATCCATCTGACTGCTGATCGGACTAGTTCCTGTTCATGCATAGTACTTAACTCACTGTAACCGATTCGTGATTTCAGAATGTGATCGGTAGCTTGAAATACTTGTTCTAGGGAACCTTGTTCTGGTGCTGAATGATGGAAAGTTGGCTTGTGTTCTAGACGTAAATGGCGATCTGGAAATCTAGGTTTTCCTACATACGCTATTCTGGCAGTATTCTCATCGTCTTCCTCTTCAGGATCAGAGGTACTTTCTTTCTCGCTTACTTGTGCTGCTTTACGCTGTTCGTGTATCTTTATTATCTCTCTACGGATTTTCTTGTACATACTTTCCATGGCACCAATGGTATTGTGCTTTCCCTCTGCTATATTATCACTCCACTTTGTTAGAGTTTTCATTTCTTCCGGGTCTTTAGACGGGTAATCTTGTTCTCTTATTAGACAGTTAATTAAGAACTTTAATATCATGCGCTGAATCTCGGCTTTCCTTTGAGACATGGCATCACTAATACTTTGTGGGTCATCCCCTGTACGGATGAAACGATATATCCTGTCTAGATCTTCTTTCATATTCGGCAGGGTGACGAGATACTCGGTCACTCTCCTTACTCGTACGGAATATAAAACCATATTAAACTCGCCTGGAACTGGGTCATAGACACATTCGCCAAGGGTTTGCCTGATCTCTGCAACAGACTTATTACTTTTAGGAGTACGCTGTGATGCTTGAGCATGTAATTCGAGTGCTGATAAACGCTTGTATGGCGGCGGGGTTTGAGGAAGACCTCCTCCTGCGGCCCCTAAACTAGAATCATCAACTGATGCTTTTCGTCCTGGCAGGGTCGGTAATTGTAACGTGGGCTGGACTTGTATAGCGGGCTGACCCGGGGGGGGGCTGTTAAGGGCACCCCGGTGTCTGGAGGAGCAGGAATTACCTGATTTACAGGGACTGGCGGAGTGCGAACAGGATTTGCATATTCTGGGACTGTGTCGTCCAGATAGGACGAAATAAAAATATCAGCTGCGGTCGGTTTGTGACGTAGCTTGGTCGGAACTAACGGTGGCGGGAAATTACTGGATGCCTCCGGGGTCGCTTTTGGCAAGCCCTCAGCAAGAAGAGGATACATACCCTTGATGAGGGCATTCCTCTGTCTGTCTAATTGCTCAGTTCTAACTCGTTCACCTATCTCGATTAATTCTCTTTCTTGGGCTCGTTCTTGGGATTCTCTACTTAGTTCTGACTTTCTGATTTCTTTTTCGGTTCTTTTATGAGCTTCTTTGCGCCATAACTCGATGGCATCTTTCTGTGACTGTCTGGCTTTCTTTTTCCATAATGCTTCTTCTACTCGCATGATGCATTCGGCATCCCATGTACCCGATACGGGCCATCTATACTTTTCTTCTAACTGTTTGGTATACTCTACCCATAAATCTAGATACAATATGGCGCTTATGCCATGTTTCTGATACATAAAGTGACCTGGACTGTCCCTGGGCGGGACGGGAACTGCTGCTTCCAGCAGACCCTTTCTAGTTTTTAACTGACGTAACTTGGAAAATATGGGCATGACTGAACTGTAATCTAGACACAATACAATACACAATAAACACGATACTTATTTCCCATTCATACCACGACATTAGAATACATGAAAAACATTTAAAATAACAGTTCGGACAGAATACTACCTGGAAATACTAAGAACAGAACACGTGAATTTTCTCGAGAACAGAAACTGACTAGAACAGAAACTAGATGCACTGCTGAAACAGTACGAAACTTACCGGTCTCTTAAAGAGACACGTCAGGACCCGCATCCACCGAAGTGGACACTTCGTTTGTGGGACTGTGTACCACCAACCCACAGACCAGAGTCAATTAAATTGACCCTGTCTAGATACCACCCTAGTAACGGTACTCACCGGGCAGCAAGAACGGAAGGCCTCGGACTGGACTGGACTGCTACGACGACAAACTTCGGACTTCGGACTTCAGTTACGGGTGGACCTCCGGATACCTCGGACCTTGGACTCTTGGCTTGGGCTCTGGTCGGGACTCGCCGCGTTCCTCCACCGTCTCGTCTGGATGCTGGACCGCCTCCTCCGTCTCCTCCGTGGGCCTGAGGGATACTTGAGCAGAAATATCTGCCACTGCGCAGAAGAGTTCCGTCACGACTGCAGAGGGTCAGGGGGTCGGCGTGGCTTCACCGACGCGTGGGGAAAGGGCAAGTCCCTGTTCGGGCGCCATTATGTGGTAAATAAATAAATAATACCCTATTTTTGACTAGACATATATCATAACAGATAGCTCAATAAATAAGAGTCAAGATTCGAGGTAGTAGGAGTTTTTGCAGGTTTAATACAGCATAAGGACAGGAACAGGACAACCTGCATAGGAATAGGATGACAGGGCCCAGCAGCTGCTGGGGCTGGGTCTGGGATGAGCGCGCTGACTTTTAATAACAATACATGAGCATATATACATAGCGCAAACACATAGCATTACATTGCAGTAGGCGTAGCAGTGGGTGGAGCAGAAGGCGTGACGCGTAGCAGTCGCGAAAGATAAGGGTAAAAAGAAGGTGTAACTCAGACATGTGATGCAAACGTAACAGAATATGTCACAAATGGGCGGAAACATTGGAGGGGGCTACCTAAGGAGCCGGGACCTCTAACCTGGTGGTGCGCGCAAACTGGCAATGACGTGTTACTAGGAGAAGCTGGGGGCTATGAACTCTGTGCTAGGAGCAGAGACTGAAGTCTGGAGGGTCGGAGCGACATGTACCTAAACCCTATCTAGTATCTGATGTTTAGGGAACATGTTGATATAAACTAGAAGTCATGAGGGGAAAAGCTAACTGACTCTAAGACTAGAGCATGCATTTATTCTACATGTAATGCGTGATGAAGAATATTAAATGACCATTAAATACAGTATTTCTCTTAACATGGAGCCGCATAGGCTAGACAATGACGGAAACTATTGATGCAGTTCAGTAGCTTAGGAATGCAGAGAAGGAGGGCTAAACTGATAGCTGGAATCATAACATAGTCTTGGCAGACTCAGAGGCAGAGCCAAGCTGCACCGGGCACTGCGAGGCAGGAAATAAGTGAAAGGTCGAGGATACAGGTGGGGGCTGGATCGCTCCTCAGCGTGGCTCAGGAGACAGGAGCTGAATCTGATGTCCGGGCCCTGTTGAGGCCTAGAAACGGGACTTTATAATGAAATAACGTGCACACTGAGAAACGTGGCAACATAACTTTACATAGGCCTGATACTCATATTACTCATGAGGACTGGAAACTGGCATACTAGAGGAGGACACAACTATAATTGCGTCATTAATCGGACATGGGGAATAACATATGCATATTGATCATGCACACATAACATATGATGGATGACACGTAGGGACACAGAACATGACAAAATTTACTTTTCCACAGAGTACCACACACAAAAACGTGAGAACTGATTTAAGTAATAACTGTCCAAAATTTAATGCAGATGTGCTGAATCTACCCCCACCCTCATGTCCCTACATTTTCATTTTGGATGGTGTTCCTGCCCTTAGAGAGGAGCAAAGAGAGACGTGGAGTGACTTTCGTAACAAGACCGGAGACTGGCTGGCAAAGCACAAAGGGTTTCACCCTTCATATGCAAAGGAGATCCTAATGGTCCAGAGAGTGGGGTGGTTAGACCAATCTAGCAAGTGCATCAAGGGTGATTGTATAGTGATTCATTTTCCCAGAACACAGTTGGTTCATCATATCTTGAACTATTGTGAGCCGAATCTACTTTCTAATACTAGCATCTGTGTACTTCCTTTGGGATACTTTTACAAACCAAAAATTGACCCCTTTGCAAACAGACGTACTCCAATTTTAATGTCTAACAGGTGCCAGGTACAGTCGGACCTGGATGAGCAGGACTGACAATTATCTGGATTACATCAAGAGGTGACATTTACAGAGAATATTTTGGTATTTAATTCTATGCCAATTGTGAAAGACCAAATGTATGTGATATCGTCATGGTGAATGGAGAAATAGAAAATAGTATTCAAAATTACGTTGATACTTTTGATGGGGACAAAGGTACAATGAATGACACTACAAATGCATCAGTTATTTCTATACTTGAGGGAAATAAGGAAATGGTGGATGCTCCTTATTCATTGCAGAATAATGGAAGCGATATTTGCAATGATTGTGTAAAATCTTAATGACGTAGTCGAATCCCAGGGAATACCAATCCCGGGAAAAGATAAAGAAGGACTACCTGGCAAATTAAGTACGGAAAAATGCCAAACTGAGTTAAGATTAAGTTAGTGGAACATTGCAGGGCTGAAAAGAAATCAGGGGATGAAGTGTGGCAGGAGTATATTGGCCAAAATGAAATAATGTTACTTCAAGAAACATGGAAGGTGGAAATACCCCATAAGGTAGGATACAAAACTTACAGTGCGGCTGCTATCCCATCGGCCAGAGGGAGGCCCTCAGGAGGCCTCGTTATTTGGGTAAAAGTTACCCTAGGTATAGATATACAACAATTGGAATTTTCAACCCAGGATCTTCTGGTAATAAAGGTTTCAACACCTAAGAAAAGAGATTTATATATAATAAATATCTATAGTAGATTGGGTATAGCGAGCAAGGAGTCTGAGGCTGTTAAACAGTTAGACCAATTTTTAAGCTCTGTTAACTCTAGGGCTGTGGTTATTGTGGGGGACGACTTCAACCGCAAATTCGAACAAGTGGCAGAACTAGAAAATATCTTCAAAGACTAAGATGTGGTAAATAATATTCCAATTTTAGATAGTAGTCCAGTAGTATCTTGTTCTACTGCAGTTGACAAGATTGGTTTCGGGACATGGTCTTCGAGCTTGTAATGGTAGGTTGCCTTCTGATAGCCAGATTGCTCCCACATTTAGAAGGGGTAACTCTAAGGGTTGTATGGATTATATATTGGTATCTATCACACTGTGGCCCATTCTTTGCGATTTGAAAATCGATGATAGATCTGAGAGTGACCATTATCCATTATGCTCGACGCTTGCTGCTGATTTATTCCGGCCAGCTATTCTGAGGGCTGGAGGCAACATTGAAGATGGGATAGAACCATTATTAACAAACAATCGTAGAACTTTAAAGTGGTCTTCTATAGGGAGAAACAAGGTAGCTATGAAGCAGATCTACGATATTTTTGAAGGAACTATTACCCTGTATATAGGCTTACCTGTTGCAGAGATCCCAATTTTAAATATACACCAATGACTGGTAGAGTCCCTTCTCCCAATATTAAGTAGGATCCCCAAGAAATGCAAAAAGGGGACAATAGGGGTGAGTAATTCAGGCAATCTGTGGTATAAAAAAGAATGCTGTGATGCAAAAATGTTGGCAGCTAAAGGTAAACATGTTGTAGCTTTAAGGGACAAAAGGAACATATATATGTGGTTAATAATCCAAACTAAGAAATATTGGGATGATAATATTTGGACAGAGCTAATCATTGCAGCAAAAGCAAAAGACCAACTAAGCTTTTGGCGCCTAATGACTAAAGGTAATAAAAAGGGAAGTTGTACTAAACATCTCTTTCTGGACACAAATACATGGGTAAACCATTTTTTCCGCCTTTATTCTATAGCCGAATTTGACATATAGTTCAGTCCACCAGAATATGTAATTACTGCTATTTCAGTCCCACTACATTTTAGTTTGGAAGAAACTTTGGCAGCAATAGATGCAATTAAACCAGGGAAGGCACCAGGACCAGACAAGATACCAGGAGATCTGTGGAAACATGACAAAGAGGTTTGGGGCCCCTATATTAATTTTATATGTAACTCAGTGGCTGCAGGAGCAGCGATATCTAAATCATGGAAAGGAGCTGAGATTACAACTATTTTTAAAAAAAGGTAACCAATATGACCCTTCACACTACCGACCGATCAGTTTAATAGATGTTTTACAGAAAAGATATGCGCGGCACATTTTAACCAAATTGAATGATTGAATTGAGGAGAATAGTATTTTATCAAGGTATCAGGCTGGTTTTACAGCTAAAATGAGAACTATTGACCAGGTTATTAGATTTCTTTGCATGAACTGGAAATACACAGAGGCAGATTTACAAGCCCCATGTGCCGCCGGTGCATCACGTTGCGTGACGCACCGGTGGTGCAGCCTGCTAAGGGATATTTACAAGCACAGGTAAAGTCACCCTGTGTGGCTTAACCTGTGCTTGTAAATATCGCCGCTGTTCACGCAACACTTTGCGCGTTAGAGGCAGGACATGGGTGTTGCTGTGGGTGTTCCCATGCAACACCCATGTCCACTGATGCATTTCCAGATTTACGAGAAATCTTAAACCTGGAAATGCGTCAGTTTGCTGTGCTACCATAGGGGTGGCGTAGCCAAGCGAAATGAGGAGAAATATTTTCATTTCTCCTCGTTTTTTCATTTTTCAATGTGTGCTGCATTCTACAGCACGTATTGAAAGAGGAAAATGCCTGCATTGATTGCTTTTGTGCAGGAAGGGGCCCCTTCCTTCACAAAAGCAATCTCCCCATGGCGCAGGCATCCTTGCACCATGGTGCAAGGATGCCGGCGCATGGCAGCTGTTTCCTATGCCAGCGCTGGGGAGGGCACAGGGATGCGACATATCATTGAAGATATGTCGCATTCCTGTGCTATGAAAGTGCCGCAGCGTGGCACAGCCAAAGTGCTTGCGGTGTCGCGCTGCGGCACTTTCTTGTAGATCTGCCCTTCAATACTTAAGAAGGGTCGCCAAGATAAATGTGGTAAATAAATAAATAATACCCTATTTTTGAATGTATAAATGAATAACAGATAGCTCAATAAATAAGAGTCAAAATTCGAGGTAGTAGGAGTTTCGCAGGTTTATTACAACATAAAGGACAGGAACAGGACAACCTGCATAGGAATAGGATGGCAGGGCCCAGCAGCTGCTGGGGCTGGATCTGGGAGGAGCGCGCTAGCATTTAATAACAATACACAAGCATATATAGTAAAACTGTTGCATTACAGTACATATGATAGGCGGAGCAGTGGGTGGAGCAAAGGGTGTGACGCATAGCAGTCGCGAAAGATAAGGGTGAAAAGAGGTGTAACAGGGCGTATACATAGACATGTGATGTAAACGTAACAGAATGTGTCATGAATGGGGCGGAAACCATGGAGGGGGCTACCTGAGGAGCCGGGACCTCTAACCTGATGGTGCGCGCAAACTGGCAATGACGTATCACTAGGAGAAGCTGGGGGCTATGAACTCTGTGCTAGGAGCAGAGACTGAAGTCTGGAGAGTCAGGGCGACATGTACCTAAGCAGTATCTAGTATCTGATGTTTAGAGAACATGTTGATATAAACTAGAAGTCAGGAGGGGAAAGGCTAACTTGATTCTAAGACTGGACCATGCATTATTCTACATGTAGTACGTGATGAAGAATATTAAATGACCATTAAATGCAGTATTTCTCTAACGTGGAGACGTGAAGGCTAGACAATGACGGAAACTATTGATGCAGTTCAGTAGCTTAGGAATGCAGAGAAGGAGGACTGAACTGATAACTGGAATCATAACATACTTTTGGCAGACTCAGAGGCAGAGCCAGGCTGAACCGGGCACTGCGAGGCAGGAAGTAAGTGAAGGGTCGAGGATACAGGTGGGGGCTGTATCGCTCCTCAGCGAGGGCTCCAGGAGACAGGAGCTGAATCTGGTGTCCAAGCCCTTTTGAGGCCTAGAAACGGGGACATTATAATGGAATAACGTGCACACTGAGAAACGTGGCAACGTAGCTTTACATAGGCCTGATATTCGTAGTATTCACGAGAACTGGAAACTGACATACTAGAGGTGGACACAACTATAATTGCGTCTTGAATCGAACATAGGGAATACATATGCATATTTAATCATGCACACATAACATATGATGGATGACACGTAGGGACACAGAACATGGCAAAATTTATTTTTCCACATTCCCTCCTTGTCACTACGTTTCCATCAGGAAACATCAATATTCATGATACCATCTATCATTTCATACAGTATCATTTGCTCGTCTCGAATTATCCTGGAACGGGATTTAGAACGGGGCTTGGGATTAGGAATACAAGAGGTAGCACAAATGCCGCAAATCGCAGGGCCACATTGTATACAGAGGCAGAAGCTGAATATGATCGCTACTGCAATACCTAGGAAGGACAATATTTTCCATCCCCATGCGGAAATTATATTCCAGAACCAACCGGACCATGTCCAGGTGCCTGGATCTTGGTGTAACAGATGGGCAATTTTATGGAGTCTGGTTATAGCTGAATAAACAGACGGCGCGTTATTTGGAATGAAAATGCAGCAACTAGATCCGATGACTCTACAGGCCCCGCCCCTATCGGCCAGTATGACGTCAAGGACGAGACGATTCTGTAAAACGACAAATCTCATAGCAGATTGCTCTTCAGTTAAATTACCTAGAGCAGAGGCAGTCTCATTGACTACTGCTTCGAGGGTTCTTGTTAACCTACGGATTAGCTTACTATTCTGGATAGGTCCTATAAAGAAAAAGAAACCTCTGTTGAAATCTGTATACTGTTCTAGAGCAGTTTCAGTATAATCGACAATTGGGGACTCCCTTCTATGTCTAATGTGTACTAGATGTGTGTTTCTATGATAATCAGATGGGGCTAGAAAAACAGGTGGCAGTAGGAAGGCAATGTAACAGGTTCCCTCCCAATCGAGGGGCAGACGAACATATGCAGTTTGACCACAAATAAAATAAGAATGACGTGAAGCTTTGAAGATAGATTTCCCACTGTCACTATACTTGACAATAGTAGTACAATCACTATGTCCTACATGTACGGAACCATTATTTCGGACACATAATTCGCCTTTGACTGGTAATACTGAAATAGCAGGTAAGTCTGGAGTGGTATCAGACTGAACATTCAGGACCATGAAATTCGAAGAATAGTTACCTAAATTATACACTTCATTTTCTAGATCTAAACCTGTTCTGTGGGGGAGACCTTGCTTGTCTGGAAAACATGTACTGTTAAGAAAAGACATATCTGTTGAGGATGACGTTAACGTGGACCATGCTCCACACGAACCATTATGTGAAAATGGATAAGGAAAAAGTGGCAGAACTGCCTTCGGTGTCTGGAAAGGGGGGAGTCGACCACACACCCAACAATTAGTGGCATTGCTGGACTGGTGTGAGTAATGTAACATGCGGATGAATGAGTTATTTCGCATAGCGAGGCGGTAAGAGAGTTCATGAGGAGGTAGGTCACTAAACATGTGCTCTACAGTAGCATTAGAAGACGTATTTACATGAGGAACTGGAAGATACAGGTAAAATGCATAACTGGTGCAGGAAATCATAATGCTGAGAAATAATATGAAACTTAGAAAAACGATACATCGAATTGCGTTTTGACTAACTCTCTCACTATGGGGGTCTATTTTATACATGTCAGAAACAGTCTAACCGTTTCACCTAGGGGAGGACTTAGACAATCAAACTGGCTGACTTATTTTACTAGACCTTAACTTGAGTTTATACTCCTGTTGCGGAGTTTTCTCTAACAGGGGAGGGTTTGTAGCAATGTCTTTTGCGGGACAGTCCTTGAGAACAATGCTTTGGCAATCCTTCAAATCCTGGGAAATATTCTTTAAGACGGGTTTCAGTCCATTAAACTTTTTTATATGAGAAAGGTGCACCCAGCCTTTGCGACCTTCCAACTTCACGGCTGTACGGGTGGTGAGGAGGACCTGTCGGGGCTCTTTCCAGCGAGGCTCCAGCGGACTTGATCTGTCGAAATTCCTCACCAATACCATGGATCCTGGAACGATTTCATGCGGTGCCACCTCGGTATTGTCTGGAAATGCGGCGGCAACCTGTGAACGACATGAGTTGAGGGCAGACATCAAGGAAGCTAGGTAATCTGTCAGCATATTACTTGAAACATCGGTAATACTTCGGGGTCTAGGAGTACCCCACATGTTAGGGGGGCGGCCGAAAACGACCTCATACGGGGACAGACCTGATCTGGAATGTGCGACCATGCGCATATAAAATAAAGCGACTGGCAGAGCTACTAGCCAGTCCACACCTTTTTCTTTGCATACTTTTGCAATTCGGATTTTCAGAGTCTGGTTATGTCTCTCTACGAGACCGGCTGCTTCAGGATGGCGTACACAATGGAACTTCCACTGGTACCCTAACAACAGGGAAACATGCTTCATGAGTTCAGATGAGAATGGCTGGCCGTTGTCAGAATATACGACTCTAGGGAGTCCATAACGGGGGAAGAACTCACGAACCAACTGCTTGGCAGTGGTCGCGGCTGTGTAATCTGGGACTGGATATGCTTCTGTCCACCTGGACAAAGCGCATACAACTACAAGGACATACTTGAAACCTCGACATCGCTCCATTTGAATGTAATCCATCTGGAGGACTTCAAAAGGGTGGTCAGGGGGCTGGAATCCACCTTGTTCCACCGGGACACTTTTACCTGGATTAAACTGACAACATATCATACAGGTACGGACTTTCTGCTTGGCTGCAGCTCGTAAATGCTTGTTGAACCAAATGTTCTGGATACTGTCTAACATAGCTTTTTCTCCTAAATGTGCTGGACTATGTGCGGTATTAATAATGACTTGAACCATAGAGTCGGGGAGAAACCATGTGGCTCTACCCTTCGTTAACCATCCTTGATCTGTCTGGACCCCTCCTTGTTCGGACCATTTCTTGATTTCATCGGGAGTAGCGTGTAACTGGATATCTATGACATCTTGAGTAGGGTCCTTAACTGTCATACATGTAGTCGGATCTGGAGTATGTGTCTGATTAACTGGAATGTCTGGAGTCTGTGCTGTAAACTTGGCTGTGCGATCTGCTAGATCATTACCTTGGGAAATGGTGTCAGTAACTTTCGTATGTGCTTTGCACTTCATGATAGCGATAGATGTCGGTAAATGTATGGCATCTAACAGAGCTTGAATAAGGAGACCATGCTGAATCTTGGTTCCATGAGAAGTCATGAAACCTCTCTCCTGCCAGAGCACTCCGAAGTCGTGTACAACTCCAAATGCGTAGCGTGAATCTGTGTAAACATTAACTTTCAAGTTTTTGGCGTGTATGCAGGCTTGTGTCAGAGCAACTAGCTCTGCTGCTTGAGCGGACAGGGTGTCAATGCGGTGTGTCTCAATAACTTCAGTATCAGTAGTCACTGCATACGCGGCGACTAGTTCTCCTGTACTTGTTCTCATACATGAACCATCCACATAGAGTGTCAGGTCGGGGTCTGGTAACGGAATATCTGTCAGATCTTGTCTTGGCTTTGTCGTAATGTTAACTACTTCCACACAGTCATGTGTGGCAGAATTCGGAGTAACTGATGGTAACAGTGTAGCAGGATTTAAAACGTTGCAGCGTCTGATTTCTATGTGTGGCTGGAACAGTGTCAATTCATAACCTGTTAAACGTGCAATTGTCAAGTGCTGAGTCTGTGTTCGGTTTAAAAGAACTTCCACGGAATGTGGAACTTGTACTGTCAAGGTATGTCCTAAGACTATGGAATCACTTTGTCTGATAGCTAGTGCTGTGGCTGCAACTGACTTGAGGCACGCAGGCAGAGCCTGGGCTACAGGATCTAATGTGCTCGAAAAATAAGCACAGGGCTTGTATTGTCCTGCTTGATCTTGTGTGAGAACAGATAATGCTGTACCTTCGCGTTCAGTGACGAAAAGTGTAAAAGGCTTACTGTAGTTCGGTGTCGCTAGAACTGGAGCTTGGCATAAAGCTTTCTTTAACTCATTGAAACTAAGTGTATGTTCAGATGTCCAAGGGAGAACAGTCGATACGGCTGCCTCCTGTGTCGTTAACTGTATCAGTGGTTTGGCTAGAAATGCATACTGAGGAATCCATTGTCTGCAATAAGAAGTAAGGCCAATAAAAGCACGTACCTCCTTCTGGGTCTTGGGCTGAGGAAGACTCGCTATTAACTGGATACGGTCTGGTGTCAACTGCCTACCCCTCTTGGACAGTAAGTGTCCTAAGTAGACCACTTGCTGGACACAGAATTGAAGCTTAGAAGGGGACACCTTGTGCCCCATCTCGGCTAGGAAATACAAGACTGTAAGGGATGCTCGCTCGCAAGCACGTTCAGAACGGGCTGTGATCAGGAGATCATCGACATACTGGAGCAGGGCAGTGTCAGTTGGCATGTGAATGTTGTCTAGTTGTCTCTTAAGTGCTTGACTGTAAATACTAGGACTTTCTGTGAAACCTTGAGGAGCTCGTGTAAACATATAGCTCCTTCCATTTAAACAAAATCCGAAAAGGAACTGGCTGTCTGGATGAATAGGGACACTGAAAAACGCGTTCTTGAGGTCGATTACAGTAAAGAACGTGGCTTCGGAATCAATGGCTGTTAATAGGGAAGAGATATCTGGGACAACTGGGTACTGAGGAATAATACACTTATTAAGCTCTCGTAGGTCAATCACTAATCGATATACTGGGGGTGCGTTTGGATCAGTACGTTTCATGACTGGAATGATCGGAGAATTGCATACATTGGAGTCAGTTTCTACAACCACTCCTTGAGCAATGAGCTCGTCAATAATTTTGGATAAGGCTGCTACAGCCTCAGGTGGCAATCTGTACTGTCTGATTCGTGGTAACACTACGCCTGGCTTGAGAGTCACACGATAGGGTGTGATTTGCATATAACCAACATCAGTTGGACCTTGCGCCCATAGATGCTGTGGAACATTAGACAGTCTTGAATCAAAATCTCGTAATACATAGTGACCCTTAAAGTCACGTAGGAACAATCGTATTCCCTCTGGGGAACAGCATATAACTGCACCTAACTCTTTCAGTGTCTTAATGCCTAGTAGGTTTTCTGGACATGACTTAGTAAGTAACAGATCAGTAGTTGTACGGGACAATGGACCTACTTCTAGAGTAACTGGCTTTGAAATCTCATTTACGATAGGTTTTCCTGAAAATCCAAGGGAAACATTTCTTGAGCCTGAGAGCGGAGCCCCTGGAACTTCGGCGTGACTAATTGTGGTCCTACTTGCCCCTGTATCAATCAAAAACTTTCTGTCTTTCCCTAATACTTGACTGTGAACATAGGGACCTTCTTGATCTACAGGTATCTCGATGAGAGGCAAGCCTACCTCCCTCTCTAGGCTGTTTCATGAATACTGCTGGTACTCAGGATACTCAGACTGTGCATACTGGTACATCTGCTGTGTAACGTGCTGTGTTGCAGCGATAGGCTGCGGTGCGGTAACTGTCTGTTGTGCATTCTGTGGCTGAGGAATCTGTGAAACTTGTTCTTGTCTAGGCGGACGTGGTCTTTCTTTAGTCTTACCAGTAGCTATGTTGTGTTTCAGAACTGCACACTCATTTATAAAATGACCTGGCTGTTTACAATAATTGCAGTTCCCTTTAACGGGAGCTGCAGGATGACTGGCTTGATTCGGACCCCTCTTCTGACTGTCTTGAGGAACAGATTGTGCAACTAGTACTTTCATCTTCGTGTCTTTCATACGTTTTCTCTCGTGTTCTTGCTCTTCTCTGATTCTATTCTGGTGGTATTGAAGCATCTGCAACATCTGGGACGGGGTATTAGCTTGCCAGGTACTTTCGACTTTCAAAACTCGATTTTTAATTTGTGGGCTTGAATTCTCGACTAATTTAGTAACAAAAAGGTGAGGGTATGACTCACTACTTGTCTTGAGGCCACTGTTGATGCTAAAACATTTCTCAAATCTAGAATATAAATCACTAATATCTTCGTCTTGTTTCTGTTTACAGGCTGAGATTGCATCCCAGTCTTCTTTTCTAGTTGTCAATAATCTGGGTAAAACTTGTATTAATAATTCAGGTAATTCTTTACATTTATCTCCGAGACCGGTACCTGGTACTCGTGCCTTATCTTCTGCTTCTAGGACTGCCCAATCGATCTTTTTCTCTCCCACCTCCCATTCTTTTTCCTTGAGCTTTTCATACACCCCTGCGGGCAGCAGAACTTTTAACATTTTAATTATATCTGGATACGTGTATTCTCCCATACGGAGCATGTCTTTTAATTCTCGGTGGAACCCTGCTGGATCTTTATCATGACAGGGAATTAATTTCTTCATCTCGAGGAGTTCCATCTTTGTGATCGGAGTGTATACAAACACTCGCTGCATTTCGCCACCCGTTCCTCTAACTGGGTGGACTTCTCGTAACGGATTCTGTCTCTCCATGTAAAATGGTTTACTTTCTGGGGGTGAGACATGAACAAAATGCGGGTTCAGAAACGTTCTATATTTGTGACGCTGTTCTAGAACGACATTAATTAAATCGGTACCTAGACCTCTCCATCTATACTGGAGTAACTCGTTCAGGATATCATGTAACGGACCTGGATCAGAGTGTTGACCCTCATACAATGTAATGAGGTGCTGGATCATATACATACCCACCAGTCGTTGCTCGGCTGGGGGCAGTTTCAGAAACATTTGTGCCACTATTTCGTCTGGAAAAGTGGTAGAATCAGTAATCCATCGGACTGCTGATCGGGCTAGTTCTTGTTCATGCATAGTACTTAACTCACTGTAACCGATTCGTGATTTCAGAATATGATCGGTAGCTTGAAACACTTGTTCTAGAGAACCTTGTTCTGGTGCTGGATAATGAAAAATAGACTTGTGTTCTAGGCGTAAATGGCGATCTGGAAATTTAGATTTTCCTACATACGCTATTCTCTTGGGGGTTCTCGTCCTCAACCTCTTCCGGATCAGAGTTACTTTCTTTCTCGCTTACTTGTGCTGCTTTACGCTGTTCGTGTAACTTTATTATTTCTTTACGGATTTTCTTGTACATACTCTCCATAGCACCGACGGTCTTGTGCTTACCCTCGGCTATATTATCACTCCACCTTGTCAGGGTTCTCATTTCGGCTTGATCTTTAGACGGGTAATCTTGTTCTCTTATTAGACAATTGATCAGAAACTTTAATATCATGAGCTGGATCTCAGCTTTCCTTTGAGACATGGCCTCGCTAATGCTTTCTGGATCATCCCCTGTACGGATGAAACGATATATTCTGTCTAGATCTTCTTTCATATTCGGTAAGGTGACTAGATACTCGGCCACCTTTCTTACGCGGAATGAATATAAAACCATATTATCCTCGCCTGGGACTGGATCATAGCCGCATTCGGCAAGGGATTTTCTTATTTCTGCTACAGTCTGATGTCTGGGCGTACGCTGTGACGCTTGTGCATGGTAATTCGGCTGTCGTTAAACGCTTGTGTGGCGGCGGGGTTTGAGGAGTACCTCCCCCTGCGGCCCCTAAACTAGAGTCGTCTACTGAGGCTCTTCGTCCTGGCAGAGTGGGAAATGGAAATGTAGGCTGGACTTGTATGGCGGGCTGGACCGGGGGTACCGTAGCAGGTACTCCGGTGTCTGGAGGAGCGGGAAGTGCCTGATTTACAGGGACTGGCGGAGCGCGAACAGGATTTGCATATTCTGGGACTGTGTCGTCCAAATAGGACGAAATAAAAATATCAGCTGCGGTCTGTTTATGACGTAACTTGGTCGGAACTAATGGTGGCGGGAAATTACTGGATGCCTCTGGGGTCGCTTTTGGCAAGCCCTCGGCAAGGAGAGGATACATACCCCTAATAAGGGCATGCCTCTGTCTGTCTGACTGTTCGGCTTTGACTTGTTCACCTATCTCGATTAGTTCTTTTTCTTGTGCTCGTTCTAAGGATTCTCTACTTAATTCTGACTTTCTGATTTCCTTTTCAGTTCTTTTATGAGCTTCTTTACGCCATAGCTCGATGGCATCTTTCTGTGATTGTCTGGCTTTCTTTTTCCATAATGCCTCTTCTACTCGCATGATGCACTCGGCATCCCATGTACCCGATACGGGCCATCTATACTTTTCTTCTAACTGTTTGGTATACTCTACCCATAAATCTAGATACAGTATGGCGCTTATGCCATGCTTCTGATACATAAAATGACCTGGACTGTCCCTAGGCGGAACTGGAACTGCTGCTTCCAGCAGACCCTTTCTGGTTTTTAACTGACGTAATTTCGAAAAGAGCGGCATGACTGAACTATAATCTAGACACAATACAATACACAATAAACACGATACTTATTCCCCATTCATACCACGACATTAAAATACATGAAGAACATTTAAAAATAACAGTTCGAACAGAATACTACCTGGAATACGGAACACAGAATACATGAATTTTCTCGAGAACAGAACTGACTAGAACAGGAACTAGATGCACTGCTGAAACAGTACGAAACTTACCGGTCTCATAAAGAGACACGTCAGGACCCGCATCCACCGAAGTGGACACTTCGTTTGTGGGTCTGTGTACCACCAACCCACGGACCAGAGTCAATTAGATTGACCCTGTCTAGATACCACCCCAGTAACGGTACTCACCGGGCAGCAAGAACGGAAGGCCTCGGACTGGACTGGACTGCTACGACGACGGACGACGAACTTCGGACTTCAGTTACGGGTGGGCCTCCGGATACCTCGGACCTTGAACTCTCGGCTTGGGCTCTGGTCGGGACTCGCCGCGTTCCTCCACCGTCTCGTTTGGATGCTGGACCGCCTCCTCCGTCTCCTCCGTGGGCCTGAGGGATACTTGAAGCAGAAATATCTGCCGGTGCGCAGAAGAGTTCCGTCACGACTGCAGAGGGTCAGGGGGTCGGCGTGGCTTCACCGACGCGTGGGGAAAGGGCAAGTCCCTGTTCGGGCGCCATTATGTGGTAAATAAATAAATAATACCCTATTTTTGAATGTATAAATGAATAACAGATAGCTCAATAAATAAGAGTCAAAATTCGAGGTAGTAGGAGTTTCGCAGGTTTATTACAACATAAAGGACAGGAACAGGACAACCTGCATAGGAATAGGATGGCAGGGCCCAGCAGCTGCTGGGGCTGGATCTGGGATGAGCGCGCTAGCATTTAATAACAATACACAAGCATATATAGTAAAACTGTTGCATTACAGTACATATGATAGGCGGAGCAGTGGGTGGAGCAAAGGGTGTGACGCATAGCAGTCGCGAAAGATAAGGGTGAAAAGAGGTGTAACAGGGCGTATACATAGACATGTGATGTAAACGTAACAGAATGTGTCATGAATGGGGCGGAAACCATGGAGGGGGCTACCTGAGGAGCCGGGACCTCTAACCTGATGGTGCGCGCAAACTGGCAATGACGTATCACTAGGAGAAGCTGGGGGCTATGAACTCTGTGCTAGGAGCAGAGACTGAAGTCTGGAGAGTCAGGGCGACATGTACCTAAGCAGTATCTAGTATCTGATGTTTAGAGAACATGTTGATATAAACTAGAAGTCAGGAGGGGAAAGGCTAACTTGATTCTAAGACTGGACCATGCATTATTCTACATGTAGTACGTGATGAAGAATATTAAATGACCATTAAATGCAGTATTTCTCTAACGTGGAGACGTGAAGGCTAGACAATGACGGAAACTATTGATGCAGTTCAGTAGCTTAGGAATGCAGAGAAGGAGGACTGAACTGATAACTGGAATCATAACATACTTTTGGCAGACTCAGAGGCAGAGCCAGGCTGAACCGGGCACTGCGAGGCAGGAAGTAAGTGAAGGGTCGAGGATACAGGTGGGGGCTGTATCGCTCCTCAGCGAGGGCTCCAGGAGACAGGAGCTGAATCTGGTGTCCAAGCCCTTTTGAGGCCTAGAAACGGGGACTTTATAATGGAATAACGTGCACACTGAGAAACGTGGCAACGTAGCTTTACATAGGCCTGATATTCGTAGTATTCACGAGAACTGGAAACTGACATACTAGAGGTGGACACAACTATAATTGCGTCTTGAATCGAACATAGGGAATACATATGCATATTTAATCATGCACACATAACATATGATGGATGACACGTAGGGACACAGAACATGGCAAAATTTATTTTTCCACAATTTGTATATTGCCTTTGTTGACCTAAAGGCCGCCTTTAACCTCATCCCCAGAAATCTCCTTTGGAAATCCCTAAAAGAACAAGGGGTACCGGGAGAAATACTTGTGAAGATAATAAGGTTGCATGAGGGCAACTTTGCAAGGGTTAGATGGGGTCCAGGGGGTAACCTTACTGATCCTATTAAAGTTTGCAGGGACGTAAGGCAGGGATGTGTACTGGCCCCACCTTGTTTTCATTATATGTTAACGATATTCCAGAATATTTGTTGGGCTGCGAACACGATTCTCCCAAATTGGGGGGTGTCAGTACCGGCTCTTTTATTTGCCGACGATACCATTTTAATTTCCCAAACACCCAAAGGCAAACAAAGTTTACTAGATACCTTTGGGGTTTACTGTGAGTCTAAAGGTCTGGGAATAAACTTGAGTAAAACTAAATACATGGCAATCAACCCACACAAATCTTTTTAAAAGAATTTAACCATCAAAAAACGGAGTTGGAATATCTTTATAATTTTAGCTACCTAGACATTACCTTTGATACTAAAATGACTTGGAATTCACAGCTGGAGAAGAGCAAGACTATTCTGTATCAGAACTCCATACAAATTGCTAAAAAACATGAGAGTTCTATATCTAAAGCAGTTTCACCTGCCCCTGAGGTGTAGAAACATAGGGTACAATCTGCATGCTTATATGGGGCAGAACTAAGGGGCCCTTCGAATAACAATACTCTCAGGGTGAAGGAGAATACGTTTTTTAGAAAGTTATTGAGCCTTCCAAAGCGTACACCACTAACTCCCATAGTAATGGACCTTAACATACGCCATATAGATTACCAGGCGAGTCTACGCCCACTATTGTTTTGGGTTCGCTTGTGGTCCACAGCAGAACTTGTCCATTATAGAGAAGGACTAGAGGAAATTTTAAAGTTAAAAAATAATAAAGGATTAGTATGGTTGAAACATATCCATGGTTGGTTCCATAAATTAGGACTTAAACAATTTTGGGAATGTCTGGCTGAACTGACTATGGCTTCCAAAAAGATATTAAAACAAACTTTTTGGGTTATATTCTAGATGGCTTATCACATAACTCATCATCAGGTACATTGACAATGCGGTTTCTTTTAATGAAACCAACTTGGAGCTTAGAGCTATTTTTAAATGAAGTCCAGCAACAGTTGGCAAAATCTCTATATATTAAATTTCGATACAATGTATTACAGATAAATGCTAACACATTAAAATGGACCCATAAAAATGAGAATGAAAGTACTGATTGTTGTGATTTATGTACTATGGGTGCAAAAGAAAATGAATTACATCTACTATTCTTCTGCCCAGCCTATATAAAATATAGAAGGAAATTGATCAAACCCATCTGCCAGTTATTGGGTACAAGATCCTGTAATGAGGCTGAAAGAATATTGAGATCAGATACATCACAACCAGTAGTTTACAGTGTGAGTAGGTACTTTTTTGTTGTGAATCTAATAAGGGAAAGGGAAGGCATGACATTTTATTGAAAAATATACTAAGCACTATTTGTTTTGCACTTGCACTTTAAGTTGGTCATATGGAACTTACTACCAACACTGCACTGATTCTGTATTATAAAGGAAAGTGTATTAATTGCATAGTGCCCTTTGTATATAATATTATTATTTTTTCTTTATTCAGTTTGCTAATTTTGAATGTGATACAATGTAACCCCTCAATGTTTTGTAATTTTTTTTATATATTTATTTTTTTAATTGTTAAGAAAGGTCTTCATTGGGAATGCATTCCCAATATTAATGTAATGGTCTATCGGTACTTTTGAAATGTTTTTATCATATGTGTATGTACATCTTTTATGTTTTTTTTAAACCAAAATAAAGATTATTGATTATTATCAAACACAATTGATTTGTGTCTATTAAGCTGATCAAACAACATCATGTAGCCAAGTCTACATACCATGTCGTGGGGGCTCTGGGGAATATATCTGTCTTCTCTCATTACCTTATAAAATCCTTTTGCAAGCTTTAACCTACAATAAAGTTTCTTCTTCCCGACTGTGGACAGATAACACTGAAGTTTCATTCATTCCAGTTACATCTGCAAACAACATACAATCATCATTCATGACTGTACAAATTTCAACATGACAAGCAGACAATGAAGTTGTGTATAACATCACACTAGTGGAGTTATCTACCAGTTCTACACAACTCCACGAGCCTCCCACATTTGCACAAACAGGCTCAGGCTACTTTTTCTATATTGATGACTTTTCTACGGATTTGTCAGATCCACCTCCAAAGCATGTACTACATGAATTTTTAGTTTGACTCATTAAGACATACTCTAGCCCACCTTGAATATACATTTGGATTATAATTTCATTACTTTTCCTACTGTTTTGGATTGGTTTTGTGACTGACTTTTTCTTGCTTCTGAATGGGCACTATTTCCCAGACTATTGTGCTGTTGAACTGGTAAACAAGGTCTTGAAACCGCATTCTTTACCCCACAAAGTGGGAAGAGACCTGTCCCTTTTGAGCATTTCAACCGTTCCAGTTGCTGATGGAATTGTTTGGGATAAAGGACCCTATGATATATTTGGACCAACATAAACTTTACAAGATCTATATGTTTTTAGGCTTTCTTTAAATGATGTCATCACTCCTGGCAGAATCTCAGAGGATTTGAACTTTCTCACAGTGAAACAGATGATTGGTGAGTTAGAGCATTATAGTGTTTTTGAGAGTGAAGAAATGTACATCAAATTATGATGAAATGTTTTGTTTCTCTATTATGGTGACCATTATTTACATAATGCCAGTACTCCATGTGCAGTATTTAATTACACACAATGGGAACGCAGCCCTACACCACCCCGGGGTTTTAGGATGCAATGGTCTTAATGGTGAACTTAGTGTCATAGGATGTCTTTCTTGCCCTCCCTGAAGTAGCCCCAATAAACACATACACATTAATGGTCTCATTACCAGCTACAGCCGGTGCAGGTAAGAGCGGTGGGTCTGTTGGGGGGGATTTGGTGGGATGATGATGATGGAAAATTAATGATTAATTTCATTTTTCCTATTCATCATCGAAATCCCCCCACTGGGCCCCACTGCTCCTACCTGTACCAGCTGCTCATTACAATGTCGGTCAGAAAGGCTCCGAACAGCAGTCAGAATCTAATCTCCTGAACTGTGTCAGAGCCTATGATTCCGACCGACTCGGAAACATTATCACCCAACAGATTACGATGGAAAGGTAACCGTTCAGTCACTCCGCATCCGTTCACAACGGCATTCGGAGACTTCTAGTCGGTCAGAGCAGAATCGTACAGCTCTAGAGACCACTTTTCCAACTGATGGATAACAATGTCGGATTCGGACATCCTTTCAAATCGGTCTGTCTGACATGGAACGGCTGTTGGAAACTGACTTTGGGGACCCATAGCAGGCCCCCTTCACCTTGAGGCCTACGGTTGGGGCATGTGGGGTTACCCAAGAAACCCCCTTTTAAAACCATGCACAGTGTGGCAGGCACCATGGGGTGCCTCCGACAGGGTGCAAGATTTTCTGCAACCACCCCTTTTTTCAATGGGAGCCTGTGTTGTCGGTCGAAACACAGACTCCCATTGAAGTCAATGGGAGACTTTCCGAACGGTGTTAGGAACTATCGCAATCGGTCGGTCAGTTGGACTTGCCGAACGCGAGTCGACCAAGATTCTGACAATTAGTCAGTCAAATTGCTTTCCGACCGACATCGTAATGAGGCCCTAAATGTAAGGTGAAAATACATACACGCACACATGCCAAGCTATATTACACTGGCGACAATAGTGCCAGTTATGGTTAGGTCAGAGTTTCCAAGGAAAATAATTTTTTGTTTTCTTAGTAACTTTGGCGCAGTTTGACAAATCTGTATAAACAGGTCCAAAAATAAAGTTAACTTTGGGTAATTTCTGCAAGATGTATACTGACCTGCAAAACATGGGGAAGGGAAAAAAGGGGATGGTCCCAAAAATGCTGTTTCCCATTTAATTCCGATAAGATTCTATGGTTTACTGACAAAATATCGAAACTACAAATATTGTGGGACATAAATATCGAGTCAAAATTATCTAACATAAAATATAATTATCCTGTACCAATAAAGTAATTGACAAAACTATCAACATTAAAATATTGGTATACACTAATATCTAAGTCAAAAATATAATTTATTAATATCTATATATGTGTGTGTATATATATAAAATACATAATATACTTAAAATTAATAGGCACTAAACATTTTAGTATTTACCAATATTATATTAAAATTACATATATGAAAATAATTATAAACTGTATATAAATGTTATAGCAAAGGAGGGGCCACAGGGTTGAAACCTTTCAAGCCTGAAGAGCTGGACTGCTGATAAGCAGAGAAAATTGTAAACTAACTGTGTAAGCTGCATTTGGAGGCCCACTGTAGGGCTATGAATAAAGAAATCAATAACCGGAGATGGCTGAGACCCCACTGCAGGGGATGAATTGGCTGAAATACACTACAAGTCCCAACATGAATTGAAGGTAACACTCACCTGGGAGACCCACCGGAGGGCAATATAACTATTTAATTGGCATGCACATAAATGTGTATTTAGCGTCACTGCAACATTTCTGGCAAGCCTGTGAGCAAGATGCTGGGTGCTTTGAAATGCTTCAGACAGAAATGTCATCTGGATGCAAGATGCTGATTTTGTTTTCTAATAAAGGAATTCTGTGAATTCATCAGCAGGAGAGTGCATCTTCAATTAAGGACAAACTGTGGAAGTATATATATATATATATATATATATATATATATATATATATATATATATATATATATATATATATATATATATATATATATATATATATATATATATATATATATATATATATATATATATATCCACCCACGCAGGTAACCTTGAACGGAGTGGAGCCTCAGACACCAAGAATTGCTTACTTCATTTATTAGCGATTTGCACGCAGGCAGAGAACAGTTGATGAACACCAAAGTAAATGTGATGCCAAACGCGTTTCAGGAAACCAATCCCTTCGTCAGTGGCTTGTGCTCATGAAAGAAGGCAAAGTTAATTGCGCACCTCATCTCATTAAAACAACCCGCCTCCATGGGCGTGGCCCTCCCACGGCCTTCTGGTTGTTGTGGTGCGGATTTTAAATGTCCCCAGTGGGCATGCATTTCTCCATGAAAGTAAAACACCAGTTCATAATCCAAGTGGGCTGATGTCATCTTCTGCTCACCGCCTGTTCCTCTTTTCAAGCGCCAATGTAAGTCCCAAGGTGGTGCCATCCTGCACACAGCACCAACCTTGCGTGTCTTCCATTGCAGTCGGCACCTTGTGGGGCCGTGAAGGACCCGCTACAGCAGTGGGCTCCGCTCCCGGCTTGGCAAAAGCCGTATAAATCCAACCACGCAGGTAACCTTGAACGGAGTGGAGCCTATATATATATATATATATATATATTTATATTACCTACTGGCGGTCGCCAGTAGGTAGTTATAGTTAGGATTGTTTTCCATAGGGAAATCGCAACATTCTATTGGGAATAACTTTGCCGCCGGTTGAGGAATCTGCCTGAAATTTTCCTCAAATTTGCCTCGCGGCTCTCTGAAAGTTTGGGGGGAATTCGTCAAGCGGGGGCCGAGATAAAAGGGAGGTCTCAAAACGTGTTTTCCCCATGTTAATTTCCATAGGGCGGTTGGACTCACTTTTAGCCCGAACGGCTGAATGGATTTCCACCAAACTTGGCAAAATTGTAGAGTCTGGTAGCCCGATGTGCCTTTGCTATGTCTCAAGATATGCGCTCCAGTGGATTTTGAGTAATTTAGGTTAAAAAACATATATATATCTATAGGCGCGCCCCGGTACGCGCACCGGGGAGCGTACCAGCGCGCTACGCGAGTTCGCACGCGGAAAGCTGATTGGCTCTCGGGTGTCTGTAAACATTCCAAACAGTCCGGAGCGGCCGCCATCTTGTGTCTCGGTAGGATCGAGACACAAGAGGTGGCAAAAACAAAGGGGGAAATGAGCAAAAGGGGGCAGGGTAGACCCCCCCTGACCCCCTAGGTTTGATGTGGGGGCCATAAAAGGCCCCGCGGGGCAAAAAAAAAAAACGATTTTCGCGGGGGGAGCGCCCGGTACGCGCACCGGAGAGCGTACCGGGAGCGTAGCATGGGGAAAAAACCAGTCACTTTGTAAATATGACTCAATAAGGTGCATTTTTAACAGCACTGATGCGTCATAAAAAGTGACGCACCGGTGGCGTAAAAGTGACGCATGGCCTCATAAATGAGGCCTTCAGTCTTCTACTCATGCGTCATATTAAATATATGACGTATTATGTCGCAAGTACTTTTAGATACGTCAGTATTTCAGACGTATCTGTAAGAGCAAAAGTGATGCATTGCTGGAGTGTGTGACAAAAATGATGCAACTCCAGCAATGCATCCTTTCACATGGGGCCAGGCCCCATGTGAAAGGGCCTGCATCAGTCTTACGCCTGCTGTGAAACAGGCGCAAGATTTGGACGCAACAGCGTCATAAAAGTGACGTAGTGATATCTCATAGATTTTACTGCGTCACCTCTACGACCCTTTCTTGCGTCAATACGTCCCTTTTGCATACATTACACCTGACGTAGGTATAATGTGGCGCAGGGGTTTACAAAGTGACGCATCTACCTAGATGCGTCACATTGTAAATATGACTGAATAAGGTGCATTTTTAACAGCACTGGTGCATCACAAAAAGTGACGCACCGGTGTCGTAAAAGTGACGCATGGCCTCATAAATGAGGCCTTCAGTCTTCTAGTCATGCGTCATATTAAATATATGACGTATTATGTCGCAAGTACTTACAGATACGTCAGTATTTCAGACCTATCTGTAAGCGCAAAAGTGATGCATTGCTGGAGTGTGTCACAAAAATGATGCAACTCCAGCAATGCATCTTTTCTTACCCTTCCACACCCCTGTTCCTTTTCTACATTTTCTTTGAATACCCACATTCCCCATGTTCACTCTCCTTCTCCTTACTTTCGTTCCCAACACTCACCTTCTTTCAGTCCGCCTACTTCACTTCCTTTCTCCTCTCATACCTTTCTGTTCTTTCTTACTCATTTTCCTTTCTTTTATCAATGCACTCCACTTCACTTACTCTTTTTCATTTTTTTAAGAATATAGCTCTTTGATGAGAATTGGAGGTAGTTCTGAAAAGAACTTTTTTTTTCTTCTTTTTTCTTTTTTTAAAACAAAAACAAAAACAGGGAATGGAAACTGCTCAACAGGAGCAAAATAAAATGCTCGAACCATGAGCAGAAGACTTTGCTCCCCACAGGAAAGTAGCTGATCACAGTATCTGCATTTAAGGACGCCTTTGTTAAATGCAGGCTGAATGTTCGGAACCAGCTCTTGTGATCTCCCCCTCACCGATGTTGTTCGTCCTCCGGTTGATGTAGAGGCACCATCACTGGGAACCTCTTGTGCCAGAGCCCTGACACTTTCCCGGGCAAAATTCTGGGGGTGCCTTCTCTCCACATGGCGAATCATTGTGGAGTTCCCAAAAGAATATTTTTTAGTGGGGTCACCCCGTGACAGGACTGTGTGACAGATCCTGCACTCCACTTTTGGAGCATTTACCTTCTTCTGGTCATCAGGTATGGAAAAAAAATTCCAGATGAAATGTTCTTTGTATTTTGGCTGAGGAGGATCTTCATCGATGAATTCATTGGAGTCATCTTCACTGCTGGATGGTCTGGCAGCCATGATAATCCAAGATATCCAACAAAGAACCGAGAGCAAAAAGGCAGGTCTTTCAGTCACAAAAGTGAAAGAAGGAGTGAAGGAAATGGGTGGGGATTTCATTCTTTATAAAAAAAACTGTTAGCAACCAATGAAAAGTGTTATTTTCAGGTCACATGACCCGACGCGCTGGCGCTTACGTAGCGCGTTCGTATGCGCGTGGGTGCTTCCGGGTGCGCTTACGCCGTGCGTATCACGCGGACCCAGCTACGCGATACGTTACGATTTTGTTTTCGTTCGCGGCAATAGCGCTAACGGGACGCTCACCGGTACGCGCCCCGGGGCGCGCCGAAACATTGCGCTTACCGGTGAGCGCATCGGTACGCGCCCCGGGAGCGCTCCGGGCAAAAAATAAAACATTTTTTTTTTACAAAACTATTACATAATTATACAATATAAAATTCGTTATAAAAAATATTACTTTTCATACCTATAGAGATTTGCTATTAAAAAAACATTGAAATTCACTGAAAAAAACATAGGTTTTACACCAGTTATAGTTAGGAATTAGCATTTAAAAAACCTATTAAATTCACTGAAAAAACCATAGGTTTCACACCAGTTATAGTTAGCTGGAAGTTTTACTCGCATAAAACCATTGAAATTCCCACGTTATAGTTAGTTATATGGCACATACAGCACACAACTGTGCTGTTCTGACGTATTTCCCGACTTCTGCTGCTGTGCAAATAAAGAAGGTTTGAACGAGCGTTGAGTGGGTGTCTCTCACTGGAAGCAGTTTTCGTTTGGAACATATGGTGGCCTTGCTCTGGCCACGGAGACAACCCTACTGCTGCCAGCGGGTCCATGTGCCTCGGAAGAGGGGCGCGCTCATGGCGCAACGCACCTGTTTGTGTAGCATGAATAAAGCAGAGCCCACGATTTGCTGATGCAGTGACCCGATGGAAGTGACAATGTGGAGGGAATAAGGCAAAGTGGCATCCACTACGGAATCAAATACTGCCTTGGACTACGTCACCCAGGGTGCATTGCGAACTTACCAGCCCAGTGGGGCGGATATAAGACCTTTAAAAAGACCTGAAGGTAATCAAGCACACTTTCCCTCATCAATTCCCCCAGAGTGCCGTGCCAATGATGAAGGATAAACTCTGAAACATGTATGGTGCATCTGTAACGGACAAGCGCTGCCACTGACCTGACCCAGACCTGCTGAGTCCTTCATTCGCTGCTGCCTGCCCTCCCGCCTCCCGCCTTGCGTTGCCCGACTCCATTGCCAGCTGGGAGTTCGAGGTAGACGCCTGGAGCGCGGTAGAGGGAACTTCAATCCCCAGAAGGCAAAGCGGCGCACGCCGCTGCAACAGCGCGACAGCGCGCCAGGAGGCGCTGAAATAGCGGACCACCCCGGTCGAGGGGGTGCATCTGTAACGGACAAGCGCTGCCACTGACCTGACCCAGACCTGCTGAGTCCTTCATTCGCTGCTGCCTGCCCTCCCGCCTCCCGCCTTGCGTTGCCCGACTCCATTGCCAGCTGGGAGTTCGAGGTAGACGCCTGGAGCGCGGTAGAGGGAACTTCAATCCCCAGAAGGCAAAGCGGCGCACGCCGCTGCAACAGCGCGACAGCGCGCCAGGAGGCGCTGAAATAGCGGACCACCCCGGTCGAGGGGGTGCATCTGTAACGGACAAGCGCTGCCACTGACCTGACCCAGACCTGCTGAGTCCTTCATTCGCTGCTGCCTGCCCTCCCGCCTCCCGCCTTGCGTTGCCCGACTCCATTGCCAGCTGGGAGTTCGAGGTAGACGCCTGGAGCGCGGTAGAGGGAACTTCAATCCCCAGAAGGCAAAGCGGCGCACGCCGCTGCAACAGCGCGACAGCGCGCCAGGAGGCGCTGAAATAGCGGACCACCCCCGTCTCGCGGGACGCGAGCGGGACGCCGGGCTAAGCCCGGGCAAAGGGCGGGCCCTCTGTGGCCCTCAGTGGCCGAGGTAGGCCGGGCTGGGCTCCGTTATTTTCGTTGATTACTTATATGTTGTTGATTTCGGGACTGCACCTGCACCTTTCCATTACCCAGAGTACCTGATTGCTGATCGCATTTTCTTAATTTAATATTTTAATTCCTGATTATTTACCTCTACGCATTATTTTTATTTGTCAATACCATCATCTTGTAAAGCCGGAGTGTGGGAAGCTTGTAGTAAAAGATGACAAAAAAACTTCGCTCGGGGAGAATGGTGGGTGGAAGAACCTGTGCCAAAACAAAATCAAATCCCTTGAGAAATAATGCGGTGAATAATCAGCTGCTAAAGGGCCAGTGTCAGCTCTTTGAACTGTGGGAAAAACCGGTGGAAAATTCCTCAATGGCTGCCGTAAAATACACCACTGTTTCAGACATCCAAGCGAATGATAACCACATTATAGATACCAATGCTCCTTTTGTGCCTCTTGAGACCCCTAAAGTGCCATGTATGGACACTCCCTGCATTGAGCATTCGGAGGAGGGCAAGGCTAATATTCCTGTTGCCCTCTCACCGAATGATTCGCTAGTGAATCACTCCATGCCACCTTTGGAGTCATCTCTGAACAGCCTTGAGGCTCAAGCATCACCGCCTCTCTCCATTGACTTGGAACTTTGTGGCCGTTATGTGAAGCCGAATAGCCCGGCGCTCCCGGAAACAAACAATTTTTTAGGAGGGGCAACTTCGTCTGGGCTGCCACTGTTTAGTAGTACCCCGTCTGTGAATAGTCAATGTTTGTCTGAGGCATTAAGTGCGTCCAGGAATCCATTTTTTAATTTATCCGGTAATTGTCCTACAGTCGGGGCTGGAGATAAACCTCTATCAGAATCCCTGATTGCACTGGAACATCTGTTAGCTTCTATTTTGTTCCTACTGGGAAAATTTGTAGGCAGCTCGGACTGTATTCTGGCCTCTGTTACTCAAATCCTGGAAAATCTACTGCAAAAAGCACCGGCAACGAGGAATACCCCCCTCTTCTCACAGGGTACTAAATTAAATAAGGGAGAAGCCGAGGTGCATATAGAAAATTCCAAGATAAAGGTCCCCGAACCAGTGCCAGCTGAACCACACTACAGCATTGCTAAAGGTTCATTAGTAACTGCTGCACCGAACTGTATTATGATGGCGGATTTGGGGATAACGGAAGAAATTATGCCTAGCCCTGACTGTAAAGTAGCACAAGAACTTTTTCCAATCTTCTGCTCGGAAAATAAAAAAGTTATCTCCGAGGTTAATCAAGAAGGAGGGGGAAAAAATGGAAAATGTAAAAAATATAAAGGAAATAAAAGGAAACTGGTGCGTAAGCATAAGAAGAAAAGACAGAGGCGGATAATGTTTCAAGACTCTATAATCCTAATTGATCAGGAAGATAAAGCCATAGAACCTATTCCATCTACCGTTACGGTGACTTTGGAAGCCAATCCCCTTTATTGTGTTCCAGGGTCTCTTGGAAATTCCCCACTCATGATTAGGGAGGCTTTAACACAAAAGGAGGGCTCGGGCTTAAATTCTTCCTTGGAATCAAATTTAAAGAGTCCTAATCCAGCTATCTCTGAGCTACTTAATCCACTGGCTTCTCCTTTTATTTCCACAGTTGGGACAGGGGAACCGTCACTTCCCACTCTTGAACGAAAAGAGGCCATATCTTATGTGGACACTTTTGTGTTGGACTTTCTTCCATTATTTGAGGTTGACTTACCATTAAATAGGTCATGGCTACTCAAACGCTTTAGCGAATTGGATAAGCTGCATCGTATTCAAACAAGCGATATTGAGTTAGTCTCTTTGCTAGGGGGAAATAATGTTACTAGTATTAGGGTCAAATTCTACTCTAAAATAATTGTAAATTTGGTTTTGCAAGAGGCAGAGAGTTTCCAGCGCACAGGTATCGATGTTTTACCTATAGTGAATTTTGACTATAAAGATGTTTCCCAGGGGTTGTCCCAAAAGGATGATAGACAAAGTGGGGCGACCTTATCACTTAAAGATATAAAGATCTGGGTTGCAAAAGGAAAACGTGTGGTTTCCCAGGTGAAACCACCGCCACTGATTCAAAAACCCTCTCAATTAGAGGATTCTAATCGGTGGAACTGGTTGCATAACGCTTTATCATCTAAATCCACAGATAACCCTAAACTGTTTCAGCACCTTTAACAATCAATTGAAAATTATTTCATGGAACGCTGCCGGGATACACAGTAGTCCAGAGAAATTTGAGTTTTTATTTTCGTTGGGTGCAAATGTAATTTGCATTCAAGAAACATGGTGCATTAATAGAATTGATGTTAGAAAGGATTATTTTGTGTTGGAGGTCCCGGCGGTTGCTTCTAAGAAAGGGCATGCTAAGGGGGGTATCGCGTGCTTGCTATCAAATAAATGGAATTGGAAATTCTCTCAGTATATTGACCCAAGTAACCTATTTCAAGCCATAACTCTAGCCAATCTACCCACTCCCTCAAAGATGGCGTCTGTCATAATTATTAACGTTTATATCCCTCCGGACGAGGTTTTTAACGTAGTGTTGAAGCAGATTTTTCAATATATTGGCAAGGTTAAAAAAAAAATATCACCCTTTTCAGAAGTGGTACTTGTGGGTGATTTAAATTGCAAAATATCTAACTCCAGTATGAACCTTTTTAGAAATAAAGCCAAAGAAGAGGCGCATTTTATTCCCCAATCCCTTTTTCCCGACAAAATAATAACTAATAAAAGAGGGAAGATACTGTTGGAAGAACTTTCGGTAATCGAGGGTCTTATCCTAAATGGAAGATTTCCCTCGGACGTACCTGCAAAATTTACGCATAAATCACACAGTAAGTGCTCTATAATTGATTATGCGATCTCGGACTTTAATATATTTTCACGTATCCTGGATTTAATGATAGTCCCAACGATATTGAGTGATCATAATGTAATACTCTTGACTATCTCTTTAAAACCTCCTAGTACGGCTTCATGGGCGATTAATAGCAAAGATACAGCCTTTCATGCATCCTCCGGTAGATGTTTTGGAATCCATCTTTAATTTCTGGGGTACATGTCATTTTATGTAAAACCATAGCAGACCTGAATGCTTGGTATGGCTCGGAAATTGCTAGTTTTGAGAACTTTATGCTGAACATCATTTTGGATGTGAAAAAGGTTAGACGGCCCCCGAAGCGGGTATACATGCCCAGTGCCTTGTGCACACTGAACAAAGAAATAAATAAATTAGTCCGTGCTCAATTTGTAAGTAGATCCGGGGAGAGGGGAAAAGAACTGTCGAGGTTAAAAAGAAAGAGAGTTAGACTAAAAGCGAAATTAAAAAAGGAAAAGGAAGATTTGGTTTGGATAAATCTAAGGGAAGCTGTAGCGCACGGTAAGATCCGCAAATTTTGGTCTATAATCGGGATGGGATGTGGCAATAGATTAACCCCTTGCCCAATCCCTATTACCGAAGAGGTTTGGACTGCCTATATTTGGGATCTTTACGGGGGGTATGGTTCTTTAGTGGATACTAGCCTCCCCGATGTATTCACCGATGGAGAAATTAACTATCCATCGGAGGAAACAATAGCTGCGGCCATAAGGAATATGCGCTCGTCTGGCGCAATGGGGCCGGACGAACTGCCTATGACGGTCCTGAAGCAGGAGCCCTCCCTCTGGAGTAAAATACTTTATCCTTTATTTAAATCCTGTTTTGATTCGAAGAAGGTTCCAGCATCCTGGAGGGGTAGTATCTTAGTTCCTATCTTTAAGAAGGGCTCGAGGGATACCCCTAGTAATTATCGTTTGATTGCTCTCCTCGACTCAGTCGGTAAGATCTTTGCGAAGTGTCTGTTAAATCTACTTTCGGACTGGGTCGATGAGAACAATATTTTACCACGCGAACAAACGGGGTTCCGTAGGGAGCACGGCACCCTAGATAATTTAACCACCCTTCATGTGATATCGGACAAGTATACGCAGGTGAGAGGGGGAGTTGTGTATGCAGCTTTCATCGATTTCTCCACAGCGTTCGATAGAGTGGATCGTAGAACGCTGTGGAGAAAATTATCAACTATTGGAGTACCCCCATACTTACTGGAACTTGTCCGTACATTACATACGGAAACCTGGTGTAGGGTGTTACAGGGGGGAGAAAGGGGTCTGTCAGATCGTATTCCTTCTCTAAACGGCCTGAAACAGGGTTGCCTTCTGGCGCCTCTGTTATTCTCTCTATATACGCAGGATTTACCTGCAGCCGTATCTGTTTGTGAGGGCATTGCTCCAGTGCTAGGGGGGGCCCCCATCTCCTGCCTGATGTATGCTGATGACATTCTCGTTTTGGATTTAACACCCAAAGGTTTAGCAAATAGGTTGCAAGCACTTCATGCCTTTGCAGTTTCCCACTCTATGAGGATTAATATATCTAAAAGCAAAATCATGTGCATAAGGGGGAAAAAGTGGTGCCGCTCAGAAAATTTTGGGTGGTCGATTGGCGGCCAGAAGTTGGAGGTAGTTAAAACTTATACCTTCTTGGGAAAAATCATTGCCGCAAACATGAGCGAGAGGCCCCATATTGATCACTGCTCTCGAAAAGCCCTTGCACATGGTAAAGGCTTAAATTCATTATACGTAGCAACTGGGAAAAGACATTTCTCTTGTATGCTTGAGGTTTATAGGGCTAAGATCCCCGCTACCCTCATTTATGGCATTGAACTCGTTGAGTTAAAACTCTGGGATTTCTGCCATAAAACTGAAGGGAAACTACTAAGATCCTTGGCTTCATTAAATACCAACTGCTCTTTGGCAGCGTGCAGACTTGAGTTTGGCCTAAGGAGCAGTTGGGTGCAGGGATTATGTGCTCTGGTACGTTGGGTGGCCTCACTTGCCAGAGCAGAACCGGGGACGATGAGAGCTCTACTTAAAAGCGAATTATTAGGCAACTTTAAAGAGTTTTCACAACTTGTAAAGAATTTCAGAAAAGCGGTGACTCTTCTGAAACTAGATGAAAGTACTTTGTTCCTGCACTCTCGAGTGCAACTATAAATCCTGCTAAAACAGGCATCTTGGGAACTAGGCTTTCAACTAGATAAGAATGAAATACAAAGAAAAGGTGGTTGTGATCTCCTGATTAATTCCTATGTTGCCAAGAAAGCCCAAGCCTACGTATTATGGAATATACCTCATGGCATTAGAAGGTTGTGGTTTCTCATTCGTCATGACCTATTGCCATTGAATATTCTTCTAGCTAAATGGTATGGAACATCGAAAATGTGCAATTTTTGTAAACTAAGTATACAGGATCGTATGCATGTTTTATTGATTTGCCCGGCACTTTGTACTTTGCGCCTTAAATGGCTAAAACCAATTTGTATCCGCTTGGGTATATCCAATGTAAATATCTTCCTACAATCTTTGTACTCGCCTTTAAATGAAATGTTCTGCTTCTACATTTTTAAATTTTTTAAAGGATTTTTAGATATTTATTAATATGCTATTTAAATTTTGACAGCCTTTTGGGGTACTCTTGTTAATGGATGAACTATGTAGTTTCTCTCGAATATGTTATATGTGTTTTCTTTTATTCTATTTTGAATATGTTATATGTGTTTTCTTTTATCTTTTATGTGGCCCTCTACGAGAGCCAAAACATAAATAAATAAACTTTGTTGGTCTGTGGTATGGCACATACGGTACATGACTGCGCTGTTCTGAGGTATTTCCTGACTTCTGCTACTGTGCAAATAAAGAAGGTTTAATCGAGCGTGGAGTGGGTGTCTCTCACTGGGAGCAGTTTTCGTTTGGAACATATGGTGGCCTTGTTCTGGCCACAGAGACAACCCCACTGCTGCCAGTGGGTCCATGCGCCTCGGAAGAGGGGCACGCTTATGGCTCAACGCACCTGTTTGTGTTGCATGAATGAAGCAGAGGCCGCGATTTGCTGATGCCGTGACCCGATGGAAGTGACAATGTGGGGGGAATAAGGCTAAGCGGCATCCACCACGGAATCAAATACTGCCTTGGACTACCTCACCCAGGGTGCATTGCACACTTACCAGCCCAGTGGGGCGGATCTAAAACCTTTAAAAGCACCTGAAGGTAATAATCAAGCACGTTTTCCCTTGTCAATTCCCCCAGGATGCTGTGGCAATGATGAAGGATAAACTCTGAAACCCATATGGCACATACGGCACAGGACTGCGCAGCAGCCTTTATCAATCTAAGCAGCTAGTCGATCACAGAGGTGCCGTGAGGAGCCGTGAGTCAGAGGAATCGTGAGAGAGCCGAGGAGCAGCAGTGTGGTGGATGCAGAGCGGCGCGAGTGCTGAGCCGAGCCCCCACCACCCTATCGCCAGCTGCTCTCACTCACTCACTATCTCCCCCTCAGCCCCTAACCGCGAACGTCATCACCGCCGCGAGCAAGCAAGCAGCTGAGGGAAGAGCTTGCTCGGCGGGAAAACAGCAGGACGTGGCCGGCGGTGGGGGCCACGGAGCAATCACGGAAGGGGGAGAGCGAACGCAGCGGTGAACGAAGTTGGAGGTGAGCCGCAGCAACGCTCGCATTTGTGGGCGATTTCCACATTCGGTCCTTTCCATTCCCCCCCCCCCCCAGGGGTCCCCGCATTCTCAAAAATGCGGCGGGCGCCGTACAAACTTCAGCCGGACACGCTGTGGCAGTGACTGACAGCCGTGATTGTCAGCAGCAGCAGTGTTCTTTGTGCTCACCTGTGTCTCACCTGTGTCTGCCCGAGTGTAAAGCCTCAGAGGGGCTCAGAAGGTCTAACTAAGGCTAACTAAGGGTAATTAAATCTGCCCGCTTCCAGCCTGCCTCATTCACCGCCACCAGACCCCAGTCTCGAGCCTCTCCCATACATCTATACGTCCTCACTGACCTGCTCTACCTGCGCCTGTGCCTCCATCTGTGCCTCCATCTCGTATCGGCTGCTGCATCTGGCTGCCCCCGGCTGGCTTTGGCTGTTTTGGTGGTTAGGGAGTGACGCACACAGAGTACTGTAGCAGACAGGTCAAAGAAAGACACGTGGCTACTGGTAGTGGGGTGCCGCTCGCAGCAGTTGTCCGATTCTTGGTCTTTGCTCTACCCTGCCTAGTGACTTTTAAACTCCTGCTGAGTGATTTGACATTTGAACGCCGAGAGGCTGGGACAGCTTGGGGAAGTTCCTGATTGCGAGGAGACAGAGCAGGCGCCCGGGACTGCGAGGACCAGCATTCCCCCTTCCATCCACAGCTGGTGCCTCTTCCCGGGCGTGCTCCGCCCCCATCTACCGCCTCACTACCGCTCGCAGCAGTTGTCCGATTCTTGGTACTTGCTCTTCCCTGCCTGGTGTCTTTTAAACTCCTGCTGAGTGATTTGACATTTGGACACCGAGAGGCTGGGACAGCTCGGGGAAGTTCCTGATTGCGAGGAGACAGAGCGGGCGCCCGGGACTGCGAGGACCAGCATTCTCCCTTCCATCCACAGCTGGTGCCTCTTCCCGGGCGTGCTCCGCCTTCTCCTCTCTTTTTGTATTTACTTGATTTCCCAACGCGCATCGCGGGACGAGCGCGGGACTTAGCCCGGGCAGAGGGCGGGCCCTCTGAGGCCCTCAGAGGCTGAAGAAGGCTGTGCTGTGCCCACCCTCCTTAAAGAATATTTTATTTGTTATAACGTCTTTTTGTAGGTCTGTGACTGCTTTAGTGTATATTATTGTTCCCGCGACTCTTAGTGCCCTCTTTAGATTCATTTGAAATGACAGCCAAAAAACTTAGGTCTGGGAGATTACTGGTTGGAAGGTCGTGTACCAAAACAAAATCGAATCCCCTCCGTAATAAGGTTAATCATGGTGTGCAACTTAAGGGTTCTTGTCAGTTATTTAACCTTTGGGAAAGGGGGAAAAATAGAGCTACAAATGTAGAGCCTGTTCACGATGACATGGCAAAAGCCCCCTTCTCTTTGATGGGATTGAGTCCTGAGGGTTTGGTGCATGAGAATAATATGGAAAAGGGAGCCATTTCTCTTGCTGCAGTAACGGAAGGCTTGGCCTCCTCGGACAATTGTGTGTCTCCCCCCTTGTACGCATCAAAGGATAAAAATAAACAATCCCCTCTCTCCCTACAAATCCCTCCTGAAGCTATCTTACAAGAGGTGCGGGTGATAGAACATGTTTCTCTTCCTAAAACTAGTGAGCCTTCATTTAAACACCATGAATTTAGTCCTGCTTCACCTAAAGGAGAGTATAATAATGACCTAGCTTATTCTGATTTGGATTTAGAGCTATGTAGGAGATATATTGAGGTTGAAACTGATAAGGGTAGGGATTTTACAAAAACTCCTGTAACACCAGCTCCACCTGTTCTCCATCTTTATAGCAGTACTCCCTCGAATACCTCCCTGTTAAATATTTCCTCGAACTCTAACCTTAATATAACAGGTATTGATGCCATGCTTTCGCCTAGGTTGGATAAACCTGTTTCAGACTGCCTATCTTCTCTTGAGCATTTGCTCTCCTCCATTTTGTTATTATTAGAGACATTTGTTGGGGGTTCTGATTGCGTATTGGAAACAGTTACCCAAATACTGAAGTTCTTATTGCACAACAGACACGAGAAGAAATCCTGCTCAATATTAGAGGCTGTTGGAGAAGACCTTGTAGAGCAGAAAGTCCCTAAGTTAGAGAAGGGGTTTTCCAATATTTCCCATGATAGGGAACAATTAGTCCTCCCTTTGAGAACCCCTGTTTCAAACTGTGCAGTTGATTTTGTTCCAGTAGTAGAGGTCTTACACGAAAGGGTGTCAAAGGAAGGTATAGAACTTCCTCCAACAATAGAGGATCTACGCGAAACGGACCCTAAGGAAGACAAAGAACTCTTCCCGATTTTTAATAAACAGCATAGTGAGGGAGACAAGGAGGTTCCAGAACCAGAAGGTGATAGGAAAAAGGAAAATTCAGGGAAAGTTAAAAAGAAAGGGACAAAAAAGAGGAGACTAGTTAGAAGAATTGAACAAAATAGACGGAGAAAAATTCTTTGGGGAGAAAACCTGGAAATGGTCTCAAACCAAGAAACACATCAGGTCTCCCTGTTGATACTAAAAGATGAAAGTGAGGACGCAAAAGGAGCTGTGGACACCTCGATCCCTGTAGTACAGAGTACTGCTCCATTACCATCATTTCCCTGCTCTTCTGGTGGGCTCTATACGGTTAAAGGTGATCTGTTAAATTCAATTTCCCCCCCAAAAAATGAGATTATTTTTACTGGCCCTGTATCCTCTGTTCTTAATCCTTTGGCCAGTCCCTACTCCGTTAAAAGGGAAGGAGTAGTGGTTTGTCACAAACCTCCTGAAATCCCTAAGGAGGAAAGCGTTGATACTCTTACTCTTGACTTCTTCCCGTTATTTGATGCTGATTGCACTTTAAATAGATCATTGCTCCTTAAATATTTTCAGGAATCAGCAAATTTGAAATTGCTACAAACTGCAGATATAGACTTAGTACAGATTCTGAAGACAGAGGGTGGAAATTTAACGAGGGTAAAGTTCTATTCTAAATTAGTAGTAAATCTAATTCTACAACGGTCGGAAGATTTCCAGATTAGAAGGATTGATGTTATGCCTTTTTGGGGGAATTTCCCCTTTTCTAGACCTTCTAAGTCTTCAAGGCCTTTAGGGTCTTCTTTATCTCTCTCGAAGGTAGCCTCTGGAAATGTAGAACAATCTGGCGGTTTCAATGATTTGAAAATTTGCATATCAAAAGATCTCCGTCTTGTATCTTACCCTAATCCTCCTACATCCCTCCCCCAGGATAAGGTCGTAGATGAAAATCTTCGTTGGAACTGGTTACCTGGTGTTCTCTCGAGGAAATTGACTATTAAGAACCCGCCTAATCCTCATCTTTAGCGACAATATAACGATACTATCTTGGAATTGTGCTGGGTTGAAGAACTGTCCTGAAAAAATTCAATTACTCCTGTCCCTAAAAGCAAGTGTGATTTGTCTCCAGGAGACGTGGTGTTCGGAGAATATCCAGATAGGAAGGGATTATTTTGTTCTGGAGGGTTACGCTGTCCCCTCCAGGAGAGGCCATGCTAGTGGGGGTATTGCCTGTCTATTATCCAACCGGATAAAATGGAATTTCTCTCACTATTTGGATCCTTGTAACCTTTTTCAGGCTGTAATGTTGTTTAGTTACGACAATGTTGATGTATCTAAACCTTTAGTTTTGATTAATGCTTATATTCCCCCCGAAGTTAGTTTTAACGTAACTTTAAAAAGGGTTTTTGTCTATATTCAGAGTATTAGGGAGAAATCTCTTCCTCCTAATATAATCCTAGTAGGGGGAGACTTGAACTGTAAAATCTCTAATTTAAGTATGAGCCTGTTTCGCGATAAATATAAAGAAGAATCATTACAGATCCCCCAAGCTCTCTTCCCTGAGAAGATTAAAACAAACAAGCGAGGGAAGATACTTCTTAAAGAACTGTCCGTTATGGACGGGATCATAGCAAATGGAAGGCTCCCCTCTGATTCCCCTGCAAATTTTACTCATAAATCATATCAGGGAGAATCTATATTAGATTTTGTGATAGTAGAGAATTCTACCTTTGCCCTATTAAAGGATCTTAGGGTTATTGAAACCCTTTTTAGCGATCACAAAATACTTTCTACCTCTGTGAATATAATCCCTCCGAAACCCGACCAATGGTCACTTAATGGTGACCAGGTAAGTTTTGGAGCAAAATCAGGAAGGTGCTATTGGAACACAAAAGCTGAACGAGAGTTGGAGAGTGTTCTTGATGTTGCAATTGATGACCTTGCTATATGGCACGGTTCTGAAATTGCGCGCTTCCTAGATTTTATGAAGGTAGTGATTTCGGTGGCTAAAAAACCAAACAAGAAAAGGTGTTTTGCAATACCCTCTAGTCCCCTGCGTCTACTTAATATAGAAATAAATAAGTTAGTAAGGGAACAATATCTGTGTAAATCGGCAGAAGGATCGCGTAGAGTAACCTTACTAAAAAGAAGGAGGAGAAGGTTACAAGCAAAATTACGAAAAGAAGGGGAGGATATTATTTGGATAAAACTAAGAGAGGCCGCCTTTCATGGAGAAATGAGACAGTTCTGGTCCCTCATAGGTGAGGGCTGTGGACTTGGAGCAAGAACAAGACCGCTTCCCATCCCCATTGAAGAACAAACATGGGTGGATTATGTTACATCCCTTTACGCAAGTAATAGAGCAGCGGTCCCCCGTATAGGTTTTATTGAGAGTAGTCAGCCTTTGGTCCCTTTTGTTGAAAAGGATATTGAATTAGCTATTAAGGAAATGCGCTCTTCCGGGGCAATGGGGCCAGATGAACTCCCAATCTCTGTCTTAAAACAAAGCAGCGTAAAATGGAGCAAATTGTTATGCCCTGTGTTTAATATTTGTTTCTCAAGCGGAAAGATTCTTCCCTCATGGAAAGGGAGTATCCTGGTGCCCCTATATAAAAAGGGTGACCAACTATTTCCCCAAAATTATCGCCAAATTGCCCTGTTGGATGCAATTGGCAAAGTTTTTGCAAGATGCCTTTTGATACGAATTAATGATTGGGTGGATCAAGCTAATATACTTCCCCTAAAACAGACGGGATTCCGAAAGAACCATGGTACCATGGCTAACTTAACAGCTCTGCAAGTAATAACTGATAAATATATCAGGGTCAGAGGAGGGAGAGTCTATGCAGCCTTTATAGACTTTTCCACGGCTTTCGATAAAGTTGATCGACCTTTGCTGTGGAAGAAACTACTTACTCTTGGTATGCCAGCTCAGCTGCTAAATTTAGTTCAGGACCTCCACTCTGATACCTGGTGCAGAGTATTGTTGGGTGGAGAGAGAGGCCTATCCCAAACAATCCCCTCAGCTAATGGTCTTAAACAGGGCTGTTTATTAGCTCCATTATTGTTTTCCCTTTATGTTTGTGACCTTCCCCAGAACCTATCCTTAAGTGAAGGAATTGCCCCCACTTTAGGGGACAAACCAGTTGCATGCTTAATGTATGCAGATGATATATTACTTCTAGACCTGACTCCGAAAGGACTTAATAATCGTCTGCATGCATTGCATGTATTTGCCGAGTCCCACCATCTGAAGATTAACATCTCTAAAAGCAAGGTAATGTGTATAACGGGGAAGAAAAAATCGAAATCTGGAAATTTTAGTTGGTATATAGGCAGTGAGAAACTGGAAATCGTAAAATCTTACGTTTTTTGGGGGAAAATAGTATGTGGTAACTTGAGCGACAAGGCTCACATAGATAACAACATTTGGAAAGCCAAGACACAGGAAAATGGTTTGAGTGCTCTTTATAAAGCCACCGGCAAAAGACATTTTGTCCATCTGCTAGAGGCCTTTCGAGCAAAAATTCCAGCCTCTTTGCTCTATGGCATCGAGCTTATTGATTTGGGGCAATGTTTTTTTTAGATACCATCGAGGGAAGACTTTTGCGACATCTAACTTCGGTCAATAATGCTTGTACAGTGGAATCACTCAGACTCGAATTGGGCATACGAAGTAGTTGGGTTCAGGCCCTGGCGGGAGTAATACGTTGGGTCTTTTGCTTAGCCAAGGGCAAACCGGCCACTTTAAGATCTCTTATTAAAAAAGAACTACTGGGTCCCCTGAAAGAATATTCCTTACTTATAAATAATAATCCATATTTGTATAGCGCACAATTACCCGTTAGGGTCTCTAGGCGCTGGGGGCCGTCGGGGAGATTAAGCGAGCTATTGCCCAGAGTCACATGGTGCTGGGCTAACCTGCCGCCGGAGCCGGGGATCGAACCCTGATCCCCAGATTCCAGCGTCAGTCGCCCTGGCCGCGGCGCCACACCTCTCAGAAGGGCTGTTACATTACTAGAATTGGAGGAATCAACTCTTTTTTTGCTATCCTCACATCAGCTAAAGTCGTCACTAAGACTGGCTACATGGGAGTTAAGCTTTAGGAGGGACAGAGATGTCCTCATTTCTAAGAAAGGTGTTACGCCGGTTGTTAATTCTTAATTATTCAAACACATACAACCCTATGCCTCTTGGAAACTCCCTCACGGCTTACGACGTTTTTTGGTTCCTCTTGAGGCAAGATCTTCTCCCTTTAAATAAATTACTAGCTAGATGGTATGGTTCTTCCGATAAATGTAATTTATGTAACAATAATAATTTGATCCAGGATATTACCCATATCCTTTTCATATGCCCGGCCCTAATGGCGCATCGTCGAAAGTGGGTGAGTCCAATTTGCTTACAATCAAGCATTTTATCTGCCAAATCTTTATTCGATGCCATTCTTAACCCTCCTAATGAAATGTTTTGTTACAGAATTTTCAATTTTTTTAAATGTTTCTTAGAATTATATTAACGGATATGATTTTCACACTCCAGCTTCTGTGTACATAGAATGTATCTTAAGGATTTTATGTTTTGTAATTTTGTTGTCGTTTATGCTTTGTTTATATGTGGATCTCGATTGAGTTCCAAATCATACACAAATAAAATTGAATCAATCTAATTGGTGCCGTCAGCAATGTGTGTTTAAATAGCCATCATCACCCTGGCATAAACATAGAAAATAGACTTCACTATTGAAACAAACCGTAAATGGCAGCCTGCTTAGCCCATCATAAAATAAATGCAAAGTGCAATCAGACAATCTGTGTAATTATCAGCATGGTGCACATTAGGCATATTAACTCCAAAGATAGAACATATTCAGTCTATTGACTACACAAAAACAAGGTATCACTTATTCTAGGTGGAATTTTGTCAAAGTGACCAACCAAGGTATTGCATGCAAAACATTATGGCGCCAATACAATCTACATCATCATGCCCTCAAAAATTAACAATAAAATCAAAATACAAGATATGTATTAAAACGTGCTGCATAGATCGTTTACATTTGTAAAAGGCAACATCATAACCTGGGATACAACAGGACAGAAATCAGAGATAGCATGCAAGTGCATGTTGAATTCAAAACCACAGGAAAACAACTCAGTATTGATGGTAGTGTCTTCATCTCAGGGCTCTTATTTCTCTCTCTCTCTCTATATATATATATATATATATGTATATATATATATATATATATATATATATATATATATATATATATATATATATATATATATATATATATATATATATATATATATATATATATATCCAACCATAGCAGAGACCAACTTCGGAAGGAACCACATGGAAGAGAATTCCAGCTCAAACTTGATTTATTGACAGCATGCCAGCAGAAAATATTTCACGAAGGCAGTCCTTCTTTCCATCTTGCCAGACGCGTTTCAAGAGATTCCTCCTTTCTTCAGTGGCTTTTAGGAATTGACGAGGGGAAAGCGTTTTTTGGCGCAAACTGTTGATAAATAATCACTCCCGCCCTACTGGGCGTGGCCTCACGGCATTCTGGGTGATGTAGTGTGCACCATATGAAACCCCAGTGGGTGCATGTTCCCCAGTCAAAAATGTCCTTAATTAATTTTAGCAAACATTCATGAAAGTCTCTGCCCCGCTTTGTTTGCTGCCAATAGAGCTGTAAACAGACTCCCATCTGCAAAGGAGCCAGTTTAAATCCGTCCTAAGAAAGGCAGCACTTGTAAATACCACCACGGACCTGCTGTGAGAGGCAGTGGGCACCTTCCACGACCTGGGTCAAGCCGTTAATAAATCCAACCATAGCAGAGACCAACTTCGGAAGGAACCACACGGAAGAGAATTCCAGCTCAAACTTGATTTATTGACAGCATGCCAGCAGAAAATATTTCACGAAGGCAGTCCTTCTTTCCATCTTGCCAGACGCGTTTCAAGAGATTCCTCCTTTCTTCAGTGGCTTTTAGGAATTGACGAGGGGAAAGCGTTTTTTGGCGCAAACTGTTGATAAATAATCACTCCCGCCCTACTGGGCGTGGCCTCACGGCATTCTGGGTGATGTAGTGTGCACCATATGAAACCCCAGTGGGTGCATGTTCCCCAGTCAAAAATGTCCTTAATTAATTTTAGCAAACATTCATGAAAGTCTCTGCCCCGCTTTGTTTGCTGCCAATAGAGCTGTAAACAGACTCCCATCTGCAAAGGAGCCAGTTTAAATCCGTCCTAAGAAAGGTAGCACTTGTAAATACCACCACGGACCTGCTGTGAGAGGCAGTGGGCACCTTCCACGACCTGGGTCAAGCCGTTAATAAATCCAACCATAGCAGAGACCAACTTCGGAAGGAACCACACGGAAGAGAATTCCAGCTCAAACTTGATTTATTGACAGCATGCCAGCAGAAAATATTTCACGAAGGCAGTCCTTCTTTCCATCTTGCCAGACGCGTTTCAAGAGATTCCTCCTTTCTTCAGTGGCTTTTAGGAATTGACGAGGGGAAAGCGTTTTTTGGCGCAAACTGTTGATAAATAATCACTCCCGCCCTACTGGGCGTGGCCTCACGGCATTCTGGGTGATGTAGTGTGCACCATATGAAACCCCAGTGGGTGCATGTTCCCCAGTCAAAAATGTCCTTAATTAATTTTAGCAAACATTCATGAAAGTCTCTGCCCCGCTTTGTTTGCTGCCAATAGAGCTGTAAACAGACTATATATATATAACCTACTGGCAATCGGCAGTAGGTAGTTATAGTTAGGACCTATTTTCCATGGGAAATCGGCAAAATTCTATTTGGAATAACTTTGGCGCAGGTTGACGAATCTTCGCGAAAATTTCAAAACTAATGGCCAGGTCTACTCCGCTCGTATCCTGAATCTCTCCGGGTGATACAAAGCGATACAAAAGGGGATGATGGACGGAGCGTTTGAGCAAATCAAACACTCACCCCCAGTCAACTGATCTGGGTTTAATCCATCACCATTCTTTAGCTTACTCCGCCACCCCAGTTCAGACATGGCCATATGCAAATCAGTCTGACCCTGTGCCTCATGGGAAGAGTCCAGACCGAACTGCCAAGCCATGTCTTCCCTGGACCGGAAAAAAGCATCCTGGGACCGGTTTCGGATTCATAATCCTCATCAGCCAGGTTATCTTGAATCCAGTGGCAGAGTGAGCAAGGGACTCACGTCTGAGCATACCCTGCCAACTTAGGGCGAACAAAGCAATACAAAAGGGGATGATGGACGGAGCGTTTGAGCAAATCAAACACTCACCCCCAGTCAACTGATCTGGGTTTAATCCATCACCATTCTTTAGCTCACTCCGCCACCCCAGTTCAGACATGGCCATATGCAAATAAATCCGACCCTGTGCCTCATGGGAACAGTCCAGCCCGAACTGCCAAGCCATGTCTTCCCTGGACCGGAAACAAGCATTCTGGGACCGGTTTCAGATTCATAATCCTCATCAGCCAGGCTATCTTGAATCCAGTGGCAGAGTGAGCAAGGGACTCACGTCTGAGCATACCCTGCCAACTTAGGGCGAACAAAGCGATACAAAAGGGGATGATGGACGGAGCGTTTGAGCAAATCAAAGACTCACCCCCAGTCAACTGATCTGGATTTTATCCATCACCATTATTTAGCTCACTCCGCCACCCCAGTTCAGACATGGCCATATGCAAATCAGTCTGACCCTGTGCCTCATGGGAACAGTCCAGCCCGAACTGCCAAGACATGATTTCCCTGGACCGGAAACAAGCATCCTGGGACCGGTTTCGGATTAATATTCCTCATCAGCCAGGCTATCTTGAATCCAGTGGCAGAGTGAGCAAGGAACTCACGTCTGAGCATACCCTGCCAACTTAGGGCGAACAAAGCGAAACAAAAGGGGATGATGGACGGAGCGTTTGAGCAAATCAAACACTCACCCCCAGTCAACTGATCTGGGTTTAATCCATCACCATTCTTTAGCTCACTCCGCCACCCCAGTTCAGACATTGCCATATGCAAATCAGTCTGACCCTGTGCCTCATGGGAACAGTCCAGCCCGAACTATCACGCCATGTCTTCCCTGGACCGGAAACAAGTATCCTGGGACCGGTTTCGGATTCATAATCCTCATCAGCCAGGCTATCTTGAATCCAGTGGCAGAGTGAGCAAGGGACTCATGTCTGAGCATACCCTACCAACTTGGGGCGAACAAAGCGATACAAAAGGGGATGATGGACGGAGCGTTTGAGCAAATCAAACACTAACCCTCAGTCAACTGATCTGGGTTTAATTCATCACTATTCTTTAGCTCACTCCGCCACCCCAGTTCAGACATGGCCATATGCAAATCAGTCTGACCCTGTGCCTCATGGGAACAGTCCAGCCCGAACTGCCAAGCCATGTCTTCCCTGGACCGGAAACAAGGATCCAGGGACCGGTTTCGGATTCATAATCCTCATCAGCCAGGCTATCTTGAATCCAGTGGCAGAGTGAGAAAGGGACTCACGTCTGAGCATACCCTGCCAACTTAGGGCGAACAAAGCGATACAAAAGGGGATGATGGACGGAGCGTTTGAGCAAATCAAACACTCACCCCCAGTCAACTGATCAGGGTTTAATCCATCACCATTCTTTAGCTCACTCCGCCACCCCAGTTCAGACATGGCCATATGCAAATCAGTCTGACCCTGTGCCTCATGGGAACAGTCCAGCCCGAACTGCCAAGCCATGTCTTCCCTGGACCGGAAACAAGGATCCTGGGACCGGTTTCGGATTCATAATCCTCATCAGCCAGGCTATCTTTAAACCAGTGGCAGATTGAGCAAGGGACTCACATCTGAGCATACCCTGCCAACTTAGGGCGAACAAAGCGATGCAAAAGGGGATGATGGACGGAGCGTTTGAGCAAATCAAACACTCACCCCCAGTCAACTGATCTGGGTTTAATCCATCACCATTCTTTAGCTCACTCTGCCACCCCAGTTCAGACATGGCCATATGCAAATCAGTCTGACCCTGTGCCCCATGGGAACAGTCCAGCCCGAACTGCCAAGCCATGTCTTCCCTGGACTGAAAACAAGCATCCTGGGACCGGTTTCAGATTCATAATCCTCATCAGCCAGGCCATCTTGAATCCAGTGGCAGAGTGAGCAAGGGACTCACGTCTGAGCATACCCTGCCAACTTAGGGCGAACAAAGCGATACAAAAGGGGATGATGGACGGAGCGTTTGAGCAAATCAAAGACTCACCCCCAGTCAACTGATCTGGATTTTATCCATCACCATTATTTAGCTTACTCCGCCACCCCAGTTCAGACATGGCCATATGCAAATCAGTCTGACCCTGTGCCTCATGGGAACAGTCCAGCCCGAACTGCCAAGCCATGATTTCCCTGGACTGGAAACAAGCATCCTGGGACCGGTTTCGGATTAATATTCCTCATCAGCCAGGCTATCTTGAATCCAGTGGCAGAGTGAGCAAGGAACTCACGTCTGAGCATACCCTGCCAACTTAGGGCGAACAAAGCGAAACAAAAGGGGATGATGGACGGAGCGTTTGAGCAAATCAAACACTCACCCCCAGTCAACTGATCTGGGTTTAATCCATCACCATTCTTTATCTCACTCCGCCACCCCAGTTTAGACATTGCCATATGCAAATCAGTCTGACCCTGTGCCTCATGGGAACAGTCCAGCCCGAACTATCAAGCCATGTCTTCCCTGGACCGGAAACAAGTATCCTGGGACCGGTTTCGGATTCATAATCCTCATCAGCCAGGCTATCTTGAATCCAGTGGCAGAGTGAGCAAGGGACTCACGTCTGAGCATACCCTACCAACTTAGGGCGAACAAAGCGATACAAAAGGGGATGATGGACGGAGCGTTTGAGCAAATCAAACACTAACCCTCAGTCAACTGATCTGGGTTTAATCCATCACTATTCTTTAGCTCACGCCGCCACCCCAGTTCAGACATGGCCATATGCAAATCAGTCTGACCCTGTGCCTCATGGGAACAGTCCAGCCCGAACTGCCAAGCCATGTCTTCCCTGGACCGGAAACAAGGATCCAGGGACCGGTTTCGGATTCATAATCCTCATCAGCCAGGCTATCTTGAATCCAGTGGCAGAGTGAGAAAGGGACTCACGTCTGAGCATACCCTGCCAACTTAGGGCAAACAAAGCGATACAAAAGGGGATGATGGACGGAGCGTTTGAGCAAATCAAACACTCACCCCCAGTCAACTGATCTGGGTTTAATCCATCACCATTCTTTAGCTCACTCCGCCACCCCAGTTCAGACATGGCCATATGCAAATCAGTCTGACCCTGTGCCTCATGGGAACAGTCCAGCCCGAACTGCCAAGCCATGTCTTCCCTGGACCGGAAACAAGGATCCTGGGACCGGTTTCGGATTCATAATCCTCATCAGCCAGGCTATCTTTAATCCAGTGGCAGAGTGAGCAAGGGACTCACATCTGAGCATACCCTGCCAACTTAGGGCGAACAAAGCGATGCAAAAGGGGATGATGGACGGAGCGTTTGAGCAAATCAAACACTCACCCCCAGTCAACTGATCTGGGTTTAATCCATCACCATTCTTTAGCTCAATTTGCCACCCCAGTTCAGACATGGCCATATGCAAATCAGTCTGACCCTGTGCCCCATGGGAACAGTCCAGCCCGAACTGCCAAGCCATGTCTTCCCTGGACCGGAAACAAGCATCCTGGGACCGGTTTCAGATTCATAATCCTCATCAGCCAGGCCATCTTGAATCCAGTGGCAGAGTGAGCAAGGGACTCACGTCTAAGCATACCCTGCCAACTTAGGGCGAACAAAGCGATACAAAAGGGGATGATGGACGGAGCGTTTGAGCAAATCAAAGACTCACCCCCAGTCAACTGATCTGGATTTTATCCGTCACCATTATTTAGCTCACTCCGCCACCCCAGTTCAGACATGGCCATATGCAAATCAGTCTGACCCTGTGCCTCATGGGAACAGTCCAGCCCGAACTGCCAAGCCATGATTTCCCTGGACTGGAAACAAGCATCCTGGGACCGGTTTCGGATTAATATTCCTCATCAGCCAGGCTATCTTGAATCCAGTGGCAGAGTGAGCAAGGAACTCACGTCTGAGCATACCCTACCAACTTAGGGCGAACAAAGCGATACAAAAGGGGATGATGGACGGAGCGTATGAGCAAATCAAACACTAACCCTCAGTCAACTGATCTGGGTTTAATCCATCACTATTCTTTAGCTCACTCCGCCACCCCAGTTCAGACATGGCCATATGCAAATCAGTCTGACCCTGTGCCTCATGGGAACAGTCCAGCCCGAACTGCCAAGCCATGTCTTCCCTGGACCGGAAACAAGGATCCAGGGACCGGTTTCGGATTCATAATCCTCATCATTCAGGCCATCTTGAATCCAGTGGCAGAGTGAGAAAGGGACTCACGTCTGAGCATACCCTGCCAACTTCGGGCAAATAAAGCGATACAAAAGGGGGTGATGGACGGAGCGTTTGAGCAAATCAAACACTCACCCCCAGTCAACTGATCTGGGTTTAATCCATCACCATTCTTTAGCGCACTCCGCCACCCCAGTTCAGACATGGCCATATGCAAATCAGTCTGACCCTGTGCCTCATGGGAACAGTCCAGCCCGAACTGCCAAGCCATGTCTTCCCTGGACCGGAAACAAGGATCCTGGGACCGGTTTCGGATTCATAATCCTCATCAGCCAGGCTATCTTTAATCCAGTGGCAGAGTGAGCAAGGGACTCACATCTGAGCATACCCTGCCAACTTAGGGCGAACAAAGCGATGCAAAAGGGGATGATGGACGGAGCGTTTGAGCAAATCAAACACTCACCCCCAGTCAACTGATCTGGGTTTAATCCATCACCATTCTTTAGCTCACTCTGCCACCCCAGTTCAGACATGGCCATATGCAAATCAGTCTGACCCTGTGCCCCATGGGAACAGTCCAGCCCGAACTGCCAAGCCATGTCTTCCCTGGACCGGAAACAAGCATCCTGGGACCGGTTTCAGATTCATAATCCTCATCAGCCAGGCCATCTTGAATCCAGTGGCAGAGTGAGCAAGGGACTCACGTCTGAGCATACCCTGCCAATTTAGGGCGAACAAAGCGATACAAAAGGGGATGATGGACGGAGCGTTTGAGCAAATCAAAGACTCACTCCCAGTCAACTGATCTGGATTTTATCCATCACCATTATTTAGCTCACTCCGCCACCCCAGTTCAGACATGGCCATATGCAAATCAGTCTGACCCTGTGCCTCATGGGAACAGTCCAGCCCGAACTGCCAAGCCATGATTTCCCTGGACTGGAAACAAGCATCCTGGGACCGGTTTCGGATTAATATTCCTCATCAGCCAGGCTATCTTGAATCCAGTGGCAGAGTGAGCAAGGAACTCACGTCTGAGCATACCCTGCCAACTTAGGGCGAACAAAGCGAAACAAAAGGGGATGATGGACGGAGCGTTTGAGCAAATCAAACACTCACCCCCAGTCAACTGATCTGGGTTTAATCCATCACCATTCTTTAGCTCACTCCGCCACCCCAGTTCAGACATTGCCATATGCAAATCAGTCTGACCCTGTGCCTCATGGGAACAGTCCAGCCCGAACTATCAAGCCATGTCTTCCCTGGACCGGAAACAAGTATCCTGGGACCGGTTTCGGATTCATAATCCTCAACAGCCAGGCTATCTTGAATCCAGTGGCAGAGTGAGCAAGGGACTCACGTCTGAGCATACCCTACCAACTTAGGGCGAACAAAGCGATACAAAAGGGGATGATGGACGGAGCGTTTGAGCAAATCAAACACTAACCCTCAGTCAACTGATCTGGGTTTAATCCATCACTATTCTTTAGCTCACTCCGCCACCCCAGTTCAGACATGGCCATATGCAAATCAGTCTGACCCTGTGCCTCATGGGAACAGTCCAGCCCGAACTGCCAAGCCATGTCTTCCCTGTACTGGAAACAAGGATCCAGGGACCGGTTTCGGATTCATAATCCTCATCAGCCAGGCTATCTTGAATCCAGTGGCAGAGTGAGAAAGGGACTCACGTCTGATCATACCCTGCCAACTTAGGGCGAACAAAGCGATACAAAAGGGGATGATGGAAGGAGCGTTTGAGCAAATCAAACACTCACCCCCAGTCAACTGATCTGGGTTTAATCCATCACCATTCTTTAGCTCACTCCGCCACCCCAGTTCAGACATGGCCATATGCAAATCAGTCTGACCCTGTGCCTCATGGGAACAGTCCAGCCCGAACTGCCAAGCCATGTCTTCCCTGGACCGGAAACAAGGATCCTGGGACCGGTTTCGGATTCATAATCCTCATCAGCCAGGCTATCTTTAATCCAGTGCCAGAGTGAGCAAGGGACTCACATCTGAGCATACCCTGCCAACTTAGGGCGAACAAAGCGATGCAAAAGGGGATGATGGACGGAGCGTTTGAGCAAATCAAACACTCACCCCCAGTCAACTGATCTGGGTTTAATCCATCACCATTCTTTAGCTCACTCTGCCACCCCAGTTCAGACATGGCCATATGCAAATCAGTCTGACCCTGTGCCCCATGGGAACAGTCCAGCCCGAACTGCCAAGCCATGTCTTCCCTGGACCGGAAACAAACATCCTGGGACTGGTTTCGGATTCATAATCCTCATCAGCCAGGCTATCTTGAATCCAGTGGCAGAGTGAGCAAGAGACTCACGTATGAGCATACCCTACCAACTTAGGGCGAACAAAGCGATACAAAAGGGGATGATGGACGGAGCGTTTGAGCAAATCAAACACTCACCCCCAGTCAACTGATCTGGGTTTAATCCATCACCATTCTTTAGCTCACTCTGCCACCCCAGTTCAGACATGGCCATATGCAAATCAGTCTGACCCTGTGCCTCATGGGAACAGTCCAGCCCAAACTGTCAAGCCATGTCTTCCCTGGACCGGAAACAAGCATCCTGGGACCGGTTTCGGATTCATAATCCTCATCAGCCAGGCTATCTTGAATCCAGTGGCAGAGTGAGCAAGGGACTCACGTTTGAGCATACCCTGCCAACTTAGGGCGAACAAAGCGATACAAAAGGGGATGATGGACGGAGCGTTTGAGCAAATCAAACACTCACCCCCAGTCAACTGATCTGGGTTTAATCCATCACCATTCTTTAGCTCACTCCGCCACCCCAGTTCAGACATGGCCATATGCAAATAAATCCGACCCTGTGCCTCATGGGAACAGTCCAGCCCGAACTGCCAAGCCATGTCTTCCCTGGACCGGAAACAAGCATCCTGGGACCGGTTTCAGATTCATAATCCTCATCAGCCAGGCTATCTTGAATCCAGTGGCAGAGTGAGCAAGGGACTCACGTCTGAGCATACCCTGCCAACTTAGGGCGAACAAAGCGATACAAAAGGGGATGATGGACGGAGCGTTTGAGCAAATCAAAGACTCACCCCCAGTCAACTGATCTGGATTTTATCCATCACCATTATTTAGCTCACTCCGCCACCCCAGTTCAGACATGGCCATATGCAAATCAGTCTGACCCTGTGCCTCATGGGAACAGTCCAGCCCGAACTGCCAAGACATCATTTCCCTGGACCGGAAACAAGCATCCTGGGACCGGTTTCGGATTAATATTCCTCATCAGCCAGGCTATCTTGAATCCAGTGGCAGAGTGAGCAAGGAACTCACGTCTGAGCATACCCTGCCAACTTAGGGCGAACAAAGCGAAACAAAAGGGGATGATGGACGGAGCGTTTGAGCAAATCAAACACTCACCCCCAGTCAACTGATCTGGGTTTAATCCATCACCATTCTTTAGCTCACTCCGCCACCCCAGTTCAGACATTGCCATATGCAAATCAGTCTGACCCTGTGCCTCATGGGAACAGTCCAGCCCGAACTATCACGCCATGTCTTCCCTGGACCGGAAACAAGTATCCTGGGACCGGTTTCGGATTCATAATCCTCATCAGCCAGGCTATCTTGAATCCAGTGGCAGAGTGAGCAAGGGACTCACGTCTGAGCATACCCTACCAACTTGGGGCGAACAAAGCGATACAAAAGGGGATGATGGACGGAGCGTTTGAGCAAATCAAACACTAACCCTCAGTCAACTGATCTGGGTTTAATCCATCACTATTCTTTAGCTCACTCCGCCACCCCAGTTCAGACATGGCCATATGCAAATCAGTCTGACCCTGTGCCTCATGGGAACAGTCCAGCCCGAACTGCCAAGCCATGTCTTCCCTGGACCGGAAACAAGGATCCAGGGACCGGTTTCGGATTCATAATCCTCATCAGCCAGGCTATCTTGAATCCAGTGGCAGAGTGAGAAAGGGACTCACGTCTGAGCATACCCTGCCAACTTAGGGCGAACAAAGCGATACAAAAGGGGATGATGGACGGAGCGTTTGAGCAAATCAAACACTCACCCCCAGTCAACTGATCTGGGTTTAATCCATCACCATTCTTTAGCTCACTCCGCCACCCCAGTTCAGACATGGCCATATGCAAATCAGTCTGACCCTGTGCCTCATGGGAACAGTCCAGCCCGAACTGCCAAGCCATGTCTTCCCTGGACCGGAAACAAGGATCCTGGGACCGGTTTCGGATTCATAATCCTCATCAGCCAGGCTATCTTTAAACCAGTGGCAGAGTGAGCAAGGGACTCACATCTGAGCATACCCTGCCAACTTACGGCGAACAAAGCGATGCAAAAGGGGATGATGGACGGAGCGTTTGAGCAAATCAAACACTCACCCCCAGTCAACTGATCTGGGTTTAATCCATCACCATTCTTTAGCTCACTCTGCCACCCCAGTTCAGACATGGCCATATGCAAATCAGTCTGACCCTGTGCCCCATGGGAACAGTCCAGCCCGAACTGCCAAGCCATGTCTTCCCTGGACTGGAAACAAGCATCCTGGGACCGGTTTCAGATTCATAATCCTCATCAGCCAGGCCATCTTGAATCCAGTGGCAGAGTGAGCAAGGGACTCACGTCTGAGCATACCCTGCCAACTTAGGGCGAACAAAGCGATACAAAAGGGGATGATGGACGGAGCGTTTGAGCAAATCAAAGACTCACCCCCAGTCAACTGATCTGGATTTTATCCATCACCATTATTTAGCTCACTCCGCCACCCCAGTTCAGACATGGCCATATGCAAATCAGTCTGACCCTGTGCCTCATGGGAACAGTCCAGCCCGAACTGCCAAGCCATGATTTCCCTGGACTGGAAACAAGCATCCTGGGACCGGTTTCGGATTAATATTCCTCATCAGCCAGGCTATCTTGAATCCAGTGGCAGAGTGAGCAAGGAACTCACGTCTGAGCATACCCTGCCAACTTAGGGCGAACAAAGCGAAACAAAAGGGGATGATGGACGGAGCGTTTGAGCAAATCAAACACTCACCCCCAGTCAACTGATCTGGGTTTAATCCATCACCATTCTTTAGCTCACTCCGCCACCCCAGTTCAGACATTGCCATATGCAAATCAGTCTGACCCTGTGCCTCATGGGAACAGTCCAGCCCGAACTATCAAGCCATGTCTTCCCTGGACCGGAAACAAGTATCCTGGGACCGGTTTCGGATTCATAATCCTCATCAGCCAGGCTATCTTGAATCCAGTGGCAGAGTGAGCAAGGGACTCACGTCTGAGCATACCCTACCAACTTAGGGCGAACAAAGCGATACAAAAGGGGATGATGGACGGAGCGTTTGAGCAAATCAAACACTAACCCTCAGTCAACTGATCTGGGTTTAATCCATCACTATTCTTTAGCTCACTCCGCCACCCCAGTTCAGACATGGCCATATGCAAATCAGTCTGACCCTGTGCCTCATGGGAACAGTCCAGCCCGAACTGCCAAGCCATGTCTTCCCTGGACCGGAAACAAGGATCCAGGGACCGGTTTCGGATTCATAATCCTCATCAGCCAGGCTATCTTGAATCCAGTGGCAGAGTGAGAAAGGGACTCACGTCTGAGCATACCCTGCCAACTTAGGGCAAACAAAGCGATACAAAAGGGGATGATGGACGGAGCGTTTGAGCAAATCAAACACTCACCCCCAGTCAACTGATCTGGGTTTAATCCATCACCATTCTTTAGCTCACTCCGCCACCCCAGTTCAGACATGGCCATATGCAAATCAGTCTGACCCTGTGCCTCATGGGAACAGTCCAGCCCGAACTGCCAAGCCATGTCTACCCTGGACCGGAAACAAGGATCCTGGGACCGGTTTCGGATTCATAATCCTCATCAGCCAGGCTATCTTTAATCCAGTGGCAGAGTGAGCAAGGGACTCACATCTGAGCATACCCTGCCAACTTAGGGCGAACAAAGCGATGCAAAAGGGGATGATGGACGGAGCGTTTGAGCAAATCAAACACTCACCCCCAGTCAACTGATCTGGGTTTAATCCATCACCATTCTTTAGCTCACTCTGCCACCCCAGTTCAGACATGGCCATATGCAAATCAGTCTGACCCTGTGCCCCATGGGAACAGTCCAGCCCGAACTGCCAAGCCATGTCTTCCCTGGACCGGAAACAAGCATCCTGGGACCGGTTTCAGATTCATAATCCTCATCAGCCAGGCCATCTTGAATCCAGTGGCAGAGTGAGCAAGGGACTCACGTCTGAGCATACCCTGCCAACTTAGGGCGAACAAAGCGATACAAAAGGGTATGATGGACGGAGCGTTTGAGCAAATCAAAGACTCACCCCCAGTCAACTGATCTGGATTTTATCCATCACCATTATTTAGCTCACTCCGCCACCCCAGTTCAGACATGGCCATATGCAAATCAGTCTGACCCTGTGCCTCATGGGAACAGTCCAGCCCGAACTGCCAAGCCATGATTTCCCTGGACTGGAAACAAGCATCCTGGGACCGGTTTCGGATTAATATTCCTCATCAGCCAGGCTATCTTGAATCCAGTGGCAGAGTGAGCAAGGAACTCACGTCTGAGCATACCCTGCCAACTTAGGGCGAACAAAGCGAAACAAAAGGGGATGATGGACGGAGCGTTTGAGCAAATCAAACACTCACCCCCAGTCAACTGATCTGGGTTTAATCCATCACCATTCTTTAGCTCACTCCGCCACCCCAGTTCAGACATTGCCATATGCAAATCAGTCTGACCCTGTGCCTCATGGGAACAGTCCAGCCCGAACTATCAAGCCATGTTTTCTCTGGACCGGAAACAAGTATCCTGGGACCGGTTTCGGATTCATAATCCTCATCAGCCAGGCTATCTTGAATCCAGTGGCAGAGTGAGCAAGGGACTCACGTCTGAGCATACCCTACCAACTTAGGGCGAACAAAGCGATACAAAAGGGGATGATGGACGGAGCGTTTGAGCAAATCAAACACTAACCCTCAGTCAACTGATCTGGGTTTAATCCATCACTATTCTTTAGCTCACTCCGCCACCCCAGTTCAGACATGGCCATATGCAAATCAGTCTGACCCTGTGCCTCATGGGAACAGTCCAGCCCGAACTGCCAAGCCATGTCTTCCCTGTACCGGAAACAAGGATCCAGGGACCGGTTTCGGATTCATAATCCTCATCAGCCAGGCTATCTTGAATCCAGTGGCAGAGTGAGAAAGGGACTCACGTCTGATCATACCCTGCCAACTTAGGGCGAACAAAGCGATACAAAAGGGGATGATGGAAGGAGCGTTTGAGCAAATCAAACACTCACCCCCAGTCAACTGATCTGGGTTTAATCCATCACCATTCTTTAGCTCACTCCGCCACCCCAGTTCAGACATGGCCATATGCAAATCAGTCTGACCCTGTGCCTCATGGGAACAGTCCAGCCCGAACTGCCAAGCCATGTCTTCCCTGGACCGGAAACAAGGATCCTGGGACCGGTTTCGGATTCATAATCCTCATCAGCCAGGCTATCTTTAATCCAGTGGCAGAGTGAGCAAGGGACTCACGTCTGAGCATACCCTGCCAACTTAGGGCGAACAAAGCAATACAAAAGGGGATGATGGACGGAGCGTTTGAGCAAATCAAACACTCACCCCCAGTTAACTGATCTGGGTTTAATCCATCACCATTCTTTAGCTCACTCCGCCACCCCAGTTCAGACATGGCCATATGCAAATAAATCCGACCCTGTGCCTCATGGGAACAGTCCAGCCCGAACTGCCAAGCCATGTCTTCCCTGGACCGGAAACAAGCATCCTGGGACCGGTTTCAGATTCATAATCCTCATCAGCCAGGCTATCTTGAATCCAGTGGCAGAGTGAGCAAGGGACTCACGTCTGAGCATACCCTGCCAACTTAGGGCGAACAAAGCGATACAAAAGGGGATGATGGACGGAGCGTTTGAGCAAATCAAAGACTCACCCCCAGTCAACTGATCTGGATTTTATCCATCACCATTATTTAGCTCACTCCGCCACCCCAGTTCAGACATTGCCATATGCAAATCAGTCTGACCCTGTGCCTCATGGGAACAGTCCAGCCCGAACTGCCAAGCCATGTCTTCCCTGGACCGGAAACAAGCATCCTGGGACCGGTTTCGGATTAATATTCCTCATCAGCCAGGCTATCTTGAATCCAGTGGCAGAGTGAGCAAGGAACTCACGTCTGAGCATACCCTGCCAACTTAGGGCGAACAAAGCGAAACAAAAGGGGATGATGGACGGAGCGTTTGAGCAAATCAAACACTCACCCCCAGTCAACTGATCTGGGTTTAATCCATCACCATTCTTTAGCTCACTCCGCCACCCCAGTTCAGACATTGCCATATGCAAATCAGTCTGACCCTGTGCCTCATGGGAACAGTCCAGCCCGAACTATCACGCCATGTCTTCCCTGGACCGGAAACAAGTATCCTGGGACCGGTTTCGGATTCATAATCCTCATCAGCCAGGCTATCTTGAATCCAGTGGCAGAGTGAGCAAGGGACTCACGTCTGAGCATACCCTACCAACTTGGGGCGAACAAAGCGATACAAAAGGGGATGATGGACGGAGCGTTTGAGCAAATCAAACACTAACCCTCAGTCAACTGATCTGGGTTTAATCCATCACTATTCTTTAGCTCACTCCGCCACCCCAGTTCAGACATGGCCATATGCAAATCAGTCTGACCCTGTGCCTCATGGGAACAGTCCAGCCCGAACTGCCAAGCCATGTCTTCCCTGGACCGGAAACAAGGATCCAGGGACCGGTTTCGGATTCATAATCCTCATCAGCCAGGCTATCTTGAATCCAGTGGCAGAGTGAGAAAGGGACTCACGTCTGAGCATACCCTGCCAACTTAGGGCGAACAAAGCGATACAAAAGGGGATGATGGACGGAGCGTTTGAGCAAATCAAACACTCACCCCCAGTCAACTGATCTGGGTTTAATCCATCACCATTCTTTAGCTCACTCCGCCACCCCAGTTCAGACATGGCCATATGCAAATCAGTCTGACCCTGTGCCTCATGGGAACAGTCCAGCCCGAACTGCCAAGCCATGTCTTCCCTGGACCGGAAACAAGGATCCTGGGACCGGTTTCGGATTCATAATCCTCATCAGCCAGGCTATCTTTAAACCAGTGGCAGAGTGAGCAAGGGACTCACATCTGAGCATACCCTGCCAACTTAGGGCAAACAAAGTGATGCAAAAGGGGATGATGGACGGAGCGTTTGAGCAAATCAAACACTCACCCCCAGTCAACTGATCTGGGTTTAATCCATCACCATTTTTTAGCTCACTCTGCCACCCCAGTTCAGACATGGCCATATGCAAATCAGTCTGACCCTGTGCCCCATGGGAACAGTCCAGCCCGAACTGCCAAGCCATGTCTTCCCTGGACTGGAAACAAGCATCCTGGGACCGGTTTCAGATTCATAATCCTCATCAGCCAGGCCATCTTGAATCCAGTGTCAGAGTGAGCAAGGGACTCACGTCTGAGCATACCCTGCCAACTTAGGGCGAACAAAGCGATACAAAAGGGGATGATGGACGGAGCGTTTGAGCAAATCAAAGACTCACCCCCAGTCAACTGATCTGGATTTTATCCATCACCATTATTTAGCTCACTCCGCCACCCCAGTTCAGACATGGCCATATGCAAATCAGTCTGACCCTGTGCCTCATGGGAACAGTCCAGCCCGAACTGCCAAGCCATGATTTCCCTGGACTGGAAACAAGCATCCTGGGACCGGTTTCGGATTAATATTCCTCATCAGCCAGGCTATCTTGAATCCAGTGGCAGAGTGAGCAAGGAACTCACGTCTGAGCATACCCTGCCAACTTAGGGCGAACAAAGCGAAACAAAAGGGGATGATGGACGGAGCGTTTGAGCAAATCAAACACTCACCCCCAGTCAACTGATCTGGGTTTAATCCATCACCATTCTTTAGCTCCCTCCGCCACCCCAGTTCAGACATTGCCATATGCAAATCAGTCTGACCCTGTGACTCATGGGAACAGTCCAGCCCGAACTATCAAGCCATGTCTTCCCTGGACCGGAAACAAGTATCCTGGGACCGGTTTCGGATTCATAATCCTCATCAGCCAGGCTATCTTGAATCCAGTGGCAGAGTGAGCAAGGGACTCACGTCTGAGCATACCCTACCAACTTAGGGCGAACAAAGCGATACAAAAGGGGATGATGGACGGAGCGTTTGAGCAAATCAAACACTAACCCTCAGTCAACTGATCTGGGTTTAATCCATCACTATTCTTTAGCTCACTCCGCCACCCCAGTTCAGACATGGCCATATGCAAATCAGTCTGACCCTGTGCCTCATGGGAACAGTCCAGCCCGAACTGCCAAGCCATGTCTTCCCTGGACCGGAAACAAGGATCCAGGGACCGGTTTCGGATTCATAATCCTCATCAGCCAGGCTATCTTGAATCCAGTGGCAGAGTGAGAAAGGGACTCACGTCTGAGCATACCCTGCCAACTTAGGGCAAACAAAGCGATACAAAAGGGGATGATGGACGGAGCGTTTGAGCAAATCAAACACTCACCCCCAGTCAACTGATCTGGGTTTAATCCATCACCATTCTTTAGCTCACTCCGCCACCCCAGTTCAGACATGGCCATATGCAAATCAGTCTGACCCTGTGCCTCATGGGAACAGTCCAGCCCGAACTGCCAAGCCATGTCTACCCTGGACCGGAAACAAGGATCCTGGGACCGGTTTCGGATTCATAATCCTCATCAGCCAGGCTATCTTTAATCCAGTGGCAGAGTGAGCAAGGGACTCACATCTGAGCATACCCTGCCAACTTAGGGCGAACAAAGCGATGCAAAAGGGGATGATGGACGGAGCGTTTGAGCAAATCAAACACTCACCCCCAGTCAACTGATCTGGGTTTAATCCATCACCATTCTTTAGCTCACTCTGCCACCCCAGTTCAGACATGGCCATATGCAAATCAGTCTGACCCTGTGCCCCATGGGAACAGTCCAGCCCGAACTGCCAAGCCATGTCTTCCCTGGACCGGAAACAAGCATCCTGGGACCGGTTTCAGATTCATAATCCTCATCAGCCAGGCCATCTTGAATCCAGTGGCAGAGTGAGCAAGGGACTCACGTCTGAGCATACCCTGCCAACTTAGGGCGAACAAAGCGATACAAAAGGGGATGATGGACGGAGCGTTTGAGCAAATCAAAGACTCACCCCCAGTCAACTGATCTGGATTTTATCCATCACCATTATTTAGCTCACTCCGCCACCCCAGTTCAGACATGGCCATATGCAAATCAGTCTGACCCTGTGCCTCATGGGAACAGTCCAGCCCGAACTGCCAAGCCATGATTTCCCTGGACTGGAAACAAGCATCCTGGGACCGGTTTCGGATTAATATTCCTCATCAGCCAGGCTATCTTGAATCCAGTGGCAGAGTGAGCAAGGAACTCACGTCTGAGCATACCCTGCCAACTTAGGGCGAACAAAGCGAAACAAAAGGGGATGATGGACGGAGCGTTTGAGCAAATCAAACACTCACCCCCAGTCAACTGATCTGGGTTTAATCCATCACCATTCTTTAGCTCACTCCGCCACCCCAGTTCAGACATTGCCATATGCAAATCAGTCTGACCCTGTGCCTCATGGGAACAGTCCAGCCCGAACTATCAAGCCATGTCTTCCCTGGACCGGAAACAAGTATCCTGGGACCGGTTTCGGATTCATAATCCTCATCAGCCAGGCTATCTTGAATCCAGTGGCAGAGTGAGCAAGGGACTCACGTCTGAGCATACCCTACCAACTTAGGGCGAACAAAGCGATACAAAAGGGGATGATGGACGGAGCGTTTGAGCAAATCAAACACTAACCCTCAGTCAACTGATCTGGGTTTAATCCATCACTATTCTTTAGCTCACTCCGCCACCCCAGTTCAGACATGGCCATATGCAAATCAGTCTGACCCTGTGCCTCATGGGAACAGTCCAGCCCGAACTGCCAAGCCATGTCTTCCCTGTACCGGAAACAAGGATCCAGGGACCGGTTTCGGATTCATAATCCTCATCAGCCAGGCTATCTTGAATCCAGTGGCAGAGTGAGAAAGGGACTCACGTCTGATCATACCCTGCCAACTTAGGGCGAACAAAGCGATACAAAAGGGGATGATGGAAGGAGCGTTTGAGCAAATCAAACACTCACCCCCAGTCAACTGATCTGGGTTTAATCCATCACCATTCTTTAGCTCACTCCGCCACCCCAGTTCAGACATGGCCATATGCAAATCAGTCTGACCCTGTGCCTCATGGGAACAGTCCAGCCCGAACTGCCAAGCCATGTCTTCCCTGGACCGGAAACAAGGATCCTGGGACCGGTTTCGGATTCATAATCCTCATCAGCCAGGCTATCTTTAATCCAGTGGCAGAGTGAGCAAGGGACTCACATCTGAGCATACCCTCCCAATTTAGGGCGAACAAAGCGATGCAAAAGGGGATGATGGACGGAGCGTTTGAGCAAATCAAACACTCACCCCCAGTCAACTGATCTGGGTTTAATCCATCACCATTCTTTAGCTCACTCTGCCACCCCAGTTCAGACATGGCCATATGCAAATCAGTCTGACCCTGTGCCCCATGGGAACAGTCCAGCCCGAACTGCCAAGCCATGTCTTCCCTGGACCGGAAACAAGCATCCTGGGACTGGTTTCGGATTCATAATCCTCATCAGCCAGGCTATCTTGAATCCAGTGGCAGAGTGAGCAAGAGACTCACGTATGAGCATACCCTACCAACTTAGGGCGAACAAAGCGATACAAAAGGGGATGATGGACGGAGCGTTTGAGCATATCAAACACTCACCCCCAGTCAACTGATCTGGGTTTAATCCATCACCATTCTTTAGCTCACTCTGCCACCCCAGTTCAGACATGGCCATATGCAAATCAGTCTGACCCTGTGCCTCATGGGAACAGTCCAGCCCAAACTGTCAAGCCATGTCTTCCCTGGACCGGAAACAAGCATCCTGGGACCGGTTTCGGATTCATAATCCTCATCAGCCAGGCTATCTTGAATCCAGTGGCAGAGTGAGCAAGGGACTCACTTTTGAGCATACCCTGCCCACTTAGGGCGAACAAAGCGATACAAAAGGGGATGATGGACGGAGCGTTTGAGCAAATCAAACACTCACCCCCAGTCAACTAATCTGGGTTTAATCCATCACCATTCTTTAGCTCACTCCGCCACCCCAGTTCAGACATGGCCATATGCAAATCAGTCTGACCCTGTGCCTCATGGGAACAGTCCAGCCCGAACTGCCAAGCCATGTCTTCCCTGGACCGGAAACAAGGATCCTGGGACCGGTTTCGGATTCATAATCCTCATCAGCCAGGCTATCTTTAATCCAGTGGCAGAGTGAGCAAGGGACTCACATCTGAGCATACCCTGCCAACTTAGGGCGAACAAAGCGATGCAAAAGGGGATGATGGACGGAGCGTTTGAGCAAATTAAACACCCACCCCCAGTCAACTGATCTGGGTTTAATCCATCACCATTCTTTAGCTCACTCCGCCACCCCAGTTCAAACATGGCCATATGCAAATCAGTCTGACCCTGTGCCTCATGGGAACAGTCCAGCCCGAACTGCCAAGCCATGTCTTCCCTGGACCGGAAACAAGCATCCTGGGACCGGTTTCTGATTAATATTCCTCATCAGCCAGGCTATCTTGAATTCAGTGGCAGAGTGAGCAAGGGACTCATGTCTGAGCATACCCTGCTCAGACGTGAGTCCCATGCTCTCCACACCACTGGAGTCAAGCTATCCTGGCTGAAGACGGCTGATAGCCAGAAACCGGTTCTAGGATGCTTGATTCCGGTCCAGGAAAGACATGGCTTGGCAGTTCGGGCTGGACTGTTCCCATGAGGCACAGGGTCAAGGCTGATTTGCATATAGCCATGTCTGGCCATGTCTGGCCATGGCCATGTCTGAACTGGGGTGGTGTGGAGTGCAAAAAAACGATGGATTTAGGTCCAGATGTCTGTACTGGGGTGAATGTATGACATTGTTCTGCATTCTGTCCATCAACTGTTGTTTTGCATTTGTCACCCCGAGTGGGATGGGTATGCTCAGACGAGAGTCCCATGCTCTCCACACCACTGGAGTCAAGCTATCCTGGCTGAAGACGGCTGATAGCCAGAAACCGGTCCTAGGATGCTTGATTCCGGTCCAGGAAAGACATGGCTTGGCAGTTCGGGCTGGACTGTTCCCATGATTTATAAAAAGAGAACCACACTTCGCAGTATTTCAAAAAGTATTATTCTAATTGAAATGATAAACAAAGCCTAATATGTTTATCTGGGCAATCAATTGCGCCTTTTATTCATGCTTTTTTTTAGAGAAAGAAAATTACTGTTTTCAGCAAGAAAGGACAATGTCCTTCACATCCATAGCCAAACAATCTTGCTGTCTTAGTGATACCAAAACATATGTACAAAAAAATTAATTAATTAAAACATACAATTATTACAAATCATTACATTCCACAAGACATAACATTCAAAATAAAAAGAACAGGTGAGAAATGTTAAATTATTTCAAATAACATCAACAAAGTACTGAAAATTAGGTGCATTTCATTCCTAAATACTGAATCCTAAGTATTTTCAAAGAATAAGGCTTAGTTCCTTATTATCAAAAAAAGCGTTTTCAAAAGGACTTAATCCCATTTGCCGACGCGTTTCGAGTATGGGTTCCTTGTACCTCAACTCTCATCAGGGCCAACTTAATCCTTTTCCCAACCTTTATCCTCAAAACTGTAGAGGTAAAGGTCACTCTTTGAGTTCGTGAACGAAGCTGTATGCACGGTTCTTTTTTTTCAGTGTCACAGAAAACAGGTGACCATGACTGGTGAACCATAAACGAGGAGTGTGTTGTGAAGAACGCGAGCAAAAGATAGCGATTCGCAGCAAGTTGTGATGGGTTAGTGACAGCCCTGATTAATGGGAGACACCGCGTTCAACGTGAGGAAGCTCACGAAAGAAATATAATTGAAAACACGAGTGGTGCCACGCAATTCGATTTGGCGATCAGCACACACACCGGTTTTCTGTGACACTGAAAAAAAAGAACCGTGCATACAGCTTCATTCACGAACTCAAAGAGTGACCTTTACCTCTACAGTTTTGAGGATAAAGGTTGGGAAAAGGATTAAGTTGGCCCTGATGAGAGTTGAGGTACAAGGAACCCATACTCGAAACGCGTCGGCAAATGGGATTAAGTCCTTTTGAAAACGCTTTTTTTGATAATAAGGAACTAAGCCTTATTCTTTGAAAATACTTAGGATTCAGTATTTAGGAATGAAATGCACCTAATTTTCAGTACTTTGTTGATGTTATTTGAAAGAATTTAACATTTCTCACCTGTTCTTTTTATTTTGAATGTTATGTCTTGTGGAATGTAATGATTTGTAATAATTGTATGTTTTCATTAATTAATTTTTTTGTACATATGTTTTGGTATCACTAAGACAGCAAGATTGTTTGGCTATGGATGTGAAGGACATTGTCCTTTCTTGGTGAAAACAGTAATTTTCTTTCTCTAAAAAAAAGCATGAATAAAAGGCACAATTGATTGCCCAGATAAACATATTAGGCTTTGTTTATCATTTCAATTAGAATAATACTTTTTGAAATACTGCGAAGTGTGGTTCTCTTTTTATAAAGCATATTTGGGCCCTTCCCCACTTCTGTCCATAGGGCCATACCCCTCTTTTTGCACAAAGGACTGTTCCCATGAGGCACAGGGTAAAGGATGATTTGCATATGGCCATGTCTGAACTGGGGTGGAGTGGACTGCAAAAAAACGATGAATTTAGGCCCAGATCTCTGTACTGGGGTGAATGTATGACATTGTTCTGCATTCTGTCCATCAACTGTTGTTTTGCAATTGTCACCCCGAATGGGATGGGTATGCTCAGACGTGAGTCCCATGCTCTCCACACCACTGGAGTCAAGCTATCCTTGCTGAAGACGGCTGATAGCCAGAAACTGGTCCTAGGATGCTTGATTCCGGTCCAGGAAAGACATGGCTTGGCAGTTCGGGCTGGACTGTTCCCATGAGGCACAGGGTCAAGGCTGATTTGCATATGGACATGTCTGAACTGGGGTGGTATGGAGTGCAAAAAAACGATGGATTTAGGCCCAGATCTCTGTACTGGGGTGAATGTATGACATTAGTCTGCATTCTGTCCATCAACTGTTGTTTTGCAATTGTCACCCCGAGTGCGATGGGTATGCCCAGACGTGAGTCCCATGCTCTTCACACCACTGGAGTCAAGCTATCCTGGCTGAAGATGGCTGATAGCCAGAAACTGGTCCTAGGATGCTTGATTCCGGTCCAGGAAAGACATGGCTTGGCAGTTCGGGCTGGACTGTTCCCATGAGGCACAGGGCCAAGGCTGATTTGCTTATGGCCATGTCTGAACTGGGGTGGTGTGGAGTGCAAAAAAACGATGGATTTAGGCCCAGATCTCTGTACTGGGGTGAATGTATGACATTAGTCTGCATTCTGTCCATCAACTGTTGTTTTGCAATTGTCACCCCGAGTGCGATGGGTATGCCCAGACGTGAGTCCCATGCTCTTCACACCACTGGAGTCAAGCTATCCTGGCTGAAGATGGCTGATAGCCAGAAACTGGTCCTAGGATGCTTGATTCCGGTCCAGGAATGACATGGCTTGGCAGTTCGGGCTGGACTGTTCCCATGAGGCACAGGGCCAAGGCTGATTTGCTTATGGCCATGTCTGAACTGGGGTGGTGTGGAGTGCAAAAAAACGATGGATTTAGGCCCAGATCTCTGTACTGGGGTGAATGTATGACATTGTTCTGCATTCTGTCCATCAACTGTTGTTTTGCATTTGTCACCCCGAGTGGGATGGGTATGCTCAGACGTGAGTCCCATGCTCTCCACACCACTGGAGTCAAGCTATCCTGGCTGAAGACGGATGATAGCCAGAAACCGGTCCTAGGATGCTTGATTCCGGTCCAGGAAAGACATGGCTTGGCAGTTCGGGCTGGACTGTTCCCATGAGGCACAGGGTCAAGGCTGATTTGCATTTCGCCATGTCTGAACTGGGGTGGTGTGGAGTGCAAAAAACCGATGGATTTAGGCCCAGATATCTGTACTGGGGTGAATGTATGACATTGTTCTGCATTCTGTCCATCAACTGTTGTTTTGGATTTGTCACCCCGAGTGGGAAGGGTATGCTCAGACGTGAGTCCCATGCTCTCCACACCACTGGAGTCACGCTATCCTGGCTGAAAACGGCTGATAGCCAGAAACCGGTCCTAGGATGCTTGATTCCCGTCTAGGAAAGACATGGCTTGGCAGTTCGGGCTGGACTGTTCCCATGAGGCACAGGGTCAAGGCTGATTTGCATATGGCCATGTCTGAACTGGGGTGGTGTGGAGTGCAAAAAAACGATGGATTTAGGCCCAGATCTCTGTACTGGGGTGAATGTATGACGTTGTTCCGCATTCTGTCCATCAACTGTTGTTTTGCATTTTTCCGGGTGATACATCAAGCGGGGGCCGAGAAAAAAGGGGGGTCCCAAAACGTGTTTTGCCCATGCAATTTTCCATAGGAACCTTTAGCCGCAGCTACAGCTCAAACTGAGGAACGGAATTACACCAAATTTGGCAAAGAGGTAGTCCTTAGTTAAGACTCGTGCCTTTTTTTTAAATGGTGTAAATCTGTTCAGTAATTTTTTAGATATTAAAGTAAAAAGGTACATATATATCTCGGCATAGCCTAACGACACATCTCTTCTTGAGATCTGATTGGCTGTCAGAACTTCATACAAGAAGTGTTGGCAGCCATCTTGGGACCAATATACATGTTAGCACCTCATTAAAAAGCATTGCAGTTAATAGAAAGTTTTAAGACTTTAGTTACATTATAAATCATTTGTTGATGGTACCATACTCATTTTAGGAATTGTGGTGTGTTCTAAGGTGATTTTACCATGTGAAAAGCCTTCTGCTGGGATATCATGAATTATGTTTGAGAGAAAACTATTTTCTCATGCTTGTCCCATAGAGGTTTGGAAGGTGCTCCAGAAGCAAAAGTGAGAGCATATTTTCTGTAAATTCACATTATCTTTCTCAGTCATGTGATAATGAAGTCTGACATTCTCAGTAAAACATTTACATCCAACAATGGCAGATACTGTCAGTTGATTCCTTTGTGTTCTACTGCAGCTTCCCAGAGTGTTCTAAAGAACAACTAGAGCACTAACAGCCTCACTATTGACAAAATTATGGCACACCTGAAGCCATCTTGAGTGGAATAAACTGGTAACACTTAAAACATTTAATTTAAAAAGGAACAAAATAAGGGTTTTTGTCATAGAAATTATGGTTAGTGCTATAAAAACAAAAATTAGGACATGTCTTAAGTGAGTGAGCTTGCCTTGTTCCCAGGAACTAAATTTGTGTTGAAGTGCCCCTGCTGCCGTCTCTCCCTGTGGATGTGCTTGTGACTCTTGGGGGATTAGACTACCGCCGTTGGATTCCTGAGCCCGGGACTGCGAGGCCCACAGGTCCCTGCGCTCACAAGACCACGCGCACCTGTCGCTTCTTCCCGGACTCCTTCCAACTGATTAAGGCTCCCATATCAGCGACTCGCGGCCCCCGCTTCACGGGTGCCGCTCGCAGTCACAACGTGAGCTTGCCTTGTTCCCAGGAACTAAATTCGTGTTGAAGTGCCCCTGCTGCCGTCTCTCCCTGTGGATGTGCTTGTGACTCTTGGGGGATTAGATTACCGCCGTTGGATTCCTGAGCCCGGGACTGCGAGGCCAACAGGTCCCTGCCCTCACAAGACCACGCGCACCTGTCGCCTCTTCCCGGACTCCTCCCAACTGATTAAGGCTCCCATATCAGCGACTCGCGGCCCCCGCTTCACGGGTGCCGCTTGCAGTCACAACGTGAGCTTGCCTTGTTCCCAGGAACTAAATTCGTGTTGAAGTGCCCCTGCTGCCGTCTCTCCCTGTGGATGTGCTTGTGACTCTTGGGGGATTAGACTACCGCCGTTGGATTCCTGAGCCCGGGACTGCGAGGCCCACAGGTCCCTGCGCTCACAAGACCACGCGCACCTGTCGCCTCTTCCCGGACTCCTCCTCCTTTCAATTACAGTCCCGCGCATTCTGCGTTCGCGGGATGCGCGGGACCAAGCCCGGGGCTAAGCCCGGGCTCTCTGAGGCCCTCAGAGGACGAAGAGGTCGGGTCGGGTGCACCCCCTTAACAACAACGTCACCATAACAAGTAGGAACTGTGACCTTGTATTTTGGTTATTATCTAATTGTTTTGGTAATACATTGGAAGGCCATTAGCCCTCCAGTATATTGCCCTGTGATCATCGGGTCTTTGTAACCTTAGCTGCATGTAGGATACTTACATATATACTATCATGTCTACCAGAGGTAGTAGAAGCAAGACAGCTGCGGGAGGGGTATCCGTGGTCGGACCTATTGATAACTTTATAACAAGGACTAATGAGGCAATTGACCTCAGTATTTCACTCCTTGAGCGCAGGGTCTCACAAGATCTAGAACTTGCCAAGCGTAGGGTCTCGCAGGATTTAATAAACGCTAAACGCTCTTCTCTTGGGAGCATTTTATTAGCAAAAACCCCAGATAACCACAACAAACTACAAGCAGGCTGTACCCGAGACATTCGAGCTGACCTCCACACCATCCCGAATGAGATTAATTTATCGGCAACAGATCCCCTAATTGATTGCGACACTGATTCAAGTAACGAACTAGAAAAGACACCAGAACTAAATATAGATTTTACTCCAGAAATAGTAGAGGAAAATAACGTGTTGCATCCAAGAGTTAGGCAAGAGGGTGCCATTCGAAAACAAACACAACAAGTTACGAAATCCACTCTTCCTGTTGCAAGAAAACGTAATGTAACAAAACTACAACACAGAAAAGGCATAACTAAACATCTTACTGATAATAGAATAAACACGCATACAGAGACACCAAGTCAAGACACTCAGGGGCATCACCATGTGCATGTGGTCAAGCCTGACGCATCTACAGCAAACGATCAATTAGTTGAAAGAGTCGGCGATCTTTTGGCATTTTTATGTCACCAATTGAATCTAGGCTGGCCCGTATTGAAAAACAGTTAGAAGAACTTACAGCCTTCAACAAAAAAGCTCCCAGTACTATGCCAATAACTAACACAGGCTCAAAAACAACTACTAGTAAACCTACATCTTCCAAACTAAAACTTGTTTCAGTTCCAGACACTGTGACTAAATCTAAATCTGTCGCCCCTGTAAGTAAAGAAAACGGTACAACCAATTCTGTTTTAAAGAAAGTAGTTCTACTCCCACCACAAATATGAACACCCAGATCACAAACACGAAGGCAGGGAAGACGCTTGTAACGTCTCATGGTGTGGCAAAGACATCTAACCATGTAAGCGATACAATGCCAACTTTTCAAAAGCCCCGGATGCCATACGATCCACCGTATAATTCAAGGCAGATCCCTCCACGAATTAATTTGCCACCTGAATGTGGTGCTTACGTGCTGGTTTTGGTCAATGTCCCGATACTTAGGCATGACCAAGAGGAAACTTCCTCCTCATTGAAAAATAAGATTTTGCACTGGTTGATAGCCAATTGTAACTTCCCGATGGAATGTTCAGGAGAAATTAACCATGCCCAGAGAGTAGGATGGATAGGTCCCTTGAAGAAAAAATTTGAGGGGGACTGTATAACGGTCAACTTCAAGAACACGCAATGGGCCGAAAAAACTTTGGCTAGGGCCCCCTCCCCCTCGATATGGGAATTTAACACCACCCTCCTCCCGCTGGGCTACTTCTACAGACATCTGATTACTATTCATCCTAACATGGGATCTAACCTGGTTACTCCTTTCTTTGACCAACACCAGACAATTGAAAGCAATTCTCCTTTCTTACATCAGCACCCTAAATTAATTTATCTGAATGTTCCTGTACAACGATATCAAGCTCAAACCTATTCACATTTTACAACACACCCTTATTTGTCTGCAATGCCGCAGAAAGAGCATAGGGATACTCGTTGGCGTCAAGTTGCTGCTGCACCAGGCAACTCTTATAGTATCCCAACCCAAAATAGATTTAGTGCACTGTCCAGCCTGGACTTTAACGATTGACTTAATCACGATCAGTCCGAAGGGGCAACCGCGCACACATTGAACATAGAGGGGCCCTTGACAGGTAACACTCTAGATAGAGTGGAGAAGGATATAATAGCTGCTTCTGACAAACACTCCTCTATCACCTCTCTGCGATGTGGGTCGGGTGAATTGGCAAAGTTATTACCAACTATTACCAGTCCCAGCCCAGTGGACAACTCAACCAATACACCGACCCCTCATAGTCTTAATTCTCCCACTTATCTAGTACACCTAACATTTTGGAACATAGCCGGCCTGCGTGCTAAACTGGTGAATCCCAACTTCCTGAACCAAGTTAACTTAAGTAGTATCATCTGCCTTCAGGAAACTTGGGCCACAGACCCAATACATATAATAGGGTATAAGACCTTTTTTTCTGCAGCTAAAAAATCCCCACCTGGAAGAAGTAGCGGTGGCTTAGTCACCTACATTGCAAACACTCTACACAATGAGGAGATTTCTCCTCTAAAACTGAAAGAGAATTATCAGTTAATAATCCTAAAGAGAACCAAACAGAAGATATATGTTATAATACATTTCTATAACAACCTGAATGTAGATGACCTGACCAACCTTCTCTCAGAGATTTCCCTAGTTCTTCAAGATCTGCAGGCACAATATATTAAGAAATCATACACAATAGTGTGGGGTGGTGATTTTAATATCCACTTATGCAGAAATAACAACACTGATAAGTGTGGAATTAGGGAGGATGATGGCAACAGCATAACACACTTCTCACACTCGATTGAGGGCGAAAAAGAATGAGATCATAACGGAACTAGAGCTGGGTTTTGCCAACGAGTTAAGGACCTCCCCAGTAGCCTTTACTCCAACATTAAATGGCAGGGGATTAATGAGCCTGATAGATTACGTCTTGATTTCATCATTTAAAGGCCCAAATTTTGAATTATTTGATGTAGTTAAAAATACACTGAGCGATCACTTCCCAATCATCATCGCCTTACGTGACTTAAAAGCTCAAAAAAAACCCGACATAATGCAAATTTTAGATCAGCAAGAACTTGAGCTAGGATCTTTAAATGGTTATACTTTAAAATGGGGAAACATTGATAAACGAGCCGCAACTACAAAAATAGTTACTGAAAGTCAGACAGACATTCTAAACTGCCTAGATTCTAGGACAAAATCTACTGATGTTTTGAATAGTTTTAATACCATCTCTCAAAACATAAAGAAAACACTTACTAGAACATATAAACAAAAAAAACAGGCGAAAAAAGGCTGCTTTAGTCCAGCCTGTACCAAAGGATATGCGAAATTAAAGAAAGCACTAAGTAGGGATAAAAGAGACAGAGGAGAGGTTAGTAAATTGAGAAAAGAATACGCCTTAGCTTTAAAAACTAGAAAGCAAGAGATAAAAATTGAGCTATGGGAGCGTCTTAGTAAAAGTTCGGAACTAAAAGATAGCGCAGCGTTTTGGCAAACAGTTAGATCCCCCTTTTTAACAGACAAAGAGGACTTACCATCCATTGACATTGCAATTAGCGAACACGAGTGGGTGAACTATTTCTCACAAGTTTTTAGCGAAGGGAAAATACAGCGTATGAATCACGCAGATCCTCTGAATCAAGTCACTTATCCATTAACTCTGCATTTTCTACATGACGAGGTAAAAAAAGCATTAAAATCCTCAGAAACAGGTAAAGCCCCAGGCCCGGACGGAGTCCCTGTGGACATTTTCAAACATGAGGTAGATCTCTGGTCCCCGCTTTTGACAAATGTCCTAAACGCCACTTTAGAAGAGGGCCTAATAAAATCATGGAAAACATCGATACTCGTCCCTATATTCAAAAAAGGGGATCGAAACTGCCCTTCATGTTATAGGCCTATCTCACTCCTGGACTCGCTAGGGAAGATGGCAGGTCGGATTCTTCTCGAACGACTCCAGGAGTGGTCAACTACTCAGAACATCATTTCGGCAAACCAGTACGGATTCCGAGAGGGGCTAGGTACTGTAGACCAAGCATTAAACCGGACTCTATTGGCAGGAAAATATGTGGAGGCTAAGGGGACTGCGCTCCATATGGTGTATGTAGATTTATCCGCAGCCTTCGATTGTGTAATACACTCGAGGCTGTGGAAAATCATTTTAACAATGGGAGTTGACCCTCCAATTGTAGACTTTCTTCGGGAACTATACACTGGAACAACAGGAAGAGTCAGATTTGGGACCAAGGGACAGCTCACAGAAAGTTTTAGAGTGGAAAAGGGGGTCAGACAGGGATGCAAGCTGGCCCCCTTTTTATTCACCCTGTACACAAATGGGCTTGAGGCCGCCATGTTAGAAGGAAGTAAAGATCTCCCCTCAATTGGTCGCCGACAGATACCTGCCTTGTTATATGCCGACGACTGGGTCATCCTAGCCAGAACTCCTGTTGAGCTACAGCGAGCACTAGACAGATACTGTGCCTTCATGCTGAGTCTAAATCTGACCCTGAATGTAAAAAAAACTTTTACCATGCATGCAGGGAAAAAAAGTGTAAAGTCCAGAAGATTATTTGTGAAGAGTGAAGTATTGGATAGAACTGTAACATATCAATACTTGGGAATTGTCATCGATGACAAATTTAAGTGGAAGGCAGCGATTAACGCTAGGAAACTAGCGTTTCTAAGAGCAATTACAGCATTAAAATCGTTTGCGCAAAAACTGGGTCAGAGACCACCATTAGAAATGTTAAAAATATATAACGCTAAATGTGTTAGTACCGCCACTTATGGGGCAGGGATATGGGATTTTGTGAACGTGGATGAACTGCAAAAAATAGAAAATTCTTTTGTAAGATATCTGCTCGGAGTACCAAAGAGTTCCTTCACATATGCATGTCACTCAGAGCTGGGCATAGACTATCTAGCAGACACCATAAGAGCCCAGCCAGTAATGCTGTGGCGTCGAATTTGGGTAACTGAACAATGCCATCTAACAAGATCAATTGTACAAGACATCCAGACACTTGATCACTGCGGAAGGATAAAATGGTTAGCTTATGTCAAAGCCCTATTAACAGACTTGGGATATGAACATTTTTTTACAGAGCCATTGTCCATCAGGGAGATCTCAAAGGCGGATTTAAAAAAAGCATGTCTGGCACATTTGCGCCAGCTACGTCTGTTGAAAGAGATTGGGAAACCCTTTGTTCAACAGGGCCTACTAGCCCAGACTGTGTTTTCCGTAGAACCGTATTTGATGTATAAAGTAACTCAATTTGAAAAATCTTTGCTGACACGTTTTAGATTTAATACGTTCCACTTAATGGTTTCTTTTCCCACTCAAAATGATTGGTCATCAAAATCAACCCCATGTCCTTGTGATTCTGTGTCGAAACAGTCAACCATACAAACAACACTTTTTTGCAAATTTTATATAGCACCACGGAGGCGCTGGCTACTGCCCATATTAAAAAACTGGGGCATGCGCCAATGCCGTCCAACATATTTGGCACTTCAGTACCTCGAAGACGAAACAATAGCAAAAGCGATGGCACGCTTTCTTAAATTTTGCATTCGTCATCGTTCAAATCTTTAATAATGATGAGTCTTTGTATTGGTTGAATAGAGGTCTGATGAATTTATTATAAAAATTGCATGTGATGGTCAAAACCTTATGAAATGTGATTTTTATATAAACTGTTTTCTCACCGAATAGTAATAACTAATTTTTTAAAGGAAAGAAAAATCCTTTTAATTGTTTTTATAAATCGAGTAAAATGTATAAAATGTATTCTATGAACTTTTATGGTATTTCTATAACTATGAAAAACCGAATAAAGTTGGATTTGATTTGATTTGATTTGAGATCTTAAATATCTTCCTGTTATATTTCAACAGGAGCAGCCTGTCAGTTGAATGCTTTGTGTTCTACTGCAGCTTCCCAGAGTGTTCTAAAAAACTAGAGCGCTAACAGCCTTACTAATGACAAAAGTATGTCACACTCTAAGTCATCTTGGATGGAATAAACTGGTAACACTTAAAACATTTAATTTAAAAAGGAATATGATGCGGGGGTTCATTTTGTCCTAGAACTTATGGGTTAGTGCTGTAGAAAGAAAAATGTGGACATGTTTTAAGTGAGATCTCAAATATCTTCGTGTTATATTTTAACAGGAACAGCCTGGCAGTTGATTCCTTTGTGTTCTACTGCAGCTACCCAGAGTGTTCTAAAGAACAGCTAGAGCACTAACAGTCTTACTTATGACAAGATTATGGCACACCTGAAGCCATCTTGATTGGGAAAAACTGGTAACACTTAAAACATTTAATTTAAAAAGGAACACATTGAGGGTGTTCATTTTGTCATAGAAATTATGGTTTGTGTTGTAGAAAGAAAAATTAGGGCATGTTTTAAGAGAGAACTCAAATCCTCTTCTATTTCATTTGAAAATTCTGACATGCAGACTGTGATGTACTCCTATAGGTTCTGAATCGATCCCCCTATTCCTGACCCTATTCTGGTTAACAAACCAACAAGTTAACTAGCAGTCAGCCCATGAGGCAGCAAACCCCCATGATGCAGATACCGTTTTCTGACGAAGCCACACTACGGCACAGGAACGTGTTATCTGATTAGGTCATAACGCTTGCGATCTAATTAGACAAGCGATATTCCTCCAGCCCCTGATAAGGCATACGGAGTTCTCATAACAAATCAAACCTATGACAACCTGGGAAAAACCCTGCGGCCATTGTTTTGATTTCACCGAGAACTTCAGCAAAAGAATGTGCTAACGACCAAGTCGTATGACATCCTTATTGACGTATCTATGTCCATCCTTACGTCAATCTCGGCACCTTAAAGGTATAAATATTACCGATATTGCGCTATGCAAACACACGCGGTGGTGACGAGACGGAGCAGCCATACTTGCCGAAGCCCAGAGCAGAGCAGACCCCGCTGGCGCAGCCCCGCCTTCCTGACGCGCTGAGAACGAGACGCGCTGCTTTCTCCTGCCGAGAAATCCAGCACCGGCGCTTCCGGGTAGCCCTCGCAGGCAGCCTGGAATATCGAGAGCAGAGAGAGAGATACCATCCCTCATTCATCCTAACTTCCAGGTACAGAACTGAATAACCCCTCGCAGAGAATTCTTTAGTCAGTCACTTGGCAAAAACAAACTTAACTTAAACTGTAACTTTCTATTCCCGCCCACGTATTAGGCTTAGGTCAGGTACACGGGGTAGGCGTATTTAGAAACACCAGTTGAGTACGTTTAGTCAAATGTATATGTGTATGTAATATATTTTAATCATTTTAAACCTTCATATGGCTTAGAAACCATATCAATGTTTTTACAGTATTATTTTATACTTCTGCTTTTAATGTATGCACTTTACTTAACTATAAGTATTGCAATAATATCGATCCATTTCTCTTGTACGAGAAAAGAGACTGATCAATAAATAACATCTTTTATTGAACACACCCGTCTCTTCCTTTTCTCTACAATCTGATGAGACTAAGAATGCACGTACTGACTGAGTAAAATAAATTGCCTTTTGTTCACACGACTCTCGAGATACACTTTTGATTAGGGGAGAGCAAAGTTGTCATGTTCTATGGTTGTCAGAAACTAAATCCCTTCTTGTCTAATCAGGGGAGTTAATTCTTTTCTGAACATTCGAGAAAGTTTCTAGTGAACTCTGAGCTAAGCTGGCAAACCCAAAACTTTAAGTCTAATATCGACAGTAGTAGACCTAGTTAACGTCTGGTCTAGGCCTATACTATTGAAGGTATTATTCCAATGCGCAGAGCCTATTGGGATGATAGGAACTACACTACATGGCGCCCAACGCGTTTGGAAAGGGCGATAAAACTAACGTAAGACATTTAGAGTAACTCAGTCGGGCTTTCTCACTCAGACCCCTTTCTCCCATAATACTCCAAAGACGTCTGGAGTGGGTGAAAGGTCATATCCGCCAGACCTCGCAGGAGGGAACTCCTATGTATGGTTCTTGGTTTAGTCAACGTTGAAGGATACACTGTCCCAAAATATTGTGCATCTAATCTTTGTTTCCATAAGAAACCTGATCTGCAAACAAACAAAATAACCTTCTGGACAGTACAATGTCAGACAGTGAAGGAGAAAGAGAGGCAGTTAGATTAGCAGCTGAAATAGCAGCAGCTGATACTGCACTGCAAGAAGCAGACCGGGATATAATACTCATCCCAGTCATCAAAAGGAAATCTATAACCTTAAAACTTATAGAAAATGGACTGACACCTAGAGGTGGTACAGTCATATTCGTAATTGAGGCACACGAATATCGGCAGACAGAGGTATACTATTCATGGATACATTTTCCGGCAGCAAATGCTGTAACAAAGTACTTCCACTATTACAAAATAGAGGAACCTCCTGAAATGTACACTCCTTTCGAGGAGGTGGAAGTACCACTTAAATTTCAAGAGCATTTGCTCTTATTTAATGGCGCCCTAAACCATAATAATCACATCACCAGGCTCGGTCCTTTAGGTAGACCAGGAGCAACGTGGCCGGTCCTAGCCGGATACACACCACATCCAGACATCGACGGGATGTCTGCAGCAGAGCTTTTAACACAGCTAAAACAACTAATAAAAGTACATAGACAATTAGTCCAGTATGTGATGCGGACTTCAACAATTCAACCAGCAATTAAAATTCCACAGCTGACCCCTCACCAGGGGAACACAAATAAAATTACACCACAGAACATACAGTCCTGCCTAGGTAAAGTACCGGCTAAACGGGAACAAATACCATTCTGGCTAGCGCAAAAAATCACCCAAATAGAGGCGGTGTTTCCAGACACCACCCCGCTAGAAAAACACAGGATTCTGACTATCTGTCTTCCAATGGGAATCGCACCACACATTGAGGACTGTGACACTTGGGGAACAGTTTTTGCTTCCATCTATACAAAAACGCACGGTGTTCCATCCATTTCGGTAATACCAGATGTGCTAAAACAAATTCAAGACGAATATGGTCCAGAACCCGCTTTAACTCTTGGTATGAAATTACTGAAAGACTTCAAGCAGGTCTCGGCTATACTATTAGCCAACATAAAGGGTGAAGCAGCAAATGTGGCGATCCGCCAGAGATTAAAAGAGACAGATATAGCAGACCAACCAGCTGAAATTGCCAGAATCATAGAAAAATCCTATGAGGAACTAGGTAGGGATAGTTAGGTGGAATACCAATAAAACCACAACTGATTGAAAGTCCTGAAAAAATATTTTTTAATAATAATTCAGCATCACAGAAAAAGAACTGGGATGGAAACAAACAATCCAATCCTAAAGAAAAGAAATTCCAGTCCAGAGGAAGGTCTCCTAGGCGAAGGGAGAAATCTCCGAACCAAAGACACAGGTCACCTCAGATTGACCCCTCTGGGAAAAGATATAACCTTAGAAATAGGGATAACATAAAGAAGCCTGATAGATATCAAGACATTGATACACGTCCCTCTCAATCTTTTCAGACTTCCTCGCAGAAATCGGAAAGAAGAGGACGATCAGAACAAAGAGAAGAGCACGCCAAGTCCAAAGACAAGGAACCTGCTCATCTAAAAAAGAAATTACAATTTCCAAAAAAGAAGGTAGCCAGTATCAAGGTAGTTAACAATGCCGAGAATACTGAGGACACAACTGAAAAACGGAGAGTGGGCTCAGACAATGCTAGACAGCGCAGCAGAAGTGAGCATAGCTCGCAAAGTCCTTATGAATCATCTGGAGACAGTGGACACGAATGAATATCTTCAAGTGGAAACTGCAGACACCAGGGTTAGCAAACCTCACAAAATATACGAAATAACATTACGTATAGAGGGGGATAAGACTAGAAAAATAAGGGGACTATTTTGGGATAATCTCTCCAAGGGCTATGACATCCTTCTAGCTGAAAAAGACTGGCCACCAGAGTTTGTCAGGGATTGCCCTCATGGCGAAGAAATAATTATGCCTGCCTTCTCAAATCATATCCCAATTCATAAAAAATACACACTTGCTAGAAAGTGGGCAGTAGCTCTAGCTCCTGCTTTATATAAAAATCACGTAGGATGGGATGAGGATTCTCCTCCTCACAAAATCCAGTTAAAATCACAACCTACTGCACAAAGGCAGTACCCAATTAAGCAAGAAGCTAAAAAACAGGTAAAAGAAATACTAGATCAGCTAGAATACCAGGGGGTGATTGAAACTTGCACCTCACAAATGAACAACCCTTTGTTTCCGGTCTCCAAACCAGACAATTCATACAGTCTAGTTTTGGATTACCGACACCTTAACTCATGTTGCAAAACTTTTGCAGTGCAAAATTCGCATAGTGCTGCACTAATGAATAACATAGTGCGCAAAAAATACAAAACAACATTAGACATTTCTAATGGATTCTTTTGTCAAAACATAGCACCAGAGTGCAGATATTTGTCTGCGTTCTCAATAAATGGCACTCAAAAACAATTCTGTCGGTTAGCCCAGGGTTACAAGAACAGCCCGGGAGTATTCTCAGCGAGAGTAACAGAATTACTACAAATATATGATGATGAAGCATTATCTTATGTCGACGACATATACTTAACAGATGATGACTTGGAGACTCACTTGAAGAGAGTGAACACCATAATACTTGGGTTCGCAGCAGAGGGTTACAAATTCAACTTTAAAAAATCCAGAATTGCCCATCTGAAAGTCCTGTTCTTAGGATATGAATTATCAAGTGAAGGCAAAAGCCTGGCTGACAATTTCCTAGAGAAATGTGCCGTACTCCAAGCACCTAGAACACTAAAAAACCTACAGTCAATTCTAGGCTTCCTAAATTTCGGAAGAACATACATTGCAAATTACGCAGAAAGGGTCAAACCCCTTTATGATCTAATTAAACCAGATTTCAAAAGAACAAATTGGACTCAAATACACACAGAAATTTTGAGATCCTTACAAACAGACATGCTAATTAAAACAAAATTAGAAACACGTGATAACACACGCAATCTTGTGATTCGAGTCATCCCAGGAAGATGCAGATTCACATACCTGACCTCTAATGAGGGAGAAAAGGTACCAATTGCATTCAAATCACACTCGTACACAGAAGCTGAACAGAAATTCAGCAATAAAGAAAAAATTGTTCATGCAGTTCAAACCGCAATAGCTAGAGAAAAAGATCAAGCTGACGGTAGACATATCACAGTCAGAACAGCTGAATCAGCCTTTGAGGCATTAACAACACCATGTAATTTACCAACAACAACATTGGATCCGGAATGGATACAATGGGTGAATTCAATCACAACGGACAAAGTATACTACTACTTTGATCCAGAACTAGAAGAGTTAAAAAATCTAGAATATGTAAGAACATTCCCTCTGCCAATCGACATTCTGCCTTTACGACATTACGCCTGTGTAATTTATACAGACGGACATGCTCAACCCCCCGTTTGGGGAGAACAAGCATACAACCCCACATGTGGGATTACAAAAGAAGTGTGGCGCGGAGGTAAACTAAGACCTCTATTAACAAAAACACACTCAGTAGAAACTAATTCAGAACAACAGACTGAAATAATAGCATTGAAAATGGCGCTAGATAATGCGGATCGCGAATTCCCGACACTTATAGTGTCTGATTCATATTACTGCGTCAAATCATACAACAAGGATTTGCAGACATGGATTCAAAACGGTTACAAAGATGACAATGATGCACCAATAAAGCAGAAATTGCTCTGGGAACAAATAGCTCTTTTACAAAAAGAACTACCAAAGACTCACGTGACACACTCACTGAGTCATCAACGTGATGGCGTTCACGTTGCAGGGAATTCATTGGCTGAAACAGCCACAGCGGCAGCCACTAAATCGGCTCCCGTAGTTCGAGAAAAGCGTACATTAAAATACATTGACGGTGAAACAGTGCTGGCGGTGAAAACGTCATCAAAAGGCGACTGCTCAGCGCTACCGATCAACTATCCACTCAATTATACATACATAATCGATGCAAACTCCGTCCCTTTTGCTCGAATCCCTGGAGTGGGGGATAGAGTGATTCCAAACATGGACAGGAGAAACTTGTTAATCGCAGACGCACATATTGGCGAGGGTCTCAGACACCTCAAACTAAAAGATTCTCTGGAAGAATTACAATCAAGGTACTGGTGGCCAGGCATGAGCCTGCACCACACCATGTTTGTAAAAAACTGCCCAAACTGCAACAGAAACCGCAGTGGGGAGAGAAACAGTGTAATACCTCGTTGTTTCACTCCAGGAAAAATCAGGAGTAAAAAGCAAGGCTTGCGATTAACATATACGGGCTAGTTTCCACTTATAATGTAGATCACCAGCACTCGGCTGACGTCTGGACTGTTATACAAAGATTTGCGAGTCTAAATGGCATATACGCTAAGAGCATGCTACGTTTGACCATTGTTTTCACTCTAGCCCTCCAGCCTGAGGGGAAACATGCCAAATGAGCATAGCACAGCGGGAATCTTCTCACTTCCTTCCTGAGGGATACGGGATGGTGTAAAGAAAAAACCAAGGCATAAAGCAATCTATAACGGAAAGGATATTAGGTTCGGGAGCTGGGTGGGTCAAACATCTAATAAGTGTCCAACGTAGTCTAAATAACTTGCCAAGAAATTCTCTGAAGGGATTCAGTCTGTACGAATTATTATTTGGAACTAGGATGTTGATCTCTGACCTTGATAGTCAGACTTCAGTGGTGAAAGAAAAAAGCTTTGATATCAAAGACCGTTTGGCTATTTTGCAGGACTTAAACAAAACAAGAAAAGACCTGAGCAACATAAAGTTGAAACAGCAGCCAACAACCACTGAAGTACCACCACCTGTCCCAGCAAGACCTGTCTGGATTCCAAAAGTCGGGGATCTAGTCAGAGAAAAGATCGCGGTAAAGAAGGAATTTGGGCCTTCTTACAGAAAAGCAGTTCCTGTCTTGTCTGTCAACGGGATAAGATCAGTTGTACTACCGCCACTTGCTGGTAAAAAGGAGAACCGAGTTGTATCCATCGACCTGGTAAAACCACAATCATGTGGCCGATAACAAATAGTAGGCCAAGTGGACTCCCAATAAGTAGTAGAACACCAAGGTTTGCTACCAGTACAGAGGTCCTAACTAAGAGGCTCATCACATTCGAAACGCCTACAGAAGAACAACAAGGACTATGCAACAATGCAATGGAACTTAGACCTCTGAAAACCCAAATAAAAACTTTTAGCAGAGACACACCAATCTACAATGAAGTACCAAGTGTAAATGCAAGAAACAGTAATCCTGAACCAATTGGAACAATTGACAGAACTGCATCCGGCTACTTCATAAACTTCGATGATTCCTCTGAAGGCTTCAGTGAATCAAAGACACAGCCATCATCAAAAACCTTTAAAGATAAAGCTAAAGAACTTTTAAAACAACTGAAAGAAACATATCTGATTTCTCCATGGATTGAATTTTGGGTGGGTTTTGGTGCATTTATCCTCATACTTTGGCTCATCATGATACTAACATTGGGACGCTTCATTGAGGGAAAATATGCTAAAATGGACACAGCAAGTCAGAAAATCAACTTGATCCTCAAACCACACACATCTTCACACGTCGAGAAAAGAGAACTTTCTTCAGTCAACTTCACAGCCAATCCTATACCGGGTGGGGTAGCATGGGACAACACTGACTACGAAATCTATGGTCCGGTGGAAATCCTGAAATATCCACACCAAATTAAGATCTCATTGAGTGACTTTGTAAAACCAAACTCATTTGCTGATGATTGGGACTTCGAAAGCATTAATAATATGATGTCTGACTTAGTAATGTCTGCTAAATTTACCAAACATGATTATTTGCAGGGTTCTACAAATTATGATAGTATGTATTGCTATAACCACTATGGTAACCATTTTTTACATAAATCTGCACAACCTAGAAATGTTTTAAATTATAATCAATGGGAACATTGTGCAACCCCTCCAAAAGGAAGCTCAAGAACCGTTTATGACAAATATTCATACTTTTCAGGTTTTAACACAAGTAATGCTGAAACATTTTATTTCAAATTGTCAAACAAGACAGGGACCAAGACCATGATAACAAACACAAAATTGATATATTCAGACTCATTCTTCGAACAAATGAATACTTTTGGTTTTGATTATTGGGACAAAAATGTTGAATTGAAAAGTGTTTGGGGTACAAAAGAATGGCAAGTACAGGGTGTAGAATCTTTGTTTAGAGCCTGCATGATCCCAGAACAAATTATATTTTTAAATGACACTGTTCAACAAACCACCTGTCTTGGCTTAGCCAAAATCAAAGACTTAAATAAACCGTCTATTCCAAAACCAACAATGAACAGCAATAGCTCTACAGATGAAGAGATAGACGTAAATTATGTATTAAACCAAAACAGAACACATCCAGATTGGAAACAGTGGTTGATCTGGCCCACAGATACTAATAACTGTCAAGACAGATTCCTGAACAAAACACAGGGGTTCAAAATGACCAGGCCAGACCCTAGATATCCCCAAAGACATCACCCAGGGATAATAACCACCTACAGTGTGGGCAAATTATGCCTTCAATGGCTACAAACTTCCACACTGGCAGAAATTAAGCAACACCTATCTTTACTTACTGATGGTGCTGACTTGCGTGATTTCATTATGGGACCACGCAAACAGCGTCAAAAGCGTTTCATAGCAGCCTCTGTATATGCAGCATACAATGAGGCCTGGAAGGTTACTCAAATTGAAACAGCAGAGAGAATACGGGAAATTGACCGTATTAATTTGGAACAATCACTTTCTGTAGTGGACAATGGGTTAATGACTCTGTCCACCAGAATTTTTTCTTTGGACAGCATTGTGTCTTCAGCAATCGACATATTATCGCAGGACTTACTGTTATTACAACACGGTCAGTCTCAATTGCGTTCTATTGTACAGCTTGGCTGGACGTTACAAAATCTGCGTTCAGGCTATGTGCCTTGGCGTTTAATCAACACAACGTCACTATTCCATATCTTTAAACCTTACTGATAGACAAATCAGTATGGCCCAAAAGGGAGCTGATTATACAATCCTGAGCATTGAGAAACTTGAGAGATTACCAGTGACAATGTCAGAACGACCTGTCAGTGAATGGATAATACATGGGATAATTAATATTCCAATATCAACCTTCAGGTTTCAATACTGCCAAAAATATATACAGGCTGGCATGTACGAAAAATTGGGAAAAGTGTACATAAAAACAACATGGAACCTGCCCTATTCACATGCATGTGTCAGTAATGAAGGACAGAAAGTGTTTCTTAGTGGCAATAATTGTGCGATGTCACTAAGCGGCACACTTCTGTGTAACGGAATTAGTTTGCACGGAGCCTGTGAAGGGAATTCAAACAACCTTTCATGTCACCAGTTAGGCGCACCTGCAACAGAGATAGAACCATTCTTTCAAAGACTCTATAATGGGAGTTACATTCTAATTGTAGACCGCAGATGCTGTAGTCTTATGCCCGGGACTCCTTATCTCGTAACTACGACTGCGAAGGTCAAGTGCTGTGGACACTCATTGTTCCCCAGCTCCTTTCCAGACAGGGAGGCAGGGGCATGGCCCAACTTGAAAATTACTTCTATTCGAATAGATACTTTAAGCAGAATGAAAACAGTGCTTCTTCAGACGCCTACCAGGCTCACGTCATCAAAGGAAACGTATGATCTACAAGTCGCAAGGACGACTGCAGAGATACATTCATTGTTATCAACTAATTCCCCCATACATTTCGCAGAAATCCTGAATGAAATCTTAAATATTTCTGATACCACTGGGGTCTCAAAGGTATTTAAGACAGTATTTTCGATGGCATTAACACCATTCAAAGCCATACTGGGTATTTTTCCAGATTTCGTCCATTCGATTTTTGGCGGACTTCCCCTCATTTTAGGACTGATTGCAGGAATCCTATTCCTAGTCCTTATTTTTCGTTATGGCAAACCATGTCACAGACAAAACACCTGCGACAAGGGAAGAAACAATCCTAGCCATTGGATACCGGGACCGGATAACAAAAATCCTGGGACTATCCCGGCTTAGAGACCTGAACATGACTTGGTTTCTATCATTTCGACCTATGTGGCAAAGATGTGTTTTACCTGTATTAAGGTGCCTGCTATGCGGAGAAGAATGTGTGTTAGACACCTGTCTGAAGCTACAATCGGATGCGCCAATGGATGCAGAAACATTGTTGAGTCCAATCAAGGCTCACGCTTTGTGCTGCCCTCAACGGCTACCAATCCTGATGACGGCATTCGTGGAAGCTTCACCACTACGATTAAGGGGTAGTGAAGTTCAAGATGAAAGCAGCATCGATCAGGTACGACCTTCTGTCAGCAATCCAAATCAGAATGTCAATGGAGACAATCATGCGACCGAATGCATGGTTACACCTTTTTCCGAGTTAGTGGAACTTTCCCAGGAAGCTGTTGACAGCTTTTTCGAAAGCCTAAATGATATGATGTTCTCACCAGAGCAGAAATAGAGACTTTTGAGCAAGCTCGCACACGGCGTTCCCGACACCCTGAATTTGGCCTTCAACTTTAATAACAGAAAACCATGAACAGTTTTCCCTCCAGTTCACGGACAGCTATTTTTTCAGCAGCCCCAAATTTGCATATTTTTCGGGACACTTATCTTCTGCTTAAAGTAAGAACTATTCTTAAAGAACTAAGATTTCTATTTTTAGATAGCTTATAGATATTAGCTGCCCGCTGGTATGTTCATAAATATTTTATTCTGTGATGGAATGGTCTCGAACCTTTTTTCTGTATTAAGAGCCATTTCATGTGTAAATTCTCATATACCAAATAGCAATAATGTATGAAAATGCGTTATTACTCTAGCATTATTCTACAGCTTGAGTGCATACAATTCATGTGACTGCTTTTTTTCCGTATATTTGATAATTTCAAAATGCATTTATGTATTTTGGGGTGGTAAGGTATACACAATACCCTATAGTATGTTGTACTATGTTTTACTATGCCTAGATTAGTAAATATGTCCATAGTTAGCGTGGAGTGGGTGTGATGTATTCCTATAGGTTCTGAATCGATCCCCCTATTCTTGACCCTATTCTGGTTAACAAACCAACAAGTTAACTAGCAGTCAGCCCATGAGGCAGCAAACCCCCATGATGCAGATACCGTTATCTGACGAAGCCACACTACGGCACAGGAACGTGTTATCTGATTAGGTCATAACACTTGCGATCTAATTAGACAAGCGATATTCCTCCAGCCCCTGATAAGGCATACGGAGTTCTCATAACAAATCAAACCTATGACAACCTGGGAAAAACCCTGCGGCCATTGTTTTGATTTCACCGAGAACTTCAGCAAAAGAATGTGCTAACGACCAAGTCGTATGACATCCTTATTGACGTATCTATGTCCATCCTTACGTCAATCTCGGCACCTTAAAGGTATAAATATTACCGATATTGCGCTATGCAAACACACGCGGTGGTGACGAGACGGAGCAGCCATACTTGCCGAAGCCCAGAGCAGAGCAGACCCCGCTGGCGCAGCCCCGCCTTCCTGACGCGCTGAGAACGAGACGCGCTGCTTTCTCCTGCCGAGAAATCCAGCACCGGCGCTTCCGGGTAGCCCTCGCAGGCAGCCTGCAATATAGAGAGCAGAGAGAGAGATACCATCCCTCATTCATCCTAACTTCCAGGTACAGAACTGAATAACCCCTCGCAGAGAATTCTTTAGTCAGTCACTTGGCAAAAACATACTTAACTTAAACTGTAACTTTCTATTCCCGCCCACGTATTAGGCTTAGGTCAGGTACACGGGGTAGGCGTATTTAGAAACACCAGTTGAGTACGTTTAGTCAAATGTATATGTGTATGTAATATATTTTAATCATTTTAAACCTTCATATGGCTTAGAAACCATATCAATGTTTTTACAGTATTATTTTATACTTCTGCTTTTAATGTATGCACTTTACTTAACTATAAGTATTGCAATAATATCGATCCATTTCTCTTGTACGAGAAAAGAGACTGATCAATAAATAACATCTTTTATTGAACACGCCCGTCTCTTCCTTTTCTCTACAATCTGATGAGACTAAGAATGCACGTACTGACTGAGTAAAATAAATTGCCTTTTGTTCACACGACTCTCGAGATAAACTCTTGATTAGGGGAGAGCAAAGTTGTCATGTTCTATGGTTGTCAGAAACTAAATCCCTTCTTGTCTAATCAGGGGAGTTAATTCTTTTCTGAACATTCGAGAAAGTTTCTAGTGAACTCTGAGCTAAGCTGGCAAACCCAAAACTTTAAGTCTAATATCGACAGTAGTAGACCTAGTTAACGTCTGGTCTAGGCCTATACTATTGAAGGTATTATTCCAATGCGCAGAGCCTATTGGGATGATAGGAACTACACTACAAGACGGAACAATCACTCTCAATACCAGCAGTAGACTTCCAGTTAACTCCCTGGTGAGCACTACCCCCTACACTACTCAAACACCACTGCATTACCCTAAACCCTAAAACACTACCCCCTACAGTACACAAACACTACTGCGCTTCCCTAAACCCTAAAACATTACCCCCAGGAGGCCCCTATACTACCCAAACACCACTGCGCTATCCTAAACAGTAAAACACTACCCCAGCACGACCCCCTACACCACCCAAACACATCTGTACTACCCTAAAACACTACATCTGAAAGAGACATGTTAGTGATAGATTCCTTACCTTAGAATATCCCCAGGCGTCACACTGGATCCGGAAACTTTTGCATAGCAATACCCCTGCGCGTCAGTACGCGTAGTCCGCGGCTCCGCGTCTGTCGTCGGCGTCGTTAGCGCCGGAATAATGTCGCCGGAGTACTTAGACGCCGCCCTCGCGCGCTGACGTCAGTTCTTCTTTTTTCCGCGCCAGCTAGCTTTACCCCTTAGTCACTTTTTGACTAAACTTTTTTGATCTTTTGATCTGTTTTTCTCGAGTCGCTTGACTCCTATGGTGCCGGTAGGGATGCCCGGGTTCAAACCCTGCTCCAAGTGCAGCCGACCGATGTCGGTTACCGACCCCCATCGCCGGTGTCTTCAGTGTCTAGGCCTCGACCACCACGACAGAACCTGCTCCGACTGCCGGGCCCTGATGTCTAAGGCTAGGCAGGAGCGGTCCCGCAAGCGGCTTGAGCTCCGGCAGTCGGGCCCGCGCCGTTCAAGGTCCCAGTCCCACAGGAGGTCGAGGGGCCGGTTGCGGGGTCGGAGCCCTCGTACTTCCGATAGTCGGCATCGGTCTTCGGGATCAAGGTCCTCAGGTAAGCATGAGAGGTCGGAAAGGCATCATCGTTCTTCCAACCCACCCCGACGCTCGTGTGACGCGGCCGGGGGTTCGTGTGACACCACCCTCACGGCTCCGTCGGAGTCGCGGGCGTCGCAACCTGCCCAATACATTCCGGTCCCTGGGCACGATGCGACGCCCGAGGGGGTCGAGCGGTACCTCATGGCCATGAGGTCTCTGCCTCCTCCGCCGGGCTCCGTGGCGCCTTCGGGCCCAGCGGTCCCGGCTGGGGGGCCTAGCAAGTCGGGTGCTTCGGCTCCGATGCCGTAGGGTGCTTCGACCCCGGTGCCGCTGGCGACTTTGGTCCGGGCGCCGCAGGCCCCCACTGGATCTGATTCCGGATTATGGTCATTGCTGATCGACCTCACGACCTCACCGATGCCGGCCCCTAGGGTGTTGCCCCCGGCACCGCCTACAGGTGACGCCGTCCCCGATCCTACCCTCGATTCGGTTACGGCGCCGGAGCGGCGCCGCTGGGCGCCGCTCTCGACATCATATGGAGACTTTTACTTCCACGAACCGGCCCCATCCTTTGAACCTGGATTTCAGGTGATGGGTGACAAGGGAGATTGGGAGGGGTGTGTGGACCCTCTGGCACACGAGTGCCAGTCTCAACAGGACTGGACATGTGAGCTTGGGGATGCCAGTGGACTGGACCCTTCACCAGACACTGGTTTTCAGTCAGTCAGTCAGTCAAAAATCTTTATTTCGATTAATTAAAATCATAAAAGAAGCAACAATACATACATCCATTGTGCATAAAAATAGATAAAATAGATAGAAATAAATAGATATGCGTCTGTTTGATATCATTCATGAATAAGCACTATTTACAATTCACAGTTTAGACAAAGCAGTTGATAAGCAAATGTCTACAACAGACCTGTAGCACCGCAATAAAAACTACGGTATGTAAAAGCTAAAGTGCATCTTATATATTTCCACAATTTAAAAACAGGAATACCCCCCCCTCAACCTGGTGTGCTAATGCATACAAATGCGTCTTTTGTTGTTCACCCTGGCTGCGGCCACCAAGAAGCATGCTACACTAAAAATGACGCGCACGCTATTCAGCAGTTGCAGATATAAAAGTGGGGGCCTTACTTGCATAAAACCAGTTTCGCGTAGTATGGGATATAGGAATTTTTTACGCATCTTGGAAAGATTTTCACAAAACATAATGAGGTGGAGAGTGTCTTGTGTGGAGAAGTTATCGCAAGAGCAAGGTGCAGACTCTTCTGGTTTACCCCATTGCAGGAAGATTCCTAGAGTAAAATGAATTAAGTTGAACCTAAATCTTGTCAACAAGAAGCGATGGAAAGGCTTAGTGACGATCTTCAAGTAAGGTTCAATGGATGGAGAGGTCTGTAAGACGTAAATACTTCTTGCTCCTGATTTTTTAAGTTCCACCTTCTCCCTATCTGCCTCCAACATAGTCCGAAAATTATATTTAACCCACTCCAAATCCTCTTTCTTAATTCCCTCCGGGGCTGTATATAGTTCAAGTCATCCCAGTCTGACACACGCCGCTCTAACGTATGCCAGCCATGGGATTCTATCTGCCTTCTCGAGGGCTAAGCAGTCTTTTAGGATAAGGTGATTAAGAGTGATTTCCTCATTGAGCCACGTCTTTACCCAACAGATCAATGGGGCTGCTTTTAGATAGTCTGTGATATAACCCAGACCTAATTTGGAATGTACAGACTAAATCAGAGACGACTGGGGTACCACTAGCAAAGATCTAAGGAACCGATTTTCTACCAATTGAATTTTACCCACTGATGCGTAGCCCCATATAGATGCCCCATAGGAGGCAATCGCGCAGCACTTGGACTTGTACATTTTAAGCATGGCCTCCATGGATCTAGCTCCTAGTCTTTTGGCAAAGCTGGAAAGGGCTGCTGTTGATCTTGCAACAGCATTGCACTTCTGCTTCTGCTGGGGGCCCCAATTGCCCTTCTCATCGAAGAGCACTCCCATGTAGTTGAACACTGGGACCCTAGAGACCTCCGCACCCAAGCATCTGAATGTTTTGACCTTACTGATCTTCCTACGGGCCCCAACGATCATTACATGAGATTTATTGCTGTTTACTTTTAGATCGAGGGACTCCATAAAGGTGCCGAAATTATCCAGCAGCCTCTGTAGGCCCAGGCCTGTACGAGCAATAAGTACGGCATCGTCCGCGTACAGGAGGACCGGGATACCCGATCCCCCAGCACGCGGAATGTCCGCACTTGCCCCAGCCAGCGATTTTGCCAGGCCGTTAAGGTAAATTGTAAAAAGAAGAGGGGCCAGAATGCAGCCTTGTCTGACCCCCCGCCTGGAGATGAATTGATCCGTGCACCTGCCGTCCTGCGAGACCCTAACAGCTGCCGCAAGGTCCTGATGGAGGTCGCTAAGGAAATAAACCAGGGATGCCTCTATGCCCATTTCGAGTAGAATATGCCATAGTTTGGAACGGTTCACCAGGTCGAACGCTGATGATAAGTCCATGAACCCGAGGTATAGAAAACCATGTTTTGCTATTGTGTATTTATTTATTAAAAGATGTAAATTTAAGCATTGGTCCATGGTACTTCTGTGTTGCCTGAAACCGTACTGGAGATTCGAGAGTACCCCCCTGCCAGACATCCAATCTCCCAGTTTCTGTAAGATGACTCTGCCCATGACCTTAACAGCAGAGTCTAACAGGGAGATTGGCCTATAGCAGGCGGGGTCCCCTCTGCTCCCTTTTTTAAAAATGGGGACAATAATGGAGGAGGGCCAGGAAGGGGGGGGAACCCACTAGGGAAGATGCATTAAACACATTGGTTAAAATCTTTGCCCAGAAGTTAGGATAAAAGATGTAAAGATCGGCAGGAACCCCATCCGGTCCTGGGGCCTTATTTTTGGACGTTTTTCGGATGGCCCTTTCTACCGCGGCCAGTTCGAATTTAACCGGGTTTGTGGGGCGTCCCATGATGGCTCTTCCTGATGTTAACTCGTGTTGCTCCTTATCGCCATTAATGCTCCTAAAGTGTTGGAGCCAAGTGTCGTCCGGAATTACACATTCCGTGTCTAAGTTATCACTTTCCGAAAAGAATGGCTGATTTATAGTGGCCCATAACTTTCTGCTGTCCCTTAATACATCAAAGACTGCAGGTTGTCCCAGGCCTCCTCCTTGATTTTACGTTTCCGCGTGGAGATTGCCTGTTTATACTCCTTGCGGAGAGAGGAGACTAGAGCCCTATCCCTCGGGATCCCCTTGAGGGCCTGAAGAAGAGCCCCATGGGCCTTTGAACACGAGGAATCGAACCATTTGTGTGCCTTCCTAATATGTGGCCTACTCCCCCTATGTAAATTTTTGAGGAGGTTATAGTTTCCACGCCCATGGCACATTCATCCAGGCAGATGCCAAGAATGATCTCGGCCTTAACAATCAGATCCTCAAAAAAGGCCTCCGGGACTACGGCGTCCCACTTTATCCGTCTACCTTGGTCTTTTGTAGTTAAGTTCCGCGGTGCCTCCCTTCCCGGGTCAGTGGTGGCAACCTTACCCCCCAGTTCAACTTCCAAAACAAGCAGATTGTGATCGCTGAAAGTTGACATCACTACTCTATACTCCAAGGTCTTAATCAAGACTAGGGGGGATAGAAAGATATAGTCTATAACAGACTTGGCTCCCCGTCCTATGAAGGTAGGAAGGTTTTCTCTGCCATCTTCCTTGCCCGGTGCAAGTAGATTTAAATTGGAAAGTAGTTCCTCCAAGGCATCATCCTGTTTGCTATGTTCGAAGTGGGGTACCCTCCCATTCGAATGCCCAGCAACATCTCCATCGTAACAATCCCACGGGCAAGGATGTGTATTAAAATCTCCCGTTAAAAACATCTCTGGCACAAAAGAATTGTTAAGCTTATAGACTGACAAAAATTGATCTAACACACTAAAATGCTCCTTCTGTTGGGAGCCTTCCATAGCATTATATAAATTAATTAAAAGGTAATACTGATCGGAAAGGAACCATTCTATTATGATAAAATTATCTTACTCCCCATTACGTTTTCTAAAGGTTCCAGCGAGGTTTAGGGAAATAAGAAAAAGTAAGCCCCCCTTTGGTCTCCCCACAGTCCCTCGAACCGCAGGAATAGTAAAGCTTTGGTAACCATCCAGTATAAAGCTAGACTCTGAGTCCCAGGTTTCCTGGAAGGCGAGGATGTCAAACTGCCGTATAAATTGTAACCAAATGGTGTCAGTGCTTTTAGATCTAATACCTGCCACGTTCCAGTTACGGATTGTGCATGAGGCTGTCTGATTTCTTATTGTATGGGTTACGCCACCTATCCCGATTCCCTGCCCTAGAGTTTCAGGCCACACTCAATCATTAGACTCCATCTGGGACAGAGGCGAGAATCGATTAAAGAGTCCTACCTCCCCCCCAGATTGAGGATGTACCGGGGATGCTGGTGGTCTAGTTATGGGGGCAGTATCCCCCCCCGTGGCTGTCCCTGAGCAGATCGCATCTGTGCGCTTATCATGCCATGATATGATGGTGTATACTTGTTATTAGGGCGGGTGTGATCCCGGTTAGGTGGCTGTGGATGACTATAGGCCTTAGGTGGGGGATAAAAAAAGCCCAGAAGGAGTGGTCTAATACCTTTGCTGTCAAGGTCTGAGCCGTCCCAAAATAGTCTTTCAGCGCTAGCCCTGTTGTTAAAATTCACCACCACACAATCCCCCGAGATATTCTTGGGACAGTGCCCAACCCAGCGCACCCTCCTTGCCATGGTGACAGTATGTGCAATATCGGCTCCACCCGTGCTAAACTGAAGACACCACTGTCTACCTTGATTCATCAGGTCAGGGGTAGATTCGCTAGTGCCTCCCCTAACCAGAGGCACCCCCGTAAAAACAGCCACCAGAAGGGCTGCCTCCGGGGGCAACTACAGGGTGCAGCCAGGCTGTTGGGTACGCCTACTATTGGCATATACCTGGCTACGCCTAGCATTTACTCCAGTGAAACAATTCCCTGCCCCATCCCTCGCAGATGGCTGCCCAACTGTGTCTGCGGCCCCTACAGAAATACCAGGTCTACAAGGTATAGGGTTCATAATCACCGTGTCAGCCGTGGGCAAATTAACAACTGAGGCCACTGACTCGGTGGGACCCCCCCTTGCCCCTATGTGTTGTTGTTTAAGCAGCACATCAATTTTCTCACATTTGGACAGAAGGCCAGCTACACAGGTATTTAAGGTGTCCACAATGTCTTTAGCAATGGACGCAAGTGCTGGTTCCAGACGTGAAATAAATAAGTCCTCTACTATTTTCCCAAGACGATAGTCTATCGGATTGGTGTTAACCGTGGCTTTTTTCCTTCTGCCCACTGGTTTTAGCAGCTTTCGCTTCCTGTGTGTCTTGTGTGGGGGAAAAGCAGTCACTGTACCCAGCAGCTGGCCGGAAGTGTCCTGTGAGGGGGATAATGCAGTGTGGAGTGGATTCGCTTCCCGATTGGTTATCACAATGTTTGGCTCCAAGGGTATCACCCGGCTATGATCTGGAGATAAGGCTGGGTCGACTTCCCCTACATTCAGACCCAGCTCTTTCTCCGCGTTAGCGATCTCTTTAGTCAGAAACCCCACTGCTGACGTTAGGTACGAGATGATTGATTCTGACTTTCTAGGGTGTTTCGCTTTAGTCCCTTCATCATCCCTAAGACATACCTGTTTCCTCTTGCCCATTGTCGATATTGGGGATGTGCCCCGGCCCGGCCTCTTCTGGCCCCTGATGGCCACAGATGGCCCGGCCTCGCCCGCGGGCGTCCCGCGACACGGAGGGCTGCGCCGGCTTAAGTACGCCTCCTGGCGCTGCTGGCTGCGTGTGTTGGCGTCGCGCCGCTGGGGCTGCCGGGAGTTGTGGTCCCGGGGCGGCAACAATGCTGATGGCTGCTTCCAGATGACTCTCGGCAGTGGCGGTGTCCGGGGCAACAGGTAAGCCCCCCAAGTTGTTTCTGTCCCCCGCTCCGCCAAGGGCTGCGCAGGCTTAAGTACGCCTGCTGGCGCTGCTGGCGCTGCTGGCTGCGTGTGTTGGCGTCACGCCGCTGGGGCTGCCGGGAGTTGTGGTCCCGGGGCGGCAACGACGCTGATGGCTGCTTCCAGATGACTCTCGGCAGTGGCGGCGTCCGGGGCAACAGGTAAGCCCCCCAAGTTGTTTCACCCCCCCCCCCGGGACACTGGTTTTGTCTCCCCTCCAACCGTGGCTACGGAGGAGGGGGCTAGTTACTGTGCAGCGTTGACGCGGGTGGCCAGGCATTGGGCCTAGAGCTCCCCGTCGCGGCCGTGAGGACTAACCTCCTCACTGAGGTCCTTAAACCGCAGGCAAGCTCGGCTGAGCCTCTGCTGCCGTTTAATGAGGCCTTGTGTGACGTTCTTTTGGGTACTTGGTCCAAGCCCGCTACAGGTCAGCCTGTAGATAGGAATGTGGCCAGACGCTACCGCCCGGTTCCGGGCGACCCTTGCTTCTTGTCCACCCACCCCACCCCGAGAGCCTGGTTATCCAGGCCTCTACTTCCCAGACCGCATTCCCAACGGCTCCGCCTGATCGGGAATCCAAGAGGTACGAACAATTCGGTAAGGTGTTCTCGTCCCTGAGTTTGGGACTACGGTCAGTCAATACCACCTGCCTCTTGGGCTGCTACACCCACACTCTGTGGGACACGGTCGCGGACGTGCTGCCACAATGTCCGGAGGAGGCCCGGACTAAACTCGCCCAAGCCCTTGCGGAGGGTCGAGATGCGGCACGCTATTCCATCCGGTGTGGGCTGGATACCACGGACTCACTAGGCAGAGCAATGGCAACGACGGTGGCGGTTCGACGCCACACCTGGTTGAGGACAGCCAACTTTTTGGCTGATGTCCAGGCCACCCTTCTGGACATGCTGTTTGATGGCCGTCGCCTCTTTGGGGACAAAGCAGACCATGCGCTTGAGCGTTTTAAGGACTCCAGGGCTACTGCCAAGTCCTTGGGCCTCTCGGCCCCACGACAGCAAACGGGTGCCTTTCGCTCCTTTCGTGGCCAAGGAAGGGGCGCTCCCACACGTGCTGACAGCCACACACTGCAGACTAATACACAGCGCGGTGGTGGCCGTGGAAACCACCGTGGCGGCGGTCGGGGACAACGGCGAGGCCAGTCCACACCTTCCCCTGCAGCATCTGCCTCAAAACCCTCCTAGTCCGTGCTTTCAGACCCATGTGACGCCAGTGGGGGGCAGGGTTCGCCATCACTACTGGCGCACTGTAACATCGGACATGTGGGTGCTGAAAATCGTCCGAAGGGGCTACTCCCTCCCCTTCGAGGTGACTCCTCCAGCCATGCCACCGCAATACCATCGCATGTCGGGGGATCACTTGCAACATCTGCAAGAGGAAGTTACGGCCCTCTTGGCCAAGGGGGTCATCGAGCGCGTTCCTGGGCCTGAAGTAGGGTGTGGTTGATACTCCCACTACTTTCTGGTACCCAAGAAGGGCTAGGGGGCCCTGCGCCCTATCTTGGACCTACGGAACGTCAACGGCTTCCTCTGGAAGGAGAAGTTCAAAATGCTGACATTGGCTCAGGTCTTAGCTGCCCTGGACCCAGGAGACTGGATGGTAGCATTCGACTTGCAGGACGCTTATTTCCACATCCCCGTCCTGCTGGCCCACCAGCGCTACCTGCGGTTCACGGTAGGCCTCGAGCACTTTCAGTTTACCGTGCTCCCCTTCGGCCTTTCCAGCGCCCCAAGGGTGTTCACGAAAGTGATGGCGGTGGTCGCAGCTCATCTGCGCAGGTTAGGGGTTTCAGTCTTCCCCTACCTCGCTACTGGTTGTTGAAGGCAGGCCCGACCCAGACAGTCGTCAGCCCTCTCCAGACAACGGCGGACCTCCTGCACCAGCTGGGGTTTACCATCAACATGCCGAAGTCACACCTGTGCCCCTCTCAGAAGCTCCTCTTCATCGGAGCGGTCCTCGACTCGGCGCAGTTTTGGGTTTATCCTCCCGAACAGCGGATCCGGGATATTGAGGCTTTTATTCCAATTTTTTTCAGCCTTTATGTGGCTTCTGGGGCTGATGGCCTCCTGCATCCTTCTGGTGCATCACGCCAGGTGGCGGATGTGGGCTCTGCAGTGGGACCTGAAGTTTCAGTGGGCCCAGCATCAAAGCAACTTGTCCGACCATGTCACGATCTCGGGGGGCACTACGAGACAGCTGCAGTGGTGGCAAACGGACCGTGATTGGGTCAGCGGCAGATCCCTCTCCCTTCCCCATCCGGAGCACGTAGTTGTGACGGACGCGTCCCTCCAGGGCTGGGGAGGCTACATGGGAGAGGCAGAGATCAGAGGCCTCTGGTCTCCGGCGTAGTCCTGGCTCCATTTCAACCTTCTGGAGCCGCGGGCGATACGTCTAGCACTGAAGGCATTCCTCCCCTCTGTCCGGGGGAGTGTAGTGCAGGTGTTCACGGACAACACCACCACCATGTGGTACTGCAACAAACAGGGCAGGTGGGGTCGTGGACCCTCTGCCAGGAGGCTCTGCGCCTCTGGCAGTGGCTGGAACATCAGGGGGTGACCCTGGTCGTTCAACACCTGGCAGGTTCTCTGAACGCCAGGGCGGACGAGCTCAGCCGAAGGTGCATGATGGATCACGAATGGAGTCTGAACTCGGACGTGGCGCAAGGCCTCTTTCTGCAGTGGGGAGAGCCTTGGTTAGATCTATTCGCCACCGAAGAGAACGCGCAATGTCATCAGTTCTGCGTGTTGGACTTTCCAAGGCGGCACTCGCTCGGGGACGCTTTTCGTAGCGGGTGGAGTTGCGGTCTGTTGTACGCCTTTCCGCCTATACCCCTTCTGCCCAGAGTGGTGAAGAAAATCAAGCGAGACCGGGCCCAAGTCATCCTGTGGCTCCGGACAGGGCGCGAAGGTACTGGTATCCCGAGCTACTCAGTATGTCAGTCGATCCCCCGATTCGTCTGTCTCTTCAGGAGGACCTTCTTTCGCAGCAGCAGGGGACGGTCCTCCACCCGAACCTGTCCAGTCTCCACCTCCATGCTTGGAGATTTAGCGGCGACAGTTGAGGCCATTCGACTTGCCACCTGAAGTCTGTACTGTGATTCTGGCAGCCAGGCGTCCCTCCACAAAGTCGGTATACGCCTGCAGGTGGAACAGATTTGTGGCATGGTGCACAGCAAAGGCTGTGGATCCTCTCAATGCCCCTCTTTTTGAGTTTCTCCTCTTCCTTCTTTCTCTTGCCCAGCAGGGCTCTGCTCTGGGCACTATCAAGGGCTACCTTTCTGCCCTTTCCGCCTTCTTAAGGCTACCTGATCAGCCTTCTTTGTTCAAGTCCCCGATTGTTAACAGATTCTTAAAGGGTATCACTCATATGTTCCCTCCTGTTCCTTTCGTGATGCCCCAGTGGGACTTGAACCTGGTTCTAACTTACCTGATGTGCGCTCCCTTTGAGTCGCTTCATAACTGTCCTCTCCGTCTTCTTAAGCTTAAGACTGCTTTCCTGGTTGCCATCACCTCTGCCAGGAGAGTGAGTGAGCTCTAGGCTCTTTCCTCTAAAACTCCTTTCCTTTCTGTCCATCCGAACAAGTTTGTGTTGCGGACAAAACCCTCTTTCCTGCCCAAGGTAGTCACAGCCTTCCACATCGGGCAGTCCATCACCTTGCCCACCTTCTTGCCGCCTCCGCATCGCGCGAAAGAGGAAGAGAGGCTCCACTGTCTGGTCCCAAAACTTGCGCTCTCTTACTATCTGGATTACTGCCCTGGGCCGAGGAGTCCCCTTGCAGGACATTTGTCAGGCAGCTACCTGGGCCTCGCTGCAAACGTTCCCAAGACACTACTGCCAGAGAGAGGGATGGCTTCTTTGGCAGTTCCGTCCTCCAGGACTTTCTAGTGTGATTATTGGTTCGCAGACCCACCACCGGGGTTGGTATTGCTGGGGTATCTATTCTAAGGTAAGGAATCTATCACTAACGTGTCTCTTTCAGATGCACAAGTTACTACTTGTGTAACAATATATCTGTAAGAGACATTAGTTAGTGATGAATTCCTTACCGACACACCCATCCTCCCCTTTCTGAGAACCGATATCTAGGGTTAAGGTCATCCCCTTTCAGGGCCCTAGTTTCATGGCACCAGTGTTGGTTCTATCATGGCTGTGCGAATCTGGCGCGGAAAAGCTGTGTATAAGAACTGACGTCAGCGCACGAGGGCGGCATTTAAGTACTCCGGCGACGTCATTCCGGTGCTAAAGACGCCAACGACGGACGCGGAGCCGCGGACGACGCCTACCGACGCGCAGGGGTATTGCTACGCAAAAGTTTCCGGATCCAGTCTGACGCCTGGGGATATTCTGAGGTAAGGAATTTATCACTAACTAATGTCTCTTAAAGATATATCGTTACACAAGTAGTAACTTGTACCACAGCACGACCCCCTACACTACCCACACACCACTGCACTACCCTAAACCCTAAAGCTACCCCCAGCACAACCACCTACACTATCCAAACACCACTGTGCTACACTAAACCCTAAAATACTAACCCCTATACTACACAAACACCACTGCACTACCCTAAACCCTAAAACACTACCCCCTACACCACACAATTACCACAGCACTACCCTAAACCCTAAAACACTACCCCCAGCATGACCCCCTACACTACACAAACACCACTGTACTACCCTAAAAAGTACCCCCAGGGGGCGTGGCAAAGATGGCGGTGGAGTAGGACATGTCTCTGAGTCCCTCCGGCACCACAAGTTCTGTAGCTTTGTTTAGCACCCTCTTAGGACTCCCCTCCATCGGGGATTGTTGGCCTCCCGACACCCCGTTGCAGCGGCGGACCAGCTGAAGGTCCGGTTTCGCCCATCGGGGCACCATTTTGCCGCGGCTGTAGGAGCGGCCTAGAATGCGCCAGAAACCGGGCGCCGTCGGGCGGGAGCCGGCAGGGTCGGAGCCTTGGCATACCTCGCGCGACTGGAGGAGGTGCTGGGTTGTGAGGTTGCGGTGACCCCTGGCGCCCGCCTACGTGAGGCATAGTGAGCGGGAACTGGACACGGAGTGCGGCGATCCGGCTGACCTGCCCATTCGAGGATGGGGCTTTGGGGCCTAGGTGGGCCTGGCATCCCAGTAAGGTGGAAGGAGCTCCTGCGGCGCAGTCCCTGCTGGTGGCAACTGTGGGCCCTGGTGAGGCGAAGGAGGGCCGGGGGCCCGTGAAGTCAGCACCTCGAGAGTGGTGGAAAGGACGGGATAGCTGAGAGGGAGCCCCGAACTACCTGGCATAGTACTTGGAGAGGGCCGAGAGCTCTGCCGGCCGTGGGGCGGCAGCAGGGCCCCACATGAGTAAATAGCAGCCTGGTGCGGCTTGACCTCAGTGACCAGTGATCCAGTCCGTCCTGCACGGTGAGATATTGCGGAGGTGAGAGGCGGCAAGGGGAAGCGCACCCAGCAGCCGGCAGGGCATTGAGTGGCGCTAGGCGGACATTTGCGGGGTACCCCACGGAGGAGACGGCCCGTGGTGCGACCAATTTGAGCATCCCGGTGGGTCCAGTGCTGTGGATAGCCATAGTACTGCCTCCCTTGGATGCTCGCTGCTTGGGGAGGTGCATTTAGAGGGCGAGGTGTGACGAGCTGTGGAGTAGCGACCCCGTTGGCCTGCAAAGTTTAGCGCGGAACCCAGCACGAGAGCCCTAGACGGATCAGCGTTGGGATTCCCCCACAGATGTGTGGCAGGCGAAGCACTCCTAGGCGGCCGTGGTGACTCCCCCTTGTCCCTGGAGTGCCTTGGCAGTGCAGTTTGAAGAAGGGCGGCATGGAAACTGCCAGGTTGAAGAAGGACAAGACAGGGAAGGATGGCCTTTCAGGTATTTATGCCCCATGGTGTGGTGTGGTGTGTTCTCCACTGAATTCTGAACTCTTTTTTTGGGTGTCTTGATTTTCTACTTTAGTGCACCTCGCTTCGTATATTAATTTCACTTGCCTCTATGGATAATAGTTGGATTCTGTTTTTCCTTTGGAATATTTAGTTTTTCCTTTGGTAGTGGTGCTTTTTCTCCTTTTGGTTTTTGTTTTCCTTCCTTTCACAAAGGCTCACTCTGGTTATTTGTTATATATCTTTTCGAGGAGCTGTTTTGTTTTGTTTTTTAGCACTTTCTCACTTGGGCACGATTGGCACTGCACTTCTACAGACGGGTGAGAGTATTGATATGGATTTGTTCTTGTGTAATTAATTACGCTTTATTTAATGTTGTTGTAGTACCCTTGTCCTGATGAAGCCCTAAAGACCCTTGTGGCTGAAACGCGACCGCGACAGCGTCGACACCCTTGTGATTAGGAGTCCCTGTTTAGTTTATCTTTGTTTGTATATTCAGGCGCCTTATGCAAAAGAGAGCTTTGAGAGAAATTACATCTCAGGCGCATTAGGGATCTCCAGTATAGAGTTATATCACTCGAAATTGGGAGTGTATATATCGTGTGATAGGTTGTATATTCCTATCTTTGGGTACATTTTTTGTAATTTTTTGTAATTTTTGTATATATATTTAATGTATAGATTGTATTTGTGATTTGTATATAATGCATTATAATGTGTGTATATAGTGAAGTTGTTTCTTTGAACTTATTAGTTTTGCGCCATCCTTTTTCCTGTACTAGTTTATACGCCCTCTGAAATTTTGTAAGTAAATTGTTATATATTTAGTTATATAGAACAGGATAATTTATTTTTCATGTTCTAAAATTATAAATTGAATTTATTCCTCAATACCAGTTTGTTCTATTTTTTCATCTTTTGATGCTCCTTGTCCAGGTATGGGAGGGTAATGTGGGCATAACCCCTGTTATTGTTTCATTGATTCGTTACACTTTGTCAAGTGTGAGGGTTGGTACGTTGATTTAAAAGTTACTTTTGAACTTATTTAAACTGAGTAGTGATATTGGATGTATTTACTTGTTACGTGATCGGGTGGCTCATTGAATGTTTTTGTTTTTTTCCTTTTTGTATATGTTGTTGAACGTTTCACATATCTATGCTGAACCATTTCCTCTCTCCCCGTCCTAACCACTAAGGGCGCCTTGCTTTCAAGTGGATACCCTTGTGTAATTAGATTTGTTCCTCCTGGTGCCTCTATAGACCACTGCTTGAGATACTGGGTTGCATGTACTTAATATGTCGGAACCTCATATTGTCAGCTTTTAATAGACTTAAATCGATTCCATCTCTGTTAGGAGCTGATTTAAGTGGGGATAGAGTTGTAAGCTCTGACAAAGGTGAAAGACTGATTCAATTAAGGAAAAAGAATACTCGGACACAATTACATGCCGAAGTACTTTTGGGATATTTAAAAACTAACACCATTCCTGTAGGATTACAGGTCAAAAACATCCCAGTTATCTTTTTGCAAGATAAACCGTATTTGATAGACTTCAGTGGTGTTGGAACTAAATGTTCACAGGACTGGATAGTTCTATCAATTAACACCGCTTTGCGCATCAGCGAAGAAGAATTAAAAGAAATCAAGAGATTGGAGGAAGAGATTGAAGGAGACTCTACTATATCAGACTCCAAATCACTTCTGGAGAGTATTAATAAGACATTGGTGGACTTTAAAACACACACAGTAAACTTAAAAACCACTAAATTGAGTAAAGATATAAAGAACTTCAATCTAGAGCAAGTTTATCCGTATTTAAAAGAGGATTTCTTTAAAAATACGAATCCAGGTACTTTGAACACCCAATATAAAGGGAGGTCTAAGACCAGATTCCTTACTTTTTCGGACTCTTCCTCTGATTCAGACCAAAGTGGAGGAGGATTTTATCAACCTTACCATCAATACCCTCCGTTTTACCAGTACCCTGTCCCGCCACCTTTTTTAGGTCGAGGGGGCCGCAGAGGCAGAGGAGGGAGAAGGGGATGGAGAACACCCCAGTTTCAAGCCTTCCAACAATTCCCTCTACCACCCACAGCTCAGGACTCAAATTTATTTCGAACCAGGCAACGGGTTTACATGCGGTAAACACATTTGATGTAATTGATGGGACCATTTCCAATTCTGTAAGAAAAACTACTAATGTGGATACTATACCGATTTATAATCTATCCAAATACGTGTTGTCTGCCATTGAACTTAATGTCCTTCAGAAGGGGCTTTCATTCGTCCCGTTAGTTGTACAAGACCCTGTGGACACTAAGACAGAAGTGTTACAATTTCTTAGAAAAGTCAGGTTAAAAACCTTTTTCATGGGCCAAGAGGAGATGTTGGTTAATAATGTGAGTGGGCTAAAATTGAAGTCCTCTTTTATCCCCGACTCTGCTAGTATGCCAGATGAGATATTTTGTTTTGAGAACCAAATTCTTAGGGAAATAGACAAACTAAACGAGAAGAAAATCTCTTTTAAATCTAATTTCCATAAAGATGAGCGTTTGGCACTTGCCACCTTAGCCAACAACCATTCGACAGTCATTAAACCCGCCGATAAAGGCGGGGGGGTTGTAGTATGGGATAGTGAGGCTTATGATAACGAAGTACTAAGACAATTGAACAATCCAGCACACTATCGCAAGATTCAAGAGAGCCCAGCAACTAGACAGAGAGCTAAGATTGTATACCTGACTACGGAAGCTTTAGACAGTGGATTTTTGAGTAAAAAAAGAGTACGAATTTTTGAACACCTCCCAACAAAAAATACCTTCCTTATATGTACTGCCGAAAGTGCATAAGGATGCTGTTACACCTCCAGGACGCCCGATTATTGCAGCATGTGGGTCAATGCTTGAACCTTTGGCAAAATATATTGATACCTTTCTTAGGCCATTTGTTGTCATGACCCAAGCATACATCAGGGATACGATGGATTTCATCCATAAGGTGGAGAACTCGATGTTCGATGGAGACCGGCAGTTGTTGGTCTCCTTCGACATCGAGAGTCTGTACACGAATATACCACAAGATGAAGCTCTCATGGTGATGGAATTGGTATTAAATCAAAGAAGCAGACCTCATCAGGTTCCTACTAAATTTATCCTTGAATTGGCTAACATTTGTTTAAAGAACAGCTTTTTTTCATTTAAAGGGGATCTGTATTTACAACTTAAGGGGGTAGCTATGGGGTGTTGTTTCGCCCCTGAGATAGCTAATCTCGTGATGGATCAATTCGAAGGGAGATATGTCCTTGGTGAGGCGAACCCATTCCGGCATTGTTTGTCGAGATGGGTTCGTTTCATTGACGACATATTCCTTATCTGGACAGGGAGCAGAGAGGAACTTGAGCATTTCCATGGGTGGATTAATACATGTACCCCGGATCTCAAATTTACGATTAATTTCAGTAACGAGAAAATCAACTTTTTAGATGTGTGGATTTTTAATAACAATGGCCACCTGGAGATGAACCTATTTACCAAGCCGACTGATCGGAATACTCTTTTAGAATTTACCAGCGGCCACCCTAGTCTCAAAGAAAACTTGCCATTTGGGCAGTTTTTGCGTGTCTGTCGCAATTGCTCGAATAAACAAGATTACTTTGACAATGCAGAAATTTTGTTAGACAAATTGTGTGCGCGTGGGTACCCTCGAAAATTAGTGAAAGCTGCACTTAAAAGAGCTTGGTACACGCCGCAGAGAGAGCCTTTTGACTCCCAAAGAAGTAAAAAACGAAAAAAGTGAGATGACCTGTGTGTTGACCTTTAACCCCAAAGCTAATAAGGTCAAGCAAATTATCCTTAAGAACTGGAAATTGATTGAACATCTCAACATCCCCAAACCCCTTTTTTCTTTTCGGAAAGGGAAAAATATAAAACAACATCTAGTGAGAGCGAGTAGAGAATTACCCATCCGTAAAGATACCAGGAGTCTATTAGGCCTACCAGCAGTGATCGGACACTTTCGGTGCACGAACTGTACAGTGTGTCCCAACACTAAAAACTTGAAGGAGGTTGTGATTAATGGGCAGACGCATACTTTGCGTTCATTTTCCAATTGCAACACTAAAAATGTTGTATATATTGTTACCTGCCCCTGCAACCTGGCCTACATTGGCCAGACTACTCAACCTGTCAAGATGCGGATTGGACAGCATAAATCGCGCATTAGGTGTAAAACCAGTGGGGCCCCATTGGTACAACATTACTCCGATGTAGGACACAGTGAAGAAGATATGATGTGGTCAGTCCTAGTAGTGATTTCGGCCTCTAACAGATATGAATTAGAACAGAACCTCAATAGAACTGAGGCGAGATTAATTGATAGATACCATACCTCTACAAATGGACTCAATGACCGAGACGAACTGTGGGCACTAATTTAACTTGTGTGGTTCGCTCTCCCCTGTAGGCTTCTCCTTATCTTGTACCAAGGGAGGGCTCTCCCTGGACTTGTTACTTGAAACCTTTGAAAATATTTAGCTGATTCTGGATGTAATTATTAATTTTGTTTCCTTTATATAAATGTTTCTTTACTGCATTTTAATACAGTGTATATTGGGTGGGAGTGTTGTGGTCATCAGACCTTGTTGCATTTGGATGTTCCTAGATTGTAAATCCCTGTGTAGTTGTGCAGTGCACCAGATTCTCTGCCCAGGTGTTTTGGTGATGGATAGGTTTTTTTATTTTATCCACTTAATCATTTACGTTTGCTTGGGATTTTCCCACTTCTGAGGCTTTTTCACGTTGTTTGGGACCTAAGTGTTTTTTATTCTCCCTTACACTCAGACCCCTGCAGGTGGCCTCTTTTGGCCCCAGTTGCTGCCACCGGTATTTCTTTCTCGTTTTATTCGTTTCCTTGCCCTTATTAGTGAAGGACTCGTTTCTGTTGAGTCAGTCCTTTGTTTGTTTTGGTACTCGTCCCCAGAGCAGAACAGTCCCTTCTCTATGTCTGGGACACTGCAGACGCGCCTACGCGATATTTTATAACGCAAGGCTTTTTGGGCGCTCTTTACTTACTGGCGAGTGTGAGTCGCCCGTGTATATGCGGAAGTGCTTCCCCTGTGTTCGAGTGTGGATGGACCGTTGACGTTTGTTCGGCCGCCCGTTTTTTGTAAGTATCCTTATCCTTCTTTGTGATTAGTTTTATTGTTTTGTTGTGCAGAAATCCTTACGGCACCGCAGAGAAATCGAGTTTTTTCCTGATCTCTTTGCTCTTCTTTCAGGAACGAGTGTAATTGCCTCGACCCTGGTTTCAATTTTGATTATTGTTCTTCACTGAAGCCGGCATTACTGCATGTGAGACATCAACTTGGCGCGTTAAGGTATGCACTTGCTGGTTGTGGTGTGATGTACCTTTTTCGATATGTATTCTTTCTACAGGTGTACAGCGACGATAGGTTGGAACATCACTTCTTTTTATTTTATTTTTGTGCTTAGTTCTCTTTGGGCGCAGGTGCCCAGTGGATCTATTTTCACCCGTGGTGCCCTGGGTGACCGTTTCTTAGATGAGCGCTTGTTTTCCTTTCAGGTATTTATGCCCCATGGTGTGGGGTGGTGTGTTCTCCACTGAATTCTGAACTCTTTTTTTGGGTGTCTTGATTTTCTACTTTAGTGCACCTCGCTTCGTATATTAATTTCACATGTCTCTATGGATAATAGTTGGATTCTGGTTTTCCTTTGGAATATTTAGTTTTTCCTTTGGTAGTGGTGCTTTTTCTCCTTTTGGTTTTTGTTTTCCTTCCTTTCACAAAGGCTCACTCTGGTTATTTGTTATATATCTTTTCGAGGAGCTATTTTGTTTTGTTTTTTAGCACTTTCTCACTTGGGCACGATTGGCACTGCACTTCTACAGACGGGTGAGAGTATTGATATGGATTTGTTCTTGTGTAATTAATTACGCTTTATTTAATGTTGTTGTAGTACCCTTGTCCTGATGAAGCCCTAAAGACCCTTGTGGCTGAAACGCGACCGCGACAGCGTCGACACCCTTGTGATTAGGAGTCCCTGTTTAGTTTATCTTTGTTTGTATATTCAGACGCCTTATGCAAAAGAGAGCTTTGAGAGAAATTACATCTCAGGCGCATTAGGGATCTCCAGTATAGAGTTATATCACTCGAAATTAGGAGTGTATATATCGTGTGATAGGTTGTATATTCCTATCTTTGGGTACATTTTTTGTAATTTTTTGTAATTTTTGTATATATATGTAATGTATAGATTGTATTTGTGATTTGTATATAATGCATTATAATGTGTGTATATAGTGAAGTTGTTTCTTTGAACTTATTAGTTTTGCGCCATCCTTTTTCCTGTACTAGTTTATACGCCCTCTGAATTTTTGTAAGTAAATTGTTATATATTTAGTTATATAGAACAGGATAATTTATTTTTCATGTTCTAAAATTATAAATTGAATTTATTCCTCAATACCAGTTTGTTCTATTTTTTCATCTTTTGATGCTCCTTGTCCAGGTATGGGAGGGTAATGTGGGCATAACCCCTGTTATTGTTTCATTCTACCGAAAGGTGCAGCGCAGTCAGTGTCACCCGTAGCTGATAAGTTACCGCGTCAGCACGAGAATGAGGAACTCGCAACCAAGGCCTTTATGATTGAACTCTTTGCCGCCATTAAGGAAGATATCGCGGAACTGCGTTCCCAGCTGGCATTGGACCTATGGGAAATTCGTAGAGATGTGGACAGAGTGGGGGAACGTGTTGCGACGCTGGAGGAGAATGATTTGGGGACAGCGGAGGACATACACCAGCTCCAGCAGGATGTCATTCGGTTGGCGGAACAGAACCTAGATCTTCAAGCCCATGCCGAAGACCTAGAGGATAGGTCCCGTTGCAATAATATAAGAATTTGTGCAGTTCCTTGGAATGGGGAGGGGTCGGACTTACGAGAGTACGTGGAGGCCCTTTTTAAGCACGTCCTGAATGAGGAGGACTTACAAGAGATGCGCATGGACCGAGTGCACCGTGTTGGGCTACCGCGGGGCCCGAAGGCCCCTCCCCCTGATATTCTGGTCTGCGTTCATGACTTTCAGCTGAAAGAGCGAATTCTTCGGAAGGCACGCGAATTTGACCCTCTACAGTTTCAGGACCATCGCCCCTTGCTCTACCAGGACTTGGCTGCATCTACTCTGCTAAATAGGCGGGAATTCAGGCCCGTCACGGCTCACCTGCGGGAGCACAATGTGGCTTACTCCTGGGGACACCCGTTCAGGCTCATCTTCAGGTGGCAGAATAAATTGATCCAGGTGCGTTCCCTAGCAACAGCCATGGAAATCCTGGGCTTGGACCGTCCTGACTCCGAGCCCGACGGTGGCGGAACATCCACAGGGCGACAGCGACGCCCCTCGGGTTGGCAGAGAATGGGCAAGCCTGTGACGGCAAGACGGCCTGACCCATCGGCGAGCCTTCAGGAGAGAGGGGCTGCGGTGGCTTCCGTGGCCCTCGTGACAGAAGCCGCAATAGAGGACGGTGCAAAGGTCCTGTGATGTCCTGAGAGGGTAGATTGCTGGCGTCGGGGGGGTCACTCCATACAGGTACGACTGGAACTTTATGTCCTTAATCGTGAGAGAGTCCCGTATCGGGGACTGGAGGAATGACGACTGGTGCCACATTCCCCTACCTCTGGGTCCTGCTTTATAAACTATCGTTTGTTGCCTGCTCATTGTTCTAACTTGTTTTTTGCAGTTGGGGGTTGTTTTTTTGGGGGGTGGGGGGAACTGGATGTGGGTGGTTCAGGGGAGGGGGGCTCCGCATCAGACACGGGGGGCTTCTGGAAGAGTGTAGAGTGTGGCTAGCTCCTGTACGCTATGAGAGAGTGCCTGGGAGGGGGCCCGGGAGGGCGCTGCGAGGATGGTGCTGTCACTGGGTTGTTGAGTGCTGGATCGGGGTACTTGATCGGCAGAGCACAATATGCTTCTGGTTGGTAGGGACTAGCACGAAAGCGGCCATCTCTTCCTTGTGGTGTAATGTCTAGGGAGCTGAAAGTGGTGAGCCTTAATGTTAGTGGGCTCAATAACCCTGTGAAGCATTCTGCAGTTCTATCCCTACTTGAGAATGCGGATGGTGATGTGTGCCTCCTGCAAGAAACTCACCTCCTACCTAAAGATGTTCGGCACATGCGTGACAGGCGCTACCCCTTGCAGCTCTGGTCCTCGAGCCCCGCTAAGAAGAATGGAGTAGCGCTGCTGTTTAGCTCTCGTGTGCGATGCAAAGTCTTGGCCCAGCTTGTGGAGATCAAAGGGAGGTTCCTGGCGGTGCGCGTTCAGTGGGGGGGACACGATTTTCACCATTGGGTCCCTTTACACCCCAAACACTCAACAGGAGCCTTTTCTGCACACGGCCCTGGCGCAGGTTCTTGCTTCCCCGATGCGCTCATACTGATTGGTGGGGACCTTAATCTTGTGATGGATGGGAGGTTGGACAGGTCAGAAAATAGGGTGTCTCACACCGGCGCTTGGTCCCAGGAAGGGAAGCAATGGCTTGTGGAGGGTGAGCTCTATGACGTGTGGCTCGTACAGCACCCTCAAGAGCGAGACTATACATATTATTCAGCGGCGCACAAGACCTATGCTCGTTTAGACCACTTCCTGGCCACACCCGCCTTCCTGCCACACCGGTCTGATGCTGACATTGCCCCTCACTTCCTTTCTGACCATGTGCGCCTCTCGGTGAAGGTCTCCCTGAATAGCCCACGACCCTCTTCTGCTGGCTGGCGGCTTCGCGATTCCATGTTGCATGCTGATTCAGTTGTCACGAAAATCAGGGACACGATCACTCACTACTTGGCTGAAAACACAGTAGGGGACACTGCGTTAGTTTCAATTTGGGAGACGTTAAAGCTAGTGGTCAGAGGGGACTTCATTCGGCTAGCGGCCACGTATGCTAGGTTGCATAGGGAGAAGCAAGGGGAGTTGGAGGGAGAGATGCGGGGCCTGGAAGCGATTCACAAGAGGACAGGGGCACCTCGAGTGTGGAGGGAACTAGAAACAAAGAGACGCATGCTTAAGCATCTGGACCTGGACAGGGCAGAATACACCTTGCTACGCCTGCGCCACAAATTTTATCTGTGTGGCGATAAAGGCGGCAGAATGCAGGCACACCGCCTACGCGCGAGGGCCCAGGCATCTGCCATCATGGAAATTAGAGATCATCGGGCGAAGTCCCGCACTAGTGATGCGGAAATTGTTGACTCCTTTTGCCACTTTTATCAGTCGCTGTACGCACATGAGGATGCGGCACCTGCAGACGTAAGGCAGTACATCGAGACAGCAGGTTCACGCTCTTAAGCCCTGATTCTGCGGAATCGCTGGAGGCACAGATTCGCGTGGAGGAGGTCATTTCGGCCATCTCTAGGCTTAAACTGGCCAAGTCCCCCGGGCCCGATGGGTTCTCAGCCATTTTTTACAAAACTCTTTGCAGGGAACTGGCCCCATTTTTAACTTGGCTCTTCATTTACTTCCTGGACACCGGGGCGGTCACCCCTTCCATGTCCGACACGGCCATCACGGTCATCCTCAAGCCCGGAAAGGACACTGCAACTCTTACAGGCCGATCTCGCTCCTGAACATAGACGCGAAGTTGTTCGCTGGAATATTAGCCGTGCGCCTTAGCCCTCTAATGGATGGTGTGATTGACCCTGACCAGGCAGGCTTCTTACCCACCTGGCAGGGTGGTGATAACTCTAAGAGACTGCTCCATTTGTTGGACTTGGTGCACCGGTCGAAGGAACAAGCTTTTCTGCTTTGCATTGACGCGGAGAAAACCTTCGATCGGGTAGATTGGGGGTTCCTTTTCGAGCTGCTGAGAGCGTTCGGCTTTGGTGGCAACTTCTTGCACTGGGTCCAATGCCTCTATGCTGCTACCAAGGCTGTGGTATGAGTCAATGGTTGCAAGTCGACATCTTTCCCCATTGCTCGTGGGACGCGGCAGGGGTGCCCCTTCTCACCGCTCCTCTTTGCGTTTTATATGGAGCCATTTGCCCAGCGTATCAGGTCCCACCCCGACATTACAGGCCTACGCTTCGGGGCTGATGAGCATAAAATAAGTTTATATGCTGACGATGTAATCTTGGCACTGCGGGATCCCTACCCTTCCCTAGGACACTTGTCAGTGGAGATTCAGGCATTCCAAAAGGCGGTGGGGTTTAAGGTCAACTTTTCCAAATCTCAAATTCTGAACGTGTCGGTCCCGCTTGTCGATGTGGCAGATCTGCAACGGTACTTTGATTTTCAATGGACACAGTCCGACATTACGTATCTTGGTATCCGTCTCACCCCGACCCTGCCTAGAACGCTCGCCCTGAATTACGCTGGGCTGGCTGAGCAGGTATCCAAGTCCTTATCGGATTGGTCCCGCATGAATCTAGCTTGGTTTGGTAGATTAGCTGCCATTAAGATAATTCTGGGTGGTAACAGTTAATCTGAGCGCTCAGCACAGTTAAGGTACATGTAAAAAAAACATAGGTTGAAGTAAATGTGGTGCTCAAAGGATGAGGGGGATGGTTACCACAGCCCCAAAGATCAACCACAAGGGTACAAACTGTAAATTGACTACTGACCAGACGAAACACGTGTTGGCTGCATCGTTTCAAATTTTGGATGTATGATTTGGAATACAACTGAAGAATTGGATATTAAATGGATTGGTGAAAACCATAAAAGACTTTTTGATATTGAACGAGAGCTCGGATGGACAATTTACAGCTGCCATTAAGATGACGATCCTCCCTAGAATACTCTATATGTTTCAGATGCTACCACTGATGCCACCGAAGGGCATGTTGCAGAAACTCCAGGGGTTGCTCAATAAGTTCTTATGAAACAACAAACACCCGCGCGCTCCGTTCACAGTGGCCACGTCCGTGAAGGCGGCAGGAGGACTGGGCTTCCCGAATCTCGCGGCATACTTTCAGGCGTCCTGTCTGCGGTATGTGGTAGAATGGAACAGACCCATGTCCAGCAAACATTGGCTCTTCATGGATCAAACGGTGGCAGGCTGCAATATCTGGAGGGAGCTCTGGTTGCCGCGTAGACATACAGCGTGGGGGTTGTACTCCTCCCCAGTGACTTCCCTGACACTACGGGCTTGGGACCAGCTGGCACTGCATAAAGGATGGACTTCGTTCCCCTCACCTATGACACCTATTGTGGACAATCCTGACTTTCCCCCAGGGCGTGCGTCGCCGGTCTTCCACCGCTGGCGCGAGAAGGGCTGCAAGAGAGTGGGAATGCTCTTTGACCTGGATGGATTGATTCCGTTCCCTGTGTTGCGGGCAGAATATTTTCAGTTTGATCCGGGGGACGCTTTCTTCCATGCTCAGGTGGCGCATTGGGTGTCCAGCCCTGCTAATGTGTCCCCTATGTCACGACCTCTTATGGCCTTTGAATGCTGGCTTGTTCGTAAAGCTGATGATCGGAGCATCATCTCGGAGCTGTATACTATGATTCTATGTTGCTCCTCGAAACAGCGCACAAAGGCGCAGGTGAGGTGGGAGGTGGAGCTAGGGTGGCCCCTTTCGATCAAGGAATGGGAGCAGAGTGTTCTACCAAGCGCATCACATGACATCCAACACGGCAGGGACCGAATCAGCATACAAGACAGCGACATACTGGTACTATACGCCGGCGCGCGTCGCGCAGTGGGATAAAGCCAAATCAGGCCTCTGCTGGCTGGGGTGCGGGATATCTGGATGAATCAAGGAATCCATGATTAACCATATGAGATTTTGTAACTGATATGGATATAGCTGACTCAAAACTTGTCTCTTTTTGTCCTGACTAACTGTCAATAAGGTCATTTTATATATGATGAGAGATTTAGTCATTGATGTTTTGATAATTGATTAAGAATGATGGAGCCAGTATTTCTTTTCTCTTTTTTCCTCTTTTTTGTTCATTGTGCTAATGATGTTGTGATTATTTGTTACCAGCTAATAACAGTCAGAATACAACAAATAATGTATGTTGACGAATCTTAGTTTATGTATGTTTTTTTTATATATTTACAGCCCTAATGACGTCCTATGTGTCAGGACGAAACGCGTCGGCTGTTGGTACTGTCATGATCAATTGTTCAAGAAAATACAATTAAAGGATTTCTACAATTCAGGATTCATCTAAAGAATTCTCATTTATATGCATGTCATGTGTACCAAGATACATACATATGTTGATTAGACCTTTGGATAAATTGCAATTTTGTAATATATACACTCATGATTCAGCGCTCCTAGCTTTTTCTAGTTATAAAAGGACCAGCCAGGGAGTCATCCACACCACTCGTCACCGAAGTCTTCGTCTTCAGCTATGTCGAAGCATAAAAAGAAGGCGACCAAGCATCAACGCTCTTCGCATTCTCCATGCCCGTCAGTTGATGCGACACGGGAGGCTGATGGTGCTCAGCCTGTGGAGCCAGCTGGGTCGCTTCTGAGCTTCCCACCCTTCCCGGGAGCCAGAGCGACCCCTGCCCAACTTCATAGCTTTTAATAAGCTCTCCACTCCATCTTTGGGCAGCCGGAATCCGCAGGTCCACCATCCGGTCCCGCAGACTCGGTTGGGGGCTCTAGGCCTTCGAACCTGGCAGCTCAGGCCCCAGCACCAAGGTGCCCCCAAGGATCCAGGCCTGGAACCTAATTGGTGCCGGTCCACTTTACGGCAACTCCTCCGGCACCACCTCCGATGCGCCACCTCCGACGCTGGTTGTGTCCCCAACCGGTGCCGACCCTGCCCCCCCCCCTCAACATGGACCCGGAGTCGGACCGACATCACCCGACGCCGGATCTGACGCTGATAGGTATTGTTGTGCCCCTGTTCTATCCTGGGGTTCCCTATTGTCCTGAGTGACAACCAGGTGAGGATCAGGAGGACTGGGAGGGGTCTGTGGACCCTCTTGCAGAGCAGTGGGAAGAACAGGACTGGAGAGAGGAGTTGGGTGATGCCAGTAGTTTGGATACCTTCCCAGACCTCAGCATGCTTTCTCTCCCTACCGTGGCTATGATGGAGGGTGCATCTTATGAAGTTGTGTGGCATATAGTGGCTGAGGCCTTGAACCTTGAGCTTCCTACGGTGGCAGTGAGGACTAACCTCCTGCTCAAGGTGCTCCAACCAGCAGCAGCCTTTTTGGAGCCCCTGCTGCCGTTCAATGGAGCCCCCATGGACATAATTTTGGGCACATGCTCCAAGCCCAGCACAGGGGCTCCTGTGGATAGGATTATTGCCCAAAGCCACCGCCCAGCCTGGGCTACTGTCGTGCAGAGGTAGGTTATCACTAACCTTATGTCCAGATACAGCGGGAACGATGAGATGCTAGTTAATCCCTTCCCCTACGTGGTAATACCCATGAGCATATAAGTATTGAGTGTGGGTGAAATTTGCGAAATCGAATTCGCGATCCGCAAAATTCGCGAATTCGTGCGAATTTGCGGATTTTTTTTGAGTGTTCGCGTGGTTTTTTGCGTATTCGCGGGCCGCTTGCAGTGCACCGACCGTGAAGTTACCAATGCGGTCGTCCATGGGCGCGGCCATCATGTGCGCGTTGCCTATTTCTGTTTCCGGGCGCTTTTGGCAATCTCGCGTTGTATGCGGCACGCTATTACGAGTTCGCGTGTGTTTTTGCATGCTCGCGGGTGAAATATCGCGCGAACATACCCACGCGTCCTCAATGGGTGCGGCCATCTTGTTTTTCATTCATTGCGATGGTTCTGGGCATGCTTTTTCTATCCAGCTTCAATCTTTGCCATCCTTTGTTTGTTTGAAGTTTTTTTAATCTTTTTTACTTATTATCTATCCCTCTATTTTTCTAGATCTATATTTTGTGTTTTCTTCTACTTTTGGTTACTTTAAAACTACTTTTTTTTACCTCTTCTTTTATTTACTTTTTCCCTATTCTCTTTCCTATTTATTATTTCCATTCCTGTCCAGGACCATGGCAAAGGGAGCCAGGAAGGACAAGGGGAAGGGTCCCGCACCCGGCTACCATGCGGGTGATTGAGGGGGTAGCAAGTCATAGCCCGGGAGATCTTTAGCGTGGAGGAGGTGGCCGCACTGATTTTTTATGTCCAGCGCAGCCTACCCAAGACCATCGTGGCAGGCGGCAGGATCGCTGGCGGGTACGGGCTCTGGGAGCGTCGGCAGCTGTGGGGGAAGGTGTGCCGGGCCATGTATCGCAGTCTCCGGTCCGGCACACCTACAGCCAGGCCATGCACCGGTGGTCCGATATCCTGGACCGTGAACACGACCTGCTCGACCTGCTAGGTGTTGAGATCCCTGTGCTTGGTGAGTAGTAGTAGCTATTTAATCACTACTCTGTTTTCTCCTGCTCTATGTTATCATATTGCAAATGTTTGTTTTTTCCGAACAGCAATAATGCTGCCGATTACATTGTAGGTAAATTATGTTTCGAAATCTTCTGTGATTGCATTGCAGGTGCACTGCTCGCCTGCTCAGTAGCGGTGCTACTATGCTTACTTGTTTTCGATTTTGTGCTCATTTCATTGGCCTGAGGGATTATGTATGAGTGTACTTTACAGAACTGCGTAATGCTAGACACTAAGGGGCAGATTTACAATTACTGGCGCATCCCTGCAAATTAGCAGGGATGCGCCAGTAATTGTGCGCCACGCCTCCACCACCCATGGTGCGCCGCATTTACAATGTGGCGCACCATGGGGCAAAAACGACACAGATGCGTCACGCATCGGTGCCGTAAAGGCGGCGCATTGCTGGAGTTGCGTAGCAAGCACGATGCAGCTCCAGCAATACTCTGGGGTGCCCTATCTCCCCAATGCTGCGTCAAGCCGTACGTCTGCTTCAAGGTGGCGCAGGGTTTTGACGCAGCAAAAGTGGCCTAAAAGTGACTGAGTGAAATCTTATAGATTTCACTCAGCCACTTTTAGGAGGCGTTCCTGCGCAGGAACGCCCTCCCTTGCGCCAGAACGCCCACTGATGGCCCAGGGCTTTACAACGTGATGCATCTCCCATATGCGTCACGTTGTTAATATACCCCGCACCATGGTGCCTCTTTTGCGCTGCCGCTGCGTCACAAATGTCACGCAACGACGGAGCAAAAGAGCCGCAAGGGGCTTGTAAATCTGCCCCTAGAGACTCAAGTCCAGTCCTTCCTTTGTACTCCTGCCACTAAGAAGAGATAGTGGTGGTGGATTGATAGTTTGAGTATATTATGACTGGTTATTTAGTAGGAAACTTTTTAGTGTTCAACTTCTCACTGGTCTACAATCACGATGGACTGTATCTGTCACTTTTTCGTGCTGCGGAGTGCTGCCTGCCAGTCCTAGTCAAACCTTTTTGTAGTTGGTTTAGTGAGTTACATAACTTTCCAAGTAGACGGCCCGTGAATCCAGCAATACTAATATCCTAGTAGACCACATCAGATAAGTCACTAAATTTGGTGCAATTGTTGTCTATTTCCCCGAAATAATTAGTTATTGTTTTTTTTAAATGTTTGATTTGGTTGACAACAATCATCCATGTTTGTGTCTTTCTTTCATGTTGTACATCAGCACCCCCCAGGGGCAAGGGGACAAGGAGGAGGTAGCGGCGCCGGCGGAGAAGGGACAGGATCAGGAAGGCCAGGATCGGTCCGGCGAGGGCTCCTCTGCTGGCCCCAGTAAGTTTTCCTGTTAATATTAATATTTATAATTCCCTATCTTTTACAGCACCTATTTTGTCCTAACGGTCCTCATTCGATTTTTTCTAAATCAACTTTGATCTTCTTGTAGACTGTTTCTAAATTCTTATCCTGTCTCTACTATGACTCCCTGTGGTACTACTAGATTATTATTAGTCTGTCTGTGTAGCTAACTAAGCTTGCACAGTTGGCAAAAGGTGTTAAACAAAACTCCCATTCTATTCAGCAATAGCTCTATGCACTGAGTGCAGTCCACTGGGTTGTCCATAATGTCTTTGGAAGTCTTCTAAATGTTTATGCTTTGACAATTTCCAACAATAAAATGTCAATGGCCACCAAGAAAGAATAAGATACTAGTTTACTTTTTGATTGGATAGGAGGACAATCCATACTACTACTGTTGCAGGGACTATTCTGCACAAACAGAACTATGGACACGAAATAGTGCATTGTTTATCAATTATAATAGGCGCAGTTAGACTTTCCACATACCTCAGTCATAACAGAATTTAAACCCCCAATCTCCTTATTGACTAGCTTGTGTGTCAGAGTCATTTAGCTCCTGAATTCATCGATGATTGATCACCACTGATTATACAACCCAGGACATAAGAATACGGCGTCAGAGTCCCGACCTCTCAGAGCCACGGACTCATGCTTGCAAATTGCAAACCCTTTCGTTCACTCACTCATGACCAAGAACCACAGAGTCTATGTAAGTTTTAAAGCTTTAGTAAAAGTAAAAACATTTATTAAAATCAAGTTCATCATACAACATAAACGGTGGATTGAAAATTGAAAAGTGCTTAGTGATTTCACACATTAATTGTGGGCGAGCCCTCACCAGGTTGGAACTTCAAGTTTTCTTTGTGGAGCTGAATCGTTGCTGTCTCCGTCCAAGTGATGATGATCTGATCTTGCTCTTGTTCTTAGAAGGGAAGCTTCTGTCTGTTATGAGAAAAATGGTGCGTGTTAAAAAGCAAGCATTCATCAGTTGTGCCAAAAAGTGTAGCAAGACATGTTACGGCTAAGCATAACTAAAAAACACCCTTCCCTGAAAAAAGGGCAATTTGTAGTTTAGACTAGAGAGTCACAAATTATTAAATTTGTTTGTGTAGTCGTAGTAACATTTTTTCATTCCTAGACAAAATACTAGGGAGTGATGTATATGGCATCTAAGAATCTGAAATGTATTTTCTAGACGGAACATCGGCACAGCCATCCACCGGTGCCGGGGCAGCGTGGTGGTGGGCACTCCTGGGGCAGAGGCGGTGCAACAGCCAGCGGGAACTGCTGTGGGGGATGACACGGGAGTGGCGGGCAGTGGTAAGCTATTATATTCCATGCTTATTGAGATTGCAGACTGCAGAGTGTGTTCTCTCCACGGGTGTATATGTTGTACAGTACAAGTATACTTTACTGTTAAGAAGATTTACAAATTTAGAACTACGTTTTTATCAACCTCCTCTAAATTGACTTCAACTCAACTGTGAAAGTTTTATCGAGAAGCCAAGTCAGATCAGAGATGAACTTGATGGATGGGATGAACGAAAAGGGAAAGAAGGGTGTAAGTAAGTGTGGAAGCACGAGCGAGTTAAAAGTAATGATGACTGGCAAAGAATGATACGTGTTTTTGAATGCTGCATGAGGTGGCTGGGAATATGATGCATGGCCGGTTGAAGGATGAAGCAAGGATGGGTGAAAGGAGAAAGGGAAGAGGACTGCCTGGGTGGGTGAAACAGAAACTGACTGTGTGCGCAATATATCCTTTGGTTCAAATTCAAATGCAAGTCAAGCACTGATGCATGGCTTGCGGTTCCCAAAATAAAATGAAAATGTTGTTTTTCCGTAAGAAAAACTAAGGTTTGTCCAGTTGAGACATTAAGAAGAATGATTGACATTTACTTTGAATGGATGGATGCCTGGATCATGGTACTATCTGACTCATAGATAGCATATGTGTATGTAGACATAGTAGACGGTCACTGGATGAAGTAAGTGTTACTTGGAAGAGCATGTAACACCGCACCAGCACGTCCGTTCCAGTGTAGCAAAGGCAAGGAAAAGAAGTTGTAATTTTTCCAAATACTACCATGAATAGTAGCAGTAGTTTGCATTGCAAGCACAGCATATATCCGGCGATTACGGGGGCCACTCACTACCTCTGTTAATAATTTTAGTACAACTGTGTCATTCATGTGTGGCCTATCAGTTTTCACTCAATAAAAAACAAAGCACATAAAGTCATCCCATATGTAAGCAAATATCCTGTGAAGGGATAGATAATCATATTATTTATCTTCTTCATTTTCCTTTTCTATTAGTCATTGGCACTGTAGGGTGAAAGTTAAATTAATTAAGCAGTAGCCCTTGTAACAGAGTATTCTCAGTGCCACCCGTAATAGAAAAGTAAGAGCTTCACCACCTGCATGTACTGGACTGGTACAGTAATGCAAGTCTGTGTCATCATGGCTTGCGTGTGTTCTCGGGTGCAAGTTGACTGCGCTGGCATCATGCCGGCTTCCAGAAGTTTACGTACCAATTTCGCTAAACAAGAGAGAAGAAGAAGAATAAGACTGGTGTACTGTCATAGTCAACTCTAATATAGTGAGTTCATATAGTGATCATAGAATTTATTCCTGAAACTCCCACTAATGTTAGAGCAGAGGCTGACGAAGTGGGAGGTTAGATAGATCCAGGCTACAAATGTTATGTCCTGTGCTTGCAAGTTGCTAGTTCTACTGTGACACAACTTTCTGCTGAATTATTTTGTGTTAATCTTGAAGAGCATTGGTTACAGTATGTCTTTCTTTCTTCATATAGATGCTCCTTCCAAACTGACACGGAAGGAACTGGCTAGACGGGCCCGGCAAAGGAAGCTGGAGGCGATTGTCGCTGAATATCGACAGCTGGTGGCCCAGGAGGAGGAGGACACACAGTCGCAGTCCACCACAACATCCACCGCAACAGGTGCATCCTCCTCCGCGCTCCCTGGGTCAGCCAGTCAGCGCAAGCCTCCAGCGGTACGGAGCCGTGGTACCGCAGTCACCCGCCACTGCCAAGCAGCCAAAAAATCAGCTGCCCCCCACAGCAGGTGCAAGGCCCGCATCCACCGCCTAACCCTCAGGGTGTCCAACCTTGAGCAGGAGATGGAGAGAATGAAAAGCCTGCTCAAGAAGAACCTCCGCGGGGAGCAACGGGCCCACCTGGCCAAAGGACACCGCCGGCGGCAGTAGAGGAGGAGAGACTGTCCCTTGCCCCTTTTTTAAAGACTTTTGGGGGGGGTGGGAATTGGGAGTTGGTTTTTTTTCTTCGACTTTGGGGACTTTTTCACTGACATTCTTTGGGGTTAGGGAGGGAGGTGGGTTGGGTCTTGCGGGATAGTTTATTTTTGTTATGGATTTAAATAATTATTTACTTTCAACTTAAACATTGCATTCACGTTTTTACTGTTTTGTGGGGGAGGCGGGGGGGGTAACTGTTCGTTTGTTTTCCTGAAACTTAACTGGCTGCTTGATTCAAATTGTCTAAGTAATCACCCAAATGTTTACAAAAGTAAGTGCCACTCACAGAGTTAGTGAATTCAATTTTCCTACTACTTTAGTAGGACTACCGTCAGTCTCGCCTCTCTCCTCCTACTCCATTATTCTTCCTCCCCCCCAAACGCTTATCTTACCTGTGATTCGTGTTTGAGAATAGGCCTAGGGCTAGGCACAGGGCTGGTTGCATGGCAACTGGTGATGAAGGTTGGCAATCCTGGGCAGATGAAATGGTATCGTTGTGGTGGTAGTGGTGGTACACAGTGGCAGTAGCAGCATATGAAAAAAAAGTAAATGAAACCTTGAGTGGCCTGAGCGGATCATTACAACAGTACGATAGATAGCATAGTACACAAGAACAGTGCCATAATTTAGCCTAACAAATGCTATAGTTTCCAAAGTATACTAGTTGCGTGGAGTTTGGCTTTGGCTACTACAAGAAATAGTACTGAAGGTGAAGGGCACAGCAGCGTAATCATTCACCACGTGTAGGAGGAGGATGTTTTCTGTTGCTTTGACCTTATCCTCCCCAGCAAGTGTGTGGAATTATTGTTGTAATTTACTCACACCTCAATGGAAACCACACAGCCCAGGGGAAGAGGATTAGGGTTTGAAACTTGGATGGGAATGGGGTTTGCGGGGAAAGTTTTGTGGAGAGAGGAAAAAAAAATACAGCATAGACAAACAACAAATTAAGATAAACAAATCTTTGGATACAAAGCTATCCATAAATCTTTTAAGGACATAAAGGAAGTGCATGCACTACTGCATGCATGAAGTTGTTTGCTAAATGGATAGGTTACTGTAAAGTAAGTAGTACTTTCTATAATGTACTAACTATGAAGAAACAATGTGACAGTACAGGGCTGCAGTAATTACGCAATTTCACCTGCCTATCTGCCCTCAGAGAGAAGAACTACTTAGTACATTAAATTAGTTTAAAAAATAGCAATGAAAAACGTATACAATGGCTGGAGGGATGAATTGAAGCAGAGAGCCAACAAAAGCACATAGCAATAACATTACTTAACCACTTCCATGCTAATGACAAGGCCAGCTCGTCATGCAGTACACTGGAGCTGTGCTTATGACGAGCTGACCTTGTCATGAACAATGGGAAAAGTCAAACCTCAGCACCCAGCGGGAATTGCCTTAGCATTGAAGGTGTTAAAAGATAAGTAAAAAGAAGATTGATACTGTAACTGTATGTTGTTGTAGTTGTCCTGTTGAATTTGGGAAGTTGCATGCATCCAGCCATTCCTCTTTTTCGCAGTACTCCTCCATTCCATCTGACGCTCCGCCGATCAATGTTGGAGACCAGAAGACACCTTGTCCACTGCCTGCCTGGTGGGTGCTAAATTGCGGGTCGCTAAGCCTGAGGTCATCCTTTTTGCCATTGCACAGGGTAAAAGCCGGCCTGTAATTGTTGATGGAAAAACAGGAAGTGATATTAAAACACCACGGAGAAAAAAATATAAGGTACGCTATGTAGTGCAAAACTAACACTTTCAGTTTCAGAGTCGACAGTATTACAAAAGATACTAGCATAATTTCGAAAGTGCGTACTCTGAGTCTCCTTTTCAAGGATAAATAAGTGTGGGCAAAATTTGCGGATCTTTCCCCTCAAGCTAGCTGTAAAGTGTAAACTGCGATTTTAGAACCCTAACCTTAGGCCCTAACCCCCCTTTTTCACCATGGATTTTCTCCAAACCACTTCCCCCCGATATTAGACCTTCCCAGTCATGCCCCCAGACCCGTCAACCCACCCGCAAAAAAGTAGAACACCCCCAAACAGGCCAAAAGCAAAAATGGAAAATGAAACACTTAGAAAATTTTCGGCCTACCAGTCAACATCGGTCCAAACGCACTCTGCAGCTAGGCCCTAACTCCCCTTTTCCACCATGGATTTTCTTCAAACCACTTGCAATCAAAATTAGACTATCCGAGCAGTGCTCCTAGAGCCCAAGACCCCCCCCAAAACCTAGAACCCACCCAAACAGCTCCCCAAAAACAAGCAAGTGAGCAAAAACGCTAAAACTTTTTCACCATGGATTTTATCCAAAACACTTGCGCCCGATATTAGACCTTCCCAGCAATGCCCCCAGACCCATCAACCCACCCGCAAAAAAGTAGAACACCCCCAAACAGGCCAAAAGCAGAAATGGAAAATGTGACACTTAGAACATTTTCGGCCTACCAGTCAACATCGGTCCAAAGGCACTCTGCAGCTAGGCCCTAACTCCCCTTTCCCAGTATGAATTTTCTTCAAACCACTCGCAATCAAAATTAGACTATCCCAGCAGTGCTCCCAGACCACAAAACCCACCCCCAAAAACCTAGAAGCCCCCCAAACAGCCCCCCAAAAACAGGCAAGTGAGCAAAAACGGAAAATCTTTTTCACCATGGATTTTATCCAAAAGACTTGCGCCAGATATTAGAACTTTCCCAGCAATGCCCACAGACCCGTCAACCCACCCGCAAAAAAGTAGAACACCCCCAAACAGGCCAAAAGCAAAAATGGAAAATGTGACAGAAAATTTTCGGCCTACCAGTCAACATCGGTCCAAACGCACTCTGCAGCTAGGCCCTAACTCCCCTTTCCCACCATGGATTTTCTTCAAACCACTTGCAATCAAAATTAGACTATTCCAGCAGTGCTCCCAGACCCCCAGACCCCCAAAAAATCTACAACTCACCCAAACAGCCCCCCAAAAACAAGCAAGTGAGCAGAAACGCAAAAACTTTTTTACCATGGATTTTATCCAAAACACTTGCATCTGATATTAGACCTTCCCAGCAATGCCCCCAGACCCCTCAACCCACCCGCAAAAAAGTAGAACACCCCCAAACAGGCCAAAAGCAAAAATGGAAAATGTGACACTTAGAACATTTTCGGCCTACCAGTCAACATCGGTCCAAACGCACTCTGCAGCTAGGCCCTAACTCCCCTTCCCCACCATAGATTTTCTTCAAACCACTTGCAATCAAAATAAGACTATCCCAGCAGTGCCCCTAGACCCCCCAAAAACCTAGAACCCACCCAAACAGCCCCCCAAAAATAAGCAAGTGAGCAAAAACGCAAAAACATTTTCACCATGGATTTTATCCAAAACACGTACATCCGATATTAGACTTCCCAGCAATGCCCCCAGACCCCTCAACCCACCAGCAAACAAGTAGAACACCCCCAAACAGGCCAAAAGCAAAAATGGAAAAACACACACTTAGAAAATTTAGGGCCTACCTTCAATTCAGTCCAAACGCGCTCTGCAGCTAGGCCCTAACTCCCCTTTCCCACCATGGATTTTCTTCAAACAACTCGCAATCAAACTTAGACTATCCCAGCAGTGCTCCCAGATCCCCAGCCCCCCCCCAAAAACCTAGATCCCACCCAAACAGCCCCCCAAAAACAAGCAAATGAGCAAAAACGCAAACACTTTTTCACCATGGATTTTATCCAAAACACTTGCATCCGATATTAGACCTTCCCAGCAATGCCCCCAGACCCACCCGCAAAAAAGTAGAACACCCCCAAACAGGCAAAAAGCAAAAATGCAAATACTCATACTTAGAAAATTTGGGGCCTACCTTCAATTCAGTCCAAACGCGCTCTGCAGCTAGGCTCTAACTCCCCTTTTCCACCATGGATTTTCTTAAAAACAAATGCAATCAAAATTAGACTGTGCCAGCAGTGCTTCCAGACCCCAAAACCCACCCCCAAAAACCTAGAAGCCCCCCAAACAGCCCCCCAAATACACGCAATACTGCTATGCCTCAGTTTAAATTGTGCCAAAACGCTGTCTGCAAATAGGCCCAAACCCCCCTTTTCCATCATGGATTTTCTTCAAACCACTTGCAATCAAAATTAGACCTTCCCAGCAGTGCTCCAAGACCCCCCGACCCACCCCCACAATTCTAGAACACCCCCAAACAGCCCCCCAAAAACATGCAATACTGGTATATTCAAAACATGGCAAATTGCGCTGTTCACAAAAAATTGCTGTTTTTCAGAACTTCCACTACGTCGATCCTCTTGAAACTTACCTGGACACTTGTTCCAGCGATTCCCAAGAATCTCAGCAAGGCAGAACAAAATCGAACCACTGCACTCTTTGAAGAAGAAAAAGAAGAAATGGATAGGTGGAGTCTGGAGGAGGAGGCTAGAGGAGCACGATTGAGTTGTGAACTTGTGAACCTCAGGAATGCAGACTGAGGCACCTTCACATCAATAAGGAAAATAAGATGAAGACAGTGCTGCTGATGGACTTGTTGTGAGAGTTTTGTTGTGGTAAAAGTTGTAAAACAAAGAAAGACACACAGGAATAAAAGAGAATAAGGACAAAAAAAAGGAAGTAATTTTCAGGCCTCGGTGTCAGGGAAGTAGAGCTCGTCCTCAAACTCTATTAATTGAGACGGGAGTAGGTCAGCTAACAGAGAAGAACTTCCGTCATCTAAGTCGGTGTCCTCTTCTTCCTGCGTGCATTCACGTATTTTGTAATCTGGTGGTATGAAGTGATGATTCATCTTGATCAGTGTTAACCTCTCCACATTTTTGGGCGAGAGGCGGGTCCTTTTTGAAGTTACAATGGTACCAGCAGCACTGAAAACACGTTCAGAAGACACACTTGCGAGTGGGCAAGACAAATATTTTAGAGCCAGGTTGGTGATCAGTGGCCATAGAGGCCTTTTCCTGTACCAATACAGCAATGGCTCCATTTTGCGTACCATCTGTGGCCTTTGCAGCACTGGAACGAGCAAACCCTTGATGAGTTAGCCAATCCGCTTCCGACAATATTATGGCTGGGCCTGGTGCAGGTGAGGATGATGACACGGTTGCTGCTGGTGTCGTTAACGTCTGTGAGAGAAAGTGACTCCCTTCGGCCACAGATTCAGAAGTGGAGCTTGACGCTGGATGGCCTGCTGATTCAGTTGTACTTCTGCCGGCTCCTTGAATTTTCTGCCGCTCTTTTTCGAACCGAGTGGCTGACACAGCTAGCCAATGTTTGTACTTTGAAACATCTGCTTCATGAAAAGGAATGAATGCTTTGCTGGCCACTGCATTTTTGTACCATGGATCCAGAATAGTGGCACAAATGTAATGTTGTTCTGTATGTATGGTTTTAAGCCTTTCATTGGCAACTAGGCGGCTTAATAACCTCTCCGCCAACTGATATGCGTTTTGCTTTTCAGCATCATCTCGGAACGTTGAAGACACCGCTTTCAGTTGGTGCTCGAGCATGACCAACAATGGGATAGCTTTGCCCAAAGAACAGTCCTCTCTGCTGACTTCACGCGTGAAGACCTCAAAAGGACGAAGCATGTCTGTCAGGCTTGCAACTAGATTCCATTCCTCCAGCTCTAGCCTCATGTCTTTCATAGTAGAACCCATTTTATACACATAATCATGTATTACCCCCCACTGCCCAGACAGACGCTCAAGCATGTAACATGTTGAGTTCCAACGTGTTGCCACCTCCTGGATGAGTCCTTTTTTCTGGCAGTCTACGTTCATGTTGAATGCTCCTCAGCTCCTTCCGGGCCTTAAAAGAATGGCTGAAATGTGTGCAGATTCTTCGGCAGGTGGTCAGTAACTTGCTGACTGTGTTTTCTTTTTTCAAGAAGTCTTGCACCATGATGTTAATACTGTGCGCCAAACACGGCACTCTGAAGTACTCACCATCCTGCATGGCTTTAACTATATTACTGCCATTATCCGTGGAAACATAACCAACTGTGCGAATTCTTGGATGCAGCCATTCAGAGACCTTCCTATCAAACTCGTCCAAAGGTTAGGTGCAGTATGAGTTTTCTCCATGGCAAACATGGCTAATATTGATTGTTTCCGAGTAGCTTGAAAAACTGTGTCCGGGTCAACACCTGCACTTGTCTTGTCTCTAACCCCTGCAAAAGAGACCCAGTGTGCAGTGATGCACATGTAATCAAGCGCTTGGCAACTGGTCCACATGTCTGTTGTCAAGTGGATAGTGTGAACAGCACTCTTCTGCACAGCTGCCCCAATCACCTCCAGCACATCTTGATGTAGTGCTGGAACCGCAACTCTGGCAAAATAGGACCGGCTAGGAACCTTCCATTTAGGGCAGACTGTTGCCACAAATTCTAGAAAACCCACCCCTTCCACGAAAGAAAAAGGGTGAAGGTCCAGCGCTAGCATTTTAGCCAGCTTTGCGTTATACAGACGTACCGTTGGGTGGTTGCGATCAAATGGCGCCTCCGACCAAAACATGCTTCTAATGGTGGGCTGGACCGTTTTATGTGATGATGCTGATGATCACCCCTGGGCCTACTGGCTAGTGCACCCCAAAATTAAAAATAAACAAAAAACACATATAACAGTGAGCTAAAATTCCATGACATAAATGAGATTTAAGTTAAAAAAAACTCACAGAAACAGTTGAATCATGCACCCATGACTAACCCTGGGCCTACTGGATACTGTGGCTACCCACAATATATTTTTTTTAAGGTTGTGAAAAAGTTTTAAAATTGTAGTTGCAGCAACTGCAATGCCCCAAACAAACAACACCAACTTACTTGTAAAATCTCAAATCCAAAAGTGAGTCCAAAGTCCAAAAAGTCCTCAAATACAAATATCATCATCATCATCATCAACAATTTTTCTTTCGACAAAATATTGCCATAAAAGATACAAAACAGCATGGTAAAATAATTATAAATAGTAGATTAAAAACAAGCATCTGCATGACTTTTTAAAACCGACACATATTCCAATTTTAACAGTTATCCAGCGTCCCCGATTAGTAGATGTCTTCTCTTGTGCCATATGCTTTCTAAGTATTTGGCTACGGCAAAAACAATCATACCAGATAAATCAGTTTTAAAAACCCTGTATGCATGCAAACAGTGAGAAAAGCCTAAGTTTTTACAGGCCGGGACAATCCAGTGCCTCCTTCCACTCGCATAAGCGCGGCAGAAGAACAGTATGTGCAGCTCAGTTTCCTGCTCTAATTTACACCCGGGACAGTGGCTCGGGGAGGACTCAGACCATTTTCTGGTATACGCCCGGATAGGCAAACTGCTTTACCTCCATTGTAGGTACAATTTCCTGGTGGTAATTGGGAATATAATATCTAGAACTGGTTCAAACTTGTACATGTCCTTAGCCTTTAGGAATGATTCAGTCAGGGTGCCCGGATCTGTATTTTGTGTATGTGCCGCAAGTTTGCTTTCATAATACATTTTGCCCAAGTGCTTCCGTGATACCCTAGTGCAGGATGACAGAGGATCCGACCATCTGGAAGCTAGTCCTAATCGCCCTAGTTCATTTTTATGTAATTGAACCACGGGATTTTCCCCACATTTGGGAGGGTCAGGATTTCCTGCAGCTCTGACCTGTAATTAACTAGCTCTGCTGTGGTCCATATCCTGCGCCAGAAGGTTAGGGGCCTAACACCAAGATCTTCATCAACGGGTTTAAGACCCAAATCAAGCCTCATTGTCAACAGGGGAGTGCTAGGGGGTAGTAGTAATAGCTGCCTGATGAATTTGTTCTCTGTTGCCACTAATTCGCGTTTACACATGTGGCCCCAGAGTTCGCCTCCATACATAACCGCACCCCTGGCCTGAGCTCTGTAAATCTCTAACGGTGGCCCAATCGGCTTAGTGGAGGATCTGTTTCTGTTTGTAAGCCTAATAATTCCTTCCGCTAATTGGGCCAGTTTTAGTTGAGATTTTGTTTGATGGTGTCCCCAGGTCATTTTCTCATTTAGGGTAATACCCAGGTACTCAAAGGTTCGGACCCTTTCTAGCCTGTTTGCACCAATATGTGGGTTGGGGCGAGATTTTGATGGAGGATTAAAAACCATAAATTTAGTTTCAAGTGCATTGATCTCAAGACCATGTTCTCCACAGAACGCCACAAAACCGTCCAGCACTCTTTGGATTCCCATATGCGATTTAGACAGCAGCAGGGTGTCATCCGCGAACATAATCGCCGGCACCCTGCTGCCTGCCAGCCTAGGGGCATCACTGTTTTCCACCCCATTCAGATGGGCAATAACCCCGTTGACATAGAGGCAAAACAGGGTCGGTGCGAGCACACAGCCCTGTCTTACCCCCCTATCAACGGGGAATCTGTTTGATAAGGTTCCCCCATGCCACATCTGACTTGTGCAAAATTATCTGTGTGTAAACGGATAACTATATTTAATAAATGTTGCGGAACCCCTAGATTAGAAAGCACAGACCAGAGTTTTCTGCGGGGTACAAGGTCGAAGGCCGCCCGTAAATCAACGAAGACGGTGTAGAGGCTGCCACCCTCCAACTTTACCGTTTTCCAAAATATGAGGGCCAGGCGGAAAACTTGATCTATAGTTGAAACTTTATTCTTGAACCCTGCTTGGTATGGGCTCAGGACAGAGTGATCAAGCATCCATGCTAAAAGGCGATCCTGAATCAACCTCGCAAAGATCTTTTGTGGGACATCGATTAGGCTAATAGGCCTGTAGTTGGCTGGAAGCAGAGAAGAGCCCTTCTTGAAGATGGGAACAATCTCTGCTCCCAGCCAAGTACTAGGCACCGCCATCCCTCCCAAGGTTGCATTAAACACCACCTGAAGGTATGGGGACCAAACCATTGGTTCGTGTTTGAACAAATCCCCTGGTAGTTTATCCAGCCCTGGAGCTTTTTCTGCTGAGAGTCTGGAAATAGCTGCCTCAACCTCCGCCACAGAAAATTCACCCACTCCAGTGAGGAAATGGCGGGAGGGTCTACTACTAAACTACCTGAGTCCCCTAGCTGATCTATAGCAGCTAGGACATACAATGATCGAAAATGCGCCTCCCACGCACTTGGTGCGATGTTAGCTTCGACTGCTGGGGTCGGGTCAGCAGAGCCGGTTTTAACAATCTGCCAAAATTTACGGGCGTCTTTAAATTTGAGAGCACCCATCATGTCCGTCCAGTTGTCATTGTCCCTACGTTTAATGTCCCTACGTATAAAGGCCATGGTAAAGGCTCCTACATAGACCACATGTTTCTTTCAAGTGATCTTGTTGATTTAGCCACTGACTTTGAAATTCAAACAAGCATCTTCAGTGACCATAATCCTCTGTCGATCAGGATTGGAGGAGGCCTTTTTGAACTTAGGAAGCCTCGTCCTGATCATGGCGTTCTAAAACCTATCAATGGAAACCGTCGTCTGAAGTGGTCAAAGGTTAACAGTGACTCTTTGTACAGCTCAATTAACACTAGTTGCGGTAATGATTTAGACCTTTGTGTCTCTCCATCCACCTTGCCTGAAGCGACTCTGATTGCCTTTGCAGCTGTTGTTGATAAAATTGGCCAACTGCTATCTGTACCAATAAAGGGTCACCATGAACACCAACCAGGGTGGTTTGATCAGGCTTGCTCAAAGGCCGGACGAGATCTAAAAAAAGCACTTAAGGCTACCCCAAGAGACCCTGTCCTTATAAAGTCTCTGCGACTTAACTACAAGACAGTCCTGGCAGCCAGGAAAAAAGAAGTAAAAGCTGGTGTTTGGGAAACTTTATGCGACCCTGCAACTTTGGGCAATAGCTCCAAGTTCTGGAGTATTGTAAATAAACCTATGTTTGATGTCCCCATTAACCCTATGGCTGGGACTAACATACCCGAGGAAGAGTGGATATCACACTATAGTACAATTTTTAAAAGTGATAAACCACAAGCAGACTTTGTTTTTAAATCCTTCGATGAAAATGTGTTGTGCTTCACAGTGGGGGAGGTAGTAAAGGGGATCCAAGGATTAACTTGTAACAAAGCACCTGGCCCTGATGGTATACCACCCGATCTATTTAAATCAAATACCCTTTTATGGGCACCAGTCATTACTGCAGTTGTAAACGCCGGAATCCTGGCTGGTTGCCCAAAAGCTTGGGGGTCCTCGACTATTGTCCCTGTTTTCAAGAAGGGTGATCGTGGCAGTGTCACATGCTACAGACCCATATCCCTGATTAATTCAGTTGCAAAGGTGGTGGGGGGCATTATCCTAAATAGATTAACAGCTTGGGCTAATGAAAATAATATACTGTCATCAATACAATATGGGTTCAGACCAGGCCAGTCCACGATAACCCAATGTCTGAATCTATATTTAATAAACAGCAAATACACCTTAGCAAGAAAAGGGACGATCCATATGGCCTTTATGGATTTATCGTCCGCTTTTGACTGTGTAGACAGAGGCAGGCTTTGGGAGGTCCTGCTAAAAATGGGGGTGGAACAAAACCTGGTCAACTTTCTTGTTGACCTCCACTCGGACACAAGAGCAAATGTCCGCTACACCCATGACATGAAGGTAACAAGGGATTTTAGTATAAATCGAGGTGTCAGACAAGGGTGCATCCTCGCCCCTTTTCTTTTTAATCTTTACATTAATGAGTTAGAGGAGCACTTATTAAAAACCGGTACAGATTTTCCTTATATTGGCAAGAAGGGCATACCTGTCCTATTATACGCGGACGACGCCGTTTTAATATCCAGAACGGCGCTCGGTCTTCAAACCTTGTTAGACTCTTTTAATAATTTTATGAACTCCCGTGGCCTGAGTATCAATAACTCGAAATCTTTTACAATGATGACAGGTGTAACTCCCAAAAAAATATACCCTCACTTTGTAAATGGGGACAAAATACCGACCACCAAGACCTTCTCGTACCTTGGTGTCCTTTTTGATCATAAATTAACTTGGGCACCAGCAATACAAAAGAAAAAGGGTGAGGTAGTGCGGGCCAATGCAGCAATACTGGACTTTTAAAAAAAAATGGGCAACAGTCCGGTGGCTGCTGTCCTGAAGTTATATCAAGCCAAAAGCACTGCAATCGCACGTTATGGAAGTGAAATATGGGGATCAGAATCACTAGGTGCCCTTGAAGTTACTGAGAATAACTTCCTAAAACAGGTCTTACGGCTACCTAGGGGCACAGCCAACTTCCCAGTACATGAGGAACTTGGTATCCCATATCTAAGTGATAAGTTGGCTGTGAATCCTTTGCTATGCTGGCTAAATAGCTGGCTAAACACAGCCATACCTCTTACTAGAAATATCCTTCAAGAGGCACTAGAGTGGGACGGTAGATTCAAGATACCATGGCTAAAATATGTAAGAAGATGGCTCTTTGAACTAGGCCGACCAGATTTATTTCTATCCCCTGAGACAATAACTAAAACTGATGTAACAAATTGTTAGGAACACCTTTATGTTGTCCAGGTGCATGGCGCGGGAGGGAAATGAGTACAAGAAAAGTAGTGTGAGACAGTATGTTCTAACCAAAACCTGTTTACATATGGAACCTTACCTGGCTTGGCCCCTGTCCGGTTATGACCGTTTTTTACTAACAAGGTTCCGATTTAACATGTTTCATCTTTTATTAGCTGTACCAAGTGGAGCACATAGAGGACAAGTGCTGCCAGCTTGCGGCTGCGACAATAAGTCTCCGCAAGATCTGGCACACTTTTTATTCTTTTGTCAGTTTTATACACTCCCCCGTAATCTGTTTTTAAAACCTTTACTCAAACAATTGAACTTTGTACAATTCAGACCTGCACTCTGCCACCTCCAAATGCTAAACAGTGAATGTACTATGTTTGTATGCAGTTTTTTAAAGCTCGCAGTTAAACATAGAAAAAGCATGGAAGGGTAACCAATTTTGCTGCTGAATGTACTCTCATTCCTACTGTATTCTTACCTTTTTAACCATATTATCGCTTTTATGCTTGTGATTGTTTGCTGCAATATCACTCTTCCTATTTTTATCTTCATTGTATGGATTAATGTTTATGAAATGCACTTTTATGATTGTTACATGCAAACAATCGAATAAAGATATTCTTATCTTATCTATCCCATTCGATCTTGCCATTTTGAATTAGTTCTTTGTATTCCTTCTTCTTAGCCCTAACCAGTGCAATATTGTCCTGTTGCTTCATGGCTTCCAGGAGGCCAGCTTTGGCCTTCCTACAGGCAGCATTGTACCATGATGCTTTCATCCCTTTGCCTTTCTTTTTCTGCAAAATACAGGGTTTAGCACCTCTGCCAGGGCGCCAGATAGTTCCAGATAAATATCCCCCAGTTTATTATAATACTCCACACACGGAGATTGCGTGATAAGAATTTCCACTTTTTGTATGGCTGGGACTATTTTGGCATAGAGCCGCTAAATATCTTTGGTATTTCCTATAATTTTTACCCATCTGACTCTACGTCTATCACTAGATAGAATCGCTCTAGGATCCGGGAGGTCATCAGCCCACTGAGAAGTAGTAGTCACACCCGGCACCAGGAATTTTAGAATCAGCGCATTATGGTCGCTTTCATCTCGAGGGGTTACATTAAAACCCATGACTCTAGCCCAGTCACGCGTCTCCACTAAGATGTAATCCAGCCGGGATTTATGTCCAGGCTTGTTAAAGGTGGGTTTTGGAGGAATATCTCCATTGACCCGCCCGTTACAGGCCCTTAAAGCATTAATAAGAGTCAGGGACATAATTTGGGTGGCTAATGGTGTTCAAGACTTCACTGGGGGGCCCACCAATGAAGGGATCGCCCAATGGTCATCTTCCTCCATGGTTGCACCCTCCAAGAATGATGGTAACGGCTCAAATTGGCAGTTAAAGTCACCCCCTACCACGTAGGAGGTGCCTTGCGGGATAGTGCTCAGGAACAGGGCTAAGTCCTCAATTGCAGCTGAGACGTTGGTTACACCCACTGGTCTAGAGTATACATTGACCAGTGCCAATTTAAGAGCGTTTGGCCACTCCAATAATACACATTGAACATCCGCGGAGTTTGTCTCAAGGGATCTTGCCTTACACCCTAAGTGGGAACCCACCCAAATATGAAGTCCACCAGATGGACGACCCTTCCCCCCCCATTTCGCTGGGATTGAGAAAGTGACAAATCCTGTGCGCCAGTAATCTTCCCTGGCCCATGTGTCCTGAAAAAGGTAGACATCTTGCATGTCTATGAATGACCCCCATTCTGGGGACTCAAGTTTGTTCGGTAGCCCCGCCAAATTCCAGGCAACAATGGAAATTGAACCCAAGTCCCCCTTATCACTCGTAATGCAACTAGTTGGCCTAACTGCATCCAAGTCTTGTGGAGCCTGGGATACTTGAGAGCAGTTCGAACCACGTGGGTGAGTAATCCTGTCATTGGACCTGGGAAGTAATCGTTCAGATACCCCTGTTTGGTTAAATAATTCAGTGTTAGCATCTCGGGACTTGCCTTTATTCGGGTTGTTGAAAGTGTGTGCCCTTGTATATACACTTCTGCTGGACTCAGCTGGGCCAGTAGACCGCCGCTGATAAGCCCCAGCCCTGTTGTGATGTCAGTCAACCATATCCAGACAGCTGAACCTATTGTGATGTGAAAATTTGCTATACAGACCACAGAAATAGGGGATATTCCAATCACCCCTCCCACAGACTCTAGGTGGCGGCCTTGACCAGTTCTGTCTACGTGGTCTTCTGGGTGTTACCCAGGACCAGCCCTCATCCCCCTCTCCCCCAAACCACTCGAGTTTGTCAGGGTAGAAGACGGACAATGGCAAGGCCTGGATAGAGGTGTCTGGGGTTGCTAGGGGCCAGTTAAAAATGTGGGCCACCGTCATCAGGTCCCTAAAGTTTATTAGGACACAATCACCAATGGTGTTTTTCCTTGTAGAACCCACCCATGGTACTCGTCTGACTAGGATAATTTTGCTGTTAATCCCAGGGGGGAGGGGTCTGTATTTATTAAGCCAGCTTAGGACCTTGTTTTTTAGGGATAAGAATGTTTCATTCACAGAGCCAACAAGCTCTGGAACCCCGCTTAAAACAACCACAAACGGAGCTGCCTCAGGGGGAAGGTGTATTGCTTGCTTATTGTGTTGTGTTTTTCCCTCCAAAGCGTTACGCCTCTCTGTCTCCACGGTCCTATTTGTACCGGTGGCAGAATTAATGGGGGGAATGACAGGAGGAGGGGGCTGGGTGGGTGGGGGTAGGATACTCGGGAGAGGGGTCACTATTATAGGTGACAACCCCACTGGTTTAGCAAACACATAGTTGTTACCAGTATTCCCCTGTTGGAGATTAGTTGATTTAAGGTAATCTATGGTAGCCCCTGTTACCTCTTCTATTTTGGCCAACCTAGCCTCCATTTTATCAAGTCTAGCTTCTAGCAGATGGATTAAGGACTCCAACAAACTAGCCAAGTTGTTGTGCTCTGCTGCAACTTCGCCCACCCCCCGGGGACTACTAGCTGATAGTGAATTAACTAGATGTACAGGCTGGTGATCTGCCTGAGTACTAAGTTGAACACTAGTGTCTAGTGGTATTGGGTCAACGTCGTTGTTCCTCCCCCAGTTGTTCTCTATAAGGTTGCAATGCTTGGAAACCTTTGCCTTTTTACCCCCTGATGTAAGTGGCCCCCGCTTCCTTTTGGGGATTGCTCCTTCCCTATATCCTTGGGACAATTGATTTTGTGGCCTGCAATTCTCATTTACAGGTAAACCTACTGCAATGCTCGAGGTTGGGGCCAACTCCTGGATAACGGAAACATTCAGCAAAGGGTCCCTCAGTAGTGCAGCGGCACTCCCATGATTTGACGGGGTGCTAATTATCACATTTGTCTCCACAGGAACTGGCTGTCTAGTGGGAGTCCAGGCTTTGGCTATGTGGCCTAGGTAGGATCGCTTAGCATTCTCAATTCCCTGTGAAAGTCTACGCTCCAAGGTTGCAATTTCATGTGTCAGAAGTGAGTTAGCTCTGACAATAAAATTATCCATGGCACCAACTGTATGGGTGGCAGAGTTAGCTGCTTTGCTCCTAGTTTCCCGGCCCGCCATATTATAGCAGAGTGTTTTCTATACCTAGACAAAATACACTTAGAGTCTTACCCCTATAGTTGGTAGGAAAATAACCCAAAACAAAGCCAAGGGGGGTAGCCCGGTCCGGTCTCGCCGTGCTCCAACGGGCTAAAACGGGCCCGCCCTTGGCCCGGGCTTCGCACGGGCACGTCTCGCAAATGCAGTAATGGGCGCGCTAAATAGGAGGAGGTGGAGTCCGGAAGAGGACCAGCTGCGGCAGGTGAGGGGCCGCTAGGCACGCTGGCCCTCGCCGTCCCGACTTTGTAACAACACAGTCTCCGTCCCCAAAGCAGCACAGATGGAACACAGGTTCAGGTTCAGCCCTTCGCCGTCAGCAATAGACCCGTATCTGCTTTTGCAGTGTCCTCCACAGTCGACGAACTCCTGACAATGAGCGGCTCCCGCGGAGCGGGGGCCGCGAAAGGTAATAAGCCGGCAGGGAGGTGGAGTCGGGAAGAGGACCAGCTGCGGCAGGTATGGGGCTGCTAGGCACGCTGGTCCTTACAGTCCCGACTTTGTAACAACACAGTCTCCGTCCCCAAAGCAGCACAGATGGAACACAGGTTCAGGTTCAGCCCTTCGCCGTCAGCAATAGACCCGTATCTGCTTTCGAAGTGTCCTCCACAGTCGATGAACTCCTGACAATGAGCGGCTCCCGCGGAGCGGGGGTCGCGAAAGGTAATAAGCCGGCGGGGAGGTGGAGTCAGGAAGAGGACCAGCGGCAGCAGGTGAGGGGCCGCTAGGCACGCTGGTCCTTGCAGTCCCGACTTTGTAACAACACAGTCTCCGTCCCCAAAGCAGCACAGATGGAACACAGGTTCAGGTTCGGCCCTTCGCCGTCAGCAATAGACCCGTATCTGATTTCGCAGTGTCCTCCACAGTCGACGAACTCCTGATAATGAGCGGCTCCCGCGGAGCGGGGGCTGCGAAAGGTAATAAGCCGGCAGGGAGGGGGGTGACGCTCATTGTCAGGAGTTTGTTGACTATGGAGGACACTGCGGCAGTCCCGACTTTGTAACAACACAGTCTCCGTCCCCAAAGCAGCACAGATGGAACACAGGTTCAGCAGCAGCCACAAAAAGTAATCCTTCCAGCTCCAGATCCAAATCAAAAGTGACCAGGACATGGACAAAGCACTGGGAGGAGCCTGATGGACAGGAACAGGAAGTTGGAGACTGTGGGGCACTTCCACCCTCCCACCCCCCTCAAAAATGGACTCCTTGCACCAAAAAGTGAAGCCAAATGTCAATCTGAGAAGTTATTCTGATCAAAATCATAATTTTCAGAAGGTTTATGCTGCCTGCGGTTGATTTCTTGTGCAGAATTGCAATTTTTGCAATTTCGGGAAAGCGAGCTGTTCAAATTTCCCGGAAGTCAACTGCGCGCCGCATCTATGTGTTCGCCATTGTTTACTCCCGCAATGCGTAATCGCGGGCCCTTATGGCGTACTCGCGTTGTCAAACTCTCGCTGTGTAAAATGGCGAGCTGTGATGACGTAATTGCATTCGAAAAACTCTCGCGCGATCACGCAGCAAGATCCAAAATGGCGCAGCACACGCAAACCGGGAGGAAAACAACTCGGTGGACTCAGAATCACGGTAAGTCAATGCCGCGTGCGCGATATTGTATTTTTCAAGAGCGACCAAGCAAAAAAATCCGCAGCTTGCAAATTTGCAGATTTTGAGGTAAATTCACACAATTCGCAGATCGCGAAATTGCCAAAAATCTGCAAATTCCGTGAACGAAACGGATTTTACGCCCACGCTTAATAGGTATAATACTGCACTTATAACACCACTACCGGGGAAAGGGAAAAAAGTGACAAAAGAAACAATAAAGTTGCGCAGTTAGGTTCAGATAAGGGATGTTGTCCGATATGGTGAACCTCACTCTCCTACAATCCACCCTGCACGCCCTATAAATGAAACACAATACACACATAAGATAACCTTCCTTAATGGCCACACCCAATGTGCCCTTATGTGTGTTTGTACTTACATATTATGCAACTGTACATCTCCCAACGTAAAACAGCACAAAAGAGAAAAATAAAGTAAAAATAGAAAGTACAAGTCTTGATTCTCACAAAACTGAGGTATTTATCTTACAGCAGATAATTGTCTAGTATAATCCTTTTGGCACTTTAACTCCTCAATGATTATCTGAGGTCTCCTCCAGTATGTTCTTCATACATCCATTTGTCTCTCTGGAGCTTGAGAAGTAATGGTCTTTCAAAATAATAAGCTTAGAGTGCCATCTAGCGCTTAGGAGCATTAGCCCTCGTGTGGTATTACAGAATAAAATTCAGTTTGCCGATATTTCTGCGTTGAGTTTAAGCGGAAAGTCTGTACGGTAAGATCTTTATCCACTATAGATTAGCGCTTCAGTAGCGCGTATGCCCATGTATTGTTCCTGATGCGTGAACACAATGTCATGGCATTCAGGCTGGCTACAGAAAGGGAGTGATTGGGGTCAAGACACCGCATGAGCGTAAACGCTCCAACGAAAGGCAGAATTCAAACGGCGACCGCACATCATCGTGCAGCACCAATGCTGTACCGGCACAGAGCGAGCGTCAAAGCTCCAACGAAGGGCAGATTTCCCTGAGCGGCCGCGTAGGGCTCGATGTTAGTTACCACCCACAACAACGTGAGGCAGCCGTGGAATACTTCGGCTTCTGATGCTTCGCTGAGAAGTCCGATATCCTCATACAAGTGAAGTACAATCCGCTACAGATTCAGGAGGGCATAGAAAGCCCGTGGCTGCAGCGTCCTCACAATCCTTACACCAAGGTGAATTACTCGAGTGACAAGCATCGAGTATTGCAAGGGTGGGGCTTATGTAGACATGTCAAGTGACCTGGTTTCTTCACTCTTAGGATTGTGGGAGATGTAGTTTTCCACCTACACATTCATACATTGTGATGTGTTCCTATTTCTGTACGCCTTTCTCCGCCTAGCCATGACAGCTACCCCATTTTCCTCTCCTAACACCCTATCCCTGAGAGCTTGGTGGTCCACGCCTCTACGTCCAAGGGTGCATTCCCTACTCCTTCCCCAGATAGGGAATCCAAAAAGCTGGACCATCTTGGGAAGAAGATGTTCTCTTCCGCCAGCTTGGGACTGCAGTCGGTGAACACTGCATGTCTATTGGGGCAATACACCCCCTCTGTGTGGGATGCTGTTACTCAGGTGGTGCCGCAGTGCCAGGAGGAGGCCTGGGCCACTCTCTCCCATGCAGTTGCCGAGGTAAGAGATGCGGCCAAGTTCACAATTCGATGTGGGTTGGATACTGCCTACTCGCTAGGCAGAACAATTTCCACGTTTGTAGCCTTGAGACGCTATGTCTGGCTAACATCCACTGGCTTTTTGGGCGATGTTCAATCTACCCTTTTGGACATGGCCTTTGATGGTCGTTGCCTGTTTGGTGACAAAGCGGACAGCGCACTTGAGCACTTTAAAGAGTCTAGGACTATGGCCAGATCCTTGGGCCTCGCTCCCATTCGTCCTGCGCAGACTGCTTTTTATCCCTTTCTTGGCTACGGAAGAGGTGCCCCACCACATCCTGCCCAGAGCCACAGGCCTCCTAAAAATGGTCAGCCCCTGCACCACCGGGGATGTGAGACCCAGCATCGTGGGTCAGGGGGCCAGCGGGTGGGCCAGTCCACCAGTGCCCCCTTTGCAGCAGCCTCCAAACCCTCCTAGTCCGACACTCCAGGGCCACCAGTTGCTGGTGGGTGGCAGGATTGGCCATCATCTCCCCCACTGGCTAACCATCATGTCGGACTCGTGGGTTTTGCAGATAGTCTGAAGGGGCTACTCCCTCCCCTTCGAGAGTACCCCTCCCTCCATGCCACCTCAATTCCCTAGCATGTCGGAGGATCACTTGGCCCTTCTCCGCCAGGAAGTTAATGATCTCTTGGCCAAGGAAGCCATTGAGTGCGTCCCTGTGCCAGAAGTAGGTTGTGGTTGCTACTCCCACTACTTTCTGGTACCCAAGAAGGACAAAGGCCTGCATCCTATCTTAGACCTCAGGGACGTCAACCGCTTCCTCAGGATGGGAAAGTTCAAGATGTTGACTCTGGCTCAGGTTCTGTCTGCCCTCGACCCTGGAGACTCGATGGTAGCATTGGACTTACAGGACGCCTATTTCCACATTCCCGTCCTGCCAGCCAACAGGTGTTACCTGCGGTTCACGGTAGGCCAGAAGCACTTTCAGTTTACCATGCTTCCCTTTGTCCTTACCAGCATCCCTCGGGTATTCACGAAAGTGATGGCGGTAATAGCAGCTCATCTGCGCAGCTCAGGGGTTCCAGTCTTTCCCTATCTTGACGACTGGCTGTTGAAGGCAGGCTCACCCCAGGCTGTCGCCTCCCACCTCCAGACCAAAGCGGACCTCCTGCATTCGCTGGGGTTCTCTATCAACGTGCCGAAGTCACACCTGACTCCCTTTCAGAAGCTCATCTTTATCGTAGCGGTTCTGGACATGACGCAATTTCGGGCCTATCCTCCCGAGCAACGAGTCCGTGATATTTGGGCTATGATTCCGATCTTTCAGCCTCTATCCCGGGTTTTGGTCAGAATGACCCTGCGGCTGCTGGGCCTCATGGCCTCCTGCATCCTGCTGGTGGATCATGCTAGATGGCATATGTGGGCTCTGCAATGGGACCTGAAATTCCAGTGGGCACAGAATCAGGGGCATCTTTCTGATTGCGTCCAGATCTCGGAGGGCACTGGACGCCAACTGCAGTGGTGGCTCACGAACCAGGATTGGTTTCAACAGCATATCTCTCTCCCTTCCCCAACCTGATTTCACAGTGGTGACCGATGCATCGCTCCAGGGATGGGGCAGCTACTTGGGGAAGGCAGAGATCAGAGTTCTCTCGTCTCCGGCGGAGTCTGAGCTCCACATCAACCTTCTGGAACTCTGGCTGATTCGTCTTGCACTCAAAGCATTCCTTCCCTCTGTCAAGGGAAGAGTAGTGCAGGTGTTGACGGACAACACCACTGCAATGTAGTACAGCAAAAAATAGGGCATGGTGGGGTCGTGGACCCTATGTCAAGAGTCTCTTCGCCGCTGGACATGGCTGGAACATCAGGGAATATCCCTAGTGGTTCAACACCTGTCAGGTTCACTGAACGAGAGGGCGGATGAACTCAGCCGCAGGTGCATCACGAACGGCGTCTTCACTCGGAGGTGGGGCAAGGTCTCTTTGAGCAGTGGGGAGAGCCTTGGTTAGATCTATTCACCACCAAAGAGAACGCACAATGTCAGCAGTTCTGCTCGTTGGAATTTCCAAGGCGGCACTCACTTGGCGATGCTTTTCGTCGCAGTCTTTTATACGCCTTTCCACCTATACTTCTTCCCACAGTGCAGAAGAAAATCAAGCGCAACCGAGCCCAAGTCATTCTTGTGACTCCAGATTAGGTATGAAGAGTCTGGTATCCCAAGCTGTCACATATAGCCATCGAACCTCCGATCCGTCTCCCTCTTTGGAAGGATTTTTTGTCGCAGCAGCAGTGGACGGTCCTTCACCTGAACCTGTCCAGCCTCCACCTCCTTGCATGGAGATTAAGCATCAATAGGTGACCGCCTTTGACTCTCCTCCCGAAGTCTGTAATGTTATCTTGGCAGCCAGTCGTCCCTCCCGTGGAGTATTGCCGCGAGAACGAGCAGCGACGCGCATGCAGTCCTTACGTATGCAATCCAACTAACTGAAATGCGAGTGCAGTCTGGCGCATTATTACTGCTGGTGGTTTCGATCACACTCTCATTGCCGCTCTCCATCTCAGTGCAGCACCTTTACCCACCTTCGCAACCTACCCCTGCCACCCATGCCAGGTTGCTACCACTTTTGTGCCTACATGAGCATGAATGCACAAGTTGTCCAAGTGTAGCACTTTGAGACCCATGCTTAGTCTAAATCATGGCCATCAGCTCTCCAGTTCACTTTAATTGGCTTGATTGTGCCTAATTGGGCTCTGTGCTGTCAGTGACATGGATGCAGAACCAAAACTGGAACATGACCGAGGAGAAGTAAGGTGGTCTGGCTGGAATGCATGCAGGTTCCCATAAGTTTCAGGAAAATATAAGTCATACATGCTAGAAATAGATAAGCTGGAGCATGTGTTTGTATGCGCTTGTTCTTGTATGCACTAGTGTATGCTTGCACGTTTATGTGTAAGTATAGTCTTGTGGTCTACCCACCTTGGATAGTATGCTGGCCCTGAATTAATACTGTTAGTTCTTTTTATATTGCAGGCATCCTTGGCGTGATAGAACCCCTTAAATAATAATGGGGATTCTTGGCATTTTGTGGATATTGATTGCATAACAGTGCCCCCTTGAAAACATGCTGGCCCTGATTTAATTATGGTAACTCTGGGCATATTGTGGGAATCAGTGGCAAGCTTCGTCCCTCCCTTATCCAGATTGTTTTTCTACACTGCCCCTATCACTGGACCAAACTCCCCCTTAGTCTCCGCTCTTGCTTAGACTTCACATCCTTCAAGAAGGGGCTTTAGACTTGGTTATTTTAGAAATCTCTCCCTCTCTAAGCAGTGCAGCGCCGAGAGCCTTCAGGAATGATATGTGTGCTATATTAAATGTTTTTATCAATCATATCCCATGTCTGTCTGTAACACTTGCTTTCTCACGGGCGTGGAACAGAGCAACTGCCATGTGTATGAGACCTTTTGTATAAATAGACATACATCATATGCCTGTTATTTGCCAAAAGTCACATACTTTTTTCCTTAAAAATAATTATTGACTTGAAGTTTTAATATTAAAAATTAGAACAATTTAGCTCAGCAGCCCAAGGTTGGCGTTATTAGATTTGGAGCTCCAATAACCAAGGCTGCGTAGTCCTGATCCACTTTGAGTGTCTTCGTCCAGGTGCTTTCTCTCCTTTTTTTGCATGTATTCATTTTCTCTTTTCCTCTTCCACTCAGCACCACCTCAGCATCACTAAGCACCACCTCAGTATCACTCAGCATCACATGAGCATCACCTCCGCACCAGTATACCATCACCTCAGCACCACCTCAGGATCACTCAGCACACCCAACTACATTCTACTATATACCACAACACTCTACATCACTACACACTACATTGTATTGTATTATATTGTATTGTAATTACATTTATATAGTGCTTACTACCCCTGGCGAGGTGTTGAAGCGCTTTTTTGGCAAGTAGAATGCTCCTATGGAACCCATAAAGGGTTAGTGGTGAATTAGTATAGTATAATATCAAAGTAATTTGAGTGGTGGTTATTTTAGTCAGTTATTTGGATTCACTCTACGCCTTTACACTGCATACTACTATATTCTACTCTGCACCACACTACTCTATTCACTCCTCTCTGCACCACTATACTGAGCCACAATGCAACATAGCTCTATACAAATATACACTCTAACGCTCTATTCTGCATAACTACACTGTTTACCACTGCCTTCTATATTACTGCAATCAACACCTTTCAACTCTACTGCACTTTATTCCACTACTCGCTACACCAGTACACTGTACCCAACACTACTTCACTCTAACCTGCACCACTCCACAACACTATAATTCACTATACCACACTCAACTCTACACCATTGCACTATATAAAACTACAATACACTCTACACCGCTATACTCTACCTCACTGCCCAAAAATAATACACTGCTTTACTCAAAACAAATGCTCTCTACACCACTGAACTCTATGCCAGTATACTCTGCAGCAGTGTACTTTAAGCCACTTAACTCTAGGGTTAGGCCCACGAAGAGGAACATGGCGGCGGGCAGAGAGCCGGCCGCGGCAGCTCCAGGAGACTCCCGATGGCTGAGATCACCGAACTCTATAGCGAGAGGATGAACGTCCCTATTCAGTGAGGTAGGATATAGATGTGTTCGGCGTTGTGGTAGCGCTTTTGTGAAGACTAAAAATGCTCCCCTTTCCTTGTTGAGACTGCTGGCGTTTTGTGCGGCTTTTACGGCGGCGGCGCTAAGACCTGCGCATTGAGTGACCCGCATGACGCGTGAGGAGGCGAATGCACAGGGGAACCCGGGAGAGCGCCGGCGGAGCCTCTGGATAAAGTCTCGATTTGTGCTTGCACAGCTACGGTTTAGAGGACCAGTCTGTGAGGGAACCTCTCGTGCCCCGCCTGAAGAGCAGGGTGAGCCAACCCTCGTGGTAAGGTGTGGAGCAGAGGGGATGTTAATATTAAAGCTGACCTTGGAGTCCACATCAAAACAGGGTTTATGGAGTCAGTATTGGCAGAGGCTTCGGTTAAAACTGTGGAGTCTTTCACAATACATAGGCAAACCGAGCTCTCTAAGCCAGCGGTGGAATTTGCCCCAGGCAGTACAAGTTTGAAAACTGGATTGCTTAAAGCCAGAATCACTCCCCCACTACGGAAAAATAGATATCAGTTGAGATCTCGGCAGGAATTAAAGGCAGGAGGGGTCTTAGATTTTGAAGAGAGGGAGCGGCCCATGCCATTAACCCCCTGTAAGGGGAAAAAAATAAAGGCGACTTCTGTAAAAAAGCTTAAAGGGTCTAATTCTGTTCAGCAGGCAGTGAAAAATACTCCCTCCCTCAAAACTTTCTTTAAAATCATGGAGCAGTCACCAAGCCCAGCTACACAGATAGAAAACAGCGATACTGTGTTACCTTTAAAAAATCGCTTCGCCCCTCTCGCGAGTCTGTCTAATACTGAGGGTGCTGGACAGTCAGATCAGCCAAATATATCAGTAGGAGGTGAAGAGGATGCGGTAACAGGGACCCTGAACCACAGACAGGATTCGGAGCCACAGTCGGCTCAGGTGCAGTCAAAGCACACACAACACGCACAGCAAACTAGCTCCAACATACCTTCTCCCCCGTCTCCTTCTTCCTCCACTTCCCTCCCTCCTCTGCCCCCCTTCCTCCTCATAGTACTCGGCCCGATGAGAGTGTGTTGGCTCCACAAGATACTAGACCCAAGATACCCTTAGTAATAGCTGAGCCTCCCCCAAACAGTTTGACAGCCACTCAAGAAGGGAACGTAATCCAGGGCAACCACAATGACAAGGACCTAGAGTCTGTGGCTTCAACTTCAAGATCAAGACTGAGATCGGAAGAATTGGGTGATCTTGATGGAGACAGGCTGGGATATCTTTTTCAGTCTTTAAGGGGGGACCTGATGACTAAATTTGAGATCTCAGAAAGCAATCAAAAGGCGATTCATGATAGGTTTGACCTACTGGAGTCTAAGCTAGACGATGTCATCTGCCGTACTGGGAAACTGGAAACGGAAGTTGTAGCCTTAAATAAATCCATACGAGGAAACTCAAAAGACATTGATATCTTGAGAGCACAAAACAGATCTTTGGCCAATGATGTGGAGAGACTGGAAACCCAGGCCCGAAGAAACAATCTGAGAATTTTAAAGCTACCAGAGGGTAAGGAATTGGAGGACATCAAGGGATTCGTCTGCCGGCTTCTCAGGGAGGGGGTCTTAAAAGACCGCCCCGACATAGACCCGGAGGCGGAAATACAAAGAGTACATAGAGACCCCTTTAAGATGCATGCAGACAGGAAAGCACCAAGGAAGATATTGGTAAACTTTCAGACTTTCAGTGTCAAGGAGCTGATCTTGGGAAGGTGTCTATCAAAGTCAGATCTCCACTACCGGGCAAACCTTTATCTTATTAGATCAGACTTAGGAGTCAGAACAGCACAGCGGCAATGGGAGCTAGGCACCAGAATGCCAGAATTGAGATCGCTAGGAGCTCATGTACAGATGAGATTTCCCGCTCTCTTAAAAATTATGTGGAAAAACAAGAATGTACAGCTTCACACAGCCCGAAGAGGTAGATAATCTTTTAGCTCGGATGAGAGAAAATCAAGAAAATTAAGTGATGAAAGAGAAGGTAGAGCTGTTAATGTTTGGGTTGCGTTAAAAAAAAAAATAATAATAATAATAATAATAAAGGGAAAAAATGGAGAGCACATAACACAGAAGTTGATCTCAAGTATGGGGTGATACACCGCACTGCTTATAGAAACAAAGGGTGTATATAAAAAATAAAAATAAAATAAAAAAGGGGACAGTAAGTTATGGTAAATTACTAGCTGGCAAGATCAGTTTAAGTTTGAATTTAGCCAGAGGTATTTCTTCTGGGGTTCCAAAGGCGGTGTCATCGTCTGGTATGTTGTCGGGGTTCCTCTGGGGGGAGGGGGGTTAGGGTACTGGGTGGAGGGCGTAGGGGGGGAAAAACATAAAAAATCCTCATATATGGAAGAAGTTCTTTTATACAAGGTTCTAGATGGGCGGGAAATAATAGCCGGGTCATGAGCAGGTTACACAATTTTAAAACCCTTTCATGGAACGTGAATGGATTGTGAGAAAGAAGGAAGCAATCCCGGGTTTGTGAGTTTTTAAGAAATTCAGAAGCGCACCTCATGTTGCTTCAGAAAACTCATCTTGAGGCAAATGCTTGTAGCGCACTTTTTGGGAAATTGAGGTGGGTCCAGGAAATTGTATGTTCCAGGCAGATGGGAACAACCAGGGGGGTCACAATAATCATCCGGGCAAACAGAGGGATAAGTCTGAAAAAATATGAAACTGATCAGACAGGAAGATGGTTGGTGGCAGTCATATCCATTTATAATATCCCTTATACGTATGCAGCGTATTATGGCCCCAGTGATGATAACCCTGGTCCGTTACTTAAGTTAGCGACTGCTTTACTTGGGACCACGGGCCCAGTAATTCTAGGGGGTGATTTTAACCTGGTTTTTGATCAAATTCTAGATAGAACCTCCAAAGCCAAGTATCACGCTCCCACCAAATCACTTTCTGCCTTAGGCTGTATGATGAAAGACTTTAATTTGCTAGACGTATGGAGGACTAAATACGGTTCCACAAGGGGGTTTACATTTTACAGTAAAAAGTACAAACACTATTCAAGGATAGACCATTTTTTAGCCGATCAACATCTTCTCTCAGATATCAGCTCCATTTCATTTACACCCGTAGGGATATCAGACCACGCTGTTCTGGAATTGGTCCTCCTATTAAGGTTGAGTCCCTTACACACCAGATGGACATTGGAGAGGACACTGTTACTTGGTGATCAGGTCAAAAGAGAAGTAAGAGAAAAGACCAACGAATTCTTCGCAATTAATATCGGCTCCTCTACCCCTCAGGGGGTTTGGGAAACTTACAAAGCCTTCTTGAGAGGGGTCCTGAGCTCCCTAATGGCGTATAAAAGGAAGGCTATAAAAAATAAAAGGCGGGAAGAACTAGAGGCTATAATCAGAAAACACTCTGAGTTACAAAGAGCCATCTCCTCAAACTCAGAGAGGATCCCGGCATTAGAGAAGGAGCTTTCAGATCTACAACTTCAACTCAAAATCAGTGACCAGAAAATCATAAAAGAAAAATGGGAGACCAGTAAATTAAAGAACTTCGAATATGGAGAAAAATGTGGGGCCCTCCTAGCGTGGAAATCTGGAGAGGAAAGAAATAGGAACAACATTAGAGTCTTAATTGAGAGAGAGACAGGGGTCCTAATCGCGGAAGATGGAGGTATCAGAGAGGAAGCCAGGAGGTTTATGCAAAGTCTCTACACCGAGGATAAGAATCCAGAGCCAGAAGAGATCGAGACCTGGCTGACCCAGAGAAACTTACCCCAAATTTCTGACCCAGATAGGAGGTATTTAGTAAGTGAGATTATGGAGGGAGAAGTAATAAATCAATTAAAGAAAATTAAGCGGGGCAAAGCCGCAGGTTCAGACGGGCTACCGGTCGAGGTTTACTTAGACTATACAGAACAACTGGTGCCAGTCCTCACTACACTTTTTAATTGTTTATTGACCCAGGGTCACAGTATCCCCCCTACATGGGCTTAAGCTACAATAACGCTTATTGCAAAACCCAATAAAGACCTTAAGAAAATAGAATCTTATAGGCCAATTTCCCTTCTGAACTCAGATATGAAGTTATATTCCGGGATTTTAGCTACCAGACTTGCTAAAATAATAAAATCCATAATTCACTCTGATCAAAGGGGTTTTATCCCAGGAAGACAATTGAACGAATTAACCTTTCAAGTGATAGGAGCCATAGACTAAGCTGAAGATAAAGGCCTTCCGTTAGCCTTGGTCGCGATAGACGCGGCCAAGGCTTTCGATCAGGTCAACTGGAAATAGCTTTGGGCCACTATGGTTGCATTTGGGTTCCCTCCAGTTTTTATAGAGGGTATCAAATCATTGTATCAAAACCCACTAGCAAAAGTCTTGGTCAACGGGGCACTATCTGACTGGTTCAATATATCCCGAGGAACCCGGCAGGGTTGCCCCCTGTCCCCCCTTTTGTTTGACATTGATATGGAGCCTTTTGTTTGTGGTATTAGAGAAGATAATTTAATTCAACCCTTTAGAATGGCAAACATGGAGCTAAAAACTGCCTTATACGCAGATGACCTTCTCTTATACACCTCTAACCACATAGAAGCTATACCCAGGCTATTTGCCTTAGCTGAGGAATTTGGAAGGTTGTCAGGTTATGAGATCAATAGGGAGAAGACAGAGATAATGGGGTGGAACAATAATATTCCTATACAGGGGGTAAAACAAAAAATGCGATACTTAGGAATTTATTTAACTCAAGAATTAAAGAATATCCCAAAAATCAGTTGGCAGACTGTAGTGAAAGACATCATTAAAACATTAACAAGATGGGGTAGTCTACCATTAAACATATATGGACGGGTTAACCTCATTAAAATGTCTATACTTCCTAAGTTGACCTTCCTATATAATTCCATACCCTTATCTTTTCCGTTGAAAGAAATTGCGAACCTTCAGGGCAAGATCGGCTCTTTTATCTGGGCCTGCAAATCTTCCAGAATAGCCTGGAAAAAATTGAGGAGGGGTCTAAAGATTGGGGGTCTGGCCTTACCAGACCTATTATTGTGCTGCCATGCCTTCCATTTTAAAAACTTCAGGCTACTCGCTAACGTATTAGACTCATCTTCACAGGGCCGTTTATTTCAGGCTTTATTACATGATTTACAAAAAGGCCAAGAGTTCTTTTTATTTAAGTTTGGCGACCAGAAATTCTTTAAGAAAGTCCGTCTTAAGATTTTGCAGACCGCACTTAGGAATTGGGTGTTTATCCGGAAGGCCCTGGGAATTCCATAAAACCATACATATACTCCAATCTGGGATTCCCCAGGCACACCCTTGTGTCTTCAGGACCAGCTATCTCTGCCCCTGAGAATAGCTGGAGTCCAGAAATGGGGGAATTTATGGGTAGACTCAGGTCTTATGGATTGGAACTCCCTGATGTCACTTACAAACGGGTCACTGACAAGATTTACATTTTATCAACTATCTGCTTGGTGGTCAAGCCAAGCATTACAGCAGGAAAAAGATACTGGAATTCTCGACTCAATTTGCAGGGTGGGGGGCCGGAATCGAGAAGTATCATTTTGGTATAAATTGCTCACAGAGGCAAAAGGTAACTTAGATCTCGAGTTGACAAGCCTTTGGGGTAATACCATAGCTGAACACCCCGACGAGATTAGTAAGATTTGGACAGATTCTTTCTCCTTGTCCCAGAGATTAATAAAACCGGCTAATTTAAGAAGGAACCATCTGTTTACGGCTTATCGGGTGTATTGGACCCCGGCTAAATTGTATAAGATAACACAGGAGAACTATCATTGCCCCCGTTGTAAACTTTTAGCAGCAAATGACATGCATATATTCTTAGAATGCCCTGAGATTCAGGAGTATTGGAAGGCGATAGTTGGTTTTCTGGGTGAGGTTTTATCAACAACTATTCCCTGTTCTCCTAGGCTAGTATTTTTTGGTCTATCTTGTGAGTATAATATTAACAACTTTTTCTCACAGTTTATCTTCTACGTGGTAGTTATAGCTAGGAGAGAGATATGCAAAGAGTGGAAGTCAGTGGCTCCTCCTAGATTTGCAGACTGTTTAAAAAGTATTATGGAAGTTTGTAAGATGGACATGGCTGGTCGAGCTGAAAGCTCAGAGAATGTATGGTCGAAACTAGAGGCCTGGTCAAATAAGTAAACGGTCCGATCGTTATGCCAGAGGTTTGTGTCGGTCCTGTCCTCCCCTAGTCTGAGGCATTCCATCAAAAGGCAGGGGAGTTGTATAAGGAAACAACCCACCTCTGGGAGATCTCTGTTAGCTATATATTGACCCCGGGGCGGCTCCAGGAATGTCAGTATAGAAGGTAACAGAGAGACCCATCTAGAGCATATAATATCTGGTGGCATATATGAGGACAAAAAAAAAAGCCACTTAACTCTAAGCCACACTACTACACTCTACTACACTACGTTATACAATGCTACACTCTACAATACTAAACTCTGTAATACTATATTCCATTAAAGTATATTCCAAAAACACTCTAAACCACTATATGCCACTCTATTGTACAGCACTATACTCCACTATGTGCCGTTTAACACTACTCCACTATAAACCCCTATACAATGCTGAATGCAACTCCGTCTATACACTACATATCACTTTATTCGACTATGTTATAAAACACTATACTCACACAGTAAATAACTGCACTCTACAACACTCTCCACAGCGCGCTCTCTACTACTACAATATACTCTACACCACTACACACACTATATTCAATTCCAATACTATAGTCGACTCTACAACACAATACTCCCTCCACAACAGTTCACAACACTTTAAGCTACTTCATACCACTACTCTTCACTCCAATCCACACCACGAAACTCCCCTATACAGCAAGACCTAATGGCATTGCCAATGCTAGTTGCTTCCTTATTTTCCTGAGATTGCTACACAGTAAAGTAGAGGAATCATTATTGCTCCTACTGCAGAAATCTCTCTCTATCATGCATAGTCAGTCTCAGCTGGTCTCTTCAGCTTTTCATGCTTCCAGTGTCGAAAAGAGACACATTTTATTTGGAGGTAATGGTTTCTTTTGTGCATGGAAAGCAGAAAGTTAGAATACCTTGTAAAAAACATGCCATCAATATTTTTTTACATTAACAAACGTAAATTGAGGGACTCCTGCTTGTACACTAACTTATGGATAGAATAAAAGCTTTGAGCAGCATCTTTTTAAAGAAGTGAATTTTTTTTAAACCACTTCAAAAGAAAATAAACTGAGATTCTAAAGTGCATCTTTTAAAATGACTATTAACCAATAGAATTATTTCTATTATTTTCCTTTTTTAGTTGTTTATTATTGCACACATTCGTTAATTTTCAACATTTCAACATTTACACTCTTTCTGGGTGTTCCGTCAATGTCATGACTCAGATATTTAACATTATGAAAATGCAGCACTTTTTAGCTAAGACCTAGAACTTTGGGACAGCGAACCTAAATGCTTTTGTAGATGGTGCACTGTGTGCTGAGAAGACGACCCCTAGTGTGTTTGTGAATGGTGAACTATGTCCTTGCACCCTTTGTGGCATATTTACAAGGGATAGTGGCAAAGTGAGGCGATAGCCTTCATGGCTTAATGCCTCACTCCGCCACTTCAGAAACGACGGGCTGCGCCAGAATTACCCCTGCGCTAGCGCTACACTTTACTGCCTAGCGCTAGCACAGTGTCCCCCTTCCTGCACATAAATAATCTTTAAATGTCGTTTTGTAACTTCTATGAGTGCTGCTTAATGGTGCACTCATAGAACTTGCAAAACTGCATTAAAAAAAAAAATTGTTTATGTGAAGGAAGAGGGACCTTCCTGTTCATAACCAATAATTGACCTTTACGTGTGTGCTGCACAGCACAGCACACATGAAAACAGCAAAAGTGAGGAGAAATAAAACACTTCTCCTAGTTGCGCCAGGGTAAGACAGGTTTTCCCTAGTCTTAATTCTGATGCTGCCTCCTATTTTCCTATGTACGCCTCCCTTGTAAATAAGAGTCAGAGTCAGAATCAATGGATGTTGCGGTGGAACGCCCACAGCAATACCCATTGCCCTCCCCTTTCACGCTGGGCATTGTGTGAAATGGGGCCTTATTTACAAGGCAGCGTTAAGCCATGTTGAGTGGCTTAACGCTTCCTTGTGAATAAGGCAAAGCCCCTATCGACACCATCGGGTCATGAAAAGCGACGTTCCCATGGTGATAGGGGCTTGTAAATATGCCCCTTTGTGTGTTAATGGGTGGTGCTCAATATGCTGGGACAGCGTTCTTAAGGGTGTTTGCTGTGTGGTGGAAAATGGGCCTCTTTATCTGTTGATGGTGAGCGGTGTGCTGTGGCAGTAGGGCGTAACTTCCTTTGTGAAGCAGGTGCAGTAGGTGCAGTGGCACCAGAGGCATCAATCCCTTATTGTTGTATGGTGTAATTCAAATAGCAGCCACCACCTCCCATGGCACACTAGCTATGGTATTGCGACAGCAACCGCTGTCAGACTCCTCGATGGTGCACTAAGTAATAAACATCAAATAAAGAGAGAGTGGGCCCGAAGTGCGCAGCAAAAAAAATGAAACCTGAATGTCAGCTGTCAATCCGCACCACAGAAACCCCTCTGTGAACTTCAGTTCTCTGTTTACATTTTTTTCGTTGTGTTTATTTGGTTAACACCTCAAACATAGATAGTGTACAGATGGTACATCAGAAGATGTACGCTTGAGTGTTTTTTAGGTCTTGCAGACGTGCGTTGCAGCGCGCAAGCGCTGCTCGCTCTGCGAGGCTTTTTGTAATCGAGGAGATTTCAGAAGTGTGGTTGAAGGCCGGCCCATCATTATCATTGGCTGGCGTCATAATTTATGCTAAACGGTGGACTCTGATTGAAAATGAGGCTGCTTTGTTATCGCCCTGTCTCATTTTTAGATGGCCCATCTGGACTGGATTGTTTGCTTGCGGCATTACACTGTCCTCAATATGTAGGTGGTAAGCACTATTTTCTTTCAGTCACACACTGCTCAGCAGCACCGCTGCTTCCCACATCGGCTACCAGACAGGCACGCTGACGCTCGTTGTTGTTCCATTAGCAAAGTTACAGTTTGTTAACCACATCGGTGGCCAGACGGACACGCTGGCCGGTTATTTGTTGTTGCTTACATACTAATAATGGCCACTCGGGTTCCTCTCCTTGCTTCAGCAAACCTCCCCCCACATTCTCGAAGCACTCTTGTATCAGCTCACCTCGCATAAGTGTAAAAGCTTTTGGTGCACTAAAGCAAATAATATACACGTCACAAACATATAATGTAGAATATTTTATTTTGTAATCAGGACACGCTTTTATTATAGTGGCCGCTTTTTCAACAATGTCCCTAAATTCCCCCCCCCCCCTGGTCGTTGTAATTTACAATGCGAATGTAGCGCTTCACAGGCCCCTGCTGTTGGGTTGAGCTCGCGCTATATAAAACCGCAAAAAGGGGCCAAAAACACAGCATTATCCAAAGGTTATTGAGGAGAAGAAAACTTTATTGCATGGTTTAAAAAACCTTTGCAAGTTACAAAAGATTAAAATGTATGTATTAAAGGAAAGTAGAACCACACTTCCATTTGATAAGAGACCCCTGGTCCCCCCCCGAATGTAAAAGGTCACTTGTGGTTACCCTGCCGCCAATGCATTGAAGGTGACCCCTTTGGAGGTATGGTTGACGTGTCCACGATTAAAGAATTTTGAGACCCGGAGCAAGCCAGCCAGTGTGCTCAGCCCCTTTAGTCAGTTAGTTTGATAACTCTAACAGTTTATCCTTTGTCTGGATGTCTGCGAGGAGGACCTGCCAGTTATTTTTCTAATGGATGAAGCAGTTCATGGATCCCCTCCCCTAGTTTTTTTGCAGCACAGTCCATAAACCTTACTAGTGCACAGTTTAAATTGGTGTTCCGTGGGTCAAAGCAGGCCAGTACTGCAGCTCTGCATGATCTGACTTCATTGATGTTCCAGCCTTTTCGTAAAAGGGACCGTCTTTCCTTTAGCCAATTTGGACAGAGGCATAGGATGTGTATTATATCTTCCCTTCCCTATTATTACCACAAAGCCAACAGTGTTCCTGAACATAATCTCTTTTCCATTTGGGCAGATGGCACAACAAGTTGATCACTCCCATTCTCAATTTAAAAAAACTTAATTTAGTGTGTGCAGTAAACGGCAGGGTTAGATAACTCTGAGGCGTCAGCTGGACGTATGATAGGAGGGTCATCCAACCGTGGCTTCTTCTTGCTAGACATGCCTGTCTTCCAATGAAGAGAGTTTTTTACGCTTATTTTTGCCAGCTTTTTAAATTCGTTAGGGCTGACTTGTAGGTTCCAGACTTCGTTCAGGCCTAGAGTTTTAGGGCCATATGTAGGAAGCCTATTTGCGCTCACTGCGAATTTCAGCATTTGCGATTGCAATTAGGGCAGTGTGCTATGTAGCACACAAAAACCCACATGCAAAATAAGCAATCGCAAAATTTGCGATTCCTTATTTTGCTATTGCATTTAAGGAATCACAAATTGCGACTCCTCAAATGCAATGTAGGAAGCACCCAAGTTGTGCGAATTTTGGCTTAAGGAATCGCAAAATACCACCAACTTCAGGTTGGTGGTATTTTGCGATTTCTTTGAAAAATTCACTTTTTGGAATTTTTCAAAGTGCCATGTGGGTCACATACATGCCCTTACACCATGTATGTGGGCCACATGTGAACACCTGTTAATTTCAGGGGTGCAAAAGGGTGTCTTATTGACACCCTTACAACCCTGAAATTGCATTCTCAATTTGCGATTCTCTAATTGAGAATCGCAAATTGAGAATGTCTTTCTATTCATTCCTATGGGCCTTCTAGCCTATGGGAATGAATGAGAAGGTATTCCTTATTTGCGAATCTCAATTGGCGACTCGCAAATAAGGAATAAGTGGGATTCGCAAAAAAATGTGCTAATCCTGCCTTCATTTCGTTTTGCGATTCTCTAATTGCGATTCCCTAAAAATTGCAATTTGAGAATCGCAAAACGAAAATTACCTACATATGCCCCATAGTCCTCTTGCCCAATATTCATGCCTTGCTCGCCATCATTTCGTGTTCAGGCAAAACCATAGGTGTTGCGCTAGGCTGCCTACTTTTGATGACCTCAGTTTGTGACAGCACATTAAGAAGCTCATCAGTCTGGCCAGTGATTGATTACAAATGTCCAGTTCCAGCCTGATTTGGGCTGGTGACGTGTGTGTTGGTAGCTTGAACACTATTCTATGAATTTTTGCAATGATTTTATCTAATTGGCCGCTATCCAATCCTTTAAGCGCCTCACTTCCATACGTTAATGTAGGAATGACTTTTGCCTGTGCTGCCTACAGTGTTGGAGCGATTGTTGGGCCGAGTAGCTTCTCGTGAATAGAGCTGATTGCAAAAGCTAGCACTGCTCCCTTCTTTTTTTGTTCTTCTAAGTGGGTTTTATATCTTCCATTGTTGTTGAAGAGAACTCCTAGGTACTTATTGCAATTGGATTCTGCAATACTTTCACAGTTTAAGACCCATGCCAGCTTCTTGGGCCTTCCTGGACGTACCGCCAAGATTTTAGTTTTCTTATTATTTATCAGGAGCTCATTTGTATCAGAGTATTCTGCAGTAGCGTCCATGAGACTTTGCAGGCCAATCTTTGTATGGCTTAGAAGAACCACATCGTCTGCATAAAGTAGATTTGACAGCTGAAAACTAGCTAGTTTGGGAGCATGAGAATTTACCTTGTTTAAGGCTTCCGGGATGTCTGATAAAAAATAGATCAAAAAGTGTGGGGGTCAGGACACATCCTTGTTTTAGTCCTTTCGACGTTGAGATTGGGCGTGACAGTCTGGAGCCATCCCCAATCTTAATCCTGACCCATGTGTCCTGGTGAAGGAGCTGAATGGCTCTTAAAAGGCCATTTGGGATGTTCATTCTGGCGAGCTTCTGCCAGAGCTTGGCCCTGTTGACGTTATCAAATGCGGCTTTATAGTCTATGAATCCCATGTAAAACGGACTAGACCTAAACTCTGCCTGGTCTATCAAGCAGGAGAGAGTCATAAGATTAACTGAGGTGCCAGTGTCACTTGTAAAACCAGTTTGATTCGGAGGAATTACAGAATGATCGTCAGCCCATGCCCGAAGTGAATTGAGCAGTATCCCAGCAAAGTACTTTGCTTCGTTGTCAATAAGGGCTACTAATCGATAATTCCCCGGAGATTTATTGTCCCCACCTTTAAAAATTGGCACAAGAATCGATCCTTGCCAAGTTATCCAAAGGTGGGTGGAGACGTATCATGGGGGTGTTGTATACTTCTATTAAAAAAGCTGAGTTTTTTCACCAGAGCCGAAGGATAATGGCCACTTGGGGTGCCTCTCCTTGCTTCCTCAAACCTCCCCCACAGCCTCGAAGCACGCGTGTACCAGCTCACTTCACATAAGCGTAAAAGCTTTTAGTGCACTAAAGCAAATAATATACAGGTCACAAACATATAATGTAGAATATTGTATTTTGTAATCAGGACATGCTTTTATTATAGTGGCCGCTTTTTCAACAATGTCCCGAACACCCTCCCCCCCCCCCCCAGGCCATTGTATTTTACAATGCGAATGTAGCGCTTCACAGGCCCCTACTGTTGGGTTGAGCTCGCGCTATATAAAACCGCAAACAGGGGCCAAAAACACAGCGTTATCCAAAGGTACGTGGAGACGTATTACAGGGGTGTTGTCTACTTCTATTAAAAAAGCTGAGTGTTTTCACCAGAGCCCGAGGATAATGGCCACTCGGGGTGCCTCTCCTAGCTTCAGCAAACTTCCCCCACAGCCTTGTAGCACACGTGTTGTACCGACTCACTTCACATAAGCGTAAAAGCTTTGGTGCACTAAAGCAAATATTATACACATCACAAACATATCATGTAGAATTTTTTATTTTGTAATCAGGGCACGCTTTTACTATAGTGGCTGCTTTTTCAACAATGTCTCTAAATCCACACACCCCCTACCCCGGGCGTTGTAATTTACAATGCAGATGTAGCGCTTCACAGGCCCCTGCTGTCGGGTTGAGATCGCCCTATATAAAACCTCAAAAAGTGGCCAAAAACATAGCCGTTATCCAAAGGTACATGGAGACGTATCACAGGGGTGTTGTCTACTTCTATTAAAAAAGCTGAGTGTTTTGATCAGAGCCGAAGGGACAGATTAACTTTACCATTAAACGTGAAGTCATGTGAGTGGGCATGACCCCACCAGTCTCATAACTGTCACTCTTCTCAAGGCGCACTCTTTATTTTGGAACCTGTATGCGTGTTTGTGTCGGTTATTTCACTAAAAATATTGTTAGGCAGCGCTTCACAGGTCCCTGCTGGGGGCTTAATTTAAGCCGGGGTTTACAGTTGTGCACATTAGCACTAAGCAATAGAACACTTTTTTATCAATCACTGATGTGTGATTCTTAACTAAGGTAAAGTAAAAAGATACTTGCACCAATAGGAGCCAGTTCCGCTTTAACAGCAGCAATGTAACGCAGGTTCCCGTCTTGGCGTTGGCTGAACATATGTGATTCTCAGCAAATCACTCAATCTCTCCCATGTCTACCCAAAATGAATGTGTCCTTGGGTAATGTAACTGGTGTTTATATAAAGCGCTGCATTACAGTCGGGTTGAGCTTGCGCTATATAAAACTGCAAACAGGGGCCAAAAACACAGCCGTCGTCCAAAGGTAAGTGGAGAGGTATCGCAGGGGTGTTGTCTACTTCTATTAAAAACAAGCATTTGCAATGCAATAGGTCTCACTTTTACGTGACATTTTAAGCTATTGGCATTGTAAATGACTATGCCTTTTATTTATGTTTTAAAAACGAAAACAAAAATAAAAGGCATTGTCATTTGCAATGTCAATAGCTCAAACTCGCGTAAATGCGAGACCTATTGCATTGCAAATGCTTGTCAGTACTTGGCAACAAGAAGCAGGGTGAGGAGAGAGGGGTGGGCATCAAGATAAGGCAAGAAAACACATCATTTACATGGCTTCCAAATTAAATCGCTTTCTTTCTTTCGGGGGCCTTTTGCGCAATGTGATTTACATTTTTTTATAAAGACAGCAGTAATATATATTGTGTTTCACGCTATAAATGCCCTTTTGTACAATCGTCTCAGCACACTAGAGAACAGTTTAATTTAACGTGTATATAGCATTCGGTATGAACCACTTTAACATCGGGATGGGTTCGGCTGAGGAGAGAATGGCTTTTTTTACTGACACAGAAATATGGACACTGGTCCCAGCCTGCCTGCTTCCAAACCTGCTTATTGTCCGACAAGCCCAACATGGCCCTTCCCCTTTCCTGCCCAAGCACACCCTTTAACCCTTCCCTTGTACATGCATCACTACTTAACTAGTAGCAAGCCTCTAGGTAGAAGTATCCTCCCTCTAAGATTGATGGAACTAATTGATAGGTGAGGAGGGACTTTTTACTATAGTTCTTCTCCCTACGGTTGTATTGGGCCTTCAGTATGCATTGTGATTATTCCGGTTCCGGTTGATTCACGCAGCGGTGTTGTGGCGTGGTGTGGGCAGCTGGTCTGGCGGCGACTGCGGCTTGTTCGTGTGTCATTGACCTGGCCTGAGCCTGAGCCTGAACCCCCCCCCCCAACTAGTCCCAGCTTAGTATTGAGGATTTCTTTATGCAGAAGGGTGTCGCCAATCATGAGAATAATGGTGATCTTAATTTACGCCTCAATCTACCCCGCATATTGGAAACTGTGAATAAAGTCCAAGCAGAATTTGAGGACTCTATACCTTCCGTGGAGCTGAGTGTTAGTGGACATCAAGAACTTAGCCCTATACAATCAACACAACACGTTCAAGTCTGCCAAGACGAATCTGTGGCAAAACAAAATCAATGCTTAAAATGGTAGTTAATGCCCAAGTTCATGCTGCTCCAACTAATGTGTACATGAAGGTTGGAAGGTGCGGCCTGGTCAAAAGGTTGATCAGTCAGCGGTCACCTCTTTGGACGTATTAATCTGCACTATGCCTTTGAATGTTAGTGATAGTGATGCATCTGTTATCTCTATGGGGGATGTGCAGGTTAACAAAGTGTCTCAAGACATTTTAATAATTGGGATGCCCGTGTTTGGGGCTGATAATAAGGGTGAGAATTTAGGAATGCTGATTTTAGAGATAACAAATGATAAGAATATGTTAAGTTTATTTGGTGCAGAGAAATGTGGTGACAATCCGGTACCGGACCAGCTATTAAATGACCGGGCAATTTTAACTCCGGTAAAAATGGATAATAAAATCAATCCTCAGGGAGTTCAGATCCAAGGACAAGCTGATATTTTATTGAATACTGCAGATCCTATTCCATGTCAGCCTGATAACTCACTGAGCCCTGCGGATCTTTCATTTCTGGAAAAATATGACGCTTTAGGTAATGCTGATGGGCATGTTACAAATAACGAAAAGACTGCTGACATGGGTGTATGGAAATGTTTGCTCAATACCATGAATGTTATAATAGGTGCCCTTGACTTTCACTCAAATAAACTTGAAATCCAGGTTGATCTGTTAAACACTCTAGCGGTCTATGTGGCTGGCATTGACTCGAAATTACAAAACCCGACAGGTTTTTGTGGTGAAGGCCCAGGCTGAGGTTAATGATCAACTGATAAGATGTACATGTTCTCACATGTTGGACAAAATGTCTGAGCTCCCAGAAATATTAGGCTCTCTTGTGAAAGAAGTTAAAAAAACAGCAGGGAAATCAGTTCTGGATAAAAATCTGGTCTGTAACAAAGGAAGGGGATGATAGCATATATTTTGAAAATAAGAAGATTGAGGTGAATATGGGTTGTGATAATTCGGGTCTACGGAAGGAGGTAGATGGGGAGGCCGTGGTCAGTAAGTGTCTAGATGTATATGTAGAGGATGGCGAGGTCTCTAATGGACCTAAGAAAGGAAAGCCACTACCCATAGCTATACCCTTGTGTATAAGCCATGGGGAAGGTATAAATAATTATCCTCCGCTATCTAAACGATCAAGGAAAAGGTTGCGGAAAGAGCGGAATAAGGCCAGAAATGCAGTTGCATTAGCAGCTATTGCAGTAAAGTCTAGGGATTATTACCCTATTTAAACCAGCTGTTAAGAAATGCCCACCGCAGGTCACTGTTGTAGTAGGTGGGGATTCTTCTATTGCACTGCCATTCCCTACGAGGGGTTGCGATCAGGGACCTATAAATGGTAATAATATTGATATTCTTAAACCAAATGATATAATAAAATCAGATTTGGTCAATACGGAATGTGTGATAAAATTGTATAATGAACCCATGGGTTAGGTCCCATGCCTAAAGATCATGCTGTGGATACTCAGAATCGGTCAAGTAAGGTAGAAACGCTAGAACCTACTATTGGCCAGTGTCATCCTCCAGTACAAATTTTTCCTGAATCGATTGTATCTAAAGAAACTAACTCAGGTTTACTAAGCCCCTTGTGGGGCAGACAGGACCATAGTTATAAAAATGGGGACACCAAACTAGTAATGCACCCGTTGTATAAATCTCAGGGAACCCATGATAGCCTCAACCCAGCCTTACTATTGAAAATCATTTAAACTATCCCTAATTTAGCATTTATTAAATCCTCTGATGTGGTGTCAGTACAATTTAGACAGGTACAGGCCAATACTCCTCATGAGTCCACTATTATCACTTGGTCATCGAGCGATATTGTTACTAAGATTTTGGGATCCAGGTTGAATTTTATGGACTGTGGAATCAAGGTCGAGATCTGGACCTGTGTTCAATATCCCCCGATCTTGAAGGTATTGGTCCTTAAGATGGATATGGATTGTAAAACTATTGAAAGTACTAAGTTAAATCTGGTGCTTAGAGGTGCAGTAGGTCATCCAAATAACCAATCTTGCAGTTCTGGTTTGTTGATTACTAATCCCCAGTCAGGGGGTCGTCTTTGCGAGTGGTTACCAAAAACAATATGCGAATGGAGGATTGGTCTTGGTTGCCAGCATCATTGGCAAAGGTGCCCCATATCGACTGTAATTGAACAACCGGTGCTACTGAAGATAATATAAATGAAATTAGTCTATGCTCCTGGAATGTCCACGGTTTGCATCATTTATTGTCTGATCCAGATTCAATATCAAAGTCAAAGTCAAAGTCAAAAAGCTTTATTTCGATAAAATGTCATTATCATAAAAGCAGTTTAAAAGTAATAATAAAATTAATGATACATGTCCAGTTGATAACAAGAAGTACAGCATTTACTAGAATAAATATTGTTTAAGAAAAAATTAAACAGAGTATTTAAGCTTTCTGGCTCGAATAGCCCAAGCCCAAAATAGAAATTTTGCTAGGGCACAAGCATAGGGTACATAACTATCCGAAACAAGTATCCTGGTTGCCTCAACATGGCTCCTAGTTCCAAGTTGCCGACACAAGTTCTTCAGCCACACCCTTCTTGGATTGGCATATTCCTTGCAGACAAATAAAAAATGAGCTAATGTCTCTGGGTGGGCTGAACATGATGGACACAGGTCAGTTTTGTCTGTACAGGATTTCCATGTTTTGGTAAAAGTGTTCAGTGGAAGAGTACCCGTTCTGAATTTAAAATACAAAGACCGGGCAAAAGGTTTCCCGATTGTGTCTAGATAGGGTTCACGCCTGGGACAGTCTTTAAACATCAAAAAATCCTCTGTGAGTCTGCCAATGGATGGACTAGAATGCCTTTGGGAGCAAGCCCAATCCCGAAAGAGGTTTTTAAGAACTTGTTTTGGAGGAGAGGTTCTGCTGGACCAAGAGTCTGATAGGCCCAAATTTGACAATAGATTTTTCATATCAGTTAACCATTTAACTCTGGCCCAGTGTGGTGACTCCATTATTTCTTCCAAACTTCTGGCGTAGGCACTAAGTTCCTCTACCCGCCAAATGCGGGCCCATAATAGGAGAGGGCGAAATTTCGCAATTTCGCCGATCTGGGTACAGCCAAGGTCCATAAATAAGGGCAAAAGGGGGGTACTTTGAGGGAGGGACATTATTTGCCTACAGAATTTATTCTCAGATTTTTGCAGTGCTTGAGAAGATGCGAAGCCCCAAAGTTCAGCTCCATAAAGCGCAGAGCTGACACCTTTGGCGGCATAGATCTCTAGGACTGTTCCTATTGGTTTGAACGAACTGGAACGTTGCTCCCTTAATAGGGCACCTGTGATCCTTTTATGATTCAGCAGCATCTTATCTAGATGGGGAGTCCAATCCATTTTGTCAGAAATGCGTATCCCTAAATAATCAAATTCTTTCACCCTTTCCAGGGATTCGGTGTTTAAAGTAGGGGGACGCACTTTCTGTTTAGGGGGATTAAGGACGAGGTATTTTGTTTTATTGGTGTTTATGACCAAGCCTCGGTCGGTACAAAAGGATTGGAAGTTATCCAAGAGTTTCTGTAGTCCCATAGGGGTTTTGGAGATTAGGAGCGTGTCGTCCGCGAAGAGGAGGGTCGGTATATGTACCCCCCCCAGGGATGGTTCGTCAGATGGAGATTTAAGTAAGTGCTCCACCACCCCATTAATGTACAGGGAGAAAAGGGTGGGAGCCAGAACACATCCCTGGCGGACCCCTCTCTCGACCGGAATACAGCCTGTTTTCTCCCCTCCGGAACCCCACCTGATTTGGGCAAAGCTGTCTTGATGGAGCCTAACTAATAGGGACAATAAGTACTGTGGGAGCCCCATGTTGGCCAGAACCCTCCATAGCGAGTCCCTGGGGACGAGGTCAAAGGCAGTCTTTAAATCGATAAATGCGAGATAAAGACTGCCCTTGCCTATCACTACCACCTTCCAGTGGATCATCATAAGCCTAAAGGCCTGCTCTATCGTTCCAGTGCCTACTCTAAAGCCGGCCTGAAAATCGGTAAGTATTTTGTTTTCATCCACCCAGTTGAGTATCCTGAGTAGAATGACTTTACCGACAACTTTTTGGCTTACATCCAGTAAGCTAATCGGCCTATAATTGGACGGATCATCCCTAGGGCCTTTCTTGTGGATGGGAACCACCTCTGCCCCCTTCCAAGAGACAGGAATGGGGGCACCCCTACAGATGGCAAGGAGGAGGGAGTGGATTAATTTACCCCAATTGGCACCATCAGCTTTTAGCAGATCCCCAGGGATGCCATCTGGTCCTGCAGCTTTTTGTGGAATGATGGAGTTAATAGCATATTCTACTTCCTTCAGTGTAAAATCGGGATCGCCAGGGAAAAGGGAGTAGTCAACATGAGGAGAGGAATGGACAGACCCTCTTCCATTCATATCGTCATGGCAGGAATACAGTTTGGAAAAATGAACCTCCCATACCTGACCCGGGATATTGCAGGTTACGAGGTCAATATCCGGTCTGTTTCGCGCCCTTATGGTGTCCCAGAAGGATTTAGAGTCTTTTTTCGTGCTGGCTTCCTTAAGGGTTAGCCAATAGTTATCCTCCCACTCCCTTTTGGCTACCAGTAAAGCCTTTTTATGGTCTCTTCTGGCAATTTGGATTAGAGGGAGAGACTTCCCTTTGACTGCCTCTATTAGGCGTGATTTGGCCTTCCTGCAATTTGCCGAATACCAATCATGTGTGCCTTTTAGTTTAGGTTTCTGTTTCCCTACTGGCAATTGTACCCAAAAGAGGTCTCCAATAGTTTTTATAGCAGCTTCAAAAACAGCGGTGACCTTGTCTGCTGCTATGGTCAGATTAATAGAGCCAATTTCAGCTTGCATGCCCTTAACCACTTCGTCTATTGTGGATAGTTTGTCGGTATTGCACATAAACTTACTCCACTTTAGACGCCTGCCACAAGTAGCGACAGTAATCCCCTGTGGGCGGCCAAGAGAGACTGGCAGTGCTTCAATGTTCCAAGGATTTTTTAAGGATAAGGAGAGTGGGTTATGGTCGCTCTCTACGGTATTGGTAATAACCATATCGTTAACATAACTCCAGAGGGCCCTATCCAGCAGGATATAGTCAATCCGAGTGCATTGGCCAACCCTGTTGAATGTGGGCACACCCCGGAGATCAGATCGAGTGCGACCATTAGCAGCTCTTAATCCAAACTCCAATGTAAATGCATTGAGATGGATTGCACTGCGAGTCCAGCGCTTAATGGGTGGGATAGAGAGAATAGGGATACCCCATCTGCTGTCCTCTTCTCCTAAATCTGGAATTCCTTCTAAGGGGAGTGGTTCATATGTACAATTAAAATCCCCTGCTATTAGGATATGTCCACAACCACTCTGCTCTCCCAGCTGAACCTCAAGCTCCTTCATTGTGGGTGAAATACACCCATTTTTTGTTCCCCTAATATAAACATTGTAAAGGTCAACGGTTATACTTCCCCGTAGGCCCAATAGGGAGACACCAAGAATATCCGGAGTTCCTGCCTTCTTAGTAGTTATTCTGCAATTAAGCAGGATACTTATCCAGATAATAAGCCCCCCCGATGGCCGTCCCTTCCCCGCCTTGGTTTTTACTGCTGGTACAAAGAGAGTGACAAACCCCACCCTATGCAGTGGCTCGATAGCCCATGTCTCTTGAAATATGCAGATATTGTGGGCATCAACCAGGGCATTCCACTCCGGGAGGCCCAGCTTCCTTGAAATCCCAGCAAGGTTCCAGCTAAGGATTTTTAACTCGCCATGCGCTGGGTTTCCGGCAGGAACCGCAATACATCGAGGGTTAGATAAATCTGCACTGTCCCTAACTGATATAGATGGTGACACCTCTAAGTTTGTAGGGAGAAATGTACCCAACGATGCATCCTTTTTTTCCTCATTTACATGAGGGAGGTTAGTGACTAAACCTCCCTCAAAAGAAAGTCAATCAACCTCATCCAATACACAGTACCTATTGGGATGGGCAAACTGTGTATAGGAGGGGTTAAAGGACGGGGATGGAGACGGGTCCTGCCATGGCTGTTGCCAATAATGATTGGCAATGGATGGTTGCTGGGGAAGTTGCTGCCACTGCTCAGTAGAATGGAAAAAGGGCGGTACAGAGGGGAGAGGTTGCTGCCACTGGGGACCAGCATGGTACGGGACAAAGGGTGGAAAGTTAAACGGCTGTCGCCCGTGGTTAGGGACATATTGAGGGGGACGTGCAAGCCCTTGATTAATTGGATTAGCTGGCCGATGGAAATTGGATTTTGTCAAGTGGGGAAGGAAGTGAGATAAGGGGAGTGGTTTGATCTGGGTGGCAGGACCACTATTAGGTGATTTACAAATAAAGGTCGCAGCCCCCACATCCCTAAAATTAACAGTAATTACATCCCCTGGTATTGTTTTCTTACTCCTACCCACCCAATCACCTCTCCGTACAGTTAGAATCTCCCCACTCATACTACTAGGCAAGGGTTTATGAATTTGGAGCCACTGAGCACATTTATTTCTTAACTCCACATAAGTCTCTTTAGCTCCTTCCTTCAGAGGGGGGACAGCAGTTAACACAACCACAAAAGGAGAAACTTCTGGTGGCAGGTTAATAGACTTGAAGCGAGGCTGCCTTGGTTTAGGGGCTTCAGAGTTATTTGTGGGGTCAGAGGCTAGAGTATTCGTAGGTTTACTATTGGGAACCGTAGTTTGGGAGGTGTTAGATTTAGTACCAACGGCTAATTGCTGCACAGATGAAGAGTTGCTCACCGCTTTTGCATTGGAAATAAGTGGCGGTTGAGCAGGGTTAATCCCTAGGTGGGGAGAGTATGATACAGCTTGGTCCTTAGGAGGTGGAAGGATTTTCGCTTTATCAGTTATGGGCTTAGTGACCCTGTCTGACTGTTGGGAATTAGATGGCGGTTCTCTATACCCCTGCTGCTGAACAGGCCCAAGCTCATTAATTTTATTGGGCCATTTGGTATTAATGAGCGATGTTAACCTATCAAGTTTAGAAATCAAGGGTTTAATATGGGCCGCTATTGTAGCTTCAAGATCATGCTTAAGGTCCGTGACCATATTATCAACCCAACATGGGATGCCTGGCGCTGTATGTGGGATAGGTGTTACCAAATTGTGATTACTAATTTTGGCTTTATCCTTCTCCTTAGGTTTGGACTCCTTATTTACAGATTTGTTTACCACTTTTATGGGAATAAGATCAGCCTTTCCCCTGGGATCGCTAGGCACATGAGGGGTCGACTTGGCAGCTAGATCGTCCATGCTCGGCTCCACCTCCCCAGAAGACTGACAGGCTTCTAGATCTGGGGTCGCCTCCAAATCCACAAAGGACGGGTCCGACTCCGAGCAGGAAACTGACAGGTCGACAGCACTCGGTACTGTGATAGTGCCTATAGTGGTCAAGGGCAAGGAGCAATTGTTGGAAGCTTGCTGAAGAGGTGAATTTGCGTTAGCAAGAGAACCCAGGGAAGAACGCTTGGCATTCATTAGGTCAAGGGAGACTCTTTTCTCTAGGAGTACAATGCTCTTGTCAATTGTCTCATTTACCCGAGAGATAAAAAGGTCAATGGGACCAGTCACTAGCGCTACCTCCGTAGCTTTTTTGGTGCAGCTTCTTGTTTTATGCCGCATGATTGACTTTGAAGATGAAAAATGCTATACCAGATATTGAATGGCAGTAGCCTCAAAGAAGATTGGATGGCAGCCGGCCTACCTGGATGGTAGTTTCAGGGCGATGAGACAGGGATTCAGGGCCTGGGCCGTCCTCTGCCGTCCTTGAACGGCCTTAAACGGCCCGCTCTTTGCCCGGTGCTCCGCCCCGCGCGCGTCCCGCGTCGCGGTAGAGCTGAGGCCAGCAAAGAAGGAGGAGGCTAGGGGCGTGGCCGCCGGGGGAAGAGGCAGCAGCTGTGTGCAGCTGAGGCTGCTGGACCTCGCAGTCCCCCGGTAGGCTCCACGCACAATCTGCTGAATTTAGCCTCAACCTGGGAGCGCGTTGCTCTCCACCGACTGTGGAGCCGCTCACACCAGGGAGGACGGGGCAAGAAGGCGGTGAGCGGCACCCGCGGAGCGGGTGTCGCGAACAGTTGCAGGGAATGCAGGAAATGCAGGGAAGCACACAGCACGAGTCTGGCTCCTCACGGATGGCAGGTAAGAATCATTTCAATTTTCAATTTTTATTATTCCAAGAAACATGGTGTAGACAAATTAGCCCTTTGTCCGGATTTAATGAATATAGTATTCCGGCACTAAAAACCAATACATTCGGCCATGCAAAATGTGGGTTGTCGTGCTATATCCCGGCTAATTTAAATCTAACTGTGGAAGTGGTAGACTTTAATTTGGGTTGGTTACAATGCCTTGTGGTAAATACCTCTGAGTTAAGGTTAGTTTTTCTTAAAGTATATCTGAGTTCAAGTAAAAATCTTCTGCACAACTGTATATCCTTCGGGATATACTGAGTGTATTAATACTCCAATACCCAGATGCTGGCTTAATAGTATCGGGTAATTTTAATTTGCAATTATTACGGTACTCAGAATCTAACTATAAATCAGGAGGTTTAGTTAAGGATTGTTGTGATAATATGTCTGAGGCTGGAACAAGCTAATTAAAAGAAAAATCTGGATCAATTCCCACATTCAAGAATTCTAAGCAAGTTTCAATCATTGATTATACATTTATTTTGGACAATATGAGATTTAATTTGTCTGAATATAAGGTAATCGGTCAGCCAGAAAGTGATCACAACCCCCAGTTTGTAAAA